>NC_138659.1:4557806-5757806 GCF_964273445.1 Streptopelia decaocto | reverse complement strand
TAGGAAAACCATCTTTTGAGTAGCTTCATTTTTTATCTCCCAGCCTGAAACCATCTGAATTCCAAACTTCCAACTCACAGAAGCTATGAACTTCAGCTAAAGTCTGCAGCATTTACTAGCTCTGCAGAGGCATCAGGATCACTGACAAATTAGGCACCCTGGAAGTCAGAAGCCACTTTAACAATTTCCCCTGCGCAGGATCTAAGTGACACTAAGCAGCAGAAATACCGGGAAAGCAGCCATTTAGACCAGATTATATTTTAACCACTTGGTCAGATTCATAAACTACTTTGAAGATGACAGATGCTACTGAGCTGTTCAGTATTATCAAATAAAACTGTGCATGGGAAAAGAACTTTTTCTGCAGGAGAGCTGAATGATGAGTGCTCCTGTTAGCTGCTTAATCCACACACGTGTACACACACACATCCAAATATACGTGCATACAGGCACCAGTTTAAGAGATTTTGTATAAGACATTTGCACCTTTTTCTCTCTACTTTAGAAAAAAAAAATAAAAAAAAAAAAGGGAGGGAGGGGGAAACAAAAAAACAACTTCCTGCTTTCTCATAAACCAGAAACGGGTCCATCCCAAGAATATGACGAGTGCTCAGCTTTCTTCCATTGTGCCTAACTTGCACTTTTGGTGAACATCCTTCCTCTTTGCACCCCCAAAATGATCGGTTACGGGACTGCCATATGTGGTAAATGAGAAGGATGTGCCACTAATTGAGAAGACTGAATATTTGCTGGGTTTTGATCAGGCCAACTGCCAAACAAGCAAAAAGAGGCAAGTTTTAGAAGGAAATATTAAACTTCAGGTCTCTCTAGCACAAAATGGGACACCTCCCTGGTGTGCAGCATTGCCATCGTGTGGCCATCCCGGCTCTGCAAAAACACCCCCAGGGACAGAAGGAATTGGAACCTTGCCCCACATTTACAGCTTTTTAAATTGTCTTTAATCATATTGGCAGCCTACAGGAGAACTGACAAGGTGGCGATATCTCTCTCGTAACATCCCTCTGCAAATAAAACCACCCTGGTTTTCAGACCTGCTCTTTTCTGTGACAGGTGGTAAATGCATTTTTCATTTTCTAAGACACACCACTGCCACAACTATCTCGCAATGCACAGTACGACTGAATATCAAAAATGCATAGAAACATCAAAAATGACAAATGGAGCGTTCTTGATGCCAGGAAGCCAATCTTTACAAGTAATCTGGATGAGAGCAGCACAATGGCTTGGATCAGGAAAGAGCCTCAACACAGGAAAATGCAGGGAAGTTGGCATAGAGTCAGCAGTGGAAAACAAAGCAAATGAATCAAATTAGTAATTTAAGAAGAAAATGAAATACAGTCAGAGGGTGAAACAACATGGAATGCAGAAGCAAGCTGTAATAAAACGTGCAGATGGAAAAATTGCACACAGTCAGAAAAGCAGTAACAGAATTAAACCAGATCCAGGGATGATGAGTGGCTCAATTACAGCAGCAGTGAAGAAAAATAATTATCTGCTGCAGTGCTTGAGCCAAAAGTTGTTCATCTACACAAACCTTGTGTTTGCCCTCATCTGGAGCCCTGCCCAACAAAGCATGCACAGCTCAGCTTCCTCACGGAACGGCCACCGCTCACTTGAATTACACACACAAACTTCTGAAATGACGTGTTGCCTGTGAACGAGAGCAGAAGCACAACAAGAGCTTTCTGCCCAGCTGGCACAACACACGCAGAAATCACAATCACCTGGAAACAAATTTAGTAACCTGTTCCTTAGAACAAAATCCATTTTTCAGCTATAAAAACACTGTATCAAAACAGCACTAAAGAAACAAAGGAAACTTAATAAGATAGGAAACAAATATTGACAGGCAAAGAACGGCAGCTTAATTCCCACAGGTGGCTGGCTGGACAAAAGAAAATCCTGTTTATATTCTGGTCTCCCAGCACTCGGCACCAGTCGAGGAGCCGCCTGCTGTCACCATCCCAACCGCAGCAAAGCTGCTGTGCTGGGGACAGAGCCTTCTACCCAAACAGGGGAGAAATAGGAACTTCCGGCTTTACCACTTCATTTTGAAAAGAAAGCTTGAAATATTCACCCAGTGGGAATTCTGAACCAATCCTAAAAAGTCAGTGAAGGAAGCCAGATAAATATTCACTGTTACCCTGAGCTGGAGCTGCAGAGATGGTAATTATACCTTTTTTTTTTTTTTGTTGGTGTTGGTATTTACTTGGGGTTTTTTTGGCCAGATTGCATAAAGCTCATCTGCTAATCAGTTCCTGAAAAGCATGGCTGTTTTTATTGTACAGTTTCTCCTGTTTAGGATAAGAGGGTAGAAGCCAAATAAATGTTTCTGACTTCTGTTTTTAGCAAAAAGGCTAGTTTGTGAAAACTAAAAATGCTCCCAGGCTGTCCGAGAACTTTGTTCTCTATGTCATCAACCAAGTTATTACGTCTTACTACAAGCTTCAGCACAATTTTTGAGAAATTGCCCCCCATTATTTTTGCAGTTCAAGTGCAAAGCGAATTGGAGGATTAAATGAAAATATTAGTTTCCCTTTTTTACTCAGGACTGTCCGCTACATAGCACATAAACAGGGAGATTTTTCAACAGAACATGAATCCAGAAGAGAAGACCATTTTGCAAGAATATTTGACAAACCAGGGGACAGTAGTAAAGCCCTATCGCTGGCAGAGACAGAGCCACACCTGTGCTGCGTGTCCCTACCACATACGGACCGGTGAAGAAGCCAGAGTCCCTTACACGGAATTTCAGAGGGTCTTTGGCTTCCCATACAGATCAACAGCAACTCCCCAAAACAAACACCTTCTCTTCTACGAACTGAGGAGTTTCTCAGGCAGAGTTGTCCAGAAAGGCCATGCTACAAACTGCACTGACCAAGACAAGCATCCCGAATCTCTGCTGTTCGCGGCGGGTGGTTATCTGGGTGCGGTTACAGATGCCTGTGACAACATCAGAAGCATCACCCTCTATTCCAACTTCTCTCCTTGTAACGAGGCCTACCACTGCTGCATCACTAAAATCTACAACTTCTTGCTGAAGCATCCAGAAATCACGCTCTGCATCTATTTCTCTCAGCTTTATCACACCGAGGCCGGTTTCCCCACGGCCGCATGGAACCGCGAGGCTTTGCGGAGCCTCTGCAGCTTGTGGCCTCGGGTGACACTGCAGAGGCTGCCTGGGGGGACAATGCATCACCTTCTCTGCAATTTTGTCTACAGCATCCCATGGACAAGCCTTTGTCACCCAGCTTCACCACTGAGAACCTCAGCAGGTGGACAAAATCCATATCAAATTAATGGCTTAATGGAAATGAAACTGTATTTTAGGAAAGCCTTTCCACAGGCAGTGCCAGAAAATCCTGCTGCGCAGCACAACTTAAAAGCCTTTTCTTCTCCCAAGCAGCCTTTCCAGGCGATGCCGGGCATTCTGCCACCTCCCATGTCCCAGAGCTGCTCAGTGCTTTTCCCAGGCATGTTTCTGTCCTTTCAGAGGGAACATCTAGACCCCAGACCTAAAAATATCATAAGGCATTTAAAAATGCCAAAGGAATAATTCAATGAATCTCATCATTCTGAAGGGTTTCCAAGCAGCAGACACCTACTCTGAAGATGACACAAATTGAACTGCTTTCAGGCTGTAAAACTGACATCACAAAAAATATATTAAAAAAGTCACCCCTACAAAAGTTAACCCATAAAGTAACTGTGGGTCTCAAATAAATGATGATGATGACATGCTTTTGCTTTACTACTGTACGTTTCAAACATAACCCAAAACCTCACTATCTTATGAGAATACCTCTGGTGATAAATTTGTATCTTGCTTTCAAGCCAGTTTCCACCAGACACAGGTCAACAGTTCACGGGCTACAAGCACAACTCCAGCCGGGTTGTGGCTCCCCAGCTGAGCAGCTTTGGTGGAACACAGGACAGATCCCACATTCCTGCTCGAGCAAGAAGGTGGTTCTGCAGGGAACACTGGGGCATGAATAAGGTTTTCACACCAGCCGCTTCCTTAACAATAGAGGGGTTTAGACAAACATGTATATGTGTGTGTGTATATATACATATATATATATATATATAGTTTTTTCTAAGGCTGCTGCCTTCCATGAAGAGGAACCTCACACAGCTGTGTAATGTTCTGATTAATAAGAAATATCAAACAGGATAATACAGATAACGCAAAAACTACACAATCCAAGCAGAAGTGGGAAAGAATGAAGTTCTTGTCATTTAGAGCAATATGATCATTTTGTGATGCAATATATTCATTATTCTACTAAAGGTTTTAAAGAATAGGTGACTGAAATCAAGAACATATTGTTCCCAGGCAAACGGGTGGTTCCCTCCCCAGAAATGTTTAATTGTGGTTAAACACACTAGCTCATTTCTCAGTGTTTCTGCTCTTTTTTTTTCCCTCTTTCTATGGTCAGAGCAATTATGTATCTGAGTGAAAAAATGAGGCTGCTTCCCAGTGTGACCTTAAACACCCTTCACTTCAGCAGGTGACCCCACTTGTGCAAATGTTCAAACCTCCAACATTTTTCTGCGTCTCTAATGACCTAAGACAGGCAGAAACGTGCAGAAATTCACCAGATCCCTCACACGTACAGCACCTCGGCGCTGCCTTAGAAAAGCTTTCTTGAATTAGATCATACTCGGTCTGCACTTTCTGCTAAAATGTTGACTGACACAATCACAAGCAGCTGTAGCATCAGGACGATTATTTTCTTTTGCCATGAAACATAAAGCCTGTGCTATTTTTTAACTCTTGTAGTAACAAACGTGTGCTTGAGCTTGGGCTTCGCCAAGTTCAGAGCCAAACCCCGAACACCAGAAAATCATCTCGGTTGGAAGACATCGAGTGCAACCGCTAACCCACCCCTGGCACTGACCCCTGTCCCTCAGAACCTCATCTGTGTCTGTTCAACCTCTCCAGGGATGGTGACTCCATCACTGCCTGTTCCAGCGCTTTACAACCCTTTCTGTGAGAAAACGTTGCCAATATCCAATCTTTCTGTGAGGAAACGCTGCAAACACCCAGTCTTTCTGTGAGGAAAAGGGCTTCTTACCCCGTCTGTCCTCCCTCCCGCCGCAGCGCCCCTTGGCCCTTTCCCCTCAGTGCGCCGGCGCGGAGCGCATGCGCCCAGCGGCGGGCGGGGCAGCGGCAGCAGTGACGGGGAGCAGCCATGGCGAAACACACGGTGTCTTCGGCGCGGTTTCGCCGGGTGGACGTAGACGAGTACGACGAGAACAAGTTCGTGGACGAGGAGGACGGAGGCGACGGGCAAGCGGGGCCCGATGAGGGCGAGGTGGACTCGTGTCTGCGGCAATATCCTTCCGCCGCCGGGCGGGAACGAGTTCCGTCGGGAGCGGCCGCGGGGTGGGGGGGTGCGCGGGGCGGTGTTCGGCGGCACCGGGGCTGCCGTGTATGGGAACAAACGTGCGGGGGACGGAGAGGGGCGACCGGGGCCTGTCCTGACAGGGGAAAAGGGGCCCAGGGGTGACGGCGGAAGGCGGCTCCGGCAGAGGCGTCCCGGGGTTGCGGTATCTGGGAGGTGTCCCGTGGTTGGGGTTTCCTGTGTGCTGATAATTGCTACCTCACATTGCAACCTGTGCTGCCTGCTGAGGGAATCATTGCACCCACTGAACCTTGAGGTGTGCACAAGCCAGCTCCCGGTATCCCTGGCCCGGAGCTGGTTCTGTTGCTTTGCAAAGAGCTGGTGTCTGGTCCTTAACCCCCTGGCACAGGGAACATGATGGCTGCGCTGCAGGCGGCTCTGAAGAACCCTCCCATCAACACAAAGAACCAGGCAGTGAAGGTGAAACAGGAACTAACTCACTCATGGGCTACGCCGTAAAAACCCTTTCCTTAAAAACTCTGGCCAGATGTGCTTTGAGGAAGCCAAGAGGGCTGTTTTTTTAGGATACTCCTCTATGTCAAACCATTTATGACCTCTTTTAATCACATACCTTTAACTTGTTGCTAGGTCAGGTTTTGCGTGTTCTCCCGTGTACCGTGGCTGTATGTTGTGTGCCCTGGGTAACTCTGCACATCTCCAGGTGCTCATGCCCAATCCAGACGTGGCAGCAAATCGATGTAGTCGGCACTGAACGATGGAGGAACCTCCACTGACTGAGGAAACCCTCCTAGCACAGCCAGACCTGCAAAAAAGGAAGAAATGATGCTTAGCGCATCCAATCAAAATGAAGCCGTTAAAACCTCAGAGCGCTCCCCCTGTGACAGATTGCTGGCTGCATGTATTTCTGAATCTCCCCAAAATAAACCTTGAATGGCTCATGATTGCGGCAGTGAGGAGCAAGCAGATAAGATGTGGCACTGCCCAGATGGCGAGCGCCTGCAGAGCTCTGTTCTCCTTACAGGCACGTTTCCCTGCTGCTCACCAGGCCACCGGTGGAGATTTTTCCACCCAGCCCTTTCCTGCGGGTTTTCGCAGGGTTTTGCGATCCATGCTGTATAAGAGACTGATCGGCTTTGTCCTCAGATTCATGACTTGTTTCCCTTAGGTCCGTATTGATGTGTTTAAGAATACACTTTGAAAGCAGTGGGATTGAAGAGGGCAGAGTGACTGAATTTTAATGTTTGGCTTCATTTTTAGTTGCTCTCACGGAAATTTTTGTGTTTTTTACTTAAAGTTCTTCATGTGAGGTCTTGCTAAGCCAAGCAGCTATGGGCTGTTAAATTGAACGAGCAAACATGCATCATTTCTGAAGAAGGAAGCCGCTTGAAGTATTTGTATAATGGAATTATTCAGAAGTCCAGCAAACCCAAGACCTTTTCATGCTCGCTCAGTTAGTGACAGATGAACGGGAAGATTTTTGCTTTTTGCTGATTACAAGGCCAGTCTGCTGCTGTGATCATGCCACACACATTCCTGGTTTTGAAACTACATCTGGATCAACATGCAAATGGTTATTAATGCAAAATATTAATGCTGCCTGTGTGCCTGAGACAGGAGCTGACTGGGTTGAAAACGTGTGGCTTCCAGCAGTCGCCTCTTCCAGGCTGGCCAAGGGCATTTCCATGAAATAGTTGTATCTCACTAAACAGCACAAAGGCATGGAAAGGGCTCTGGTGACAATCAAGTACTTAATTCTTATAATTCTTTCAGAACCTGCCAGACCTTGAGTTTTGATATGAAAATTTAGTGTTTAACTGTATCCTCATGTAATTGGTGGAAATTGCCGACACAAGCAGAGAAGCAGAAAACCCAGAGCAGCACAAATGTGTTAAACTCTTTTATGCTGTTCATCGTTGAGGACATACCTGTCCTAGTCAGACAAATTTTAGAATTGTTTTTTAAAAAAATTAAGCTAGTTTTGTTTGTTGGAGAGCTGAGTAATATTTGAACGCACCTTACAGGAGAGTGAATGTATCTCTGCCTTCCTCATTTGTTGGCAGGATCGCGCTGAAAGTATCGTCCTGAAGGTGCTCATATCTTTCAAAGCCAACGATATCGAGAAGGCGGTGCAGTCGCTGGACAAGAACGGCGTCGACCTGCTGATGAAGTACATCTACAAAGGCTTCGAGAGCCCCTCGGACAACAGCAGCGCGGTGCTGCTGCAGTGGCACGAGAAGGTGCGTGGGTAGGGACTGGTAAGAACCGCCTTTCGCTTTGGTAAATCGGAAATGTCGTCTTTCACACCGGGAGGAGGGTACGGTCCTGCGAGCTCGCGTGTTTACTTCTTCCGATCCTCTGGGTAGAAATCCTGCAGTTTGATTTTATGTCAGACTGTGGCAAACAAAATGGTTCCATCCAGTGACTCAAGCAGTTGGAAGTGAAATTTCCTTCCTAGAGGGAAGCAAAATTTGCAACTCGGTTATGCAGGGAAATAAAGGCCTGTTAAATAACTGTCTTCAAAGCAAATGTGATCATCCTTCCCAGGCACCCTGAGCGTGAGGGTTTCATTTTTAACACAAAGAGTGGGGAGATGCTCATTTGAAATACAGCCTTTCCGCTCAGCAGCTGTTTCAGCCCGTAACTACCTCACCCTGGTATTAATTGCTGTGTTTTCCTTCTCAGGCCCTGGCTGCTGGAGGAGTGGGGTCCATTGTCCGCGTTTTGACTGCCAGGAAAACGGTTTAAATGCAGCAGCGAGCGGTTGCCGGCCGTCCGCGGCGCGCGAAATGCGGGTACACAGCCCAAAGCACCGAATGCCGTTGCTGCCCTGTGGGCAGCGCCTGTCTCTCAGCTTGCCTTCTCGCTGCTTCTTTCATACCTGACAAATAATGCATATCGTGATCTCTTTTTTTTTTTTTTTCCCTCTCTCTTCTGGAAGATTATGAAGGTGCAATTGTATTTCTAACAGGAATATTTGGTACTCGTGAACATTTCAGTGACACGTATAGCGACATGTGCAAACTTCATGTTTAGGATGATTTGCGTTTGTGTATAATTATGGCAGATTTGGACCTGACTTTCCAAGCAAATGCTGAGGGACGCAGGGCAATGTCTTAATCCTTTTCGCTAGCCAAGCAGTGTTTTGATGCAAAATCTGTATTGGAGAAGTGGGGCAGCTGTTACTATCGGTAACTGGACCACGGTTCCTTTGGTCCACCTCTGAACAGGACAGAAAGCAAAGGCTCCCTTCCCATCCTGAGTATCATTCCAGAGAGCTGAGTATTTCCCTTCATCTCGCATCTCACGGCCGGTTCAGGTTCCTCGTGATCAGTCAAACGCTTGGGTCCGCAGCCCGAAAATCACAATGGGATCAAGTTGTCCGTCGCGCAGTTTGGATGGTAGAATTTAAAAGGCTGATGGTCCATTTACGCCGGAGCCCACCCCAGTGAACTCTCTAATTTGGGGAGCAAAGATCCTGAAGAAAAGAAGAAAAAAGCAGCTTTCACACAGCGAATCACCTTTCAGCCACTTGAAAGGGATTTGATTTTTGTCAAGCACAACAACGTGGCTGCCTGGGGTGATTTGAGAAACGGGTACTGGTATCCACACCACCCTCACAAAGCTCTCGTATGTTATTTTCTAGATGCATAGGGCCTTAAAGGATACCAGACAGTTCACATTCCAGTGGCATTGTGCCAGCTTGTGGGCAAATCAGGCTCCAAAATAGAGGAGTGCATTAAAAAAATTAGGAAAGCCCAGGGCATCCCAGACCACAGATCACATTGAAGGTTTAGGGCCAAGACTGAAATATGTGTGTTTTACATTCACCATTTTACTGCAGTTCAGTTGTGTAAAACTGTTGAGGAACTTGTGAAATCTCTGCTGGTTTTTGATATCTGCCTTTTTTTTTTTTTTTTTGTAATAATAATAATAAAGACCAGACAATAAATTGTCACTGAATACTTAGCCGGTGTCTGAAATGCCTTGAAGTTAACTCTTGGACTAACTATTTCCAGGAGGCTGCTGTTCAAGGATGGACAAGAGTAAAAAAACAAGTCCCAAAGCTTCCTCATTTCAGTATTTTTCTGGCTAGGTTTGCTTTCTAGCCATTATTTGTAATGACAACACGTGCGTAGCTTCATCCAGCCAGAAAATCTGTGATTATTTCAGTGAGATATTTAAACAAGGCGGCACATCGTTCCAAACCAGAACTATCTCTGCTTACGCTGGAATGGTTTTAATTGTATTATTATATTGTACTATTAATAGCCAGAAGGCGGGATCCTTACAACCATTGATGTTAGATGCTTTCTCAGGAACAGAAGAAGAAAAAGGGTAATGGCCCAACAGGGCAGTTGTGTGGACACTTCCAATTTCACAGCTGGCCTTTTGTTTGTCTGCCTGCCCCAGCTCCAGGAGATTAAATAAACATTTAATTGTTGGTTTTAATAATTTAACTGTACATACATACATTCATGCATAGGTACAGAAGGCTCCTGCAGCAACGGCTCTGTCCTTGCAGCTGCATTTGCAGGACTGTGTTTGGCTTCTCTGTTTCCTTCCATTCATCCAAATTTGGTGAAGACACCAATCGATCCTAATTTAAAAGAAAAACGTAAAAAGTAATCCCAGATAGGTGAAAAATATTTTTTAAAACAATGTCAAAGCAGGTCAGCTGCCTCTAGGTGGCATCAGATAAACGAAGGCAACAAAAAGAGCCATGTAAGGTTCTCCAGATTCCACTGGGTTGGGTTGTGATGCGTTTAGAAACATTTGCACAACATAAAGCCCAAAAAATAAACTTGGGTCCTGTGTGGGGAGAGCTCAGACCCACCATCCAGAGAAAGAGCTGGACAGGCTCCATCTCCTCCTGCGTTACAGATCGCCTCCCAAACAAGGTCAATCCCCTTGGTCTTTCCTCATACATAATGTTTTCTAGTGCCCGGATCAATCTCTTCTTGAGTCTCCTCTCCAAAAATGATGATAAACTTGAGCATGTTGTTACTGTGCAACTCAAACCCAACTGCTGCACGCTGGCTGGATTTCGAGCATTTCTGTGCATTTCTTACCCGCATCTTGGGGATCTGTGTTTGTGCTGGATTCCAAGAATCTCCCACGGGAGGTGTCACCAGCTCTGTTACTCACTTCCTCTTGGACATTGCTGTAGAAGAAAGAAGTTTGCCTGCTAAATCAACTTGGTGAGAGAAAGGGGAACAAAGAGACTCACTAGAAGGGGTGTGTTTGTCACAGCTTTGAAATTGCTTGAATGTTACACTAAAAATAACCGAGCAGCAGGATAGCTGCTCTGAGCGTTTACATCTTTCAGATCCCACCTTTCTGCAAAACACAAGAAAAAGCAAAACAAAACATGCTTGCTACGGGTGATCTCGCACCCTCCTTCAGCTCCCCTTGTACCAGTTTCGGGCTCAACCTGACCCTCCTTACCAATGTGCCAATTCAGATAATTAAATGAGCAGAAAATTATCCCTACAATCAGGTGAACCATTTCCTGCAAGATGGGGTTTCCCATTCCCCGAAGGAATAAGAAAAGGTGTCTCAGAGGGGTGTTTTCATGCTCACTGTGTTTTTACTCCCACCCCTCTCCTTCAGCATCGCTTCAGCTGGTTATATTTCCCTCTGCTTTTTTTTTTCTGGAGCTCTCAGAGTCTCCTCTGCGCTCCCATCAGAAGCCCATGGAGCCAGCTGTGCACAGAGGGATGCCAAGGACATACTTGCAGCTGGAGAACCAAAGAGAGACCCGAGCTTCAGGGGTGAGCTTGGTCCTACTTTTGATTAAAAAACATCCTTGCTCTTCAGCAGCTTGGGTTTCATCCTGAGCAGAAGGCGACCAACAGTCTCCTCCATTGTCTCCCTCCTCTCATTGCCATTTTGTAATTTTTTGGGGAACTCTGAGCAAACGCTTAAGGGCCAAGTCTTGCTGACAAGTTTTAAGCTCTTACAACATGCACATCACATCACTGGTAGATGCGGCTGAGGCAAAGTACTTCCAAAATAACTTAGAAACCACGTGTGGAGCAGCCAGCTCCCAAGTTGAGTCAGCAGCGGTCATTGCTGTCATTGCTGCCGCATGCTCAGTGTCACCTGTCCCCTCGAGCAGCCCTGCCTGCAGGAACCATTTAGAATCACAGAACGGTTTGGGTTGGAAGGACCTTCAAAGCTCCCCCAGTGCCACCCCTGCCATGAGCAGGGACATCTTCACCAGCTCAGGTTGCTCAGAGCCCCGTCCAGCCTGGCCTGGGATGTCTCCAGGGATGGTTCATCCAACACCTCTCTGGCCAACCTGGATCAGGCTCTCACCACCCTCGGGCAAAAATGTCTTCCTCATGTCCAGCCTGAATCTCCCCTTTTTTACTTTAAAACCATCACCCCTTGTCCTGTCACAACAGACCCTGCTCAAAAGTCTGTCCCCATCTTTCTTACAGGCCCCTTTTAAGTACAGAAACAACACAACAAGGTCTCCTCAGAGCCTCCTCTTCTCCAGGCAACCACCCCCATCAAGGACCATACTTTGGAGGGCACAAGAGGCTCAGCTGCTCTGGCTTTGCAACCCTAAATTCGAACTGCTCAACCACGCAGCTGACAAAATCATGAGCAAACCCAAAGAAGCAAAGCCTGAAGAGGACCTGTCGCGCAACCCACGGCAGGTCGGCGTGGAAACCCACTGTGGCACAGCAGCCTCTGCCCCACTTCCCCATGGTGGGGCCGCCTGGGGTGACGCTAGTGAAGCCACTTCCTGGCAGTTTTGCGACACAAAGGCAGAAGCAGAAAGGGAACAGAGAGAGGCTGAGCAGCGCTGCGAGGAAGGACCTGGGGACCCTGCATCCCGCTGCCACCGCGCCATGTCCCTGGTGGAGACGATCCGTCTGTGGCAAGAAGGGGTGTGTGCGGCGGACAGGAAGGAGTGGCAGGCAGCCCTGGACGCCTTCACGGCTGTCCAGCAACCCCCTGCCAAAATCTGCTTCAACATCGGCTGCATCCACCTTGTCCTGGGGCAGCTGGCCGAGGCGGAGGAGGTAAGGGACAGCCCTTGCACCCTTGCAGGCAGCAGCGAGTTTGCACGGAGACCTGCCAGACAGATGGACATGCTGGGAAAGGGAGGGCCACGGTCTAAGGGAAGGATTCGGGGCTTT
The DNA here is from genome assembly GCF_964273445.1 of Streptopelia decaocto. NCBI lineage: Eukaryota > Metazoa > Chordata > Aves > Columbiformes > Columbidae > Streptopelia > Streptopelia decaocto. The sequence continues at coordinate 5,745,265 of NC_138659.1, read as the reverse complement.
TTAAAGCCAGGATGAAGCATGACAGCCCTGGGCTGTTCCTGCTGAACCTGTTTTCTCGGTGAATCAGAGGCGAAGCGGCAGCAGAGGTGCGCAGTTTGCTGCTCGTGTTTTCTCCCTCCCAGAAGTGACCGCAGGGCACTGAGCTGCCGGGCGAGCAGTGGCAGATGCTTCAGCTCAAAACAAATTAGGAGCCCGGTACAGGCTCTACCACCCAGTGCCCAACGCTGCAGGGAGACATCGCCCACAGAGCCCAGCTTAGGCCCCTTGGCTAAGTGAGGACAGGTATAACTGCTCCAAAACCCTCAGATTTGTAAAGGTTTTCTCTTCTCCCCATCTTTTTGCCCCCCGTGCAGGCGTTCACCCGGAGCATCGGCTGTGACAAGCACCTGGCAGTGGCTTATTTCCAGCGGGGGACCGTGTTTTATCGCAGGCAGAAGTGAGTGGAAGGCTTCAGCGTTTCAGTTTTGCGGCTTGCAGAGATGTCAACCTCTGGCTGGGGACAGCCCCAGGTGGGGTGGTACCATGGGGGTCAAACTGCAACCCTCAAGGTAAAAGGCTCCGGTTCCTCAGCAGTGCAGCTGGGATTAACGCCAGCTTTGGAGCACCTCTTCTCCTCCTGGTGTGTCCAAAAGCACTACGAGGGGATAGGAGAGACCCAACTAAACCCAAACAAGTTTAAGTAAAGACTTGGAGACATTTGCAAGGGGTACCAGGCAGCCAGAGTGCCACCATGAGGTGGTGACACCATTGTCCTTTGCTCTACAGCCATGAAAAAGCCATTGAGGATTTCAAAGAGGCGCTGGCCCAGCTGCGAGGCAACCAGCTCATCGACTACAAGATCCTGGGGTTGCGATACAGGCTCTTTGCTTGCGAGGTGAGAAAGACTTGACCCCAAAGGGTTTTTCACTATCTCAAGAAATCTCAGGAGAAGACAGCCAACCTCTCTTTGTGCCTTGCAAAAAAAGGGAGCAAGCTGGTGCAGAGCTCTGTGCCACCACCCTGCTGTCCTCCCGTTCACCTGGCAAGGGTTCAGCTGCTCCAAGAACTCATTTCCTTGCTCATCTCATTTCTCCCATCCCTCTGGTAGATTCTCTATAACATCGCACTGGTGTTCGCCACGCTGGAGGACTGGAAGAAAGCTGAGGAGCACCTGACGCTGGCCATGAGCATGAAGAGCGAGCCCCAGCACAACAAGATCGACAGGGCGATGGAAGCCATCCTGGTAAGGAGGAGCGGGTCCCACAGCCACCACGTTTGCTCACAGGGAAGAGGGAGAAAAATCCCAGTGACAGAGAAACCAACTTCTAGCTACAGCTTTAGCAAAGCAGGAGAAAAATGCAGCTGGCGGAGCAAAATGTGGGTGGCGCACTGAGACGTGAGTTGGTGGGAAGAGTTTTGGGTCACTGGGGTGGCAGGGATGGAAAGACCAGGTTAAATGGACTGTCTGTTAAAAGGCTGTCACGGTGGGGTTTTGACTTTATGGAGCAGGACCTTAGCCCCGGAAGTAGGAGGAAGGGGACAGTCACTGCTCTGAAGAGCACATGGAGGGTGTTGGTCTCTTATCCCAAGTAACAAGCAACAGGATGAGAGGAAGTGGCCTCAAGATGCACCAAGGGAGGTCCAGACTGGATCTTGGGAACAATTTCTTCCCCAAAGGGCTGTTGGGCATTGGAACAGGCTGCCCAGGGCAGTGGTGGAGTCACCATCCCTGGAGGGTTGAACAGATGGAGATGAGGTTCTCAGGGACATGGGGCAGTGCCAGGGGTGGGGTATGGTTGGACTCCATGATCTTGAGGGTTTCTTCCAACCAAAATGATTCTGTGACTCTATGACTTCTCTACGCTACAGAAGCAGAAGGTCTGCGAGCTCGTGGCCATTCCTGCAGGGAAGCTGTTCAGACCAAACGAAAAGCAGGTGGCTCAGCTGGAGAAGAAGGACTACCTGGGAAAAGCTATGGTAAGAAAGAAGTATCTTCTTCATTCAGGCCAAGCCTGGGGGTTGAAGTGAGGTGCTGACCACCCTCTAACCCCCCCGAGCTGCTATCTGCTGGGCTGTACCTCGGGTAGGGGAAAAGAAGATATTTAACATCTGACACCCACAACTGATCTCCAGTTCTTTCCCTGAAGAACACAAACATTTATGAACTTTCTAAACAATGTTTAAAGTTGCCTACAGGAGGTAGGGGCTTGATTTGAACTCTGACTCACTTCAACATTTGTAATTTGAATATAAAGGGAAACATTGAGGTTAGAGTGATTCTATCTGCAGTCAAGATGAGGCTGAGCTGAGACCTTGCCACAGCTGAGAGGCGAGTTTTGCTACCGGAAGCACTCAGCCTGTAGTCAAAGATACTTTGCGTAAAATCTTGAACCTGAAGCACCCCGAGGAGCTTGGCTTGGCCAACAGCAAAAGAGGAGGGTGGGCATCAGAGGTCTATGAGCATCAAATCACTACCTGTCTGTCTTTGGCTCTAGGTGGTGGCATCTGTGGTGGATAAAGATGATTTTTCAGGATTTGCTCCACTCCAACCACAGGTAAGTCACCACCGATGAACAGCAGCCTTGGTGAGGGTTCAGGAGAACATGGGGATGGGCATCACCCCCCATCTCTGTCTCACAGTGAGGAGCAAACGGCAGCATCATCACCCTGAACTTTCTGCTACTGCTGCGGGGAGGGGGCAGACGCTGCCCCTGCATCTCAGCTGATCTCCTTATCATCAAACCCACCTACAATTGTGGTTGAGGCCAACCCAGTTCCCCAAACAAGGAAGAAGTGGCTGGGCAGCACATCCTCTGCCCCCACTGGGCAACAGCTTTAGCAGGGAGCTGTCTCAGACCCTCCCTGTAAGATTAATCAGGTTCATGTGTCTCAGCTCAAGCCACCAGAGAAGCAAGAGCTCCCTCCTCCTCCCGGTTCCCAAAGCCCTTTGCATTCTCATGATGAAGCAGCAGCATCTATCCATATCTAAGGGTACCCGGGAGACTTTTACAGGAGCGTTTTGGGAGGATACGGGGAAGCGCAGCTGCTGCAGCCCACAGCACCATTACACAAGAGAAAATACATCATCTCCACGCAGCCAAGTGTTGACACCTCGCTGCAGGAGTCAGGACTATTTCAAGTAGCTTCTTCAGGGCCTTGATAAAATCCACCAGAGACCTCAAAATACTTCGGCAGGAGACACCATAAAGCAGGATGACAGCAGCTGGGTATTTTACAAAAGAGAAGGTACAGGGAAGCACAACTTATTGCTTAAATCAGTGGATCTCAAATCCGCGATCTCAGCTTTCTGTGAGCTGAAACCAAAGTCACAAATGACACCAGGACTGTGCCTCTGAAAACCAACCGCAGGTGGAAGAATTTGGAAAGTGCTCATTTGAAGGAGCAGAGCCACAAAAGGCAGTTGCCGAAAATCTACTGCAGCCAGCTGCAGAGCAGCAAAAAAAAAATCAATTTGGGTTCAAATCATCTGCCCCAACACCAGCTCAGGGAAAAAAGAACCAGGTCAGGATGACAGTAGAAGGCTGCAGGACATTTCTGCAACACAACTGAAATCTTCCAGACTACTGATAATTTTCTTTTTGTCTTCTTGTTGGCAGGCCACTGGTCCTCCGCCCAGGCCCAAAACCCCAGAGATCCTCAGGTAAGTTGGATGAAAGACAGAGTGCTGCTGACCTGTGCAGCCAGGCCCAACCCTGTCCTGCACCGTCACACCTGAGCAACCAGTAGCACCCAAAGCTCTAGGGGGATGGGGAAAGGATCATAGGAACAAGGAGGCAGAGGTCTGGGTTCCCCCTGCAAAGTAAACCAGCAATGTCACCCACCTGCTGCTCCTGCACGCAGGGCTCTAGAAGGGCAGCCGCACCGCGTCCTGTATGAGTTCATCCCCGAGACCAGTGAGGAGCTGCAGGTCCTGCCGGGAAACATCGTCTTTGTCCTGAAGAAAGAGAAGGACAACTGGGCTACAGTGATGTTCAACGGGAAGGTACTGGGGGTGTACTTGGTTGGGGGGAGGATGCTGTGAGGTTCTGCAGAGGACTTGGAGAACAAAGCCTTGCTGTCAACAACTGAGTTTCTGACTTAAGTCACAGAATCACAGAATGGTTTGGGTTGCAGGGACCTTCCCAGCTCCCCCAGTGCCACCCCTGCCATGAGCAGGGACATCTTCATCAGCTCAGGTTGCTCAGAGCCTCGTCCAGCCTGGCCTGGGATGTCTCCAGGGATGGTCCATCTACCACCTCTCTGGCCAACCTGGGCCAGGCTCTCACCACCTTCACTGTTAAGTCCCTTCTGTCCACCTGGATGAGGCCACAGGGTTCAGTGAAACCCATTCAACCTGCAGCAACAAACCTTCGCACCTCAGGGACTCTACTGGAGTCAGGGCAGGGACAAGCTCAGCTACATCCTCCAGCAGTGTGTTGCCTCCTTGCCAAGGAATCCCCACTCATCTCTCCTTCCTCTGCAGAAAGGAATTGTCCCCTGCAATTTCCTTGAGCCCATGGAGCTCCAGAACAAGCCGCACATCCAGGTGAGGAGGCCCAGGAGGAGATGGTGTCCTGGGGAGGCCAGATGTCCACATATTCACCCACCACCACCTATTTCTGGGCCTTCCAGCAAGACCCATAACTGCAACTCCCTCCCCCTTGTAGTGCTGGAATTGGTTCTTCTGGATCACAGTACCTTAATGTGAGCTCAGAAACCTGTGAAATCTGGGCAGATGCTGTGCTGATGGATGGTGGTTGGCAATGCTCGGGAGACGAAAGGGTAGAGAGGTCAACCCTCCGTGGTTCAAGACCCTGAACAAACCTTGGGAAGCTGGGTTGGAGGGGAGGCTCCGCGAGGCCGCAGTGCCCCAGCTCCATTGGGAAGGGTGGGATTGGAAGCTTTACCTTCTTCCCACCCATCACAGGAAGAAAACTCTCCAGAAGACAATATTCCAGAGCCACCCAGCTGCAGCGCTCCGGAGAAGCCGCGGCGGCCAGCACCAGGTCAGCGCAGGGAGGTGACGGGATAGGGGTGCTTTAGGGACAAAACCCCGGCAGCAGGTTTGAGATGGTCTCCTCAGTGTCCTCACACATTGAGACCAGAGCTGGGGTTCATCTCCATCTCGTTCCGGGGCTCATTTGCAGTCAAGGGTGGAGAGACATTGAAGCACGAGGCAGAGACAGCAACTGCAGCGCTGAGAATGGAGTAAAATAGAATAATCCTCAAGGAAAACAAGTCCCTCCGTGCTCTTAATTAGCACAGTGACTAATTGGGAAAAGAGCCTGGGGATAGGAATGGGGCAAGTGACCCAGGTGGTCCACGTGACAGAGAAGATGGTTGTAGCTCATGGGAGTTAAGGGCAAACATCATAAAGACCAAACCATCTCAAAGAGCATCTTTGTGGCACCAAAAGCCACCACAGATGTAGCAGCGCGACCGCATTCAAGAGCAAAGCTCTGTCTCTTCCCATAACAAGCACAGTCGTGTCAAAGCCTTGACAAAACGTAGAGCAGGTCCTTGTGAAGGATTTCACCAAACCTGCATCAAATCGCCCTACCTGCAGGTCCAAATTTAGCTTTACAACCACAGTGAAGGACAAGGATTGTCTCCAATTTTCAGTGTGGACCTGGGGAGATCAGAAGAGCAAAGACACTAACACCAGCAGCTCATATAGAATTTTTTTTTTTCTCCACCCAGAAAGACATCCCACCCATAGAGCTCCTGTCCCTATAGGAGGAAAGGCACAGAGCCCAGACCTCTGCTTGGTGGTCCTATCTAAATCTTACCGATGAATCCCATTGCGGTCGATGCTGCATCCACTCAAGGGACATCTGCTGGTGGCTCCAGGGCTGGTTGCTGGTGCTGCAGATAATGACGGGTGTCAAGGAGAAGGGCTGCAGGAGATCTGAACACATATTTAGGTGCAGAGCAGAAATGTTTCTCTCATCCCATCTCTTTCTTCCTCCACAGACCACGCTCCTGTGACTCCAGCACAGCTGAGAGAAGCAGCCAAGGTAACATCTCCTGAATGTGAATCCCAAGGTCCACGCTACACACCCATATTTATTATACACTGAAAGGTGCTGGCACGCCCCGCAAGCACCACGGTCCTTGGAGTGATCCAGGTTTTCACCATTCCAAAGTGTAACGACAGACCTAGGGACCAGCAGGTCACCAGGACCCAACGGGGTGACTAGAGCTGCTTTTTGGGAGGTCTGCTCCCCCTGTGGCTGTTGGCAAAACCCTTGTTCAACTCATGTGGCACTTGAGAAGGAGAAATAGGAGAGCTGGGCTGTAACGTGTGTGCTCCTGGGCAGGGTCAGCACATCAGAAGGTCACACTGTGCAGATGAGAAAATTGACAATCCCAACTCAAAAAAAAAGAATGAGGGGATTGGGGGATGGACACACATTGAATGTGGCCACCTCAAAGCAACAATTTGGTTGATAAGTGCCCAACGCGTTACTGTGCTGTCTCCTGGAACAAGCCCAGGGCTGCCAACCAGCCATGCGTCCAGCCACAGCTTTGGTGGCACAACCTGCCCCGAGGGACATACCCGAGGCTGCACATGCTGGCTGAGATGTCTCCTGACCCTCCTGATGTCCTGCAGCTCCGATCTGGCTCAGGAGACCAGTTTCCACAGCCCAGTGCCCTCACACACTGTTTCCCACCCGCAGGAGCCCGAAGCAGCCGTCCCCGGCCCCCATGTCCTCAAGGTGCATCACAAATACACGGTTGCCCTGCAAGTTGAGCCAGGCCTGTCCTACCGGGAGCTCCTGGACCTGGTTTGCAAGAAGCTGGAGCTCCAGCCTGAGCACACAGAGCTGAGGTGAGGTCCTGTTTTCAGAGGTGAGCCATGTTTTCAGAGCTCCCCCCTTTACTTACCCTGTGTCCGCCCAGGTACAAGCCTGCGGAGAGCCAAGCGCTGGTGACTCTGAGCACGGAGAACCTCGGGCAGGCTTGGAGCCAGAGCAAGGACAGCTGTCTGACAGTCTGGTGCGACATCACGGAGGTCAGTGACGGCTCGCGGTGGCGGTCACCTCTTCCGCCCGCTCCCAGCAAGGAACCTCAGCAGATGTTGCCTCTGCTTTCCTTGCTGTGAGCGCAGGCTCGGGGCTTTCAAAGCAAGCCAGTGACATCTGGAAAGGCAGAGGAGCAAAGCAGGGAGGCGAGAAGCAGCAGAGCTTGTCTCTCTTACCCTGGTACAAAGAAAAATGTGAAGGCAAAGGCATCCTTACCAGCTTCTTTCCCACCCCAGGGAGAGGGGTTTTTACCCGACAGCAAACCAGAGGAGTCACCGCAGAAGGCAATGCTGGAGGAGACGGGACTAACCCAAGTTGTAGCACAGTACAATTACGAAGCCACCCAACCTGAAGACCTGGAGTTTCAGGCAGGAGATGTGATACTCGTTTTATCCAAAGGTAATCTGCTCCTTCCACGATGGGGGGAGGGAGGGACCTCCCGGCTCTGGTGAGAACACAGGCCTGAACCTGAGATGCCGGGCAATGGCAGCAGCTCCTGCTCTGTTCAGTGCAAGTTGTGGGTTCCCAGAGTCTGCTGGTCAGGCCAAAAAGTCTCGGGAATTTGGTCAGACATGGGACACAAGTTCTTCAGTGGAGCTCAAAAGCATCACTAGGGACCTTGATCTTGGAACAATTTCTTCCCCAGAGGGCTGTGGGGCATTGGAACAGGCTGCCCAGGGCAGTGGTGGAGTCACCATCCCCGGAGGGTTGGACAGACGGAGATGAGGTTCTCAGGGACATGGGGCAGTGCCAGGGGTGGGTTATGGTTGGACTTGATGATCTTGGGGGGTCTCTACCAACCGAAATGATTCTGTGATTCTAAAATCTCTTTCCCTGTCCTGCAAACCAAACTGCTTCATGCTGGGAACCTGCCGAGGAGCAGCCTGGCTCAGGCAGCTTCACTGAAAGCAAACCTCTCCTGCAAGCTGCCACTCACTGCCTGTAATAGAGCAGAGGGTGCTCCAGCCCACTGAAGTGCTTCCAGGCTCAGTCCTAACTAACCACAGGGCTTTTGGCTTGTCAAGACTGTTCTCTGAAGCCACAAGACAAGCAGGACCCAACAGCTTTGGGGACAGACTTTTGAGCAGGGCCTGTTGTGACAGGACAAGGGTTGATGGTTTTAAACTAAAAAAGGGGAGATTCAGGCCAGACATGAGGAAGACATTTTTTACACTGAGGGTGGTGACAGCCTGGCCCAGGTTGGCCAGAGAGGTGGTGGCTGAACCATCCCTGGAGACATCCCAGGCCAGGCTGGACGGGGCTCTGAGCAACCTGAGCTGGTGAAGATGTCCCTGCTCATGGCAGGGGTGGCACTGGGGGAGCTGGGAAGGGCCCTTCCAAAGCTTCTGTGTTTCTCTGATCTTCAAGATGGCTTTCTTTAAGAATCTTCCACCACAGCTGCTCCTGCAGCCCTACCAGAGGTTTCCCACCCATGTCTCAGTTACATATTTTCATCACAGCCCTGTTTCTGCCTCCAACTGCCCCAAACAGTTTCAAGACAGGAGAGTTTCACTCGAGCTGCATCTGACTTTACCGATCACAGATTATTTTTTAAAGGAGATGCCTAATTTTGGCTGCCACCCCCACAACGGCAGAACAATCTTACTCCTGCTTCCTTCACCTGGCTGCTTTTAAGTCTACCATCTCCCATCGGCCTCAGTCCTTTTAATATTAGTCTTTAGTGCTTCTATGAGAACTGAGGCTCAAACACTGCCTAAACCTCAGCAAGATCTAGCACATATTTTTGAGTTGGATCCTTTCACGTCTGTGCAGAGCACACAGGAGGAATGACAAACGATGACAGTTTGCTCTGTGTAGCTCTCAGTAATTCGCACTGGCTGGCAGCCACCTCAGTCCCCCCCTCCACCGCTGCACGGGTGAGTTTTTGCACCATGGAACACGTCTCAGACCATTTCCTTGCTCTGCACTCAGTTTCCTTGTATTCAAGGCAGTTTCTAAACCCCTATTTTGATCTATTTTTCTCACCTGTGCTTGGCAGCCTGTTCTTTCTTACCTTACAGCTTTGCTCTCCTGCCTCCTCAGCCCCTTTCTGCCACATTCCTCTCTCTACCAGGCTTTCGCTCAGCCAAAAGGTTAATCAGCAAAAAAACCTTAAAATGGAGATCTCAGGCCTGTCTGTAGCATGTGGAGGTTACTGTGCTGCTGTACAGCCCTGGGGTGACACAAATGCTGTTAATTTTTCATTCCAGTGAATGAAGACTGGTTAGAAGGGCAATGCAACGGGAAGATTGGCATCTTCCCCTCCGCTTTCGTTCAAAAGCCTGACGCTGAAGACCCGGAGATGTGATTTCGGAAGAGCTAAAGGAGTTGTGGGAAGAAATTAAAAATCAACTATTGTAGTTGAGAAGTTCTCATATTAGCCACTGCATCTGAAAATGGACTTGAATTATTATTGCTACTTGTACTAAAAGATTTATTTTTACCTTCTGCATTGTTCTCTAAAAACCCCCTGTGCTTACCGAGAGACTTGCCCCATCCTCAAAACACACAAGCTGCAGATACAGCACCGGGGGCACTTTGCTGCCAAGAGACCAAGGGCAGCGGTTTCCCCATTTTGGATCCTACCGAGCGTTCTGGACAAACTCACTCTCCCAATAACCTAAATCTCACCTTTCTTTTTAAGAGAGCTTATCTTGAGGAGCTGTCTGAATACAATAAACACCCATAGTTTTTTAAAAAAACAAAGCATCTCCCTAGTTTTCTTTGCCACATTTTACCATTTAGAAACTGGCTGCAAACAGCTGACATCCCGATTTACAGGCAGGTCAAGGGCAGAAGGATCCATCTCCTCCAGCTCCCGCTGACTGCATTCCAACAGGTTCAGCTACTCCAGCCTGCGACCAAAGGAGAGCTCTGCAAGCTACTCCTGTCCCAAATTCCTGTTAAAATGAATCACATATAAGTCACACAAACCCACGATCCAATTATCTGTGCTGAGCCCAAGCCAGAATCTTTGCCATTTATTTAGTTTTCTTTCAAATAAAAATAAATATTAAAAAAAAATGAACTTCAAACCTCCTTCTGACTTCTCTAGGAAAATAATGCGTTTTTAAAAGCTCGCAGCCAAGTTACACAGGAAATAAAACACGACACACAGGCCTGGATGGAGAGAACATGGTTTAATTAAAGGCAAAGCTGATTTCAGCAGCTGCAGTTCTTGCACAGACAGACAAGAAACACAAAAAAAGCTTACGACACAAACCAGTTTCTGTCGGGGGCTCCTTCCCTTGCTCCCCCGGGCACCGGAGGGGGGTCCCAGCCGAGGGTCGGACGCCTTCCCCAGGCTGGATGCTCATGCACAAGTGGAACGGCGCGGCTGGGACCCCGGCGCTGCCGGAGCGAGCCGCTGAACCTGGTTAGCGCGTCTGGGGTGCAAGAGTCGGTGATGGCTCGAAGACGGGAATGTGGCAGCTGCCCTGGGTGCACAGCTGGATACACAAACCGGGGGGGGCTGAAGAGAAGTACGGAGGGGTTCGGTTCATCTTACCACTGGGTGGAAACTTCACTTTTTGGACTTTTTAAAGGAAATACAGCTTCAAAATGCACTGAAGAATGGGGATGTCGCTAAGGTGGAGATGGTGGGGGAGCTGCTTGTACCCCCGGGGGGGCATCGTGTCTCCTCCCTCTTCCCTTTTTGTGTTCTCTGGGGCTGCCCAGGCTCCAGCATCACTTCAGCTCCTGCATGTGCTTTGCCCTGCAGCTGATTTCCAGCCCAGAGATCCTGAATCATCACAAAACCCCTCCTGCTAAACACAGCACACGGACATGGAGATTGTTTCCAGAACTTCCCCGGGAAACCTAACAAAAACGCTGTCCTTCTCTTTAACGAAGCTTCCAGTCTTCTTTCCCCCTAATAAATAGCAAATAAAACGTTCTCCTTTTCCCTTCTGCACCTTTTCACCTATGAACAGCACTACGCTTTCTTCCGCGTGCGGCTCACACACGTGGGTCCACGGGTGCCTTGAATTTCATCCTGGAACGGAAAGTTTGGGGCTGCAGCTGGGGGTTTGGGGTGCGGGGGCGGACGGGTTTCTGCAGAGCTGCTGAGGGGTGCATACACTCCGCGCTGTCCGGGCCGACCGGCATCAGCTTTACCCAGCCCTGCTGGACCCCTGATTATTTTCTGCGAGATTTGCATGTGGGTAATGAAACTACTAGCGTCCAGCGAAGATGGGAGGATGGAGAGAGAAAGGAAAAAAAAACCAACAACCCAAAACAAACCAAAAACCATTGAAAGCTTTCTACCTACCTATTAAAATGAGTCAGGCGGTGAGTGCACAGGCTAGCCTGCCCGTTGTGGGGCTAGCCACTATGCTACAGTAAAATGTACAGGAATCAAACATTAATTTAAAACCCCGTAGCAGTTAACTTGCTCGTCCAGCAGAGTTCTGCGATGCCCTGCGTCACCGCTGACAGCTCAAACACCTCCTGAGAGGAGGGCATTTCATGCTGGAGTCTCTAACCCAACCCACGGGCTGGCCAAAGCCTTTGGGCAACAGGTGAAGTGGTGTCAAGTGCCAGACTCTCCTTCATGGAACTCCTTCGCTAGCGCACGAGACAGAGCCCCACCTCGTCACCAACCACCTCTGACCGGAGCAGCAACCGGGGCTTTCATTGCTACACACTGACTACGAAGCACGTCCGTGTACGGAAGAATTCAGTGTGATCTTACTACTGAGATAGTAATAAAGATGTTTAGGAGTAATTTTTCAACTACATTCTCAGTCAGCAAAGCAATCATTAATGGATTCCTATTTTTATCTCCCCAAAAGAGAGGAAAAGGATTGAGAAGTTCTCGTTGGCTTCTCCCATCTGCCCTTCGTTCTCAGCTTTTGCTTCCCATGTGGCCGGGGACATGCACGATGGAGAAGGTGAGAGGCGGTGATATCGGGTCACTGAGTGAGACAAACAGCAGTTCCTCTCTCCCTCCAGTGGCCCCAGGGATGGGAGAGTTCCTGGTGTCGGTTTTCTTGCGCTGCAGACGTTTTTTGCACACTCAGCGGGTCGGTGGAGCACTTACGCCCTCCTGACGGCAAGGAACAGAAGAGAGGGCTGCCACCCGCACAGGCCAGGCCTGCAAACCCAACATGCCATGGTTTATGGAGCCTTCGTTTGCAAGGGTCGCCACCTCCTTCCTCAGTGCGGTGGGTTCATGGTGCCTTGTCCGCGTTGCTGCTTCTGCTTCTGCTGCATTAACAGCTGCTCCAGGGCTGAGGGGCCAGGGTGCATCATGGAACTGGACCAGATGGACTAAAAACAAACAGCCAACACTAGTACCTCCTCGCGTTACACAGCCCTCCTCTTACAGATGAGAAAGCAGAGACAATTTTCTATTTTCTCCTTCTTTATCACTCCTACCTGGCTTATCATGAAAGTTAGCCAGACTTCAAAGAAGGCTTTCTGAAGAGAGGCTCCCCTAGAAGAAGCTGATCCTCCTCCAGAACCCTCATTACCATAAAAATTCATCCCACATTAACGATTACTAATTTTAGACTAGTCAAAACAAACGCTATCATTTCTTCCAGTTCTGCCAGCCTGGTCTTGTTCCGCAAAATATTCTAGAACAGCAAGAACTGGAAAACTGTGACACCTTCCAGCAGCGGTCAACACCTCCCACGCTGCCTGTGTAAGCGAATCTGCAGGAAAAACCTTTCGTTTCTGACGCTGAACTCTGACGCTTGTTAGGCTAAAGCCCATCACTGCATCTTCCAGCCCCACAGACAAGGACCTGTCCCTGAGCTGAGTTTTGGCCCAACGTACCTTCAGGCTCTCCATAAGCACAGTTGAGGAGTCCTCCATGGCAGGGGGACCTTGGGCTGCCCAGGTGCCACTGGGAGCACCGGACTGGTGCCAGCTGCTCTCCGAAGACGACGATGTTGCTGGGAGATAGTCCAGACCGAACCCTCCCATTGCTAAAAATGAGAGAGAGACAAGTTCAAAGGAATGTAGCAAAACCATCTCAAAACAAACACCGAGAGTCGGCAGCCCAGCACTTGCCTGGCTTCTCTGCTTTCCAGCGGTCTGCGACTCTCCTGTCTCTGTTGTCCGGAGTCCCGATGGGTCCGAAGTTGGAGAAGGGAACAGAATTGTGGTTATGAGTTGGAGGGGAGCTCGGCAAGCTGCTGGGGTTGGAGGAGTGAGGAGACTGGCTGGCTGGTGTCGAATGATCTAGTGATGACAAGGCAAGAGGAGAAAGGTCAACAGAAACGGCAGGAGCCTCCCGAGTTTGAGTTTCTTGGTGCTGCTGCAAATTCTGCCATTCCCCAGTTTTCTCCACTGCTTTGTTCCCTCCATTACACAAGTATAATGCAAATTCCTAAGTTGCAAGTGAAAATTTTTGTGCATACACGAGAACAGAATGACTACGTTTAATGCATCCACATGCTTACCGGAACACCCAAATCCAGGAAAACTCAAGAGGGCTGGCTACCCAAAATGGGTTTTCCCCATGTTTCTTGAATAACTTTTCTCAAACTAAGAAAAGAATAATAAATATCTGCTTCCAAGTTTTACAAGTCGCTAAAAATAAAGGTTAGGCCTCGAGGAGTTCGCAAGTTAACAGCCTGAACTCTCCAGGCTGGGAATGTTTTATACCTCTGTGGATTTTAAAGCAATTCAGACCAGAACACAATCCTGAGCAAAAGAGGACAGCAAGAGCAGAAAAACTTGACTGTGGGCAGCAGAAAACGATGCCCAAAGACACCAGAGGAGACTCTGCCATCTTGAACGAGGTGAAGGGAGATGAAGCTGAACCCACGTGAGCCATAAGCCCTGCTCAAATAAAAGCACTTTGCAACTCTGTCCATTTCACCCACAAGGGTTATTCCTGGGTGGTTTCAAAAGTCTTAGTGTGACCAAAAAAAACCCCTCTCATCCAGTGCAGATGTTATTTAAAATCCACTCACTTCTTAGATTCAACTAATTCCTTCCTTCACACTCTTCTGGATTTTTAGAGTAAAATCATGATGTAACTGTAATGGTTTTTATGCCTTTAAGAAAATGACTAAGGAAAAAGCTGTTTTGCTGTGTAGGCTGCTTTACAGTAACAACACTACCACCAAAAACACCAAACAGAACTGTCATATATTCCTCTACATTCTTCAATCATACGGTTTCTTTCAAATATCTACATTATGAAATGCAGTTCTTCCTGTTTTTTCCAAAGAAGCAACACTGAAAGTATAGGATTTTTGAGTTACTAAAGCCCTATTCCCAAATGCTTCTCAGGAACCTAAGTTAAGGAGATTTCAGGATTTAATACGTCCTACAACTTTTATCCTACTCAACTACTTCTATTAAAATCCAGGTTCTTAGCCTAGACTAATTACAGAATCCCCTCATATTTCTGAGGATACATAAAGAAAAACAGAAATCTTCAGACATTGTTAAGCAGCTTTATTTTCTTTTTTTTAATTTCCAGTGACACTTAACTGACGGTAGGTTCAGAATTAAATCCTTTTAAATCACTATACACAAGTAAAATCATAGCAGGATTACCTGAGCTGGCTGGAAGAGATGGAGACCACGGAGTCCCTTCAAAGAGGGAATACAGTGAAGTCTCCTGATGGGCAACTGAAGGGGTGACTTCTGGTTTTGTGCTGGTATTCATGTTCTTCCCATATACCTCATTGAACATGCTGTTATTTGGATACCTTTCCTGGGGCGGGAAAGAATGTAAGAGTTTAGGCGCTGGATTTATTTTAAACACTGACACTGTACAAAGGAAACAATTACAGGTCAAAATATTTTCCTAATTCCATTTTCACTCCCTAGACCCATTTTCTTTGCTCATTTTATTTCACAAAAAGTTCATCACATTCTGAATCAGGACAGATTTCTCCTGGCTGGACTGCAAAGCTTTCACAGCATCTTTAAATTCCCAATACTCATGAAAAGCAGATCAAGACCCTGCTGGGTTCTTTATAAGAGAAGGGGTAACCCATAGCTCCGGAATAAAAACCTCCACACCGGAACACTTTGAGATGCATCTTTTCAGTCAGTTCCTTGATTCTACGAAGATCAAGGGGTGCATGAGCTCCAAGATTCACCGGTACATCTGCAGAACCATAGTGAGGATGAATTTGGGAAGACAACTGATCAAGGCAAAGATAACCTTGCTGATATGGACTGAAATTAGGCACCAGCATGGGTTTCTTTCAGGTTTTCCATTAGCCTAAATTAAAGAATATTACCACATTCCTGCCACATTATTATTTATTAGCCACAGTATTTTTTATTTTAATAGCTAAATGGCAAGCTCAAATAGCAAAGGGCTGCAGACTCTGGTCCTGACTTACCTGATTAAGAGAAAATCCACTGAGGGACAGGAAAGATGACGACTGAGACATCAATTCCGATGGTTTTTCCAGCAGGGACTTCTTCAGAAACCAAAAAGGGGAAAGGAGCAGTTAGTTCTCAGTGTAGTGAGCAGGAGGAAAGTACGCTTGCAGAAGTTTCCAAGGGTTTTTTGGTCACATTTACAACCTTCCTGGTATTTTAGCTCCAGCACAGTGGAGGGCAGGGGAAGCAAACTAACGAATACAGAAAAATCACTGTTTTCCCTTACTAACTAATTAATATCTAAAAATCAACAAGCATGACAGCTGTGAGTCTCGGGCAAACCCCACCACCAGAACAGCTTTTCAAATCTGACGTGGAATACTCTGATACATCTAGAGGGGAGATTCCTGCCAAAAAAACCAACACTATGGTTATGTAAAAACTTGTACAAATGAGACAAGATCCTTCCCAGTGATGAGAGGACTCCTTCAAACACAATTAGACTCTTGTACATTGCTATCAATAGAATATTTTTCAGTTTTGAAAGCATCCCTAGAGAGTAAGAGCAGCCAAGTGCTGTGATTTTTTAAATTGGGCTAAACAGTCCGAGTTTCTCTCATTTTCATTACGAGTGACTGTAGCGAGCAAGAAAAAACCCTCAGTGTTTACAGCAGAGGTTCCAAAACTCCCCTGAGGTTTCATGTTAAGATATGATGGACGGTGACCTTTTCCCTCAGCTACACCCCCTCTCATACAGCTGTTATTTCCAGCATAATATTTCTCAGCTTTGTCTTTGGTTCTTATGATTAAGCAATGAAAAATAGTGTGTCTGGAACAAGCCCATTTAGAGAAGAAATAGGATCAGTTATCATCGATAAAGAAATTGAAGCAAAATTATAAAACTTGGCTGGTGGACAACAAACACCACTCAATTTAGCGTCAGGATCACCAAGTCATAGAACCAGTGAAGCCACAAGTAAAATTATGTGTGATCCAAACCAAAAGCTTCAGTCTTGTTCCAAATAAAAGTCCTCTTACACTCACGCCAGATGTTTTCAAATTTATTGTTCAAACATCAAAAAACTGAATTAGCGAACCTCTCTCTACCACTGTCTCAGTATCTGGAACATCTTTGCTTTTATCCTGTAAATCTAAGACAAACAGCCTGATTTTCTTGGCGAGCAGCTCCCAGCTTGTTAGATTTCCAAAGTGACAACTCGATACTTTGAAAGCACATTTTAAAAGGCAGACAAAATTCACACTCTGCATATCCACACAGCTTGCACAGAGAAGAATTTCCTTCCATTTGTCAGCAGACAGCAACCATAAGAGCTTCAAAGGGAGCTGCTGAAGAAGCAGCTATTAGTTTCTCAGCAAAGGTATCTAATGAGACAGAAACAGGTGTCTATTTTGCTAGCGGCTCCTCGGGATGGCATATAAAATAATGGAGAAATAGGCTTTATCAGAGATTTTGAGTAGAACTCTTCTTTGTTACTGCTACTAATCTGAAATACTACTATTTAACGTACATGCTTGTGGGTATACTAGAAAAGCATACTGCGTTTTCAGAGGCAATTTATAAATTCAGCAGCTCAGATCCTCCAGCTAGGAAGGTTTTAATATATAAATATTAAAAGAGAAAAAAAAAATCTCTCAGTCCATCAAAAATTGTTGTATTTCTATAGGAGTTTCTGTTTATTTAGGCAGCTGCTTGCAATTTTCTTCTAAGACCATCATCTTGTTCTTTTACAATCTCTTTTGCATTTAGTAGGGCAGGTTCCCCTGCGCTTATGGAATTTCTATACAGAGATTGTAATAAGCCACACTTATTCGGATGACTTTCTGCAGCTGAATCTGTGCTCCCCCGTGCCCTTTTGTCTAAGCCTGTACAACTACAGAAGAGTGAGTGCGTTAAACGATGCATCAATGTCTCTCCTGTGGACTGTACTTAGAAATAACTGTTCTTCAGATTTCTGAACAAATTTGGAGGCCTGGGAGCTACACCCTGGGCTGGTCTGAGCTTTGGCATGAAGAGTAGCTCAAGGGTGAGGCAGGGAAGTGGATGGGAGGGATGGGGGAGAGAAAGGAACCGCACATTTCTTACGATTTCACAGAAGAAAGAGATGCCAGTTAAGAGTGAGAAGCAGCAGTATTAACGTCAAATACATACAAAGAGGCTTCGTCCAGGAAGAGAGGCGAGAGGCCCCAGCAGAGCTGGGTAAAGATCGGGAGGATTAGAGAAAATCAGCTCTTCCTCCTCCTCCAAGGCAGCCAGACTCTTTAACAGGTCCGGAGGAAGCAGAGGGGAGCTCTTGGGGTCCTAGTGACAGAAATGAGCACAGTGAGACAACAGAAAGCAGAGAGGGAAACAGCAAAAGGTGGCCAGGAGAGGCTAAAAAAGCACAGCGGGAGGAGCGCAAAGAGCAAGAGGAAGGCAGAAGGCGGCATGCAGAGGTGAGAAAGTGGTGCACAGAGAAAATGCTGAGCAGAAAACGGCTGGCCTTGTGGTCTGACATACACCAGGAGTAGCGCTGCATCATCAAAATGACGGGCAGCTCATTTTAATTAGTGGAGCATGTGCTTCCCATTGCAGTCCGTGCCAAATACTGAACCTGCTTGCACCTTCAAGGACAAGGAACATAGAACTTTACAATTTTTCTCCTACAACTGACCTGGGAATAATTTAGGCTTCAAGTAAAACTACATTTGCATTTTCTTCTCCCTCCTCTATTTGTGGAGTTTAAATCCCAGAAGGCTTATTTCCACTGCTAACGGCTGCTACGGCAACATACAGCTGACTGAAAAACCCTGCAAAGTGCTGGTCAAACTTGACATCCCAAATTTTGTGAAGGATGCTGAAAACACAAGTATCACAGTGGCAGCTTCTGTCCGTACTGTGCTGGTTTCCCTGTTAGGGATGAGAACAAGGCTCCATCTATAAACCACAACCTGACACCGGGGTAGCAGCAGCCTCATGTATATTGTCTGGCTTTTCCCTCCGAGGGGTAAGCCAAGCGATCTCAGCTGAGCTCCTGAAAATCCCGAGTGTGTTTACAGAGACACATCTGACCAAAGGTTTAAAGAGGTCTCTGTGTAAGTTTCCTTATAAACATCACCAAAAGTACTCACAGGCAACTCATGGACTGTTATAAAACCTGCAATCTTTGTTATGTATTAAACAGCAATGTGAAGCACAACTGCATGAACAGAAATATTCCGTTCGTGCAACCAGGAGCAAAGAAGTCGCTCAGCTCTCACTGCATGGTGGGATTTGCAGGAAAAACAATGAAAATAATCCAAGACAAGACTGCTCCAGCCTCAATCTGACTATTGCAGCCTCAGCCATTCAACACACTCATAACTACACAGGCGTTCATCTAAACTACATCAGGCGTTCATCATAACTACACAGGAGTTCATCTAAAGGGTAATAATTCAACTGCAATTATCTGGATGGCTTTTATGGTTGCCACCAGTTGCCAGACAAGAAATTTCCCCCCAAACTATCAGCTGCCATGTTTCTCGACCTGACGGACATAGTGCAAAGATCGATGTCGCATCTGCACTGAACAAGACTTACACCTACTTGAAACCAAATCCCCAAGAGCTGGACCCCACAAACAGCCAACTAAAATGGAGAATTCATCACTGTTTGCTGGAATCCCATTTATTGATACTCAGCTCCCTATTAAATAAGCTCACATTGACCTACTCGGGGCTACAGGGCATCCCTGAAACAGGCAAACTCCTAGAGTTGTCAGGAATATCAGAGCCTTGTTGGTTTTCCCCACTTATAGCTTGGATCTTTTACCTCAAAGGTCATCCTGGAGACAGCCTCCTGCTCTGGGTGGAAGACTCCTTGCCGTTTTCCCCGGCGGTCCATGTTGGGCTGCTGCGCCATCACCCGATTGTCAGCCAGGCCGTAGGAAGAGTCCCAGTAATAGTCCGGCACCTTGACTTCTGAGGGGTTCTGGTTATATGGCTCCATTGGGAAAGGCTTCATTTTTTTCTCCAGAGGTTGCTGTTGCATCACAGGAGGCTGTAACGACTGTTCAAATAACTTTAGAGGGTCCTGGGCCTGCAGGTAATAGGACTGTTTTACGGGCATGATCTTCCCCAGTGAGCCTTGGACTTGAGGTGGGTTCCAGAGCTGCTTTGACGAGTCCGTCTGCGGATACTGGGGCAGAGACATACAATTTCACCGGCAGGTAGGAACAATTAATGTTAACCGAAAGCCTAACTCCACTCAAACTGTCAGTCTGGTTCGCTTGTCAGACATTCCACAAACATCCTAATTTGCTGTTATTCATCAAAACGCACAGTCTCGATAGGCAGCTAAGACTCCCGTGTCAAGCTTTATGCCAACAGCCAAGTATAATCCTTACTCTAATCCTGCGCTTTAGAAACTCCTTTACTAAGGTACTGAGCCAGCATTTTGCTGCCCACAACACCAGGAGGGTCTCGCCATTGAGCCCAGATGTGCCAGAAGGGAGATTTTCTCCAGCATGACATGAGCATAAAACTAAGAATTGACACTGCAATCCAATTAGCCCAAGGGAGAGGGCAGGTGAAGGTTCAGACTCAGTCCTCTCTACTCACCCATGAAAACTAGGAAGGACTAAAACAGAAATACCTGATCAGAAATATCACCTTCATACCTTGTCTATAAACACAGAAAACAGACGACCACCTTCCTCTCACTTACAGAATCTTACATTCATACCCACTAAATTTCATCCCTTTTCAAATTTGCCCAGTTCACAGATCAAAATTCCACACACTAAGGTCTTGAATGGCAGGTTTGAAAAGGTAATCCAGGAATGTCAAGCCTTGAACGTTGTCATTTATTTTTAAACGAAGCTTAGCACATTGCATTAGTCAAGTTTACCTGCTGGAATCCGGAGTGGTGTGGCGGGCTCTTCCCCAGCCCCTGCACAGCTTTTGTAGGGGACTGTTGCTGCTGTTGCTGGGCTAGAGCTTGGACCTGTAACTGGCTTGGAGCCTGTGCTGTTGCCTGAGCTGGTAAAGATGAGAGGGGTTGCTGGGAAGGAGGCGGCGTTTGCTGAGGTCCCTGGGTCATGGGCCCTGGTCCGGAGGGCCGTTGCTGGCTGTAAGGAATGTGGGACTGTTTCCCACCTTGCACCTGGTTTCCTGCAGGCGAGTGAGCTGTGGGCTGGAGGAAGGTTCCTGGGACAGAAACACCACCTGGGAAGGTGTACCCCGTGCTCATGGAGAAAGCCACGGGAGGGGGGACAACGTAGGTCGGAGGTGGAAACCCTGCAGAAGATAAAAACACAACTTTAAGCGCAATTTGGCAGAGTATCTGGAACAGTCACAGGCTACCCCCACTCAGCCCAAATCTCCTCCTTTTTTTTCCTCCCGCTACTTCTTTCCTTCACCATTACAGAATCACAGAATGTTAGGGGTTGGAAGGGACCTCGAAAGATCATCCAGTCCAATCCCCCGATTATGGAGTTCCCACCCCCTCACACACACATTTTCAAGGACTAAACTTCAGGAGCAACAGACAGAAGCAATCAATAAGTCTACTGCCTCCTCTCCCAAAGGATCACCAGTCTCTGGATTAATTGAGATAGAGAGACAGATGGTAAGCAAACAAATCCTTGTATCCGCAAGATCAATTCCTTTCCTGTAGTTGACACTGAAAAGCCAGGTTTAGAAGGCAAGCTTTAATTCTTTGTGTCTTGGTCCAGATTTTATGCTGACTTTGGGACAGGGAAGATGTCCCTCCATTATGTATTGAGTGACTACACATAATCGCTGCAGGGAAGATGGAGCTTGCAGCTATTTTGTGAGCAAACAGACAGCAAGGCATGACAGGAACACTCCACAACAAAACAGGAGCACGCAATGTGGCAACTACAGCAAATCAGACCAGACAAATTACAGCTTGAAACATGAGCACCACTACAAAAGAAGCTGAGCTTTAAAGAAGAAAGCAGCACGATTGATCTTTTGTAATGGAGTCCTGTGCACAGAGAATGCTTCCTCCTGAGCTAGCAGAAGATTTTGTCATGTTTTGACTAAGTACAGAAACAGCCTACGGTGAAGGTCCTTGATCTCACACCCACTAACCAAGAAGGAAGATGGCAGATTTCACAACAGACATGACTTCAAAGCATAAGTAATCTTACGTATCTCATTTCAGTTCTGCTATGCCCCTTCTTTACTACTTTGTAAGGCTCTCAACATGAGAATGCATGTGTGTTAAAACAGCTCCTACCTTCAAAAGCTGTAACAACCACTATTACAGTATTTTCTTCGCAGTCAACAGTAAATCACACTTCAAAAGAATGACACAAATTACCTGGTCGACTAGGAAGGGGAGGGAAGGCTCCTGGGTGATGAATGGGGATGAACTGAGAACTGCTGGCCTGACTTGGTGTCTGAGTTACAGGTGTTTTCCTGGCTTCAGGCACCGGAGTCTTCCTCATCTCCGTCTGCGATTTCACCTAATGCCAAAGAAAGTAAGAAGAAATTAGGTAACTTTTCCTGTAATTACCCACCTCACATCTCAAGCCAAAAAATCAACTCCCAGACTGTCTGAGAGATTATTTTCTTTTCCTTAAGTCACTGGGAGAGGTTTGGAACACAGGAACTCAGTTCCCTCCTTGCTGACCTCAAGCAGGTTACCCTGCCTGTCCTCAGGCACTCCTTGCCTCACAAAAGCACACTGAGGATATCTACCCAGAAAACTGCAACAGAATCCTTCTCTAGTGAGAGAGTGGGAAGCGGATGTAATAATAATAATATCCTCAGACCATACAAAGAACTTACCATGCTGCTCACCCATAATGCCTTAAAAACAACAATAAAAAGTGCAGGTGCTACTATGCTTCTCCCTGGGCACTGCTTCAAACTAACTCATGAGACTTACCTGCAGCACCTTAAAAAACAAACACTACCACCTTCTTCCTAGGGAGCTCCTTCAGCCTAATCCATATGGTACAGCGTACGCACAAACTCCTGCATACTACAAAATCCTTCTGACAGAGAACATACAAGACAAACAGCAGGAGGGCTTCACTTCTTTCAGTTTACTGCACAACTGCTGTATGTTCTGTTAAAAGAGCTGCACCGGTTAAAGGCAGAGAGAAGAATGGAATGGAATTTTTACCTGATTCTCAGTCTGCTGCGGTCTGGGTCTTCCTGGAGAGGAAGACAGAGGGGAAGACTACTTGCCCTTTCTGTTCAGCTCGGCAGAACTGCCTGGAATGCAAGATGGAGCAGGCAGGAAAAAGACAGCAAGCAAGGAACCCGGGCAATACAGAAAGGGCCCCGGAGCAGACCTGACACCAAGCCTCACGGGTGGTTGAAAGAAAGGGCTTTTATCAGGGACCACATTAAAAAACAAAATTCAAACTAAACAAACCAAAACTGCGTGGGGTTTATTTGAAAGGAGTTAGAGGGCAGGTCTTTTCTGCCAAAATACAGTGGTAAAGGTGTAGGTGCATTCAAACGCTTTAAGTGCTTTTTCAAATAATTCTGAATTTCCCCATTTAAAAATTATGGGAGTGCAGTTTGTTGTTTTTTTTGTTTGTTTGTTTGTTTGTTTTTCCATTTAATTTAAAAAGTAGATTGTAAGACTGGGAGGTTTGGGTGTATTTTAGATCTCCCGCTAGAACAAGTCAGGAGGGAACTCCACCTCAAAGGTCTGGTTGATGCTAAGCAGCAGGAATGATGCAGCCCCTGCTCATGCTGCATCTCCTCACTGCCCACCTTCACCCTTCATCGCATTCTGCATATTCAACTTATATCGTGCTGTCCCTTTTTGCTCCACAAGGAGCCGAATGTTTTTATCACCCATACTGAGATCTATGCATCCTTTCATAGCAATGTCGGAGAATTCAAAGACATTCTTTCCTGCCGTTAGATTTCAAAACATGAGTTCCGGGCCATCATTAACTCAAAGCTGCTACAACACATTTCCAAAAGTGGCTTCCAAAAGACCCTTCCACATAATTTTTAGCTATTTAGCTTTTTAAAACGATAATTGATCAATCAAGACAGACAAATTTTAGTTGCTTCCCTGCTCCTTCTTGACCTCACCCCAAGTGTCAATACTACCATGTGTTTACCCTGGCCTGAGGGTTCCTACACAGTGCTCAGGAGAAGCACCTGTTCACGGTTCTACAGAGTACATTACACCTCGAGTAAGTCTGCGCTAAACCTCCCCTGGCACCTAACGTTATTTTACCTGGAGAACAGAGATTCAACCTATGTGACACTTTCACGATCCTGAGTGCTCAAGTTTTCCACTGATCTGTGAAACAGGACTAATTACTTTTGTATAACCTTCTTAACGTTTTTGCTAAGTAAGAGCTGCAACATTTGTATAATAGCATTCAGACTTCCAAAAGCAATGATCTGTGGAGGAGATAAAGCCTGAAATTTCCAGGAAGGCCAAAGCAGAGCACCGAGAGGCCACTAATCTGCACAAAACCTACCCTGGTTTCTCCTCACTGCGGGGGAAAGCAGACCCTCCCCATACTCTGGAGTAGCTCTGGATAAATAAGTCCACCAAACTATAATATATAAACCAAAAGGCATTTCATTGGAACAGTTTCCATGACAAATACAGCCGATGGAACTAAAAAATCAAAATTAATTTCTGTTCAGCAAGAGAATTTGAGTGATCAACCACATCAAAACAGATTCTGCTACAGCTGGTTTTGAAATAAGTTTTTCTTGGGTTATCCCTTAGTATTAAGACAAGACGGCTTCTGATAAATCAGCTGGGTTAAAATTAAGATTTCTTCTCTATCCAAAAAACTACACATATTCCTCAGAAGATCCAGTGGGTTTGATCGGCCTCAAGTCCTTATTTTGCAAGACAAGGGCATGAACGCTAAAACCCGGAGTTGTGCTCAGGCCTGCAACCACATTCCAGAGGCGTTCAACAAATAAATCAGAAACCTGCTCTTCTAACTCGCCTACCCAAGTGGGTTTTCAGACATCAGACTCATGAACAATTGCCACATGGTTTCTGTGGGCTGCTCCCCTTTACACCTGCCTTGGTAGGACCCCCTGCAAAACCAACTGCATAAATCCTGCCAGTTCAGACCTTTCGTTTCATAATGATGATTAACAGCAAATAGTCAGGAGAAGAACAAGAATGACCCAAGGGTCCTAATAGCACAAGCTGGAAAGACTAAAAGAGCTGGTTTCTCTCACCTAGGAAAATAAAGACCTTGACTGCACAGGCCTTCAGAGCAGCTGTAAAGAGGAAGATTTAAATTATTCTGCAGACCTGACCTGGGAAGCAGCAACAGGCTCACACAGAGGCAAGGGAGGTGAAAAGTGCGCTAGGAAATAATTTCCACTTGCAAGAGCAGGGAAGAATTGACACCCTTTATCTAGGGAAATAATAGAGTCTCCATCACTATCATTAAATGCCTACAGACGTCATCAGGGAATGATTGAGATGCAGTCAAACTATGCAGATCAGATCAGCCCTGAAAGTCTCCACCCCTTATTTACTACAGCTTGACAAAAACCAGAGCAGCAAATTCACTACCTGCTTACGAGGTGAGCGTTTTTGCAGGCAATGCTCACAGAAACAGAGGGGAAAAAATACACCTGATAGAAGAGCAGCTGTTGAGAAAACAAACAATTTTGAGCAAGCGCCTGAGCACACGATGATGGTTTAAGGGCAGTGTGGCTTTCCTGACTCACACAGAGGCGAACCGACAGTGTGCACAGTACGGAGGATCTCAGTCCACATCAACAACTGGGTGCTTTTGCCATGTGTCCAATTTATTGAATGTGCACAAGTCAACTGAACCAAAAATGCAAACTACCTGCTTCCTTAGTATGGGTAAGAGCGTTCTGCAGACCTGGCCACGTGAACTGTCTTGGTAGCCTGAATTATTTATGGAACAACAGGTAGAAGTCTGTTTTATAAGACAGTTAACACAGCAAAATCACCTGTCATTGCTCCCTACTTTTTCCTCCCCAATAAATTGAAACAGCATCACCAAAAAGGGCAGAGACACAACGATCACCAATACCCGGTGCCTGAGATACACGTGTTTCTATTTTTTTTTTTACTGATTAAGATGCAGAATCCCTTTGATCTAAAGGCTTACCTGAACTGCCACGTTCTGCTTCCCTGCTTCCTGCATCTTATCCAAGCCGCACTTCTTGGTCTCGTTCTTTCTTTTATTGTTATCCTTCTTCCCATCATTCTTATTGGCTACTATTCCTTTGCTATAGTCCCGTCTTTCCCTACCTATGTCTTTAGGGGGATAGATTCGCCCTTGCTCTCTGTTCATTTCCCGGGGCTTGATGTTCTCTTTGAACGTGACCATTGGTTTTTCTCCTGCGTCGCAGTTGTTGTTGAGGCTTCTGCCAGAGGACAGAACTGATTTGAGGCCAGGGCTCCCATCTGTAGACAGCGGCTCTGCAATAGATGTTTCCTGCAAGGCGAGACTCTCTTTGGCTTCACTAGGGTCCTCTAGTAAGAGTTCCGGGATTTCTGTCAAAAACAGCAGCTTTCCTACCTCATTTTCACACTGAATCAACCTGAGAAAGACAGAAAGGAATTGAAAAGCAAGCACATTACTTCAAATACATTCCTTATCATAATCAGTCTATGTAGCAATGGCATGCTGACCCACAGATCACGTTACTGGCACTGTCAGCATCTTGTATTCACATTATATCTAATTGCTGTGTTGAATAGTGAGAAAAACACCATCCAACTCCAGCACCCACCTTACCTAAGCTTACAGCAGCAAGTGAAACACAGAGAAGCTACTCGCAATTACCTCGGCTGGTTATCAGCAATCCATTTGCCTGTGAAGATCAGACGCTGCTGCCGTATCCGACATTGCTGCCCTTCCTTATCTCCTGAAATCGCCTGGTGGCCTTTGGAAAAATCCAAGTTCCTAGTTTTGACATAGGAGAGGGAATAATATTAATTACACAATTACCCTTTGCAACATCATATTTCTTTAGAAATACAACTGATCAGCATTACTCTATTAGAAGCTGAGAAATTTCACCAGATACTATTCAAAACGTGAGTGTCACAGATGTCTGATTTATAGATGCAATTCACTTTCGGTAAGATGCATCTACATTAAGAGGTTTGGTGGGCTTTTTTAAAAAACAAAAGGCTGAAAGCTCAGCTGTGTGATTATCAAAATCACAAAATTAATAGTTGACTGAATACATCTAATATTTAGTCAGCATTTGTGCATGATATTAGGTACAGGGACACAGTTAAAATAGTGCAAAAAGATCAGCAAAGTAGAAACACATCGAGCAGTTTTCATGTCAAACTATTCCTTTCCTCACTTCTTGTATTTTTCCATTTCAGTTTCCTAGTCTGAAAACTACAGAAGGAAAACAAAAAGTCATGAGCAATGTTATAAGTTCATGACTTTCCCTCGAGTTTTACTGCATTATCTACTACAGTTGTTTTGCAAAGATACCTACATCAGTCCGTACATTAGTAAGTACTCATAAATAAGATACTGTAAGGAACAGGTCAATGTTAATTGAAGTAGTGACATCAGCAAGAGTAGGGTTTCCTTCAGCTGTCACTCACCTGAATGAGGGCCTCAGAGCCAAGAATCCTTGCAACTCAAACTCTTCTGGAAGGGGGGTTGCTGGTGAATAGATAATAAACAGCATAAGGAAAACACAAATGCATTGAGTACAGTATCATAAGCAGATAATGCAGGAAAGTCACCATAGGTAGTAAATAATTTTATTAACATGCTCATCTGTACCAGTCTACCCTGCAATCCGAGGACCTCAGGAATGACAAAGCAGAGCAAAGTCTGCTCGACACAAGAAAGCAGCATTTGCAAAGCACTCACATGCACCAATACTAGAAGATAACTTGCTCCCTTATTTGCTCTTCAACTGCAATTCCCCACAACATCAGGAAAAACATGCAAAGTTCCCAGTTCTGTACAGCACAGCCTAGAAGCATCCTTACCATTGTTACTGGATAGATCTTCTTCATGAGGCTGGAAGCTGTTTAGAAGAGAAATCAGCCAGGGCCATATGCTACAAAACCAGAAAAGAGACAAACTATAAGTGAGAACTACAAAATATGGAATCTACCCCCTCACTAAGAAAACACTGAACTCAGAGTCACAGGTTCCACGAATCCTTCGATTTCAAAGTGTCAGGGAACAGACTGCTTTCTCGAAGAACGTAAAACTTTTTAAGTCAATCTAAAGTTAACAAGGAAGCCAGACAGCACAGTGTTTGTTATCCAGCAAGTCAGAAAGCCAGTTATGAATTTAATTAGACAAACCTATTGCAAGAGCAAACATTCAGAGCACCTGTTTGCAATTCCTGTTTTCGAGTCCAAAGCTGACTGCTCCCAAGAACAGTAAGTTCATCAGCTGGGAAGCAAAACGATTTATCAGGATACAGCTGTGCAGAAGCACTTCTGTTCTGTGAACATTAACACCATACTGTAGCACTGAAACAGTTATCAGAAAGGTAAAAAGGTCCCGGTAAGGGTAAGGCCATTAAACTAGAGGTTAACTGGCAGTTTCCCTACCCTGCACTGGCAATGCCAGTACAACCAGCAACTGGAAATTCTTTCCAAAGGCCCTGGAGCAAATAATTTAAAAATCGCAACGATTGCTCCATAGATGGTTAACGTTTAACTGTGACCAAAAAGCTGCTTTCTCCTGTTTTTTAAAAGTTCCAAGCCAAAAATCCAAGCATCCCCCTTCTGGTTTAGCGATGGGCACCAAGTCCATGGAGGCAACTGGAAACTATTTGAGGAAGGTGACCGTTGTGCTCGGTTTTAGTGAAATGAATCCATCCTCCTTCAGCACGGCTCCTGCTCATCATCCAGCACCTGGACTGGAGAATGCAACGTGCACCCAAAACATGATGTTTGTGCTTATTGTCTGCACTAAACCTAAGCAATAGCTCCTTCCCATGACTGACAAGGAACAGAAGGAGGAAAAAAGGGAGAGTGCAGGTCTGTTGCAGCCTATAGTGAACTGCCAGCTTCCTGCACAACACTTGAAATAGCGAGATTTCATAATAAGAGATCTCTGAAGAAGAGTGATGTAGTGAAACACGTAAAAAACTAGACCTGAAGTAGCTTGCACAGGGCAGGCTTAGAAAACTCACTTCCAAACAGCACACACTAATAGAGATAAGAGTAATTTCTGTCCTCAGTTCTTGCCTTCAGATTCATCTACTTTTCCAGGTAAACACATTTCCTTCTTACTTGACATGCTTGTTCGGTTTGGGGTAGGATTAATTATCCCCAGGAAAATGGATAAGCACAAAGTGAGGACAAATGACCGCAAGTTTAAAAGGAATAAGGGTTATTTATAGAACCAAGAGCACAATTAAGAATTAATTCAGAGTAAGGAAGATTTTTCAATATAAAACAGACACCCGGTTTTAAACAGCAGCCAATAAAGCGGTATATGTGTGTTTGTATAATCTGCAAAGAATGATTTTTATTAGGATCTTACAAGAGAAATAAAACTCCCATCCTTACAAACAGAGGGGAAGACAGACAGTCAGTCACCTCAACTTCATAGAGCCAACAAATTTAATGGCTGCTAATTAATGCCCATTTTGACAAATCTTAGCAGCATTTTAACTTTCTCTTCAAGTTCAGCTGTGCATTTTACAGCTGTTTGCTGCCCACTTCACAGCTCCCTTGTACAATGAGCACCCGAGAACATCACAGTATCACACTATAGATTTAAAAGCCAGGCACAGTCTTTAAAGAGAGCCTGATAGTTTTATGGGCAGAAGGACCTACCCTGGCTAACTCAAAATATACTACATTCTCACCCAAAGACTTATTTTGATACTCCATGAAGCACTGTCTGTATCTCCTCTCTGCAAGGACTACCTTATATTAAGTAATAATCTTCCCTATTTAAACACCGGTATAAAGTCTTCCCTCAGAATACGCATCCAGTAATACCTATTACCATCTCAAAACCATTTGTGAACTCCTCTTTTCCTTAATCTTGCCTTCAGGAACTCGGGAATTGAAGTTCCCAGAGCTCCAGGGCTTTAGGTTTTTCACCTATTTGCCCGAGTTTTATTACTCATTTAGCAAATGGAGGTTTTAGGAACACCTGTCTCCTATACATCAATGCACAGAAAACACAAGCCTTGGCTACAATGGCATCTTACATCACACACCGCCAGGAGAGCTGAAACCACTGTGGCACATCACAAAAGATCAGCTAAGCAAGCTGGTTTCACGCTGTTTTACCTAAAGTGGCCATCCTACAAAAAATACTCATCCAACTGTGTCAGTACCAATCACTCCAATCTGCAGTGAAGCAGTCAGAAGCACTTTACTGAATTGCTATAATTTATGAGAAGTGAACAGGCTATGAAAAAATTTGGCGAGTTTTGAACTATTTAAGCACAAATTTATGAGATTAGAGGCAGAAATGAAAAAAAATCAGAGCAACAGCTGACAACAGTAACGCCTGTGCTGACACTTAAAGATTCCCCCTCTGCTCAATTAAATTTAACTCCTAGATGATGAGCCAGGAAAACTGGATTCCAGTACTGTCCAAGAGGTGGCTTAGTGCATGAAATTAAGGCAAATGTTCTCCCACCGCCCACCTCAATAAAGCTGAGAAATCATTACAATAGATTAGACTAAGGGTACACTCAGTAGTTATGCTCGAGCCAGACATTTAAAAGTAGATCCCTCTGCTCTTAAAAAAAGTTACATGCAAACCTAAAGCCAATTAGAACAGTGAATTTGCTCATGTAGCCCACAAGTCTCATTTTGTGTTTTCTTAACTTTTTAGCACACACACATTCTATATCATTTTGATGTCTGTAATAATGTTTTATACGATCACTTTTCCCCATTACTAATTTGCATAGCATCAGTTATTGCAGTTGTGCAATTAAATGTATCAAAAGAAAGAGTAACACTCACTACCGTCTTTCATCAACCACGGCCTCCTGGAAAACACTGGGCCTCAGCTTCAGCCAGTCCATTGAAACCTTCACAGCTGGAAGAGGATATGCAGCCCCAGAGTCCTCCTGGTAGTCATTTTGTAAAGGACACTTGCACAGAATTCCAAGAAAGGACACTAGAAAACAGAGCAGGGGAAAAAGAAATAAAATAAAAAAATGACATGAGGAAATGACACTTGAAAGTTGACTAAACAACCTAATCAAACACATCCCACCCATAAAACCCTAGAGCTAGTTCTTTAGAACAAACCAGCCCAATTACTTAACAATCCACCAGAAGATGAGAACATTTTTTTTTCAATAAAGAGTTTTCTACCACAAAGCAGAATCTCGGTGGTTGTTTCCTCCCCTTCTCCTTTTTAAGTGTCATGGCAAATTATTTGGGTAAGTTAACAAAATCTGATGAGACAAGCCCATTACAAAAATATTCATTCATCTGTTCATTTATTAGAAATGATCGACTAAACTATCTATCTGCATTTTATCTGCTTTCCCAGGTCAGCAGGCACACAAATCCAGAGGAGCTGGCTTTGTGGGCAGCCAGCTCAGACACACAAGCTGAAAAACAGTAGTCACAGTAGTCATGGGCACATGGTCTCCAGGCTAGAACTTGGAGAAATTCAATTATTCAGAGATTTAGGTGTTCATGAACAAGGCCAAACCGATCACGGGTTGGATCAGGTTAAGCAAATCAGCATTAGGTGCCTAGAGTCCCTCTTATCTCCTACTTGATATTACCAAGAGCACAGAAGCACTTGAGGTCCTAGTTCAGTCCTGTTGAATCAGAATCAGCTCCATTCAAAGCAACTCAAACCCCACGCTGCAGCTGACTGCAAAGCAGCCCACAAGCAAGTGACTACCCTCTGTTAAATCAGATCCATCTGGGCACCCAGGTTAAAATGCTCTTTCAGAATCAAGAAAAAGGTGCAGAGTTCGGTGAGGTTTCAAACGGATTAAGTGTGGGGTATAGAAATCCAGCGGTAGCCAGCACTGCTAGACATAAATGATCCTGCGCAACCATCTCCTCTCAACTGTCTCCTGTAACGTCTATTCTCATCACTTACACAGCCATTAAGCTCGATGCTGACAGCAAATTACTAATGGATTCCATATAAAAACCAAAGAGAAATAAAATAAAAATTAATTCATTTTCCTACTCACTGAAGAGAGCCAGCAACTGCGTCCAGCAGAGCTGCTCGTCCTGGCTGTAGCTGTGCTGCTCCGTTTCGTTGCTGAAGTCTCGCAGGTGATGGAGTTGGAACAGATTGATAACAGTAATATGGACTAACTGCTGAGAGTTGAAGGCCTTTTGGAATAACAACCTCTGCAACAAAGACACACGTACAAAATACGTATTTTTATTTGGCAAAGCACACGCTTGAAAGGATTAGTAGTTGCTACTTCACTGCTTGACTAATGTTTCTGCCCTGAAGGCGACATTCATTCTAGATTTTATTTTCAGGTTATCTGTGTTAGCGCAGCACTGGGCTTCCCAAGGGGACACAGGCAGACACGCACTGTTAAGCCAAAGGTTTTTGCTCATACACCAACTCACACGCATGACAAACCAACACCCCCTTGGATACAGCTCTCTTTCAGACTAAGTGCAACTTTAATGTTGCAATGACAGCCTTGCAATGCAAGAATTACGAAGGCATGTATATCCACTGTATTTTTCAGTCTTTGGAAGAAACAGCACAGAGAAGGTGACATTAAGAAAAAAAAAACACCCCAGGAAAATTTAATACTGTTTGGTTTTGTATTAAAGACTAATTCCACATCTGACTTCATGGATCATGGAATGGCACGGTGGACTTAAAGAGCACGGGCTATTCACAAATGCATTTCAGTAACTATGCTGTAAAAGGCACCTTTCTCAGAACAGGAAAAGAAACTTGAATGCTTTTTTTTAGCATTGCGGAAAAAAACCCCTAAACCACAATAAACTTATCTTCAGACACAACAGTCAGGGAGACAAGTGGATTAACCAGCATACGCATCAGGAAGAGGTTTGAGCTCCATGTTCAACCTTGATTTTTAGTAAAGGGCGTGAAACTGACAACTCAAACCAGCAGAGCTTGTCAGAAGCAGAACCATAGGCCTGGCTGAACACTCCTAACCCCGCGACTGCTCTCCTAGAAAATTAAGCCTTATGTTGCATAATATAAACAACAAAGTAATCTAAGCAACAAAGCCAGGCTCAATTAGCTCTCTTTGAACACCCAGGATCAGTTCAGAAAAATTAGACTTTTCCACATGCCTGAGCAATGCTCATAATTATTGATTATAAGCATTGTGGAAAAAGCAGCACTCATTTGACAGTCACACACACAAAAAGAAACAATTATTTAATTTTAAAACAACATTAACTCCCAGGGTTCAAGCAGCTCACATTGAAAGCTCCTGCAATTCACAAGGCGTGGGTTTTGTCTGTTTTATTTGAAGGAATGTTTGGACCTTGGTCTAGCAGCCCAATTTGATGCAAAAATGCAAACAGGCACTGTAAAGAACATTTGCAATTCTTTATCTGCTAAGACCATTTCCCCCTTTCTTAATTTTGAAAAGCACCCACTACATTTGCTCTATTGAACGTACCCATACTACCTGCTCATTTTCCACAAATGAAGATGCTGAAGCAGAGCAGTTCCCAAAAGGCATATAACAGTTAATATAATGCCCACTTTGAAATTGTACTACCTTTTATAAATTCCTTACAAAATTCTCTTTGTTTCAGTCTTTGCTGTATTGTTCAACTTAATGAACTGGCTATGTAATTAATGGGTACTCCTGTATTTTCCAGAGGAAACGTGTTCTGAATAGTTCTAGTCCGCACACAAATTAAGGTTGTACTGGACATAGTTTTCAAATGCAAACTGCGGTCAGGAGAGACAAGTTTTCAGAGGAAGGTTAAAAGAAGTCTTAATAACCAGTGGGAGTGGATGAACGCCATCCAAAAATGAAGCTCTCAAAACTCCTTAGGCAACTGCACCAAGACTTCACAGATGAATCAAGTGCTTTTCACAGGTATCCAAGAATCACAGAATCATTTGGTTGAAAAACACCTTTAAGATAGAGTCCAACTGTCAACTTCATGCTGCCAAGTCCACCTCTAACCCATGTCCCTGAGAACCTCATCTCCGCATCTGTTCAACCCCTCCAGGGACGGTGACTCCACCACTGCCCTGGGCAGCCTGTTCCAATGTTTAATAACTCTTTCTGGGAATAAATTGTTCCCAACATCCAACCTCAACCTCCCCTGGTGCAACTTGAGGCCGTTTCCTCTGGTCCTGGAGCTTGCTCCTTGGAAGCAGAGCCCGATCCCCCGGCTCCAAGCTCCTTTCAGGCAGTTCAGAGATCAGAAGGTCTCCCCTCAGCTCCTGTTCTCCAGCTGAACCCCCCAGGTCCCTCAGCCGCTGCCATCACACTTGTTCTCCAGCCCCTCACCAGCTCCATTCCCTTCTCTCAACTCACTACTGCATGTTAAAAGGCAGAAAAATCAACTGTAGTCATTGATTTCTCCTGTATTTTCACTAATAACGCAGCACATGCCACACAGGAAAAAAATCCTACTGTTTGCAGAAGTCAACAGAACTATCCAGTGTCAGCTTCGGTACAAACCTTCCATAACTGGCTATTTGAGCTTCCTGTATTTTAATATGTGAAAAAATTATTGGACTGTAATTTCAGAACTCAGCTGCTAAAAATAGTCTCCTCAATGCACTCATTATTGTGTTGCTAGAACTAACCTTGAACTGTTCTTCCAGCTTTTCTCGAAGAGGGCTCAGCTTCTCCAAGCTCTTACTCAGGTACACATGGCCATGGAATTTAATAAATGCCTTGATGAAGTCAGACACGCTCCATCGAGTCTTCACCTCATCACGACTACATTCAGAACAGAAACACTCGACTTCAGTCTTTGGAGTTAAACACAGCTGCATATAACATTACGAAGTTTTTCTATGGACTTCAAGAAAGGAGGAATGTCTGTGCAAAGCTACTTTTTCATGGTGGCACAAGATGCTTGTTTTCTGCATTCATTATTCACACTTGGGAGCATCCCAGACACAAACAGTTTTTTGCTTCATACACGTGTAAGGGGTCGAGAAACTTCTGGTTTTACTACCAAATACAAATAACTTCTGGCAAGGCAGGTACATTTGGAAGAAGTCTCCACCACCTTATCTGAGCAGAAGCACATTATGCTTAGTCTTACCTTTCCAGTGCTTTAGAAAGTGCTTTTTGTAGGTTAGTGGAGGCAGCTGGGAAAGGAAACTTCACAGCAATGCTTCTGCAGTAGTAGAAAATTGTGGTCAAGTGGTCTCCTTTGGAGGAAGCTAGAATAGCCAACTGATTATAAGGCTGACCTAAGGGAGAAAAAGACAAGTTGAGTGTGCTAGGTTTCACAATAAGTGTGGTCAACTTAAAAGGGAGCACAAAGTCCTAAAATCTTCAGCATACAAGGTTCAGATTCATTTGCCGACCCTTTTACTCCAGCCTCACACTGGTATCACTGAAATGAAAAAGCATCCAAACTTCCAGTATATTTTACCTTGTTTGGTTGTTGTGTTTTTTTTCTTTATTTTATTTTTTTTAAACATATGCTTTAAAATGAGCAATAAATATGGTATAAAAAGCTAGATACCTGAACTAAAGAAGCTCTTCACTTGCATGAGCAACTTGAAAAGTCTGATTTTAGCGACTGAACTTTACAAACTGGCATGTGAGCAAACAATAAAAAATTCTGCTGGTAGACAAGTTTTCATTCATTGTACTTTATAACATATGAACGTTGCACAGTATAATGTAGCATTTGTGAAGCCTTAGAGTGAAGCTGTGCATTAACTCTTTGTTGTTTGGGTTTTCTTTTAATCTTCACAAAAAGGAGACAAGCAGCACGGATCAAGCAAACAGCTATTGTCTAAATGATTTACCAACAGGCTTTGTTGCAGGATTGTTTCGAGTATTTGGGGAGGAAGGTTTATGTAAAATCCCCAGTTTCCAACTGCCATGCAAGAAAATCAAAACCCTAAATCTTCCTGTGGAATTATGAATATAAAAGGTATCCCAGACTCACCATTAGAAGGGACGAGCTGAGCTGCATGTCTGTAGTAAGACTCTGCCTGGCTGGTCTGATTCCTATAGCGAGCTAAGAAAACAAACACAAAACAAAAACAAGTTGAGACAAAAAATTCAACTCTCCTGCACATACCTTCATACAACCCGGTTTACTTGAAGAGCATTTTACTGTTGTTTTAGAAACAGGCATTAGAAGAACATATAATTACACCAAGCAGTGTGAAATTCAAAATGTTCAATTTTAAGGTCGTTCTTTTTCCTCAGATCCTATTATCACAGCTTATTCAGAAAGATGTTGTGCCAAAAGCATCACCTCCAGACAGCAAGAAATATTTTTCATACTACTTTGCACAATCAGCAACCAGATCTACTTTTAGGTTATCACAAAAGCAACTGCAAATTCCTGTGAAAAGAGAATTTTCTACAACACATAGTTCTACTCTAATAAACAAAGAAATAACCCTGTTGAACTTAAAGTAAAAGAGAAATGTCGTTTATGAAAGGCTGAAATTCTAACTGTGGCCTTTGTACACAAGATTTAAAAGTAATGTTCTGAAACGGAGAAGTACGCTAACCTGCTGCAACAAGCTTTTGTAATCGTTGCCGGTTTCGACATTTCGCTGTGCCTACCAGCTACAAAATGATTAGTACACCAGAAGACAGATTCTAGCAAGTCACTAGAAAGCTTGTGATTAACTGTCTCCACGCGTTAATGCGTAACACACATCAGAAAGGTCTAACAGCATCGCTTTCCACACCTTTCCCCCTGCAGCAACCACCAAATGTACAATCAGCTACCAGCTGTTAATCTGAAGTGCACTCGGTCTCAGAGATGCCCAGGGTACACAGAGATCTCTCTTCATGAGGGCTGAACGCAGGTAGAACACAGCATCCTACCTCTTTTTCCTTCAAAAACTCACCGATATCTCCCAGGTGGACAAGGCAGTGCTGGCAGATGTAAGAGCAGGAGCTAGATTGCGGCTTCACTATGGCGCTGGTGTGCGTCTGTTTATTGCTAATGATCCCCAGCTGGGAAGACTTTACACGACACGGCAAGTCTACGTTAAAAACTGTGCACAATTCCTGTAATAACTAGAAAAACAGGTCTAGTTTAGTAGCAGCTCAAGAGAGTAATCAGAAAAGCATTGAAACAACAGGCAGAACTAACAGAGCATCACTCAGAGGTGTGGATTAGTTAACCATGTCTGAAGTGAACAAGCCTTGGTTACTGAAAGAGAGACTTAAAATTATATTCTCCATACAGAAGTCATTGAGCTCCACACTGTGTTATTCTGCTCAGAACCATGAGGAAAAGTTTTACTTCTGTAAAAGAGAGCTGTGCATCCCAAACCAGCAAGCAACTTAATTTCTGCGATATTTAAGTTAACAAGCGCGCATCAGGAGACTGACTATCAGAGATCTACCAACCTTGTCAGGTTTTGTGTTCTGCTTGTTTTGTTGTTGTTGTGTTTGGTTTAGTTTGTTTTGTGGTTTTTTTTGCTTTGTTTCTCTTTGGTTGTTTTTTTGTTTGTTTGCAGGTTTTTTTGCTTTTGTAGTGTTTTGTTGTTATTGTTTGGCTTTGTCTTTTTTTTTCCTTTGTTTGGTTTGTAAATAGGGCACTCAAGAGGAAGACATTCTTTTTAATCCCTTGATGAAGCAACACCATTCTCTGGAAATAAGGGGAAGGAATGCCACGGATCCTCCAAAGCACCTTGTTCCAGCATAAGGAACAGCACTACCCTGACTTAAACTTCAGCATCAAGTTTGTGAGCAACATCAGGCAAGAGTGGCTAAGAGCTCAGGGGCTGAGCTGTCAGGAAACCTTTGTGCCAAGCTAAGAGTGAGACTCTTTCAAAGAACAAGGCATCAGCTACTTGATCAGATATCTTAAAAGCTGACTGAAGGAAAATCTGAACTCTTCCATTCTAATTAGCGCTTCTGAAGTTTTTCACAACGAAACTCCAGCAAACACTTCGGAAAGTAACCATAACCACATAGCGATGAAAAGTGTTTGTTCTACTGTGTTACAAGTTGAAAATGAAAGTAAGAATTGAGAGACTTTCTCCCCGCTGGGAACATAATCGGTCTCCAAATAAAACAGACCTGCAGGAGGGTTCTGCTTGCAGATGAAGGCGCATTGAAGGGGTGACAGAGATGCGCGCTCTGTCAACGGCGAAACCTGCGATGCGGTGCTTTTGCTTGCTGCAGGAAAAGGTTTGTGTTACACTTCCCTCCCCTTTTGCTCTGTCTTTTATACAGTAGACAAAAATCCCCAGAAGAGAGGGATCTCACAGATGAAAGCTGGATAAAAGAGAGAAACTTGACAGCTTCCTACATGCTGAGTTAGGAGAATGTGTGCTCCCTTTCAAAGATGTCATTTGCACAGGCCTCGCAGATGCAGAGCAGGTATCTTGCCTGAGCAAAATATTTAAACTAAAAATGGGACGATTAACATCACAGCAAACGGTGAAAGACAACGCAGTTTGTAGTGTCATACACAAAATGAGCAAAATTCCCCAGTACACTGCAGGGAAGAACAAAGCTTTTGCAAGACAAATGCTGGAGATGGAAGAAAACCCTTGGCAACCCCACCACAGCCTGTCAAACTGGCTGCTTCAAATAAGAAGCTTTCCAGAAAACAATGCCGAAGGGGAAATAATAACGATAATCACACAGATTGGGGTGGGGGGAGGACACGCAAAAAAACCCAAACAAACCAACCTGGGGTTGTCTTGCAGATGTTCAGAATCAAGGTAGGAACTGATGTGGTAAGAATGACCTACTGTGTGTGTTGTAACCTGAGGCAGGGGCAAACCAGCCACAAAGTCTAGTCAGACCAATACCTGAGACAGAGGATTCAGCAGTGACAATGCTGCTGAAGCATTCACCAAAAGAGGGGGGAAAAAAAAGGAAAGAAAGGCAAAGTTATCTATATTAAGGTCACTGCCACACACTGACTCTTAATCTCCATAATCTACGAGCTGAAATCTACCATTGGAAAGAGAATATGGGCAAAAAACTGACAGTAAGGAATAAATAGATGAAGAGGAGTCACAACCCTTCTGCAATTAGCTGAAAACCCTGCAAAAGATACTTAGCTCAAGAGCACTCAACAATCCAGCTTTGGTTAAGGGGAAGAAAAACTCCCATAAATGAAGTTTGCAATTCTAAATAATGGTGGACAAAAATATAGAATTGAGACTGAAGATGTGCTTGTAAAGCCTGAGAGTCTTGATCAGAAAAGCAGTAAGGCATCGTACTTTATAGATGTAACACAATACTCTTGGGGACATCCACGCTACTTAAACACACAGCTGTAGTGGGCACTAAGCTATTATCATTAAGAGAAAAAGAGCTGTATTCAGATATGTGTGCAGTATGTACACAGACGGTTCTTGGAAAACTTAACTCTGTGCTCACCATTGGCACCAGGAGTTACAAAGAGGAGACACACAACAAAGCACAACACATTAAGCCATCACACAAATCCTCAGTGCATCCACATTTTGGAATTCTGCACCTGTTTCTGAGTGACTGGAGCCAAGAACAAAACTTATTATCTTTGTCATAATTCCTTCTTTTAAAAAGGGTTCCCCTGCATAGTGAAGGATAAACAATCTCCCATGAATTCAGGCCTAGTAATGAGAAGGTGAATGAGAATTTGTAGAGAAATAGCATGAAAAAAATAAGAGTACAATGAAACCATCATTTAACATGTTTGTTGGGCTCAGGTGGGGTTCTGTTGGTCTTTCTCTTAAGACATTACAATTAAAATACAGAATTCTTCACCACAGATTACTACAAAGACCAGAGTAAATGGTTTCAAGAGGGACTGGTGAGTCAGTGAAGGCCAGACCTCCTCATAGCCAGATGATTCAGGTACAAACAAGCTCAAGAAGGCAACAAATGTATACTCAGAAAGCAAGAAACTAGTTTTTCATGCTGGTATGATACCAGAGCTCATTTCTCACGAGCAGTGGCTGGAGCAGCACAGGAGATCTAACAGCCACAGCTTTGTAAAGGA
Source organism: Streptopelia decaocto (assembly GCF_964273445.1). Taxonomy (NCBI): domain Eukaryota; kingdom Metazoa; phylum Chordata; class Aves; order Columbiformes; family Columbidae; genus Streptopelia; species Streptopelia decaocto. The sequence goes on along the minus strand of NC_138659.1, from coordinate 5,705,884 downwards.
CCCACTTGCCAGCAGTGTAAGGCTGAAGCACATTTTCTTCCAGACTATGCAAATATACCACAGACATTTTTTTGCAACTCACCTGTGTGTAGAAGCCACTAGCTGCCTCTAAGAACAGAGAAAGGTTCGCCTGAACTTCACTCCGATTTGGATTTGCTCTGTTTTTCGCCTGACCCTGCAGCGTTGTGATTTGATTTTTAAAGGCATGATTCCAACTGCAAACAGAAGAAGTGTTTTCCTTTTTTTACTTTGGAAGTGCCTTATGCAGACAACAAAAGCAACAAGAAACTGTTTAATTACATAGCATCACATGTGCAAATGAAGTATATTCAAGTTCGGACAACATTCAGATTAGAAATAACGTTAAATATGGAAGAATTACTGGTCCCCACCTCTCACAACTAGAGAAACCAATCCTGATACTGTATAGCTAATAATGTAATAGCATCAATATTTGCTTGTAATTGTTCTGGTTTAGGTAGCATTGCTCTCTCTTCTGAAAACAGGATGTGCGGTATAAAAATTCGAGTTAAAAATCATTCAGCATCTGGAGGCATGGACAGGATAACTCAGCCAGCCTGCTCATCTTCCTCCCCTCCGTGCTGGAAGAACCACGTCCTTCTCTTAACTAAACCTGTGACAAGCCAGGTCTGCGTCTTAACTAACAGGGAACAGACTTGGGGCATGGAGAAAACCCAGCAGGATCTTACCCTGATTCTTCATGTGCCTTGAGCACCCCGGCCAAGTTCTCTCCTAATATTCCTCCCTCTGCCCAGCCCTACCTCAGAAGGCTTAAAGTCAGGGTCTTTAGCAGCTACTGAACTCCTGTTAGACCCGGCTCAAAGGTCCAGGTGATTACATCAGGCAAATCCCCTCCTTTCTGGAAATTCCAAACTCTCCCATCTGGCTCACCAAACCCCCCTCCTGCCTGACACAGCTGCTGCTGACTGCCAGAGGTAAAGTACTGACCTACTGAACGCTCTCCATCGACTCTGCAGTGTGTTCTCATCTCTCACCCACAGCACAGCTCTCATTTTAAAGGAAATAGGACAACCATTTCACAGCACACAATCACTTTCTAAAAGTCTCTGGGTTTCCTGCACTTCAGCCTGGATTACATATACACATGAATTTATTGAGGTACTTACAGGTCCTGTTCCACTTTTTTATCCAAAGCATATTCCAAATCAGTCACTAGCATTTTCTGATATAAGTCCTGTAGAGCCTGTCTGGATGTCCAGACTTCTGCTGGACCCAGCTTTGAATCTGAGCAACAAAAAAACAAAGACACAACAGTTTTTGTAATACTCAGAGTTATTCCAACTGATCTTTCACCCACTCACCGAAGGAAAGAACATAGCACAGTGTAAGGTGTCAAACACCCGCTTTTATCATAGATTCATTAGAACAGTGAAATACAAGAATGACAGAGGGGCTGATCACTGATTAACTGATGAGTCTCCTACAACACCATAATGAGACATGAGGAAAGGCAGCAGCTGGGAAGTTAAAATAAATTAAAATGACAAAAAAAACCCCAAACCAAACAAACAAAACAGATACAAGGAGGCGATTCTCTGTAAGTCATTAAGCTGCAGAACTTCTTGCCACCGGATGAATTTAGAAAAAAGTCCAGAGTCGCCTGAAAAAATTATTAGGAAAAAAAAAAGTCCATCAAGGGATGCTAAGTAGGACAGTTCCTAGAGCCAGCGCTGTTGGCATTTAGAAGAACACACTGGGCAAGCGCTGCTGCATGCTTGCCATTTTCTACCTCTTTGGTAGCCATCTGCTTTCTGTCACTGCGGGAGAACTCAAACGCTGTTCCCTACTACCCGAGCCTAATTTCCCTGTGAAATCCCCCGAGCTGGGGCTGCGGGAGCACAAGGGGCAGCCTCACCCCCGGGAAGCTGTTCTGCTGAGGGTGTAGCTGCTCCTGCTGGGTTAAACGGATCCAGGCAGTTAAAATGTTCCTGTGGGGACCGCACCACCTGCTCTGTGTACCGCACCGAGGCGGTGAGCGCACTTAAGCACAGGTTCATTAGACAAGCTGCTTGCACTGCTTGGCTGATACATTTATATAAACCATTTCCATTTTTCCATAAACACGTACAGCTTAAAACAGAGATTGTAGCATTTCGTGGCATCACTTTCATAACACCTGTGGTAGCATTCAGATCATCATTTCCATCACCCAGGTCTCTCAAAACCAGATCCTGGCTAATCCCAAGCACAGCAGTGCCTGTGGCAGTCTGGGCAGGAGGCTCTTTCTCATCCCCAAAAGGAGAACACGACGGGAGAGGAGTAGGAACATGATCTCCATCTCCAAATTTTTTAAAACACTCCAAGTCAACTTCAAAAATACATGTATTTGAGACACAGGAAAGAAGGGTGCAGCTGTTGAAGTGCTATTCATTTAAATACAGAGGACAAACCTTCAACATAACGTCACTCACTTTCCAGAGAATTCTTAGGAATGATAAGCATAAGGAACACAGAAAAGGCAAACAAAACCAGGAACCAAGCATGAGCAGCTAGATCAACTGTATAATAAAGGCAATTACCTGTCATGTCAGCCTTCAGGACTTCTGCCTGCCTGTAGGAAAGCAATAAAACAATAAATCAGAAACAGACTGATCAAAATAATTGAATTATGCTAAAGCACATTCATGCAACAGTGAGTAGAGGACGTGGAACCAGCTCCATAGAGGCTGCCTACAACCTCCACTGCCATAGTTTACCCCCTGCAGCAGGGATTTGAGCTACTGTTGTTGAACAGTTTGATTTCTTCTAATTCACACCAGAACAAAAGTCAGGTCTTTTCCCTGCTTAGCCTAAGTCTCTTTCAGAAAAATATATAAACTAGAAAACGCTTACACTATATTCAAAGCTTTACCTGGCAGCAGTGTCCTGCTGATTTTAATAAGACCTGCTTACCTGTAACTGGGAATTTGATAGTAACTCCAAGTTGCCACACAACAAATGCAGTAACCAACAGAGAATGAAGCAAACTCCCATGGGTGCCTGTCAGCACATCACCACAGCCCTCCTACCCCTCTGTCCTGCACTAGATTTCCTTAAGGAGAGGCAATAAAAAGACAATGGCTTCCCCAATTAACCCCCTCCCTTGCACTGCCTCCCTAAAATCATGGTTTGATCAGGTTTTCAAGAAAAAAGAACATACAGAACACACAAACAGAATGGTAACTACAGAGTGTGAGCTTTCCACACCAGACATCTTCCTATTGTACAAAATACCCACCTCCATCCACCAAAAAAAAAAAAAAGATGAAAGTCACACTGTGTCTAAAATGAAAGTCGGATGCCAGCTTGGGCAAGAACGAAGAGCTAGGAGAAAGCACCACCTCAACCATAAAGAGGTTTCAGACACAGGCATAGACGCTCTCTTGCCAATGTGAAGTTCTGGTGACTGTAAAAACAGTTTTTCAAGTTGTTCTGGGTTCTACCTACTGGCCACAAATTATAGGGAAGGTTTTGAGGTCCACATCAGGATTCAAAAGATATCATACCAGTGTCAGTGCTTCGCTAGGGTGATGCATGTTGGTAAGTCCCTTCACAAAATTTCTATTTATCAAATGAAAAAATTACCGATAGCAGCTCACCACCATCCAAGAAGCAATGGGATGCTCCAAGGACATTAACTGAGAATATCTTAACTGGTGCCAGAAGTAAATCAGCACGCTCCTCATCTGCTTCACAAATTCCAACTTTTTTTAGTGGATTTCTTTCAAGAACGCATTAATATATTTTTTTTTTCAACTAACAACAGGGTACGCTGGAAGAAGATACAACCTATTCTTGCTGGCAGACAAGCAAGGAAAATTTTAGATATTGTGTCATGAGAAAGCTGAAAGCCCAAGAAACATTTCTGCCTAGTCACCACGGAGGTCAGAAAAGGCAGCTCAGTGATGCCCTCCCCACCACGGCGGGTAGCGGGATGGAAAAAGCAGGTTTCTACCCCCTGCACAGCTAAGAGGAGCCAAGGAAGGACGGCAATCTCTGCGTGCTGCACCTCAGGAGCCTCTGCGACTCTGACCTGCACGTCTAATCGAGCGCAAAGCTGAGCCCGTTCTGTGATGCTCTGACTTGGCAGCTGGAAACGCCGCTGCTCAGAAAGAAGAGCTGAGTTGCTTCGATGCAGAAGTCTCCCTTTTTTAAACAGCCAGCCAAGTTAATACAGTTTGGCTCGCACTTTAAACACCCACCAGTTCTGCAAACTTTTTATTTGAGTTGAGAACACAATCTGCGTTGCCAAAGCCATGAATCCTACCGAGACACTCAGCCCAAGAAGGACACACAGTGCCGCTTGGGCAAAGCTGAGCCCAAAGTTCTCCTGCAGGCAAAAAGGCTCTGCCCCGTAAAAGCCAAGAACTGCTCCTCCGAAAATGACTTGTGCAGAACTACCTTCCACTACCTTAAGTATGAATCTTTAAAGGGGGAACTACAAGTAGCACCATTCTGAAGGCTTATTTTCATAAAGTTCTGAGCAGCTGTTGCCTGGAGAATTTAGATGCAGTGAGCCTCAACCCCTACAACAGTGCAACTGCTGACAGATGCTCCGTAACTGCATATCCCTAACAACATGGCCAGACCGGAACTTTTATCAGAAAGATTTCTTTTTAGAACACCTTTTTTGGAAGGCAATACTCATGGGCTCACAGAACAAGAGCTTTTAGGGCCAATCTCTTCACTAGACATACAGCAAACTGCCTGTTATACTTAATAAGCTTGCAACAAGCTACACTGAGCTGATAATCACTGTAATTTTTAATAAGATGTACAGATGTCATTTCAATACTTCCTAGGGGCCAAACGAATTAGAAAGTGGGTCTGACATTTCTCATTTCCACCTAAAACCAACTTTTATTTAAACCAGCTGCACCTACCATAGCTAAACCACGACAAGAGAGAGCAGCCTGGGTACCAAATGTGTTCCACAGGAGCAGCAAAATATTAGCATCTCGAGAGGAAAGATGCATTGCCTTCTCCTTGAAAGAATGTCACTGAGGAGCCTTCGCCGGTGCTCAGAGACTTCTACTGGGCACGAACTGGAGTTCACTGATAACAGCAAGAGTTTCTGATGGTGCAGGTCGTTCCTTCCATCATCAAGCTGCTTTTAACATGCCTTTTTGTCCATATATTTTCTTGCACCGCCTCATATTGAATTTGCATTACAATGACTCATTCTGGTGCAAAAATCCGTGGCCTGCAAACAAACTTGCTTACACATTTTATCATTTTGAGAATATTCTCAAGTACCTCCTTGCCCAGTTGGACTCAGCAGTTCAGGCAAGTTTCCCTGAGTTTGTTGGTCCAAAGCCAAATAAGCACAAACCACAGTTCAGAAAGTTGTATTTCAAGCATCTCTGTTAGATGATACATCATCTTGATATATTGTGATAGCTATTCTTTATGACTTCCTAACCAAATATAATTCAGCCCATGCTTTAGTTCAACTCAAAAGTCAGATACAAAAGCCTATCATTCAATTCAGTCAAATAGTTTGACAGCTAAAGGAACTTTCATTTTATTCAAATATTTGAAATGTTTAAGCATTTTAAAAGACAATAGTCAGGACTTTCTTCTGACATTCTGAAGGTATAACACATATTGACATCTGAGTACCCACAGATGGCAAAGGAAACTTTTCTCCTCTTAAAAACCTGGCAGTATACAAAGTCTTGTTTTACTGTAACTCCGGGGAACCCAGACACTACGTTCAGCCTGGAATGAACCACCGGATTTAGCAAAGGAAGACAAGACAGACGCATTTTGTTTTCAAGCTTTTACCATTCTTAATCAGTTGAATTTTCCCCAAGCAGACAAAGAAAATCAGTTGTTCCCCTTCAGCTGATAAACACTAGAGAAGCCCTACAAATACGGGGATGATTCTCCCACGCACATTGGTTAACTACTCTATTGCTCAGTGAAAGTCCAGAAGCATTTTCTGAAACACTAAGGCCCCTTTATGCAAAGCAAGCCCTCCCCACAGCCACGTGTGGCTCCCAACACCATGGAAAACCAGTGGCTTAAATCCATACTCTGAACCGTCTGTTCTCTCCTGTACAGCAAAACGTTAACATTTGTAAATTAAGTATCCTAATCCTCTTATTACCCCCTGCCTTTGAACTCCATTCACGTAGCACTAAACAAATGGGTCTATTTCACTGTTGACCCCAAAACAGCTCATCTGTGTTTCAACCTACATTCTTCAATTCCATTATAATTCAAAGCATGGAGAATAAAAAAACTTCAGTTCTCCATACACCACACCGCATCTGTAAGAGGGCAATATCAGTTCTACAGAAGCCTGGTTTTGCTACAAAGCTTCATCATCAAGCACACAGAAAGGCAAATAAAACTAAGCCAAATTTTTCAAAGCAGCAGTCTTGTGTTAGACAGTTAACATGCACTATTTTGGAAAGTTCAACTGGTCCAAGCCAAGCTTCACTTACACCACATTCACACAGTGAGAATGAGCCAGGCAAGAACTTCTATGGCACGACAAGCCCTACAAAATAAACACTGAACACAATGCTCTGCTTTCCACCATGGCTGAAGGGGGAACTCCACTCGGTTTTCCCCTGGCAGCCCTGAAGCATCAGCATCTGTATCAGTTCCCTTATCAAATCACAGAAATGCAAACCCCTTGATAAGGAATTGAGGATTTTCAGTACCAAAATGGGTAATGAATCCAACTGGGTATACAACAGCAATTAGAATCCAGTCATTTGTTCTGTGAATACAGACTGAAAACCATACTGAAAGGCCCAGGCAGCTTCACTCCAAGGAGGAATTTATATTCCTGCACTTCTGTTCACCGGAGGTAAGTGCAGAAATAGTACCACGGTGAAAAGTGCCCGCAGCCAAGTAAGTCTTAGCACGAGGTGACTGATCTGAAGGGCATTGCCACAAAGTTTTCCTTCCTCTGAAAAAGAATAAGATGATAGAGAACATACATAGAATAAAGGTAGGTAATATTTCATTTTGGGTAGAGAAGGTAAATTTTCTATGCTAGCGCACTAAAAAAAAAAAAAAGTCAAATATACTTAACACTTATTACATTTTAGTCATTCCAATACCTGGCAAGGCTCACACCCAGAGGGAACTCCAAAGCAACACCCAGCAACTACTACTGCAGATTTTCCTCAAAACAGTCGTTAACGTCAAGAAAACTTTATAATAGCTTAATACCTCAGTATGTTTTTTTGTTTGTTTTGATTTAAGTGTACCCATGCTGATTCAGGGCCGGGGAAAGCTATAGAAAACACTGAATATTCCACAGCAGATTCAGGGGAGAGTTGAGTTGTCCAGAAGCCCCTGAACACTGTTCCCAAGACAACATTCACATCTGGAGTTCAGCGCTGAGCAAAAATTATGGTCTGATCTAAGTGGCTGACAGTTTTATGGAAGATAAACATTCTTCCTTTCATTCCTAAGAATAACCACTAATGCTTGCTAACATATAAAGCTTTATTAGCAGTTTTGAGAGACTTGCTGGGCACTAATCCTTTATAGCTCACACTTTTTGCCAAACGTTGGATTTTGAAACATACCAAAATAAAATAACTCTGACTTCCCTGCACTGTTTTGTAGATAGCGACTGTATCTCTAACTACAACCTGTCAAAGGGACATATTTTTATAGCAATCTTAGGATTGTGCACAAACCTAAATTTTTATACCTGAATAACAGTAGCAGGGAACTTGTGGGTCAGCTTCATCTTGGATATTTCCTTCATCTATTAATTCAACATCATCTGAATACAACAGGTTTCAGACAGCAGCTCCAGTTAACAGCCTGACACATCTCGTCCTGAAAGAGTAACTGGATGGAGTCAGGATTTTGCAGTGATATACAGAGCCCGATACAGATTTTATTTATTTGCGTATAGACTTTACCTACTCACTTGTGCATCAGCTATGTACTGTTTAATAATTTTTTTCAAGCAACTTTATCTTTATGGAACAACTTCTTAATGTTCCAAACTTGTAAGTGTTGTCACTTAATTCAAATGACCACAGTTTTCAAAAAAGGGGTGGAATCACTTGCTTTGGGAGAAGGAAAGTCCTGGTGATGTCAGCTCTTACTGATGTAGCAAGAGAATGTGAGACATCAAATTAAATGATCCATGTGCCTTTTACACTGAAAGGACAGTCCTCACAGACACGGCAACAAAAGCCACTTTCAACAGTACCGCCTTATTGTCAATGTTATGTGCTCACTAGTTTAAAGCTTATTATTCCTGTTACAGGCAACTGAAGCCAGGGTACCTCTAGTTTCTTTCACCAGTGGCTTTATCAGATTATAGCCATAAATCAAAGCCACACAAACAATTCTGCATCAGCGTAACTGTGCAAGTAAAAAGCCACCTTGCTGAAGCAAGGCAATCAGCACCAGAACCCAAACCCTCTCCACAGGGAATCCTGCTCCATTACCTTCTTGTTCCCACCTCAACTGAGAGGGGTGGTGAGAAACAGGGACACAGGACAGGATTTATTTTAATCCCATCATCCCCCTTTCTCCTAGCACAGGCTCTCTTAGAAGTCATAATAATCATCCTCAAAAAGCAACCACCAAAAGCAGCTCTTTCCAAGTTTGATCAGAACTGACAAGCCTCCTCCCTGGATAAGAGTAGATACACCCTCACAGTCACCTTCATTCAAACTCATTTTGTTCCTCCAGATTCAGCAAAGTCAGTTCCTTTGACTCAAGTTTTGCAAAAGATGTGCCCAACAGGTAAAAGTTACCCTGAAGGAAGTTTATATGTGCTTATTCTCCAGTTTAATCTACAGGGAGGGAAATAAGTCTCCCATCCTGCTCAGGCTTCCAGCATTCAGCTATCCTCACCAAAATCTCCAGCCTCCCTCTTCTTACAGCTGAGAGCTCTCACAAAGCACAGGAGCGAGTCTGAGCCCTGAGAGAAGAGCGGTGCTGCAAACGTGAGTTAAATGCCTCAGAAATGGGATCCAGTCCATAGGCAGTTGTTCAGCATCAGCAATATGGCTGTGTCTATCCCACAGAGTTCTAAAATTTAAGTAGAGAGTAACCCGCAAACTAAATACCGAACAATCTGTATTTTTCAATGCAAACAAAAATAGCTTGGGATAAATGTGCAGCATTAAGACCAACTTGGGAAAGCTCAGCTGCATTTTCCACAGTCACTGGTTTGTAAACGTATTTTTTAAATACTGACTATGCCATTCTTTGTCTTGACCTGCTCCTTATCCGGAATTTTACTGGAGCCATAAGGGAGAAAACCCACCTCTAAATGGATGTTGCCCATGAAAGAAAAGCACACAAACTCCAGTCACCTTGACACTGTTCACCTTTCCGGAGCTGACAGCATCACGCTGCGTGTAACCCTGACACTGTCTGCAGTACAGAAAAATTAAGAGCAAATTCCCAAAGGATTAAAAACTATTTAATAACTATAATAAAGGCATACTCGGGAAAGAACAGATACTCAATATCTGTGGCACTCCATGACATGGATATCTTTGCATATTTTAAGCAATAGCTCTAAATGAAAGTTTCTAATAGGAAACAGCTGATAAATTTGCTTATGGAATAGTCTGTGTCTTTGTCAGCATCCATACAGCAACACATTTACTGCATCAGCTGACAACATATCAGCTTTGCAGCTGACCTGAGAACAAGTCAATTGGAAAACATTCAACAGAATATATAATCTGTCTGCGTACCTCCTTAAACTTCACACTATCCATTGGTCAAGCTAGTTTTTAAAAACCAAAGCAATTTTAAAGGTGTGAAGACACAGAACTTCAAGATTGCCTTGCAAACCACTCAACCATTGACAGGCGCTCCCTTCAAAAGATACAAATGGTGGAGAGAAAAATTATAAAGCTCCGCTTGCTTGCTACCCACAATGAGGAACTTCTGGTAAGCACATAGGAGGGTTATTAGTTCTTATGACTACAGTGCTCAGCGGGATGTGAGAGGTTTGCATCTGAACTACCTTATTTCCCATGGTAATCCCCACAAGATTTTGAGACTAAGCAAGGAAAAGCACAGAATTACTTTACACACAAAAGAAACACCCCAAAACCAAACAAACGAAACCACCACCCACACAACAACTAAACATACACCACCAAAACAAAAAAAAAATTCACAACAAAATTTATTTTGCTCTTTCAAATCCACCCTGATTAGAGTGCACACAATATCAGTTGTGATAAATAGTAACACCAGTACTCATTTGTTCTATTACAGTTTCTTACTTGGTAAACACTTGTGTTAAAGGCTGGAAATGGCAGATAACAGATGTTAAGATAAGTTAACATTATTTAACTTCTTTCAGCAGCTTTTGCATTATGAAAACCATGTCCAGAAGTATGGAAAATGCAAATTGGATATCTTCACATCACTTTCAGACTGTTCTGCTCGTTAAGTCAGCCTTGCAGAGGCCAGATCAGCTGAGGTCAGGCAGCAGATGCCAACCCTCCGCAGCTACCGCTGGGGATCTCCCAGGCAAGTCTACGGTGTTCAATTCAAGGGCTGGTAATTACACAGCTAATTTAGTGCCACACAGATCAAATACACCCTCACACCTGCCCACGGAGCCAGAGAGCAGAACTCTGCAGCTGGGAGCTGGTTATAAAGGTGACACACATTTCCCCCTGGAAAACCAGCCACTTTGCATGAAGAGGGCAATACCTGCAGCCCTCCAAGTCCTGACTTCGAGCCTTAGCAGGGCCCCACTGCCTCCAACCTCCACTAAAACCAGCTCAGGATATAAAGCCAAGATATCTGCCTGATTTTCAGTGTTTTCTATGGATGCCTCTGAAATTACCCCTTGCCCAGTAGCAAATGCTGATCCTTACCCTCAGTCAAGCTGAAAACTACTCACATGGATGGAGGAAGGAATTAGAGGACTCTGTTATTGAGAATTCAATATACTGCCTTCCTTGCTAAGCAGCAGAGGGAGAAAGAGCAAATATATTAGATGTCACCACCACAGGTAGCAAAAATAAAGCACAAGTAACCCCTCATACTGCCTTTGTATTAAGTTAACCAGGATACAATGGAGTTCAGCATTTTGAGCATGTGCTCTCAAAGCACTAGTACTGAGATCTATGCCCAGATAGTCAAGGCCTTCAAAAAACATAAGGCCTAACACAAAATTATTGATACTTAAATTCTTAATTGCAGTCACTCAGCAACTGTATGAAGCCGATTTTTATCCAACCCCATTCATTTTATAAACTCACAATTACATAAATATCACACAAAACATACCCATTGACAAATGTGACATACCCAGAAGCTTTAAAATAGCTTTTCATAATTAAGATTTTTTTCAGTGTGAAAGGACAATGCAGGGTTTAGACAAGCTATAACAATAACGCTCGCATCACATCCCAGTACGATCCTAACTGCAAGCTCCATCTTAGAAATTATTTTCAGTCCTCTGTCTTGAAACTAAATGCAAAGTACACTCTTAAAGCATAAAGACTGAATACCAGTCAGGGAGAATTATATTGTCTATTTATGACAATTAAATGGGTTCTCAGTGCATCATATTGCCAATAGTTTACAGCAGTCTCATTAGCTGCTTCCCCTTCTCTATCACGAACACACAGGCAACACTGTTCTAAACATACTTACTTTTCAACTAGAGAATATTTGAATAATTATTTTCCCCCAAAAAAGTAGGGAAATAAGAAAGAGGTTGAATCCTCTACCACCACAGGTTTAATGCAAGCCTACCAAATACATTTATTTCTAATGAAAGAAAAAAAAAAAGGCATGATCATTAAATTCACACCTCAAACAACACAACCAGCAATATTTCAGTAAAAGCATACATATGACACAAGGTACCGAGGATACCCGTTTGAGTTGCATGGAACTATGTGAAGGAGAAGTTGAGTTTGTTACTGAACCTCAGATTCAACTTCAGGTTTATCAACACACAGCTCACTCCCAGTGCTCTGCTCTTAGTTCTCCCAGGTACCGGAGTGTGGGCTGTCTCCTACAAAACCCAAGAGCCCACCACCAACACACACGTACTCCTGGAATATGCAAAAGTTACTCACTCTCATCTGTGTTCAGCTGAAGGAACAACCTGTGACCAATCCAACCAGCTCAGATCTAGCCAATTTTATTAGCTGAGAAGTGGTATGGATACACTACAAGAAGAACAGCCCCTGCCTTTCCCATCTTAAAAACTAATAAATTGGTTCAGAGCAAGCAGCCGAGCACATTTGTAGCTTCCAAGGTTAATGCTGCTTTTGGTGATTAAACATTTTTATGAAAATCATTTTATATCTAAATAAAATCTCAACATCTTACTTGCAGAACTAAAAAAGTCTCTGCCTTCAAGAAGTTCACGTGATATTCAGCCAACTACAAATCAGTATCTGCCTCAGGAATCACGTATGGAAAATTCTGGGGGTCTAGCAGATCTTTACAGAACATAAACCCAAGAGCAGTTTACCCGACTGCAGTCTCCCTTTCAATATTCAGACCAGACTCGTTCACTGCATTAATTTTACCTTCCGCAACAGCTGAGGAACAGGCTCCAAAGCAGTGGCCTAACACACCCAGCCTGAAGATCAAACCTTAAGGCTGGAAGGGACCTCAAAAGGTTACATAGCCCAGATACCTCCATACCCCAGAGCAGCCCATCTCAGCCACCTGGCTAAACCTTTTCCACATGGCACTACATTTTGCTTTGGGTTCACCCACTCTGGCTCCTTCCCCTCACCAAACACCACCAGCCTCACTTGACCCACCACGACCTTCCTAAGGCAGTGAAGAGGCAGGGATTGTCCTCACCTGCTTAGACTGAGAAGACATTTTCTGAATCTTTGGCACATATTAAGCGAGGAGGGACGATGCTGGTAAACTATTCAGCACGTGACTACACAATTACCGGTTATTAACTCAACACTAGTTGCACAAGCCAACTCAGCCTCAGCATTTCACTTTGCAACCACAATAGCTTGGATCTCGTCAAAAGTTTTGTATAGGATACCAGCAAGTCCAAAACAAATTTCAAAATAGAATAACTTGGGCATTCTATTTCAGTATTTGACAATAAAGCACGGAAACTACTTGAACCATGCTGCCCTAACCCAAAATCTGAAATCCATCTGTTCTATGGCATTTTCAACCATACAAATAAAATTTCCTGTGGCTGTGTCCTCAGAGGCCCAAAGATCTTCACGTCTTTCTCATGCGTCATTCCTAAAGACAAGACACTCTTGGGCCACTTCACTCCAGCACAGCAGTTTCTACTTTGGTAATCCACAAAGAATTATTTCAGCAATTAACGGAATCAGTTACACAAGATGCAAAATAAAATTTTATAACCATCTTTAATGCAAAGTGTGGAGAATTTTACCTGATTTTGAGAGACCAACCTAAAATTCTGAATATATATGCTGGAAATATCTTTCCGGATAGCTTCAAGCTTCAGAGGTTATTCTGGTCTTTGATAGCAAAGCCAGGAGAAGAGGAATATTTCAGCTGAAGCTGGACTGCACACTTGGCAAGCCACAATTGCCTACAAGACTCTTTGCCCTAAGCCCCATAAGGCTTCCAGCTTACCTCAAACCAAAACACCTCTAAAATGAAATGGTATAAATATGTTCAAACTGGGTGGAAAAACTGCCAGAAGTTCATATCCTAGCATCATCTATGCGACACACTCCTGAATTAAGACCTTCTGTATTAATTCAAACGAATGTTGACAATGCATGTTAGGCAGTTCTTTCCCAGTTAAAGATTTCAGATGTGTTCGACTTGTGCACATTGATGGTATTAAGACAAACTGAAACACTTTCTAGATTTTTATTGCAAGTTCTCTCTCCATACTTTAATAATTTAATTTATAATCATTAACGTATATAGAAACCTCACCTTTTTCTTCATATTCAAATAATTTTTCCTCTGTTTTACTAGCAACTGCAGTTGGGTGTTGAAGCTCTAAGAGCTGCTACAATTTTCATGGTTTTATGCACTCTCAGTGGTTTTAGGTTTTTCTTTAATACTAAAAATGTAGCTTAAATCCTTTGGGCACTATTCTTACTGCTATTCACAAAAAACAGACCCACTAGTAGACTGGCTTTTTTAGGAATAGCTGGCTAGATCAAGCCTTTACACTCAGAAGTTTTGTCGCCGCATTGTCCTCAACAAGTATTTACACTACGTCAAGACAAACCACCAGCATCTATTCAACAGCCAAAACTCTTGTCTCATCCTTCCTTCTCCCCCTCTTCATAGGTGCAGAAGATTAGCGTTTCTGTTTTTAGTTATTATCAGGCTAGATGAGAAAGACTACTCTGGAGACCCCTGTTAATGGCTCAAGTGTACTTCAAATTAAGGGTAAGAATGCTCAAAGGCAGGGCTAAAACCAGCACCGACTGCAGAAGGAACTGAAGCTGGAGTCTGTCAAAGGTTCCTTGCTGGCTACAGGAAACCCTGGTTTAAAAAAAGATTATCGCACAGTCGCAGCTGTTTGACACATAGCAATATCCATGTGCTTTCTTCAAATCACAGCGAGACCAAGACAGGACACAGCAAAGCAAATACCAGAAGACTTTCACTCTAACAGTAAGTACAGTAGCAGAATTTATAAGATTATCATAAAACAAAGGGGAAAAAATGATAATTTCTTTATATTCCTGACAACACCTGTAGGGAAGTCAAACTGGGATAAATAATGTAGCACAGACCATCAGGGAGTCCAGGGGACCCTGGAACATGCTGTCTTCAAACTGTCCTATGGTGTAACCTGATCAAACACGAACAACTATCAAGGCCTCAATAAATCAAGGCAACAAAAACCACCAAGTCAGTCTTGAATAAAGACTCTCAATACCCAAAATGTCTGTTTTACTGCATCCAAAAAGTCTAATCGCTGCCTAAGGTTCTTTAAAGTAATTCAAGAATTTCTCCCCATGCTAATTTGGCAGTATCAATCATAAAGGTTTCACTGAAAACACATGCAGCATTAATTTCTCACTTCTAGAGAGCAGCTCTCTGAGATAATTCAGTCATATGACAAATGGTTCCACAGACTCAAAACAGACAACGCTTCAGAAGGCAGGAAAAAAAAAATAAAAATCAACTTACACATACCAATATTAGATGAAGCAGAAAACTGTTCAAGAGGGCTGAGCACTAGAGGGTACTTTCAACACCACAATGAAATATACTGCTGGTGTGTTAGAGACATCATAAGTACTTTCAGAAAAATGACATTTCTTTTCCCTAAAGGTGGATGAGAAGATTAACTCTAGCAGGACTCCTAAGTACCTCAAGGGTATCTCTGATTTGAGTCCCATCAGTGAAATTCAGTCTGTCGCCCACGGCTGTGTTACAATCCCAAGAGACTCCTCAGCATTCTGGTTCCTCAAGATAATCCCTTGAGTGCAGAAGCCAGTGTGAATAATCCGAGAAAAATCCTACTGGAATACAGAAAGAAGAGAAAGCAGGCCTAATGTTATTCAAAAAAGCTCTTATTCCACCCCAAATCACAGCATTACATTGATCTGAATGGGTAGCTACCGATTTATCTCAGAGGAATTGAAATATACAATATCAAAACACAGCTTAAGCCATTTCCCCCTCATTTGGTTGTCTAGGAAGTCCCCAAGCTTAGGATCGGAAGTTCTTCTTAAATTCAAACGGGAAGAAAAGTAGTGGCCAGACAAGTCTAGAAATGTGGGCTAAAGGCAGGAGGACCCTGAGCACGGCTGCACAAGCAGGAGCTGGTGATGGAACCAGTACAACTGTAAAGCTACGTTCAATGAGATACCACATGCAACAACATGAGTGCTCAAGAGGTATGTACAAAAAAACAAACAAGCAAGCAAAAAACACAACATCCAACTTCCTCCTATAAGAAATAGCGAAAAACTATGGCCCAGAGTCAGTTCCACAATTCTCTGGTCTTTTCACTGCACTAAGACAGAGAAATAAAGTTCACATGCCATACCCCTTCCTGAGCACAGGAAAACTTTGGCTTTACCAAACACCACTGAAATCTATGACCTCTCTAGTAATGTATTAAAAAGTGCCAGACCAAAGTATGCAACTCTGCTAATGATTCTAAGGAAATAAATCTGTGGCTTCATTCCTCACTTGCTCGACAGCAGCTGCGCAGCTTTCGAGTGAGATGAGGACAAGCCTCAAGTTCAAAGTAACAAAATCAACACCTAATGTCCTCCCACATATACTACTTCTACATCACAGCTGCATTCCTTAACTGCTCTTCCACCATTCCTTACCCCAAGGAGTACACTCCTACTAGTGCACCTCTGCTGCTCTTGCAAAGATCCAACAGTAGAGACGAAGGACCCTTAAAACTCTACAACCCCCAGCAGCTCCTCACCCAACAAAATCAAACACGACCGCAAACTATCCTCTCCACCCTCCCCAGACACCATGCACTCGATCTGCAATTAATCCACATAGATTGATTTAAATAAAGCTCTGAGTTGTCTGAGGTAAAAGTTTAGTGATACGATTCAGGACACAGATCAGTTCACTTGGAGGCAAAATCATCTCACTGGAACACGCTAGGGTTACTTGTTATGAGGCTGCTATATGGAAAATGCACTCTTAGAAGAAAGAGATTTTCATTAATATCACTGTATACTCTATATTGAGTACTTAAATAAAATAGCTAAGCATTCACCAAGAAAACGTATCTCCTTATCATGCACTGAAAACAAAAAAATGGGGAAAAAAAACCCTTCCAAACCCCATATTCAGGGAAGGTGGCAGCCTTCTCAAAAGGCTTTTGGCACAGCTTAAGTGCCCCATCAAAACTACAGATAAGCATCACCTGGTTTCACTGCCACAAGAAAACCTTTTCGTTTTCAATAAAAGATCAAACTATGTAGGAATATGCAGGTTAGAACAAGAGCTAACAGCTACAGGAGTCACCCCTGCCATCACAAATAAATACAGCTGTAACTTTACTTACACTAACCTGCACTTCTAGGTCACTGGAACACTGCTCTGCAAGTAACCTCAAAGCAAGCGCAGTAACAGCACCCATAATAAGCTGTGTTCTGCAGCAGAAAATAAAAAAAAAGGGAGACTCAGCTTGGACTGAAAACAGGAGAACTATTTGTGACAGTGATACCAGCTACATTCTGTGTATATATATATATATATATATAGCATTATATATATATATATAGCATTATATATATATTTTATATATAGCTACAGCTATGTTCTAGGAAATGGGGTGTTATTTACTGGTGTTATGGGTCAGTGAGCACTTTAATGATACCAGTGCTATCACTAGAAGCAGTGGTCCCACCCTGCCCTTACTATTAGCGCCTCATTCCTGTTGTACACAACCTCACCCCTTTTGTCAGCACATCAGGACACCAACTCAGGTTAAACTCTGTGGGTTTAAAAAAGAAAAAGGCACTTTAACCTCGTGCAGTTCCCCAGTCCAGTTCACTGAAGACTTGGCCATACACTTACACCATCAAATCAGGGCTGAGGGTGAGAGGAAGGGTGAGAAACTTCTGTCAGGAGCAGCTTCAAGCTTAAAACACACCCTTTGTCTATATGGTCAAGTTTTTGCCAAGTACTAAGCAAGAAGGATCAGGTTTTCTGATTACTGCAGCGCTCTTCCCGCTGGCACACATTCATACATAGTCACCATCATGCCACCATTCCCTCCAGTGGAAAAACAAGCCCACCACCTGCTGAACTGCACATGCATTCAAATTCTCGTTTCTAAGGATGTGAATCTAGCCACTCTTTCAACATCCTGCACTCCAGCTCCATACAGAGGAGCAAACTCAAACTCCACACTCAGAAAAGTGGACATGAAGCTCTGCATGTGCTGATTTACACCAGCTGAGCTCTGCCTCTCATTTGGATTGCTCTTCTAACTTCCATAAAGTCAATGGTAACAATCAGCTTTGAATCTTCCATTCCTCTGTAGAAGACATTTAAAATTAGTCAAAACCATTTGAGAAAGGGGAGCAACGAGTGATAAGCAGTATATTCACACCAGCCTTGTTCCCTTTGGAATCTAGGCTTGATTAAAAAAAGTGTCAGAGCTATGAGAGCACATCCAGCCAACCTGTGACTTTAGCACAAGTTGTCCAGGGGTGGCACGCTCTATAATGTAAATCTCCACAACAGAAGGGAGGAAAAAATAGCTGCTGGGCTACCACTGCCTGGCTGTCCCAGCCACCGCCAGTGGCCAGGGCTGGGAGGAACCTGCCTAGAGACTCCAGGGGTAGAGTGCGTGTCTTGGGACTCTCAGCAAGATGAATTGCCTTCAGCAGAAAGCTTAGAGGCAAATTGCTTAACGCTTTCTAAATTGTCATTTTTTTTAATTTCACAGATCACCACAAAAAGCTTGTTGATTGGTAGTAATCATCGATCTTATTTGCCTTTTTAAACCATTACCCTCACCCTTGAAGAGGGATGAGAAGTGTTGCTCATACCAAATATTGGCAGCAATTCTATTTATCAAATGGTAGGGACATCTTGCATAGAGGAAAAAACCAGAGAAATGAAGATGGAACACTTTCCTTTCATGTTCCCCCAAAGAAAACAGTGTGCTAAGAGGTGACTCCTGAAGGCCACCACAGTATTTGATCTCTCCACTACTCCTCTCCTGTTTAAAATTCAGGAGTAAACAATGTATGAAAGTAGCATTAATCATTTCAGAAAATAAAAAAGCTGGAGGGAATACTCTCTGAGACTGACTGGTCTTGTTCAGATATCAAGACAAATCACGAAAAATGTAGATGAAGGTCAGCAGAGGACCCCAGGGTGGCTGGGGCTGGAGGAAGGGGAGCGGGACATGGTTGGCCTGGGGCAGGGAAGGATTCAGGGCACCCACAGCATCCACATGCCCACAGGGATGAGACTGAGAAGGTGGAACCAGGCTATGCAGCAGCCTGGGGCAGGAGGATGAGAGACAATGGGCATCAGTTAAAATATGAGAGGTACAGACTGGATGTAAAAATCTTTGCCATTGTAAGAACAGTCAAATAGCACAGGCCGCCCCAAAAGGCTGACCTGCCTCCATCCTCAAAGGTTTTCAACCCCCGAACAACCTGGTCGGACCCCAGAGCTGCCCCTGCTTGGAGCAGGAAGTTGGACAGGGACCTCCTGATGTCTCCTCCAGCCCAAGTTACCTTGTGATCCTATGACCTCCAGGCAGCACGCTGCAGGCACACGTGACAAGATTATCTATTAACGCTGTAGTTACGTTTATTTTTTCCTCCTCAAGATAATTAAATAACTCGCTCTGCCTGTCCTGGTGAAATTCATTGTGGGCTTCAAAAAGTATTCTGTTTAGTGCCTTTCCAGCACTGACAAACATCACCTTTACATTTCTTCTCCCAAGTAACAAGCGACAGGATGAGAGGAAACGGCCTCAAGTTGCGTCGGGGAGGTTTAAACTGAATATTAGGAAAAATTTCTTCCTGGAAGGGGTTGCTGGGCATTGGAACAGGCTGCACAGGGCATTGGCAAAGTCGCCATCCCTGAAGGGGTTGAACAGACACAAAGATGAGGTTCTTAGGGACGTGGTTTAGAGGTGGACTTGGCAGAGTTGGGTTAACGGTTGGACTCAATCTTAAAGGCCTTTCCAACCTAAACAATTCTATGTTTCTACATAATCCTGATCAGGAATTGGTACCAGAACACACTCACGAGCATAGATTGCAGCACTAAATTACCTCTGCTCTACCCTCCTCCATTAAAAGTGAAGAAACACTGCAAGAGGTGCGTCATGGGCTGACAGACAGCAAAGGAGCAACCATGAAGAGACACAGGAGATGCAGAAGTTAATGGAGCTACTGATGAGTCTTTGAAAAGAGACCCACAATTTAAATTATTAAAGCAGTCAAACCTTTAATGAAGTTGGTTATAGCCTCATCATAAGACTACAGGAAACTACTAGGTTTGTCAGCACTGAAATTTCTAAGTGGTGTTCAAGCCCTGTAATTCAAGTACTTTTGATTCTATGTTTACAGAGTGCTAAAAGCCACAATTTACCAGGGTAATGCAATATTTAACCAGTAACTAGAGTCCACATCTTTGTGAAATGCAACTGAGACAGTCAGACCACAGTCAAACTCATAAGCTTTTGAATCCAAGTTAACTATGTTTCAAACATCAACATATAAAATTGGCAGCCAAGATAATTTCCTTAAAGTGAACAAACATGAACTAAAGTTCAATACGGTCTTATAGAAAGGATGCGCTCAGAAGTTTCTGTGGTATTATGTTAGAAATCCTATAGGTAGTGATATTTTGCTTAAAAGTTACTTCTTTCGAATCTAGCAGGATACAGGAAATGTTTACTGTAGCATGACTGCCCCACAAAGTTCATTTATGGGGAGTATCTGCAGATTGCCAAAGCCGCACAAACGGCATGGGTACATATTTTTAGCCAGATGAGACAAGCACCATCACTTGAACAGAGAGATGTGAACTGTGCCTCTTTTTCCTACAAACTCTTTGTAAGAACCTTCTGAAAGGTCTACTCACCTGACCAGACGTAATGCAAATCTTGGAGAAATGACTCAAACAATGACCCGAGAGAAGTATCTAAGAAACTGGATAGGACAGAAGGCTTGAAAGATGACCTTGAAAAGGATAGTAAGACTAGAAAAGCAAAAAAATCTCAATGTTTTGTTACGACACACGAAGATTACTTAAAAACAGCCTCTCCTGCCACTTAAAAGACTCAGTACATGAAATCTGACCTTCTTCATTTGTTCTGGAAGACTTCTGTAGGAGCCTCAGGTATTTCTCAGTTCTTGCACTTTAACTGAAGGGGTACTATCTTTTAAGGATGGCATTTTAAAACAGTTGATTCACATACATTTATACAGAAAGCAAGAGACTGGTAGTGGAGGAGTTAAGGTAAGTCCAACTATAAGTCCTTTCTTCCCTGCTCATTTTTTCAGCATCTTGATTCTTGCAGAGTCATTATTTCACTAGTTATTCAACCATTATGTGGTCACCTTATAAATTCAGCTCTCATCTGTCTAAACTTCAAATACACAGGGAAAGATCTCTCACAAAAACTTTCCTGTCCCTCCTTAGTTTTAAGATTATAAAGATGAGCAGAGACTAATCACTCCACATCTTCTTTTGGCACAATGTTTTGTTAAGTTGCCCTTTCATATCATTATACTTTTGTCTATTCCTTCCTCATTACACTTGGACTGAGCTTGTAACGCTGCAGTAAGAAGGAGGATGCCCTCCTCCTTAATGCAAAGGACTAACAGAACTGGCTCTGAGAGTTCCAGGCTCTATTCCCAGTTCTCTTTATGAGCTTGGGCTGCAGAAATCTGCAGCTCAATTTCTGCCCTATGTAAATCAAACAATTTAAACAGACACTCTGGGAATGCAAGAAACATATCACAGCTTTTAAGGAAACCACCCCCAAGCTTACCTTCTTAACAGAGGAACAATCCTAAATGTTCTTTAGAGGGAGAAGATGAAGACTACTGACTACAAAGTGCTTGAAAAGTCTGGGAGGGGGGCTGTCCTGGGTTTTCTGGAGGAGATAAGGTTCTTGATGACAAAGGCAGGAGTCCTTATGTGTAATACATTAGTGCCCAGATGCTTCAGTCCTGTTGTATTACACCCAACACAAAGAAAGCAGTCAGGAGGATCAAGTGATAAAGGCCCGGGATGAGCTACAGGGTTGGAGGAACAAAGCTAGAAGAAACAGGTGATTACTGCCCACTTGCTCTTGCAAACAAGGAGGATCTCCAGCTTGGTATGGCAGAATTCAGAACGCTAAGAAAGAGTCCGGTGGTGCAGAAAGGTGACTGGGACACGATGAGTGTGACTCTCATAATGACGCAAAGCAGCCAAAGACTCGAGTCACGGGAAGGGAAACGGGAGCGAGAGGTTAAAACATTATGAAGACATATACTAAAATACAAAAGCAAGTCTTTTACTGGTAGAGGAGAGCTAATAATAAGGCATTTAAGAGCTTTTTCCATAATGTAACAGGAAAGAAAGAAGAACGTCCTAAGACAGCGTCGTTTAGCAGCCTGGAAGAGAAAAAGGCTCATAAACTTGCTATTAGAGAAAAAATATTACTTTTTTTTTCCTGTTTTGAAAAGATAAACTTGAGGCAGGATCTAGACTACCAGAAGGAGGCAGACAGAGATACAAGAGAAGATGAGTAGGAAGAGAAGGATTTGAAGAATCAGTAAGGAGAGACAGTAAAAGCATTTCAGAACCCTGGATAGAAAGTGTTTTGAAAATTTAAAGACCTCCTTAAATTCATCCCTTAGAAATCCTTCCCAAGCCCTGAACTCTTCTGAAAGAGCGTGCACACCCTTTTGGCATCACTGCACCTTTTCCATAAGGTGCTCTGGATGAGCTGGAGGGGGGTAACACATCACGTACAACGCAGTATTTAGGATTTTACAGCTACTGAAAAACTATTGGTATCTCACAAAGTTCCTTTCCAAAAATCGCTAAAGAAAGGGCACTTCATCCCCAAAAGATAAGCTCCCCCAAAACCTACCAAAGTTCTGCTCAGATCAACGTGCGGCATCTCGCCCTCTCCACTTCAGGGGCTCAGGAGCACTTCCATTCAGCGAAGCGTTTCCAAGAAGCACAACCACGGCTGACTCTCACTTCTCCCCCAAACCCTCTGCTGACCGTCCCCCAAACCGATGGAGTGTTCAAGCCGCCAGAGGACTTGCAGCACGCGCGGGCTGGGGCACGACTCCTCTACTCCCGTTCTCCCTGAGCCCCCCGGGGGCTGTGGGCACAGGCTTCACTTGTCCGGGATCACACTTGGCAGCCGCTCCGCAGCGGCGGGTGATCAGGACACCTACTCCAAAGGGGCTGGAGAATTTGGGGAAGGGAAGCCGGTGGGTTCCCCCTTCCCTCTCCGAGGCACCGGTTGACCTTGCCGGGGAGCCCTGAGCTCCGCAGCCGCCCGGGCCGCCCGCCTGCGGGGAACGCGGCTCCGTCCCGCCCGCGGCGCGGGGCTCGGTAACGTGGCGGCCGAGTCACCCCCGCAGCTCCCCGGCTCACATCCCCGACCTCCTCGCCTCCTCACGCCTGCCCCACGTTCTCCCCGCCGGCCTCAGGCCCGGCAGCCGCGGCCTCGCCTCAGGGCAGCCGGCGACCCGCCCCCGCCAACCCCGCCGCTCCCGGCCGGCTCTCACCGGAGATACTGCGCACACAGCAGGCTCATCCTCCGCCGCTCGCCGCACCGTCCCGCCGCGGCTCTCACAGCCCGGGCCGGCCCGCCGCCCCCGCGCCGCCGCCGCTGCTGCTGCTGCCGCTGCCGCCTCCGGCCGCCGCCGCCATCTTCCCGTGCAGGGCCTGCCGCCGCGGGGGAGGGGCGGCAGGAAGGAAGGGGCGGGGGTGTCCCCGCTCTGCGCTCCGGCCGGGCAGAGACCGCCCGCGCCGCGGCAACCCCAGCAGCGCCGGCCCCGGCAACACCAGCGGCCCGGCGGCGGCAGTCACTCCTCGCCCTGACCCTCCCGCCGCCTCGCTGAGGCGCCCTGACCCTCCCGCCGGCCGGCCGCGCTTCCGGGCCCGGCCCCGCCGCCACTTCCGGCGGCGCCACCGGCAAACCCTTCCCCCGCGCCTTCCCCCCCCGCCGACCCGCGGCGGCGCCCGCCGATTGGCTCGCCCGCTGCCATGGCAACCGAGGGGGCAGCGGGGCGTCGTCATGGCAACCGCGGCGCCTTCCCGCCCGCCGGGGCCGGGCCCGGGCCTGCAGGCGCGGCGTTCGGCGGCCTCGTCCCATCCCCGTGTTATCTGCTGCCCCTTCACGGAGCTCGGGGAGGCGAGAGGGGAAGAGGCGCCGTCCCTCCGTGTCAGGGTGGTGGTGGCCTCGCACCTTTCTGGCAGAAAACGGTTTGGCGGGAACAATGCTGGGTGTCATGGTCTTCCCGCATAAACCAGGCTGCCCACAGCTCAGCTGCTCAGGTGTCCCTCCCTAAGGGTCATCCCAAAGTGTCCCGAACAGCCCTCATCTCCGAGTCCCTGTGTTACCCAAATGTCAGCAGCAGCCGCAGCGCCTGGGAGGCAGCGAGCTCAGGCACAGCGTGAGCCCTGCACCCAGGACACGGGCGCTTTGGGCGGTGACCTTGCACCTCGGTGTGGCAGTCACAGAATCATAGAACCACAGAATCATTCCGATTGGAAGAGACCTTCAAAGTCATTGAGTCCAACCATAACCCAACTCTGGCCCTACCCCACGTCCCTAAGAACCTCATCTGTGTGCCTTTTAAACCCCTCCAGGGATGGTGACCCCACCACTGCCCTGGCAGCCTGTTCCAATGCTTTATAACCCTTTCTTGGAATAAATTGTTCCCAAGATCCAACCTGAAGCTCCCCTGAAGCAAGCTGAAGCTGTTTCCTCTGGTCCTGGCACTTGTTCCTGGGGAGCAGAGCCCGACCCCCCCTGGCTCCAAGCTCCTTTCAGGCAGTTCAGAGATCAGAAGGTCTCCCCTCAGCTCCTGTTCTCCAGACTAAACAGCCCCAGCCTATCACAGGTAAATATTTACACTATCTACACCATGTGGTACTGCCTCCTGTGCCTACTCAGTGACTCATTTTAGGCTCAAACCCATCTTTATGGGCAGAAAAAATCTCCCTGAGTTCAGTGGCCATTCGATGGTGGGCTGAAGAAATGAGGCAGATGAAAATTGGGGATCAGATGAGCACTGAGGAGGCTGGTTGATGCGAATCATGTTATTTGAGCACATAAGTGACCCAAAGGACAAAATGAAAGATCATGTTTCGAAAATAAAACCCTCACTTTTTTTTTTTTTTTTTTCAGGTTGAAACGAGAACATGTTTAGGGAAATTATTTTCAGGGCCTCACATGTTTAAACAGAAGCCTCTTGAGGCTGCAGAATCGGTTTCCTGGTTTCGGTGCAATCAGGGCTGGGCAGGGAGCCATTCCCCCAAACCTCCTGTCGAACACTGCACGGCACCTCGGGCAGGCACCATAGCAGGGCTTGGGGCTCAGCCGCCATCCCTGCAGGCTCCTGGCTGCAAAGCAGGAGTAAACTGGTTCAGCACTGGGCAAACTGGGGCCGCTCCTGCCTGCCCACAGCCTGTCCTGGGCTAAGACAGACAGGCTGAGTTTGCACAGCCTGTATCTCCTGGATCAACACACAAGTGCAGCTCTTAGAAGGTCCGTCTCTCAGGGCACATTGTCCTGAGCTCTCCCTGGATGCTTCACATTGTCTGGAGCCTCGACCCTCTGGGTCCTGAACCATCATGCTGGGGCCACCCTGCACCTCAAATATTATGTTCAGTTTTGGGTCCCTTGTGACAAGAAAGCCCTTGAGGTGTTGGAGCGAGTTGAGAGAAGGGAATGGAGCTGGTGAGGGGCTGGAGCACAAGTGTGATGGGAGCGGCTGAGGGACCTGGGGGGTTCAGGACCAGGGGAAACGGCCTCAAGTTGCGCCAGGGGAGGTTGAGGCTGGATCTTGGGAACAATTTCTTCCAAGAAAGGGTTATAAAGCATTGGAATAGGCAGCGCAGGGCAGTGGTGGAGTAACCATCCCTGGAGGGGTTGAACAGACACAGAGATGAGGTTCTTAGGGATGTGGTTTAGTGCCAAGGTTGGGTTAACAGTTGGACTCTATTTTGGGGGTCTCTTCCACCCAAAATGATTCTGTGATCTCTGAGGAGACCCACCAAGCAGCACATACTGCTGCAGAGATACCTCACGCTTATCTCTGCTCTGCCCATAGTTTTCCATCCATTCCTTCTCCCTACAGAGGAGCCGAATAGGCCAAGTTTTGAAAGCAGAAGCACCTTAAGCTGGTGCCGCTTGCCCTTCCACCAGCCCCTCAATTCCATTCCCCATTTGCAGCCGGATCCTGACCCAGTCCCACATTAGAAGTGTCGCACAACAGCAAAGTGGTGCTGCGAGAGCAGCTTACGTTGGCTCAAGCAGCAAAAGCCAAAACCCAAAAGGAACACAGGCTCCCTGTGAGGCCCCCACAGAGGTGACTTGGGATTTTCATGTCTGTTTTCTCCATCGCTTTTCTCCCAGAGGCTGTTCCAGGGACTTCCTTCCTTAGTTTTGGCCAAACAAACTCACTTTTCTACCTTTTTCTGCCTTTTTTTTCTTTTTCTGGAGAGAATCCCCTGCCAGAGGCTTCCTGCCAGGCACAACGATATTGTACAGCGTGACTACAGAGTAGCCACCAAACTTCAAAGAGCCCTCTGGCACATCCTCGGCTTCATGTCCCCTGTGGCAGCAACAATATTGCTTAAAAATGCTTAACATTAAATTAATGTTAACCTGCACTGTTATTGCTTAAAAGGTGATTATTTATTTTCCAGACTGTTTAGTACCGTGCAGGACCTTAGGCAAAGTCACTGGAGCACAGGCTGGTTGTCCCATGCAATGGGAAGGACACTTCTGAGCTCGACAGGTTGGATCTGTGCAAACTGGAGTTTTTAGGGCTGCCTCTCCCTGACCTTTGCACTTGTGTGTGAATACGAGAAGGAAAATTTGGAGGCAAAAGGTTGATTTGGGGTATTTTGGCCAGGGCATGTTCTGCCTTTCTGCAGTATCTCTTTGATGAACAGAAGTCTCATCCAGGAGACCAGAAAGTGATTCCTCGAGGCGTCACACTCAAGCAAGGAGCAGGCAGCGTTGACTCAATGGCTCTTGTTTGGTCTTGTCTGAGTCCACTCCACCTCCAGAGCCACCCCAAAATGCCCGAGAGGTTTGCGTGGGGCAGAACTGGTTTCCAAGTCCTGAGTAGTGGGGAACAGGCAGCCCCAAGTATTTTCAAGCGAATCTGACAGGGGTTGTTGTTGCCGGTGTAATTTAACCTGTTTAGCACCAGTATAAATTGCTGAGCAGTGCCGTTCCTCGGGGCAGTGACGTGAGGGAAGCTCTGGCCCATCAGGGCAACCTGCCCAGCCACAAAGCCTGCCTTTACTTCTTCTCACTCCTCTTTAATATCTTCCAGCCACAGAAGGGAAAGATGTCAGACCCTGCACAGGTTTTTCTCTCTTTTTCAGGGCTTTTCCTCTGAATTGTGGAGACTTTTGCCTCCCTCTGAGTTTCTACGCCATTGGAGCAGTGAGTTTCTCTCCCTTGCGCACTCCTCTTACCTCCTGGAGAGCTCTTCCACATCCCCGCACCTTCAGATTTGGCCTCAGTTTCTCCCACACAGCATTTTCAAAGACTCAGAGTCACTGGTGATTGCTCTTATGAAAGTCTACTCCAAACCTTTTGGTGCACAAAGCACGGGGGCTAATTTCATTACATTGAAGGGGGAGCTGCAAGTCAGTCTCCTTGCAGTTTTGTTCCAAGAGATTTGTGATGAAAATTATCTTCAAAGAAGCAGATTTTTTTTGTAGAGGTCAACGCATATTCTCATTTTTATAATAAAAGAGTCGATAACTGTGGCCTACCGTTTTATTAATTGCAGAGCATTGGGAAGGATTTGATGCCCAGATGAGGACAGAAGACCAGAGACCCTGTGAATGGCCTTCTGCCAGGTTGTCTGCAGGTTTGGTGATTATTTCAATCTGAATGATGTCAACGTGGGAAATTAGCACTTGAAAGCAATTGAAGAACTTGAAGGAAGAAATAAAATATGAAGATACCTAAACAATCTTAATTTTGCCCTGTATTCACCCCTCTCTGTAATTATGTTACCGTGATTAAAGTGCACTTATTGTCATCCCAGATTATGCTACTTAGATTTTTAATTGTTAGTGACAAAAGCCTCATCTTACCCTAATTAGGACCTCATTTCTCCAAATATGGCCTATACGCAGAACTCCAGGAATTTTGACTGTGTAGAGGTTTGTCAAGTCTTCATCATTCCCTTGCAAATATCGTTCAGGCCAAAGAAAAAAATTGAAAACTAGGCTGCACCTCTTAAAGAAATCCCTTTTAATCCTTATAATTCATAAGGTATCTAATGGATTTACTTTTAATTCTTTAAGTGCTGCACATCCTGAGGAGCAGTACCCCTTCACACTAAATAGAAGCTAAATCTCGGAAGGGAAGGAGAAAGCAGCCGTTCCTGGGAAGCCACGCTGAGCGCCTCCTCCTCGCATCCCCATCACACAGAGCCCAGCTCAGACCGTGGCTGCGCAGATCGATCCATCCTGCACGCCTGAGCTGTAACCTCAGACAGAATTAGAGACATTAAAACGCCTGTGGAGCTAATTGCATCTGTGGCCAATGCTCAGCTGCTGAATACGGGTGAGAGAGAAATCTGTTACCGAGCTGACCTTCCCAAGGAGATATCTTGAAAAGTCGGCCTGGTGTCCTAGAAACGTCACACAGCACTTGGGATCGGTTTGCAGACGCCACCACAGCAAGATGTTAGGTCCACAAACTCAGCATGTCCCCAGGAGCTTTATGCCCTGGCCTCTTTAAGCAGCTTCTTCCAGGGAATGAGAAACTATACCCTGAGG
Organism: Streptopelia decaocto; assembly: GCF_964273445.1. Classification (NCBI taxonomy): domain Eukaryota; kingdom Metazoa; phylum Chordata; class Aves; order Columbiformes; family Columbidae; genus Streptopelia; species Streptopelia decaocto. Next base: position 5,677,438 of record NC_138659.1, on the reverse strand, counting down.
AAAGCTTTTGAGCTGGAAGAGATGATCACCAGATGGTCACTGGCCATGCTCCCCAGGCTACTGAGGAATTTCCAGATGCTGGTTATAAGTCATCTTTTTCACCAGCTGAAGAGCGCTGCTCGCTCCTTCCTTGGGTCATGAGAACGGGAAGGTTTCTTCCTTTGGGCCAGGCTGTCCCATCCAGTGTGGCCTTAGACCTGGTTTCCAGCTCAGCCAGGTTCCCGCCGTAGCACTTAGACTGAGCCTTACTCGTGTGCTTCCACTGACTGCCCTGTGCCGTGTCTTCATGACCAGCTGGTCGAGCTTGGTGGGTCCAGCCCGGCTCAATCTGCTAGTCCAGTATGACTTCCGTACGTTTGCAAATCCATTCTCTCTCAGGGGCTGGGTTTGCAGGCCTGAGTTTTGTTCAGACAGCATCTCAAAATGGGGTGGACACGAAAAACCTGCTTAGTGGCAATTGGGGGTTTTATTCCAACTGAGCTACAAAGCAAGTACCTCCTTATTTCAAGATATTTTGCTCCTTAATCTTAATTCTCAAGAAAAGTACCTTTTCTTTTTTTTTCCTAAATGGGGGTTGTTGCATTACAAAATGTTACAGGGCCAGCATGTGGAGAGCAGAACTGAACCCCCCCCGTTAGCTCTAGCCAGCTCTGAATTGTGCCAGGGTGGGTTCATGACTGGTTTAAGCCCCTCTTACTCCTCGGCTGGACCTCACAATCACTTGTCTGTGGTTAACATGGCCAAAGAACTTGATGCAGTTTGTACTTGCTGGGTCCAGCAGCAGAGAGATGGGGGAGCAGTGAAAAGGTGACCAAGTTCAGGGTCACTTCCCATATGTCTGGTGCCACCTGCAACCAGCCCGCAGCTAAAGGAGCCTCCTCAAGGCCTCCATCCTTTGCTCAGGAGATGCTTTTGAGCTCAGCTCCTTGCTCACGTGCTCTGGCAGAGCAGCTCACTCCTGCTACCCGCCAGCCCCTTTTTCAATAGATTTTGGTTGTGAACCCCAGGTGACATTAAGAGGTCCGGCCTCGCTTCTTTGGTCCCGCCGACAGCGATTTTGCAGTGCTGCTACAAGCTGTGTCAGGGTGGACATGTCGCTGCATTTCTCCCTGCTATTTCCTTCCTCAGAGGATAAAACCAAGCTGATCGTCCTTCTGCCCTCTGTCTGTCCTTCTGTACCAGCTATGCAGATGGCTGCTTGGCACTGGGGGCTGGCTTGAAGCCCAAATCGGCTGGGGGGCTTGGGGTGCTCCGACACTGCGATCACAGCGAGGGCTGGCAGGGAGCATCTGGCTCCGGTGGTGGGAAAGTCGCACCCACACATTCAGAGAAAGCAGCAAAAGGAAAAGCAAATCAAGACTAGGCTGGAAAACATCGGGGCAAAAAGGGTGATCTGGCCCTGTCCCGCACACACAGCCTGCGTTGGAGGTGAGAAGTCTCCCTGTGCCCCCCAGTCTCTCCCAGGCGCTCGGCTCTGGGTGCACATCTTGGGCTGGCTGAGCCGCCGTGCTGCCTGGCAGGTGTTGCTCCTGCACCAAAACCTGCCGTGTTGCTAAGTGACAGCTGATTTACCACATCGCTTACCCACCCCGGCTCACGGCAGGACAGCAGAGGAATGGGTACAGCCAGCATTGGCCAGACCTCATCCCTGCCATGGCCAGATGGTGTGTAACCCACATCTGGAGAGGCCACCTTCACCTTTCGTTCTCCTGTGTTTACGGTCAAACTCCAGCATGAAATGGAGAGGGCAGATGGCTTTGGCTGTGTGTGCCAGGAGCTGGCAGTCCTGCCGGTTTGCGGTGTGGATCGCCATGCAGAAGGAGAGCTCAGCTACGCGTGGTTTTCTCCATTTGTGCTTTCTGCAATACCAGCACTTGATGCTCCTGCAGCTGCCAACCTATGGAAGGCTGAAGGGAAAAGATGCCCCCCCCTGCAAAATCACTGGAGAATGGAGTTAGGATTAACGAAAAACTGGTTTTCAAGCATCTCACCTCAGCTCTTGCACAGGAGCTGTAGTGGCTTGCAGCTTGCTCCATCACACAACCAACAATTGGTACCTCTGGTAGAGACACCGGAGCCTCTGCAATGGAGAACAAGCACCATTATCCCCGCCTTGCCACTGTGCAAACCAGCTTACCCAGAATCGTCAGGTTTCCAAAGGAGAAGAGGTTTCTGTCCCTTGCTGGATTATACGACAGCTTCTCAACTTGTTGGCTGATTTAAAAAAAAAAAATTGGAGAACAAGTTTTGTTAACAGAGAAAGATGCACACACGTGCACACAGAGAACCAGTTGGTCAGCACACACGTGTGACCAGGGAAGGCATGAGGAATGTCCTCTTTTTCTGCTGTTACCCCAAGGCTTCTAAATTCTAATTAAAGCTTATGTTTTTTTAAAGGCAGAGTTATACCAAGCACAGCACCAGTGTTAAGCTGCACAGAGCCACAGCTTTTCCTAAAGCAGCCAGTCTTGCCCTTTCAGGGTAAGCTCAGAAGAGAAACACAAAAAAACCCCACCATGACCCCCAAAATCTCCTCCCATTGAATCATCAAATGTCTGAACAGAGCTAGTAGAAGGGTACCGCACCTTTACTAATTTTCTGTTATCTGCTCGTTTATTTACCGCCCTTTCCCCACACAGCTGAGGGAAAGCAATGGATCTGCTTCCCCTGGTGTTTCTTGCAGCTGAGCCGAGCAAGCAAAGGTGACACTGACATTTTTAGGACACAATCAGGACACTTTGCACAGGTTAGGGGCCACTGTGTGCATTTAATTTGGTGGCTGACCTCATCCAGGCTTGTGCCCTGTTACCAGGTTGGTTTTGGCAGCCTCGCTCCCACCCCAGCAGGGTGATGGTTGGGTGGCCGTTCTTGGTCCCACCTCATTGCCCAGCCAAGCCCACCTTGCAGCCCATCTGCCACATCCATGTCACCTACCAGCCTGTTGTTGTGGGCTCCAAGACTGGCACCAAGAGCAAACCTCCGAGAATCCAAATCATTTGGTGTTTGCAGCAGCAAGCTCCACATCTGGATTTCCACTGGTGAGAAAAGAAGATTCCCTGAAGGATTTTTGCCTGTAGACAGACATCTACACACTTAACACCATTTTTTTCCTCCTACTTGAGAGTATTTGCCTAGTGTTTTGTTTGTTGTCGGTTTGGGGTGTTTTTTGGTTTTTATTTTTACTTTTTTCCTGACTAGAAGAACCTCTGACTAATGCATGTAAACTGCTTTCTCCTTTCTGTGCTGCATGTGCTGTATGGGTGGGGTTTTTAATGGTTTATTTCAATTCTAGCAGGTGTGCCTGCTTCTCTCCCAATCTCCTTCCTGCAGCCTCCAACCTGCAAAATCTATTCAAAGGGGGCTGCAAGTTCTCAAACACCAGCAGGTTTTCAGCCCACATGTCGCCAAAGAGGAGCCCCCCCATTAACATGTGCCACGTCTCCCTGGGGATCTGGATGGAGTTGAAGCGGGGAGGCGGGAGCAAGAGGCAGAGCACACCGGCTATCTCAGCATCCCTCTCCTTCAATGCCAGCTTAGTCTGAATTAAAAATCAGCTTAAAAATATAACCCCAGGGTGTGTTACCGCACCCCTGTGCAATGAGAGACCAGCACATGCCCCTAGGGTTATGACTGCAGCCAGGACCTACACAACAAGGATTTAAGGGTTTCCTGAGCAAATGGCCTCAATATCTTCTTGGGTTCATCCCCTGGGGGTCTTGCTCCTTCGTATCACTCGGGGGTAGGATCAACGAGCATCCCAGCACCTGGCTGAACTGGGAAAAGTTTTCAAGCAAAGGGCTAGAGATAATTTGTCTTAGCAGGACAGCAAGAAATACATCCTGCTGGGGCAGGCAGGGCTGGAAGCCAGCACCCCAGGAAGGCAGAGGGGAGATAACAGTGGCTCATAGCCCTGTGTTGGTACCTCTAAGGACAGAGGGAGGAGGACAGATGAAGAAAGAGAAAGGGAAACCTGTGTGTGGGAGATGGAGAGAAGTGAGAGGCCAGAGACAGAAACAGCCTTTGAGAGGTGGCTGAAGGCAGCTGCCTGCAGCTCTGCCAGCAGTGGCTGGCAGCAGAGAGGACTCTGGTGGCCCTTTCTCCAAGAGAGAAGCCTCATTAGCAGAGAGCAGCGATGCTGCAGTCATACAAATGAGGAATGAAGGCAGGCAGTCAGGCAGTCTGGTACTGGTTTACCTTGATGTAAAGACTAGTTTTCAGTTCACTCACAACATCTATGTGAAGCTGGGTTCCTTCAGACAGAAATGGAGGTGGTGGTTGAAGCTGAAGCCCCCCAGGCTGGCTTCCCCTTGGTCCCCCCCCAGAGAAGGCTGTTGCAGCGATGCTGCACTGAGGCTGGGGCAGCTGGGAGGCCCGAGTGTGTCCCAGGCTGGGGGTGTAGCTGTTGGGGTGTCTGGGGTCATCTGAGCAGGACAGGGGACAAGCACAGTGTGGCTGCTCTCGAACACCAAGTTTTGGGGGTGATTTGGTGTGTGTTACATCTCAGCTCTGAGGAAGCCAATGCATTCCCTCTGTTTGGTGGGGGTGGCATAGCCCCTGCATGTATGTGTGTAGGTATCTGCCACCTCTCCCCAGCCCTCTGCGGAGCAGGGAGATGTGTCTCTGTGTACGTGTGCATACACATGTGAAGTAGTGCACATGCATGTGCACACACAGAGGGTGTGGATGTTTGCATGTACATACTTGTTTGTCCCACATAACAAGTGATAGGATGAGAGGAAATGGCCTCAAGTTGCACCAGGGGAGGTTTAGATTGGATCATGGGAACAATTTCTTCCTGGAAAGGGCTGTCAGGCATTGGAACAGCCTGCCCAGGGCAGTGGTGGAGTCACCGTCCCTGCAGGGATTGAACAGACACGTCAGTGAGGTTCTTAGGGATGTAGTTTAGTGCCAGGTTTGGGTTAACGGTCAGACTTGATGGTCTTACGGGTCTCTTCCAACAAAAACGATTCTATGTGTGCATGTCTGTGTGTTTATGCATGTGTAGAGGTGTGCACGTCTCTGCAATTGTGTGTGCACATATTTGTGCCTGTGCAGGTAGATGTGTGCATATGGGGGGGGTGTGCACATGTGTGTGGGCATACGTGTATATGTGTGTATGCATAGATGTATGTGTGTATACACATATATGCGTGTGTACACATGCAGGTGCCTGGCCGCAGCCCCCACCCCCAGGGCAGTGGATGGATGCACCGTGTGTGTCTGTGCCCGCGGGGGTGTCCGTGCCCCGGGCTATGCCGGGGGGGGCGGTCCCGGCCCCACTCCCGCAGCAGCGGCACCGCCCCCGTTCCCTCCCTCCTTCCTCTCCCTCCCGCCGCCGCAGCCGCACCGAGACACAAAAAGCGGCTGGGGCAGGGCCGGGCAGGGCCGCGCCGCCACCATGACGGAGACCACCAAGACCCACGTTATCCTGCTGGCCTGCGGCAGCTTCAACCCCATCACCAAGGGCCACATCCAGATGTTCGGTCAGTCCGGGGCAGGGGTTTGCGGGGTGGGGGGGGAGGGAGGACGTTTCGAGGGGCGCAGCCGCGGTCCCCCGGGAGCGGGGGCCCCGGGCGGGCGCTGTCCGCGGCAGGTGGTGCTGAAGGCGCTGCGGGGGGAGGTGGAACCCCACCCTCGGCCCCCAGCCGTGGGCTGTGTTTCCCTTCAGATAACGGGCTTCCCCCTCTGCACTCACCTTGTCAGACCGGCGGCTTAAAATAGCGCCAGGAGCCCCCCACAAGCCCCCCGGGGGTCACTCCCAGTGCTATTTCTAAGCTGACATTTGCCCATTAGGTCTCAAGCCTGCGGTCGCTGCAGCACTTCTATATCCTCTCTGACCGGGGAGCGAGGGAGGGACCGGGCCAAGCAGCTAAAACCAGAAGTGAACAAAAATATGGGCAGTTAATTGAAATACTAAGGTACCCAACCATTAGATTGATAATAGTGGGAAGGAATCCGAAGTGTTCATGTGAGGTGACTGATATTACCAAGCCTCAGTGAGATGATCCAAATGATGGGGATGCTGGAATCACTGCTACAGCCTGTTCAGGCAAGACAAGAGGGAGGGAGGGATGGAGGAAGGGCAGTCTCTGTCAAAGGCAGTCTGACGTGCCATAAATACTGACGGTTTGGGTAAAGCTCGAAATGCCAGGAGATCTCTATGTAAACAGCGACTTACCTGGGTGGGGAGGAGTGAGGGTGAAGTGTCTACTGCAGACCACATAAAGCACGGGAGTAGAAAAATCAGCTCCTCTAATATCCCTTCTTGGAGCACAGAGAGAGGAACCATCCTTGATGTCTGACAGGAGATTTGAGGCTGGTGAGCAGATGCTGAAGTTCTCATGCTACAGATGAAGCAGCATCCTTGGGGTTTCTAGAAGCTGTAGATAAGTTTCTAAGTGCAAAAATAACTGAAGGCAGCTTGGGGTATTTCTGAGTCAGACCTTGTTTTCGTCGATCATAATGAGTTTAGCAGCAGGCTAGAAAATGATGGGTTTCTGGATGCAAATGATCATATTGTTATTCCATTTCATAAGTGACAGCAAAATGTAGTCCTGGGTATCAATATACCTGAAACTTAAAAAAAAGCCTATTCACTAAGGTTAAAACAATTGCAAACAACAAGGAACAAGAGTAACTACTTAAAAATAAAAACAATAATTAAATGAAATTACAAAGACATTGTTGATAGAAGCAACTATTGATAAAACAGATTTCTGTAATCCACATTATTTAGTCCTAGATAATATTTTTATTAAGAAAAATAATACTAAAATTATTAACATGGCACGTATTCTGTAGACTAAAAGCCACCAACAATATAGATTTTAGAAAATAAGGATGAGATATTGGTATACAGTGGGTGTTTTTAGTGGACTCCTGATGAGATTATTTTTTTACTCAGTGCTGTTCAGTATCTCTATGAATGACCTGGAAGAAAATATATAATCCCTGCCAGTAAAAAGTGCCGGTAACCCCAAAGTGGGTAGAATAGCAATTAATGATGGTAATGAATCAGTTGTGCTTCTTGACTCAGGTTGTTTGATCAAAAGGGCTTGTTCAAACAGTGAAGTCAAATGCAAAGTCATATGTCCAGCCAGGAGGAATGCACATCAAATATAAACAACAGGCAAATGTCTTCTGCCAAACAGTGGCCGTGTCGAGGACTGAGGAACAATTGTCTGTAGCTCACTGAATACAAAGTCTATGTGACGCTGTAAATAAAGCAGCAAATGTAATCTTTGCAGATATAAGCAGAGGAATATCAAGCAGCAGAAGAAAGGTGGTATTATTTTCATGTACAGTGTTAGCAAAACCCTTTTTGGAAGAACAGTAACTAGAATTAAGTTAGCTCTGGAAACCAGGCTTTGTGGCAAGAGTCTAGAGAGGCTCAGCCTAGATCCATCCTTAAAGATGTTAAGGAGTGATTTGATGGTAGCCTTTAAGTATCTGCATGGGGAGGGATACGTGGTGTGTGATGGAAGGGGACTTCTTTATTCAGCAGACTGAGGAGGTGCCAGGAACAGGTTTGAATCCCGCAGAACTTCAACCTGCAAATATGATGTGTGGTTTTGAGCGAAGCTAATCAAGTAGCAGGAAAAGGTACTTGGGTACTTGATGGATGCTCCGTCACCTGAAGGCTGTTAGCTCAAGACTCGGACATGTTTCAGGAAGACATGTTTTAGCTCAAAGAGGAAGGCTTGATGTGGAAATTTTCTATATATGTCCTGTAGGCACACTGGAATATAAGTCGAGATACCTACTAGGGACAAATGAGTCTTCTACAAGGAAGGTACACAGAATTTAGCTTCTAAATCCCTGTTCATTTTTGTTTGAGAAACACTTCCCCCCCCAAGCCCAAAAGAAATATCATGTGAAGCCATGGAAATCTCAGCCAAAATCTGCATTATTCCTTTAGCTCTGTGCTGTAGGAATCCAACCAAAACAGTACTCCATCCTGTAAATGTATTTCAAAGAGCTGAATTTGTGCAAAAGGATGGACTTTATCTTTCAGACAGAAATTTGGGCATCATGAGACTGATAGAGGCATTTTTTTGTTTAACGTAGAGAGACACAATTTATTTGACACGTGGCACTGAGCCAAAGAAAAATCTAACATTCGCACTGGTATGCCACTGTAGACATGCCATTGTACGCCAACCATCATTTCTCTCAGACTGGATTTTGCCACGTTTTATTCAGGCCAAAAGCCAACCTTTGCCCACAGGATTTTTGCCTGAATAGGAGACGGGTTAATTGTTTGGAAATCTCTTCTAGTGGGGGAGAGGTTCCCACTGGGATATTTTTTCCACCAGTCATATGGATTTAAGACTCAGTATCATCATTATCCTTGAGTTTCCAGAAAGGTGGGATTCTTGTTACAACTGCAACCCAAGCCTTGCACCCACGTGGAGCTGAACTTACTGCAACAGGGCTCCCTCCATCCTCTGCCAGTTAACAGGCTGGGTCACTAGGGCTCCCCAAACGAGGCTGATTCATGTCTGTGTATATAAAATGAATACCATACATGCAAACTAATAATTCACATAAGATACATAATATAATTAAGAAGTAGGTGAGATGCAGTGCTGTACAGCCATCCATACCAAGGGGTTGAGACAAACACCCACATTGCCCTGAAAACACTCTGAGTTATTTGTGGTATCAGATGTGCTTTGAGATGTATGTATGTTCTGAGTCACAAATTGGAGTTGTATTTTCTACCTTTATGTGGCTATGGGAGACAGATTAGGATGCTAATGTCAGGGATAGGAGAGAAGAGGGCAGAGGTTGTTTCTAAAACTTGCTGCGAACATCATTGGGCTTCAGCCTGAAAGGAAAATCCATTTGTATCCTAAAGAGGCAGGGAGAAGGAAAAGCAGATGTCATGCAAAAAAAGTCTTAAAAATTTGAGAACAACAAGATTCAGAACAAAGACCTGAGCATGGGGTAGATGCTTAACCCTCCTTCCTTGCAGCCAGCTCAGAAGAGGAACCTCTGAGACATTCCCATGGTGGCTTTGGCACCTGTGGGGACACATGGAGCAGCACAACACTGCCAGCAGTGGGATTTACTGCCTAAAGAACACCTCCCTCCATCTCGGCCTCACCGCAGGTCACCTACTGCTTCCTTCCTGTGCAAGTGATGCCACCCAAAGGACAAAAGCCAATGAGCCAATGTGAAAAGCAAAATCTAATCTGTGCAGCCCTGCTAACGCACCAAGGCGCGTGCTGGCACTCTTCCAGCTGAGGAGCTGGTGCTTACTTTGACAATTAAATAATTTCCTCACCTTGTCCCAGCTCAGAAAACCCCAGCACAGCTGTGTCCTCCTCCTACCTGAGGTTCAGAGCATGAAAACCACTGAGCAGCCCTGCAGAGGAAGGTAGAAAGTGTATTTTTCGATCAAAAAGCCATGGTGGTCTTGAGTAAAATCCTGGGATTAAAGTCATCACCACACAAGGTCAGAGGCTCCAAGGCTTGTGTGGTTCTCCCTCGTGGTGGTTCAGGGTTGGAGAGGGAGCCAACAAGCTGCCAGTCGGAGGGCAGATGCTGAGCGAGGTTTTTCGTAGCTCTGCGGGGAAAAGCGCTTGTACCGTCACACAGATATGTGAGAACTGGAGGCTTGTTCTGATGATTTCTGCAAACAGAAGCATGAGGGATTTGGTGGGGGGCAGTGGTATCAGGTTGATCAAAATGCAGTGTTTTGATATTGATTTTTTTTTTTTTTCTGTTTTCTTTTTACTTGTTTTTCTTCCATTGTAGAAGAAAGGCCTCTCTGTAAATTCCCATTCCCCATTTTGGCAGGGCAGGCTTTTTTTTCTTGCCTTTTTAAGGTCCTGAAATTCCTCAAAACCCATCCTCTCACATGCAAACTTCTGGCTTCAAGTAAACAGCCTTGCTTGCCAAATGCTGTTTTATTTCTGCCCAGCTCTAAGAGCAGCCTGACACAGCTTCATCTCCGAGGCTTGGGTCACCCATTAAACCCAACCCTTGCCGACACGTTTCTGTCCCCCGTCCACCTCTGCTTGTAAGCCTTTGATCAGCAGAGCTTTATTGGGCATGTCCCTGCCCTTGCAGAGGACACTTTCACACTGTCCTTCCCCTCTCATGGTCACACGGTGCCCGTGAGGTCCAGCAATGTGGTGGGGATGCTCAGAGGTGTGTCACCCCCAAGGAAGGGGTTGGGATGCTGTCATTTCATTCCATCAGAGGCATCTGGCTTTTTGTTACACTGATTTTTTTGGCACTACCAAGCCTTAGATAGCAAATAGGTGATTCGAATCAAATCTGTAGCGTCTACCTGTATCCCGACTGTCTCACCTCCTGCGTGATGGTTTATGGAGTGAGGGATTGCTCCAGGTCCATTCACGCAGAAGGGGCTTGCGTATTACAGGGTGTTTCAAAAAGATGGACACGATTTCAAATGTGTAATGATTTTGAATTGGATCCATCTTTTTGAAACACCCCGTGTTGCTCAGATGTGCCGTCCTCATAGGGAGTCTTGGTACCTTCAATGTTCGAAACTCTTTAGGCGCAGCGTTTCCCACGCACTTCATTTCAAACAGTGCTGAGACCTGGACTCGTGCAAAAAAAAACGTAGCTCGTAATAGGGTGAATCCTGAAATTCCGCAAGTCTCCAACATCTTTCCTTTCCTCACCCTTTTTTTTTCTGATTAGAATTAAATTGTCCCTATATCCTATGAGCATCTGCTACTTGAACAGACTCTGTATCCCAACCAACAGCTGGGTAAAAAACATTTCTGATGGAAAACAATGAAAGAGGACTCTGCCATCAGAAGTAAAATTCTCCACTGTATGGCGTTGTAAGAAAATTTGAGCAATTAAAAATCCCAGCAGGCTGCTCTTTGGTGATTCAAGGCTGCCTTTCCAGAGGAGCAGCACTGAGCTCTGCTGCATCATCTGAAGATGGGTTTGAGCTGAAGAGATGAAGTTCTGCGAGTAAAGAGGGAGGGAGAGGCAGGAGCTGAGGCTTTAGTTTCTGGTGTGTTGTTTTAATATCCTGAATTTCAATAACTTTTTTTTAGTATATTGAGATGACTAAACTGCAGGACAGCTTAATAAGAGCATCGCTGCCTGGTACAGAGCTGTGAGGATGAGCAGGATGCCAGCTTGCACTTTGCCCTTTTGCTTAAAAGCAAATATATCTGCAAGTGATCAGAATGAAAACTCCAAACCCCCCGCCCATCTCACAAAAGCTCCTAAGGAGCTCGAGAGAGTCTTTGCCTTTGCCATCTACAACACGAGTAATAAGTTGAGGCCTCTGCAAGTCTGCCATGTGTTTCCATCTCATCTCTATCGGATGCAGGGAGTCGCAGCATCCATGCCACCTCTCAGCAGCTTTTAAAGTTAATTCTGGCCAGGCTTTTGCAGTGCCATGGGGAGCTTCTGCTGACACTCAGGCTGCTGAACTCACAGCAAACAGCCAAAATCTTTCACAGGTAGAAAGGGTCTGGGAGGGCAAGACATAGAATCATAGAATCATTTTGGTTGCAAAAGACCTTTAAGATTATCAAGTCCAACCATTAACCCAACCCTGGCACTAACCCACGTCCCTGAGAACCTCATCTCCATCTGTTCAGCCCTCCAGGGATGGTGACTCCACCACTACCCTGGGCAGCCTGTTCCAATGCCCGACAGCCCTTTCCAGGAAGAAATTGCTCCCCATATCCAATCTAAACCTCCCCTGATGCAACTTGAGGCTCTTTCCTCTCATCGTATCACTTGTTACTTGCCCAACCAAGTGCTCTCAGCTCAGAGCAGTGAAACTGGTCAGCCCAGCCTTGTGCCACAGGGGTGTCACTGACACCTCCGCTCCCAGCACTCGCCCAAAACATTCCGAAACTGCAGTTTCTGGGATGCTGTGCCAGGAGGACCGAGCAGCACCAGAGGACTGCAGCCATAGTGCTTTTGGGTGCCATTATATATCAGTTAAAGTCACATTCCCATCACTGCACCCCGTACAGACTCTTTTTTCATGTCCTTTATTGCCAGCTTCCTGCATCTCAAGCATCTTGTCTCCTCTTTATGACCCACTGAGAGGAGGAGTTTTCCCAAGCACCGTATTAAACTCCATCAATAACTACTCAGGGATTCTTTTAAAATATTTATAAGCTCTTAAATATTTAGCAGCATTTATTACGGTCTGTGAGACATTACATTGTCTCCATGACAATGCCACCTCCCAAAATGTGCCACGTACATTCTCTTACTTCCACCAACCATAAACAAACCTAGCAGCGACAAATCCAGTCCTACAACCTCATTCAAAAAAGAAACAGGGGCTCTGCTTCTATTTAAAAACCCTTCATGCTTGCTAAGACGCTCGCACCTCCCGCATCATCCTCTCTGATACTTTTTAACAGCAGCCCGTGCAATACCGAGGGTATCAATTAGCTGAATGCTAAACCCCAGCAGTGGCAGCCCACATCTCTCACACGACCTTGGGCATGTCACTTAATCTCTCCCTGTGGATGCAATGTGGGGGGACTTGTGTCTCAGCTTTCCCTGCCGGGCTGCTGCAGGTTTGTGCCGGGTATCGTGGTGGTGGGGGATGCGGGTAGGAGCGGCTGGTGATGAGGCTGATCTTTGTGCATCAGCTGGCCCAAAATAGATACACTCACCCCTGCATGTCCTGGCCTCCGAAATACTTTCTGGCAGCAAAGCAGGGGGGCTGAGAGGGGTCCACAGAGATGAGGAAGAAGGCACAGAGATTGATCAGAGACAGGTCCAAGGCCGTGTCCCACCACTTGTGGCCAGAAGACAAGGGGCAAACAGAAACAGTCCAGTGGCATAGAATGTGCAGCACAGGTAATCCCACCTCTAGCTCTAATCCTAACCTTAACCCTAGCCTAAAGCACCTGTGGAAAGATCTGACAACCTCCAAGACAGAAAAGTCAGCCTAAGATGGAGATAAAGCCAGGGTAGCTCTGGACTTTGAGACGAGCACTGCAATTGCTGTCATGGTGCCACCAGTGCCCAGCCAAACAGGGCTGGATTTATTGAGATGCGCCTGCATAGAGAAAGCTGGGAAAAGTCTGCAGTGCCCATCACAGCTCTGGAAACAAAACAGGGCCAAGCACAGCTCTCATCTCCCCAAAGCAGCATTGCTTGCTTGTGTTGAAGGTGTGCATCACACCTGGAGAAGACAGTATAATTCAGGAGCACGCTTTATCTCTCTCCCCCTCCAGAATCAACTAGTTTACTTTAGTAAGCTTGAGCTTAGTAAAGTTCACACCCACAGAAAACTGCTAAATCCATATTTTGGTAACAGAAAAACCTATAGCCTTTCGAAATACATATTTTCAAGAGCCACTATAGAGCTTCTCCCAGGAGGAGATTAACTGGGATACGTCTGGTTTGGAGCCAGTGCAGAAGGAGGCAAATGCAGAGGAGCTCCCCACGGGATGGGTAGAGAGCCCTGAGCCAAGCTAGGAAGGATTTGCTCAGCCTCTGCTCCAGCAAGGTTTCTACTTTCACTGAAAACCCAATAGCCCCTTCTCTAAGGAGACCCCATTTTGCTGGGGCTTATTGGTAAGGGAAGGAAGGAAGGAAAATCCAGTTTTCCCAGCAAGACTCATGAGCTGGGTTGGGGATGCTGGAAGGCATGGCTCATGGCTTTGCTTCTGGTGCCTTTGCTTTGTGAAAAGCCAGCGTCAAAGCTTCTTTTGGGGGAAAAGAGGTCTTGAAAATAGATCAGCAAAGAGTAGAGGGTTTCACTAAGCTGTGCAGCTGTGTTAATGGGAACGTGACATCCCTTTTGTGGCACCACAAGGGTGAAGTCCTCCCTCGGCTGCCTCCTCTGCCCCATGTTGTCACCAGCGTCCCCCTGACCTTTCTGAATCTCTGTAGGTGGGACATTTTCTGCCCACACAGTCCTCGTTCGGCCAACACAGACCCCTGCCAGGATCAGCATTTCCAGACACTTTGCCACCAAAGACAAGCAGGGGGTCAGAGTCATGGCATAGGGCTCAGCCCCACATTGAGGCAACCCAAGACCAGCAAAGAGCCACCAGGCAAATGCTGCAGGGGGATTTGAGGACCATAAATCCTCAGCTCCGAGTAGGGTTCTAATCCTGCCATGCATCAGCCTGTGCCCATGGGTACAAACTGCTGCCTTTGATGTGCTACAACAGCTTGGAAATGAAAACAGAGCACTTGCACAGGGAAATTAGGGCAGTGGAAAACAAGTGGAGAAATCTGTTGTGGTTTGTTTGTTTATTTTAGGTCTTTTTCCTCCATTTTTTTTTTTAAACAAAAGGCACTGGGTGACACTGATTTCCCAACCTGTGGCTGGTTAAGATAAGAACGGGGACCTCCCCAGGGACAAACATTGAGGTGCGTGTCCTACTTTGGCCGTGCCACCCCCACCCTGGTGGAAGCAAAATAAGACCACAGCAGGATAATGAAAATATTCACCAGGTTCCTTTCACTGTTACCCTTGTGCTGTTTGACTATATCTGTGGGCCCAGGGCAAGAAAAATCATTTCAAAACAGAGCAGTCATGACTATCTGGAACACCGTCCCCTTTGCTTGCCAAACAGTTTATTTTTGCTCCTGATATTTATACTCATACAGCCACAGAATACCAGCTCTGAGCCAGATTCGCACCACAAATTGATGTCACTTTACTGCAGGCAACGTATTTACATTGCTTTACACCAGCTGGAGAGCTGTTCAGTCTCAAAAACCCTATAGGACAGACGGATTCCAGCTGAAATTGCTCTGACTGCTTTCTGCCTGATCCAGCAGCATTGATGTCCCCTAACCCGGTTTGTACTTAAATAAATCCTGGTGCTCAGGGGGGCATTTTACACCAAGTGCTGGGAAATGTGCGCTTTGGTACATTTCTCTCTAAAAAATGAGAAAAATACTACACTGGAAAAGGAACAGTCTCTCCTCTCCACCATGCACCACATTACAGCATGCACAGCCCTTGCTGACTTTTGGGTCAGCCAGATAATACACCAGCCAGGGAAAGTTCTACCACCTCTCACTTTTCAATACTGTGTATACAGACACTCACCTTACCTAGAGATGCTTAATCCTTTTCCGAGGGTTTCCCAGCAGGGTGTTTTGGTGCTGTTCTGCAGCAGGGAGCTCAACAAAACATCCTTCTTTACACAAAGTCATCTTCTTCACCCATTTTTATCTGCTAAGAGTTGCTTTTACCAGGTCAGAGGCTGCCCCAAGCTCTGGGTGTTAAATACCAGGTGGAGGGTGGTCCACCTTGGTCCATCCTTCAGGTGAGACCCAGAAAGCTGCTGAGCATGTTTGTCCTCTCCCTGTGATACCAGGATGGAGATCTCTGGGCAATAAATTACATCACTTCTCCTTAGAAGTGGTGAGAGTGACATAAAAGTAGGTCCAGGCCCTACCTGGAGGAGCTGGTGGCAGCTTCAACTCACGCAGCATCTCCCCATACTTGTCCTCATGTTGCTCATCTGATGGGCATTACCTGCTCCACCACAGCAGGTGGGATGCTCCGGGGCGGGGGGGGGGAAAAAGCTCTTTGGCCTGGGTTGCTTTGCCAGGCTCTTCCTCAGATGCTTCTTCTCAAGCTCTCAGATCCAGAGTTTCCTCCCGGGCTCCTGTGGACCTCCTCTCACTCATTGCCACTTGCAATACTCCAGTTCTGAAAAAAAAAAAGAGGGAAAAATAGGATGCTTTCAATTTAAGTCTGTTTCAATCACATCAAATAGGCTGTTCCTCTACAGCTTCATCTAAGAAACCCAGGTCACCTGGGCCCAGCTAGGTCCCTCACCCAGGCCCCATCTCATTAGCTCTCCAGCAAATGCTCTGCTATTTCTAGGTCAGCTCATGGCGATTCAGTCTTCAACCTTTTGCTGCTTGTTTGCTTTAAGCTTCTAATTTCACTTTTCCGCCATGAAGTGGTCAACAGATGGTGATAACGCGAGTTGCATTAGTCATCACTCGGGCGGCTATCAGAGCTGGACACCAGTGGGGTGCCTGGGTGGGCTGGAAGGTGGGGGCACCAGCAGCAACGTTTCTCTGGGGTCTTTCGTAGCCTCCAGGAGTTTTCAGGTACTTAGTGGCCAATGCTTTTTTGTGCCTATGAAAAAAACATCAAAACAAATGTGCAGCAAAGACTGAAGATGTGTAGCATGGAAGTCCCTTCCAAATTTCTTACTTCTACAGTGCCTGGAAGCAGCTAATGGGGTGCAGGGTAAAAAACATAACCGAGCAATTAGCTTGGAGATGAAAAATCATTAAACATTAGGGGGTTAAACGAGATAGTTTTACCAACCAAAAGTCTCCTGGAAATCTGACTGAGATCACCAAAGGGGCACAGAGCTCAAGGCAGGATACACTGGGATCTCCCTAGGCTCGCCTTAGGAAGGGTCAATCCCACAACAAAGAACCACACTCTGCCCCCTCCGCCTGCTTCTTCCCTAAAGAGAAACTTGTCTTGAAGCACAATCAGGGCTTGTTCTTCTAGTAGAAAAGTTGTTTTGTCCCTCTGGGAAGTCAAGGAAGTGGAGGTGATGACATGAGGTGGGACAGAGAAAGTGGTGCTGGGGCTGGTGGGAGAGAAGAGCTGGGCTCTGAGATGACTACATTTCTGATGTATTCATCACTGGTTTGGCATTCAGAGTTATATCTCTATTTTTAAAAATATATATATACACGTACATCACTCAACTAGACAAAGAACAACTGTTGGCTCCTTTCCTGAGCTGGGCTCAGGGCAGGAAGCAACATTTAGGTCCTGCAAGTGCTGCTAGCTCGATAATAAACCAAACTGTGCTGGCTTATCTAGGTCACTCTCCCCTGCAGGAGAAGGTATTTCAGACAGCGGGAAAGCTCCTGCCTTGCCCTCAGCACCTCATAGCCACGTCTCGCTTCCCGTCCGAGGATGCTGGAGGCCAAATTGCTTGAAAGGAGAATGAGGCACCCAGGAAAATGGTTTTGCCTTCTCCCTCACTCGTGGCCGTGCACCGTCCCCTGCCCCAGATCTCGGGGAGGAGCGATTAACGTTGTGCAAAACTTTCTCGCCTCCTCGGTGTCTCGTGTGTGTTTTCAGAGGGTTGGCACAGAGCAGGCTGCAGCTTCCATCCCCCGGCGGGGAGAAGGGCGTAAATCACAGTCAGCCAGTGGTATTCCTCCATTTAAAAAAAAAAAAAACAAAAAACCAAAAAACCACCAAAAAACAACAACAACAAAGGAAAAAGGAAGCGGATGAACCGTGCACGAAGTCAAAGCAAATGCTATTTGAAATTACACCTTGAAAAATTGAACGTGAGGAATATTTGATTTCATTAACGTAGGTTTAGGTGATAGAGCAGTGCCAGATGAGCCAAAATGATGTGATTAAATATATTCAGTGAGACCCACCAAAAAGAAACATCTCATAAATAAGCATTGATTTCCTATTGGGGAAGCAGGACACTATTTTTATGCAATTGGGACAAAAATCATCACTTACAATTTTTGCTGCCCCAGAGTGTATTCTCTGGCCAGTCTTTCGCCCCCATCACCTCACAGGAAAGCAGTGAAGCCAGAAAACATCTGAAGTGCATTTGCAGGGGCAGTGAGCAAGGCTGAGGTGTGTCGAGGGTTAGATTGCGGGGTGACAATAAAACCCTGGCAGATGTATTGTTAACCTCCTCTCCCCCCCACTTCCCCCTTTTGCCCCTCCCTCTCCCCTCTTCCCACTCAGGACAGGCAATCGGAAGGGAAAGAAGGACAGAGAGAAGGGAGTTGGAAAAAATTTAAGATGTTTTACTAATGCTACTAATAAGAATAGAGAAAATAGTACAAAATATATAAAACCAATCTTGAAAGTCTCAGCAACTGCAGAGCCGGCACCCAAAGTCCTGGATTAGGCTCTGCAGCCAACCGGAGCTGGATTCAGTCTGTCACTAGGCCTCAGTTCGCAGGGATGACTAGCAAGGTCCTCTCCTAATGTTGGACATAAGCAGAAGGGAAAAGGGAAAGGCAAAGGGAAAAAGGGCCGAGATCCTCGTGTTCTCCCACTTTTATATGAAGTATTCAAATTAATGGAATGTTATACACAGTTGGTCAGTTTCTTGGTCACCGGTTTCTCGTTGCCCCTCTCGCGAGATGTCCGTCCATGCTTAGCAATAAGTTTGCATTCCATTGCTAGGTTTACCAAAACATGTGTCTGGTTCTCCAGGAAAATGCAGCTAATATGAAGCTTTAGCTGACAGGCAAATTCACTAAAAGAGAAACTTGTTTTTAACAAAACCAGGACAGGTGTCACCAGCACTTGGGAAGGGTTCAAATGCCACCCCTGTCCCTCCCATCCCCACCATGGCAAGGTTAAGGCCAACCACCAGCTGTCACAGCGGGGCTGTGCTGGGGGACATGGAGCCGCAGCTGAGAGCTCTCCACCGCACGAGCACGCTGCCGGTGGGCTAATGCACATCTTGGCAGGGTCCATCACCGGTAGCTTATTTATGTTACAACATTTAAAAGCCATGCAAGGCTGGCTGGGGCATTAAGGACAATTTACACCGGAAAAGAAATGAGCTTTTATTTTCAGACCCAACATCCTTGTGTTGGTGTTGCAGACTATAAAGTTCTTATAGAAAACAAAAATACCTGAGGGTGTTTTCTGGGGTCCAGGGCAGTCTCTGGACATCACAGGTATTTAACAGGCAAGAAATGGGCAGGAAAACTGTGACAGAAGCTGAGCCCAACAACAACAAATAGGCCAGGAGCCCTTGTCTGAAGTGATGGTCCATGTCAGGAGAGCCACTGGTCACCTTTTAGCTGCTAAGGGAATTTTTGGCTGGTAGACAGCTGCAAACCGGAGCAGGTGAGGAAGGGAGAAGTTACGAGGAGAGAAGGGGTGCACATAGTTCACGAACAATGAAAAATCAAAAGGAAAGAATTTGTCTGCAGGCAGGGAATGAACAGCTTCATGCATCACCTCACGAGCTCTGTCTGGCTGTTCCAGGACTGCCAGAAGAACCCTGGTGAGGTGGTTGAAGGTGATCTGGGGTCTGAAGGTGATTTAGCTTTTGCTAAAGACCTGCCCTCTCCCCACCAAATTGTCTTTCTTGCGAGGTCTGGAGGTCCCCAGGAAGGTCCACGCTCAGCATCACCAAGGATGAGATGGGCAGTCAGGATGCATCCAGTCCTGCCCTTAGTTGCCTTCCCCACCCAGCACTTCCTGCACTGGGATAGAATCATGAAATCATTTTGGTTAGAAGAGACCCTCAAGATCATCGAGTCCAACTGTTAACCCAGCACTGGCACTAAACCATGTCCCTAAGAACCTCATCTACGCAATGATGAGCCGCTCAACGGGTGCTGGGCAAAGCCGGTGGGTGATAGTGGGGTTGGTGGGTCCAGCTGAATCCCCCTGCACCCTTTTCCTTGTCCTCCTCCTTCAGAACGAGCCCGGGACTACCTGCACAAGACTGGACGCTTCATTGTCATCGGTGGCATTGTCTCACCCGTGCACGACTCCTATGGGAAGACGGTGGGTTGTCCTAATTTCCCTTTCTTTCTCCTGTGTATGATGGTATCTCTGAAGCCAGGCAGGAGCACTGGGCAGTGCTGCATGCATCTATGATCCTTTATGGATCTCTTCTGCCCAGGGTAGCTCCTGACCATGGGAAAGCCTCCGAGAGGAGGGAGAGGATGAAACCTCTCACTCTTTAGATAAAAACTGCAGTGAGACCCTACAACCAGCTGATGTACTAGACAAAAAGGACAAGTGTTCTCTCCCAAAACAATAGTGGTCATCTTGTTGGGTTGGGTTTTTTGTTTGAACAATTTCAAAGACAATTTTTTGTGGGGCTGGCAACACTGCAGACAGGGACCTTTAAAAGCACTTTCTGGGTTGGGAAAAATCCAGATTAGGATAGGAGAGAGTTTTCTCCTCTCCTGAAAACTGGAGGAATTTCATCAGAAACCACTATCATGGGCTCTGGCCCCACCAGCTCAGGGCTGAGAGTAGTGGTGCTGAGCAGACCTTACCGACTGGTTTGTAGCTGGGACTGAAGCAAGGCTGGGATTCTTCCTCTCCAGCCAACAGGGGCTTAAATAAATTTTTGTGATCAGGAACAAATCCTTCTGTCTTGTCTGAACTGAGCGAGCCTGATGCTCTGCGCCAGGAAGGGTTGCAAGCCCAGGCTGGCCAGGGCATCCCATAACCATTCCCCCATCACTCTCTCTTGCAGGGTCTGGTCTCAAGCCGGCACCGCCTGACCATGTGCCAACTGGCCGTTCAGTCCTCCGACTGGATCAGGTGAGGGGCAGAGCCCGTACCCACCACAGCACCGGCGGCCCTGGCAGCTCTTGCCCCTTCCCTGGCACCATGAGGGCAAAGTCCTGCATGCAAAGTGGAGATGCCACCAGCTGCTAGAGATCCAGGATGGATCTCCTCTCCCAGGCCAAGCTTGATTAAAAATCGGAGGCCTTCCTCTCCTAGTTCAGCAGAGGACTGATCAGGAGTGTTACACCACCCTTCAAGGAGGCCCTTTGGCTTTGGGGGCGGGTCTCACAAGCCACTTGTTGAGTCAGTGATATCTAAGTGAGGCCCAAAGTCACCCAGCCCACCCCAGCCTTGTGCCCTGGCACCTTTGCTACACCTGCAGCACCAGCCCGCTGACTCCTCTTCCCAGCCTTGCCACATGGCATCTGACGGATGAGGTGGGACCAGGAACATCTCGGGAAACAGGGTTGTAACACATGTAGTTACAACCGAGCCAAATAAACCTCGTTAGTTGGATACCAAGAGTGGAATGGTGTCCAGGCACACACTCAGGTCCCCAGGGCTGTTTGGGACAGCTGGGTGGAAGGGCTGGAGGAAGACATGGTTCATGGGGTGATGGTGGCTACTCACGGTGCTGCTGGCTGGCCCAGTGGGGAGCAGTTAGCATGGCAAGAAGTCCAGGCAGGTCATCAGTGAACACTGTTGCCTTGCTGTGCTCCCCGCAGGGTGGATCCCTGGGAGTGCTACCAGGACACCTGGCAGACCACCTGCAGCGTGCTGGAGCACCACCGGGACCTGATGAAGGTGAGGCAGCCCTGGCTGGGGTGTGGGGAGAGCGAGGGAGCAGGGCTGCTTTTGCAGCAGCACATGGACATCAAACACCAAAATATGGCTGGGACAGACTCAGCGAGCTGGGAAAGTTCAGCAGGTGGGGAGCAAAAAAAACCCAGGAGGAAGAGTCCCTCCAAAGCCCAGGCAGGCCTGAGAGATGAGACAGGAGGTGACTGCCCTCGGTGACTGTAGGGACAGGGAGGGAAGGACTGCTGCCATCACGTGGATATAGCAAGCAAACCAAGGACAGAAAACACAAAAGCTCATGGGCAACCCAAAAAGGAGGCACAGAAGTAGCAGGACATGTAGTGCATCCAGGGATTGTTGTGTTTCTGTTACTGGAGACGACCTTCAGCCTGGGGTATGAAGGCTCGATACAGGGGTTGGGTTTTGGGAGGCAGCTGGGATGAAGGTCCTGTTCCAACTACATCTCTCCCTCATTGCAGAGAGTGACCGGCTGCATCCTCTCCAATGTCAATACCCCCTCCATCACCCCTGTGATTGGCCAGCCGCAGAACGAGTCCTCGCAGACCATCTACCAAAACAACAACAACGTCTCCAACAAGCCCACCGCAGGCAGGTGGCAGCAGATTATGGAAGGAGGGAATGGCCACCCACTCCTCACCTCCCAGCCAGGGCTGCCAAGTGTTAGGAACAGTGCTCCATCACCTTAATTTTGGGTCAGGTCGATTTATTGGGCTCCATGCCCCAAGCCTGGGTTCGGGTGGAATGCAATGGAGGAACTGGTTAGCACCCAGCACAGCAAGGGCAGCCCAGAACAGCTTTAAATGTCTGTGAAATCTCCCTGGTCTTCAGCTGGATGATATTCAGGCAGTGAGAGCAGCCAAGAGAAAGGCTACCTGCTACCTGTGGGGTGCATGCAAAGGACAAGCTGGCAGGAGAGGTGACACTGCTGGATCCCCCATGAGCCAATGGGATGTGGGACATGGAGGTATTAGCTGGGCAGAAGAGGGAGGATTACTTAAATCCCATAAAAACAAACATCTCATGATTTTTTTTTAGTGATTTTAGCTGTCCAGCTGCTCTCTTCAGGGCACAGCATAGCACTCAGGAGTTAAGAACACAAAAGATGGGGAGATGCTGAGAGCGGTTCCCACCCCTGGGCACAGGAGCATCTTGCAGGATCAGGGTGTCTAGAGTGTTCATAGGGGTCAGTCTGCCAGGGCACCATTGCCTCTGGTTAATTTTTCTTCTTCACCTTTAGCAAAAATTCTGGGGAAGGTGGGAGAAAGCCTGAGCCGGATTTGCTGCGTTCGTCCGCCCATGGAGCGCTTCACCTTTGTGGGTAGGTAGAGGAAAGCTCCAGCATTGCCTCGGCTTCAACACCATCCCCCAGCCTTCCTGCCAGGTTGGGCACCAGCAACTCTCTTGTGCTTCCCTCCCGCAGATGAGAACGCCAACTTGGGGACGGTGATGAGGTACGAGGAGATCGGTGAGTACACACCCACCTCCCTCTGGCTCTTCCGGGCTGGCACTACAGGCTCAGGAGAGGTTGCACAACAGATCTGGCAGTGAGAGAAGGATGCTGGAGCTTCATCCTGTCCCAGTGCCAGCTCTCAGGGGTAAAACCAGAGCAGCACTAAACTGGCCAGAGCCTATTCCTGAGGGCAGAAAAGCAGCCCAAACTGAGCATGCCACTGAGACCCGGCTCACAGCGCTGGCACAGACCCACTGTGGCATTGTGCCTTGAAAGTCACCCCATAGAATCACAGGATCATTTTGGTTGGAAGGGACCCTCAAGATCAGCAAGTTCAACCTTAACCCAACCCTGGCACTACCCCACATCCTTAAGAACCTCATCTCCGCGTCTGTTCAACCCCTCCAGTGATGGTGACTCCACCACTGCCCTGGCCATCCTGTTCCAATGCCCAACAGTTCTTTCCAGGAAGAAATTGTTCCTAATGTCCAACCTATACCTCCCCTGGTGCAACCTGAGGCCAAGTGCCATGAAACCTTCCCTCTGGCAGTGAGATCACCCACATCCTCACTTTGTCCATGGCCCCAACAAGCTTTTCACTCAGCAGCAGGAGGGATTTTGGCAGCCTAAGCAGCCAAAGTGGAAAATTTTTTCACACTGAGGGTGGTGAGATCCTGTCCCATGTTTCCCAGAGAGGTGGTGGATGAAGCATCCCTGGAAACATCCCAGGCCAGACTGGATGGGGCTCTGAGCAACCTGAGCTGGTGAAGATGTCCCTGCTCATGGCTGGGGTGGCACTGGGGGAGCTTTGAAGGTCCCTTCAAGCCAAACTGTTCTATGATTCTATAGCATGGAGAAATTACTTCCTTCCCCTGGTATACCCCGCCTCCAGGGCTGGAGTGCAGCCATAGCAAGTGCAGCAGCATAGGAGAGGAGCTGAAATAAAATAAGGTAGAGGTGATTTAATGTTTGGTACCAACAGAGATGTGAGAAGGACCAGAGGATCTTTAGTGAGACTTGTTTTGGCAGGGGAGGTCTATGTGGAAGAGGATCGCCGTAAGCAACACAGTGGGATGGCAATGGGAGGTGCTCACCATTGCTCCCACCTCTCAGAGTCTCTGCTTCTTTTCTTCAGAGCTTCGCATCTTACTGCTCTGCGGCAGCGACCTGCTGGAGTCCTTCTGCATCCCTGGTCTCTGGAATGAGGCAGATGTGAGTCACCACTGCCGGGTGCCTCTGTGCTCCTCTTCCCCAGGCTCCCTTCCTCCTCCTCCTCTGCTCCCCACACCCAGCACTCCTGTGAGCTGCTAAGGTCCCTCAGGATGGCAGGAGTTGTGGCCACCATCCCCACCTCCTCTTCCATCCCAACCCTCACCTCCCCTGCACATGGGCAGCCTGCACCCAAGTCACCAACCCTGCCCAGCTGCCCCTTCCACAGCCCCAAGCCCTGCTCCCCCTCACACAGAGGACATCACCCCAGGTACAGGTAAGCTTGTCCCAAGGGATTTCCAAAGGCTCTGCTCCCACTCCTTGTCCCTTGGAAGGAGCCAACTTCAAGTAGATGCAAGTCCCAGCAGAGTGAGGTGTGGCGGTAGGAAATAGGTTTGCAGAAGTTGGCTTGACATTAGAAATTAAACACATTCACAGCCAAATCTACAGCTTTTGCATATTAAAATTTGCTGACCCAGAGCTCTTTTGAATGAGCCTGGATTGTCCTGAGATGGGTAAGGCAGTGGGAGCCAGACCCATGCGGTGAGAAACTTGGCCACCAGCCTTGGCGCAAACTCGGTTTTTCTCTGCTCAGGGCAGAACAACCCTAGAAGACCTCTGTCAGGACGAACACATCCATCCTGCTCCTAAAGCCTTCAGCGAGGCAGAGGTCATGTCCTCCTCAGACAATCTTTCTACTATGACAAGCCCTCCTTAGCCTCAACATCTGTTCATAGGATTTAACCCTCTTCTTATTTCATCCACTGCAGACCACTCACCACTCCTTGATAAATCCAAGTTTCTGCCAAAGACTGTCCAGATAGCCTCAAATTCACTTTGTATGTCCATCCAGACCATGGCCTGGCTTTCACGGCATGGGGAGGGGTTGGCAGATGGTGGCAGGTCTTGCATGGGACTGTTATGAAAGCTCTCCTCACTTTGGTTTGCTCCTAGATGGAGGTGATTGTGGGGGAGTTCGGGATTGTGGTGGTGCCCCGAGATGGAGCAGACCCTGACCGGATCATGAACCACTCCTCCATACTCCGCAAGTACAAAGTAAGTGGATGTGTGTGTGGCTGGGGAAGGGTGCGAGAGGACCCCCCCATCCTCTCTTTACCTACTTCTGCCACAGGACACAGAAAGTCTCGAGGCCAGATGCTTTGAGCTGCTAGGTGAGATAAGCAATGGGGCCACCACACAGCAGCCCCCAAAGGACAGCAGGGCTGGAGGGACAGACACCTGCTTTCAGGCCATCCCTTCATTCCTCTCTTCTTCCTTCCCCTGCAGAACAACATCCTGGTGGTGAAGGATGACTCAAACCACCCCATGTCAGTCGTCAGCTCCACCAAAAGCAGGTGGGTGACTTCTGCTACGAGGCAGGGAGATGGGTGCCCCCAAGCCAACCTCTCCATTTGTGTGGACACCAAGGTGCCACCCAACCCCCCCAAGTGGGCTCTGACCCCTTCTTTCCTTCCACACCCCCAGACTGGCCCTGCAGCATGGGGACGGACACGTCGTGGATTACCTCTGTCAGCCCGTCATCGACTACATCCTCAAGAGCCAGCTCTACATCAACGCCTCCGGCTAAGCGCCAGAGGCCTCGCAGCGAGACAGCCCTCGTGTCCCACCTGCCCACAGCTCTTCATCACTCTTGTTTCTCTCTCTCAGTCCATGTCTTCATCTCTCTCCCCGCCCCATGGCCTTCTGACCGCATCTGCCTCTCACTCCCAGCGCCAACACTCCATTGTGCAGCAATGTCCAGGGAACCATGGCATGGCCCTGAGGGGAATGGTTTGGTCTCTTTTTTTCAGGGAATCGCCCTCCCCCTCATACATAGGGAAGGAGGGGAGCCAGTAAAAGAGTGATATGCTTGGTGCACTCGAGGTGGGGCAGCTCCAGCACCCCCTCCCAGCACAACACTGGGAAATGGTCCCCCGGTCCATCCTCCCAGCATGCTCAGAGCAGGGCGTTCCTCTTCTGTGCCATCTTATGATACTTAAGCTCAATAAATCTAGGTGGACTTCTTTTTTCTTACGTAGTTTTAGCATGAGCCCTGTGGCAACAATGATCAAATGAATCCTTGTTGGCAGTGGGCAGTTGTAACCAACTGGCACAGTGTCCCACAGCAGGTGGACCTTCTCAGGCCAGCAGTAGGACAAACCAGCTAACAAAATCCTCCTCCTGGCCCTGAAAAACCACGAAAAGGGCATTTCTGAAGGGGAGCAGAGGCCTTGGCAAGCACCATTGCCTAAGCACTACTGAGGGGAAGGTCATGTCTCACCTTTCCTTGGCTGCAAGTGAACCCAACCCATTCCCTAGGCAAGTGGAGCTGCGGTGATGCTCTACTCTGATCCAGTGTTGGAGGGGTCAGCCCAGAGCACCTAGAAAGGGACCTGCCCTTTATGTTGCCAGGAAACCAGGGAGGAAGAAGTAGGTGGTGACCCAAAGCCTTTGGTGAGAATTTGCCCCAAATCTGGCTGAGCTTTGTGGGTGCTGGGTCTATCCCCATCCTCTGGCCTCCAGATCTCCATTTCTGTCTGGAAACTTCCCCCTTCTACCTCCATTCCTCCCCTCTTCCTCTCTTTGAAGAGTTTATTAAAGGCACGGTATCTTCCCCCTTCCAAACAGGCTGTGGCTACTTCACACATCCCTTGGGAGAGGCCAGGCTCCTGCTCTCCCACCCATGACGTCCCCCAAATGCCAGGGAAGGAGCCTAGTGGAGATGCTGGCATTAAAACCAGGACAGGTTACATGAAACAAAAGAATATTATTTAAATCTTGTGGACAGGAAGGTTGCTGAAGCATTGCATTGTCCTGCTGAGCATCCTTAGGGTGCAAGTGCCCTGCACAGCCCCTAGAAAAGGTCACAGCCGCAAGGGGGAAGGTACAGTCCTGCTCTGCTCCTCACCTTTTCCTCTCCCTTTGCTCCGCCTAACCTTTTAGCCCTTCTGCCTGTAGCTCCTGGACATCTGCTTGCTCGCCACAAATCTGGGCTAACTAGGCTCAGGCTAGAACCCCCCACCAAGGCGCAACTTCTGTCCATGCTGGCTTTGTGGCTTTCCTAGGTCAGCGCAGTGATGAGCTGCTGGTCCCCCAGTTTGGGCTGCTCACCAACACCCTGCTGACCCCCTTAGCTAACACACAGGGCAGATGCCTGTGGTGGGACATATCCATGAAACACCCAAGGTACGTAAGCAGGTAGCTGGACTCCATCCATCGTTCTTGTGCGTTCCATTTTTCAGTCTCTCCTCCCGCTCTACCCTGCACAGAAGTTATTTCAGACAGCAGCTGCTTCTCCTTGCCAGACATAGAATCATAAAATCATGGAATCTTTTGGGTTGGAAGGGACCTCCAAAGCTCTTCTAGTCCAAGCCCTTGCCACGGGGACATCTTTACCCAGATCAGGTTGCTCAGAGCCCCGTCCAGCCTGGCCTGGGATGTCTCCAGGGATGGTTCATCCACCACCTCTCTGGGCAACCTGGGACATGGTCTCACCACCCTCAGTGTAAAAAATTTCTTCCTCATGTCTAGCCTAAATTTCTCCTAACTCCTATGTTTCTTAGGTCCCAGCCAGAGGAGAAAAAGCTATGGTAGCAACCAGCCTCCAAAACACACACACAGAGAGGGAATTTAACCTCCTGGGGGAGCAACTCCTCCTTGGAGTGGGTGGAAGGACAGTGGGTTTGAACTGAGGAAAAGACAAGAGGAAATAAAACAAAGGAGATGGAGAAGGGGTGCATCCCAAAGCCATCTCAGATCCTCCCTCCTTCCCTCAGGAACGTGAGGTGGGATGCACAGGGAGCCAGCCGGTGTCCCACCCCACCGCGGTTAGGACAGCGCACCTTAGAGATGTAGCCTTGTGGTAGGGATGATGAGTATATTTGGTCTTACCTGCGCCTTTGTGTATCTGCTCACAGTAAAGGTCACAGTATGGGGGGGTGGGCGGTAACAGGTCGGGGGGTTTGTAACAGGTCATTCAGCTCTGGGACTGGTTTGGTATGCAAAACAAAAAGATAGTAATCCCTGAAGATCCATGTGACCACTGGGGAGGTGAGGACCAGGGTTTCCAGGGCGCAGGGGAGGGGGGGAAGATGTTTGTGGGTTTTGGTCTTCGAACCTCCACTTTTAAACAGTGCAATTTGCTGAAAAGAGAAATGAACTTCAAACGCTTTTGGGTAAAAGAAAATAATACATGTGGGGAGGGAAAGGGGTTGAAGTTGCCATGCCACCGATTTCACCTTTGTCAAAAGTTTTGGAGACTAACTTTTTTTTTCTTCTGTTGCTATATGGAAAAAAAATGGTCATTGACAAAAAAGAAAAAAAAAACTTTATCAGCAAAATGTTTAAATTATGTAATAAACAAAACAAAACAGAAGAAAGATGTTATTGGTGTCATTTCAAAACAGTCCCAAGACCAAATTCAGCATGAAGCATGCAAGTGGCTGCACTGCCAAACTCACCCGAAACAGGGAGCTAGAGAAAATAAATCAGTAGGCAAGATCCAGCCAAAAATAGTCATTATTTATTGACCTCCTCCCTTTCAAAAAAACCCCAACTCGTGGAAGAATCAAGCCATGTCCATAATACCGGTCCCTATGCTGTACAATGGGAGAAGGAAGACATACCAGAGGCAAGAATGCATCTTGCTTAAATAAAATTATAAGGCAGACATAGCACTTGGTGTATCCTTAACAAGCGAAAGTATGGGTGATGCTTTGTCAGAGTCAGAGGGGTGAGCATGTCCCCCACAGTGTCCCTTTCCATCCAGGACATCTTTCACCACCATGCAGGTCAGGGGGCTTCAGCAGAGTTGACTTCCAGCACCTGCTGGCTCTTTTTTTTTTTTCCCTGAAATGAAACCTAAAGGGAGCTGGGAGCAGTGCCAGAATGGAGCTGGGCCCACAGAAAGGCCGTGGGTGAGTGAAGTGAGCACCACAGTCTTCATCTCCTCCAAGTTCTGCTCAAATGTAGAGTGGGAAACCCCCTCTGAGCCTCTGAGAAACGTCCAATATCAGGCAGGAGGAAGGGATGGATGGAGCCAGGGAGAAAAGGCAGCACCAAACCAGAGGCAGAAAGACGTTCAAGACATCGTCAATATTTTTAAATGGATCAAATCAGAGCAGTGGCTCTCCAGTAGGATGGGACTGGGCTCTCAGAAGTGAGAGCTTGTGGCTGTAGACCCCTGGAGAAACCCCCATTCCCATGACAAGGGCTGCAGGGTCCCAGATGCTTGTGCAGAGGGGACACCGCCTTCTCCCAGGCTATGGGACACACAGGAAGCTGCTTGGTACCGAACTGGCCAGGCTTGGAAGGAAAGGTTGTGCTGGAGCATGTGAGGGGATGGTAGGGAGACCTGTGCTTGCCCAGGAGGAGGTTTGACAAGAAAGGGTGTTGGGACTTTAAAAGATGTGCAGGAGAAATGAGGTTTTCTCCTGGCTGAAGGGAACATGAAAGACTTTCCACTTCAGGAGGCCCAGCAGTTCTCTCCTCTGCCAACCTGCTAGTGCAGGAACCCATTTTCCTCCATCCAGCACATCACCAAGCTCAAAGGCAGCTGGCATTTTTTTTTCTTTTCCTTTAGCAAAATGGTAATGACCTCACTGAGAAGCACTGTGGAAGACTTGCAGCTTTATGAAATGTGAGAAAGACTCCATGGAGAACATGAGGAGGAAGTGGTGGTGGCAGTGTCAAAAGTAAGGACAGAGACTTTAGTCCTTCCGTGCATGCCAGGCCAGGAGAGGGGATCCACAGAGGGTGGAGAACCTCTCAGCCCTGAACATCAGGCTCTGAACTGTGCAAACTCCCAAGGTTGACACCAAGCAACCCCCACCTGCACCACAGAGAAATGTAGGAATGGGCTATTCTCCAGCCAGTAGCACCTTCACACAACCAAGCGTCTTCTCCTTCCTCCCGTGATGGAGGGACGGACCACTTTGTAAAAATCAGGGACTCTCCAGGGCCAGCGTGACAATGTGAACTTCAGCCGCCACGCTGAGCTTGAGGTTAAGGGTCAGTTCAATACAACCAAATGCAGCTGGTCCTGCTGGGTCTGGGGAGGGCAGCTGGACCAGGCTCTCCTGCCTTCACAGCCTGGCAGTTGCTGCAGCCTTTCCAGAGCTCAATCACGGCAGTTCGATAGCTTTTGTGTTGTAACAGCCTGGAGGAAGACTTCTCTGGATATCCTCCAGGTTCTTAATATCTGCCAAGATCTCATCAATGCTGCTTTCCAGTGTCCGCACCCGGGTCTTCTGCAGTATAGCCGTCTGCTCCAGCTCCAACAGCTCATCCTTCAGCTGGTTGCTTCTGGTTTTGGCTTTACTGAAATTAATCTCAAGCTGTTTTAGGCCCTCTTCATCCACAGCACCAGGCTGGTCTGTCGCACAGGAGGAAAACAAAGAAGAGGGAGCCATGGATGAGGGCTGAGGACTAGATATTTCTAGATACTTTCTCCATCCTGCTGCCCAGCCTGTTTACGGGCATCATAGAACCAAGGAATCATTTTGGTTTGGAAGAGGCCCTCAAGATCATCAAGTCCAACTGTTAACCCAACACTGGCACTAACCCATGTTCCTAAGAACCTCATCTCTGTGTCTTTTAAACCCTTCCGGAAGTGGTGACTGTCCTAGACAGCCTGTTCCAATGCCTGACAGCCCTTTCCAGGAAGAAATGGTTCCCAATATCCAATCTAAACCTCCCCTGGTGCAACTTGAGGCCATTTCCTCTTGTCCTATCACTTGGTACTTGGGAAAAGAGACCAACACCCTCCATGCTACAACCTCCTTTCAGGTAGTCGCAGAGAGCGAGAAGGTCTCTCCTCAGCTCCTGTTCTCCAGGCTGAACTGCCCAGGTCCCTCAGCCGCTCCAGTCACACTTGTGCTCCTGACCCCTCACCAGCTCCGTTCCCTTCTTTGCTCTAGCACCTCAAGGTCTTTCTTGTCCTGAGGGGCCCAAAACTGAAGCAGCTTCTCATACAACTCCTGGCAACCCACCTAGATCTCAACAGGGACCTGTCTGCACCCATGCCCTTCAGCAGCAGAGCAAAACCTACTCATCAGACGCAGCAGCTCCTCCAGGGCACTCAATGTCTCCTGCACAGCCACCCCTGCCCGGCCAGCCTTGGCATGGACCCTCTGAGCTTCTTGAGCTGTCTGAAGAAGGCAAGGTGACAGCTGTAAGGCAAAGTCTCACCCAAACGTCAACAGGGAAAGGGGCAAGGTGAGGGAGATGGGGACCCACCTTCTGTATCATAGTGGCATCCATCTCAACCTCTGAGAGCTTCCTCTCAAATTCTCCATTCACTTCCTTGGCCTCGTGCTGCAGGGTGGCCACCACCTTCTCCAGGGCGAGGACACCATCGGCCGTCTTGTTGGCTTCCACCCTCAGCCGTGTGATCTCCTAGGGAAGGCAAAAGGCACTTTCAGAGGGGCAGAGCACAGCTGAAATTTGCCTGGGTGCACTGGGGCATGGAGCTGGTGGAAACTGGTTCCTTTCACAGGGACCCAAAATTATTGCAGGTTTTCCTGCATCCTTCACATGCTCCCACCAGCTGATCCAGAGAGTTGTTTCTGTGATTATGACTCAACCCCTCCTGAAGACACCAGTAAACCACTTCGTAACTACAACATACATTCTGGTAGCTGAATCCACCAAGTCTAGGAGTTCACAAGCCTGCCAAGATCTCAGTGTGGAAGTGAAAAACCCCCTTGGTCACCAACAGGTGGCTTCAGAGGCCACAGAGATCATCAGGGGATAAACGTGCCTGTTGAGATCCCCACACTCCCACTCATCTACAGCCAACTCTCTCTGCAGGATTCACTACAGACAAACATAAGCCAAAAAGTCAATGCATCAGGCACAAAAGTCAATGCATCAGGTCCACCATGAAGAGATCCTTAGGAGTTGCCAACCATCTCCTCTTCTTCCCTGGTTTTCCCTTCCAAACCCTTTTCTGCCAGCAATAGCAGCAGGGCTTGCCCTCACCTGTTGGATCCCCATGGAGATCTCCTTCGCTTCCCCTGCCGTGTTGCTGGCCGCCCTGGATTCAGAAGCGGCACTGCCCAGGATTGCTTCAGCTCGGTCTGTCTTCTCCCTGGCACTTGCAACCATGCTGCTGATGATCGGTAGCCTCTTCATGGCATCTTCGGCTTCCCTTCTCTTGTCATCTGCTTGCAGGTTAAACTCTGAAAGAAATGCATGTGGAATGAAGCTGTGCTGCCTTTGTGAGGTCCCACGAGGGAGGGGAAAGGAAGGTTTCTAGGACATTACCCCGGAGGCTCTTCAGGATCTGTTCCACCTCATAGAAGGTGGCATTGCCAGCACTCATGGCTTGCAGGGCTGTGCTCCTGGCGAGGTTGGCTCGGGACAGCAGTTGCATCAGCACCTGTGACAGGCCAAAGGGACACAACAGGCAGATGAAGGATATAGTACAGGAGCATCAGACAGTCTCTCACCTGGCTGCAGCCATCATGAGTCATCTGAGCCCTACTCTTCCCAGGAGCAGGTCTTCAACCCACCTCACATGGAGGAGCTGTGCTAGCAAGACCCTGCACTCAGCGGCTCTGCACACACAGTGTCCCACCGGCCCCAGAAAACCAACCCCAAGGGGTTGTATTTCTCAGGAAGGTGATCAGGCCAGAACAGCATGTAGTAGCAGTAGTGTCGTAGACATCCCACCAAGGCTCCAGCTCACAATGAAGATGACTCAAGCCACAGCCCCCAAGCCAACCTCTTACCGCTCTCTTGCCCTCTCCCCCCTGCAGCAGCTGCTGGATTTCCTCCTCCCAGCGTCCCGCGCGGGCCTGAAGCTGCCGGTACTGGGCCATGTAGGTGTCCACCAGGGTCAGGAGAGCGCTGGCGTCCTGCTTCAGCTGTGTTGCCTCCCCCTGAAACACAGAGATGTGAAGACTTCCTGAGAGTCCCAGCATCAGGCTGGACACGAGGAAGGAATTCTTTACAATGAGGATGGTGAGACACTGTCCCAGGTTGCCCAGAGAGATGGTGGGTTACCTACCCCTGGAGACATCCCAGGCCAGGCTGAACGGGCCTCTGAGCAACCTGAGCTGGTTGAAGATGACCCTGCTCATGGCAGGGGTTGGACTGGATGAGCTTTGAAGGTCCCTTCCAACCCAAACGATTCTGTGATTCTATCATATCTATCTATCATATCCTATTTGTCATAGGATTTTCTCATCTACCCAGGAACCACAGCAAGCAGCGATGGATGGTTGTCTCTTGCTCCTTGTGCCATGGCCAGCGATGAGGGCAAAAGGGTGGGAAGATGCATCTCTGATGGCTCCCCCGTGGAGACAGAGCCCTGGGAAGGGCTGAGCTGCTGGCAGGGAGTGTAGGGGAGAGCAAAAGGGGAATCTCCTGGTCCCACAGGCACAAAGCGCTCACCTCAAAGGAGCCAACGTCGGTCTTCGTCAAGCGGGACAGGGAGTTGAGGAGCACCAGGCTGCCCTGATAAGCCTTGTCTGCCTCAGAGGCCATATCATCAGCTTCAGCCTTCAGGCCTCCAGCCCGCAACTTCAGCTCCTCGTACCTGCATGGATGTGAGGTTGAAGAACATGGTACAAACCAAGCTTCCAGCACCGCCCTCCTCAAGCATTAATGCTGCCTCCTGCATTGACTTGTTTATACTCTCCAAATCCCCTCCAGGGCTCCACGCAGGTTTATCATGCTGGCCAAGCTAATTGCAAACATCTCCCACATCATGGCCCCACTGCTAATCAGGGCATTTGCTGGCTCCTTCCTCATGCTCCAACATCCAGAGGTGTTTCATACCAGCTGAACCCTCCCAGGCTCTTCAGTGGCTCTGCTAATCCCTGTCCTGCCACATGATGTTTCCTCCTGCATGTCCCCGTTCAGCTCCTGAACTTCATCAGTCATTGCTCACAGCCCACCAGTGGTGCGCAAAGACCCAGCACCATAGTGGGCTCTGGGTAGGCACCACCATGACCAGACAACATGAGGTCAAATCTATCCTTGGGTTAAACCCAGCCCAGATTTGCAACCAGGCATAGAGTTGCCCCTGGAAGCCTCTTCACACACGTGGCACTAAACCCCTTCCCCAGCTTTGGCGGAGCATCACAGCCCATGAGGTGGGAAGCAGATAGAGTCATAGAGTAATTTTGGTTAGAAAAGGCCCTCAGGATCATGAAGTCTAACCATTAAACCAATCCTGGCACTACCCCATGTCCCTGAGAACCTCATCTCTGTCTGTTGAACCCCTCCAGGGGTGGTGACTCCACCACTGCCCTGGGCAGCCTGTTCCAATGCCCAACAGCCCTTTCTGGGAAGAAATTGTTCCTGAGATCCAACCTCAACCTCCCCTGGCACAACTTGAGGCCGTTTCCTCTTGTCCTATCAATTCTCCTCATTCAGATGCTCCACAGAGTTGCCAACCCTCCATATCTCCACCACTCGGACATGCCGGTGACCAAAGTCTAACCAAGTCCCTGCCTGCCCTGCCTCCAACTGCACCTTCCTGCAGCTCTGCTGAGGAAGCCAGAGCAGGGACACAGACATCCCCCTCGTCCCTCCCATATCCCCCCACACCACGTAGGTGACCGCAGCCATGACTCACTTGCCCAGCAGCCCTCGCAGGGACCCGGAGGTGGCTGTTTCTCCACCAGCAGCTGCACGCACAAGCTCCAGTGCCTGCCGTGCGTCCTCCCGCGCCGCCTTGGCGGCTCCTTCGATGGTGTTGGCAGCTTGTAGGTGGCTGCAAAGCACGGGGCGGGGTCATGAGAAATGTTTCCCACCCCAGGTTCCTCCACCAATTCCCCTTACTGCTGTGTTCAGTGATGCTGCATTGGACCCTCTTGGGAAACACAATGTGACACACACCTTGATGTCTCTCCTGCATCTCCCAAGGGTAGAGGAGCACCAGGTGGGAGGCAGTGCTGCCTGTTCCAACTGGACATCCTTGGGACAAACTCTGACCCCAAAGATAGTTTCAAAATACACCAAACACCACCCTCAATGGCAACCGAGCACGGCTCTATACTGCAGCAAAACCAGCTCAGCAGCCACATCTTCCCCTGCTCCAGGCCTGGCAAAGAGTTTGGGGCAGCTGTAGCCTGAGGGTGAGTCGAGGACCCCCAAAAAGGGACCTTCTGGGCACCGAGCAGGATTTCAATCCCCTTCCCCTCTCTCTCGGCCAACAGTGGCAGGGACTCACCTGTCAGCCAGGCTCCGAGCCTCCTGGGCCAGCATCGAGAACTGATTTGAGCCCCCAGGAAGGTTTGAAACAGGAATGTTCTGAGGAGGAAGGAAGAGAGGTGTGAGTGCTCTTCCCTGCCCTCCATCCACTTCAGCTGCAAAAGAGGCAACTGTGGCACATTAAACCTCCACAGCCCCTCAGAGACACCCACCAGCACCTCTCCAAGTCCCAGCCCTACAGAAAGGGCCGCCAGAATGTCTTCTGCACTCACAAAACAGACATAATAACTGGAGCACGTTAAATTCTTGCTTTCTCCATGGATTTTTTTCAGCCCTAGACTAGACTAGGAGCACATTGCATGAGGATGCTCTTACCACCCAACGCAGAGCAGCTCCACTGCGGTCCAGGTCCAGCCGGGCTCTCTCCAGCAGCCGCCGGGTGTCCTGCACCTGCCTCTCATACTGGGTCCCCAGAGACCTCAGCCTCTCCACCGTTGCCTTCATCTCATCCAAGCGGCCCTGCGAGCTGGACTCTTGCCCCTTCATCATGGCCAGGCGGCTTTCTAGAGACCTGTCAGAGGCTGGCGAGAAGGAAAGAGAGAGGTTGAAGAGAAAAAAAATAAAATTTAAAAAAAAAAAAAAAAATCATCTCTGAGGAAAACCCTCCCCTACTACAGCACAGAGTGGGTGGTACCTTGCAGGCTCAGGGCTTCCCCGAGGATGGTCCGCAGCATCTCCTCAGCCAGCTGCATCCTTCCCTCCAGCTCCTGGCTCCCGGCCCCACTGCCAGCTTGTACCTCTGAGAACATCAGCTCCAGCTCTGCCAGCTGCTGCAGGTACAGGTCCACCTGCAAACACAGCAGATCAGGCCATCAGCCAGCAGGACAGAAAACTCACAGTGGAAAGACCAGGGTGGAAACCAGGTCTGCAGTCTGGACAGAGAACGGAGAGCAAAGCAAGGGATCATTTTTGGATGGGGCACAGTGGGCCTGCAGCTCCACGTCATGGCTTTTTTTATCAGTTGAATTGAGTACAACCCTAAAGTTCAGATGCCGCCTGCAAAATCACTTCTCACTTGCACCAGAAGATCATAGAATCATTTTGGTTGGAAGAGACCCTCAAGATCAGCAAGTCCAACCATTAACACAACACTGGCACTAGCCCATGTCCCTGAGAACCTAATCTCCACATCTGTTCAACCCCTCCAGGTATGGTGACTCCACCACTGCCCTGGGCAAGCCGTTCCAATGCCTGACAGCCGTTTCTTGGAAGAATTGTTTCCTAATATCCAATCTGAACCTCCCCTGGTGCAAGCTGAGGCCATTTCCTCTATCCTGAATGATGCGTGAGGGTTGGCGTGTTGCTGCACCCCTTGCTGCTCAGTGGCTCCAAGGCTGGCACAGATGCTCACCTGCTCCTTCACCTGCCCATAGCAAGCTGGGCACTCACTCTCCTCGCAGCGGGGACCCTGGAAACCAGGCTTGCAGATGCAGCTCCCGTCGCTCCTACACTTCAGTGGCTCGGCCCCAGTCGAGTCACAGGCACAAGCTGTGGGTGGGAGCAGCACACGGTCAAAGGAGCCCGTCCCCACCTCATGTCCCGACACATCCTTCCGCCCACCCTCTCCCCCTGCTTTCCTCCCACCGTTTAGCTCTACGCTCTCGTTCCTGCTCTCTGCTCCCACTTTCCAGCATCCTGCTTCTCCTCTAGCCATTCCCAGCTCAAAACAGAGCCCGGCTCTCACCTCGGCACTTGTCAGCAGGGTCAGGGGCCAGGGGATTCCCGAAGAAGCCGTCTTTGCAGCGGTCGCAGTAGAAGCCGGCAGTGTTGTAGATGCACTTGAGACACTCGCCCGTCTGGCGGTCGCAGTTGCCCACGGCGTTGGGCTCCACGTTGCCGTTGCACCGGCACAGCTGGCAGGGCTGGGAAGCCGCCGGGTCCCCAAAATAGCCATCGGCACAGTACTCACAGTTGGCCCCTGGGAAAAGAGGGATGGGGAGTAGTTCATAGAATGTCCTGAGTTAGAAGGGACCCACAAGGATCATCAAGTCCAACTCCTCTACCTGCACAGAACAACACCAAAATTCACACCATGTGTCTGAGGGTGTTGCCCAATTGCTTCTTGAACACTGACACCCTCCAGGTGAAGAACCTTTTCCTAGCATCCAACCTAAACCTCACCTGGCACATCTTCCTGCCATTCTCTCACGTTCTATCATTAGCCACCAGAGAAAAGAGCTCAGTGCCTGTCCCTCCTCCTTCCCTTGGGAAGAAGCTGCAGCCACCATGAGGTCTCCCCTCAGTCTCCTGTTTTCCAGGCTGAACAAAACAAGTGACTTAAGCCGCTGAAGTTCATGCTATTGCCTGAAAGGCAGAAGCCACCTTGCTTCCTCCGCCCCACAGAAATGGGGGCATTCGGCCCCATCAGGGCTGGCACAACAGCATCTCCACTCTCCTCGCCACCACGGCCAACACATGATGCTCTGGGAAGGTTCTCAAAAGGTGGGTGCAACAACTGACCTTGTGCAAGTCATATCCTATTTGGGGGGTGGGTTGGTTGGTTTGTTTTGTTCTTTGGGGTTTCTTTTTGGTGTGTTTTGTTTTGTTATCTTTTTTTTTTTTCCCTGTTTTTCTATTCCACTCCCTCCCCACCCATCCTTTTTCCATCCACATTGTTTGTTTAGACAAGAACCTTTCCCAAGGCATAGCAACACACGTTTGCACAGCCCTTGGGGCTGAAGCATCCCGTTGCAGGAGGCGAGCTATGCTGAGAAGATGGGATGATCCACGCAGTTCTGAGCATCCTCCGTCTCCCCAAAAAGCCCATGAAAACTCCAGGGACAGGCAGAGCAGAAGTGACCTGGACAAGGACATTACCAGCAGCTCCAGGAGGACAGTGGTCACAGATGATCTCCTCACTGCCCGGCACCACGGAGCAGCCTTGGCCGTTGCCGCAGGGACATGCCCTGCAGCTATGCGGCTGCCGGGGGTCTCGGTAGAAGCCGAAAGGGCAGCCGATGCTATTGCCCACGTTTTCATCTCCCGAGTAGCATTCACCTGGAAGAGGAACGAAAAGGCTTAGGACAGTTTTCTCTCACCCCCGGTGGGACAATCTCCACCACCCCACCTCCTGGCCACACGACCCACTGCATCACAAGCCCCTGTGGTCCAGCATCATCCACCAGACCCCTTGCGATCCCCACACCTGCCCATACTCTCTGTTTCTCTGCCCATCAGTCCATCACTGTGCGGGAAGGACCATGTCCTGCTCCTGCAACGGGAGCCCAGTGGGACGCCACGGAGAAGCCCATCCCATGGCATGGAGGATGGCCATCACCACACAAAGGTGGCTGCATCTCATTTTTCACAGCTCATATAGCTCCCATGGGGCCACACGTTGCCTTCTGTGCCTTCTGATCAATGCTCAGATACTGGGAAATTTAATTCCAATTCAGATTTAGAAAACAGCGACAGCTTAACTTTGCATTACTTTGACTTTCTACAGCAACACTGCAGGCTATTTTAGCAAAATGTGTAGTAAAATGTTTACATCATTGTTATCTACACACACCACACTTTTAAAACAAAAAGTCATAAGAAAATATTTTTAATACTATCCAAGCAGCAGGAGATGTTTTCTCATCTCTCAATGATCACCTAAGCCTGATTTGATCCTAATGCATCTTTCCTGTATTTTTGGCTGAAGAATTTCTAGACTTCAGAAAGTTTTACCTGTGATGTTCCCTGCACTCCAGCCCCCCGCAACCAGGGATCTCGCCCCGCTCAGTGCTCCCCACACCCCCCTATAGCCAAACTTTCTGGATGCAGGTGATCCCACATGCCCTACAAGCACAACGTAGCAGTGGCTTCTCTTACCGGTGTCGGGATCACAAATTCCTCCCCCCTGGCAATTGCAGGGGACGCAGATGCTGAAGGGTCCCATGCCAGGGGCATCTCTGCGGTAGCCAGGGGCACACATCTCACAGAACTGGCCCTCATACCCCGCCGGGCACTCACATCGCTCCACCCATGGAGCGGGGACACCGGCCCCGGGCTGCGCTGACACCAGGGTGACGTTGTCGATGTAGCCAGTGCCTGGAGGGAGATACGGCCAGTCACCCATGGGTGACAGCAGTTCCACCTGCAAGCCCCCACCCTTGTGCTTGCAAGCTCTCCCCCCACTTACTGTACTCCCCGAAGGTGGCTCGGATCCAGAGAGCTGTCAGGTTTCCCATCAGCCTGCGATATTCCAAGTGATTCAGCCTCGGGCTCCACTTGCTGCTTGGGTGCTCGT
The DNA here is from genome assembly GCF_964273445.1 of Streptopelia decaocto. Lineage (NCBI taxonomy): Eukaryota > Metazoa > Chordata > Aves > Columbiformes > Columbidae > Streptopelia > Streptopelia decaocto. The sequence continues at coordinate 5,638,276 of NC_138659.1, read as the reverse complement.
CCAGCCTGCCCGTGGGAGGGGGAGAAGTAGAACCAGTTTTAAGAAAACGAGATGAAAATCATAGAATCATTTTGGTTGGAAAAGACCCTTAAGATCATCAGGTCCAACCATAACCCAACACTGGCACTAAACCATGTCCCTAAGAACCTCATCTCCATGTCTGTTGAACCCCTCCACTGCCCTGAGCAGCCTGTTCTAACACCCAACAATCCTTTCCAGGAATAATTTTTTCCTAATATCTAATCTGAACCTTCCCCTGGCACAACTTGAGGCCATTGAGTGGCCTCATTGAGTGGCAGCTCTTGCCCATCTCCCTCTTGAGCTCCAGGCTTTGGGGAACAACTTCCACCCACGCAACTGACCCTGAGCAAAGTCCCCAGATCAACCTTCAAGCCAGATTCTGTACTGCCCCTCTCACAAAGTAACCACCTCATGCAGGACAGAAGCATCTGAGACGCATCCAGCCCAAACCAGGCAACCATTCACCACCTCCAAGGGACCACAGCTGAATTCAGGAGTTCTTTGAAGCCATAGCTTTTCTTGCTCACCCTGCCGCAAACACCCCAGCATCCACCTTTACCTGAATGTGTATGTCTGGCTGACACCACAGGGCAGGACCTTCCCCTGGGGCAAGAAGGGGGCAGTAACCCTCAGGCCATCTCCTTCCAGGACCACATCATGCGGAGATGGCTCGCGTCCCCCTCGGTCCAGGCGGTAATCAAAGGACAGCGTCTGGCCGTAGCTCAGCTGCTTGTTCCCGAGGAATTTCCCTGCAAAGGGAAGGAAAGGAGAAAATTAAAGGTTTAAAATCTTGTCTTCCTTCCAAAGGCTCAGATAGCAAGATTGGACCAAGCAAAGGGAACACCATCACTTCTCCCATCCCACACCTACCAGGTGCCACGAAGTATATCGGCTCCGGTCTCCTCGCTGCTATGAAGGCATCCTGATGGCGTGGGGACCACTGGAGCTGGGCTGGGGAACCACTTTCGTGGACACCTCGCCAACCTTCAGAACCTGGAGCACCAACAAGGAGCAGTCAGCGTGGACAGGGAAGGTGTTTCCAGGACCCCAGCATCTTTATGGAGCTGTGTCTTACCAAAACCCTCCAGCTTCCTACCCCTTGACCTCCAAGGGACCAGCACAGATATCCCTGTGCTGATATATTTCAAAATAAGCCAGGCTTGGCATGAGGCTTTCCTCCTGTGTGGCAGGAAAGACATGATGGAGCAACCTATGCTTCCCCCACCATTGCACTCTACTTCTGCCCATGGTCAAGCCATCCCACCCATCAAAACCCAGGGACCCCAGCAGGGTTGCAAACCAGGCGGCTCCTCCAGCACGTCCAAGAGAAGAGATGGCAGACACCCCCAGTAACCATAGGCATGTCCTACTCAGGCCTCACCTTGCTGGAAGGTGGAGGTGATGTTGTGGATGCTGTGGTTGTCCGCACTGACACACACAGCCGAGTGCCCGTAGCAAAAGCAGGGGGAGCATCCCGCAGGGTTTCTGGCGTCCAGGTTATAGAAGTTTCGCTTGCACCTGGGAAAAACATAAGAAGATGACAATGTTTAAGTGTGTTTTCTCCTGGCCAACAAACACAAGCCCTCAAGTGATAGTCGTGCAACGCAGCCATTGCCACGGTTCAAGGTCACCCCTGGGCTAGGATGGTGAAGAATGGGCATGTGCCGCTGCCAGGGAGATGGAGGAGATGCACACAGTGTTCCAGCAAGTCCCTTGACACCCACCTCTCACAGCGCTCTCCAGTGGCGCTCGCCTTGCAGACACAGCGGCCAGAGATGCAGCCCCCCGTGCTGCCCGCCGGGTCACACTCGCACCGCAGGCTCCTGCAACGGGGACAGCGGGATCCTTCACCTGCATTTCCAGCTCAGCTGAGAGCTCAGTGCCCCCAGCTGTTATACAGGACAGCAGAGAACCCGCCCAGCTACCCGTCCCATGCTAGAAAGGGAAAAATAATCAGCAGAGCCATGCCTCTGAGTAACCCAGCAGTACGGATGCTGGGCTGGGATGATGCCCAATGCCACTGCCTCACAACACCCCTGAGGACCAGTCTGCAACTACCCCAGGTGCCTCTCTTTAGCAAGACCCACCTACAAGAGCAAAGCAAAGCTCTGCTGAGCTTAACAGAGCCTGGCTGAGCTCCAACAGGCAGCAACACCCCAAGAAGGCTCAGGCAGGGGGCCAGGGATGGCAGCAGGCAGCCAGCCCTCACACCCAGCTTTTGCCTGCTGGGTGCCCAAAGGAGCAATGGTGGGGTGAAGCAAGGCAGAAGAGGATGGAATACTGAGGAAAACAAACCAGAAACACTTCAAAAGGTGTTTAAACAGGGCTTCGTGCAAAGGAAGGGATAGATTTTTGCATGTACATCTTTGCATGGGGACAGTCCTTATAAGCGGCATCAACACCAGGCAGAACCACACGCGGGCAGGTTTTATTCTGCATTGGCCCATGTGGCCAGTGTCTGCTTGCTGTTATTTGGATAATAAAGCAATTGCCTCAGAGAGTGGTTAAGCTCCGATTTTGATGCTATTGTCTGACAGCTGTGTGGGTCAGAAGGGAGATCCAGCCCCATTCGAGCCCTCTCTCTCCCAAACCAGCAATGGGGTTAGCTTGGGGCTATCAGTGCGCTGCCACGAAACAAGCTGCCTCCACCTCTGCTTGAGGTGTTTACAGCCAGCACGGGTTCTTTAGATGTGCTGGGAGAGCTCTGGAGGCTGGACCCCCAAGCTGTCCCTATGCCACTGATGGTCTCCAGCACTTACTGCCCGCTCCTCTGGCACCCGGCCTCGGAGAGGGACTCGAAGCCCGGCTGGCACTGGTCGCATTTCTCACCCATCACGCCGGGTTTGCAGCTGCAGTGGCCATTGCTGTTGCACTGCGGGCCAAGGGCACCTGTGGAAAGAGGGGAACAAGAGATTTGGAACAGGCGCCTCTCAGAGATGCTGCCTGCGGGACAGGGGAACAAAGCATCAGATCATCATCGCAGCAGCAACCCTGCCCCAGGACCCCCTTGAGGTCCCAGCACAGCGCTGAGACACCAGGTCAGGCTGTTAAAGCTGCTCCAGCCTCCCCAGCTGATGCAAGAGACAAATCCCAGCTGGTATTGACCAGATGCCCAGGACAAGGAGCTTCTTTGCTACTACAAACATCATTGAAAATGACAAAACAGACTCCAGGGCACACAAACCAAGTGGAAAATTAGTTAAAAATCACAGAATCATAGAACAGTTTGGGTTTAAGGGACTTTTCCAGCTCATCCAGTTCAGCCCCTGCCGTGAGCAGGGACATCTTCACCAGCTCAGGTTGCTCAGAGCCCCGTCCAGCCTGGCCTGGGATGTCTCCAGGGATGGGGCATCCACCACCTCTCTGGGCAACATGGGACACGCTCTCACCATGCTCAATGTAAAAAATTCCTTCCTCATGTCAGCCTAGTTCTTCTTTGCTGGACCCCCTGCTAGCAGACATTGGTACAATTTGATGTTGGGGCCACCACAAGGACTTTATGGGGCCAAGGACCATGGCAGGATCCTTCATTTCTGACTTACCACCCTGCACATGTGGGCACCAAAGGGACAGGATGTCAGAGACATGGACAGTAGTCCTGCTGCTGGGGTGTGGGAACATGTAAGGAGATATTTGCACCCCAACACCTCAAAGCCTATTGCTCTGTCCTTGCAAGCCATTTTATGTTCAGGTGGTGCTGCTAGTGATGCTCTTGCGTTGACAAAGACTAACAGGCATTTCAGTATCTACAGCACCCTGGTGCAAGAGGTATTAGCTGCCTACTTGCCAAGCAAGCTGAAACCTGCTGAGGATGAAGGAGCCATCCCATCTACTGTACAACCACCACGAGACCCACAGCAAACACCCCAGAGCTTGAAAGCCCATTTCATAGCCTTGCAGCCCCCCAAAAGTTGCTGGAGTAGCTGCAGGGGCTGAAGGCTCCTGTGCATCCCAAGTGCCACGGCACTTTGCACCACCTCCCCTGCTGAGATGCAATGCTGCCAGCTTGGGAATTATCTTTTTGCTTTTACGACGCAATTAAAAGCCTTTGCGGAGCCTGCCAAACATTGCGACACCCAGGAGGCATCTGCCTGACTCACAAAGCCGGCGAAAGCCGCCGCTCCCCACACTGGGGTTTGGCCCTTGCCCTTGACATAAGGATGGGAGCTGGGAAGGACAAGCAGTTCCCTGGTGGGGGTCAGCAGGTTCATGGGGCCTCAATATAGAAAGGTGGGCTCCACAAAGGCTTTTAATTGCATCCTAAAAGCAAAAGGATCATTTCCAAGTTCACAGCACTATGCCCGGGAAGAGGACACGGTGCAAAGACACAGAGATTTTTTACCAGGGCCTGTAGCAACAGAAGAAAGTTCTAAAGGTTTTAAACCAAAAGAGAAGAGGTTTAGATTAGACAAAAAGGAGAAATGTTTTATGATGAGAGTGGTGGGATACTAAAACAGGTCGCTCAGAAAAGTTGTGGGCATCCAGTCCCTGGAAGTGTTCAGGGTTAAGTTGGATGGGGCTTTGAGCAACCTGTTCTAGAGAAATATGTCCCTATCCATGGCAGGGGTTGGACTGGATGAGTTTGAAGGTCCCTCCCAGCCCAAACCATTCTGTGAGTCTGTGATTATTTTGGGGGCCAGGTGGGTTTTGCAGCCTGGAGCTGCTGCAGGGTTCAAAACACCCAGCACCAAGTGGTGAAGCACCCAGGAGATGCTGGTACGAATTATGGTGCTGCAACACAGCACTGGGCTCTGACACCTCCCCAGATAACCTCACCTGGAGCAAACTGGTCCCACTCGCTCCTCCTGCAACGCTCTGGTCCGGTGCAGGGACCCAGCGCCCAACCTGGCCCACACAGAGCCGAGGGCCGCACAGATGCTTTAACCCCGCTGTCCCCACCCCGTCCCCTCCAGCCATGTACCCTGGGGGTGGCAGAGGCAGGGCAGGCAGCAGTCCCTGTCCCTCCGGCGGAAGAAGCCGTCCTGGCAGCGCTCACAGCGGGGACCCTCCGTGTTGCCCTGGCAGCCGAGGCAGCGGTACCCGTTCCCCGTCTCCTGCAGGAGGTGCCAGTCAAAGATGCACTGCCTGGACATCCCGTTGCAGTCACACACTGGGGAGAGGAGAGACACATCTCAAGTGGTGATTCAAGATAAAGACACCAGCTACAAAGCCGTAAACCCACTGTGATGCCCAAGGAACAAGCCCAGGTGACGCAAATGTCCCCGTCTTGCTCTGCTAATAGCGAGCCCCATCCCCAACCGTCTGCATCCACCAGCCACCTCCATGCCACACCACGCTCCACATCACACAATCACAGAATCTTTTTGGTTGGAAGTGACCTTCAAATTCATCAAGTCCAACTGTTACCCCAACTCTGGCACTAACCCATGTACTGAAGAACCTCATCTCCGTCTGTTCAACCCCTCCAGGGATGGTGACTCCACCACTGCCCTGCGCAGCCTGTTCCAATGCCCAACAGCCCTTGCCAGGAAGAAATTGTTCCCAACATCCAACCTCAACCTCCCCCGGCGCAACTTGAGGCCATTTCCCCTGGTCCTGGCGTTTGTTCCCGGGGAGCAGAGCCCGACCCCCCCTGGCTCCAAGCTCCTTCCAGGCAGTTCAGAAATCAGAAGGTCTCCCCTCAGCTCCTGTTCTCCAGCCGAACCCCCCAGGTCCCTCAGCCGCTCCCATCACACTGGTGCTCCAGACCCTTCCCCAGCTCCATTCCCTTCTCTCAACTCACTCCAGCACCTCAAGGCCTTTCTTGTCATGAGCATCCTCAAGCTTTGGAGCAATGGCTGGTTTCACTGCCAACTCAGCTCAGGAGGGACAAACCCCATAATCTGAGCACCTCTGCTCCACAGTGCGGCATGTCCATGAATGTTCTCTGTCCTTTCAGAGGCCTTCCAACACAATGAGGTTTTTGAGTAAGCGGAGATGGTAAACACAACCCCAAACCTTGTCCTGATAAAAGCATGGGGAACTTTATTGGTGACTTCAGGGAAAAGGGGAAGATCCCTAAGGTTATACTTCATTCACCCGGCCTGTGACCAGGAGCAAGCACAGGAAGAAAAGCTCAACTGACTTCCACCAGGTCCCTCCATCTAGTTTTGTGATGCAAGTGTCTTCCTGGCTAAACACAGGTGTGATGAGAAGTGGCTTGTGATCAGAAGAGCTTGGTGGACATGTGCCAGCCAAGAGGGAGATCGAAAAAAGGTTTTGGCAGGATTACACAGGTCATCTCACCTCACCCTGCCCAGGAAGAAAAGCTGCGGCTGCCAACATCACTGTGTGACAGATGCCAGGAAGGACAGGCTTGAGTTTTGCATCTCAGTGTAGCCAGGACAAACAGGACCTCTGGGGAGCAGGCACCCCATCAGACATGAGTGCACCAGCACTCTTCTTCATTGCCTTGCCCAGGTCTTCTCTTGAAGTCACCTCTCATCTACTTGCCAAGACCCCAGCAGTCAGTACTAGAGTGTTCAAGCCTGCGGCCTTTAATTTCAGGTGAGTTCCTCAGCATCACTGAGGAGAGCAAACACAGTTGAGATGATGGTTGGCCAAGACAGGTAGGAGAAAGAAACACCCCGAGGGACAAAGCAGGGTCTGCAGGACCTGCTCCAAACCACCCCAACACTGCCATGGGATCCTCAACCTTCCTGTAAGAAACTCTGCTCACTGCTGATCTCCTTGGGGCATGAGAAGTGGTCCCTATCCCAGCTCAGGTCACCTCCAACAGCACCGGGAGCTGGAGGAAACCCAAGCACAAGCAGAAACCTGCAGTGCGGATTCGAACGGCACGTTGTACTTAGACACGTGGAGGCTCCTCCCTGAGCACTCTTCTGGCACGGCTTAGCCCAAGGATACAAGATCCTTGTCCTCCCCATCAGTGACTCTGGGCAAAGGCTTCTTCGCTCGCCGCCTGAGCACGCAGCGCCCAGCCCTCCCGCACACCCGTAACCACCCACATTCCAGACGACAGCACTCAGCAAGTGGCAGCCCAGGCTGCTGCCAAGGAGGGAGATGACCTCATGCTCCAGCAAACAGGGAGAGAGATTTTTCCAGCTCTGGCAAAAGCGGTTCTGCCCTTGCAGCGGGCTGCCCGGCTGCTGGAGGTCTCCTGCCACCCCAGCCCACTGGGAAGGGACCTGCAGGTGCAGAAGTTCTGTCTCTTGTGGTATGAAAAGGTGTCTAGAGACTCAGTGGACATCACCAGTGACCAAGTGGCAGGGACAGTGCAAATAGCCCATGGAAAGCAGCAGCACAGGGTTTTCTCAAGGTATTTGCAGTCACTTTCACAGTGCGAGTGAAGGGGTCATTTCATAGAGTCACAGAATCATTTTGGTTGGAAGACACCTTCAAAATCATCGAGTCCAACCATTAACCCAACACTGGCACTGACCCACGTCCATGAGAACCTCATCCCTGTCTGTTCAACCCCTCCAGGGATGGGGACTCCACCACTGCCCTGGGCAGCCTGTTCCAATGCCTGACAGCCCTTGCCAGGAAGAAATTGTTCCCAACATCCAACCTCAACCTCCCCTGGTGCAACTTGAGGCCGTTTCCTCTGCTCCTGGCACTTGTTCCTGGGGAGCAGAGCCTGACCCCCCTGGCTCCAAGCTCCTTTCAGGCAGTTCAGAGATCAGAAGGTCTCCCCTCAGCTCCTGTTCTCCAGCTGATCCCCCAGGTCCCTCAGCCACTCCCATCACACTTGTGCTCCAGCCCCTTCCCTTCTCTCAACTCACTCCAGCACCTCAAGGGCTTTCTTGGCGTGAGGGACCCATAACTGAGCCCGGGGTTCGAGGTTTGATCTCCCCAGTGCCCAGTATAGGGCAGCCAGCCTGCTGGCTATACTATTTTCCAGCCCTCATCCCTTCCCTCTGAAGCTGTTAAACTCCACCCACGCATCACCCTATGTCTGTGTAATCCAGGAGATTTACTGGGTTACTTAATTACAGGAATGAACACCGTTCCCTCAGGGAACAAAAACCTTTTTTCAGGCCTCACTGTGAGGCTGCTGCACGCTGGGATCCAGCTCTCCAGCTGGCACAGCTTCAGGTCACCCTAACCCAAAGCCACTTCAGATGCCCTTGCAGATTAGTGCCACCACCTTGCTGGTGTAGCTGTTCCTGTCGCTGGTCTCCTGGAAACCTGAGAGCTCAGGCAAGTTAATCTTTACCGAGAATGAGGCACCGGAGCTGCTGACGAGACGGAGCATGCCAGAGCTCCGGGAGATGAGGACCAAGTGAGGACAGGATCCTTTTTGCATCCAGGTGCTCTGAGATCATCCATTCCTCAAGCAGCTGTGGAGAACAGGCTCCACAGAGGAGCAGCTTTGCAGCTGGATTTCTTAAGCGGTACGTCAGGATGACGGAGGTCCAGGGCACACATCCAGCAGGACATCATTCCCTCAACTCCCACCCGCCAGAATAAGGCATGAAAAACACTTGTTTGCCATGCTGAGACAAATCCCCGTGGCAGAAAGGCTTGGAGGAGGAGACAGGCAGCTTCAGACCTCTTAAACTGTCACCTTAAATTCACAAACCCAGAAGATGAGGTTGGCGCTGGGTCTGCGAGGGGCAGATCTGACAGCTCCATAGAGATGAACCGGTCTGCAAAGACTCCTCCTTGCTCCAAGAGATCAGAGCTTTGCATGCAAGGAAGCCCCCACCACAATACAAGCCAATCCCCGCTCTGTGCCTTCAGGTCAGTGACCCAGAGGGATGTCCCATCTGCTCCCCAAAGTCATGGGTTACCCAACCACCCGACTCCACCGCTTTCTCACTGCTGGAAGGTCTGCCTGTGTCTGCTGGGGCTCCAAGTTAGACACCTCTGCTCTCTACACCCCAACTCCCCCCTGAACCCCAGGAGATCCCTTCAGTTGCCATGTGCTGGCACACACCACATGCCCCCAGCTTGTATCCAAACCCAATTTGACTCCTGCAGCTCATTTGCAAGCAAAACAGGATGACGTGCTAATTGCAAGCACACATCTAGCGCCCAGACCAGAGGGCTAACAGCACAATAGACTAATTTACATCACAAGAGACAAATTTACACCACCAAACCAACCCAAAATGCCTGCTGCAGCATCAAAGCATGGCTGGTTATCGCTTTGAGACATGCACAGAGACAGGTTCAAGAGTCCATGGAAAAGCAGCAGGGGAATCTACATCAGTATTTTAAAACCTGCATGCAATTAAGGCTGCTGTAATAATTATCCAAGTAGCATGTAAAGCAAATCACTTTAAAAAAAAATCCCATTTATTCAGCACTTTTTCCCCATACTATGTTGCACTGCACTTAAAGGAAAACTGATCAAGAATCAACCTCAGGCCCAGCGAGTGTATTTCAGAACACCAGTATTGCAGACAAAAAAAACCCTGAAATGAGTCAGTATTTACAAAATACATGTAAAGACTGGATTTTGGCCAAACACACCCATCTCCAGAGCATGCAGCAGTACAACTGAAACCCTGAGACTGAGTTACCACTGGGCTGAATGCATTTAAACATCCCTGCATCACACTCCTCACTACAACTGCATATACCAGGGGATCCTCTGGATTTTCCAAGTCCTCCATCAGTCTATGGATGGTGGGAAACCTGCCACATCCCACGAGGTGCAGTGGGGCCGTGGGCAGCCCATAAACCCTACAGATATCGACATAAAATACCAATATCATGTGCTGCTACAGCAAACTGGATCCCAGGTGCTCCCAGCCCTTCCCCAGGCTTAGGGAACAGTTTGTTTCCAGCAGTTGAGCCCCTCGCTCCCGGGCGATGCTCATGCTCACGCCCCAATCCCACCCACGTAGCGAGGCTTGAGATGGAAAGCAATAAATAATTGCATGTAAATAAGTTATTTAAAGGGGACACCGGTAAAAAAAAAAAAAAAAAAGAGTTTAAATGCTCATGGGCTATTTAACCCTGGAAGAAGTAAAAGGAGGAGCACCTACAAGTCCAGTTTTAATCCCCGAGGTGGGAAGGGTGAGCGCCCTCGCAGCGTGCCGTGGCACCCCAAGAGCTCCCCGTTACCCGCATCAGGGCAGGGTTGCGAGCAAAGCCGCGTGAAAACAGTAACATCCAACCTTCCCAAAGGCTCACCTTCTCCTCCAATGGTGCTGAGGGCTGCAGGCAGGAGAGACACCGTGAGGCAGCTGAGGGGCAGGAGCCAGCCCCCCGCCATGGCTCGGGGGCTCCCGCTCCGGCAGACGACAGCGGGGCTCCTGAGCTTGCTGCTTATTTTTTTTGGGGGGGAGGTGGTTTTTTTATCGGCTGCTCCACCTGAGTCACTCCCAACAGGAAGAACGTGTGTGCTGCGGGCTGACTCACCGCGGCGCGGGAAGCCCGGCCCCGGCAGCACTGGCAGGGACCCGCCGTCTGTGGGGTGCAGCACCCCAGGACCTCCTGCCTGCACCCCCACAGGGGTGCTGGCTCCTGGGGGAAAAATAAAACGTAGCTGCAGCCCCTGTGGACACCACTGCTGCCCATCCCAGCTCCATCCCACCCGCTGCCTCCATGAGCTGGCGGGGCAGAGCGGGGCTGCCCGGGCATGCCAGTGGCTTGCAGGAGCTGGAGGAAGCATGATGAGCTCACGGGGAGCCTGGGGAGGGTGGATGGGGCTGCCGGCTCACAGCCAGGTCTGGGCAACCAACCCACAAAAGCTGGGTTCAAAGCTGGCCAGATGGGGTGAGCAGCAGGACTCACAGTCAAGGGCTGCTGGGGCAGCAAAAAGACCCTGAGGGCAGCTTGGACGTGACCTCAGAAAGCAGATCTACAGGGATTTACCTGACGAGTGTCAGGTTCAGGAAATCCTCAGAGCTAGAAATGGGGTGGAGACCGGGAATCATCACACAGAGTTCTCTGGTTTTGCTCCTGAGATAAAAAATGAGGTTGGATGGGCTCTTGGCCCGACCTAGAACAACTAGTTTTATAGAATCACAGAACAGTTTTGGTCAGAAGAGACCCTCAAGATCATCGAGTCCAACTGTTAACCCAACTCTGGCACTAACCCATGTCCCCGAGAACCTCAACTCTGCATCTTTTAAACCCCTCCAGGGACGGTGACTCCACCACTGCCCTGTGCAGCCTGTTCCAATGCCCGACAGCACTTTACAGGAAGAAATTGTTCCCAACATCCAACCTCAACCTCCCCTGGCACAACTTGAGGCCATTTCCTCTCATCCTATTTATGCCAGAAAGAGGATGAAGAGAGGACACAGCAAGGGGAGAATGCTTGCCTGAGGACACTGACGGAACTCCACAGTCCTGGGTCCATGAGCATTTTGGTCTCAAGCATAGGCAACAAGCCACACAAGACTTGAAGGTCAATTCCATTTTGCTCCTCACCTTTGGGAGGAGGAGGACATGACTGTTTCCACAGGAGAAGACAAATGTGGAAGCAGGGGTCCTCATGGTCCTGCATATGTCAGGATAAGTGGTCCATGAGCACCTTCAGTTGGAATGAAGACACCTAACAAATTTGTCCCCAGTATAAGACACTAGCTGCCTTCCAGATCACCTTCTGCATTAGGGACTGAAACTCCACCCAAACAAAGGTGCTGAGGCACTGCTCGTTTTGGAGTTGACAGGCCTGGGGTGATTAATGGTTAGGTCCTCATCTGAGCCTCTTAGTCTGCTCAACAGCTTCCAGACAGTGGTGCACCTGGAGCTGACTCAGAGGGCTTTCCTCCGCGGCTCCTGGTGAGCTCATGGGCGCAAACAGCCCCAAGTCACCATGTCCTGGCACCTCCCTTCGCTAAGCTTACCTGCCACCGCCAATTGAGTCAACTGCCTTTTATAAACAGGCTGTTTCCTTTTCATTTCACAGGCTGGATCTTAATTTAGTTCACGACAAGGAACCCAGCTTCATGAATGTGCTGGTGGCCTGTTGGCTTTTGGCACCCAAGGTTGTCTTATCTGACTTTTAAAATCATTATTATTCTTTTTTTTTAAGAAGCAAGACAAAGCCACTCTGAGTGTTCACACTGATTTGGCAGTTCTTATGGGTCTGCTTATTCCTCTAATGAAACACACTTAATCCCTTCTGCTCTAAAGGACATTATTTGCCCCGAACATCTCTGCTGTGTCCTCACCGGCTGCCACCCCTCTGCTCAGGGACTCGGCTCCTCCAGCAGCGCGGCCAGCACAGCGGGTCCCTGGGATCTTGCCCAGCCTGAATCCTTGGCTGATTTCTCTCTTGGAAGCCCAGCTCCCACCATCAGGAAGCTTCTCCCTCATCGGGCTCCTCCGTGTTGTCCCTCCTGTCTCACCATTATCACCCCACCCCTTCCTCTGCTTCTGCAAACAGGGCGCTGACACAGCTCCCTCTAGTCATTTCTGCATGTTTACTGAGGTTATTACTCTTACCTTGTCATCCTCCATCATCCTTCAAGATTACCTCTGAAAACCACAAGAACGCACACGTAAGGCTACCTGAAAATATGTGTTCTGGAGCCATGATTTTCGAAACTCACCAAATCTTGAGCAGACTGATGCCCACCACCAAGCAAACGTTGCCCATTGCAACCTGACGCTACACTGTTTAGAAAAGGTCTCATCATATAAACCTGATTAACAGAAATCTTACTTTTTAGAGTAGAAGTGTAAGCGATGGGAAGGGTGAAGAACAGTGGCACTCACTAGACATTGCAATGAAACAGCATTTTGAGGACTTTTTTAAGCTGCAATGTAAAGAATGTCCTTCTGAAGATGTCCTGCGCTGATTCTTCATCACAGGACTAAGAAAGCTACTACAGCAGGGCGACCACCACAGCGACGGTCCGGATCCACAAAATAATCTGGATTTTGCTGGTGGTTGCAGTGATGGATGCATGAAAGCCCTGAAGCAATAGTTTTATTGCTGTAACTGAGGGAGAAAACCCATTTTGGTGGCTCACGACAGATAAATGCTGGGACGTTGTATGTGTCCTTGCAGCCCAGCTCAGCCCCGAGCCTCCCCCAGCAAGGGACCTTCTGAGCGGCCATGTCCTCCTGCAGCTCCTTCTCCTTCAGGGCTTGTTGAGAACAGGCTGATCTTGAGCTATTTTCCGGTTTTCCTGCTCCCTCCCGCTCAGCACCAACCTCTGAGCCAGAGGAGTTTCTCCTCCAGCCCTGCAGACCTTTACCCTGCCCCCCCGGGGTGCCCAGGGTGTGGAAAACGGGGGATCCTGCCGCGCTGGTGTCACCAAACATGCAGCACAGCGATAAAGCCGGGACTTTGGTCTCTCCTTCACCAGACGGGTGCTTCTCAACACGGGCAGACACATGGAGATGAGGGAAGGCAGCATCGCCATCCCCTCTGTGCCCCCGCATTGGGGACCTCAGTGGGATTTTTCACACAGCATCTCTGATGTTTCTCTGGATAGGGGCGTGATGGACATATGGCCCAGCAGCTCACTAGAACGACTAAATAATCAGAATATGGTCCAAGATATCACAGCTGCAGATGGGGAGTGCAGGACACCCCCAGCCCAATGACAGCTGTACATCCCCTTCACCAGATGCAGTATTATAAAACTCAGCCTAAATCTACAGATACCTACGCCTAATACCTTAATTGGGGGTTTTGCCCAGGCTCCGCAGGACACTGTGTGACCTAAACATAAAGGGCACAGACTCGCTTGCCGAGTATTTTAGCCCCAAAATGGTGAGAGGCTCCACGTCAAGCTACAGCCCGTACAGTCAGCACCATCCCAACGCCTCAACTTGCTACTTACAGTCCAGCTGTGACATCCGACAGATTTTACCGGCCAGGATTTGCTCAACTGCAATGTTGGCCAAAAAAATAAAGAATAAAAGGTGATTTAGGCAACAAATGCTTTAGTGGCAATTATAGCTGAAGAACAAAAAAGCTGAAGCTAGGCAAACTGAAACACAAAAAATAATGAAAAGAACTTACCAATTGAGAAGGGATTAGGCTCTGATGCAAGTTAATGAGACGTGCGTTTTCCTCCGCTGGGAAAAATATAAGAAATCCAGTCTGCAACTGCAAGATGGGTGTAAGAACTGCCCAGGCTGTTACCACAGTAATCCGTCCTGACATTAACAACTTGCTTCATTCAGGAATAAAACTGATCCCAGGCTCAGGCAGGCTGGACCCACAGAACACCACAGAGTACCCAGATTTGCGGTGGTTCCCTGTAGAGAAATTTTATCTTCTTTATTTAGGGTTTTTGTTTTTCTGCCCAGGACCCCCATCCTTTTCCACGTGTTCAGCTGAAAGCAGAAAGGATTTACCCTCATGTCACAAAGAAACACCCCCAGGGCTTTCCAGGAAAACAGTTCAGCCCCAATAGCACCAGCACCAACAACATAATCTTATTTTTTTAAAGCCAGAAAACCAGAGGCATAAAATTCAGTGTAGCCATGGCAATGGAGCAGCAGACACGGGGAGAAACCACAGTCACTGCAGCCCACCACAATCTTCCAAATTACTTTTCCCCTTTTATCCTGCCCTGATCCAGCTCATCTGATTAATTAAGCACAAGGCAAATCGTACAACTGAGACGCATTCCCAACAACGCCCTCCCCCCCCCCGTCGGAAAAAGCAATACTCAAAAGAATGCTGAGGTATAAGGGGTTACAAATATTCAGACTTTATTATAAATAAGAAATACTGTTTTATACATAAAAACTGCAAGTGTTGCATTTTTGTTCACCGCCCCAGACAGCAAGACCACAGATTAAGGCAAAAAGCTGGAGTGAAGGCACGTCCTGAGGGGGCCACAGTCAGGAATAAGGTGATGACGGGACTGTCACGCGTCGCCCGTGACACCCAGCGCTCCACCAGCAGCTCTCACATCATCACATTACGTAAAGAAATAACTGGACTTATACAATGAATAATGGCTGTAATGCAGTAGTGATTAAGAGATCGCTTATAAAGATTTTTATTTAAAAATAAAATTCTGTTAAAAACAGCTTAAGAAAAAAAAAAAAAAAACAGAAGAAAGCAGGAAACCTTAAGGCCTGAGGTCAGCCAGGGCATGCGCACATCTTCGTGTCTGCTCTTCTCACAGCCTTGGCAGAGGTGACGCGGTTACAACCAGCCATCTGACCAGAGCAGCCGGCCCAGACACCCCCCTTGGCGTCCCGAGCACGGGGAAACTCTCCTCCAGGTACCGGGGAGGTTTTTAGGCAGAGGGAAATCCCAGAATCTCTAAGAGAGGGGGTGCAAGAGTGATGCGGGGTCTGCTGGCAGCACCCCCAGGCCTGAGGGCGCACCAAGCCTCCTGCCTCGCACGGGGACACCGAGACGTCCCCAAAGCCTCAACGTCGGGTTTGGTGTCCTGACAGCACTCCGGCTCTTCAAATCCCAACTGCAAAGCCATAGCCCCTGCGCCCCTCCGGGCACAACCCCAGGGACAAGGGACACGACCTGGCTTTGAAGGGGGGCTGGAGAGCACCCGCCCAACGGGCAGAGAGGTTATTGCTGATGCTGAGGATGTAGAGAGGGGAGAAAAGCGAGGAGAAATGGCGAGCTCTAAGGGAATAACACGGAGAGAAGCGATATATGGTGCACGCACCCCGATGGCTATAGGGGAGAGCACATAGAGGAGGCCAGGCTGCGCCGCTCTGGAAATATGGCTGAGTATATTTACACACACATACGCACACACAAGAGACTTCCTCACACTATAATCATGATAAAAAAAGAAAAAAAAAAAAGAAAAAAAAAGAAAAAAAATCACATTCACACACAAAAAATATAAATTTGAAATAATTAATAGCACCAGTGTGTGTCAGATAATAATTTCTTCCCCGCTACGCAAACGTACAAAGTTGCATAGTGTTTAAGGATAGATATATACTGGATCTCGAGGGAGGGGAGGGGGTGCCAGCTGGAGGCAAGGAGGAAGCCGCGGAGGATGCTCTTGTCTCAGAGGGGGGCTGGAGGGGAGGCGAGGGGCTCCCCAGTGCTCCCAGCCAGCACCAGTAAGCAGCTGGGAGGCACTACTGGGGAGGGGACCTGCCGGGGAGGCGGCACGAGTGGCGTGAAACACAGAACTGCCACCCCAGCCCGGCCTGAGGTCCCTCTGCTGCCGTGGCTTTAGGGTAGGCAAAAAGAAACAAGGGCTCCAGCTCTTTCTGCTGGGTTAAAAACAGGCAGAAGATAAGAGCAATGCCAGGAGATAGAAAAATGTCCCTGTCCTCCTCCGCGAAGGAGATGGGTAGAAAGAGCTTTTCATTTCCACCTGCTTATCCTCTTCCCCCTCACCCGAAGGCTGTCAGAGCTCTCGGGATGGCAGCTCTCCTCTTCAGCAAGACATTTCCTCTTTGAACAAGCTAATCTGTCAATCCGACATTCGTAGCCTAAAATAAAATTAAAAAAAAAAATCCTCTGGCAATTCAATAGCAACAGCTACAGATGGGAACGCAGCTCATTGATTCCACACTCTCCAGCCTGGACTACCCAGCTGCTTACAGACCAGACCCAAAACTTCTCCAGACCAGGAGCGGGGCTGGCAAGACCTGCCACTCCAGCAGCAAAGCCCCACTGCTCCACCGGCATCCCATCTGCCCACAGAACTCCTCTCAGAGGTTGTTTTTTTTTTCTCAGAGCGATGCATCATCACAGAAAGCATTTCAGAAAGAGGCTTCGGCTGTTTTTGTCAAAGGCTACCAATGCTGTCGATTGGCCACTAGTTAACGATTAAAAAAATATATATATAAATTCACAGAGTTATAAGCTGGGAAGAAGGATGTGAATGAGTGCAGCTATACTGGCCGTTACAGTAACACTTTGGTAGCCATCCCCTTCCTTCATAGGGACAGAAAGCTCCAGGACCGAGGATTTTATAGTCAAGGGGAGAAAAGAGGAGAGAAAGTTGGGTTAGTTTTGCCTTGCTGTATGCAGCTGACATAGTTATTTCCGAACCACAGTATAAAGAGTCCAGAGCATCTCTCATCCTTGCGCTAATCAAAGGGAAACTGTGTCTGAGAAAGGGGCAAAGGTGGAGTGCTCGGGAAGACAATTTATATAAAAAAACCCCTTTGATGCCCAAAGACGGATATTTAATTTGCTTCTCTTAAAAAAAAAAAAAAAAACCAACTTTCAACTTATCCTGATTTGAAAAGAAAACAGTGGAGTCGGGGATCTGCAGAAGGTCACTGTGTGTTAAGGCACTCCATCGCCAAACCAGCGCTCGCCAGGGGAGCACCCCCTACCCCCAGCGCACCCTTAGGGTTTCTCAATGGACGGGGTGTTAAAACAGCCAGATGGCAAGGTCTTCTTGATGTCCTCCAGGTTGCTAATGTCCCTCAGGATCTCTTCGATGTCCCTGTTGTAGGCCTGTATGGCATCATCTTGCTTTCTGGCTTCTCTCTCAAGGAAAGAGACTTTCTGGTCCAGGTCGCTATCTTTCATCTGGTCTTTGGCGCTGTTCAGGGTACCCTCAATCTCATTCAGTTTGTTCAAGTCCACAGTCTCCAGTTGCCCTGAAAAGCCAGAAGCAAACAGTGAAATCCATTTAAAAGCCTTCGACACGCTGGTTTTGGGCGGTTACACAGCTGAGCCCACACCCAGACCTCCATCGGGATACCTCCGCATTACAAACGGTGTTTAAAACAGGAGCGACCAAATGGGTCACACCTTCACTGCCCCCGCAACACTCCTCATCTTGCAGAAAAGTGGTGCCAACCATTGCAAAACCGAAAACCCTCGCTGGAAACACACAGACCGCATTTCTAGAAGCGAGTGGACCCATGTGAAACGGGCAGTGGGGAAACACCCAAAAGGCATAAGGCACATTAACGACAGCCTTACCTAATTGATCCAGCAGTTCGTTAATGACAGCGAGCAAGCTGTTCACGGAGTTCTTTGCTTTTCTTGCGTTGTCTTCTGCCTCCTGGGCAGCCTGTGAGGCCTGCAGAGTTTAAAATATGAGGGTACAAAAAGAGCTGTAGGGATTACAAAGCCGCTGCCTCTCCTTTGCACAGGTCTGCCCAAGCATTTAGCCACATTTGTGCCTGGCTCCTCTCTCCAGGATAACACCCCTGCACTGAGATCTTTATCACAGCTCCTGTAAAGAACAATCACCTTCAAATAATCCTTTCTCTGATTATTCCAGGATGGGCAGCACTGACAACTGAGCAGGATTTTGCAGGGAAGGTCAGAACAGAGTCAATAGGGCTACGGTTTGGTTTCAGTTACAATAAAAGAGAAGCGTTGCACTAAGAACACTCTCAAATTCCAGCAGGGAACCTATGCTAATGCCACCAGAGGAGCTCCTTTGCTCGCCTCCAGTTTTCAATCCCACTTAAAACATGGAAGAGATTGAATGCTGTTTGGACCCAGGGCTGTCTTTGCAACAGGACAGCAGGAGAACAGCTGGCATGGGCAGGACAGCAGGGACAAGGCAGCTTCTTGCCACCGCTGCCACCTGCCAGCATCACTTACCATTCCTGCCATCATCATGTCCTGCTCAGCATCATCCTGCTTCTGCTTCAGCTCTTTTTCAGCATCCTGTAGTTTCTTCATCATATCGTCCACTTCTCTGGCCAGTCCCGTCACATCAGCGAATGTCTTATCAGCTTCGGCTTTGGTGTCAGCAGCACCCTACAGCCAGCAAGGGGAACGGGATGGAAAAAGGTGGTGAAGGTATGGGCAGCAATTTCCTATCAGGCCACGATTTGCATTCCCTGGTGGGGAACACAGCAGAAAACACAAAAGGCTCCCCAGGAAATACTGAAACAGAGGAGTTTACGCAGTTACACACCAATATTTCGGGGGGAGTGTTGGCTTCAGAACTGCAAAGGACTCACCTTCTGAACAGAACCAGCAATATTCTCGGCGTGATCAGCTTTAGCCTTGGCTTCGCGGGCATCGGCAGCAGCATTGCCAAGCGCCAGTTCTGCCTGGCGCGTCTTATTGATGGCTTCGCCGATGGTCTGGGTGATGGCAGGGATCTTCTTCAGCGCCTCCTCCGCTGCGGTCTTGTTATCATTCACCCGCTTATCGAAGTCTAAGAAAGAGCAAAACAGATTGTTATCCCTTGCTCCAGAAGAGCCTTAGGATGCTTCTTTGACCAAGCTGCCCAGGCTTTGCCACCTTCACATTAAAGGGATGAAGAGGAAACGGGTTTGGGAGGGTGTGTGGTTGCAGCTCTCCCTATTCCACATCTTCTGATGCTAAATGACTTCAACAAAAAGGAGATTCTAGTCACTGAAAACATTTCATTTTTTTTTTATTTACCTTACTGCCACTTGGCTTGTCACACAGGAATTGAAGGACTCACAGCAAGTGCTTCCCCTTTACCTTTCAGGTTGCTGAGAATGGTGTTGGCCTCCTGGAGCGTCCCGTTGCCCTTCCGAGCAGCCTCTTCAGCCAGGGCTTTCGCTGCGTCCGCTCGAGCCAAGAGCTGGTCTGCAGTCTAAGGAGACAACACATATCAACACATTCTCACCTCTTGAACAACAACCATCTAGGTGTATGAAACAGCATTGCTCCACCCGAAACGCCAACGCCAGACAGAACAGCGTTCAACCCCAAGTGGCAACGCTTCCTCTGAAACAAGGTGAATTTAGATACTTTTGGAATACTGTTCTGAACACAAAGATGACACCGCACCTGGCCAACATCCCCTGTTCTCTCGTAGAGCATCAATGCCATTGCTTTTACTAGCTTTTTGCGTCATCTTTCTGGGACTGTTCTTCAGGATTCTTGCAAGTAACAAGCAGCACCACAATAAGAGTGAATAAGACCAAATCTTTCATATCTGGCCAATCACTTGTTTTCCTTTTATTTTTTTTAGGAACAAAAGTCTGCACAGAACAGAACTGACCTGCTGCTCCGTCTTCCCTTTCTCCAAGAGGTTCTTTACTTCTAGCTCCTTTCCTTTCATGTCTTCCCTCAAGTCCTCATAATCTTTCAGCTTCCTGGCAATCAGCTGATCCAACTCTTCTGCTTCCTTCTTGATCTTGTTTGCTTCATTCTGCAGGTGGAAATTGGTAGAAATTGGACATTCATGAACGTTAGAGAATTTCCAAACAGGTGTGAAAACACAGAGTTTCTAACCATCGAAGAGGTCGAAGCTACGATGGGCTCCTATCTTTTACAACTACAGTTGTAACTTTGCCTTCAAACCTCTGAATACCACGAGGTTCAGTGCAATGAAGGGCAGAGGTCGCAAACAGTTTCAGGTGCAAGAAAAATCTGCTGCACTACAGCGAGCACAGGAGAGGGAGCAGTTCTGCAGACTTCAGAGGGAGCTGAAATTTCTGCACTTCTCTGTTCAAGTTGAGATGTTTGGCAAACATTTCACAGGGTTTTTTCATCCCTCAGGCACTGGGGGAGGTGGGGTTTATACATGTAAACCTGCACAAAGCTAAAATGCACAAATCTGGATGATGACTAGATGCACAAAACTTCACAGACCGTTCTCATGCAGAGAAACCTTATCAGAGCAAACACAAGGTATGTCAACCACCTAACAAACTTCTATAATGCTCGTCCTCATTGATCTTTAGAAAACACTTCCCACACGCACCTCTAGCCCTGCAGAATCCAGGGTGGGCAGACTGGTGAGGTTAGCGTAGATCTGCAGGGCTTTGTTTCCAGCTTCCTCTGCCTCGGCAAGCACCTTGTTGGCCTGTTTCTCCAGGTCTCGAGAAATGTTCCTTGCTTGATGATACCTAAAGAACCCCAGGGATCCAGTTACGCTACAATTTTTTTCTGTAGAACTGAACTTACTAAGAGAGTAGAGAGGTTAAGAAACTGAAAGACAACTCCCATAAAACCCAAAGCACATGACGCCACAGAAGGCATCGTAGCTTCAAGCACCGCTCTAAAGCCAGGAAATAAAACCGACTTTCCGTTACTGACTCACTTCTGGTTGAGCTCATCAATGTCCTGTGCAGTTTGGTTTTCTCCAGCCAGGGTCTTCAGCAGCAGCTGATACGCTTCTGTGGAAGTATCGTTTGCTGCCTTGGCTACGCGAACTATCTCATCGGCTTCTTTTTTGTGTCTGGACAAGATGACAGCAGAAAAATAATGATGTTAGAATTATCGGTCAGTGGTTTCTAGCCTCAATTCCAGATTTTATTCTCTCTTCCAGGTTTTATTCTGTCTTTCTTTTCCCTCACCCAGATTTGCAAATGGAAGATGCTAAAACATTTGCGGCGGAGGATGTTGTTTGAGACCAACTCCAGTAGTGCCCAGTGACCAGCTGGAAGGCACCGCTACGGTTACACTCATCCTGCATTTGCACGTCTGGCGTTTGCCCTCAGCGATACACAGGCGTGCACCCACAGCACCAGCCTCTTACTCGGCAAAGGGTGTGTGTTTCGTACCAAGCAAATTAAACTTTGCTTCCCCGCTGTTGGGAAGAGCAGGGCCCTGAAGTGGGCTGTGAGGAGCGTGTCTTGCCGCAGCCTACCTTTCAGCCAGCTTACGGGCCTCTTCTGCCAATAGGGTCATGTTGTTCGGGTCCCCGCTTGACTCCGGAGGTGTAATGGACTGGAAAAAGAGAAAGAAAAAAGTAATCTTAAAGCTCTTCTTTCACCTTTTATTCACCTTCACTTTAAATATTTATTGTCATGACCTAAATGCTTAGAGATGTGTCTAACCTACTTCTGACTTCTCTGTATTTTTTTCTTAAGCCCATGCAGTTTCCACCACTGGTTATCCCTCAAAAACAAAGGCGCTGATGTTTATTTAGGGGTTTTTACAGTTGATTTATTTCAGCGGGGGCTACAATTCAATCTACGACAGACAGTGGTGATCTTCCTTTATTTATTTTCCATGATCTTCGGTAGGGGAGAAGATACTTCCATAGCAAGTTTGCTACGAGAGCGATAGAACAAGCAGAGAAACACACCCAGAGGGCAGAGAAAGGCAAGGCCCTCTCCTCTCCTTGCTGCATGGGACCTGAGCAGCACACTCACCACGTTGTCAGCTGCCAGCTTTGCCTTCTCAAGCAGATTGGAAGCCAAGCTGATCAGGTCCTCCGTGTCCTCCACCCGCACCCGGGCTTGCTCCGCCAGGTTCTCTGTCTCCCGCACCGTGCCCTGGATGTTCCTCAGCCTGTTGAGCTGACTCACGAGGGTGCTGTTGATATCTTTGAGACGATCCATGAGGCCCTGATCTACATCTGAAATGCACGACACAAAAGAGAGGAAGTTGAATTAATTACGGCAGGAGGAAAAGTCGGAGCAGCAGCTTCCCACTGCAGGCAACAGGTTGGTAGGTTAATCCTCTATTGAAAGGGGACCAGCAAAGCCATTTCATAAATCGGTCAGCTCGAGATCAAAGTCATCATCAGAATGTGCATCAAATACGAGACATGAAAAGTCATTAACTACTAATAAGACAGTCCTGCTGGGTGTTGGAACCAGCTCCGATGGGGAATTTTGTGTTCAGAATCAAGTTTCACCTCTATCATTGACTCAAAAAAAAGACAACAGAGCTGTTCCTCTGCTTTGCACATTCTCTTCAGTTTAGCTCCTAGAAGGCAAGCAGACATGGACTAATAGGCTGCGTGTTATCCCCCCAGCTTTGGGCAATGGTGGGGACTCCCAAGCTGGACGGCAAGGACATAAAAGTTGGCAGAACAGAGGACCCAGCGTTGGTTCTCTAGTCATGAGGCCCCCAGCTTCCCCAAACTCTTAATCACCAGGTCACTCCCCACAACGCTGTCTTAATAATGGAGCTTTCAGGTACAGACATGTGCCTCATGACCAGAAGGAACAACTTTTGAAAAGGTGAGAGTATTATTGAGTGAAATACAAGCAAAAGCTCACAGGCCTCCAAAATTTAGACTCTTCCTAAACAGATTGCCTCAAACTTGCAGCACATCCTATGTATTGAATGTGAATGTTTGACATGTTTCAAAAACATACTACAAACTACTTATTAAGTAGAAAACCACAAATGAGTGCTACAGGTGTGCACATATTTTTGCAAGGGTAGTTTCTGCATTTAACTTGCAAGAGGTGGAAAGAAAGATGAAAATTAACACTGAAATATCCAATCTACTCCCTCATCTTGCTCCAATCCCACCCTCCTGCGCAGGACTACTATCTAGGCACAGATACCAAGCAGGCAGCATATAGCTATGCCAGCTAAAACTGAGAAAAGCTTCCTACCAGCAGGAATCTTCCCAAGCAAACAAAAGCATTAGACATGCATCAGCTTTTTCCAGCATCACAGAAAGGAGGCATATTTCCAAAGTGGTCTGAAATCACTGAACCAACTCCCAGGGGAAAAATCTTTAACTGCAAAGTCAAGGGTCTTCTTCAAGTTGCTCTTCTTCAAAACACATGCCAGCTTATACACTAAAAAGACCCTCAGGACAAACCACTGTCACGCAGCTTAATGTCCTGCTCACAGGCATCCTATGGTAGAGGTGTCAGTACAAGAATCTAACTTTGAAGTGGAGTTTAACAGGAAAAATAGCTCCAGGCCACCACAACAGCGCTTTCCAGAACGTTATACACTTCATGGTGAGATAATTAAGCTTGCCGGCAGGATTTTGAAGCCTTCATTCTGATTGTTGAAGTTCTTTATCCCAAGACATCTGAGCAAATTTATAAGAATGATAAATAAGTATATTGGAAAGTCTTCTATTTGTTTAAAAAGTAAGTAAAAACCTCCTTTGCGTCTGGAGAAGAGGGTAACACTTGCATCGGTACAGTGCTGGAGGCAGATCTTTACTTCACATGGAGAACAGAGAGTACTGGGAGAAGAGCAGGGATAAAAGCGCAAACACCCTTGTTGGGACAGCATTGAGACTGTGTGCGGTGTTATCTGAAACAGCCGTCTGTCCTGATGCTCAGCACGGGATTGAAATAAAACACTCTCCATCCTAAGGGAAAGGGAACATCAAGCAAAGATCACACTGCGCATCGGTCCACGACTGATGAGGTCAACTCACCTTTGCTGTTTTGCGCTTCCTGGAGCAGCTCTGTAACATCTCTTTCCGCTTGCTTCAGCCTCTCTTCAAGAGCTTCATCAGTTACAGTTTCTTCTCCCGTACCAAGATTTGCTATAAGATTTTCCAGCTCCTGCAACCTCTCCCGTTGCTCCGCCACCTACGCGAGAGGGACAGAGCACAGCTGCGACACCGGGTGAAGCACCTTCAGCCTCTCAGTTTTCAGCCATGGGTGGAAAAGCTGCTGCACGAGCCAGCACGTGCTGCCGCCTCCGGCAGAACCAACAGCGGCGTTTGCGGCCTTACCTTATCTTTCACTAATCTGTAACAGGCTGGACACTCTTGGCAGCCCGGCCAGGAGCGGTTGTAGAAATAGTTCTCCTCGCACTGGTCGCAGCGGCTGCCCACGAAGCCTTCCTTGCACTCACAGCGGCCGTTCTCCTGGCACTGCAGGGAGCGCGAGCCCTCGGGATCACAGTCGCAGGCTGCGGGGGAGTTAAACCTCAGTCAGACCGAAGGAGAGGCAAAAATACCCCAAAACCCACAAGTTGAGAGCATATCCTAAATACCTTAAATACTCTGCAAGGGCAACGGGGCACAAATGCAGGGCTGGAGTCCCAGTCCCCATCGGGGTGGATCTGCGCACAGTGGGGCACTGTCTAGCTGGACACAACACTCTTGCGTGTGTTCACAGTGTTGCTATTGCCTCTCCCACAAAGCACTACAATTTTCTACCCTATTTCATTGTAACCAACTGCAGTTAATTTTTCCTGCTCTTTACAAGCAGGGATATTGAGGATGAATGTTCGTATCATCCTGTTTTTCAATCATGTTTACAGGATCCGTTGCTCTTCAAGACAGAATCTATATTCAGGCTGTTTGCACAGCAGCTGTGCATAAATTCCACGGCAGGAAACAGGACTGTTGCAGGACAGAGTCGGAGCAAATAAGTTTGGAGGTGACACAAAGCTGGGTGGGTGTTGATCTGCCTGAAGGTACAAGACTCTACAGAGGGATCCAGACCAGCTGGATGAGGTTCTTAGGGACATGGGTTAGTGGTGGATTTGACAGTGTTAGGTTAGCAGTTGGACTCAATGATCTTGGAGGTCTTTTCCAAACAAAATGATTCTATGATTTATACAAAACAGAAGTAGGTAGCTAGTAATCTCTTAATTAATAAAAATAAAAATTATTAATTAAATTACACTAAATTTAATTTAAAAAATTATGATAAGCTACTGTACAAGAGATAATCCACTGTACAAGGATCAAGTTTCACCATGCAGGATGTGGACGTAAAAGTGCCAACGTCTGCTGTGATGAAGAGCGAGGTGAGAAAGAACCTCGCAAAGGCAAGGCTGGGGGTGCGATGTCCCTCCCATCCACCTCGCACCAGCCTCTCTGACTTACGTTTACAGCCCTCGGAGCTGAAGCCGAAGTGGTTGACCTCGCATCTGTCGCAACGCTGGCCGGCGACACCGGGCTGGCACTCGCACTGCCCAGTTTGGATGTCGCACTGGCCATTGGTGGAGCCCAGTGCGTGGCAGTTACACCTGGTGAGGGGACAGACGGACATCAGGTGGGGACACAGAGGTACGGCACGGGGGAAGCACCTCTCCAAAGGAGCCCTAGTGAGCACAGCTTAATGCAGGAGGCAACGTGCCAAGACTTTGACCTGTGCAAGGTCACTTGGTGCCTGCACAAAAAAAATGACAGCACGAGTCTCTGCTACCAAGTCACGTGGCACTTTTCTATTTAAAACCCCAATTTAAAGCTATTTATAAAGCTATTTATAAGTCAGGCTTTTTGCGCAGCCTTCATAGCTGCTCCTTGACCACTGCTCTTCCCCACCCATAGCAGCACCGAGGTACACTAGTCACTTGTGACAAAAGTCACCTTCCCGCACAAAGTAAGCACAGACCACCCAAAAGCAAGCTTTTTGCCCCAAGCCAAGGTGACGGTCACCTCTCGCAGCCACGTCCACTCTGGAGGTTGAAGAAGCCGGGCTCGCAGGCACTGCAGTCCCTCCCGGTGACGTGAGACAGGCACTCGCACTGCCCCGTCACTTGATTGCAACTCGTCTGCTGATTCACAGTGCCGTAGGGATTGCAGCGGCAAGCTGCAAAAATAAAAAAGGGTGGGGAAACATGCGGAAAGTTAGAAGTCGCTTGTGGCGTTGGTTCTCTGCTAGCCAGTCCCTAAATGGACCTGGATTCAAAACACGCAGCTTCACACAATGCTTTTGCTTCGATGGCAGTACGCACCCACAAACACAGGCACTTTAGCAAGGTGCAGCCACCAAATCAGCACAAAGCCACGTGTCACTGCTGATGGGCACAAATGCCAGCCTGACAGTGTGTCTTAAAACACATCAGGAAACGGCAGCTCTTGGGGACAAAGCTGTTTTTAAATGCGATAGGAACCGGCTCTCACCTCGGCACTTGTCGGCAGGGTCAGGGGCCAGGGGGTTCCCGAAGAAGCCGTCTTTGCAGCGGTCACAGTAGAAACCGGCAGTGTTGTAGATGCACTTGAGGCACTCGCCCGTCTGGCGGTCGCAGTTGCCCACGGCGTTGGGATCGATGTTGTCGTTGCACTGGCAGAGGCGGCAAGGCCTCACAGCACCGTTTTCACCCAGCGGGTCCCCGAAATAGGCATCGTCACACAGCTCACACCTCTTGCCTGGGACGGGACAAACACACGTGCTGCAGCAGAAAGCCCCTCGCTGCCATCCCACCCCAACACCCTTTACAGCCCTTTCTGAGAAACAAACTCTTCAGTTTCCTCCCCCTTCATCCTCTGCTGGGGCCAGAAAGGTGCACAAAACCACACACGAATCCCTCCCCACCTCTAAATTAAAGCTGCTTTTTCCCTGGAACTTTGCCTTATGAATTATTTCAGCTCCTTCTTTCCCTTCTAGCCCTTTAAGCCAAATCTATTTGTTGTAGTTTGTTGTTAATTTAGGAGTCCAAGCAGATAAAGTTCTACGGGACATCACTGCTCCAGGAAGCCCCACTGCCAGTGAGATCCGCCAAACCTCCGCAGGCAGCCCACAAAGCATCCACCTCCGCAGTTCCTGACACTTGATGGGGATTCGAGCTCCCCAGCCAGCTACGAGCTCCATTTCTGAGGCAGTTCTTGCACACGCAAACCCTCTTCTCCCTCGCCTTTCCCCTCACGTCCCAAGAAGGTGGCAGGACACAGGAGGAACTCTGGTGCGACCACACAGCTACATGTAAACTCATACAGACAGCTGCAGGGAACCCGGAACCTTGGACTTCGCTTTGGTTCACAAAGCAGTGGCACCCATGGGAACCACCATGAGATGCCTCTGTGCTTGGCCAGGGGCTTTTTTAAGCATTTCAAACATTTACAGGTATTCTGGACTTTGGACTCTGACACGCCAAGCATAAAATCAGTAGGAAAACGTGAAGACTGCCAACCATCCCAAGGCTTCCTTGCTGTTTGCAGGCAGAACAAGAGGCTCTGCTTAATGACTCGGGTACATACTTGGACTTCATGGTTTATCGCTAAGAAAAAAAGATCTGTACTCGTTCACATATTTCTCTTCAAAAATGCTGAGCATAAATTTGGTCTTCTATTTTTTGGGCAGCGTTGGTGAGTCACTGCAGCCCTCCTGCTTTTCCTAGGGAGGGCACTGGCCCTCCCTGGCAAGCTTCCTGCAGCGTCTCTGCCTGCCAAACAGCATTTTCTAATTTTATTTCACTCTGACCCACCTTCCTGGCTCTTTTAAATCTGTGCTATTTTCTGCCCAGTGCTGTGCAATTAACAGAGCTCTGTGAGAAGTCAGCACAGCTCACCTGTGTAGCATAGAAACGTTCCAACTCCACACAGATTAAGCCTTTGTTTCCCTTTTGTTCTCAAGAGATGGGCACAAAGAACATGGGGAGCCCTGAGCCTCGCACAGGACAGAAAACAGGGCTGAGTATTCATAGAATCCTTGAGTCCAACCATAACCTAACTCTAGCACTAACCCATGTCCCTGAGAACCTCATCTCTGTCTGTTCAACCCCTCCAGGGATGGTGACTCCACCACTGCCCTGGGCAGCCTGTTCCAATGCCTGACAACCCTTTCTGGGAAGAATTTTTTCCTACTATCCAATCTAAACCTCCCTTGGCGCAACTTAAGGCCATTTGCTATTGTTCTATCACTTGTTATCTGGGAGAAGAGACCAACCTGATCCATGCTCCAAGCTCCTTTCAGGCAGTTCAGAGATCAGAAGGTCTCCCCTCAGCTCCTGTTCTCCAGCTGAACCCCCCAGGTCCCTCAACTGCTCCTCATCACACTTGTGCTCCAGACCCTTCCCCAGCCTCGTCACCTCCTCGGCACTCTCTCCAGTACTTCAATGTCCTTCTTACGATGAGGGCCCCAAAACTGAACACAGTATTCGAGATGAGGCCTCACCAGTGCCAAAGGGAGAAGCATTTGAACCAGAAGACAGAGCAGGTTTCTGTGCTGCTCACAGCCCCAGAACTGGTGGGAGACACATTTCCACAGGCACGTGGGGTGTAGAAAAAATTAAAAAAAAAAAAAAAAAAAAAAAAGACTTTTTGTGGAAGAACCCACCTGTAGTGCCAGTCTGGCAGCTGGTGCACACAACCTCCTTGGTGCGTGGCACGACGGCACAGCTCGAGCCGCCGGGGCATGGACAGGGCTGGCAGTCTGACGCCGTGCCCGCTGTCGCGTCTCCGTAATACCCATCGCTGCACTTCTCACAGTGAGACCCCGCCGTGTTATCCCTGCAATTGCACACGCCTGGAAGAGAGGAACACGTGGTTTTTGCTTCATCATCCAATGTAGGAAGAAAACAATGCCTTCCTGCTGCTCCCTGTTCTATCAGCCACTCTTACCTGTCTCGGGCTCGCAGGTCTCGCTGTGCCCGTTGCAAGCGCAGGGCACGCAGGGGCTGTAGGGCCCCAGGCTTGGTGTCTCTCGCCGGAATCCGGAGGAGCAGCGCTCGCAGAACTGCCCCTCGTATCCCGCTGGGCAGGAGCAGCTCTCCACCCAGGCCACGGGCACGCCGGGCCCGGGGCGAGCACTCGTGATGGTAAC
Source organism: Streptopelia decaocto (assembly GCF_964273445.1). Classification (NCBI taxonomy): domain Eukaryota; kingdom Metazoa; phylum Chordata; class Aves; order Columbiformes; family Columbidae; genus Streptopelia; species Streptopelia decaocto. The sequence continues at coordinate 5,609,311 of NC_138659.1, read as the reverse complement.
GTCGTCCAGGTGGCCAGCACCTAGAAAGCACCGAGAGGAGAAACGCTTTTTAAACACAAAGGCTCTCAGTGCTTCACCAAATGCACATCTGAACAGTGCGAGAGATGGACAGGCGGGTGCTTGCAGTTGGTAAGGTGAATCAAGGAGCAAAATCCTCCAGGAAGACTTAGACACGTGAGAAAAGATGCAATATAGCTCACGTAGAATAACAGCACAGAGGAGGATGCTGAGAACAGCACGTGAGCAAATACAGTCAGTTAAAATAAGTTAAACTTTGCATGCATGTGGTTTCCATTTCCAAATCAAATACCAAAACCAATTCCTGTCTTTTTAGGGAGGACAGACCATCTCTCCAGCGACTTTAATACCCTGTCTCTAACACAACGTCTGCAAACCGTGCCTTGGGCAAACTCTTCAGCTATTCCTCCCAAGCCATTCTTTCATCTGGCATCTGAGCGCTGCCCCTCTGCTCCCTGCCCCTTCCCCAGAGCAGAACAGAGCCCAGACACAACACAGCTGGTTTTTAACTCACGGCAGAGTGCTTGTACCACCTCGGCAGCTCCGGAGCACCGAGCAGAGCCCCAGCTCCCACATCTTAGCAGCAGCTACAGCACGCAGGGAACAGCTCGCTCCGCACCTTTCCTCCCCTCCGTTTCTCAACCCTGCGTTCTTCTTTCTGAGTCACCTCTACAGAAAACACTTGTGGCTCTTCCCACCTTCCCCAAATGCAAGTTCATCCCTTTGCATCTTTCTGCAAAAATTCCTCTTCACACGTCAATACCCAAGGACCCAGATAGTTTTGCTCCTAATTCGTCACCAATTTTTATGAACCCTCATTAAGAAGAGGGTTAAGCACAGGCAGCACTTTCAACACCTTGTCCTTCCCATCTGTCATGCCAAGGTAAGAGGAGGAGATGGGACATAGTTATTCCCAGTGTAGCAGAAACTGAGGCCAAATGTTATAAACTCCCTACATCTATCCCACCACGTCCTTCAGGACTCTGTGCTACATATTTCTCCCAATCTGGAAGTCACTGGTTGTGCAACACAACAAAACTCCCATGTTTAGAAGCAAAGAATCAGAAGGTGATGGGTGCTGAGCTCCCAAACTCTCAAAAGCAGCACCTTTTCTTCCCCAACTGCTCTCCAGGAGAAGCTGTTATACTGGAACATCAGGTGAAAAGCAAACAGTGCGGGTTTGCCAAATAACCTGTCATAGCTATTTATGACGGGGTCCAACAATAAAGCAACCCGAGCCCTTAGACGAATAGTTCTGCCCAGCAACTTACTTCTCTCGCTGTATGTCCCGCGGATCTTGATGGAAGTCAAGTTGTGGAGAAGCTTCTGGAAGTCAAATGCCGTAAGAGCAGGCCTCCATGGGTAATCTGTGGCCTCGTGAAGCCTGCGGAGAAGAGCCACACACCATCGGCAAAGCTTTCTGATGCTAACAGCTGCGCCCTTTCAGCGCACCCTTTCCAGCAGTGGTATGCTATTGCAACATACTTCACATGCACTTACGCAATGCTGCTAGACAGCGAGCTCCAAATTAACCTGATAAGACCGTTCTTCCAAGCTAAAATTAATGCTGTTTGTTTTCTCAAGGGCTAAGAGGGCAGAGGCACCACAAGCTGGGTCCCAGCTGCCCCCACCGTGCCTGGAGAGTCAGCAACGTGCCTTGTGGGCAAGAAGGCAAATGTGTGTGGCCAGGAGGTCGAGGGAGGTTCTCTGCCCCCTCTACTCTGCCCTGGTGAGGCTGCATCTGGAGTTGTGTCCAGTTCTGGGCTCCCCAGTTTAAGAAGGACAAGGAATTACTGGAGGGAGAGTCCAGTGGAGGGTTATGAAGATGATGAAGGGTCTGGAGCATCTTTCTTATGAGGAAAGAGCTGGGGCTGTTCAGCCTGGAGAAGGCTGAGATGGGATCTTATCAATGCTGATAAATATCTCAAGGGTGGGTGTCAAGAGGCTGGACCAGACTCCTTTCAGCGGTGCCCAACGACAGGATGAGGGCACAGACTGAAACACAGGAGGTTTCATCTAAATAAGAGGAGAAACTTCTTTCCTGTGAGGTGCCAGAGCCTGGAACAGGCTGCCCAGAGAGGTTGTGGAGCCTCCTCCCCTGCAGACATTCAAACCCGCCTGGATGCGATCCTGTGTGATCTGCTCTGGTGACCATGTGTTAGCAGCTGTGTTGGACTAGAAGATCTCCAGAGGTCCCTTCCAATCCCAACCACTCTGTGATTCTCACCTGAAGGTGTAGGTCAGCACGTTCTCGCTGGGGTAGGGGTTGCCCTGGGCAATGAGTGGCACAGACACCCTCAGCCCAGCCCCTTCCAACACCAGGTCCTCTGCGGAGAGGCGCGTGTCCCGTCTGTCCACACGGAAGGAGAAGGTCAGGTTCTGTCCATAACTCAAAACCTGGTTGCCCAAGAACTTGCCTGAAAGAGGAAGAAATCCTCAGAGTTCGGGGACAGAACAGAAAGGGCACCCGCAGCACAGAAAGCCTCAATTCTCAAATGACCTACGTGGTGCAACAAAATACATGGGGAAATAGGTGTCCGAGATAACAGAGATATCCTGGGTCTCTGCACTCCACTGGAGAGAGACTTCAGAGCCATCGCGCTGCTCAGCACGCCACTCATCCTCTCCTGGAAAAAAACAAAACAAACAAAAAAATCAAACATGCAAGAATTAACACCCTTTGAAGACGCAGCTTTGCACACGCTTCCCGTGTCACTCTGCTCCTATATAACTAATTTATAGTCTGTACACCAGCACTAACAGACTTTAGAACGTAGATGTGCAGAAGAACATCGATAGCAATCGTCATCTTTCCAATTTAAGCCCCTAACTCAAGTGCTGACTTGAACCCTACAACAGCTACTTGTTCAAAATCTTGTTTTCTAAAGGACTTAAGCAGGGATGGGAAAACCTGCAGTCCCCTGCAACCTGATGCAAGTTTCAAACTTCATACTCACTGTTCTCCAGAGGAACTTTTTAATTAAAAAGACATTCTTTTCAGACTACACAGCATGAAAACATTCATACCCAGGAAACAGACAGTATAAAAAAAAAAGATGTCTCCTGAGCTTACAGACTCATCGGAAATACAACTGTGTTTTACTAAGAGCCATGTAAACCCCAAATATAAAGCAATTATAACCCTCTCAATCAGAAACTCCTGATTTGGTTCTAAAATTGAGAAAATGCCCTTGCCAGCACCTCTCTCAAGCTCTAAAAGATTTACATTTACAATTCCTGCTTGCACCTGTATGGTGCATGTTAATTCATTCCTCCCTGGCTGAACAAATGAGCCGCAGACTGGGAAGCTCCCCATAACTTCAGCAGTAATGCAACACTTCCAAAAGAGGGATCCTGGACCTGCCTGCCCAAGGTTTGTGGTCTTGCACAGACAGGAAGGAGCAGGTTTTTTTAATCGCTTCTGACTTGAGTCTACAGCCTGATTTGAGACATAAAAGAAGGCTCGACTTTACCAAACTGGAAGTTGGAGGTGATGCTGTAGATACTGTAACCAACAGCACTAGTGCAGACTGAAGAGTGTCCAAAACAGAAGCAGGGGGTACAGCCCCTTGGATTGGAGGAATCCAGATGGAAGAATCCAGGTTTGCATCTGAAGAGGCGAAGGAAAGAGAATTAATTTCCCCAATGCTTACCTCAGGCCATCACTCAAATGCTTCTCATTCTTGAAATGAAGCCACAGGGAGAGAACCTCACCTCTCGCAGTGGAAGCCTTCGACATTGTCCTTGCATGTACACCGTCCCGTCTCGACGTTGCACTCGCCAGTGCTGCCGGCCAGATCGCAGGAACACGGCCTGAAGGAGCCAAGAGAGAGGATAACTCATTCAGAGACAGGCAGAGAAAACTTTAAAAAGGCACCTGTTTTTTCTTTTAGAGAGCAGCAGCCCCCTTACCTGCACCCGGCTTCGGAGAGGGAGTGGAAGCCTGGCTGGCAGCGGTCACACTTCTCGCCCATCACGCCGGGTTTGCAGCTGCACTGGCCGTAGCTGTCGCACTGGGTGCTGAGGGAGCCTGCGGGGACAGAGGGGACAGGCACCTCAAAACCAGCCCGGTCTGCCAGCCCGCAGCTCTTCCAGCTCTACAAAATCAGCAAGAAAAGAAAGCGGGGAGCACAGCTTCAAGCTTACCTAGAGACTGCCTCTAGTTCACAGGGATGTTTCCCCTGGCACCTCTAGAGAGATGAATCCTTACCTAGTCTCCCAAACTATATTCAGCTTTAATTATTCCTACCAACCACCCTTTTAATAAATAAATATAATTTTAACTTCCAGTTGTTGTCCTTATTCCTGTTTCATCTTCAGTGTTACCTTTGCATGTAACATCTTTAATTCCATGCCTGTTTTACCCTGCAATGCACCATTTCTGAGATTTTATTCCCTGAACCCCGTGTGTTCCTTCTAATCACCATCTCCCCCTTTGCAGGGGATATCCTGACCTCTCCCTTTCACGCTCCAATTTCCTCTCTTGATTCCCAAGTTGGATTTAAAGACTAAACCACCTCCTCGGAGCGAGGCTGCGTGTGTCACTATTAACCTGCTTCAGCAAAACTCTCATCTTCTGGCAGGACATGTTCCTCAGTACTGCTCTGTTCAAGCAGACTTGCACAAAAAGCGGCAGCAGGTTTCTTTAATCCGAGGCAGACAAAATGCTCTCTCCCAAGCACCAGCGTAGCTAGCAGCCTAGGAGTTGTCAGCACTCTAAGAGTTAATTACCAGGAAAAAAATATTTTAATATACAGAAATAGTTGCTTCTTTCCACTTCAATCCACACCAGAAGATTATAGCAAAGTGAAGAATTATACGATGATTTGGCTGGACAGGACAGAACCTTTACCATATACAGCCAAAGTTCAAATCCTCTTTGCAGTCCCACTTATGGTTATTTAGGAAAACAACAGTATTTGGAAAAAAATCAGCAACCTAAACCAAACCAGGGGCTTCCAATACGCTCTGGGTGCTGGTATGCCACGGGATACAAGCTGACAGCTGACTTATAAAGCCCTTTGAAAACTGTCCTTAAAGACCCCTCTTAAAATAAGGTCCGACACGAGGACCTGGGAAAGCAGACGGAGAAAGAGGCCTTTCTTGGTCAAAAATTTCACAACTGTTCAACTCTCCGACCAAATTAGAGAGGAGACGTAGCCTGGCAGACCTCTCCCTGGCTGCTTTTAGGGCATGCTGCAAGCAATTACTTATTCCAGCTACTCTATTTTGGAACCTCACATCATATCTTATTATCTGTTACCCTTTTGTCTCCTTGCCCCTTATTTGCTGTGGGTTGGTGTAATTATGGGATCACTCCATACAGGTCAAGTGGTTCCCTTCAGGACAAGAGATTTGTTCTCTTGCCAGAATATTTTTCTTCATTTATTTTTTTTACAGGAGTTTAACTCCATATTTTGAGTTTACTTCGTTTTTCTTTCCACCCCCACCCCCTTTTATGCTTAAGGTTTCACTGGTTTGTATTTATAGTGCTTGGACACTCAGTAGGAGAAACTGATGTGGCTAAAGTTCACTACAATTCCTCAGTGTGGCCAACTTCCAGAAATATCCGCTCACATCATCTTGTTTATTAAGAATTTAAATGAGTTCTTCAGTGCTGGGAGTGTCCAGGGTAACACATGCAGAGGGGACAAAAACATAAAAAATGAAAATATCTATTTCAGAACATATTTGAAGGAATAAACGCCACAGGGGTGAACCATCTGCCCCCGCCACCATAATCCCAATTCGATCCAAGGATAATTTAAGCTAAAACACAACCTAATAAGCGTTTAGTACACAGGAAAAAAAAAAAAAGAAAAAAAAAGGAAAGAAAAAAAAACACCCTCTTTTTACCCCATAGTTTGCAATCAGATGCATAACTGAGAGAAGAGCTGGCTTTTGCACAGGGAAGTTTGCAAGCAGAACCATTTGCTGGCACTACTTACCGACGGGGTTGCAGCTGCAGGGCAGGCACTCCTCCTCGCTGCCCAGGCGATAGAAGCTGTCCCTGCAGCGCTCGCAGTGCGCGCCGGCCGTGTTCCCCGAGCAGCCCGAGCAGTGGCCCCCATGGCCCGTGGAACGGTACAGCTCGGGGTCGAAGTAGCACTCCTGTGACCTCCCGTTGCAGTCGCAAGCTGCAGGGACAAGGGTTCCGTTGGTGAATGGTGTGTCCAGACAGGCGCCCCCATCACAAAACCCACCACGCAAAGCATAGCCAGGTCCTGCACTTGGGTCGCAACAACCCCATGAACGCTCTGGGCTTGGGGAAGAGCAGCTGGAAAACTCCTCCACAGAAATGAACCCAGGGGTGCTGGTGACAGCGGCTGGACATGAGCCAGCATGTGCCCAGGTGGCCAAGAGGCCACCAGTATCCTGCCTGGTACCAGCACTGGTGTGGCCAGCAGGCCCAGGGCAGTGACCATCCCTGTGCTGGGACCTGGGGAGGCCAAACTGCCAATCCTGGGGGCAGTTCTAGGCCCCTCACACCAAGAAAGCCCTTGAGGTGCTGGAGCGAGTTGAGAGAAGGGAATGGAGCTGGTGAGGGGCTGGAGCACAAGTGTGATGGGAGAGGCTGAGGGATCTGGGGGGGTTCAGCCTGGAGAACAGGAGCTGAGGGGAGACCTTCTGACCTCTGAACTGCCTGAGAGGAGCTTGGAGCCAAGGGGGGTCAGGCTCTGCCCCTCAGGAACAAGCACCAGGACCAGAGGAAACGGCCTCAAGTTGCGCCAGGGGAGGTGGAGGTTGGATCTTGGAAATAATTTCTTCCCCAAAGGACTGTCGGGCATTGGAACAGGCTGCCCAGGGCAGTGGTGGAGTCACCATCCCTGGAGGGGTTGAACAGACGGAGATGAGGTTCTCAGGGACATGGGGCAGTGCCAGGGGTGGGTTATGGTTGGACTCAATGACCTTGAGGGGTCTTTTCCAACCAAAATGGGGGAAGCAAGGCTGTAAAGGTGAAACTAGCTCCTGCAGACCACTCTCACCTACATCCAGAAGAAAACCAGCATTTTCTACCCCACTCATTTCCACACTGGGCTGCCGCTTGCAGCCAAAACGCCAGCCTCCTACACAGCAACACCGATCACAGTCACGCAAAGAAGTATGAGAAGATAATGGCAAGCGCTGACTCCCTGCTGCAAGGAGAGTTTCTCCCCTGCATGTGAACAGATTACAAATCTGTCCAGGGAGCAGGAGATCCAGGTTTCACCATTTGACCAGACCGCTAGGATTGATCAACACACACAGAGGTCAGACAGGAAGAACACTTTTCTGTCTAAAAAGCTTCCCTATAAAGTAAACTACCAGGAGCTGTGGTCTGCAACGCAAAACCAAGCAAAATAAACTGGCGTTCGGTCACAGAGATCCACGTTTGCGGCCCAGAACTCTTGCAACAGTGTCCAAATTGGACGAAATAGTCCACAAGTAACTGTTAAAACTAATAACCCAAATACAACAGGAAGTCAGCAGATGCTAAATGAGGAGTGTTTTAAAAGGCAATTATGCTCTAGCATACTAAATACATTTTTTTTTTCCCCCCATGAGTCCTATAAAGCACAAGCCTGTACATTTTGGCAGCACACTTCTTTCCTAAAGGTGACTCCCACCCTTCTCCAGAACGGAGATGCCCCTTTCTAGGGATCTACCAGAAAGCTCTTATAGGATGGGACTGGAATGACCATCAGTCCCACAAAATCTCTGCTGAAAAACACCAGAACTGTGCTTAACCCTGGCTGACTGCAAGTGAGACAACTTCAAATCGTGCAGGGCCAGCTTCTGGATGCCAACAAAGCTGTTCCTGTCAAGCGTGGCTGTACGTACGCAAGCACTCATTGGCACTCTCTGCCGTCGCTCTCCTCCACGGACGGTCGTTGAAGAAAGGGAGACACTTTTCACAGTCGACCCCAAAGGTGTTGTGTTTGCAGTTGCAGACCAGCTTCCCAAGGTCGTTCTTCACACACTCACTGGCGTGGCCGTTACATTTGCATCTGGTTAACAAGAGACAAGGAACAGGTATTGAAACTCCAAGGATCTAGGTCACTCGCAGAGCGATCCCAAAAGCAAAACCCAGATGTGAAAATATGAGATGAGACAAATTCGAAGGCAGGTGATCGCAACAGACGTGAGACCACAACTGGTGTTTTTCATCCTGGAGAAGAGGAGGCTCCAGAGAGAACTTTTGAGGTCTTTCAGTACCTAAAGGGGGTTTACCAGAAAGATGGACAGAGACTTTTTACCAGTGCCTGTAGTGACAGGACAACAAGTAATGATTTTAAACTGAAAGAGGGCAGGTTTAGATTGGACATGAAGAAGAAATTGTTGCCTCTGAGGGTGGTGAGAGCCTGGCCCAGGTTGGCCAGAGAGGTGGTAGATGAACCATCTCTGGAGACAACCCAGGCCAGGCTGGACGGGGCTCTGAGCAACCTGAGCTGGGTGAAGATGTCCCTGCTCATGGCAGGGGTGGCACCGGGGGAGCTGGGAAGGTCCCTTCAACCCAAACCATTCCCTGAGATAAACAAGTGTAGCAAGATCAAGGTAGGCATTTAGAAACATGAGAACATTAACCAACTGCTTCACAATCTGTCACTAAAACAGAATATGTTGAGTAGGAGAAGCAAAGATTTTGTTAGCTTTAGGTCAGTATATTCTCTGCAGCTTCTCTCACCTCAGGAAAAGGCACAGCCATGTGCTTGTATCAGTAAAAATTAAATAGCACGAAGGTGACTAACACGGAAGCCCAGGGACCTACACAGACCAATGGTGCAGCCAGTGCAAATCCCCATGTTGTCAAATCCTGGTCTCAGGACTGCTCCCTGCAGCCCAACACACTGTACCAACAGCCCAACACACTGCACTGGCCTCAGCTCTGTTTATCAAAACATTTTATCACCAGCAAAATATTCAAGTATTCGACAATATGCTCTGGCAAAAAGAACGTACAACGAGGGTATTGTCCAGTGCATCAGATCTTCAGAGGAGATCGCTCCCAAAATACATGTGAAGCAGAGACGTTGAGATTTTCTACTTACTGTTACTCTAAGCCACAGATGTAGGCAGAAAACAATTAATAACACATTAAAAACCACACAAAGAGCACAGTAGAAAACAGTTGTGTGTTTTTTTTTCTTTTGTTTTACTTTTTTGTCAGTCTTTTCACCCTCTCCCCTCCCACATCACTTGACATTTGAACTAATCAAGGAAAAAAGTATACTTTATCTCTGTCTGCCTGAAATTGTAGCCACAAGAGATTATACAGAGTATTTGCAAGCTTCATAAGATTCATTCTGCTGCATTTTTGGTTTAGGACAGTCAATAAAGACCAGAGCCTAATGGTACCATGTGAGTATAATCACAATTTTTAAAGCACTCTGGTAATCCTGACCAACAGCTTTAAATAAGTACAGAGGTTTATTGTCTACTCACCTACCACCCACAGCAAAATCAGAAATTGCATAGTAGTAAGACTTGAGAACTTTTGGGTCATTGAAAACTTCATCTCCAAACGTGTTCAGACGATTGAGGGTCACTCTAATATCTGTGGCCGTCACCCATTCCTAGAGCAGAGAGAAATCCCATCAGATTAAACATCAAACGTCCCCCTCAAGAGCGTATCAGTGCCAGGCCATTAGCAGGTGTATTTACAAAGTCATTCATCAGTCAGCAAGTTCCTTCGTCATCAATTTCCCCTCTGCACCGCAGAAGCACAAGAGGCCTTACAACCCATCCTCTTGGTTCGGATGTGGTTTTGGACCCTGCTCCTCCCCAGGTACCTCTTCAGTGCCTCTTTGTCTCTTGGCTGCTCTCAGCTGGGCAGCAAAAAGCGCAGTGCACACAATTACACACGCTTACTAATTGTACATATCTATCTGACTGCAGTTTTCCCGCAAAGCTATACAGCACGAATGGGAAAAGCTTTAGGGTACACTCATCTGCAGATGTACATCAGACAAAAAGACACAGACGAACGAGGCTGGGGGAGGCTGAGGAAGAAAAACAGACAGGCAGCTCCAACTTAAACCACAAGAGCTTTCCATAATATTTACACAGCATCTTCACCACAGTACCCTACCCTCCTCCTGCAACAGCCAGCACATGCAGCCCATCCCCAAATTTCACACCACCTTCAGCCATTGACTGTTGTTAGCACACCTTGGTTTTATTACAGCTTTTGCAAATGCCCTTTTCCTTCAAGCACCATAAAAAAAAAAGGAGAAAACCATCCCTGTATGTATGTACAACCGTGTTGCAGCTGCGTCACTGCTTAACCAGTACAATAAGAAGATTTACTGAATTACAAACATTGACATAAACACATGGAAATGCTGAGCACAAAATACACGTTTACTTCAGTTCTGAAAAGCAACGCCAGAGGTTTGTACACATTTATAGGAAACCGGTGGCCACGTCTCTGTTCCTCAAATAGAGAAGCTTATCAGAAAATTATATGCCCTATCATTAATTCAAAATCTCTCTGTTCACCTTGACGATTAGATCCTGTTCTCTGCAAGGGCCAGCTACACCAACAAGGTTCTTTTCCATTTCAGGCGAATAGAGAAGTCACCAAGCAGAATACACAAAGTGGCGAGGAAATTGGACAAACTGGTGGTCCCGTATGCTCTTGACCAGTGCCCAAGCAGCACTGCAAATGCTAACAACAAGAAAAGCCCCAACTGAACGCCCTCACCAAGCTGCTTGTAAGAGAAAACAAATACTATGGACAAAATCAAGCTTGCCCACCCCAACACACATGTAAGAGAACAGGTTAGGGTTCCCAATAACCCTTTATTTGTTTAGAAGAATCATGCATTTCTTAAATATTTGTGCTCAAAATATGCATGAAGACACCTCAAATATTCATTTGACTTAGGCTTTACATTCCTCTGTCCTTATATCTGAAACAACAGCAAAATGCCCACAGATGCTTTCTAAGCAGGCAGAGATTCACATCCACCCTCTAAAGACTTCCATGATGCCTAATAACAAATCATCCTCAATGCCACCGCTTTTGCTTTTTAGTACCATAAAGAAAGTTCACATCTTCCTTCAAAAGCACCTCTTCAGATTGTACGTCCCAACTCACCTGTGCGAGGGTCTTTCAGTACAAATAGGATCTGTAGTGCAGCCAGCTATGCTGCTGACTTAGTCCTGCTCACGTACCTGCAGCACGGGGCTGTTATCAAAGTTATAGGCGCTGGGACGTCCCTCCAGCGTTGAGAAGGCCACGTTGCCCCCGGTGAGAGGGGAGATGTCACTGAACTCATCCGTGCAGAGCGCCTGCTGCTCGTCCTCCCCAGTCCGAATAAAGCCACGGTTGACCTTGTGGTAGGTGCTCTCGCAGGAGCCGCTGTAATACTGGTAAGGTACCCACGGGCCGTCTTCCCTGGTGCGTTTGTAGATTGCAAAGCTCTCCGGCCGGCTGGTGTGGAACTTCAGACGCACGTATGTGATGTCAAAGGCCTTTCCTGCGGATAAGAGAAGACAAACATGAGGAAAAACTCCAACTTAAAATGGGAAGAATGGACAGAGCTGCTCAGCAACTCTCTCTTTGGAAGAAACATCTCCAGTACTGTCCAGCAGGAACAGAAGTATCTCCTCCAGTCCTATGTACTGTATCTCCCAGCAAAAAGAAGGTGAAGGAATCAAAGGCAGAAGTCAAGGGCAGGCTGAGTAGATAAATAAACAGACCTACAGACATCTGAGCAACCAAACACTTATCTCACAAGCTGTAATTCTCTTCAGCAGACACCACCAGTGGTGCCCTTACCCCAAGAGATGCTACACACAAACTGGTGTAATGTATCTAAGGCCAGGTCCAAGCTAACCACACCATTTGATAATACTTCTTCCAAATACACGTATGGGAGAAACTGTATTAACCAGAGAGGTTAGAGTCACACCACAGAGCCTGTTTTGCACCTCTGCCTCTTCCCTAAATAGAAAACATCCCAAACTCCTTCTACTACTCGTGAAGCCTTTCCTCCACCAGTGAGGATACCCTCTTCTACTCATTCCCCAGGGCAAGACAAAGCAAAGCTTAAGTTTCGCAGACCATATGATCAAAGTCTCCAAGACCCCCGAGAAACTCCAGTTTGGGGAAAAGCACCCCAGCAGGCTTCAGCCCCATTCCTCTGCCGTTCCCGTGGCATGTTCCCAGGAGGAGATTCACAGCTGCACGTCAGCTGTGCTTGCTGCACCTCGGCAAGCAGGCTGGGTACAATCAGGACACCCCAGCGCACGTAGGGAACTTGCTAAAACAACGTGAGGCTTGTCCGGAACAAAACCTCGGGCGTTTAGTCCCCGCCACGCTCTTTTACGCACCCGCCGCCTCCAAGACAAACACTACTCTGAGCAGAGGTTGCAGCCATCAGTGGTCCCTTCGTCAAGCCAAAAAAAAAAAGCTAATAGAACAGTTTCAACCAGTTGAGAAACAGGTTATTTCTGCCTAAGTCACATGGGTTTAACCTCAACTTGTAAAATTAATTAACTCCACCATGTTAAATTTTAACATGAGGCTTTGCACCTGCTGAAGATGGGCTCTCTTCTCAAGTTAAAGAGGACCAGGTGGCACCAGGCAACAAGAACAGCATGCCTCTCAGAGCACAAGTGCAAAACCTGAGAGCAATGGGTCAGGTTCGAGTCAGAAATCACAGTTCCAGCTCCTGTGATGCTCACTGGTTAGACCAGGACCAGTCTCCATTAGGTACATCGTACCCAAAGCCCTTTGTCCTTTCTGGCTGCTGGAAACACCAAAGTAGCAAGAGAAGCACAGCAGAGGGTCCAGAATTCAACATACCGGAAAAAACCCAGACACACAGCACCCGAAAAACTTACACCTACATGCCGCAAGGATAAAAAAAAATAAGACCAATCCTGTGTTTAAAGGCAAAGAAATCTGCTGATACCCCAACGTACCAAAGAGCACTGTCTGTGTGTGACATGCAAGACAGCTGGGGCTTTGTACAGACACAAATCCCCCGATACTTCCCACAAAATCCCCTTTCCTATTTATATCACGTGTGAGGTTACAGATGAGCCAAGCACAAGACTGGAAAGCAGACATTCCTGATCTGTGGCTCTTGTGCGGTACTAGCTCTCTGGTAGTTTTGGGTGAAGTTATTTAATGTGATCTTCTTACATGCGGAAGACAAGTGAGAAGCCATCACACCACTAATGCCAAACTGCTTCCACAACAGCTAGAAACTCCGAAGGATCAACATTTAACACCGTAGTGCAGCTCAGTCTTAGCCTCCCCTCGCTGCCCAACACAGGAGACGATTAACCCTGTTTCCTTTTAGTTGGAAGTGGGTTTAATATGAATCTCAATGTGAGACAAGCAGCAGACATCAGGTGTATAAATCACTCCCCCACAGGTTTCCCATAGATCCTGCTACATGGTCTCTTCTCAAAGATGCTCCAGAGGTGAAAGGCAGGAGCTCCAGGTGAACACACCTGAGATGAGCCCACAGGCCAGACATGTATAAAGATCTTTGCCAGTCCAAACCCAGAATATACTCCCCGGCTTTCCCAGTAAAGTCAGGGAGCTCCAGCAGCAAACACCTCCTTGTTCTTCTGCAGGAAACCTCTAGTAGACGTGGCAACCTGCAGCTTGCCAGCCTGTCCGAGAACTTCACCAACACCATGGATGGGCAGCAACTAAAACCAGACCTACTATCACGGTGTTACCGCTGTCATCAGCTTGATGGGAAAGTTTTCTTTGAGCTTACGTGCCAAAATAAAGCAGAATATGTGGCTGAGAGTCTGCCCTGGTGGGATTTCTTTGGGCAATTTTTATGACGACTGATAACAGTGAAGACAGCAGGCAAGGACAGCTGTTCCATGAGTCAAGGGGGGGGAAATTTAAAAAAAAAAAAAGAGCCAACAGCACAAAGATCATTCAAATAAATTGTGTCAACTGAATTGTGGAGAACACCCTGCTACTTCAACTTGGGGAGGTTAGTCCTCTCCTACTAGTACTGCATTCCTCTAGCGTGAAGCAAAAAACCTTATGTTCAGGCTTCATCCAGATGATTTCAGGAAGAAAACGCTTCGAAAGAATCCTGGGAATGAAGGGGCCAGGCACGTGCTCTTACTCCGCACACACGACTTTCTGCTCTAGCAGCAATACCAGGTCACAGCCCGTGTGTCCCGAAAAATAATGAGTTCAATTTTTTTTCCCTCTCCAGTATAACTGGATTACGGCCCCTGTTCCCTGACAAGGTCTCCTACTGCTCCATGCAAAAATTCCAGCGCAGCTAAAGGCACCACACGTGCAAACAGCACTCGGGGTGGCACAAAAAAGCACCTTCCATAGAAACCCCTTGTGCTAGACGGAAAGGACCCTCCTTTTTTTCCCAATCGGTTTTATGTGGCGGGCCAAAGAAAACGCATTCAAAACCCTCCCGACCAAGCAACCCAGGTGAAAGCCATTTCTTTCAGCTGGCACTGTAACTACTTGAGAAATCCTGTTAATGGCATTAAACAGGAATGCAGTTAATGCACACAGAGCGGCCCAATGCCAGCGCTCTATCAGCTTGCCGTGGGTAAATACTGCCGGAACAATGGAGTTTACCCAGGACCAGCTGACACAGTGTTGAAATGCGGTTTCCCCCTGTTCATACCGAACGTAAAAGCTGCGCTGAGCAGCCTGGCAGCTAGCAGGGCTCTACACAGTCACAGAGCCTTCTTCTAGCAAAAACAAGCCTACAAGTTCTTGTAGGGCTAAATAAACATGTACCGCTGTTATGCTGAGAAACAGTAACAGCAATAACCAGGTAAAAGGCAGTTTTAACATTTAGTTTTCCAAATGGAACGTTTATTGTTCTCCTGTTTCTAGAAGCTGGTAATTATTTTGATCTCAGTTTGGCTTAGAAGTGCCTGGTAGTGTCAAGTATCAGACAAGATTTCCGTCTGCGTACTGAGAAGCGGCAGATCTATTTTGCAGTAAGAACTCTGGATGTTTGTTACAAAAGTTCATTAGTAAAAAGAAGACGCACAGTAATTGGCAACCGCAAGCTCAACACCTCAGGAGCGCAACCTGACACGTCTTTAAAGCACCCAGAGCTCAAAATCACAAGCCGCATGTTTTTAAACTGCATCTTTTCAGAGGCATGAAGCAAGAGACAAGGTGACAAATAACCAGTCCCTTTTGATAATTTGGGCTGATGTAGAAAGCCCCTAATATCTTCCTCTTAAGTAAGCAAGCATACGCCTTCAACATAGTATTGCAATTAGAGATTCAACCAGTGAGCAAGTCTGGATGCCTGCAGAGGCAGCAGCAGCAGCACTGGAAATGTTCAGCGATGTTCAATGCAGGGAACACTTTTTGGGCCGACCTCAGGTGCCATCAGCAGGTAAAGCCCTTCTTCAGCAGGGTTATCGTCCCATTCTGTATCCCAAGGGCTATCAGGAAACACGCAACGCTGAAAACCATAAAGATAGACTGGAGAAACGTAAGCAAATGCTATTTAGATCTTTAGAAACTCCTCCCTTTTCCCCCCAAGTTAGGAATTTGTTCCTACACACAAAAGGCTTCCTTGTGTTCAGATCCCTCAGAATGGATGGATAATTTACATCAGGAAAAGGTCCCGCCAGCTGGCACAGCCGACTACAAGCACTGAATTGTGAGCAGATGCCTGGATGAGATAAGCCCAGAGGACGCTCTCGCCTCCTTCATTATGGGTTCACCCACATCCCCTGCACGCTGGACAAAATCACACTGCCCCTTCTGCACCCTCTGCGGTCCCTTGGTGCATCCTCCCAGCACCGAGCTTTAAAATACAGCCACAGAGTTTTGCTGCCTAGGAAATAAAAGAGGAAAATCCACCCGAGAAGGTTGTCCTGGGCAAAGGAACCAAGGCTTTGCAGATTTGTTTTCAGCAAAATTCACTGAGCAGTAATGAAACGGTTAAAACTTCGCTCTGTTTCTCTTTTGGTTGGCTCCTGTTTCAAGGCAGCTTGCTTTCCACACAGGTACTTGTTGACAACCTATTTGTGTAAGTAAAAGTTAAAAGAATTGAAAACAAACCAGCAAAAAATACCAGCCTGCTCATTACTTTTTGGTTGGATTTCATTTCCATTTTGACAGAGAACAAGCAACCTACTGCTGGCATTTCTTTCTGCTCTCGTCTGACCTGTTTCCCCATCATTCCCAGGAAATAAGCCCAGCTTTCCCAGTTTACTAGACTGGAATGCTCTCCATGCCACTCACCCTTACTCCAACCACAACTCTGCTCATCTTGAACCATCAAACCTCTCCAACACCAAGCGCACTGCTGGACCAGCTATGAGCAAACAGACTCACTCTGCAGCTTCAAGACATGAACACTCTGCTCTGACAAATAAACTAAAGAGCTCCTGGCCATAGCAGGAGACAGCACCTTCCACTCTTACGCTACCAGCACCTGCAAAGGGCAGCACAAACACTGGAACCTCATATGAATTCAAGGGATGGAAACACTGATGTCAGTAGACAGACGCCGGCGAGTTCACGAGTCCTTGCTCAAGGCTCATCACTGCTTCTTGAGTCAACCACTACTCCAAGTTCTCAGCTATTGCAGTGTTTTGTTCAGCCTCCCACTCCGGAAACCCTCTTGGAGGTTTCTTTCCTGGAGCACAGGGGCTGCAGGTGAGAGAGGAACATTTAAGGACTAAGAGTTAACCCACCTCGTGGAACAGTGAAGGATTTTCCAGCATGCAGATGGGCACCAGAGCAGGACAGTGTTTATAAGGAAGGGAGGAGAGCGAGAAACATCCTGAGCAACTTGCTCTTTTGGAATAAAAAAAGTTTGATTAAACAACAGTCAAACACCTGCAAAACACATAAGCGGTAAGCTATGTTGCTTGCATCACATGTGCATGAAAAAGCCAAACTTGTGAGAGAAAGCAAGAAATTATTGTAGCACTGGAGCAAACGTCTGCTACAACTACACCCTAGTTTTTCTGGGAATGTTTGTGGAGGAGGAGGAGAAGACGAGAACACTGATATTGCGCAAGCAAATGGAATCCAGGGTCTGAAAAGAAGAAGATGCAAGATTTTCACTTTCTGATGATTTTTACTGGGGAAATAACTCTACGTGGGAGAACAGATGAGCTCTCGAATGCTGAGTAGTGGCCCTTATAGGAACACAAACCACCCAGGGCAGTGGTGGAGTCACCATCCCTGGAGGGGTTTAAAAGGCATTTAGACAAGGTTCTTAGGGACATGGGTTAGTCCTAGAGTTAGGTTATGGTTGGACTCGATGATCCTGAGGGCCTCTTCCAACTGAAATGATTCTATTATTCTAATAATAAACCTCAGGTTTATTTCTCTGTCTTCATCTGAAGAGTCTAGAGAGTCAGGCATGTAAGTCATGAACAAGAAAGGTCCGCAACGTTTTAATGCAACGTCGTCACAAACCACACTCCACCAAACCCAAGATTTTGGCATGCAGAGCTCCACCAGAGACGGGGTTTTAAGAAAGGCCCACGGAGATACAAACACGTGTTGCTTTTTCTAAGACGGGGACGGAGGAAGGAAACGCGTTTGGGACACCGGGGGAACGAGCACAGCCCAGGGTGAACAGCAAACTCCCACCACCCCATTAGCTCATGCATTCTTCCGGCGCTCCCGAACAAAGGCACCATTGACTCCCGCGCGTGGGCGGCCCCGGACAGCAAAAGGCTGCCCAGTAAATGATTGCACGATAATCCAACATTGATAAGTCATCGAGGCTACTTGTTTTAGTCATATTTCCAAAGAGGGGGACTGCAGGGAGGAGAAGGGGAAACTCATTTTCCCCTTTACAGGCTGAAGGCGGCCTCGTAAGAAATGCGTTTTTTTCGTTTGATCGCTCCTAAGGCAGTGTGTAAAAGTCAAAAAATGTTGTCTAATAACTCAGTACAGCTTGCTGCCTTATTTGTACAGCTTTGATGCAAAGATGTTAAGTCCATTTCCCAAAAACAGCCAGCTGTGTTTATTCACCAGGGACTCAAAAGATCCCGCGCACAACACAAAAGTCCTATCTGCACAGGAAGCCTCAAAGTCCTTTTTCAGCACAAATGATTAAAAAAAGAGCTTGTTTTAAAAAGGCAGTTTACACTTGGCAAGCACAGCCAGATCACAGATGATCAAGGACACCACGGGCCACTTTGGGGAGGGCTCCATTTCATTCACGTATCCAGACAGATACGGCGGGTTGGGATCCTCGGAGAGTTCATCGGCTTGTACCAGACTTCCAGAAGCTGCTCCATGACCCGCAGGTACACAACAGGTATTTGGGTAAAACCAACTCAGTCCCCCAGATGAAGGAGCAGAGAAAAGCAGGGGGTTGCTCATCCCCACAAAATGGGGCTTTATCCAAGGATAAAAAAAAAAAGAATATACATATACATTTTTCCGAAAAATTTACTTATCTAGAGAAGACCAAAAACAAAAGACACATTTCGTGCTTTATTCCCAGCAGAAGGCACAACAATTACCAAGTAACCATCATTTCATCACTGATAGTCTGTAACAACACCACCAACAGCAATTTCAGTAATAACCAAATAACCGCCCTTTAAACGTGGCAATTTCCACCCATTCCAGCTTACTTGGGGACCTTGGTGCCCCAGCAAGGTTAAGTTTTCCCAAGGGTTTTCCTCATGTTGGAGACAGAGTTATCATTCAGTAATCACCAAAGCACAGGACCATCACCACCGCAACCCCCAAACCATCAGAGATTCACCAAAAAGCTTTCAGTTGAATTGCACAATGCGATTTCTTGAGTAAGAAAGCAGCTCCAAAGGAATCACAACAACACAACAAATCTTGCCCATCTTCACGTCATTCTCACAGCATTCAACTTGAAGTAACAAAACAAAGAGCAAATCACTTTACGTTATAATTTCCCCTTGGATATTTTAAATTTACAATGGGAGGGGATATTTCCCTTGTTCAGCTCCAACTGTATATTTTCAGAGGTGAAGCTGTGGGGATGGAAGAATGTCTGGAAAACACTAAAAATCACTTTCAAATTCCAAAGTAAAAGTTTGAATAGCTAAACAAAAATGAAGTCGCAGCTTCTTTAAATATGATATTTGACCAACTGGCAAGCGCATGACTTCTTTTAACAAGAAAGTAAATGTATTGGATTGCAAAGATATTTAAATATCGAATGATCTGGTGAGAATTACAAAACCGTTTCTTTAAAGGAGAACTAGATTTTACTGACTTGCGACCAAGGAAAAAAAAAAACGCAAATAAAAAGCGTGTTGCAAATGGGATAGTTAGTACAGGAATGTTAACAAGTTTTCCTGAGGTCTGTTTTCCTTCTCCGTGCCCTCCCAGGTGCCTCACCCTCCAGCAGCTCCGTTTGCACACCCAAAGTCAAAGCACATGCAGCGCTCCGCTTTAGCGAGCTTGCTGTTGAGCCCAATTAAGAACAAATTAAGCAATATGACTAAATAGGAGTGCTCGGAGCAGCAGTGAGTTCAGCAGCTCCAGGAGCAAAAGGACCTTCCAGAGTAGCTCCCACGCAGCCACGGAGAGTCCAGAAATGTTCCTGACACAAAACACTGGAATTCTCTGGAATTTGGATGGTTTAATCTCCCTCCCGCCCCTGCCCTTCCACCTCCCACTCACAGATTGATTTTTTTCTTCTCCAGACACAGGCCGTAATTAACGCCGCAGCTATTTGGAAAGAATACTGTTGCTCTGAGCATCCATCACCTGGCCCCGGTGCAGACAAGACAGCTTTATTTTCTCAACTATTTAAGGAATTTTGCATTGTTCAGTAAATGTTTAGCAAAACTAATTTTTAGCATATCTGAAATGCAGTGTTTAAGTTGCACAGAGTTTGCAAGCCTCCCCATCTCCCACCAAGAAGTCTCCCCTGATTGACTCCCACTATGGATTTTAAGTAGCAGTTTGTGTGGTTCGCACTATCTTTTAATGCATTTTCAGTCAATTACAGGCTTACGCACAAGCTACCGTTATTTATGAAACACAAATTACAGCAATATCCATATGGGCCATTTTCAACCACCCACACACAGCAGTTTTTCTTTCTCAGCCTATTAAGCCAGGGAAGGAATTGGGATAAACAGACTCAACAAAACCATTGCTGGAGTGAGGCCACTTCCAAAACAAGGCTTGCCACTGAGTTATGTTTCAAATATGTTTTTGGAAAGCCAGAAGCAAAGCTCTTCCAAGTTTTTCTTGAAGCAAAGAGAGGGAATTGCGCTCCAGTTCTCAACTCGCAAGCAAGCCTTCAACTCTGCCTGCGGAGAACAACCCGCACAAGCTGCAAATGCTCGTGGAAGCTGCAAAGGTGTGTTAAACACACAATGGTGCATGTTCATGCCCAGCCACATCTTCTGTCCAGAGACACGCAGAGAACTATGAAATGCAGCGATTAATTCTAAAGAAAGAGCTTAGCAGAAAACTACATGTACTCAAGAAGGGAGCATGGCTTAGAGCAACTGGTTTCCCAAGTCCACAAGGTTATTTTGTAAACACCACAAACAAAGAAAATTAAACTGGACGCTCTCTGCTGACCCTCTAAAGAGAACACTAATTCCAGGCTCCTCAATACTTGCAGCTGCAAAATCTGAAGCCCTTAGTTTAATTCACAGAATATAATCGAGCCAAACCTGCTTGACACCAGGCTCCAAAATACCTTAATTTATCCACACCGAACCACCAGTCACAAAGGTGTCTTTAGATCAAAATTCCTAAAGGATGCCCATCCAGGAATGGAGAACAGTTTGTAAAAGGAATAAAATAGATATGTGCACCAGCTTTCCTTACCATTTTGTGTAAGAGGGAGATTTCCAGACTGTGACAGCATCACTTTGCTGCTCCTTCACAAAGGAAAGACGTAAAAGCAGCTATTGACATATTCGCTGAAGGTGGACTGAACACCACCTGGGATCCCGCTGAAATGCTAGAACTTAAAACCAGTTTCCTACAAAGCATGTTTTCCTACAACAGCCCCAGCGGAAACAACAACAACAACAACAAGTTAACATGGTTAAAAGACCACAGGGATTTGTTGAGCTTATCTTGAAACAGGGGCCATACAGTGCCTGGTTCCCAATGGCAGGAATGCAACTGAACCCTCATAAATTCTGGGTGTGCAATTAATTCGCCCTGTTAGAGGCAAAGCAGTGAGGCAGCTGTTTTGTGAAGAACTGCCCAAGTCGTCCAGAGGAAAAGAAGAAAAAAAAAAAAAGGCAAAGAAATACATTTTATTCCCAGATGGTCGGAGGTCATGGTGCTCAAGAACTCAGACCTACATTTATGTACAGAAAGCACGGATTAGGAACAGCTGCAGAAACACACGGCCCAGACAACGCAACAGAAAAACCCACTCGCTGGACAAGACGTGGGTTCGCCAGCCCTGGACCGCTGCAGAGGACATTTCCAGCCAGGTCACTGCAGAAAAGGACGAGCCGCCTTCCAGCAAGTGTTTAAGAAACATCTTGCACATCAGACAACAAAACCCTCCTGTTCCCAAGCTCCACGTTGAGACTACGACTCGTTAGATCAGACCACATCCTGCACGCGGGTTCTTCAGCAGTGCAAGAAGAGCTCAAGATTTCCTTAGGTAACAGCACTGCCTAAAAGAGGGTGATTGCACAGAAAATTAGTTTAATCATTTGCACCGAATGCCAGGCAATGCGATTTTCTTTCAGGCTTGCTACACCACTACAAAGCCTAAATAAACCTGACCAGAAGGTATTTTTCTCAGGAGAGAGGCTATTAAAAATTCCTTTTCCAACTAGTACTGCTAAGGCAATGAAATTCCTTTAAAAACGTTGAATATCTGATTGATAAAGTGGTTTTTGAAGTTAGAAGATGACACTCATAGCTCAATTAGTAACATAAACTACCACACATTAAAACTTGAAGTAATTTGTTGACCACAAAGTAGGGGTGAATATATTTCTTCCTCCCTCTGCTTTCAGGGTCTTTAGTATGTATACTGACTCTTTTGACACTATTTTTGGGGAGAATGGAGAAGAAACAGCCACTTAAACCTATCTGTAAAGCAGCTGCCTTTGTGAAGTCTCAAACAATACAGCACTCCCAAGACTTTGATTTCAATAAACCCTCATGTTTAGCAACAGGTTAAACCCAAACCAACCTACCTCTGCCTCCTTCAGTCTCCAGACACCTGAAAAGACCTGAAGGGTATCAGGTTCTTCAAACTACCATTAAGTTACAGCAACAAAGGCTTGGCTCCAACAAAGGCTTGGACTTTCAAGACCCCACAGTATCCCCATGTCTCTCTGTTGCCCAGACAGGTACCTCGTTCAGAGGTCAAGGATGGCCACCACCACCCAGCCCCAAATGTCGATTTTCACTGACATGACCCTGTTACCAAAGTGTCAAGGTGCCCATGAAAGACCAAAATTTGTACGAAGCATAGACAGCTCAAGGAAAACCAAAGCTACTTCATTCGGAAAATAGCATCATCTGAGAGCTAGGATTTCATTTTTCACAGCAGGTGTGCAGCCCTACTTCACCAAAACGCCATAAGGCCCTTGAGCTCTGCTCAGCCTCATCCAGGACGAGATGTTTCTCTCCTCTGTCCTCTTAAAAACTGTCATCACTCCTTCCTGAACGAGGATCCAGCTAAAGCAATCAATACATTCATCTCTTCAAGAAAGAATTGTGTAAATCAGCACAACAGAAATGGAGAAAAACCCAGAAGATACTGAATGGTACAAATTCTAGAGGCTTGCTTCCTTGATGGCCTGGCCAGATAATTATTTTTAGGTCTAACATTTCCCAGTAAACTTCTGATATCAAATGAAGGCATTAGTCCTTATCTTTAAAGTAATTAATAGGTCCACTCATAAATAAACCCTAGTTTTTAACCCTCAAAAGCAGCACTTATCAACCAGGTGGACAGCAGGTATCTTCTGGCACAAAGCACATCACACTGGGTCGGTACTTCAAAGACATAACATTTAGAGAAAAAACATTTTGCTAGAGGACATTCAGCAGTCACATGAGCCTCTGAAAGGAGAAAATACATCAAATCCAGGATCTGCCCACGTTAAGGAAATGCTGCAAATGCGTTGGAGCAGTGGCGGGAGGATCTTCATTCACCAGGAACACAAGAAAACCAACACTGCCTTCTGCCTTCAGACCCACTCAAACTTTCCTTATGGAACTTCACACCAAATTAAAAGTGAAAAGCCCCATTTTGCAGTGGTTTTAGTTTGAAAATAAGCGATTCCAGAGATTAAAAGCTTAACAAGGACTTCATGGCTGGTCTTAAATGCAAGGCCTTTTGTTACCATGGAGCAGCAGATGGACACAAGACAAGCAGAAGGACAACCACCTGGATCTGCTCAGGCAAAGTGAGAGATTTGAAGCCACTTTCCCCAGAATGACACACAATTCCTGGTACTGGTAAAACAGGAGAGGTGAGACAGAAGGAGCCTTGTGAGCAGAGGAGTTAACAACATACAGTGTCCCACATGTGAGCATCTCGGTTGAGTTTTAGAAGCGAAATCTTGCATTGTCTGAATTCCTTGACAGGGATCCCTCCAGAGATGCATCTGACAGCAGAAGTGAGAAACTCTGAGAGGTGGAGACGTACGTTTGAAACCAGGTGCCCTCTTCGGTTGATCTTTTCCATAACAAGAACTGTCATTATTGTCAAGAGCTTCCTCCTTCTATCCATCCAAGCAGAAGGAGAGCAAAGGGTTCAGAAACTATGTGGGACAAGATAGGGCACAGACCGAATTCTTAGGTGAGTTTTGCTTTCACAGGACAATGCATTCCAGCAAGAGAAACTTGCAAAAAGAAAATTAACAGCCCTTCCTTCCCGAGTCACTGCAAGAACTCCGTGAGCCTCTCATGACACTGTCAGAAAAAAAAATAAGGTTTAACGTACAAGACTAACAGGGCAATATCAGATGTAACTGCCTCTTCTCTGGAGGGATGGTAACAAGCTTCATTTCTTCCAAGACTTGGAGAGCAGACTTAGTAAATGGTTCCATTACCAGCTTCTACTCTCAAGAACACTTGAAGTACTTCAAACGCGTGGACAAGTTGCACAAACGCTCAGGTTTCCTTTCACCGAGGTCTCATGACTCTATATTTTGCTGTAGAATATTTACATCACTATGAAAATCTCATCTGAAAAGGCCTTTTTAAGAAAATACATTATATTTCCTTTAAAGTCAGAAAAAGTAATTTTCAAGCTCATCCAACATTTCCACTATTATTGGCATGCTAACAGATACTTGCTGAATTTTCAGAACACAAGGAAAAAAAAGCTCAATTACACACAGTATAGTTTAATTTCAAGTCTCCTTACACAAGCCACTGCAAAGAAAAACACTGCTATAAAAACAATGCCAGCCCATGATTAGACACACCAGATTTCACACAGATGACAAGAAGAGAACCTTAAATCAATACCAGCAATAGCATAATCACTTCCAGATCACTCCGGGACACTTCTGCAAGAAGTTATTTGAACTTTTTAATCTCTATTACTTTTTGCAAGGCTAGGAATAGCAGTGAAAAGTTAATTTTCAGTTGATGAAAAAACAGCAAGGTGCATTTCTTCTGACGAGCATATGAAGAAAGTCAGATCTGTGCTGCTGATCTCTGAAATGCAGTGATGACGATGGGAAAGGGTAAAATCCTGGACAAGAAGTCAATAGTGCTGACAGGGGGGAGGATTTTCCTGGAATACTCATTTTGCTGAGAATAAAGGGACCGGTTTTCCCTGTGCTTCCAAGTGCAGTATTACTCTGGTAAAATGCTGCTAGAGTAAGCAGAGTTTAATTTATCTAGAACCCCCAAGTACTGATGGTAAGTAAATGTGAGCAGAATTTAAAAAAAATAACAATTAAAAAAAAAAAAAAAAAGAGTGGAGCTAAAAATGTGTACGTTCAAAGTAGTTTTTACCCAGGCAAGGATCACTGCTATGGAAATAGTCACTACATTGATCACATACCACTTCAATTTCCTCAAGCAGTGCTGAGTCCATCACCTAACCAGGTCTGGTTACTTCTTGTTTTAATTTATGTACTGGAGAGACAGGGCAGTCGGACAAATTGGCTTTTTAAGGGCATTTCAATCTCCCAGGAACACTAAGTACGCAAATTATTCACCGCTTCATTAACCAAGTGACCAGATAGTAATGGCCTTCAAATTCAAGCCACATTGCCTAACATGAGCATATCCTCCCCCAGACTGGCTGGTTGAAGAATAATCTATTTTCCCCCAGCCCATGGGAAAACAAAGCCAGGCTGTTCCCAGCCTTTTCATGGACATACCAATAAGCTTTGGAAATAAGATGAACTTCAGCGGGTAAAGCTGCAAGCACGAAGATGCAGAAGAAGAAAAGCATTGTGCTGCCGAGTTGCAGCCATATATTACATTACCATTAGGAAAATCTTTTTTTTTTTTTTTTTGTGATCAATTCTTTTCACGATTCAACTCCCTCCAAATACAGAGCTCTCAAATATTTCAAGGTCCCTCTGACACAAGGATTTTTACAGCTGAAAAAGGTGGATTTACATATTTACTAAGCAAAGTTCCCCTAAATATTTGTGTCTCTATAGCAAACTAGCTGTGCCAAGTCTATTTGTATACAGGATAGTCTCCACGTGGTGTTTAAATGAGCACTAATCCAAAAAGAAATTTTAAATTTAAAAATAACATTAAGTCCTGGTTATGAGACCTTCATGTTTATACCCCAAGCATGGGTGGACGCTCAGGACCAGCACGCACAACATTTACAGTTCTCCCTTTTCCCCCTTTAAAAGCAGCTAATTCACCCAGTTCCCACTTCCAAGTCTAACAATGAAACGCTACAACTCTCCGGATAATCTCTCAATCTCAATACCCACCATTAACTGCAAATCTTAAGAGTGTATTCAAACAAAACATCATTCAGGGAAAAATAAGAGAACCACCTTCAAATCTATGCAAAAGAAAATGATGAACTAGTGATAGCTTGGAAAGCTTAGTAACAAACCTGTAAGCAAAGAGCTGGATTATTCTCGACCTAATATATTTCTTTGTCTAAATAGGAAAGAAAAGAAGAAGAAAAAAGACTTCAATATCTCCCAGCTAAAGTCAAGGTATTAAAAGACTTTAAAGAACCCTCTTTCTTCAGTGATTCTGCTATGTGTGTCAGCAGCAGCACTGATATTACCCTCACGCTTCAATTCCAACTCAAAATTAAGTTTCAAGTTTGCTTTCCAAAATGAGACACCAGCACAGCCTTACAACATGTGCTCAAGAATTCTTCCCCCATTCCCTCCCAGGCTGCACGACTACAAACATCTTCAGCATCAGCATTAGTCTCAATAACTGCTCAAATACTCAAAAACCAGAGAAAAGTGTTAATACTTGTACTATATCTGAAGTCCTCTGGCACTACTGGAGGTGACAATCTCACACCGATACCCACGCAGCTTTGGGGATGGGGGGTTAGGGTTTGTTTTTGTTACATGCAAGTGTTTATCCTTCTGAAAACGGCTCAGGTAAACCATCACTGTTGCTCAAGACAGTCACCATTCTCTCTCTGCCAAAGCAAAAGCATTAAGAAAGGAAGAAGAAATTAATAAAACTCAGGTCTGGGGTGAAGTGGAAAAGGGGGAGCACGTAGTGTCCGGCACCCAGCCGAGCGTGCGACAACAACTGCCAGATCCACTCGCACCAGATCCGCTGCATCTGCTCCCTTTTGATCAATCAGGGTCTGGACAGCTCAACCGAGCACAAACTGTACTAATATTTTTGTTTTTCCTCCTGCTGACCCCTTAAAAACTTGCAGCTGCGGCGGGAAGCCTCTCAGCACTGAAGCCCCACTGGGCCACGAGCTGCAGAACAACACGTAGAGTGAATCCAGCTCCTGTGTCCCCACATGTGGGACACCCACACCAAGGAGCGCCAAACCCACGTCTGAGCCGTCCCGCCAAGCCCTGAAGTCCAGAGCTTCCCACGCCAGCACCCAGGACCCATCCTGGCTGCAGGGGTGTCCTGGTTTTGTTAAAAACAAGTTTCTCTTTCAGTGAATTTTGCCTGTCAGCTAAAGCCTTCATATTAACTGCATTTTCCTGGTGAACCAGACCCATGTTCTGGTAAACATAGCAATGGAATGCAAACTTATTGATAAGCATGGATGGACATCTCGCGAGAGGGGCGACGAGAAACAAGTGACTAAGAAACTGACCAACTGTGTATAACATTCCATTCACGTGAATACTTCATATAAAAGTGGGAGACCACAAGGATCTCGTCCCTTTTTCCTTATGGCCGACATTGCTAGTCGTCCCTGCGAACTGAGGCCTAGTGACAGACTGAATCCCGCTCCGATTGGCTGCAGAGACTAATCCAGGACTTTGGGTGCCGGCTCTGCAGTTGCTGAGACTTTCAAGATTGGTTTTATATATTTTGTATTATTTTCTCTATTGTTATTAGTAGCATTAGTAAAACATCTTTAATTTTTTCCAACTCTCTTCTCTCTGTCCTTCTTTCCCTCCCGATCGCCTGTGCTGAGTGGAAGGGGGGAGCGGGAGGAGCAGAAGGGGAAGTGGGGGGGAAGAGAGGAGGTTAACAATACATCTGCCAGGGTTTTATTGTCTCCCCGCAATCTTAACCCTCGACAAGGGGACAGCATCTCGCAGGGCAAATGTCAGTCACAGTCTGCGATAAATAAATCACCTGTGCTTCAAAAGAGCCTGTTCAGCAATTAAATGAAACAGAGGATGTGTCCCATCCCTCCTCTGCCCACAAGAAGCACCTGCTGCTTCTCTCTGCCTCCTGCTCCGGCTTGCAGGTCCTCACCAAACGTGCAGGAGCTGCAGCAGTTTTGGGCTGTGGAGCAAGGGAAAGAAAATGCCCAGTGCAGTAAAAAAAAGTACAATCTGGGATTGCATGTCGCTGAGAGAGGTGGCAGGATGGCCGAGAGAAATTTCTGCCCTTGCCCTTGATGATTAATGTCCAACTCATTTGATGGAAGAGGGTTTGTATGGGGTAGAGGAGTTGACCTTTCACACTCCACCTCCAACAAAACCCATAAATGGAAGACTTTTTAAAATTTATTTGAGCACTTAATATTTAAAATTTATTAGGGTATTATCCAGCATTAAATTAAAGCATTATGCTGCTGGCTTAATAGTTAGCATTCTTCAGTGTTTTAGAATACTTTGCCCCTTTTAGTAAGTATTGAGACTGCCACTCACCCCATCCCAGTTTGAGAAAATGGTACGGAGGGGTTTTGAGCCTGGATACTCAAACAAACAAAAACCAAAAACAAACAAAAACGATCCAAAGAGCTTTAACTGTTATTCAGCGTAAAGTCACAAATCACGTACAGCATATATTCATGCCGAATTAAATTATCTTGCACCAGGTGCTCCTGCTAAATTCTGCTAGAGCCAAGTAGCCTCAGCAGTGGGCCTGTGGCAATCCCCATCTTCACTATTGTATTCCCCAAATTACTCTGCAACAGTATTGTCCACACTACAGCAAAGATGCCATTTCCTACACTGATGTTTTCACCTCAAGTCTTTCCACGTCTAAAATTTTTCCTCCCCTTCTGCAGCTTCGTGAAGTTGAATCCACGCTGTCAACCCCCTAATTTCTCCAACAGCGTCTTAAATTCAACCGCCAGCTCCAAGCAGCGGAGAGGTCTCCAGAGTCACAGAGTTCACACGAGGTTTGCGGAGCAGTCACAGCGATAACGCTGTAGCAGCCGCTGGACGTTTCTGTTCTCCCTTGGCTACATCTTCCATTACTAAAACAAGAGCCAAGATGCAATTAATCCCACCCGCTAGTGGAGGCGCACCCGATAACAATAAGTGTTTCTCCCAGGGTTAATTCAGATCTCAGCAATATAAACACACAGCTCAAACGTTTCCCCTTTATTGTGCAATACTACACACATCCCTGGGGGATTTCATCTGCCAAGACGCTGCTGAATAACCTGATCTTGCTGCAGCCTTTTGAAATTCCTCAGAAACCAGGTAACCGACTTCATTAGCACCAACTTTAGCGGCTGTGTCATCTGAAAATATTAGCTCTTCACTTTTTAAAAGAGATTAAAAACCACAGATGCCAACAGAGCTTCTTGAGCAATCCTTTTTCTAACCTCTGATGAAAAGTGACTGCGCTTGTTTCTTCCCTCCTCACCGCAAGCAAACCTTGAAGTCTAAAGCCTTTCCAAGCCTACACCATGCTCCAGCAAGTGCTCTCATTTTTAATTGCAGGAATGCATCTTAGACAGCTACTTTTTAATTTTTTCTTTCACTGAAAAGGGGCAGGTTGAGTTTATAGGAGCATCACTGCACTGATGTGTCCTATACCCCACTCTCAGTTCAATGCGGCCAACAAGCCTCTTCCCTCCCTCTCCCAGAAAACCCACCAAGCATCAAAATACCCTCTTGGCTGCCAATGAGGAATATGAACAGTTTTGGGTTTTTTTTAGTTTTCCTTGCATTTTAAAAGACCTCTGAAATAACAACTTCAGAGCTTGAATATTAATAGTAGCGCAGCCACCTCACAGCTGAGCTCCCACATTAATACCTTGCGCTCACTTTGAGGTGACACTGTGGTTTTCACAACTGGCCTGGGATGGGCAACTCCATCCAAACCCCGTTAAACTCACTAGAAGAAACAGAGTGTCCTCCCTTGGTAGCACTGGTATTTGGCAGAATTTACTACCCGAAGCTCAGCAATGAAGAGCAGAAAATGGCTTTCACATCACTTGCTCTGCCAGGGTCAAACTTCCAACTAGATGGTGATCAAAATGACCCAACACCACGCCTGGCCAAGCACTTCCAGTGGAGAGTGGCAAAAAGCCACTTCACTGATGACATCAACCCTTTGGGAGTTCATCAACACCAGCTATAAACAAAAATATCAGTAAAAACAGGGATGCTGGCCTGGAAAGGGAGACTGGCACAAAGTAAGCCTCCCACGGATGGAAAAGGCAGAAAAAACCATGACCAGGGTTCATTCCTACCCTGACACAACAGCTCGTTCTGTTCCATGCTCTCAAGATGAACTTTAGGCCTCCCAGCCCAGCTGAAAAAGCTGGGGTGACCCTGCCCTGGGTCGCAAAGGCTCAGGGTCCTGCTCCAGAAGAGGGAACGCCAGCAAAGATAAACAGCAACTGGTACTTGAGCTCCTTCTTCCACTTCTCCTCCTCTGCCCGGAGGCTGGAACCAAGCTTTGTAAACCACTGCTCCCAGACATGCACATCAAGCATATGTTTATACGTATTTACACATTCTGTTTACAGAAGTCTCTGGAATTAATAAGATAAATCATTTTGTCTGTCCGCAGGGGGTGGGGGTAGGAGAGAAAACACTGTAAGTTCAGAAATAAGCAGCATCTGTTCCTCCTGACTGCCACTGCCCACCCTTCCAGCTCTTTGAATGGACAAAAATGGGCCCACACGAGCAGCTCCCCGATTTCCAGCCCCAAATACACCTCATTTGTGAGCCCAAGATGTCACAGTCTCTGTGCAACCCTTGGACATGCTGACAACTGCCCCTTGCTGGTGGGATTTCAGCTGTGTGGCCCAAACTGACGCAGAACTACAGGTACTGTGTGGTAAACACTTACCCCTATAATAAAAATTCATCCATGGAAACCTCAGCTGTGTGTCAGATCCATTCTTGATTTTCAGTGTGTTGGCATCCTGAACTACAGAAGATTGAAACAAATAAATCTAGCAGTCTTCAGATCTTGACTATAACCAGAAACTGCAGCTATTAGGTCAGGAGGGAACACGATGGAAAAAAGGACGTGCCAATTTATATAAAAATCCACAGGCATCCAGTGCCTACATGCAACCCCTCTAGCCTGCTTTTCTTGAGATGCATTTCTACTACAACTTCTGCTTTACAAAATAATAGCAAACCCCAAATTTAGATAATAGCTTGCTACCAACATTAGTAAAAACCAGCCCAGGGAAGATGTGGAGGGGAGAGGGCTTCGCAATTGTCTGAAGGGGAAATGTCACTTGAGGGTTTTTCCCAAGCCACCTCCTTTTACTTTCCACCATTTTAAAACTTCAAAGCCCTGAAGAAAGACACAGAACTAAGGCTTTTCAGGTCCTTTCCGAGCTCCTGTAGAGGATGCAATAGCTGTTCCATCACACCAACCCACAAGAGGCGAACTCCTTATATCCTTAATACTCATTGTGTGGAACTCATCTGGCACATTCACCTCTACCACACATCAGAATCAGTCCCTTTCTCTAGGGCATAAATGCCACTGGCACCTTTCAGATTTGAGTTTTAATAACCCATTTTGGAGAACAGGACAATTCACACCTTTCAGTCACTGCTACAGTTACTGCAATGGAGGTCTGCAGAGCACCCAGAGTGGGATACTTGTCAGTTCTTAACGTGGCTTTGTAATCTCATCTATCAGGTTTTGCTTTCTGAAAGAAAGTACAAAGGTCTGCAGAGAATATAAAATAACAAGTGTGTAGGTAGAGAAGCACCAAGTCCACAGACCCTGCAAGCACGTCCCACCACAAGGAAGAGCACGGGCAACAAGATATTCCTTGATCCTGTCCAGCACCCTCTTTGCACAACCATGGAGATGTTCTCAAGTTGCCAGATACAGAAAATGACTGAGCTAGCAAAAACCTCGCTGATTCGGCTTCTCCTTTTTCTTCTTTCAAGTCAGTGTTTTTGCTTAAGGCAGTATCTCCATGTTAAATGGATGTAACCACCCAAACCAGTGTTTTCTGAGAAGCTACTTTATATGTGATGCTTAACAACCAGGGGCTCAGCAGTCCACTTTGCGATCGCTACCTGAAAAACTGAGATTGTAATGAAACATCAAATCATTTTAGTTGGAAAAGATCTTTAAGATCAAGTCCAACTGTTAACCACACACTGCCAAGTCCACCTCCAACCCAGGTCCTTGAGAATCTCAACTCTGCATCTTTTAAAACCCTCCAGGGACGGTGACTCCACCACTGCCCTGGGCAGCCTGTTCCAATGCCCGACAGCCCTTTCCAGGAAGAAATTGTTCAAAATATCTAATTTAAACTTCCTCTGGCACTTCACAGTATGTGCAGGGGTCCAAAAGGGCTGAGAAGCACGCAGAGAGCTTTCCTCATTTGGGCTGTTTCCCTTCATAGCACAGATTTGTTCAAGTCCGATTATTTTTACACAAATTATCTGAAATGCACAGGTGGAACCAGATGCTGCAGTTCTCTGCGCTGGCTCCAGGTCCCTCCGCTAAGCTCTGCTCTGCAAAGCCAGACCTGTACCCACAGAAAGGCTGAGCCTGGCAAATGCAACCTTGGGCCACACAGGGACCTGGCACGCAGCCCTTCTGCAAACAGCATCGTGTTTTCTGCAGGGAAGTTACTAAATCAGACATACACACACCGCACCCCAGCAGCAGCAGCAAGGGAACTCAGCAAAGAGCGTATTTAAATGCTTTATTAACAGAGCCAAAGGGAAGACAGTTCTGTTTCATAGCAACCTCCAAGGTTTTGCAGTTTGTTTCTGTTCTTTTTCTTGGGACAGAAACAAAGCGTCCCTGACATTTTTCAGGAACAAAACCGTCAGGAGTTTTCAAAGCTGGAGATCACCACCTTGTCTGTAGGACACTGGCTGACACCCCTCCAGGGGCATCACCCCCCGGGTAGGCTGGGGAGACACACAAAAATACACCACACTCAAGGAAAATAATTTGGTATCTTGCCTACCAGTTCACTTTGGATCAAGAGCTTGAAACCCTATCTCCGCAATGCAGGCCCGTGTTTAAAGAAAAAAAATAAAAAAGAAAATATAATCAAGCTACAGCTACCCTTCCTACAGCTTTAAATCCAGAAGTGTTCCTGGTGACATTATTGCTTTAAAGGCAGAACGTTTATTTTGGCAAAACTTAATTTAGCTGAGAGTACTCTGCTCTTCTCAAGAGGTTAGGAAGGAAGCATCCAGCTGAGAGCCCCAGCTCCCTGGAAAAAGTTTGCTTTTGGAGCAAACAGCGCTGCAAATGATGCCGCATGCACCACTTTTGAAGGAATAAAGAAGTCTTGAAGCCCAAAACCCAAACGCAGAGCAACCCATAGCAACAGAAATATTTTATTTTATATTTTTTTTTTTTTTTCCAAAAGGCTCACACACACACACACACACAAGAACATGTCCAGGTTTCAGGTGAGAGCAAAAAGGAGCAGGGTGCTATGGAGCTGCATGAAGGGACAAAGCCAGGAATTGCCAGGAACAAGAACTAAATACCCTTTCTTGTTCTTTGGTTTGTCTTTTTTAATGGGCTGCTGCTCCATGGCAGGGGAGGAGAGGTTTCCCTTTGATCCTTCAAAACTGATGTGAATATTTTCAAAAACAGGAGGCAAATCGCATGGAGAGGGACAGGTGAGAACCCTGCAGCCGAGTGTAAGAGCACCGTCTGGTAAGGAGCAGGACAAATACCTGATAGCCAGGCTGACTAAACAGAAAAGCCCCAGAAACAATAGGATCAGCCAGGTTCCTTTTTGGGGTCTTACCACCAATTGTTTCCCCCGTGCTTTTGGAGAGAAACTTTCATGAAAGGCATGAAGATTAGCTGGGTTTTTCCTCCTGCTTCTGCAAGAGAAGCCACATCATTTGACACAGTAGTCAAGGTCCAGGCACAAGCAGTCAGGTGAAGATCACTAATCTCCAGCGATGCCTTTTTTTTTCTTAAATAAAAAGTTTGACTAGCTATAATACCATAAGGAAAAAAAATTATATATTAAAAAAAAGTATGATTTTTTTTTAAATGCAAAATAGTTATATGCAAAAATCTGTGAAGAAGCACAGAAAACCCCCAGGTCTCTTTCACAGATTTTCATCACTTTCTACAATTTCACGCCCTGCACAGTTGTGCCTCTATTGCACATGAAAAGCAAAGAACAACTGTGTGGAGATTCCCAAGCTGGTACGAAGCTGCGGGCAGTGCCGAAATACGGGGGTTTGGCACAAAACCATGAGAAACCACAAAGAGGAAAAGAGCCTCGCGCAGCAGAGGCAACACAAACACGACACTGAAAATCAAAAGTAGCTGTGACAGCTCAATGACTTTGAATCTTGATTTCTTCCATGGCCGTGGAGGAGGATACAAAAGCAGCAGAAGCAAAAAAAAGAAGAGGAAAAAGATAAAGAATAAAACTAAGAACCTAAGCTTTCTGTACCAACCAGACAAGAAGGTTCCCAGGGAAAAAGCAAGCTGCCAGCTATATTCCCCAATTTAGCACAGAAGTATTGTGACCTATGACAGCGAATATTTCATAACTTACAACCACAAGGATAAATAGAAACTTAAAAAAAGAGAGACTCATAGAAGCACGCTACTCATCTGAACTCCAAAAAAGCCTCAGAGCACAACAGCATTTTCTCACCCCCCAAAAAAACAATTTAGAGTCTCCATTGCTTTTTAACGGAAGTCGAAAATGACCCCTGTTCTTCAAGTAAAAACCTCCAGAAATATTAAAATAACTTCTGAAAGTGGAAAGTAAATGTATACACTCTGAACGCAATTGACCTTGTGAAGTCGGGGAGGGGTGTTCCCCGCCACACACCTACCACATCCAAAAAAAGTTTTGCACAGTCAGAATAAAAGCACAATCAGTAAGTGACATGAAGTAACACAAGTTATTTTCATGAAGGTTTTTCTTTTTACGTGCACTTTTTAGCACCTCTTTCTGTTAGTACAACCATCTGTTGCACAAGTCGACCAGCATCCTCCCCTGTGATCTGATTTTGGGATCGTTCCAAGTCTGGGTGAGGAAGCACCGTTTAATTGCTCCTTATCAAAATACACATTCCCCGGTTGGGCTGGGGCCTTGAAGATTAGATGATCCCACTGAATCAGAGGGAATCCTAATCACGTGAGGAGGGAAAAATAAAACCTGTGCAGCGTAAAGGGAGAAAGGAGGGATTAATCCCTGCATTGCAAAAACCTGAACTTCAGCAAAACCCTCCCTTATTCCTACCCTTCTGGGAAAGCCAATTAAAAAAAACAACACCACAGTTTTCTGCATTTATGTTTGTCCTATGAGGCAAGCTCAGCAAAATTAGGGGTCCTGAAATAAAAATTACATCGGTTTTTGTAGTGGTTACAGCTACTAGGGGGAAGGAAATGGCAGAAACTTACTTATTTGGTGCATGGTACAGATCAGTACAGAGTCACCATTTCCCCTGTATCATATCTTGTGCTGTATTCCCTTATACACATGGGCTTGTCTGCACAGCAATGGGACAAGGAAAATAGATTTTTAGTAGAGGAAAGAGTTGTACCAAAAAGCAAATGGTCTATCGGCTATTATTTCAGGTTATTTTTCACCGACTGGCTTTGCAGTTGGTGCCTCTTAATTACGAAAGGCAACAATCCCAAGCTCAGTTTATTATTTGCAATAATCGCACTACCTGGGGAATGGTAGCACACAAAAAAACCTAATTTATCTAAAAGATGATCTTTTCTTAGCTCACAAAAGCAGCTCCTCAGCGCAGGGTCAAGAGGACATCAGAGAGCAACTCCATCCAAAACCCAGGGCTTCTTAAAATACAAGGCGTGCTCCAGTGTCCAGCAAACCTGTCAACACCAACACAATAGCCCTGCCTTGAGCACTTCTATTTTTAACATTTTTCCATCCATGCAAAGGACAACTATTTAATAAACCTAAAGGAAGCACAACTAAAAGAGTCAAACAAAGCTTATTTTTTTCCGGGCTGTCTGGATTACTACGAGCACAAGCTGTAACCTTCACCAGCCCAAATGTGTTGCAAGGGTTACTGAACTTCAACGTACACGGGCCTCAAAGATGCTAAAAACTGGTGCTCGATCGTCTGGGAGCACAACAGCACGTGATAGAGTCGGATCTGGTGCAAAGGCCGATGAGCGATACGCTCGTGTGACGGAATAAGTGTCATCTGGTATAACAGGCGCTGTAAAGGATACGGTTGACCTTAAACGGCCCGTTATTCATTAGATGTATCTAATCCCTTTAATTTTCCTTGGGATCGTGCTGTAAGTCTTGAGCGTTCAACAAAGCGCCTTAACAACCCGCTGGACTGCATACATGTGCGCACACTGCCTTCAGCAAACATGCCTTTGCTTGCAGGATTCGGCTTGTGTTCGGGCTGAAGACACCCCTGCTCCAAAACCGCCACCAACTCGCGGCGCTGGAAGGAAACCATGCATTTAGCATCAAAAATCAAATGACCCGGAGGTTTTCCAGTCTCTCTCCCAGCAGGAGGGAAAGGCTGAGTGCTCCAAAACCCCCAGCAGGACTCTGCGGCTTATGTACCGCAGCGACTTCACGCTGCTTCTTAAACCAAGCCCATTTTGGACGGTTTTCAAGCATTACCTGGGGTGGAGAGAGCTGACTATTCACCACCTTTCCCCCTAAATGGGAGGGATGAAGTTGCACAACAAAACTGTGCCTGCGCTCGCAAAGTGATGTGACAGAAGAGCATCCCTCCTCGTGCTCTGCCATCAGGCATCACCACCAAAACATCCCTTGCAGGGATAAAATAGCAACGACCTCTGCTCAAGCACCCCCAAAATGTGATCACCCCACCTCTTCTGAGTATATCAGAGGCACCTCCCGGCTGGATCCTGCCAGCAAGAGTCGCCTGGGCAGGAACCCGTGCAAAAATGCATCGCTCCAGGGGTTTGCTCACTCAGCTTTATCTGTGTGGGCAGGACTGTACTAAAGGGAGACCTGTGTAAAGTAAGAAAAGCCCTCAGGTATGCTAAACTCGTTTGCCACTCCTCCAGGCACCAAGGATTAAGCGAGTAGGTGAAAGTTGCATTTAAAGAAAAAACCCATTTTAGGATTAATGAGTTCATCTGCAGGAGCAAAGGGCGTTTATTTTTGTCCCTACAACAGAAGGCATAACCATCTTTATATCTATATTCTACAGAGATTTCTCGCCGTTCCTTGGTTGACCCCGTTTGCTGGAAGAGCAGCTCCGCACAGGTGGCAGATGACCTGCAGGAAAACCTCCTCCTAGGAGAGGTGTATGCCAACTTTTCATCTCTTAGGAGGCCTTTTAACAAAAGAAATGCTGACGCAATGTCAGCCCAGCCAGCCTGACACATAAAGAACAATAATTCCGCAGAAGCTGTTCTAGTAATTAACCCAAATCACTGAGACGATCCAGCCCCCTTCTCTCCTTCAGCCGCATGTTTAACTCTTAGATATGCAACGAGTATCGGTGGCACAAAAATCACTTACGGGCCCTACGCCATCCATCACTATGGGAACTCCAAGCCCATGAAGAGAAAAGCAAGTCATTACGGTGTTATTAATTCTGAGTAAGCCTATAAATTTAATTGCATCGGGATGCATCACCTCAATCTTCAGCATAATTTATGAAAAATAGATTTAGTCTCTAAAATAATTGTGATAAATGGCTTTGAAAAACACAAACAGGCAGAGTGTTTATCAAGTGATTTTCCACCATAGATCAATCTCTTGCCCTTGAATCTGCTTCCAGGATAGTCAAGCAGCTGCAAAAATATCAATTTGCCCACTTATTTTAATGGGTTATTAATTAAAAAAAAAAAACAAAACAAATCTCATTTCTGCTCATGCAAAGTCAGCTAAAACAAGACAGGACAGCTGAATCTCCAAATAAAGGCATTTTGCATAAAGTAAAACTCTACAAGAATTCAGTGTTTTAAGTCAGAATGTAATGTCTTTGACAATTCTTCCCCAAAAATGCTCTCTAATCTCTCTCTGGATCTTTTTCTCAGGTTTCTTACTTCAACTAATGAGCTGATCCATGTGCAAGGCACAAAAGTGGAAATTTCAGATTGCTCATTTCCTTTCTTTCAAAGCTCACAGTAGCTTCCCAGAATCCAAAGCCCTCGCTTTGAGTTCACCTTATCACCACAATCCTTCTGAAAAAGTTCAAAGGTGTTTTCAAAATCAAAATGCAACTAGTGTCAGTGTGACCCTCATCCCCAGGCTGTGCATCCTCGGTGCCTCTTCCCCACCAACCAGCACTCCAGTGGCCTCAGGCGCATCCCGGTATCACCAAGGCCACCGAAAGGTTATCTTTCCATCAAATTAGCCACTGGGACTTAATCAAGCGAGCTGATGCAAGGACTGTGTCATTCTTTGCCCCCAGCTGTGGTGTGTTGGGCAGGGCTGAGAGAAGCCAGTGTATCTTGGGAGATGTAAAGCCACCACCCCTTCATTCCTTGCCTCTCGAATTGCTAACACCCTGCCGAGCCGCAGGACGGCTATTCTGCGGGGACACTAGGACACCGTGGGATTCACGCACGCAAAATGCTTCTGCCTTGTAATCTGTTGTCACAGCAACGGGACTGTCAGCCTGAAAGCCTTGGGGCTGGCGGAAGAGGAAGGAGGGCATGAAGCAGATGCACAAGATAAAAACAACATAGAGACAAGTATTTGAGCACCCGGAACAAAAGCTTGAGCTTCCTTATGGCTTATACTTCATTTTGGAAAAATCACAGAATAGTTTGGGTTGGAAGGGACCTTCCCAGCTCCCCCAGTGCCACCCCTGTCATGAGCAGGGACGTCTTCACCAGCTCAGGTTGCTCAGAGCCCTGTCCAGCCTGGCCTGGGATGTCTCCAGGGATGGTTCATCCACCACCTCTCTGGCCAACCTGGGCCAGGCTCTCACCACCCTCAAGGGCCAAAATTCTTTCCTTGTATCTACTCTGAATCTCCCTTCTTTAACACCCTGTACTGAAAGGAAGATGTTTAATGACGACTTGGTTGTTTTACCTTGGTAGGATTCTTCAAAGAAACAAAATGGCATATGTCCTCTAGGCACAGTAGATGGAAGACGCTCCAGGAGTGCCTTACCAATTACTTATTAATCCCGTTTTAATTGCTGATTCAGAATGAGCAGTAATCTTTTCCTCCCCTTAAGAAATCTTTAAACCTGCCTTTCTCAAGGATGCGAGAAAACCGTGCAGAGCTAGAGCTCTTTCAACTACAAATGCTTGCTTACACTTTAAAGCAAGTCTCTACTACTAGAACTTAAGTAATCATTAAGGATATAAAGAGTATGATGTTCCACTCCACAATATGCAAAACCATCATCACTCGCCCTGGAGGCTCTTGCCTTTCCCATCTCTTCTCACAGCTCAGAAGGCAGATAGAAGAAGAAAGAAGTGGTGTTAGCATCTACCTCAAGCAGTAAGACAGAGGACAGTGAGAAAACCACAACGGATTTTTTAAACTTTTTTTTAATTATTATTTTTAAAGCACAGCGAGGCTGTCCTTGTGTTAGACCCAGCAAGACACCTCGTAGCATCACCTGAAGCAACTGCTCCATGTAAAACACCTTTCACAGCCTCCATGCCTACCTCCCAACCAAAACCTTTGGCAATCCATTACTTTTTCTGCTGAGTTACCCACACTGAAAGGTGGCTTGAAAACATCAGCAAGAAAAAAAAAAAAGCAAAAGCTGATAGATTTAAGCTGTATGTTTTAAGATAAGCTTCCCTGGAGCAGCCAGCACAGCTACCTGAACAAAGCAAGCGTTTCTGCAGACCACATACGGCTACGGGAGCACATGCCCCTCTTGCATTTTGGACTATTACCAACAAATTTCTTCAGCAAGTCTGGACACGCGTCACTCCTCAGAGGGGGATGATAAAGCAAGTTTTCCCATGTTACGCTGATTATGCACAGACAGCAAAGATGTGAACCGAAGACCCCGCACTTTCACGTCCTCCATGGGACCAACGGCAGCACCAACTCTTTTTTTTTTTTTTTTTGAGGTTTCTTCCATTTTCTCGTTGTTTCCCCAGAGCCGTGAGCAGTTTTTTGCGGCGGGATGGAGGAGGCAGCGGGGATGCTGAGCACGTGGGGATGCCCAGACCAGGCAGCTGCGTTCTTGCAGGAAGGACAAAAGCCAGCGGGGCCACCAGCACTGCTGTGAGGTTCAAAGACTCACACAATTTAGACAGGCACAGTTTAAATTTTCTGGTAATGACGTAGATTAATGGCTCCAGACCTTATTCTTTTTGCTGAGCCACCTCTCTTCTCATAAGCCCCCTCTATACCCTGTATAAGCACTTGATACCACTCCCACCACGGGATCACCCTTGCCAAACACAGATTGTTCCCTCCCACTGTTTCCAAGTTAACGTTGACTTTTTAAGGGTGAAAGCAACACAATTAATATTTTAAAAAAAGCAGGATCCAGGGGACAGAAAGGCTGGCAGACAGGGGTCTTCCCAGCCACCAGAGCAGCGTGTTGATTTTTTACCATGCAGCTCACAGAAGAACATGCCACAGATTGAATGGATGGCATGAAAAAGGTCATCGATTCGCGGCCAAATTCATGAGGAGATGTATTTGGTATGAGGTTTTGCAACGGGAAGAATTGAGAGAATACTCGTATTCTCTTCTACGTAATAGCAACACTATCCAGGCAAAGATCAGCGGCCAAGACCATAGCGCTGTTGTAACTGCACATGCAGCTAATTAACCACTAATTTGGTGAGTAAGAAAGTGCAAAGCGCCCTGAACTGACTACTTCAAGTGCACCAGAAAGCCAGTCCAGTTCCTTCCCCGACACAAACAGGAGCTTTACAGGGGCTGTAACCAAATCTCTCAAGCTTTGCAGGACTCACAAGTGACCACTGCTGCAGCTGCATCGGGGTAGGTGCTATGAATTAGGAGTAAAACAGGATTTGTCATTTTAAAAAAATAAATAAAACACAACAACAACAAACAAACAAACACCACCACCAGTATTGTTACTGCCATGGTTTTGCTTGAATTTGCAGAGAAATAAAGCACAAAAGGCAACAAACTCAACTTTGGGAATCTTCTAGTGTCCTGCCCATGTACTTTTGAAGTAGCAAAGACCTTTTCCTAGAGATTTCCAAATGTAACAGTGGATACCACATTAAAGGTCTTTTAAGAGCGCCTCTTAGATAGTTTCTCATGAAATTGTGGGCTCCATACTCAGATAAAGACTGGCAGCACTCTGCCAAGGGACAGACAGAACCCACCTGGGGTGCAAGGGACGCCCCAATTTCAGGATTTACTGTCTTCCCAGCAGATTGCAAGAGGTATGGGCTTCTCCTGATGCGGCTCCTACGCACCACAAGGAGAGGAAGTACAGAAAAATAAGGCTACAATGATATCTCTAGTGGAGAAAATGCACTTTAAGTTGTCCCAAACCCATAACTGCTATTGCTGCCTGCCCTCCAGGGTCTCGTCCTGCAGACTTGCAGCCAGATGCTCACTCATCATCTATGTTGGTAACTTCTAGCAACTTTTTCTGCACCCAATAGCCTCAACTTTTTTAAAGAAATGTAATTCTGGAAAAGAAAAAAAGGTGCTCTTTATTCCTGCTTTTTCGGGATACTGAAAGACAAGAATAACTAAGGTCACTTGCAAAAGAACTGTGGTTTCAGAGCAGTAGCTCTGTCACTCAATCATTTCCTAGAGGTATTTACCACGATTTGAAATATCAGCCCTTCACAAAAACCACAAGCTTCCTTTCCTAACCAGAATCCGGTGACTCTGGCACCGCAACAACCTACTTGCAATGTATTCAGACAAACTGCCAAAAAGAAACAGACAGCACTAAATACACTTCCTTATAACAGTTACAATAAAAGCAAAAAAGACCTTTATTTCCTAAAAGTCCTATAAAGCTCCTGATAAAGCTCATCTCTGTATCAGCACTTGAGGTACCCAGGTTTAGCTGCCTCTGTGTTGGAGGTACCAGGGATGTCCCTGCTCGTCCCCCTGTCCCTGGGGACCGCGGGAGGGAGGGTCTACGTACAATGTATGCAGAGTCGCCCTGCTTAGAAAGCACAAAAGCGGTGACTCGTGTAATGACGCTAATTTAATCAGTTAACTCATGCCTGCAGAGCAGGGATGGAGGCAACTGAAGAGCCGTCCCAGTTCCACCAGCAATCCCAGTGAGCTGGGGACAGGGGAGGGAGCAGGCTGAGCGCAACAAAGGGAAAACAAGAGATTTCATTAAATAGACACTACATGATGATGGCAGGACATCGTTTTATTTAGAGTTCACATTTCACCCTAAGAACAGACCCTACAACAGCTGCCCCATCCCAAATGTCTTTACTCCGCGCTTTGTGCGTTTTCTTCATAACCCTGCTGGAAATCAGCACCGAAAAGTGTTAGTTTTTCATGGAAAAATAAAGCCTTCAACTCTGGAAAACTTGTAACTGTCCTTCAATGAGGGGCTTCCTACCTTCCTGAACCCTACCACGTGCAAGAGGGAAACTACAGAATAATACTAAGCTTTTATCAATTCTGAATTTGCGTTGTGCCTCACTCATCTGAGTCTGATCAAAATGAGACCTGTCAGCCTCTTGCCTGAAGAGGTGTACAAAGGAGCCAGCACATGGGCTGAGAGGCTGCTCCTGGAACTGGGAAATTTCAGTAGAACATCCCCAGGATGGGGAAACACCCCCAGGAACATCTCAGTACGTGGGAAACAGGAGCAGGAGGGAGATGAAACCCAGACAGGCTGCAAGAAGCTTGACAACGGAGAAGGAAGGGAGAGGGACCAGAAAACACAAGTACCCTCTTTCCCCAAAAATAAGCCCTAGCATGATTTTTCAGGATGCTTGAAATATAAGCCGTACTCACAGTTCATTTTAAAAAGTCTATTTAAGTTGTGTCCAGGCAGCTATACATGTAAAAACATAAAATTAATTGGTGACAGAATGCAAGACAGATGTGACAGATGTTCCAGAATGCGATGACATGACTGTATTTCAATAAATGTTCGTTTTTTTGTTAAAGAATCAATGTAGATGGAGCTCACGAAAAAATAAGATATCCCCTGAAAATAAGCCCTAGCGCATCTTTTGGAGCAAAAATTAATATAAGACCCTGTCTTACTTTTGGGGACACAGGGTCAAGTAAGCACCAAGCTTAGAGCAACCAGAGCGTTAAGTATCAGCTTCTTCACTAGTTCATCGAGCAGCTGATTCAGCGTCGAGAAACTGCTCGTCCTACATTAGTCCGGCCAGGACCCATGAGACCTGCGAAGGCAGCCAAGCTTTTTAACAAAATAAAAGGAGGTTTCTGGGCCAAGCCCTGCTCCCCGACAACCGTGGGCAGGAGGCAGGGCAGAGGGAGACACGCCAGAGCCCCACAAATAAAGCTGCCAGGAAGAACATCCCCCTGCGAAATCCCACCGGATGGGAGCACGTAAAGAA
Source organism: Streptopelia decaocto (assembly GCF_964273445.1). Classification (NCBI taxonomy): domain Eukaryota; kingdom Metazoa; phylum Chordata; class Aves; order Columbiformes; family Columbidae; genus Streptopelia; species Streptopelia decaocto. The sequence continues at coordinate 5,566,137 of NC_138659.1, read as the reverse complement.
CCGCAGATGAAAGAACTATAAATAATCACCATCATCAGAAGCCGCAGAAGTCCTAGGGTGAGAACATTTTCTTTTTGCTTGGACAAGCGGTCCCACTGAATGATGTGACACCAAGAAGTATCTGATGGTGTTTTTTCCAGAAGGGACTGGTTTTTCATTCCACTGACCTCAGTAAGAGATATTCCCAACACAAACCGCATCTTTCAGACCACGCAGTTTCTACTCTGCAACCTTGTATATACAGCATAAGAAAGTACCACAAAAACTGCCCATTTACCCCTCCTGAAGGGCTTCAATACAACCATTTGCTTAAAGACTTTGAGACACTTAAACGTTTAACTCAAAGTAGGTTATAAAGATTCATTTTCCCGAAACAAAATGCACGGGAAAAGAATTTTTATGTCTTTTACTTTTTAAGTTCTGTTCAGGATTTTTGATGGTTTTCCCCCAACCAAAAAAACAAACCCAGAAACCAGCCCAGGCACAACGTGCTGTACGAGCCCCAGCTCACCGAGGTGGGAACAAGGTCTTTTCTGAAGCCAAGCAGGCTGAGCTATAAAACAGACCTCGAAAAAATAATTGCAAGACGAAAGAGCAGAGTGCTCAGAACTGGGCTGGTGCCAACCCCAAACTCTGCAGAGCTCCCTCGGCCGAGGGAATGAGTATTTTGGGCAACCCTCGGTAATCCAAATGCTACCACGTGCAGTCAGCAGCCGCCCGCTCCAACACACATGGACCGGGGAAGAACAACCCATCATTGAGCAGGTTGCGATGTCTGGTAGGCTTTAGGGTTTTTGGTTGGTTGGTTAGGTTTTTTTGAGCTGGTTTGTTCATTTTTATTATTAATTATATGCTTTTAAAATATTTTATTTATAATAAGAGACTTGTCAGACACAGCCGATCTTTAAACTTCAAAGGTTTAAGAGCAATGCAAGGGTCAAGTCTTCCTCCTTTCCGCTTCAGCCCCAGCTGCCTCACCTAAAGCCATTTAACAATTCTGCACCCTGACTGGCATCTCAGGCCCCCAAGGATGAGTTCCAGGATTGTCCCCACTGCCACGGGGCTGGTGACCTCCTGGAAAACACGGGACCTGCTACAAAGCCAAGTCAGATAAGCAATTCTCTCTCACACCCAAGTTCACAATGGAGACAAGCACATTACACAAAGCTGGCCCAGGAACCTACAAGCCCCAAGTCTTTGAAAGATCTCAATCTACCATCTCCACAAATGCCGTAAAAAAGAAAACCATCTTCTCCTTCCCCCATAAAAACAACAAACCCTTCAAACCAACTGTGCAAATAAGCCCTCAAGCCTTCTGGAAGTCTACATCCCATGTACAAGATGGTACTAGCTTACCTACCAGGGGGAAAACAAAACAACAAAAAAAATCCAATAATCGTTTTTGGATACTATTTCTAAAAGAGGAAATTCTGAAATTCTCCATTACTGAACACAGCTGTGTTGTGTCAGAACTGCGGGCGTGATTAACGCTGGAAACAGCTCTTTGATGACTATCGCACCGGAATCTCTAAAACAAGTAGAAGCATGGAAACAAGACGCGCTTTGCCACCCAGTTTCACAACAAAATGCTCAAGATCACTGAATAATATATAAGGGGTTGGTTGGTGGGTGGGGGCTTTACAGTAAGTGATCTCCCAAAAAGGGCTGGGCTGGTAGAAGAGATTAAAGACTATGGCTGATTTTATTTTTTCATTTAAATAAAATACCCTGCAATTTCTGTTCCTTTTTACAGTTGAATTTTTACCAACACTGACATGACAGCCAACATCGCCATCCTACCAGCATGCTGCTAAAAACCCGACATTACCCACAGGATGCTGCAGACCACGAGAGCAAACTCAAGTACATCCTTGGCAAATGGCTCAGCGTTAAGAGCTCGTCCTAATATTACAAGGAGTTTTAAACACAAATAGTGATGCCTCAGGTCCCCAACACCAGCATCAGCATTTATCGCTCACTTAGAGCCTGGAAAGATCAATTTGGCACACACGGGCCACGGGGAAACCCAACATAATCCTGTTTGCGCAGCAGGACAACAGACCCAGCAAGGTTTCTGCAATTTATTGGTGAACTCTGAAACTAATATTATTTTCTAATAAAAACGCACTGCGGTAGCCACCAATAAGCAAAATCTCACGGTTAAGAGATCTGTAGAAGCGGGCTGAAACAGTCCGTCTTGGGCAGGAGCTCCAAAGGGGCCGCAGCCCCAGGCTGAGCTTCCAAAGGTTATTACGAACCAGCGACGGCGACGTTTGATGCAACTAGTCCAGTTTAACCACCCAGACCTCATATCCCAGCTTATCCCACCGGGCTCAGAATTACAGTGAACTAGAGACCCAAGTTTCCCATCCATCTGCGCTGGAAATGGTTTTCTCTATGTGTTCTTTGCAGAGCGAGCCCATTTTTCATTTCTGTGGGAAGCAGCAGCCGGGGAATTTCACTTGCAGACTCAGAGAAACTGGGAGAACCTCCCAAAGCTTTGGCTGTAAGAGAAAACGCTACCAAATAAGCCAGAAATTTTGCGGCGAGCTGACAATTCTGAGCAGCAAACCCAAGCTCCCAAGTTTTGAACCTACAAAAGCAACTATTTGACTGTGTCAAAACCAGCGATTAACCCTTCTAGCAACTCAGGGCAAGCACCACAAATAGCAGCTGTTTTTGCAGCAGAATGCCACACAATCCCAGCTCTCTCCATCCCCCAAAATAAGCGCTCTGCCATGTATAGTATTCCCAAAGGCGTCACGCATTGACATCGGCGTCTCAAGGAAGACGCAGGATGGAGGAACTGGAGAAAACCTGGGAATTTAAAGGGTATGCAGGAAGCGACAAAGAGCTTTAAAGCAACTTTATATAACCACACCGAACAACTGCTGGCCATTAAAAGCCCTCATCTCTCAATTACTCCTGTCGAAACCTGCAAAAAGTAAATCAAGCCTTTGCCAGACCAACTAAAATAGAGTCCCCCCAGGGCTCCGCAAATACCACGGCGAAGCTGCCGCGGCACGGGGCCGGCCCGGGCTCGGCACATCTGCCAGGGCTTCCCAACACATCCCGAAATGCCGGAAACGCTCGCTCCCAACACCGTCATCACCGTTTCTCAGAGATTTTAAATTGTGGCAGAACTTCAGACGCGCGCGTCCTCGCTGGTTCCCCGGGAAGGCAGCGAACCGCAGCCTCGTGAAGTTTTAATAAGGTAACCCAGCAAATTAACAGCATCACTGTACTAAATAAAACAAAGCGACTGATTGCATCCCAGTGGCATAAACTACATGGTTAATTTAAAGTACATTTCATAGCCCTCCATTTGAAAAAAATAAAAAAGGACTTTTTTTCTTTCGTACTATAGGAAAAAAAAACTAATCTGCTACAAACAACTGGCAAATCAAGCCGTAGCTGAGCAAAAGAACTGGCATCTTGCCTGGGTTTCCTTGTAAATGCCTCCAAATGGCAGTCATACCCCAAACTATGCTTCACGGACAAAGTATATATAACCAAGCATCATCGCTCTCCTCAGAGCCAAATAAAGGACAGAGTGGTTAGAAAAGGAGGAGGTGAAGGAGATGGGCAATGCATTTCTCCTAACAACCAGCTTTTTTTTTTTTTTTTTTTTTTACAAGTTTTTCTTTATTTTATACATGCAGGATACCCTCTGGCTCGGTGACAAGGGTTTCTAGGCTGGTCTGCAGCAGGGATTCCAGAATAATTCGAAAGCGGGAATACTCAGTTCTAACCACAGTCCATACCCACAAACACAGCCAACGTGTTTCCAGTGAAGGTGAGCAGCAGCTTAATTTTTCTTCTTGGACGGCAGGCTCCTCTTCCCAGGCGGCGAGAGAAGAGGTGAGAATCAGCTCTTCCCATCTACCAGATAGTCCTGAACCCACAGCTGAGGCCACCGGTGTCATCGGTCCAGCACGTCTCCTGGGCACCGTCCCTGCTGAGATGCGGGGACAGGGACGGCCAGCCCAGCCTGCTCCCACCTCCCAGGCCTGTTGATGAAAGTGTGGCCGCTCTCAGTGCTGAGGACGCTGCCTCTTTGTCCGAGGAACAAAACACCGGGATCACGATAGCCGAAATCAAGCAGATCCAGGCAGAGAGTAAAAGCAGCGGGGGAAAAATGAGAGGTGGCTCCAGCAGGGATAATTTGGAACAGGGACATAAAAAAGTGGATAAAAAATGTCTTGAAACAACAAAAAGCACAGAGAACTTAGAGCTGATGAAGGAAGAAGTGAGAATCTGATCTGAAAAAAAGATATATCTGAAATGACACAAGCCTTTTGCCCAGCAACACTGCCTAGCACCAAAAATACTCAGTCTTATTTCTTTTCCCCTTCTTCCAGTGTTTAGATGAGCAGCCTTAACACATGGCTTTGGTGTGTTAGGGGTCTAGATAGCAAAGCCCTGCTAAAATGTACACACACAAAGTGCTGGGGAGATGCCAGAGCGATCCCAATGCTCCCAGCACAAGCAAACAGCACAGACTGTAAAAATAACGTGATGCTCTGGCTTCAGAAAAAGCGGCCAACTAACTACATACCGTAACGCCGCAGCGTCCATCTTCTATTTAAAAGCTGGCACCGCTGCTCCAAAGTCCTTATTCCTGGAGTATACAGGAACATGGGGGGAGGGCAGCATTGGGAAAGAAAGACTGGTTGGGTCAAGTCTAAATTAGAAATAATTCAACCTGAAGAACTAGAAAAATGGGGAAAGGAGAGGGATGCTTTTGAGAAAAGTGGAAGAAAGGACATGGCAGCGCTCCCCCCTCCTCTCGCCCACTAACCTCATTACCCGGACACCACAACTCCCCCCCTCCTGATTTACAGCTGCGAATTCATGTCGCCAGGCCTCATGGGGGAGGACTCCTACTCAGGGGGTCTTAATACCCTCTCACACAAAGAGCAGCAGCTTTTATAACTCCAGATGCTCCTTGTGCAGGGACTGGTAATTACCCCAATTCCACTCTCCCCAGGGAGCACCCTGACTTCTAGGCACAGATCTCTTTTCTAAACACCCCCAGGATCCCAGCCTTTAACTTGGTCATAGCAATCTGGCTGTATTTTCTTCTACCTCAGGCTCATTGCTAACATCTAGCCCCAAAACTAAACATTTTTAAACTTGTTTTGAACTGTAAACTGTAATAAGATTGGAAAGAAACCCACACTCACAGGCTGGCTGCAGTTCTTACTGACCCTTTGAAGGCTCCTCCAAAACGTTACACTGATTTACACAGACATTGCTGGATGTTAATCAAGACATCACAAACTGCCATAAGCTCAGTGCAGGGCAGCACTTGCATGTTGGAAGCCCAAAGGTGACACTGCCAGCCCCAAACAGGTGCAAACCAGCTCTAACCATTCAGGATAACCAGTGCTCTTAGAAATAAAGGCGACTGCAGCATCAAACAAGGACACGGGTTTGAGCACACAGCCTAATCTTAGAAAAACAACACACAAAACTAACTGCATAAAAGGGCCCTGTGTCCCAGAACGCACTCACATCCGACCAAGTACGCAAATACTCGTCAAGCCCTTTGCCTCTTACCGATGCCAATAATTAAGTGTCCTGCAGACCATGGTGTGCCGGGGGCACGCAGAATCCAAGCTCACACAAAGAAAAACGGCTTGAAGTCTTCACAAGAGAGAGGGAGCAACACAGCAGAGGAGTTTGGGGCATTTGAGACTGAAATGGCACTTTATGGTACTCGACAGTTCTTCAACCTGCAATGACCTCGGCGATGTACACAAAGTCTCACGGGAATATTTGCTGCTCGCACAGCACGTGCACCGACAGCTTAATGCCTTGCTATGAGTCTTCTTTAACTCCTGCCGCCACCATCATGCCTGTAACAAGCTTCTGATTCTTAAAAGGCTTTATACTAGAAACACCCCACCCAAACACCTAACTGGAAAAAAAAAAAGAAACAAAAGCCACACTCAAACATCTGCGTGTCAGCCAGGCAGCTTCTTAAAATGCTTTAGTCCAAAAGATATGCTGGAGCAAATTCACAAAGCTACAGGAGCCTGTGAACAAACCTGAAACCCAAGCGATTATGACAATCAGGTTGCAATGCTACAGTATTTTAAAGATGCGGTTGTTTTCATCAAAGAAATGTGCACAGTTCTTCAAAGCCCAGGATGCAGCGCACTTCTTGCTCCAGTATGTCAGAAAAACATTTTTCAAAGAACACCCATATACATACAGATGCACAGACTCAAGGGCAGCACCAATACAGACGCGCCTATAAACTATGTTTTACCTTGATAATGAAGAATTATGTTGATGTTCTATTGCAAAAGAAGCTGAGATCAAATCTCAGCCCACCATTTTTTCCCAGATTTCCTGAATAAAAATCCCCAATGTACAAGGAAAATAAGATAAACCAGCCTTAGTAACTACCTCCCTTATGCAAACGATTACAGACACTTACATGGTATATTGCTTTCAAGATTCCTAACGCAAACAGAGATTTTTAGGTCAGTGAGATGCTCCCAGAGCTGGGGCAGGTGAATGCTGTCAGCAGGTAACCCCTCAGCTGGGGCAGGTGAATGCTGTCAGCAGGTAACCCCTCGTACAGGACTCTACACCATTGTCTCTATCTCACAAAAGCAGACAGGAGCTTTCACACCACCTGTCCTCAGGCTGTGAAATCAAACATCCAGCTCCCCAACCCCTAACACAACTCTTTACCCCGCCCCCCCTCTAAATTACATCAAAAGCAAGATAGAATCATAGAATCATTTTGGTTGGAAAAGACCTTTAAGATCTCTGAACCCAACCGTTAACCTAACACTGGTAAGTCCACCTCTAAACCATGTCCCCAAGATGTATTATTGATGCTAAAACTTAAGGTTCAAGAGCAGCTCTTCAACAAAAAACATGAACGGTTACACTGAGGATTTTTTTTTTGTTTTACTTTATTTAATGATGTGAGGATAAGCACTGGGGTTACAACTTTCCCTTAGATGTCTTGTCTTCCAGTCCTAAACAATCACCTTTCCTCCATGTCACAACAGCTTAGATAAGCGGATGAGCAGAGCAAAACAAACCCTTGCCCACAAACCAAAGCGAAGGCTAAAATACTTCATCCCAAAGGAACCCCTGGGAATGCTGGCGAGCGAGACAACTCTCCTTTTCCTTTTTTGACTCAACGTTACGTGTTCCGCAGCAACGCTGACTACCCCGAGAAACCTAATTCACACAGTATTTAATATTTAAAAGACAATGCTGCCCTAGTATAAGAAAGAGAACATAGAGCAGGCAGATGTGCATCTGCACACACACGTTTACCTGCAGTGCTTGCTGCCTTCCCACCACCCAAACCAGAGTATGGGGGCTTCACAATTTGGGGTTCATCGCACCCTGAAGAGAAGCTGGCAAATTAACGTGTGCTGATATTAAGTTACAAAAGATGCATCCACTATTAACTAATTGATATGATAAATGCTTTCTGACCACCTGCAAAACAAGGGGATGTTTTTCAAGTTTTAGATCCTTCTGCATGAGAAGAGACAGAACATTAAGTAATACACTGTTTAGAAGCAAAGTGCTTACCTTATATTTGACTAGTAACTAATAGATAGATTGTAAGTAAGAAACTAATCAATTGCAACTAACTTCACAAATTATTTCTTGGTGTAGATGTATCCTATGTTAAAAATTTCCAAAAATTGTAATGAATACGCAATAATTGCGTGAACATAAGCAACGCAGCAGCACCCCGTTGCTGGAGCACTTATGGAGGATGATCCCCAGTGTTCTAATGAAGAATGCCTGCTTAACGGTATAATTGACTTTGCTGTTAAGTTTATTTCTTTGTTTCAGCCCCACAGCAAACTCCCACAGCCTGGGCAGCAGAGATCCCTTCCAACACTCATTCTCGCTGTGGGGAAGGCTGAAATTCACGTTTACAAAGCACCGTTTTGCAGCCGTGACTGTCCCCAAGGACACCGCCAGCAGCCTGGGGTGAAGTGAAACAAAGAAAACAGCAAAGTCAATTATACTGTTAAGCAGGCATTCTTCATTAGAACACCGGGGATCATCCTCCATAAGTGCTCCAATGACTAGATGCTCTTGCGTTGCTTATGCTCACACAATTCTTACGTATTCATTACAATTTTTAGAAGTTTTTAACATACATCTATACCAAGAAATAATTGATAAGGTTAGTTACAATTCCTTAGTTTCTTACTTACAATATATCTATTAATTACTAGTCAAATATAAGGTAAGCACTTTGCTTCTTAACAGTGTATTACTTAATATTCTGTCTCTTGTCATGCAAAAGGATCTAAAACTTGAAAAACTTCCCCTCGTTTTGCAGGTGGTCAGAAAGCATTTATCACGTCAATTGGTTAATGACGGGCGCGTCTTTTGTAACTGAATCACAGCACACGTTAATTTAGCAGTTTCTCTTCAGAAGAGCCCCGCAGGACCAAACCCTCGGCTGAGGCGACCCCGGGGCGTTTCACTGTGACAAACCGAGCCGGGATCTGCTCACACCCCCAAACCCCGCCGCCCCGGGGCCTAATTACCGCCCTTAACCAACACGAACCCAAGCGACGGCGCTAGGACCCGGGGCGGCCCCTCAGCCCCCCTGCCCCTCCGCGGCCTCCCCGCTGCCGCCGCTCTCCCGGGGGGCCTTACCCAGGTGCAGGGTGAGGTTGACGGCGGTGGGGTGCTGCACGCCGGCCAGCATGGTGCGGCTCTGCCACCAGGTGGCATCGGCCGGGCTGTTGTAGTCGGTGAGGAAGGCGGCGCCGTGGCTCAGGTGCGGCTGGGCGGCGTCGCAGAGGTGGCAGGACTGGGTGACGCCGGTGACGCCGGTCTGCACGCAGTACTCCTCGGCCGGCGCCCCGCACGTGTGGGTGGCCAGCACGGTGGCGTTGAACGCGGCGTTGACGAACTCGGGCATGCAGCGCTGCGGCCGGCCGCTCCGCTCCTCCGTGCACTCGTCCATGGCGCCGCCGCACCGCCCCGCCAGCCACAGCCACAGCGCCGCCAGCCACAGCGCCCGGCGCTCACCCCCCATGCCGCTGGGCTGGCCGAGCGGGCGCGGAGCCGGCGGAGGGGCTCGCTGGCTGCTGCTCGTCCCGCCGCTCCCCGCCTGGCCGCGGGCTGGGATGGGCCCGGCCCGGGCGGGGCTGCAGCGCGGGGCAGGCCGGGAGCGGGTCCCCTCCTCCCGGAATGCGCGGGCTTAAAGGGGCGATGGCGGCGGGGCCCGGCCTGAGGAGAAACGCCTTTCCCGCCTTTTCGCCCCGCTGCCGGCGGCCCCCGCGGAGGGGACACCCTCTGTGTGACAGGGATCGCCCCCACAGCGGCGTCGCCTGTCGCCGAGCGGGCGGGGACGTCACCCCCCGCCATGGCGCCGGGCCCAGTCACCGCCTCTGCCTCCTCAGAAGCCGCTCCGTTTCCTTATTTCAAAGGAAAAAAAAGTTTCTCAAGAAATCTGAGAAAACTGCGCTTTCCCAGAGGGGCCATTCTGAACCCGGTCTGTCTCCTGAAAATGAGCGGACCCGTGTTGCCCCTCAGCTTCTTTAAATTTTAATGAGCTTCCGGCAATTTTCGCATCTAAACCCATATCTCTGCGCTGCTTAGAGGGATCCGCTCTGCCAGGTGTAGCCAAAGGCTGGGTTATGGTTTCTAGCTATTGCTGTAAGCTCTCCCTGTGCCGTTTCAGGTCAAGGAATTGTGTAAAAGATTCATCGTGTAAAATCCAGGAAATCGTGTAACGCCAAAACTGCTTTTCTAGGAGAAAGTGCCTCCAGAAGCCCGCTCAGGAAACAGGAAACTGCTCCTCGAGATAGAAATCGATAGGAGAGTCAAGGAAAGGCTTGACAGACTCGGTTGTATTCTGAGAAAACCTGAGTGCAGCCTGTGGCGGAAAGAACAGAAAAAATACAGTCTGTTCTGGGAAAAACATACACTTTCTTGGTTGAAAGCAAACACACTTATCCTACAGAAGCCGACCCTGTGCTTCTGGCATGTTCATCAGCTCTGCACAGCACGTACTCATAAGCGAGCCTGGAAATGTTCCTGCTGCTGGTAGATTTTATTATTGCATTTGGCGCTATGCATCGGGGCAGCGATTCCTCTCTCTGCCTCCCTGATAGAGTGTTAATTAACCTGGCCATGACGAGCTGGCCTCTGTGCCAAGAGTCCCCCTGACACCAGCAGAAGGGACGCGGGTGCGTTACGGAGTCATCGCTGTTGTTTGGGCTGGAATCACGCATCTCCAGCGGGAAGTTTGATTTCCGTCACCTTACCCCTCTTTTCCTCGGTTTCTGCTGTGAAATCGATGCCGAGCTGATGCTGTCAAGGCAGAAGCTCTGGAAACTGCGCCGGTGGAGCTTCTGGGGTTCAGTAGCAGCCTCCACGATGCCTCCAGTTGAGAGTGGACATGGCAAGGTAGGCAACATATCATTTCCAGGTTATGGATTCTAATAAAGAAATCCCGAGAAGGAGATATCTGCTGATATTTCTCATCAAAATCCACTTCATACTCGTAACTGTAATTTAATCTTTGACATACATGGTTAAAGTATGGGACATATCAGGCGATGCAGTCATATTTCATTTGGTAGAATTAAATCTCGGATCTCTATAAATACATGACCTGTGCCTTCCTTTTCATGTTTCACCCGCTGAAATACTCTGTCAAAGCATCGCAGCGTATTCTGCATAAACCCATTTCCTTTCCAACACAGAAAAAAAAGCATCCTTGTGTAAAATAACTGTGTCTTAAAAGCACAGAACCTGGCTAACTTCTCCAACTTTGCAATGCTTACAGGGGTGAAAAATAGTAAAAATACCTCAGTCCATAAATTCTTATGACTGGAAAGTCCCACAAAGTGGAGTGAGTCATCCTGCATAGCAGGAGTGGCCTGAAAGGAAGGAAGGACTGTTGGATAGATAGGATGGGCACCGCAACGAAACTTACAGTTCACCATCTGTAAAATAAGAGTAATATTTGTGGGTAAGGTTCGTGACTGTGCTGGGCTTAGGCAGCGTGGCATAATGAAACAAAAGTGCAAAAAATGACGTGGCTGCTGCTTCAGGTGCAAGTCTTCAAGCACTTGTTGCCCCAAATTGCGCTGATCACAATGATATCAAGTCTCAAGAAAATTTGCTCTCTATTTCATAATGAGGTGGTCAGGGAAGAATCTAAATATTAAAAGTTAACTGTGCAAACCAGCGCATTATTAGTTCAATTCTTTTTTAAAGTACACAAAGCAGATTAAATGAATGAGAACAAGCGGGGAGAGGGTAAGAACCAAGAAATGAAAAAAAAAAATGAAGGGCAACATAAAAATCTGAGAGGAAACAGCCTTTAGAAAGACAACTCTTACAGGAAATTCTGTCAGCTTTTGGAAGGCCAGGACTCCTGAAGTTGGCAGTCTCAGTCTTCAAATAGAGTTCTTTTAGAGTGAAGAAAAAAAAAAAAAAGGCAGTATTTTCTTTCCTTTTGATCAAAATAAAATTGCAACAATGTAGTGTGCACTCACAAGCGATTACAAATAATATATGAGGAGCATGGTTAGTCTCTGTCCTTCTACAGAAGCTCCAACCAAGCGGTAACACACCTCAACACCAAGACATTTGATCCATTTGGGGCTCCTGAGTTCCAGAATGGTTTTAGAAAGCACCACAGAGCAGCAAACACTTTAATTTTCAGTCTTCCTGTACTGATTTAGCACCAGAATTTGTTCACAGTCAAAATTTGAGTGCATGTGCTCAGCAAAACTGCTCAGAAGTTTCAGGTTGTGACAGCAGAGCTTGGTGTTCTGCGGGTCTCAATTATTAAAACAGATTGATAAAAGTAACCCCCCCCAGAGAAAAACAACCTGCATTTGCTAATAAATGTAAACAGGCAGCTTGAGGACCCCAAAATGAAAAGTGCTGCACACCCACACATTTCATTCCCAGTACTTGTCTGTTTACACTAAAAAATGAGGGAGAGAAAAGCCCTGTGCTCACTGTCAGCCTTACAGAGTTATCAGCCACAGGAGGAGGGACCCAAGGAACCTAACAAAATGTCACTTGTCACAATCTGGCTGTTTTGGGCAACAGAAGAAAAAGTTTCCAGAAGTTTCCTGCCCTTCATTAAGCAGGGGCTTCCCATGGGCCCCACCGCTTTTCTCAGTGGACACAGTGAAAACAACAGTAATCGCAGCGGACATCCACTCTCCGGCCACCAAATCACCAAAAACACATAAAAGAAAGTGAGCGAGTCAGCAGATTCACCCAAGCAAAAAGTATCAGAGCTCAGAATGGCTGGGTGACAAAATTCAGATGCTTTTAAAGGTGTATACGAAAACAAACCACACTGCAGTCTCCAGTAGCACATTGGGGAACGCAGAAATAAACCCGCTCTAAACTGTTTCTTTTTATGAAGATAAAAGACAAGCTTTAGGCTTGTTTTTCTATCTCTGTTGAAAACTTTATTTTACCAAGTTGGATTAAATATTTTGACTCAGTCCCAGCTGGGATAATCTCTGTGATGCCACTGAAGCATATAAATTACTGCAAATTTCATCGAGTGATCCATCACATTCTAGTGCCCAAAGTGAAATGAACAAAGTGCCCATGTGCAAGGTGGGATTTTGATTCTGCTCTTACCAGCTGGGCTCTGCTTCAACCTCAGTGTCCATGACAAAAAAGCTTGACTGATCCAGGCAGTGGCCTACAGGTGTGTCTACAACAGGAGAGAACAGCTGTACAGAGTTAAAGCTCCTCACACTTTGTTACAACAAGCATGGCAGAAACTGCAGATCGTGGAATGAGGTTAAAGATTTAACGATTTACTTCTGCATTCAGTGCAACAAATGCAGCTTAGGACTGGCTGCAAATGCATAAGAAATGCTAAAACGTTTAAAAGCCATCCTGTTTAGAGAAGTTCTGCAATCCAGGATAGGTGTGCAGAGAGTGTGAGTTAATTTGGGAAACGTCTGAGGTTTCAGTAATGCGCTATCAGTAAAAGTACAGAATAAATCAGAGAACCATACTAGCTACAAAGTACTCATACCTATCATGGTTTTTATGGAAGCAGAAAGTTTCTGCAGTCATATAAATGGAACTGAAAAAGAAAGCTACTGGAAAGGCAAGCAGATGTTTCATAAAATGGTCTATTTTATATTCTTAGTGGCTCTTGCAGATTATCCTGAATAATCCTATATGACAACTACTGGTAGGTGAATAAAAAAGTGTATCTGAACCTGCTCATGGGAGATAATCTGCTTCTTACAAGTTTCTGCAAACACAGGAGAAATGAAAGACATCATAAGCTGATTATTTTATCTCCTTTCTGAAGTGGGCCTGGGATGTAGCCTTGTTTTCTCTCCTCAGGACTGTAACGCTGGGAAGAAATAAGCTAACACAAAAATGAAACATGAAAGGACCGTGCAGCTTTTAATCTTCCTGTTGTGGATTCAAACACAGCCCCTGAATTTAACCAACCACATCTTGCAGTAGTATCAGAAGGACACTAAATTCACCGAGAATAGTCTCCAGCTCGGTGCCGCTTTCATCCTTGCACCACAGAGCCCACTGACAGATGCTCTGCCACCAAAAAATCCCAGCAGTATTTAGGTTTCCAATGCACCGATGAAGTTCTCTCTGTAAAAAGCAGGGCTTGTTTACCCAGATCCATTTGGATAATGCCTGAGTCCTGTTCTTCACCGATGTGCATAGCTATGCAAATCCTTCACACGCGTTGTGAGCTGGGGCTGTTTATACCAACTGTGAAACATTCCCAGGAGAACTGTCTTCCAAGCCAGATAAAACACTGTCCCAGAAAGAAGCGCGTGCGTTGGGGTGGGCAGAGGTATCTCACCATGAAGGGTGTTGACCTGTGTGACCACAATGAAGTTGTCTAACAAATATCTTTCCTGAACTTCCAGCAGAATTCCCTAGATAGATTGTTTTCATCAGAAAGTAGGATAACTGCTTTTGCCCGGTGCCAACAGGACTTAAATTTTCTTCCCAGTTGATTCTTAACTATTAATTTATGGTCACAACCTGTTTTTTTTATAGCACAGTCTGCCATGATTATTATTTTATTAATAGTTAGTCACATTGCTGTTTTGTATCATCAGTAAACCCTTTCTTTTCCTCATAAAGATGGCCATTGAGAGCTATAAATTGTTTTTCTCGACCAGCAAGCTGTGGTCTCATCTGTTGTTATGCCAGAAGAGTCACACCTGGATGACCAGCTGGAGGATGGCAAAAACTAGCGTGTCACTTTGGGATCTGGAGGTTCACCGATCTCCCCCTAAAGATCCTCAGCAACTCGTCTCTGCTCCCACGTGGAACCGGGTTGGGGCAGAGCTGCTTCCCCATCGCGTGACGGGGAGGACAAGTGAAGGGTGAGGAGCTGCAGGGACTCTGACCTGGAGAGCTGCCTTTGGGACACCCACACATGCCTCATCTCTACTCTTGGTACTCCCATCTCTCTGTGTTCTCCCCTCCCTGTCTGTTGATGGACAGACAATGACCAGCTGGGAGGAGGGAAGAGACATCTCTGTACCCAGAGCCCTCCTGCCAGACAAAAGAAGCAAATCAGGGAAAATCTGTTCAGCCCCTGCAGCAAAAAAAATACTTGGAAGGAGCAGAATCTTCTGAAAATACAGCTGTTAGGCTCTACCACGCCTCTGCAAAGCTGCAAAGCACACATGAACTGCAATTTTCAGAGGTTTGTAACTCAGCCGTCTTTAGGTAGATGTTTGCAAGAACACCAAAAGCTTGGTTTTGACATCAAGACTATTCCCCCAGCCAACACCGATCCCTTGATCTGAACAGCGTCACAGTGAAACACAGGCAGTGGCTTTGAGGTACTTTGCACACTAATGGATTCCCTAATGTTTTTGTTTGATCCAAATCGCTCTCAACTGAAAAGGAACATAAAAACTCAGCAAACATAGCGATAATGAGACCCGTTCCACCTGGTTGTTTGCTCGTCCATAGGTATCACAGGACTGGAAGATACTCTGACCCTGCAGAGACTGGGAATTAATCCCAATCCACAGGCAAGAGTGTTGGAACCTCATTCATTGGGAGCAACTGAATTCCCGTTTCCTTCCGTGTCCATAGTTTTGGAATAGTAAGAGAATTCATCCTCCTAGGTTGAAGCACACAAAATGCTGTGTAAACACTCACACTGCTACTTAGGGATTATCAAAGCAAAGAGAAAAATTAAGTTTGTTAGGGAAGGAAATGACATTTTCAAAACTCATCAGTTGATACCATAAACAATGGGAAAATGCCAAAAATGCCTTCTAAATAGACTGTTTCCTGCTAAATGTCTCCTTTTTTTTTTTTTTTCTTTTGAAGTAGCAATAGAAAGCTACCTACGGAGGAGATTTGAAAATGTACTAGAATAAGAACTCAACAGGCAAGAAAAAACATAGTTTTCATAGCTGTAAGCTGCATTTTGTTTGCTGGGAACCTCAACATACTACCCACATTTTCATCCCTGACACTCAGTTCATGGAAATATCAGAAAGACTATCAAGTATTCAGAAAGATGCAGTGACTGTGAAGGGATGGGAAATTCTAAGACCTGTATCCTGAGTTTTTACTTGTCAAATCCTTCAATAATAGGAAACCTGTAGTCTCTTCAACTGTTATTAATTTATTAAATTTTGGAGCTCAGAAAAATTATTACATCAGAGAATTTAATTACATTAAAAGCATTTATCCAGTAGTTCAACTGGAACATTTATCTGACAATTCATTTTTGATATGATAATTTGCCTCCAGCTGTAAGCATGTTATTTTAAAACCATACAAAGAAGTTAAAATCAAGATTTAGTGTGTTGATTTATTAAACAGTGAATCGTAATTGTTTGTGATGGGTTTAACTTAAAATAAGCACCAGGAGAGGGTACAGAGGAGAGACGACATCTCTATAGGATGGTAATGTAAATCCCGTCTGCTCCTGTTTTCTCTCAGATTCAGATTTTTTAATATATCTTTTAGTTAGCATTGAAATGACATTAGAGATTTAGATACCAGGACATGCTTCTCCAAAGTTATTTCTTATACAATTTGAAATCACAGAATGTTCTTTAAAATAGCACCTCATTGTGACTGTCCAGTGTTTTTTTAACCCAGAATGTAGTTTTTGTTGCTCCACTTTGGGGCTTGAGTTGTTCTCAGAACACATTTCACACCTCCCCATCAGCCACCGGCTGGTGGCAACCCAGTTTTTGCCACCCGAACTGCTTAACTTCAAAGGTTAAGAAAACAAAAAGGCTCCAGAACATAAACATCTTTACATAGTAATACATACCTAGCATACCACTTTCATCAACGCTTCGGTGCAGCTCCCAAAGCTCTAAAATGGCATCTGAAACGTTAAACAGGTTTGTTCGCTCCCGCATTTTCCTGTATTTAAAGCTAAGAAGTGTCCCTGGATATGTACATTAGTAGGGCAGGCTGCCTTATTGAACGTTAATGTTTTATCAGACACTACTGGATACCATTTTAATAAATATTATACCCGTGTTTGCTCTACAAACCCACAGACGTATTCAGCTTCTCTTTCGTTTTGCCGAACTACCCATCTTTTTTCTTACAATGAAGCTGGTTGCATAATGGGTAAACTGGATTTAATGAGTTTTGCCAGATGGGTATCCCTCCGGGGTACCCCCTTCCAGTTCCTTTATGCAAATATAAATGTAATTTATCGAAGAAGTGTCAGTCTTGAAAGGTTTTCCATGTATTCACCTCATCTCCAGCTCCACTGCAGACAAGTACAGGTGCCCACAGTCTTAACAAACACCATCTCTCAGGGCAAGAGGCAATAACAACTCTTCAGGCGCTGGAAGCCCCATGGCCAGGGCTGGGCTCAGCAACATCTGGCTTTCCAAAGAGAGCAAAAAAATAATGAACGAGGCTGCACAAACAGATGACACAGAATTCATTAGTCCCCCAAAGTGTACAACAGACAGTTAGCATTTTTCTCATTCTGAACCCAAGTACTCACAGTCAAGTTTCCTTCCAGGTCGCAGTTGGGACGGCAGATGTTCTCCCAGTGTGTTGCTCTCCTCGCATCCTGCGCTCGGGATTGCCAATTTATTCAGGTTCCAGAATATAAACAGGAGTTAGCTCAATGAAGCAATTGTTCACCCCGCTTGTGAATTACGCAAGATCATTTTGTTGGCTTCTTTTGGATTCCTGCTCCAGAGGAACTGAAATGAGAAGGGGTGAGGAGCAGAGCGGCACCAAGCAGTTGCTCTGGGTAAGGACACCTCCTGCATGGCTGGGAACGCTCTGCAAAAAAACATTTTGTACTCATTGTTAGGTCATTAACATGCCAGTAATTTATTTTTTTTTCTGTATATTCAGGGCATTTAGGGACTCATCGATGCTAGTTCTCTATAAAATGACAGACAAGACACGTACAGGTTTATCCTGACACATTACAAATCCATTTCAATAGGGTTGTAATAGGAAGACTCTTCTGAGCACGTTATGGTTTTTGTAGCTGTACACCGTAACTCCCCGCATTTTTCACATTTCCTGCGGCTTGTGGAGTTGGAATTCTCCAGTAAATGGCTGGTTAGAAGAAAGATTACCAGGGGTGGCACGGAACAAGCACCCTTGTTAGGTGTGTGCCATCCTGGAGCTGTAGAGAGGCAGAACCCACCTCTGTAGCAGTCTTAAAATAGTGAGACGCTAGCTGGTTAGTACCAGAGCAGAGCAGCAGCAGACAGACAGGCTATAGGCAGAGGGTGCCAGCGACGCAATGGACAAATCCCTTTTGGAAAAACTGAAGAGGAAAGAAAACAACTGCCTTGGGATCTACAAGACTAAACCAGAGCATTTTGTTGTCAGTTCAGATTTAATTATGCCTGCTGTTGGAATACTTTTTGGGGTAACTTTACCTATCATCCATCCATCCATACATCTATCTATCATCTATCTTATCTACCTATCTATCTATCTATCTATCTTAGTGTATCCTTGCTGCTATCCATGATGATACACATCCTGATGATCCATGAAAACTCATGTCAAAATCAGTAGGCTAATGATCAATGTAGTGCCTTTAACAGAACAGAATTCCACCAAGGGCCTTTCTCAGGGGAGGAAATAATCTTTCAGTGGGATAAAATGAGCATTACTGAGCACAGTGTGTTGTGATTTGAGATTTTTGTTTCTTAGAAGACAACTAACGTTCTCTTTTAAGATTTCTGTTATGTAAACACTTTCAGCTCAAGATTAAGTTCCCAGCCTTCTCTAGGATAAGCTAACTAGGCTGAAGCCTTTTCATTAGACCTATTTTTGGCATTGGATACTTTGTGATCACTTTGAACTCTCTCCAGATTTTTAATGCAGCAAAAATGCTGGATGTGAGTATTGAGTACATTTGAGAAGTAATCTTGCTCTTAGCATATGCAGAAATAACATAAATGTTTTTATGTGCCCATGTCTTTGCAGCCACCATGTGTTCATATCTTTTTGTTCACTTATTTATTTACAGTGATTTCTAACGCCTCTTTAGAAATAGCTTTCTACATAGTCAGCTGTGCAGCTCTGGTTTTACTAAACTCGTTTTCCCGACAAAGCTCATTTACTTGAAACAAAACAAACCAGACCTGAGTTGGTATTTTAAGTTTACAGTAGCTCCTCCTCTTTTGGTCTGGTTTGGAGAGTCTCCACTCAGAGTTTGAAGGTCACTTTTACAGAGCCTTAACCTGGAAAGTCTCAGGCTGAAAAACGAAGGCTTCATCAAAGCTGGAAGCAACTCAAGATAAGTCACATAGTGTGGGAAAGCTAAATAAGCTACTTGCATTGTTTAGACAACTTTGAATACATGAGTCACAGGGAATGAGGGAAGGAACCATCCTTTAAAAATGTAAATTCAGAAACCAGCATTTGGGACAGCCTACATAGGCTTTGTTGCTCACTTGTACACGCTGGTTACTATTTGATGTAGCTGTTATTTTTAATGTATATAGCACATAGACTCAAAAATATTCTTGCCTGGGAAGAATTACAGGAAGGTAAGATGCTGTTCTCACACATACCAATTTTTAGTTTAATATTACACACCATTTATTTAAGCAGCTTTGTCAGTTGAATGACAAGAACATATAGCTACGTCTGTCCCTCTAGTTCCTTGTGTGTATGACAGTGCTAATGTAAAGAGGTACTGACACTTGGAGCCTTTGCTCTACATTAGTTTACTCACAAACCACCTCAGAGTTCATCATGGCAGCTCACAGCCTCTGTACCTTTTGCCGAACCATTTTCTTCTAATTTTGAAAATACACCAAGAGAACTGGTTGATAACATTCCGGAGGAACTGGAACTTTGCGCAATGTTGCTGGAAGCCCAGCCCAGAGGGGGACAGGGTGACGCCAGGTTTGAATTACGGTGCAAGTTGTGAGGCATTTAGCTTTTTGCACGATTTTGCCATTCACAGGTAACACAACATTAACATAGGAGCTGTATCCATAGCAGAAATATCTTAAAGCTTATTTTGTTTGGTAACAGTAGAAAAGGAATCATATGTCGAGTAGGCAACATTATGGATCCTGATGACTCTTGTGATTGGGAACCACCCGGGAGATAAGGTTGTGGCAATGCTGTCTTTGTTCCAAACGATCAATTTAAAGTGACACTTCAAAAGCAATCAGTTTGAATCTCAGAGATTTTTCTTTGGAAAAAAATCAAGAGTAAATTGAAAACTTTGTCGAGTAAATGCAATTTGGAACACTACAAGACAAAACTCTTTCCCAGTTTTGAAAAATTTAGTCTTGGACTTTGTCCTGAGTGAAGGAAGAAAAAAAACAACGTAATCTGAAGCTCTTGAGAGTCTGCAAACATGAAAATGCTTTCACGTGCAGCTGTTGTTTTGCTTCGATTTTTGTGCCTCGCCCTTCTCATAAAGATCATCAAATGGGAGTCTGTAATTTCTAAGTAGTCTCTTCTCCTAATGGTTTGTTTTCCTCACTTTATGTATCTCAACCTACTTCAAAAATCGCAAAGACCCTTAACAGCATGGTAGGCGAGGGCCATAGGAGTGAATGGGTGGTTCCTAGCTGAGAACAGTGACAGCCATTTGCATAGTGGTCTTCGCCTCTGGTGAAGTCTTTTTTGTTAATGGTATTAAAAGTATCATATGCGTAAATCATCTCCAGGATGTAAAAAGATTCTTGTGTGATTATCAAGAGCGAGCACGCAGGATCTGCTTGCAAACAAACGCAGTCAGTGCTGGCTTTTCATCCAACACAAGGTTGCCTCTTTCAGCTTTATTAATATGTTGACTGTTAGTAAGACCGTGGTTGCTGTTTTGGGGGCTGTTTACTATGAGTTCTGGGAATAAACCGATATTAAAGCTAGTGTCTATCTCTGATTCTCCCACTGTCCAATGAGGACGGCAATCCTTTTTTTTACCAGTCATTAGCATATGCAGAGGAACATCTTTCTGCCTGATTTATCCTAATTTACATAAAGCCAAGATCAATGTGTGTTGCACCTTCAACTTCTACCCAATATCCACATTCTTTGCGATCCATTACCACTGTAACCAGGTGAACACAGGCGCTCCTGCGGAAAACCAGAAAAGCTCTTTGGAAGGGAACTTCAGTGGTAACTGCTGCACCAGAGGTGCTCCCGAGGCTGACGGCCTCTCCTGGGCTGAAAATTAGCGAGCTCTTCAACAGGCACTTGTTCTCTCCACTGTGGAAAGGACAGTCTGTTCTTTTTGGTTGCCGTGGCTTAGCCCATCTGTTGTTCCATCACCTTTGCTCATCTTCTTTATCAGCGCAGCAGAGCCACCCAACTTTTCCTGGACTAATACAGGTGCACCTCTCCTGAAGAATTGGTCTCTACAGACAAAGATGGGAAATTTTTTAAACCCCTCTCCTCTTTCTCTTCTCCCAGCAGTGTTGCGGAGTCTCTGGCCGGTCCCACGAGCAGCCTGCCAGCTCCACCAGCCAAACCAAACGTCTGCATGAGCCCTCGGGGAGGAGGACGAACCATTTTTATGGCAGCTGTAAAAGGTCACACGGTAAACACCCAGCGCTACCGCTCATCTGGTGTCCCAACTGCTCCAAGTAGTTTGGCGGGGTGTAGTATGCGTGTGAGTAAGAAGCTCAAAGCTCTCTCTTGGCCCTTTGAGATTCAGGTTACAAACTAGCAAAACTCAGCTGATTGATTTGGGGTTGTTCTATCTACTATGAGTATCATTCCAATGGGATGGGTCTTAAGACCCATAGCACTTGCAAACTGTTGTCTTAAAATACATATTTTGCCTTTCCAGCATAAATCTGTCCAAGGCCTGGGGCTTTTTGGCTTTGTGTGTTTGTTTATAAGGGCAGGGGCATTCCAAGAGACTTTAAATATTTAAAAGTCTAAGGTTGTTTCACAGTCAGGGATGTACTAGAAATCTGCTAATTTGGCTTCTCCTAAGACCAGAACCAAACAGTGTCCTTTGTTGTGATTATTCCTGCTCCTTCCAGTACTGGTTTTGCAATGTGTTTACATGTTCTCATTTCCTTCAGCTTTATCTCTCTGCAAGGATGGATTTGGGAGATGCCTTGAAACATCCAATAATGCTACTGGTCTCAAATTCTTGTCTTTAAGAAAGTTTTGCTTAGTTTGTAAGCTACCAAGTATATTTTGCAGAGGAACAGATAAGTTTCATTGTCCTGGAATGCTTCCTGCTCTTCCTCTTCTCCCCCATAAATGATAGTTATGCCAGAATTTTATCTCATCTATTTTTTCAGTCACAGAATCACAGAATCGACTGGGTTGGAAAAGACCTCAGAGATCATGAAGTCCAACCCTTATCAAGTCTTTCATCTTGTCATCAAGTCTTGATGATGATCATCTTGATCATCAAGTCTTTCCATATTACAAAAATTATTTGCAAGCTTTTTACACGTCAGTTTGAAAAGAAAAAGACAACCTCTCCCTGCTCTCTATTGCTGCTGTATGTACTTACACACCATAATGTTAAGATCCCATTTACGTTCTTCAGCAACATCATTTGGAGGGGCTGGGATGATGATGAAAACTGTGAGAAACAGGCATCTCTGGTTAAGGAACTATTTAAAAAAAACATCTGGAAACATATGAAATCATGTGCTTGGAACTGATTCACTATCAAAGCAGCATTAAAGAAGAGCCAGCAGCTGGAAAAGCTGATGAATACTGGAAAATGTCCTGTGCTATACAAACTGCTGAAGATATAGGGGACCTACATCTCCGGTAACCCTTTGCAGTCATTAGCTACCTGAAAAATGATAAAAAATATAGAAAAATCATTAAAAAAATATTCCAAGGTGATTTAATTAAAAAAAAGATTGTTTTGGTTAAACAATCTGGGGCTTGGTTTCCAGATTATTTACCCATTTGTAAGTAGTCTGAAATTGCAGCTTTCATTGCCTGCGTATCCACAGGTAACATGCAGATGCTTTGCACACTGCACACAATGTAAAGAAGGTACAATTAATGTGAAATTGGATTAAATCTTCTGTCTGGAAAGACATGGGAAATCTGGCAGTGTCAGGGAGAAAAGTTATTTCCTCATGTAAATGAACATATTGATTCCTTAATTATGACTTGAGTGATTATGTACCAGAAGTACTCAGAAACAGAAATATTTTACATTTTAAGATGAGTAGTGGGGCAGAAGAAGTATATTAGGCAAAATGTTCTATGTGGTATCTGGTACAGTATAATAATAAATAAAGGGTTTTTTTTGCCTTTTATCATAATATATCCTTGTATTAGATAACATATTACATTTTAATTCTCTTATATCCATATTCTTTGGTTGTTCTGAGGCTTTTGAGCTCTGATTAGCACCTGGTATTTATGGACTCTTTCTTCCACCTCGGTTCCTTAAATTCAAAGTTTACCCTTCCTCCCGGCACAGATGCTCCTATCACACCAGCAAAGCTTGTACTTTGCACAGTGCCAGATTTCTGAGTCATTGATGATTAAAAAAAACATAAATTAAAGTTTATAATGGTGCCTTGGAAACTGTGACATCTCTGGGAGGTTCTCACAGAAGTTTTCTGCTCTGAGAGCATCTGGCTGGCCATGCTGACACAGTTCCCACTGTGCAGAGTTTGGATCGTCCCAAATCCTCCAATTCTTTCTTGCCACCAGAGCCCAGAATTGATCAGACCTGCAGAGTGAAGGGGTGAAGAGCAGAGGCCAAGCAGAAAATGTCACTTAACAGCACATGGAATCGAGCAGAGTTCCTATGTACAAAATAATAGAGTTAAACCTAATTAAAACTACGATAAACCCACTGTGAAATGGTGATCTAGGTTATGTGATACTTAAACTCCATCAAAGCAGTTTCAGGCCTGTCTGTGTGGGTTCGTCAAACAAATGGTGATGCTGGAAGAGCCGTGTTTAGACTTCAGTGCTTGTTTGCAAACATGAGCCAAAGCCCAAAGCCTTGACATTTCAGGAAGAGAGAGTTTATTTTGAGGACCTGGATGTGGCAAGCAGGTGGTCTGAGCAGCTGAGCACAAAAGGAATAACCAAGTGATTATCGCGCTGGAATTATCCAGAGCGCAGCCTGGAAATGGGCAATTGGTTGAAAGAGGAATTCTTTTTAAGACACTTCACAATATCCATCACCCACAAAGCCCCACAGAGCTGAGGTGTCTTTTCTTCTTCCTTAGATGTCTCCCTACACTCCTGGGTACCACCTTCTACGTGTCTTTTCAGGACTGGACCTTCAACTTCTCGTTTGCCATCTGTAGGTAAGAATTTGGGGCCAAGATTACAGGAATAGTGGCACGTGGCCCAGAGCTGTATGACCAAACATTATTATTCTTTCTGCTCACCATAGTTGAGAGTTTTCTTTTTCTTGCAATTTCCTTCCTTGGGAAGTGCGCTGATGCAGTTGAGACAACTCTTACTCCCTTTTCTTCCCAGAAAAGAGTTGGCTACGTTGAGCAACTAATTCCTTTAGTAGGAAGCAAGAGGAACAGTGGGGAGTTACACACCAGACACTGACTATAGGTAAGGAGCTTAGATGTGCAAAAAAACAGTAGCTAAGGAAAAAAAAAAGGCAATTTTTAATGTATTTTCCAGTATAGTGTTTCTGAATGTCTCTTTGCAGACAGCAGTGTGGGAGGAAAACTTGGAATTCCAAACTACAGTCCTGGTATCTAAAAAGCTCTTTGCAAAACCAACTGACTGCAGGAAACAGGATGGGCCAGAAGATTTTTAAACTGTTCTTAAATTTGAAAGTTTACTTTTTGCCTCTTTCCCCCCCAGTTTGCTCAAATGTAGGAAGCGGTGCTCGCTGTTTACCGTGTGGGTGAAAGGTTTTTCTATGGACACTCAATTTCAGCAACACGATAATTTGAACTTGGCCTTAGAAAGTCAGCACGGTGGAAACGAAGCCGCTTTCCCAGGAGAATACGAGGCTGTAAACTTACCCCTGTTAACTAAATACATTGTTATTGGACT
This sequence comes from Streptopelia decaocto, assembly GCF_964273445.1. Lineage (NCBI taxonomy): Eukaryota > Metazoa > Chordata > Aves > Columbiformes > Columbidae > Streptopelia > Streptopelia decaocto. The sequence continues at coordinate 5,541,669 of NC_138659.1, read as the reverse complement.
TTAGTGTTGTGTTCTCCTATAATTCACCTCTGTCTTTATGAATCATAGCTCAAAAGCAGTCCTGGTTAATGGTTCTCAGCATATGGTAGGGAAAAGTACGTTTCCCAGAGCTTTTAATGGGATTAAAAACTTCCAGTGTGAACATAAACAGCAGAGTATTATTTGTTAGCTACTACTTAGGGAAAAAATACTGTGGGGCTGGTATGCTGCATAGCAGGAATTCTGTGAAAAAATCAGTTTCATAAAACACACATATATAAAAAGTGTATGTATTTTAAAGCAGCATAAAGCTCCCAGCAGAAATACAGGTAAACTGAAGCTATTTCTTGCACCTCAGGTTTTTAGTCCCCCGCCTTTTCTGCCCAGACACATTTAAAATGCACATGCATCAGCAACACTAAGGCAGCATCTCTTCCTTCTTTAAATGACCTCCTGCTAGACCCAACCTGCTTCCAAAAACCAGGAACAAATTCAGTATGGGCAAACTTTTAACACTTGTTCTACAGATCAAGCACAAATGTTTCTAAGTAACTCCAGAGAAAGACTCTTCCTCAGTGGCTGACTCTGAATATCACCCCAAACACAAAGGGAACGGCCTGGTTCTCATATCCCCCGAGACATATAATCTACACCTTTATTGTTTCTGATGATATAACTTCAGTACTATGGTCTTAATAGAGATTAATCTTCAGAGATTTGTCCATTGAAAGAAAATCTGACAGTGAAAAAAAAAATTACAGGTGATGAAGTAATGAATTTTGCATCAATTGAAACATGAAACCTGAAAAGGGGAATTTCTGATTGTATACTTGGTCCGTGCTAAACCTGAAGATGTCACTTGGAAAGACTGCAGAGCTGGGAATGGAAAGGAGATATGGAGATTTTGATATTATTCATCTTGATTTAGACTTTTAATTTTCTTTAAAGTATATGGACATATATTTTCCTGCAGAGCAGCAGAAAAATAATATAAAGCAATTATTACATCCTTTTTACATCTTTAAAAGGTGTTTAGACAAGGTTCTTAGAGACATGGTTTTATAGTAGAGTTAGGCTATGGTTGGACTCGATGATCCTGAGAGTCTCTTCCAACTGTAATGATTCTATCATTATTCACATAAGACATTTATATAAAGAAATGTTTTCCACTGCTGAAAAAAAGAGACTGGAACAGTATGAACACGGATATGCAATTTCATGATAAATAACACAGCACAGCAAACAGGAAAAGCTTAAAACAATCTGCAGAGCTAAAGGGTTTAATGTTGATATATTTAATATTTTTTTTCAAATTTGGAAAGTTAGTATTTGCAAACCGAGTTTATCATGCCAGAGAATAAAGGAATAAAGGTGCTAGAATATTGATGTTTACCACAAAAGCAGATCAGTACCCTAAGGAGCAACAACTAAATAAACTGGTTAAAGAAGCTTCATCTATATCTGTGTGTGGCCAGTAATGCCTGATAAGATTCGCATTCAGATTTATCTCATTTGATAAAAATGTCCGCAACCCCAAGCCGCCTTTCTGAAACAAAGCACAGATCAATCTACTGGCACAGTAAACTCAGCACAAGTTCGGTTTTTGCTGTGAAAACATACATGTCGTTTCAGGTTAATTTTCAGTTTTCCGTACCTGGGCTGTTTAAGCTCCTCATTGGCATCTCAATCCTTGTTTGGACTGCGCTGTTCATCTCTGGCACGGGAAGTGTAGGCGAGGATTATTGCTTTCCCACTTAGCTGGTCCTGATGGATATTAAAAACCAGACTGAACATTGTTAAGCAGTATTTTCATGCATGACACTATGCAAAACACCAGCACGTCGATAAAACCAACTCAGCTGTCGTTTGTAGATGTTAAATAGTCTCTGTCACCTTCCCCCCCACAATGTGCCAGCTGACCAACCTCAGGACGGGTTATTCTTGAAAAATCCACCTCAGCAGCAACTCCCGATGTAGGCGTGTGACCTACACAATTTCTTACGTTATTAAACCTGGCTGTACCCTTGAATGCTCGTTAATTTTTTTAACAATTCTTACACCAACACGAAATCAGGTTTAATCTTTGTGTGCGTGAACAGGGCACTGGTGTTGAGCTGTACCCAAGAAGCACCGACACCTTAGAGAGTTACAAAATTAATCACTGCAATAGTACCAGAACCAGCAAGACCATCATAGCCTGGGTGGCATTAATGTTTTTTGGTCTTTTTCAGCTTTACAGGTACAAATCAGAATCCTTTTTGTAAATTAACCTGAGAAAGAGCAACTTCATGCTAAACAGGGAATTTCTTTAGCTAGGATTTAACATCAAAGTACCCCTGGTAAAACCATTTTTAGGCAGTATCATAGAATATTATCCATATACTTGATAATCCCTGTATCCTAGCCTACCTCCTAGAACTTACTAAACTAGAAGCAGGGAAAAGTTCATGTTAATGATGTCTGCTTTGTGTTTCCAGTGTTGTGTAGTAACAAGTGGGATAAGACAAAGTTTGAGGGGCAAGCCAGGGAAAGCAAGTTTTATCTGGATGCAATAAATCCAGCTGTGGAAAGGGGCAGTGGCTAACACTACAGCACATCTGTCAGGGTCCAGCCCTTCTGATTCCCTAACAGGTTGTTTGCAGAGAAGAAAAATAATCATGTATTCAGTAATGATGGCACAGAGTGACCTTTCTTCCATCTACAGGCATCTACATCAGCAGAAAGGATTGTGGAGTTCACTGCATCAGGCGATGCAGATGGAGATACACACTCCAGGTTAATCCTAGATTTAAGTTTGGAGATTAATATTGACATACATGATGATATCAAAGATAGCTCTGTAACTCATAGCTGGACATCTAAGCTTCATGTGGCATTTGGCTTTGAGCAGTTTTGACAAAAGAAACAGTGCTTCACTCTTACCTTTTTAAGAACTCTTCATTAGAAATACAAAAACCATCAGAGTTGCTTTAAACTTCACTCACCTGGTTTGGTGGCCACGCTGTAAGAGAGGTAAGGGAGTTTTGGCCAAAAAAACCCACCCCAAAACTGTTCATAAGCGCACATTTATCATCAACTGGAGCGCTTTGCCCCCCTTGTTCACCCCGGCGTCGTGCACAACACAGCCCGACTGCAGAAAACCCCCAAGAGTAAGTTTGTACCTGCGGGTACCCCGTGTCACACCCCCCCGTGCTGGTGGGAGCAGAGAGGGAACCACACCTTGCGGCAGGCTCCTTGTTCCCTCTCTGTTGATTTTCTTCTGCAAGCACCAGGCTTGGGGTGTCTGGAATTGACAGGCTGCAATTTCAATGAATTCTAATTAAAGAATTGTGCTCTCGCATTATTTGCAGGAATGAAGTGTGACTATTTTGGAGGAGCAGTGTAAGTGATGAAGGGCATCACTTCTGAGATGGTTCCACACAGCCAAGCAGCGTCACATCAGTCTCGAAAAAGGAATTCCATGTTCCCGCATGATCCGGATCAGCAGAAAAGAAAAAAATCCCCACTGAGTCCAAGCTCTGTAACTTGAAATTTGTTTGGTGGAGAATGGTTTTCAACACTGGAAAGGTCTCCTCAGAACGCCTTATACCTCCTACAACCAAAACTAACAACAGACAGCTTCCAAATCCAAAATTAAACGTATAGCGTCTTTAAAAACAAACTCTTTATTACGAAGAAAATCATACACCTTGCAGTAAACTCTTTACAGGCACGATATATTACAGAGCCGTACCTGTACTAAGGAACTGAAACAGCAAACAGGCTGGAAACAGCACGTTGGGAGAGAAACCTGACCTGTAACTACCACCTCCCCCTGCCCGGATCCCCACAGCCTCCTCCGTAGCCACCGCCTGCTCCTCGGTAGCCTCTTCCTCGATAATAGCCGCCCCCCGGGCTACCTTGGTATCCTCTGCCTCCCGAGCGCCAGCCGTAGCCGCCGTAGCCTCCGCCTCGGTAGCCAGAGCCCCGCGGGTAACCCCCCCAGCCCCCGTTGTCGTAGCGAGGCATTTTGGGGGGGCGAGGGCCATCGCCAAACCTGGCAAAGAGAAACATTACATCTAGACTTGATGCAACCTTATGGATTCCCATTTTAAAAAAATATTACAGGAAGAATGAATTGCCAAGACACTCAGTTAAGATGTCGCTGTCTTCTGTTAACAGAATACGATGTTTGAATTACAGTTGCGCTTTTGCACCTTTTCCGCTTCAGTAAGGAAAGCTGGGAATAGCCTGCTGTGCCACGTAAGCAGCTCCTCCTCTAAATTTGAGCCAGCTCTACACCTGGGATAGAAAGTTTTCCCCTCAATCCCGCTTCTCCAGCTCACACAAATGCATAGAGAGTCCCATTCCTATGTATTTTGCTACCCACAAAGCACAGTGAAGCATACACTAAAGCTGTTCTTTATTTTGTTCCTTGATTTACTAACAGCTCACAGGTGTTTTCATTTCTCTTTGCTTCAGCAGCAAGGCATGAAAAGAAGGCACAACGGAGGGGTGTGAGCACAGCCAAATATTTATTCCCAGAGACAGAGATGAATATGCTTGCCAAAAATAAATTTGGCTTATCTTTTCTTTAAAAACCATTGTGTTTTGGGAGAGGCGATGACAGCTTTTATTCCTTCCTGTGGAAACAGGCAGTGACCTGCCCACATCCGACTTTGACCAGGGCAATTTTAGGCATGCTCAGACTATTGACTTCAAAACGAGAGCCTGAAGCTCCTGTCCACATGGGACAACGCTCTCCTGGTGGTTTTAGCTCCAGCTCACCTGGCGTTGGCAGCCATCAGGCGGACACCGGCGGCCGATGGCCTGGAGAGCTGACGGATCATGTCCAGCATTCGCTCCTTTGCTGGGTCCAGCTGCTGAATGATCTTGGGGTCTTTGGTCACCTCCACGACGAGAGCCTCCATGGCCGCACGCAGGGCAGTGATGCAGGCAGCTGCGTTGTGTGGCATCTTCAGCTTGATCCTAGAGCACAAAGAAGCTTATTAGATGTATAACAACTTCTAGAAGAGAACCTGTTATGAAATGCATTCTTATAGAGCGATTTTTCATTGAGTGCTGCACTTACCAAGCCAGAAATCTATATTCTCATCTTTGAAATTCTGATTTGTCAACAAAGGAAGGTGAAATTTGCAAGATCCCTAAAATTTGACACTCACAGAATCACAGAATGTCAGGGTTTGGAAGGGACCTCGAAAGCTCATCCAGTGCAATCCCCCCATGGAGCAGGAACACCCAGATGAGGTTACACAGGAAGGTGTCCAGGTGGGTTTGAATGTCTGCAGAGAAGGAGACTCCACAACCCCCCTGGGCCAGGCTCTGGCACCCTCACTGGGAAGAAGTTCCTTGTCATATTTAAGTGGAACCTGCTGTGTTCTTCCAGTTTGCACCCATTACCCCTTGTCCTATCATTGGTTGTCACCAAGAAGAGCCTGGCTCCATCCTCCTGACACTCACACCTTATATATTTATAAAGCTTAATGAGGTCACCCCTCAGTCTCCTCTTGTCCAACTCCAGAGCCCCAGCTCCCTCAGCCTTTCCTCACAAGGGAGATGCTCCACTCCCTTCAGCATCTTTGCTGCCCTGTGCTGGACTCTCTCCAGCAGTTCCCTGTCCTGCTGGAACTGAGGGGCCCAGAACTGGACACAATACTCCAGATTGTTAAAACATAACTATTCTTCTCTTCAGATTTGCTCCTGAGATCTAAAATACTCAGACAACACCGATACATAACCCCTAACATCTAAACAGAAAGATACAGAGTAAACTAAAAACTGGCTCCTCCAGATTTTGAAAGCTCCAGGCCACCCTAAAAAATATTAGTGAACTAAGCTTAAGCAATTCTCCATTTCAGTGACCAAGGGGGAAAAAGAAAAAAAGGCATCCAGATGGTATTTGGTCATGGTCATAAAATGTACACTGCCAGAGGCAACCAACAAATCCTGAGTCTTTTGGAGACTTAAAAACAAGGTTTCCTCAGCCTCTGTCTGAAGAGGAGGCCCAAAACACATGGTACCTCTTCTTCACGTTCCAGGTAAAGGGCGAAAAAACCCAGCAGCGTTTACAGAAAAATTCCGAGCACCGAGGAGGTGTCCGTACCAGTCATCCACCAGAACGAGCTCCCCATCCGACAGGACTTTCTTGGAGGCGAAGAGGAGCAGCTGCAGCGGGCTCACCAAGGTCATTGCTTTGGCAGAGATGGCTCGTGTTCGAATCTGCAAGCGGGAGAGGAATTACGACTCTTGAAATGGAAAATACATCCCTACGCCTTCCTCTGGCCAGTGAAACCAGAGAATTTTGTAAAAAAAACAAAACAACAAAACCCCCACACACCAAAAAAATTAGGTATAGTGTTAGGAAATTACAAGAGCACACATGCATACAAATTGAACACTGGGCAGGTGTTTACAGACTGTATCAGCACTGACTGGTATTCAAAAAAAACACCAAAAAAACACCTTTCACTTAAAAATATTCATCTTTCCATGACTGCGTGTCTGTAATTATGCGGAGCTGAATTATCTTCTCACCTTCCGCATTGCTGGGGCTGCAATTAAAAGCTCACGTTGCTTCTTTAGTAGGGACCTACACGTGCAAATTCGGAAGTTGCTACACGTCCTTAGAACCCTTTTGTCATTTTATAGAAACAAGATCTTAAGCTTGTACTTGAAGTGAGCACTTGGACAACAAGAAGCTGTCTGAGCCGGGCAGAGATGACGGCAGTGACTATTTGGGCTGCTGCCCTTTGTTTTAAAGAGGGATCGAAGAGCAGGACTTGGGATTTCAGCCTCCTGCCCCGACAGCTGCCTCTCTCCCTCCTTTCTTTCACACATGAGCGCAATGGGCAGAATCTGTTGTACTTGCACTTATTACCAACGAAATGGTTTATCTGCCATTACTAAAGTTGCATGTCAGCAAAAAGGACTGAGGAAAATAAAAATAGGCATAAATAAACTGTAATTCTGGACTAATAAACTGTAATTCTGTAATTCAGCGCAGATGAGGTGGCAAAAATGAAAGCCCTACAGCATCGCCTCTGCTGTGAGACCTTAAAAGGCTCTCCTGACAGCAAGGGGCTCTACAAATTGGATGCTTATTCTCAAAGGCCATGGGGACCCTGGGGAAGGCACCTCAGGGGTTTTATGAGGTGTTTAGGAAATGGGAGCTGTCCTCAGGAGATGACAAACTACCCACATGCCCAAAATGGAGCACAGCATTGCCGTATGACATATTCCTGTTTTCTCTCTGGATTCCTAAGTAGCAGAAGTGATAAGGGCAAAAATTCTCTAGTGCCTAATCAGTACGGTAGAGCTCCTAAAGGAATTTCTTTAGATCTTTCTCTATGACGTGGCTGTTTTCACAGAACTCACAAGAACTTTCTATGCAGCTCTGCTCCTATTGAATTTGGTTGGCTGGAAGTTACTGGAAGGCTGAGTGACACCATGACCACATTAGGTTCATTTTCTGAAAAAGAAAAACAAAACCCAACAAACAAAAACCCCCAAAGCCATCCTAAATATTGCACTGTGTCGTTTTCTTCTTATGGCTTCTCTACCAAAAAGAGCCTCCTAGACAACCTGGCAGCACGTCATCAAGAACAAATTCAAAGCCTTTACCTTTTCCCCAAAAACGAAAAAAGGCGATGGATACTTGATGTCCTGGCTGCTGAACGGGCAGTTGACAGATGACTTGTGGATGAGGGCGTTGTGCCCCTCGGTGGTAAGAATTTTCCTCTTCTCCTTGTGGTAGCAGACATTGGGGTAGACCCCGAAAGCCAGCAGGGAGATTACGACATCCAGATTATTATCTGGGCCGGTGTTGTTAAACGGTTGAGTCATCAAACATTCTGTTGACAGAGAAGAGAAGACTGGCTCGAATCCACGGGTCACGCAGGACAGCACAGCAGTTGTTTAGGATCCTGGATCAATGTGTTTTCTGATTCAATCAACTGGTAGATGTGCCTCTGTTCTCAAAATACCTCTGCACTCAAAGCATTTCTGCTCTACGTTCAATTTTCAATTTATTCATGGAGAGCAAAAAGCTGAAAAATACTACCAAAAGAGGTATTTTTCTCTCCCAAGGCTTTTCTAAAACAAGGAAAGAGGGGTTTGCCCAGAATGTGCTGTACCACAGTGTGTTTCCTGTCATTTGTTTTGGAGACAGATCTTTGGGGGAGGTCAGAATGGATGTTTTCATTAGTTTATTGGTTACAAACCTCCCCCGAGTCTCTGGTGGCTTGTTTTCAGGTCATCTTGCCCAGAAATAAAGTTAAGGATAAATGCAGCAATGATCCCAGCAGAATGAGGAGGAAAAAAAAAGAGGAATTTTTAAAAATAAAACAAACAAAAATAAAGGAGGGGGAGATGAACATCTGCTGAATCCAGCCAACCATGCCATTTAACTGAGCAAGCCCCTCAGGAACATTAGGCAAATTCAGAACCTGGTCAACGTTATGGTTTTGGAGATGTAACAAGTGAAGGAGAAAGAAAATCAGGGAGGTAATTCCCTAAGGACTTAATAGATTTTTAATCCTGCAGCCCTAACCTCAGCCTCCAAAATCTCCCTGTGTTGTACCACAGCCACCACAACTTCTCAGGTTTAGGCAACCACGAGAGAAGAGACAGCACTAAAATTTCATCTGAACGCAGCTGTAAAAGCAAAACAGCTTTATGGCAAACCCCCTACAGGTCTTTGTGCTTGAGTATCCATCACAGATTATCTTGTTTATCTATTTCTCATCTCTGAATAAAAAATGCAATCATTACATTACTATGTCCAAGCAGAATCACCTTCAGGGAAGCCAGAATTCATAAGTATATCTTTCAGCTGGACTTTTGCTTCCCAAGTCATTCTGAGAGTAGCCATGCTGAGTCTTTTGTGTTCACAAAACCTTTTTTCTGCTTCTTCGCCACCCATTCTAAAACAAAACAAAACAAAATCCCAGAGTGAATTAGAAGTCTGTGCAAAGAAAGGAAAAGTGTAACAGTTGAGCTGCCATAGCAGCTGCGGACATACCTAGCTTGGTCCCAAAACTGTTCAACCCTGTGTTACCCATAATTTTTCATCCCATTTTGTGACAAGACAATATACCTTGCATCATCCCAGGCTTGGAAGACAGAGAGCAAAGCAACATGATCCGAAAACCTGCTCCCAGCAAAATTCCTGTGGATGTAACCCAGGCGTTTGCCTTCGCTGATGAAAGGTTCAGGGAAACAGGTGGCCGCAGAGATGGTACAAACAGCATCTCCCACACTGGGAAAAATAAAACCCACAAAAGTGATCAGAATTGGGTTTACTCGCAGTATTGCTGCTACAGGCAGTTGATCAGAGTAAAAACTTAGTGACTGAGGTTACAAACCCTAGGAATTTGGCCCTTGTATATCAGACATCACAGAAACACTTACCAGGAAGTGGAAGTTAAATCAGCCAACATTTCACAACAGCAAGTGTGCACAAGCCCTTTGTCTCTCCTCCCTCCCCTTCCCCCATGCACACACAGCCCTTTTCACCACCTCCTTGGGGTGGGAAGGACCCTACAGGCACAACAATTACAAACAGTTCCTTATTTCTGCTGAAATAAAATGTGTGAATTCATTCTTCTTCTTATCGGGGTCTCAAATTTCACATGTCCCCTCCTCCAGCTCGCTGCTGCACCTCAGCACGTGGAGTCCCGCTCTTAATTCAGAAATACTCAGCCTATGCTGGTCCCTTTCAGTTACTCTGAATTTCAGGGCTGCTTTATTCCCTTTACGAGAAGTTATTTATCCTCCGCACTCATGAATATTCAGTTTCCTGTCCCCAGTTGTTTATTGCTCATCTAGATGTGCTGTTTTTTCTTCTTGTAGCATGCACGTCTAGAGGCTCAGGAACTGACCACTGAGACCATTAAACTTACTAAAAAATACAGCCCATTATCATCATCTTGCCCAGACGAGGTTCAATGGGAAGCTTGGCCAGGATCCTTCCAAGAGGGGTCAACTCTTCATTGGAATCCAGGGCATCGAGCTCTGAAACAAGATCTCTTCATTAGCAAAGATGGTCAGCCAACCCCAGAAATCTTTAGGTAAGAAATGCAGGATTTGAAAAATTGTGTTTAAATAGAACCCCACTGATATTTAAGTTTAATGTTGTTTATAATATTGCCAACATGTTTTTCAAAACCAGTCTGAGGTCAAATAAACAAAATTTACTTTAGCTTTACAGATGTTTTACTACCTCCACCACAGTTAAAATAATTACTATTTAATTCACATACATATTTTTCCATTTCTTTCCAGCTTGCTTCTGTACAAACCACTATTACACTATTAAACTTTTTCAAGTCCCTGATTAATGTAATTTCTGCCTCGGGAAAATGAGAGCAGCCCTGCCAAATCACAGAACCCTCCGTTCATCCAAAAAAGGACACCACAAACTCTCAATTCCATGAGGCTTCGCCTGCCTTTCTCTCCTTCCATTACCTAAAAATCATCACCTGAGCTCATCCTCAAAGCCACCAAACCACTGTCAATAACAAAGTCACACACGTGGGTGTTTGCTGAACAGACTGAACGGTCTCACGAGGCTCCTTCTTTCGAGCCATTTGGCCATAACCGTTACACGCTGCTTCATAGAACAAAGAAAAACAATGAGAGCGTGATCTTTAAAAGCCCTTTTAAGATCTAAATGAAAAATGCAAACTTACAGTTCATATACTCTGTTTACAGACTATTTTGGGAAACTTGAGCATAACTAAAAGCTTTACATTAAAAAAAGCTTTGTAGCCTCAGCAATTAAATGGGAAAGCAAATACATAAAGGACTCCTTAGCCAGAATCAAATCCATTTCTCCTGGTATCTATTGAACTCAAGAGCATAAAGAAATAATATTTTGAAGAATAGTACGTCTCGTGATCCTCAAAACATACTAGCAGGACACATGCACTGAAAAAATCACAGGTCATCCAGGAGATGAAGGCACCTCCAGAAACAACTATTTGGTGGTAAAGCTGAAAATATTGCGCTCTGCACTGGCTTTGCGTTTCTTATCTGCAGTGTAAGAAAAGCACTAACAATTTTTGGATCAGAAAGCCATTAAACTTGAATACCTACCCCTAGCTATGTTTTTCATTCTGGTCTCTCTTCTGTAGACAAGCAATGTAGGCTCGTCACACAAGCTTTTTCATAAAAATCAACAATCAAATAGATACTCTAGTTCTTAGAAATTCTAAGAAGTGCTTATTTAGTGATAGTCGCAAAGTGTGCTGAAGTTTAAATCTAAAGCATAAATTTAGCGTTCCTCCCTGCTTCATCTTATATTCTAGTTAGTTCCTTGAAGACAGCTTAAACCCCACCTCAGTTTCTCCTGTTTTATGAGGATACCAGTGCTTGCATGCTCATAAACTGCAGATTTAACTACTTGACAAAATACTGAAATCTTGGGTCAGCAAACTGTACAAAGCAGTAATTACACAATATGCTAACCTCTCCTTTTCAGTACTTTTATAGAAGTTTTGTAAATGCCCGAGGCACTGGCCTAAGCCTGTGACACACACAGCAGTGCCACAGCTGGAAAACAGGAAGCTGGAAGCCAGAATCGGTTACTGGGTAAAATAACAAAACAAGCCTTAAGTTCGAAGGCTCAAGTTTCTAAAAGGAAGGAGACTCCACTTGGGAATCCAAGTATTTCTTCAGCTGCAGAAGATGCTGCCACCCCCACGCTGAAGCCAGGAAACACCTTGCTGTTTCAGCCAGCACGCTACTACACAAACAGCCTAACCAGAGATGATAATGCAGTTTGTAAGCAAAAATTATATGTGGGAAATCATTTGGAGGCAGCTTAATTAAAGCCCTATCTTGTGGACAAATTACGATACCTCTTAGTGTGCGTTCTGCTTCAATCACTGCATCCAAAGGTGGCGGTTCTATTGCTTTGGCCAAAAATTGACCAATTCCTCCCAGCCGCAGCAATTTGATGCTCAAAGCAATTTCATGGAGCGGCGTTCGAAACATTTCAGGTGTCATATGAGTCTGAAGTCTGGAATGAGAATGAAAAAGCCCACGTTTTTCTGAGCATAGGCTTTGATCACCATTGTGTTGTCCCATCAGCACAAACTACCGCCCTCCAAAGCAAAAACTGCCTCCCAGCCAACCCACCAACTCTCATTCTGCTCCTGTCACTCAGGCTCTCCTGCCAGTATTTATCTTCTCATCTCAGAGAAAATTCCCAGTGAAAATGCACAGAGGGAATAGCCCTCACATCACCACTGCCTGGCGTGGTTTCCAGCACGAGCTGCCCACATTTAGTGTCTGCATGGCTGAAGTTGTTAGCACAGCATCGTTAGTGAACCTTCAGCTTGCTGGTTGAAACAGGGACCCCTAGGAATGACTGCACTGAGCAGCACACAGCTAGAAAAGGTTTCAAAGCACCTTGAAGAACGGATATCCAGATTCAGCTGGCACCAGATTTAAGATGGTATCTCTCAAAAGATTCTCCACACAAGTTCACAAACACTCTTTCCGTCCTAAGCACCACGAAGCTGGTGTATTTTGCTTTTATACTCTCTAAGGGAAGGCAACCTTCAGGTGATAAATTCCCATGATTACTTTAGCAGCTTAAAATGAGTTCACTGTCAAAAATCCTTAATAAAAATCACTCCACTTTACTAGACTGCAGATCAAAATAAATCTGAGCGATTTAAGGGAAGTTTTTGATCAACTAATGCTTTCAGAGGTTACAAAAAGCTGAACATCAAAATGCAGCTATGCTCTAATTGCTGTCTGAGAAAGGGGTGCTGAAACTTTCATGAGACAGATCAATCATGGAGCGTCACAGCTGTGTAGACTTCTGCAACCAGCAAAAGATCTCCATGGCTCTAGCAACCAAGATAGAAGAGGTGAAGATAGAAGAGGTGGCAGATAGAAGAGGTGGCAGATAGAAGAGGTGGCAGATAGAAGAGGTGGCAGATAGAAGAGGTGGCAGATAGAAGAGGTGGCAGATAGAAGAGGTGGCAGATAGAAGAGGTGAAGTTTCAGCAGCAGGGAAGGTGCTAGAGCAGCAGTGCAGCAGCACGAAGGGGCTTCCTGGCCACAAAATGAGGATAGAGGGAAAAGTAACATCTGTCTTCCCTGCTTTTCAGTGTTTTGATGACAAAATTACCTGTAATGTGCAGATGCCAGCTGCCCACAAGGGCTGAAGGCAGACTAGAGCCTTAATCCTGATTACAAAGCACATTACAAAGAACAGATATTCCAGTGTGAGCTGACTTCATGCATCTCCTCTCTGTGCTTTCTGAAGTTTTTTCCCCAGTTTCATCTGAAGTAGCGGACAACAGTTCTGGGAGAAGTCTGTGACACTATTTTATTTCCAAAGAGCACAGCCTCACCTTTCAAAGCGAGCTCTGCTGCACAAATGGAAACAAAACCCAGCACGCACACGTCCGGCTCTTCCTTTCCGCTGCTCCAAATTAGTTTTCGATGCCCAGACTGTGGCATAGTTTGTCATGTTATTATGAGCAGTGAACAGCTTCACTTTTTGTCTGTTACAGAAAAAAAACAACCAAACAGAAAACAACCTGAAGTTCAGATGTGCTTCATCTTAAGTCCTGCCAAAACGGTTCTTATTATATTCCTTGAAGCCATACTCCTTTTACTAAAGCAAACCACCTGTTTGACTAGTTAAGCTTTGGCTGATTAGCCAGCTGTATGGAAGGTGAAGTATCACACTCTTCACAAAGCACTGCCCCAACCTACACACAGGGTGAAGTTTCCAGAACTGTCTCAAAAGCTTCAAATTCTCATGCGACTAATGAGATTCCTATGTGTAATTTGCTCAGAGAACAAGACAGGATCTGTAACAGACTACAATACAATACTCTTCCTATTTTCCATCAGCCATACACTGAGTTCTTCTAATATTCGTTTGGCAGGCGACATATTTCAAATACACACGGAGAAGCTATTTCATGAACTCACTTGCAGGAGTCTATAACAAAGACGACATCATTGATGGTAATGCTGGTCTCCGCAATGCTGGTAGATAAAATAACCTATAAAAACAGGAAATGCATAGTGAAATATGTTTGGTCTGGGAAAGTTAAGGATGGACTGCAAGATAAGCTACATAACCTCTATTAAAAAAAAAATAAGTGAGCAGTACATTCCACAAAAGCAGAACAAAAATAGACACTCGGCACAGAGAAGGCTCTCGTACTTTGGTTACTCCAGGAGGCACAGGATCGAACACCCGACGCTGCTCTTCCAGAGGAATTTGCGAATGCAGAGGTAAAATTCTATACTGGCGGCCTCCTACAACATGAACACAAGAAGGCAGGTAACTACTACTACATAAATCTCATTTCTTCTTTGCACCATATCATAAATTTCTACTCATTCATTCTCACAGCAAATCAATCCAGCTCTCTAAACCACTCAGCCAACTCTCAGCTTTATACAATCTGTAGTTTCCTTTGGAAAAGGAGATGAAATGTAATAGAACACAGTTTCTTGTACCAAAGCGTGGATTCATTTCTAGATGCTTCTGCAATGTGTATATCAAGTTCCAGCCAGGCAAGAAAACAAGTACAGCTCCCGGGACGTTCAGGGTCTTGATATAAATTAGCAGCGCCTCAATGAGTTCAAAAGAAGTTTCTTTCTCATTCAGCTGAGCCATGGAGTGCTTTGTTTCTGGACCATATTCATCGCTGCAAATCAGGTTGCAATTGGCCTACCAAAAAAAACAGCAACAGAAAAACAAACCATGAAAGAAATCATATAAATGAACCTACTCAACCTGTGGAGACTGGCTGGCCAGGCAAATAGGAAAATGAGATATGTGGATGGCAAAAACCATCTCCGGCACAGCTCATAGAAGGACTCACAAAAAGCAGCTCAAGCTCTGCTGCCCCAGATTCCTAATACAAAAATGGAATTTCATTGCATCAAGTTATAACTCAATAAAAATTTGCAGCAGAAACCTATCAAATGAATTTAACTTCCATTCAAATGATGAAGATAACATCATGAGAAGCAGAAGAAAATGCTTCTCTCAAAAAACACTGATCATTTTAAAAAATTTAAAAAACTGACCTAAATAGCAGTTTCAGACCTACAAATTAAAAGCTGCATCATGAAAGTGGTATTTTCTTGACACTGTATGTAAGCACTGAAAATATCAACTGCAAGGGAAGAAGAGAGAGAATCTAAGTTTTCTCCCTGAAAATCTATTATGTATTTCTGTATCTATTTCTTCTTTTAAAAGCATTTCGGTTGTATCTTCAAAGAGAGGGAGGCTGACAAAACATCAGAATTTTAGCTTCAGTAAAAAAATAAATTGTTGTTTACAAGAGCAATGAGAAAATCCAGTTGTTTCTCAAGTTAACAGCAATCTCTGATATTAAAAAATATGGAAGCTGCCAAAAATGTTTAAGTTCAACAATGAATTACACTTGAGTTAGTCCTAAGTAGCACATTAAAGAAGTCAAACGTACATCATCATCTTCACCACTTTCTTCGTCCTTCTCTTTCTTCTTCTTTTCCTTTGGTGGTGGAACAAACTGAGTCATTTGAATGCAATCTTCCAGGAAATAATCTGCGAGGACAGACAAGCATTGGTTACCGAGGCTGACCGCTAGAAGCCCGTGTGAGGGAACACAATTCTTTTTATCATCTCTTGAGATTCTCCTGGTATAATCGTGATGTTTCAGAGTATGAAAGCACGATTGGCTAAAACGCCTTGGCTGACAGCCAGGGCATGAGAATTATTCCCACACTATTCCTACGGTTATTCCTCTATTTTATATACTTCCACATCATCTTTTATTGTTTGGTTTTTTTGTTTGCCTTTTTTTTAAACACTGACTTATTTAAAGCTATTTCCACTACTCCTAATATCACAGACAACTGATCTGAAATACCACAGCTGCGCCCATAATCTTAAAGCATATAACTGATAAATAAAGCAATTCCTGCAAATTCAGTGATTTACCTTGGACGGGGTACGTTCTACCGAAGACCTCGACAATCGGACAGTTGAAGAAGTATTCACAAAACATACTCGTATCGATGGTGGCAGACATAATGATAACCCTGATTTCTGGATATGTCTGGACCACATCTCTCAGCACCACCAAGAGAAAGTCAGTCTGCATAAGAAGAGAATAAAAGCGTCATTAATTTCCTATCCATAAGAAGCAACAAATTCCCAAGAAATCAGAAAGAATTACATAGACATATCCATTTACTGAGCAGGAGCTTTGCTGGGCAAGAGTAACAACCATCACAACGATATTCTGCAACCAGAAACAGTTGTCAGTGCTTTAATTTGCAAATAACTGCAATTCCTGGGATAAGTGAATTTTAGGATTTCCAGTGTAAAGAAAAGTTATTCTTTTATCAGAATGAAACAAACTAAAGAAAATAATTAAAAAATAGTTTGCTACCTTCCTAACAATACGTTACAACCTAAGGTCTTTTTTAAATTGGTTTACATATAAAGTAGCCACAGTTAATAAAATAAATAGGAACAACTCAGCAATTGTACGTGAAGTTTTACAGTTCTATCTAAACGTGACATTTATTTATTTTTGCCATGCAGTTAGGTAGGCCCTTAGTTCAACAGATGAATTTCCAATCTCATTCAAACTTTGAAAACTTGTATTTTACATCATTAATAAAAACTTAAGAGATGAAGATATCAGAAAAATCTGCACTGCAATTCCATCTAAGTGAGTCCATAAATTCTGCCAAAACAAGCTTAAACATCATGTCAGAACTTCACAGTTTCACGCTTGGTGTGGCAGAGCTGTAAACTATAGAGGAGAATCAGGGGGAGAAAAAATGTTTCCCATTTCTTAAGTTACACACAATCCCTCCCCCAATTCTATTTTCAACTTGCTGCATTTTTCTGTGTGTCAAAACCAAATTGAAATCTGTCACTACTGAGATGGCAGCTTCTGTAAAAACCACCGCTATTACAGTAATACAACACTGTCAGGAGAAAAAGCACTCCAAAATAAATGTGACATTCAACATGCTCCCGCATTTGGACAAGAAGTGCTCGTACCGTGATGTTCTATTTTGCAGAGAGGACCAAGATAATCCCAACAGGCGAAAGTGTCAGGGCAGCAAGTAAGCACAAGTCCTTGCTCCTTAAATCGGGTAAGGAGTAATTAAGAGAAGGATTTCTAAAAATCTTATTGAAGATGGAAAACTCACATATATGGCAACTAGTAAAATGCAGCTTCCTTCCATCTGTTTGCACATGCAAAAGTGAAACAGAACAGAAGCATGCAGAGGAATAGGATCATCGTCACCAGCTCACTCACGTTAATGTCTCTCTCGTGGACCTCGTCAACAATGACGTGACTAATGCCGCGGATCCCAGCCTCCACCTTTCTCAGGAAAACACCTTAAAGAGACACAGGAGTTAAATGTTCATGTAGGTAACAGCTCAGCTTTCCGCCCGTCACCGCTTCAGTTCATCAAGCACAGGTGCACCGGTTTAAAAATTAAGAAGTGTACACGCTGCCCAGCATCTTTTACAACTCCATCTCCAGTTGACACACTTTCAGTTGTACAAGCAATGGGGAGGGTGTAAAATATTATTACTAAAAAGACTCTTCCTTCCTACCAATACTGCTTCCCCTTCTGTCTCCTAAGGACAATCAATTATGGCAATTTTACCTCTTCAGATTATTCCTGTGTGGTATTAGACTGGTATTATCATATTTCTGAACAACAATCTGAATCTTTCTCTGTACAACTGTATGTCAGCAAACTTATTCTACAAAAAAAAATGTTGTTAACAACAATACAGACCTACAGTGCAGAACATCACACTGGCATGGGGCCGAGGAAGCACAGATTCAAACCGCACGCTGTACCCGCAGCTTTGCCCAGGTTGTTCTCCTCTCTCATATGCCACACGCTCTGCTACAGAAACTGCGCTAATCCTCCGAGGCTGGGGGATGAAAAAGGTTTCTCTAACTCAATCATGAAGTGTAAGTTTATCAGAACACCACCGAAAACAAGAAAGTAATTCACAGAAGTTATACATGTCCTTTCCTAAGATTTCTTTACAGGGTGGTCATTAAACAGTACAAGAGCAGGCTTTTTTCTTCTGAAATGGTTATTTCCATACAGAAAATTACAGGAGGAGGGATATAAGGACATATGGGAACAACCAGGTGGTATTTGCCAAATTGTTTCCCCTCAATCTGCCAAAAAGTTTTCACCTGGTCAAGCTGCAAGCCAGGTTATCCCAACTGTACATACAGGATAGAATAACACTCCGAATGAAAATACACCTGCTGCTGAAGTTTCTCCTACATGTTCTACTGTGGAGATACTTCTACGAACAACTTCCTGCAATGATAATCAGGTTTCTTAACACATCCTAAGAGGCGATTTCTAGGATCACATCCCAAAAGTAAAGTGTTTGCCTTTGTAGTGTGTTCCTCACCTGCGTCACCACGATGTTGCACTCCGCAGCTCTGTCAGTCCTGATGAATTCATCCAGGATGTACTGAGACACCTGCGTGGTTTTGCCGCAACCGGTGGCACCGCGGATTACAATGACAGAGTTGTGACGGATCGCATCCAGAATTTCGCTTTCAAAATCCTTCACGGGTAAGGCCTCTCTCTCTTGTTGGATCTGGAAAAAAAAAAAAAAATCCAATGCCTTTCTAAAAATCTCCCCAAATCAACCTACTCTGCTCCACATCTGTACTTTGTCTCACTCTTCTACACAGGTTTCACTCACACAAAGGAAAAACTGCCTAAGGAGAAAATATAAACTATGATTTGTCCTACATATCCCCATACCCATCCAGTACTTCCGAAAACTTGTGGCATATTACTACTGAAATCCAGTCTTACACACTTTGTATGGGATGTTCAACCTCTTTTGGAACATCAACAGGCTAGCGCAAGCGTGACAAGTTACAGGAAGCGCACTTACCCTTTGTAATTCTTGATCCTGCTCCAAACGGTACATGAAATCGTTTTTCAAATCCATGCTTATTTGCTCTGGAGTGAGCTGGAAAGACAAGACATTGTTCAGAGGCTTTTTGACTCCTCTGCTTACCTATGTAATTTATTCAATATAAAATCAGTCACACCAAGATAATTATTCCAAATATCAGTAAAGGATCATGTCGTATGTAACTGCCTGAAATCGGTTCTGCCAATGAGCTATTCTATTTCCTTTGCTCCAGCATATTAAAATTAAATGGCCATCCTCAAAGAAGTTTCTCAGAAAGATCCATAACACTGAAAAATATTGTTTAAATACTTCAACTGCTTGAGAAACACTCTATTCAGCAGTAAGCCAAGGAGATACTCCAGTGATCATTCAGACAGGAGTTTTTAATGTAAGGAATCAGATAACGAAAGCACGTAACCACCCACAGAACAGGAGCTGAAAAGGGAAAAGTGAGCAGGGAGGGAAATGTATGAGCAAGTCTTGTATTTCAACTAAGAAAGAAGTCTAAAGAAATTTAAATTCGTTACCAGACAGCTAATTTGTTTTACTGAAAATAAGTTAGCAGCACCATGACTAGCACACAGAAATCCTAATGAGATTTGAAGCCAGCTCACTTTGCAATGTCTGTAAATACATCCATTATGTGCTGTAAGCAGCAACAGACAAATTTACATCAGTTCCTCATTTTTTATATCAATACATAATGACTGAAGTTAAATGAATGTCATTGATGGAAAAAAACTGCAGTCAAAAGAAGTATTAAACTATTATCTTGGTCGTAAGTACTCTGGCTCCCTGTTGTAAGAAACTGGAGTTCGTGCCCTGAGAATCTTTCCTGACCAGGTAATACCAGTGGCCACATTACACCTCTGAACTTGGCAATCTAGTATTTCTTCCCTTATCTCCCATTTTATCCCGTCACATCGCTGCTTTTCATTTGTTTCTCAGTGAATGAGACTAGAAACAACAAAAAGAGCAAGCAGGCTGACTGTGTAGTGACACCGGCTTGGAGCAGTTTCTCCTCCCAGAAAAGTCCTAGCATGGAAGTATGGGAAAGGGACTAGTGAATTATAAATTACATGCCCATAAACTTACCTTGTAATTTCCATTAGAACTTGGTATGGGCTGCACAATAGCAGGCAAAAAATTGAAACAAAGGCAAGAACTGGGACATCCGAGACACTGCTGCTCAAGAATCTAATAAACCATGAAGCACATACAAAGAACTCCTACCAGTGCAAAGACTCCCTTCCTCCAGGTCAAGAAGGGATGACATTTTATCAGTGGACTGTTTTCTCATTTGGAATAGCTCATACTTTAAATCCTGGAGGAAAAAAGCATTTAAAAGTTCAGAAGTATGGAGAAAGCAAACAACAAATCAATTTTTTAGGCTTACGTTTGCCAGAGGACCCTCATCAATATTGCAGCTGGTCCAAGGGTTCCAGTTGGAATGAGGTGGTGACCACGGAACAACTCCCATGTGATTTTGTCTCTGCGACGGTTCAAAATGGGCCAACTTTCCAATGTTAATCAGAACTGGCTTACTGGGATCTTCAGGCTATAAATCCAAAAGCAAAGTGGGGAAAGGAAGACACATTACTGCATTAAATAAGCAGGCCTGGTGTTGAATAGTGGAGTATCTGAACCACACACTCACCAAAGGCACAGTCTCCAGAGACAGTTCCCGTACAGTGGTTTGCAGCTGGTTTTCTAAGTCGGAAGACAGCGACACCTCATAGGGTTCCATCTATTAAACGTTTAAAAACTATGTTGATATACACAAAAAGAAAGACAATGGAAGACAGAACTGCAGGCTGCTAGAAGGATACTGAACCATCAAACAGTTCCTAGTCAAACAAGGTTAAGGAGTACCAACCGTTAAAAATTCACCTTCTTGAAACATTTTGTCAACTTTTGATCCAAGAAGAATCTACAGACCATTTTTAAGTATCCGAGTTTAATTTTGGAGGAAAACATTACCAAACTTGTGACCAAATACCAAAAAAGTCTTAGCATGCCAGAGAAAGAAACCAAGTAGCCAAGAATTGTATGGTGCATAAACAGAAATCTTTAAGCTTCTAAAAAACTGATACTGGAAAAAGCATTTGTTACAAACCCTATTTCATTTAATATGCTGTAAAACTTGTTTACTGCTCCACTCACATAGACACAAAGTTATACTTCTGATCCAAATCACCAGCCAGACCAGAAACAGTTGCTGGTCTAAAGAACCAAAATTATTATTAACTCATAAGCTGTTAAATATTTCTGACCCTTCTTCCAAACTCACCGATTCTCCCTTTTTCTTCGTCTGTCCAGAATAAGGTTCTATGATGCCGAGATGGTAGAGCTGCCTAACCAAGGAACAGGCACAGGACTGTGCTGCCAGCTTTTTGTTGGATCCGTGCTCGCGGCTGAAAATCCCTGCAGCACACAAAGTTCAGAGCTGTAGTCGCTGAGGAGTCAAACAGCTTCCACAGAAGACAACACACTGAAATGGGCTTTGTGACTGTTTACACAGGCCAGAGTCTCAGGTCTTGATAAATCCAGAGTTCTGACACAAAATCCAAGCAGGTCCCTTCATCAGCTGACTCGCTAGCTGTGTAATGTTATTTACTGACTTCCCAGGGAGCTCCTGTAAAGTTTTCCTCTGCGTTCAGTGTCTAAGAAAGTAGGATTATTCTATACCACCTAGCAACATTGTACGCATTTCCAAGCAAGCTCTACATGAACAGGCATGGGATGAGCAGCCCACCCATTGCCTGGGAACGTATCAGACACCTGAATTTCTCACACATATGAACAAGTAATTAACACAAATAAAACCTACCACATCCCACAAGCATTTCTTTGTGCTGAGAAGAAAAATTAGCAGAAGCATGTAATGGTCAAGAAGTAGAACGAGACAAGCACAACACACAGAAAAAATTAATGTCAGGAAACAAATGTGAAGCTTCACCTCTGGAAGAGGCTCCAGCACAGACTATAAAGGTCTGTACCCACAAGTATGGTCTAGTCCTCTGTACCAACACCCATCCCTTGCTAAGCTAAAATAAATAGGAACACTTACTTCTGCCCAGCTGCTTCACATAAATGTTCATTTCTGCAATAAAGCTCCTGTGTGAGAAAGAACACAAAGGTACAATTATCAAGTGCTGACACTGACACTGCAAAAATAGCCACTCTTTCCAGTTTTTCTAGGCAAAGATCTCAGTGTCCTCAGTCAGGGGCTCTCAAATCAACAATGGCCAAGGTAAAATATTACTACTTTTAGTGCCTTTAATCCCAAGTTAGCAGGTAACAGACTTGCCATCAATAGAACCAGCACATCTCTTAAGAAAAGTCCTGCAAATGCCACTGTACGACTTTAAATTTCAATGCTGAATTATTAGGAAACATGCTCCCAGTGTACCATTAACTGTATCCCACATTATACTAACGTAACCCACCAGTAGCCTGGGTTTATTAACTCAGATGCAACACTTAATACAGCTGGCCTGGTGTTTGCCACACATTTGGGCAGCTCAGAGCACAGAGGGAACTAAACCAGGTCATTTTGTCAAAGACCACTGAACAGATCTGCACAGGAGCAACAAAATACTTGAATTTTCATGAAGCCCTTATTGTCATACTCTGGGAACAGCATATAGTCTAAAGCATAACGGTTTGCCTAGTGGGCATGTAACCAATTCCTTTAAAGGTCAACTGGTATTTTAATTCAGGCTTAAAAAAATGAGAAAGCCATATGTCAAAGGATGATGGAAACTAAGACCCACGTTTTTAAGAATCACAAGCCTATGTATTTGCACAGATTAGAAATTAAAGTCAAATGCTTATAAGGCAGGATTCAAATGGGCAAATGTGATTCAAGACGTATGACTGGGCTTTATCAGACTGAGATCTTCTTTGAAAACTACACTTTGGTTCTTGCACAGCTGCAGGCAGAGCCTGGCATCTGTGTCCTTGGTTTCTTGCTGTAAACAAAAGAAAAAAACAAAAAAACAAACAAAAAACCCCAAAAAAACTATTAAGTGAGGGATTTAAATTTCAAGTTCAAACGCCTTCCTGTACTAGCAGTGAACTGACCTTTGGGCACAGTGGCTTCATGGGTCGAAGGCCACTGGCTTTCAGGGACACAACAGCCAACTAAGGCACCGATGACAGTATGTTTCTCAGCCAGGCCTACAGTCAGCATTCAATCTCATTCTCCTCCACCTACGGGCAGAACAGCAACACCAGAAATCAGTCGGCAGCAGAATCCCGCGTGATTGTTCAGCGCAGCCTCGGCAGCCCCCGTAAGGACGCGCACAGATCTCTGGGGTCGCTTGCTGCCACCCCTGCAGCAGGAACACATGGAGGCACTGGCATCCCATACTACCAAAGGAGTCCCCAGAGAGAAAAGCCACATCCCATCCCTTAATACTTAGTTCATTCTTCATGTACTAGGAGAGCTATATTTATATTTGCAATTTACACCCTCCTGTCGTTAATAAAACAAAGTTTCTGAATCCAAATGTTCCAGCTATTACGTTGGAAGGTGTTGGTCTCTTCTCCCAAGTAACACGCAATAGGAAACAGCCTCAAGTTGAGCCAGGGGAGGTTTACATTGGAAAATGGGAAAATTTTTCTCCTGGAAATGGTTGTCAGGTATTGGAACAGGCTGCCCAGGGCAGTGGTGGAGTCACCATCCCTGCAGAGGTTGAACAGACGGAGATGAGGGACACGGGACAGTGCCATGGGTGGGTTATGGTTTGACTCTGTGACCTTGAGGGTCTTTTCCAACCAAAATGATTCTGTGATTCTAAGTTCTTATACCACGTGACTATGACTAATTAACAACAAAAATACATTTCTCCTTTAAAAACCCCTGAGAGCAAGACTGACACTTCTGTTGTAAAGACCACTACTTGAAAAAAAAAAATCATAGTCATAAGAGGCATGGCAACTGATATTTCTTAAAAAGAATCCAAACCATATAACTATCCTCAAAACTCCTAAAACACTTGCAATTATTCCTCTCCTGTTATATATACCAAAAGGATTAAAACTAGTAATCTGCACTCTCTCAATGAATACTGGAGCACATTAGGATTGTTTCATGCCTATTCCATCCAGGGCAATTCACACAAGCTTTCCTAGGTGTAGTAAATAGGAAACCCTGAAATGCGCTCAGGAGGAACAACAAGTGGGCTGAGAAACATACTGTCATCTGTAGCCATCTCATTCTGCTCAAGATTATATGTCTTTAAATACATGGGGTTTAATGCTTTTACCTCCAGAAGGCGTAACAAAATGAGCTGCACAAATGAATCTGCAAGTTGCAGAATAAAAGAAGTGCTCAAGAACTACATCTGCAACAGGCATATTTAAAAATCCTAGTATTGTACAAACTATTTTTTAATGTTACTCGTTTAAGGGAATGTCCTTGTTAGAAAACATGAACGGAGATGAGTGACTTGGAAATAGGTTTTAAATGAAAATGTAGAACTTTTTGACACCAATACACATATTTCAGATGTTCCGAATGCTTTTAAGACTTCACAAAAAGAACACCAGAAGTCCTGCAAGTGAGACTCTTACTGTAGACTGTAATAAGAAAAAACCACCAAACACTTCTCATAGAAAACAAATTTATGTAACACAAAAAAATCCAGCCAACCAAAGAAAAAAATGACCAAGAATCCAGCAGCAACATGCCATTGTTTCTGACCACAAAATGTAATTATATTTCAGAAGAAATAATGCAAAGTCTTGCAGTTTTGATGATTTGTAAAGACTATTCCAAACAGAGGTAAAAAAATCAAACCCATTGATTCTTTATGCACAATCTGGTGTGTGTTATTTTCATTTGGGAGAAGCATATGTGAATTTTCTGATGGAACGGGCAGAAAGTCAAAAGAAAGTAATACCCAACTGGTTTAACTGAGATTTAAGACCCTCAAAACTCTTTTGGGAAGATTCTGCCAAACTAATTTTTCCAGTAGAAGATTCTGCTGCCAGGAAAAAAAAAAAAGTTAATTATAATAAAAATATAAATAAAAAGTCCTTAAAGCACATTTCTACGTAAGCAAATGAAAGCATATTCAAGATTTCCTCAAAATGTACGAAGGCAACTAGTCATACAAAGAATTACTGCGAGCAATTGAGCACCCTTTCCATCCAAACTGACACCTGAACAGCTTGCTCGAGCACAACAATCATTTCAAAAACTGCACATCCAAGAAAAACATTCAACAGAAATCTCTTCAGAGTCACTCAGAACTTGGCACCGAGGCTCATGGCCCCCATTTCAATATTTCGGGATGTTGTTAGTCCTGGTAAAGATCACTGCCTCCTCAGCTGGCACTATGGAGCACCGCAAATAAATGCCATTAGCCACTATCACCAAAAAATATTTCTAACCCTTCATATGCAGAAGGTGACTAAAACTACCACACCTGTTGTGATCAGGCCCCATTTCAGTGTATTTATATTCTTCCTGAATCTTCTCCTTTTGGAAAAACTGGTTCAGACGTGCCTTGGCATTTTCCAGGGTCCAACCCCCGTGAAGATCAGTGTTTAAGTCCATTTCTGACTCTGAAGTCTAATATTGGAAAAAAAAAAGTATCATCTTCTGGTTTCTAATAGATTTCAGTTTTAAATATTCTTACAAGTCTTTGAAATAACTTGTCTAGATGCTATAAAATAGTTAGGACAGAAAATGCTAAAAATTCCTCAGAATTTCCTTGTTTTTACAACAAAACATCTATGCGATTGGATATTCACAGCATCCAGAGTGATTTATTTTGTCCTTAGCTTATCTTTGTTAAAAGTCAGCAGGTAAATCTGCAGCTTAAGTTAAAACCAACAGCAAAAGCTCAGATGAAAACTGCAAGCTTGAGTATTAATGCTAGTAACAAATGAAAGGGAACGGAAGATACCTATTTAAGAAGAAAAGAACTGCATTGAATCACTTACCGCCTGCACTTCTTGCTCCTCTCTCTTGGAATAGTAATCTTTCAAATTTGCACCCCGATCCCACTCAGCACCACGATTGCCACAACTTCCAGGCACTGCACCTGCACCATTGCCTACGAGGTGGAAAAAACAAAACAACCATAATCAAAATAACTCTCCCCAAACATTCTTAGCAATGGAGAGGTATTGTTTGGCAGTCTCAACAGGACACGACCAGCCCCTCAGATCTCATGTAGTCGCTCACACCCCTGCCTCACAACCACAATGACTTCTGTCTGCAGAATTATGCTATTTGGGGAAAATAAACAAACAAAACCCAAACCACAAACACCACACACAGACACAAATCTATACACATACACTACAGCCACACACATGTAAATTAGTTTCCACAGTCTTACCTGTTTCAGCCTCTATAATCAAATGCGGAGGAAGAGGTCCACCCAAGGTAGAAGTGGAACCAGTAATGTTTTTAGCTGTTTCATGTCCATCAGGGGTATCGCCAGCTGCTGGCTACGAGAGAGAACATAGGGAAATGTCAGCACATCCCTACAGAAAAAAATGGTTTACTGTTTAGCTAAAAAACTCTTCAGACAGTTTAAGGATATCGCGCATCATTGTGCAACAGTTACCCCCAGCAGTAACCCCTCAATTGTAACACCCTTTTAAAAACTGTACAGAATACAATTGCTGAATATCTGTTTTTTTTGCAGGTGTCCTATAACAAGAGTCCCAACCAGCAAGTAGCCATGACTTATTGTAGTTCAGCAATTATAAAATCAACTGTTTCAGCATCCAGGATAAAATAACAGATACCAGTCCCTACCACATAACCAAGGGAACTCAAACATACTTTATGCACGCAGAGAAAAGGGGTATAAGAAAACATTAACACTCTTGGGAAATGACAAAATTATGGTTATTCATTACAGCTTGAATCCTTCCCATTTTGAGACGTGGATGGTTAGCTAACTGATCACACCACCTCTGTTTTATTCAAGATACAGAACATGCTTATTCCTTTTTAGGATCTAGCCATGCAACACACTGCATTGCCATAAAACTGACTGGTACATCAGAAACAATATAGGTTCTGTTACCATAAGGCTTCACCTAGGCTGAGGAGGCAGGGACACTGCTTCCACCAATCAAATGATGTGTTTTATGTAGATATATCCTTAATGAGGCATTAGAAAAAGACTCTTCCAATGTATAACATGTAGCTTCATGCTATATTTACTGTTCTCTAAAATGGCTGTAAAGACAGAGTTACTCCCCTCTCAGCTTTTACATGATGGTCACTGCTGATACTTGTATGGTTCATCAAACATCTTAAAAAGCAGTGATCCTGTCACAGATGTGAGAAAGAAACTACAATTTGAAAAATGCCTAATTTTCAAGGTCTGGTTTGAGATGTCTGTGACTTGCTGCTGTTGCTTTGCATTTTGTTTTGCTTGTTTTGCTTCGGTTTGTTGTTGTTGTTGTTTTGAGCACACAGTATTATATATCATAACAGGCATTTAAAACAATTCCCAGTGTCAGGTGTGAGTATTCAGCACTCTTAAAGCCAGGCTGTGCCTCACAGGAACTCTGAATTCTTTCCAGCCTCACCAGTTATGCAGACCAAGACCCAGCTTTTTTAACAAGGCCATCCTACAGTGTTCACTGGGCCTATTCCAGTTTTTCAGCCCTGCACAGAGAAGTCCCGCACATTCGGTCTTCTTCACCAAATAGGAGTGACAGACTGAACTCCAGGGATGAAATGCAACCGGATGCCCAGCAATGCAATTAAATTTTCATTAGTCTTTTGTAAGGAGAAAGAGCAGCTTACTCCAAAAGCAGGAACTTCATCTTTCTTCATTTCATTCACCCGAACTAAGTAATTGACAAAGTCCCGAGCAGCGTTGCTTTGCGCATCTTTCTTGTTTGTGGAGCTGCCCATGCCAATGTAGTTAAAGCCTTCCACTCGAAGCTGCAAATAAAAACACAGATCCAGGGCATGTACAAGTGAAAGGATCTTGAAAACCAAAAATACTGACTGAAACACCAAATTTCTGTTGCTAATAAGTGCAGGAAATACTAAGTTTTGTTACATATCATTATACGTATCTATATATTTCTGTAGGTTTTGAACATTTCATTTATCCTTATTAAAGAAAACATCCACAGTACATTCTCAGAGAGTGCAACTGTTTCCCAAAACCTTCTTGGAGCAAATGATTCAGTGTAGGAAGGGACCATGGCAACACACAGCAGAAACTCTGCCCAGGTTTGCTTTCCTCAGCCTTAATCCCAAACCCTCAGCTTGCATCCCTCTACTGTAGCTCCACATTACTACAGTTAGAAAGAGACAATGTATTTCATAAGACAAGAGACAAGCTTTGGAGCAGCAATTTTATACCCTGCTAGCTTGCCCAATAGCCTGCCACAAAACTCCATCACATTAAGTTTATTCCAAGTTTAGACTAAGCAGATGTTTTACACCTGCTTTTCTGTAACCACTGCCCTTCATCTTAAACTGTTACTGTCCTTCTTTTACAGTTATAGTCAGCAACTCCATTTCATTCCAGCTTCAGTCCTGGCACTTCTGATTTCCACTCTTCACTCTGCTGATCATGTGAACAGGTTTTTACCATAGTTAGCTGTTCTTAAGAAAAAAAAAAAAAGGCAGACCTGCTCATAGCATTCCAGGTTTTTGTACACCATTAATGCCAGACTGCATTTGTCCTTCAGTGCTGAATGGAGCTAACACCCCCCTTCTCATCAACACACAAACTTTTCTAGTAATCTAGAACACAATGAGCTTCCAGCAGAATATCAGTCTACCAGGACTATGGTACCTTCAACCAAACAGGACCAGCACTTGGACTCACAACCACTGTACCAGAGTGTGTTTTAAGGAGATCAAACTGTTTATCTCTTAAGTTTCTACGGATGCTGATGGGGCATACACATACACAGCACAGAACAGTGCGACCGCCTCACCCCAGCAACGCCCAGTTTTGGTTCCAACACCTTTAAAACTGCTGCTTCTCAGTTTTGTTACTGGTGGGGAAGATGCACGGTGGAGGAAGGGTGTACCGACAAATCCAAGGTGCTCAGCGCACATCTATGGCATCGCTTACGACCCGGCCTGTTCTCCCCACGGCCTCACGCTGCGTATCAGCTCCTTGTCAAAGCCAACCCCAATTCAAAGCACACCCATGGTATCTGGAGCCAGGAGCAAAGCAATACTACAGCGGCACACAGACCAGCAGCCAAAACAACAGGAATTTTTGATTATATCTCAATGCAAGCTCAGTGGAGGGCCAAAGCTCTTCGCAAGAGTGACACACAGGACTCCTTGCCAACAATTCTACCTGCAAGAAAGGTGTAAATACACACAACACCCTTAAAGAAATCAACTCCTTGTTATCATAAGAGCTTCACACCAGGCTGCCTTACCCTCACAAACCCACCAAGCGTGTTTACTCCGCGCACAAGAAGCCAGGACACTTTGGCATGACCGAGCTTCTCACCACTTACAGAATCATTTCGGTTGGAAGAGACCCTCAGGATCATCGACTCCAACCATAACCCAGCTCTAGCACTAACCCATGTTGTTAAGAACCTCATCTATGTGCCTTTTAAACCCCTCCAGGGATGGTGACTCCACCTATGCCCTGGGCAGCCTGTTCCAGTGCTTTACAACCTTTCCCGGGAATAATTTTTGTTCCTGATATCCAACCTAAACCTCCACGGGCGCAACTCGAGGCCACTGGGCCCCCCTCAGGCGCTCCCTCACACCAAGGGCCCAGCAGACCCGAGGCCCCCCGGCCCTCGCCGCACCTCGCAGAGGAAGGTCTGGCGGTTCCGGCCTCCGCCTGCTCGTATCTCGTACGCCGGGGTGAGCCTCCTCCTCCCGCACCAGGCGTACAGGTAGTTCTTCACGTCCCCCATGGCCGCGGCCGGAGCGGCGGGACAGCCCCAGCGGCACCGCCCGCCCCTCACGGCTCCGGCCGCGCATGCGCAGGTACGGCGGCCGCGGAGGGACACGGCGGGCCGGGCCGCGCTTCGGCCCAGAGCGGGAAAAGTCACCCCTCCCCAACACAGTACCGGCCGGGGCCCTGCACCAAAGCGCTCAGTCACAATTAGTGTGAACAATTATTTTTAAAAGGGCTGCTCTGTCCCGCCAGTGGTGGCCACGCAGCACCGCGGGATGGGGTCACCCTCTTCCCTGTCACAAAAAGCTCCTAAATCTCTGACAAATTCAAGAAGGGGAAAAGGAAGCCTTTATTCTATAGGAACTGAGTCTCTTTAGCTTGGAGGAGTCTGAGGGGTGACCTCATTAATGTTTATAAATATGCAAAGGGTGAGTGTCAGGAGGATGGAGCCAGGCTCTTCTCAGTGACAACCAATGATAGAACAAGGGGCAATGGGTACAAACTGGAACACAAAAGGTTCCACTTAAATTTGAGAAGAAACTTGTTCCCAGTGAGGGTGTCAGAGCCTGGCCCAGGCTGCCCAGGGGGGTTGTGGAGTCTCCTTCTCTGCAGACATTCCAACCCGCCTGGACACCTTCCTGTGTAACCTCATCTGGGTGTTCCTGCTCCATGGGGGGATTGCACTGGATGAGCTTTCCAGGTCCTTTCCAATCCCTAACATGCTATGATTCTACGATGCTATGATTTCTTGTTCGGTGGTTACACAGCCAAAGGAAGTTTGAATTTTCCACGCTGTTGTGTTACAGAAAGTTCGCCACGTGCCCCTCTGCAGTTTCCCCCATCTCTCTCCTTACAAGCACCCCAAACCATCATTTTTACAGGCAGGAGGTCCAGGAACAGCAGCACAGGACCCCACATTTGTCACACACACATACTGTGAGTAAGAGCCGAAGCTGGTAAAGAGGCGTAAGACCAGGGTGCCAAAGAGCAGCTTTTACTTTTTAAGACAATATTCTGCAATGCAATATAGCGAGGTACAGTTCATTTCCACCTCCGTTTTAGTCACAAGGACAAAGAAATATCTGCTCACTAAAGAGCCAAAAGCTTTTCTGTTGCGAAAAGTTTTTATTTTCCATCAAGGTGTACAAAGACAATGAGCTCAGATTAAAACAGGATTTTATATGCATAGTCAGTGTCCCAGTGACTTTGTGAAAAAGAGTAAGATACCGGTTTGAGCAACCAGTTCCACATCAATGTGTAAAAACACCGTGTAGTGCTGGAAATGCTCAGGAAGGGAGAGGACAAAGCATGATCTGGCTGGAGGGAGGGCAGAGATGGATCTTCCTCCTTTCTAGACAAAAGGACTCATGATCCCCCAACTGGGGAAAATTTGCTACTTTAATTTTTTTACTAAAAGATACCAGCTGGTCCTGGGACGCGCAGCGCTCCAGGGGGAGCAAAGTTACACAAAAACGCACCAACAAGGCCGGCCCCGGCAGGAAGGGGCTCAGGCGCATTGCCAAATCCCTGAAATCACAGCCCAGCACGTGGGGAACGTGCCACGTCACAGCGAATACCAGAAAAGGAGCCTCCGCTTCCAGATCGACAGGGAAGTGAACATCAGTCACCCTTAGGCCACACAATGCTGTCCAGCTTCGCTTTGGCCTTGACAATGAACTCCTCAGAGGCGGCAATGAGCGGAAGCCGCGGGGGTCCCATGGGAATGCCAGAAACAAACGTCATTACAGCTTTAGTCTGTGCGACACCAAAACCTGGGTGAACAAAAGCAAAATCAGGTCCTTTACAGATCATTTTGCTTAAAACCCCCATGCAGGTGTCCAAAAAAGCAGCAGCACAGAGTTCCTGTGCAACCCGGCACAAACCAGGCTGTAAGCACTTCTCGGAAGTGAGAACAGTGTAACTAAGAAGAGATGATCGTGCCTGCAGACAGGAAACACATTACAGTAAAAATTACACCTGCTTATTAAATTTATGTGTATATTATGACATTATCGTTTTCCTCCTAAAAATACCAAGCAGAGTGTTTTCTCAGACATGCACTTTACAAACCACTGTGTCAGTTCTACAGATAACCAGGGCTCTACGTGTTGTTCCTTCCTCCTTGCCAGAACGTATTGCCACACAGCCCTGACAACAGAAAAGATGGTAAGAGTCCTCCGTAGGTAAACCAAACCAAAATAGGGCTATTTCAAATTTACCTTCACTGGTAGACTGAGCCACCCCAGCAACCTGACATCTGCAGCCTCATAGCTCTCTCTCGATGCAGACTCACATAAAATAAAGCCCTGTAGCATCTTTCCGATGTGTGGCAATGACATCGGGTACCAGCTTAAATCATCATGGGAAACTTCAGAAGGCCTCTCTGTCCATAGCTCAGGTCTTCTTATGCACCTTTGGAAACTCAGCATTTGCCTCTTTACCTGTAAGACTAAATAGTGATGCATTTCCCCTGACTTTTAACCCAAGTAAATAAAACCAAGCACTAAAGCTAAGCTAGATTCATTGGGGTTTGCACATGTATAGCAAAAACACAGTGAACAGTTTTCTTCATTAAGTGAAAACCATGAAATGTCCCATTCAGTCTCCGTACACTGCTCTGACTTGGTTGGTTTTAATTGCTTTCTTTATTAAAACTTGGGTTTGTTTCTAAAAAAGACATTAGATTTGAAAATGCTTTGGCCTTTCAGTTACTCTTAAATTGTAGCAAGGCAGGAGAGAAAAGTATCTGAGCTGTTTTCCTACTGGAGCACCACCATTCCAGGAAAATTACTCTATAGAAACAAAGTTAGAAATGAGCTTTTGGAGAACAAAAGAAAAACAACCCACGGAAAGAGTCAGGATAAGAAAAAGGGTAAACCACAGAGACACAGCTTTAAAGCTGTGAGGTTTCACAGAAGGAGGAAGGAAGGAAGGGAGAGTGGAATCTGTCAGGGGATGCCTGGTCAGCTCCCTTTGTTGAGCTGCTACCAACTTGGGAAACAGCACATGCAACACTTTCTCACTGCGAAATCTTTGAGGAAGGAAGTTCTGAGGGTACAGCAACATGAGAGTTTCTGGAGCACCAAGTCTGCATTTTTAGATACAAGGGGAGACACGTGCGAGGTAGGACTTACCTAGTTTGAGGACAAAGTTGAGAAATTCCCCAGTGAGAAACTAGAAAAGACAGAGAGCAGTTTATTCACCCCTTCAAATTTTAAGGTGTAAAAGCATCTAGAGCTATTATGATATTTACATCTTACACAGTTGTTGTACAAGCTTTGAGGAAATCCCTTGCCCACCTGGCCAGCCTATGGGAAATACTAATTGAATTCCATTGGAATAGGGAAGAGAGGGATATAAGAAAACCTTCCCTGTCTATCACTCATGTTCAAGCTGTCACTTGCTGCAAGCAGTCTGGAAACACTGGTAAGGCTCATATCAGTCTCTAAAGGTTTACAAATCTGAATGTGAAGAGATTTCCCAGAGCAGATCATCTTTCAGATGTCGCTTAGACATTCATCCAGCAGTCACTTCTATTTTAAGGCAAAAGAAGGATGCCTCGAAGGTCTCAGTGGGATGTAAAAAACCTTGGGGATAGTTTGTATGCCAGTTGCTCACAACTCCTCATGAATATTCAAACAGCCCAACACCAACAGGGGTCAAAGCAGAGCTGATTTGGGACAGCTTTCTGCCCTACATCATGGAAGGTATCAAGAGAATATTCCCAGCCAAGGGGCTTGGCCACTGTGGACTTGTTCAGGGCAAAAGGCCAGGCCATTGCTCACTCTGCACAGATGAGATCAGAGGGCTGGAGGAACAGTATAGGTAGTTAAAAGTTTGTAAGGACTGGTCAAAGAGGTGAGATGAATAACAAGCAGGGGGCTTGGAGCTGAAAAAAGTTTGCTTTAATAAAGCTAGCTCATGGTATGGATGACAAAACCACATGGCAAACAGCGGCAGTAAAGCCAGAGGAGAAAAGGCTGCGCCTGGCGGGGACAGGGAAGGTGCTGTACCTGATACTTCCGTGCTAACGCGAGGTCTGGCTTTGCAAAGGCTTGCAACATCAGATTGGTTTTTCCGCCTAAATAGTTGTATGTACTGCCAAAAAAAAACCAAAACCAAACCAAAAATAGAATCAGTAAGGCAAAGGCGGAACTTAGAACCACTGAAAAAAGAGACGTAACCACAGGCTTTTGTTGCTGACATTATAAAAATGCCATTATTATTATAGGGACTCATGCAATCTAGGTGCGGTTTATACTGTCAAGCATCTGAAGTATGCCAAGCCCTATGAAGAGTTTAGAGAGCAGATTTCACTTCCCAGTTCTTTCCAAATGGAACTGATTTCCAAATTTAAAAATAAAAAGAAACAATTAGGCAACACAGAAATAATTAATCCAAGCATCCTGGTATGAGGAGCAGAAAATAAATGAGAAATTAAGTCAGCAGAGCCCTTTTCCTCACAGACTACTCATGTGAACAAAGGTAAATGATTTTAACCTCTCTGGGTTTTGTTTCCTTACCCATATAATGAAGTAATTCCCTACTTCAAAAAGTTGCCATGAGGATAAAGAACATGTTGAAACCTTTGCAGTCAACGGACTACAGCAATAATCACTCAAACTAACATATTCTGAAGAAACAGCGTGCAGATAGTGGAGGATACAACGATAAGGTGTGTGTGTCAAGGGGAAAAGAACTCCAAGCCGTACTGACCTTCCGACTGCTCCATCTGCCCCTATTGCCAGTGCACTCAACAGTTGCTAGTTTGGGGTGACAGGAGAAAAAACAAACACACACATTTTTACTTTATGTAATAAAATCAAGAAAAAACAAAAAGGGTGGTGGGATGGAGCAGCAAAACTACCTGGTGCTGAACGTCCAGGGTTACTTTTTTCCCCAAGGCTGAAGCAAGAGAGTGCCACAGAAGAAATAATTTTTAAGAGGAGCCTCTTACCTCATCCACCCCATAAAGAAATGCAAACTGTTCTCTCTCATTCTTTTTTATACACTGTGCAAGGTCCAAGAGGTCCGTGCTGCTGAACTTCACACCCTGGAAGCTGGGGATCCGCTCTTTTATTCCATCCAGCAACTCTTCAATGCGAACTGTGCAGAACAGCAATCTCATGTGAACAAACACACCCCTCTTCTGGGAGATTTCCCTGACTTGTCCCCAAGAGGGAGACAAGTTGTTCACTTTTGCCCTGAGCCTGGTAAACTATAGAGCTCTATAACAGCCCATAAGACAACTTCAGTGTGATTATTTCCCAGAGTTCTACAAAAAAACATCTTTCCGCCCTCTCTGCATCATCACTTTTACCAGATCAGAAGGGAAAAACCCCGGATAAGAGAAAGTTTAGGAATGAACTGGCAACAACCTATTTAAGAATAAATATAAATTAATATATCCAGAAACACAACATAAGCTGTTGTCTAGAGAAAGTAACCAAAGATTTGTATTCCGTTTTTCATTCCTCTGCTAAATAATATGAATTGAGAAGCACTGTGGTTTCACATGTAATTTACAGCAGACGTGACTAGGCAGTCAGCGTACACCAGAAGAGATGGTGATAATTATTGTGAAAAAAATCAGAATTCAACTGTGGTTATCCAAGGCAATTACTTATCTTGGTCCACGCTAATTGCAAAGCCTGGTCAGCATCACCTCCTCCATCGCAGTTGTTTAGTACTCATAAACTGCCACTTTTTTTCCGGTGAAGAGGAATGCAATTTATTTTCCAGTCTTGGATTCACCTCCCATTTTTGGAAAGGATCCTTTCCATTAGTGGCAGGAGCAGAAGCCACATACCACTGGTAGATTCATTACACCAGCCACCGCGATTACGCAGGTTGGTATCAGCTCATGGGCTCGGGAAGAGCTGACTAAGCAGGACTTACTCTTTACACCCGTCAGAGGAGGAATGTGATAGTAATAAAATGGAACCGCAGGGGCCTCAGACGCAACCTTCTCTAAGAAAGCAATCAGCTCATCTGGAAGAAAACAAGCAAGAACTCCTGTAAGAGAAGGAGACCATCTGTAGGGAAAGACAGTTGAGAGTCACAGCAGGCAGGCTCTGTGGAGAGGTCATCTACAGCTTGTGTACCATACACAGCTAATCATAAAAATTAAATGTAACAAAACCCAGTGGAAGATCTTAAGGAAGGCAAAGACGATATTTATTTTAAACCAAACTGATTTCAGTAACTCATACTCATTCCCTTACAGATACAACTCCTGCATGCTCTCACACGCAAACTGCAAGACCTGCATGCCAAAGTGGTCTCAGCAGCGTCACTTACGTGCAACACTGAGGACAAGGGATCAAGTTCACATTCACCTCCCCGGGGTACTGCTCAATGCTGGTGATGCACAGATTTTCAAACACCTTTTTTGTAATGTTTTAGGAATCCAAGAGTTGCTGTGGTTGACATTCTTCCTGAGAATCTTGTTTACTGCATCCTTCATAAATCTCAGGCAGTCATCCCATTGGCATGGCAGGGAGTGCAGTGGTTGAAACCTCGCTGCCATCCTGCTGCTATCAGCGAAGGTTCTGTGCTGATCTTTGTGCTGTTAGCAGTTTGATTGCCACTGACTGTCCTTGGCTGTCAATACCAGCCATTCTGGCAACCTATTCCAGTTTCTTACGGTGCTTTCATAAGAACATTTCCAATCATCATTAACTCAGACAACTTCTAACATTTCTGTTACAAAGCTCCACTTCACATGGCTCTTTTACATTATTTTAATGACATTAAAAGCAAAACGCTCCCTTTATAAGTTCCGAGGTAACATCAGGCACACAGAACCAAACCAGATCACCTCAGTAACAAGGAGTGCACCTGTGCATCAGCAGTTTATCAACTCGGTGAGTGTCCAGCAAGGGTCAGCATGTACCCAACTGCTTCCCAGTGCAGCCCAGATCAAGCGTGAACTCCATACTATCTGTTCAGAAGACCAACTAGTTAACTACTCATTTCATAAGCAGCTCCTCTTTTTGTAAGAGGCTAACAAAATACAGCCCACACGACATCCTGCTTACTGGGAGACTTCTGGTATCTCCCATCTTCAAAAAAATGCTTCTTGTAGGTTTTGTTTTTGCATCACACCAGATATGACAAGCGTGCGAATATTATCATCAGAGCACTTTTCAAAGAAAGAAGATGGCGTTCATCTTTTATCCATGTTAAAAGTTTGGAGGGCAATAGAAACGGGCCTCAGCCGGTCTGGCAATCACATCTACTTACCTTTATTTGTGGGTTTGAAGAAGAAGGGGGCTATTACAGCAATACCACTAGCACCTATGGCTGCTGCATGTCTTGCCTATAAATGAGAGAATGGAAAGTGTCTTAAAGTACATCTGGTTTATCTGTTTTACACACATAGTGAAAAGGAAACATATACACACCAGCTCTTGGGACTCTGGCAGACTTAGTGCTCCCACCTGAATGATGACATGATCCAATCTGCACAAGAACAAATTCAAAAGGTTTGGGGAGGTTTCAGTGATGGTGAAAAACATCAGCCTGCCAAAATTAAACGCCTCAGATCAGGGAGCCACAGCAGAAGACCTTCACTGTGCTAGATCAGACCTAAAAGGGGTTTGAACCTGTGTTGACCTGATGAGCAGACACACAGAGAAAATGCTGACAGTGGCAAACAGCTGGTGGTGGAACAAAGAAAACAACGTTTGCAAACATCAGTCAGTGACTCGTTGCTGCAAGGCTGTCAGGATGGACAAATCCTAGCATTGTATTAGGAAGTTAAAATTAAGAGATTAAGGATTTAAGGGGAAGCTGGGAAAATGAAAGGATATCGAAGCATATCTTTGCTTTCTAAACCAATTTATCTGGAGAACAACCAGAGAGTTCAACGTCACAGCAGCACCTTTGACTGCTCATCTGCTCCTGCCAAGGGCATCTCCCAGGTTCCAATCCATCGGTCCCATTTCTGTGTTTCTCCTTTATATCCACACAGACTGCGAGCCTTCGCACCAGTTTATTTCTGCTCACTAGCCTTCATACCCCAAATGCTTCCTCCTCTCCTCATCCTCTGACACAGCAACTAAGGAGAAGGCAATGGTGAGTGACACAAGACTATGACAGGTACAAGGGATGGAGAATGGAGCTGCAATTGGATACACGGCTGCAGATCCAGGTTGAATTCCTTCTTCTGCTGCTGACTTCGCACCTTTAGGGAAGCATCAAAACACTTCACACCCCAGTTTCCCCCATACCAGATCATTTAATATATTAAAAGGTTCAAAAATGCTCACAGGGCATAAATAGGCAGACTGCTCTTTACTTTCATCTCTTTTCAAGAATAAGCAAAGGGCACAGCCCTTTTTTGTCCCCCTGCCCCTCTGAGTATCAAAGAGAAGGGCTCCGAGCAGCAGGAATGGACACCAGCTACCTGGCAGTGCCAAAACCAGACTTCTATGATAAAGGAGTTGAGGAACAAAGCCTAACGACAAAACGCTGCAAGAAAAAACGCCGTCAGCAGGTGTGGCTTTGCAATCAGTCAGGTAGGCCTGTATCACAACACAAGATCTGGAATCCCCTGTTCACTCGCAGCTACTCACTTGTCTTTTCCTTGGCACACCCATTCTTCTGCCAACCGCTTCCTCTCCTGGATGCTGAGGGACAGTCCTTCTCCTGTTGTGCCATTCACTGTTCCAACACAAAAGAACACACTTGCTGAGGCCTGGCCTGCATGCACCAGTTTTACCGAAAACAAGAACTGACACTTCTGGTAATATTAAACAAAACTATTTTTACCCCAACTCATTTTAGGATAGCATCTGCATGGGGACTGCAGTGTTACCATCAGTAAATGCTTGTACTGGAGACCTGGATGTTCCAGGATCAGCAGTGGCAGGAGGGAAGAGACGGAATCAGCTGCTGAAACTGGGAAACTGCCCATGAGCACCTCCAGCCCAGCACACACGACCTCCTGCCCCAGCAGTGAGCCAGGCTAGGACAAGTGCCCAAAGGGACACCAGCTAGCCTTGTGTCACCCAGCGCAACACAGGTCTCCTGAAGAAGCCCATTTGGCTTTGATGAGCCCACTGAATTCCCTGGACTCATGAGCTGATGTTGAACCAGACAACTGGCAAAGGGGAGAATCATTCAGTTGAGTCTTCTCTGCCAAGACAACATTATCCACTCACCTATAGAAATGCCACTATATGAAGGCAATGCTTAATTTATGCTACACAGAAATGGGGTGTAGGCAAAAGCAGATGCCTTAAGCATTGTTAACACTCTCTCCACTGATTAATACAAATGTCTAGGATCATCCCACATCCACAGTTCCTCCCACTACAGCTCTTTTCTGGCAAGATATCATCGGATTGCCATCCAGGCAAAAGGGGTGTAGCACAGTTTCTGTCAAAAATACACGTACCAAAGACGCTCTTCACATTCTGCTTGCTTACGAGATAATCCACATATTGACGAATCACCAAAAGGTTAATTTCTCTGAAACGAAAGGAACCGCAGCAACCTTGAGAGCCTTAGCAACCATAAGTCTCCACCCACAGGAACCTTAAACTTATAGAGATTAAGAAAACAAACAAAAAATATTTATTTTTGAAGCCTTGCCTTGTACACACACAAATTACCCCAAGGTATGATACCCTCAAGCATGTGTTTAACACTTCAGGTTAACAGTTCAGTTCTGAATTCTTTCTTCCAGTTTCTCTTCCTCCTGACGAGTAGTTCACTGTTCCAACCTTTTATCTCAACTGGTAATTACTGCAGGCTCGTCACAGCAAAGGACTTTTTTTGGGAGATACAAGAGAACAAGAGGCACTCAAACCTTTTTGATTGTTGATGGCAACAGGAGTCCTCTTGAGAGCACAAAGATATTTGTGCAAGTGCTGGCAAATAGTTAAACTATACTTGTAACTGCAGGACACAGACCGTGAAATGGCAT
Source organism: Streptopelia decaocto (assembly GCF_964273445.1). Lineage (NCBI taxonomy): Eukaryota > Metazoa > Chordata > Aves > Columbiformes > Columbidae > Streptopelia > Streptopelia decaocto. The sequence continues at coordinate 5,501,912 of NC_138659.1, read as the reverse complement.
CTGCTGGATGTGACTTTGACCTTTCTCTCTCATTAAAGGATGAGGAAAGCAACAGACTTCCCTGACAAACAGGGGAAACTGAATTTTAGATTTATCTTCTCTGCAGGACAAACTTATTTTATCGGTATATAATATTTCACCATTGTTTTAATTTGTCAAACATATAGACCAGCTCTATAGTCTGGAAGTCAACTCTGGAACCTTGACTGGGTTCACACATCACCCAAAATTTCACAGCTGCCTTCACAGAACATATTTTATAAGAGCCAGGCATTCCAGGCAGCAGGTCCAGATCACTCTCCAAACACCACCATGTTGCAATAAATTTGAGTAGTAATAAAAAATCAAATTGGAAATAAGTTTCCTTTAAAGCAAGAAAGCAAGCAGTGACTGCAATGCAAACGAGTTCCCTGAGACAGTACCGTGCTTTGCAGTGCTTTCCAAAAGCAAAGGATCACTTAGAGGGGACTGTTCTGGCAAATCTCCACCATCTCCCTCAGAAACACACACAGATCTGGACACATCCCCCCATCGGAGAAGCTCAGGGTCCTTTGCTGACTCCAAACAACTCGGTCTTGCAACATCCCAATGCAGCAGGGAGGACATCTGTTTACCACCACTGCTTCGCAGAAGGCTGAATTTCAAGTTTCAGTTTGATGCTATTTTCAGAACTGTGCAGCCCTTGCAATATTTTCTTCCGGTTTAGACTAATTCCATGCACACGTACACACACATGAATGCACGCATGAGTTAGCCAGGGTAAAGAAAAGTCTAAAAGGACATCACAGTTTGATAATTATCTTCTAGCTCTCAAGAGCTCTTTTTAACTAGGACTGTGATTCGCCTTAACAAGTGAGAAAATACTGCAATACCCTATAACCTTACTGTGATTTAATGTGCACATACAAAAGCAATAGAAAAAGAGATGGGAGACTGATCCGAACTCTCCAAACCCAGACCTACAGCACTTGCTGGACAACAGGAGGAGGCAAAGGGAATCCACTAGTGCTAAAGGAGCCAACCTAGTAGTTGCTCCATCCCATCAGAGATCCAGTTTAAAAACAAACCCCAAAATGATCAATTCCACATAAGAAAGGAGACAGGGTTTTAGAGTAGCAGTAAGCAGTGTAACTCTGACAACGCACCACGTTGTGACACAGAGTTATACTCACCCATCGGGAGTCATTGGAGTGATTGTAGCAGCTACAAGACCCTGTAACTTCTTTCTAGGTGTCATTGAGCTGTTTGGAAAAGAAAGACAAAAACATGATTCCCATCGTTACTTAAGCGGAGTTTCAATTAACTTCTGTTATTCCCATTGTTGCTTAAGCGGAGTTTCAACTAACTTCTGTTAACAGCAAAACGAGACAGGCAAAGTTCAGAAGAAGTGGACTTTGCAAGGGTGTTATTTTGGTAAGGAGAGGATTATCTTTTCGTTGTTGCTGCTGAAAGAGCAGCTTACTGCAGCCAGCACCACCCTGGGATCGGAGAGGACCGGGAGCACCAGCCGCAGTTACATTTCAGCGACACCTTCTATTTTATACTTCCTTTTCCATCTATAGCATATTGTCCAGCACACACCTGCTATCGCCTACCACCTTGGAAGGCAGAACACTTTTGGAAAGGAGACCAATTTTTGCAGAGAAACGGCCCCAAAACGTCCTCCGAGATGGGCGGCCTCACGCTGTCACCCCCAGCACAGCGACACGGGCCTGCGGGCAGCACCAGCCAAGCAAGGGTGAGCTGTGGTGGAGGGAAGAGGCGGAGGGAAGAGGCCCCGGCTCGGCTCCGGCGTCTGCGTTTCAGTGCCGGGATGTGGAAAAGCGCTGAGCGGGCGGAGGGAGCGGCATCAGCTGACAACCGGCCGCAGAAAGCGGCTCTTCACTGCCCCTGCCTGCCTTCCATGTCCCGTTACATCCGTCTCCCATAACACACACTCTGCAAGTCGTGTCTACAAGCGAAGGCTTCTTTGGATTATTTGTCGCTCTCTGCAAGCTTTTAAAAATAATAAATAAAATTTTTAAAATAAATAATAGGGTGTAGACATAAGAGAGCTTGAGGAGACACCAAGCTCTACCGCACACTTTGCTGGAGGGATGGTACCCATAGGGTATCCATCATTGCCAAGGTGGCCAGAACAGAATCACAGAACGGTTTGGGTAGGAAGAGACCTTCAAAGCTCCCCCAGTGCCACCCCTGCCATGAGAAGGGACATCTTCACCAGCTCAGGTTGCTCAGAGCCCCGTCCAGCCTGGCCTGGGATGTCTCCAGGGATGGTTCATCCACCACCTCTCCGGGCAACCTGGGCCAGGCTCTCACCACCCTCATGGTAAAAAATTCCTTCCTCGTGTCTGGCCTGAATCGCCCTCCATCACCCCTTGTCCTACCGCAACAGGTCCTGCTAAAAGGTCTGTCCCCATCTTTCTTATCGGCCCCTTTTAAGTACAGAAAGGCCACAATAAGGTCTCTGTGGAGCTTCTCCTCTCCAGGCTGACAGCAGCACTGCAGAGCATCAGGGCGGGAGACTTGGGAGCGTTTGGAGAACAGTTCTCTGAATTCCAGCAATTTCTGCCCAGGCACAAGTCACCATCAAAAAAAAGAAAGGGTTATCTTCTTGCTGATGGCTGAAAATAATGGGAGTGTGTTTGCAGCTGAAGCAACTCAGAGATCAGCTCCCCTTAGATTGTCCACTGCTGTGATTAGCGGCGTCAAAATGCCCTTCTGAAGCTGGCTGCTAAAGCGACACATTCACCGCATGGTGCAACAGAAAGAAAAGCACATTTTCTGCAGTTTAGTGCCATTGAAGGAGAAGGATTTTGAAAGGCTTGTGATGCTGAGGGAGCAAACCCACACTGCCTTGTTGTAAAGGAAACAAGCATCAGAGGGCATGTCAAAAGCATTCAGCATAGTTCCAACTCATTTTACATCTCTGCATTTCTCCGAAGTGACAAATATGCACATTTCACCCTCAGGGTCTCAAATGTTCATCAAATTTAAAAGTTGTGGCATTGAAGAAATAAGCCAGCCATTGATCTCTGTCCCTTTGTAAAGCAGAGGTCATATTTAGCTCTTCTGTTCCTTGCCATTGTTACCTGCAGGCTTGGTTTGCTTCCTGGGGAAAATCATTTGGGTTTTCTACACCTATCCAAAAACCAGGGGTAATAAAACATTCTGCCTTCAGTATGCACTTTCGGATCTTCCATTCGAGCATGTTACGAGAGCATCCAGTGCTGCAGGACAGAGAACAATCCCCGGTTGTTGTGTGTTCCGGGAGCACATTTTTCATGTATTCACATAATAATCTCAGGATTTGGGTTTGTGGTATTCCTCCTCCACTCCAAAATATTCTCCCTGTGGGATGTTTACACACACCCATCACTTTCTGGGGTTTGGCTTTATTAACAGGTTCTCACAAAGCGCATGTATTTTTCTTTCAATTGAGGCTCATCTCGTTCTTTCAGAAATCCCCTCTTCTCTATGCTCTTCCATTCCTACGGGTAATTTTTATTTTTCAAGGCTGAGCAGTCCCAGCTCCCCAAGCCTCTCCTTGTAACCCAATCCCACAACCATCTTCAAGGCCCTTCAGTGGACTCGCTCTAGAAGTCCTTTACTTCAGATTTTCTGAGTACTTTGAGTTTTAGAGCTATTTGGTGCTGTTGACAGCACGAGAGAAGTTTTACAGCACCTCGAAGTGGTTAAAAGCTGCTTAGAACAGCTTGTAGGAGTTACAGATTGGTCTAGAAGGGTTTTAGAGCTGCTTAGAGCTCTTTCGAGGAATTTTAGAGCTGTGTAGAGGAGTTCAGAGTTGTACCATAGATATTTAGAGGCATTTTAGATGTATTTAGACAGTATTTAGAGCATTTAGTATTTAGAGCAGTTTTAAGGACTTCAGAGAAGTTTTAGCACTGTTTCTCTAAAAAGGAGTTTCAGAAGCGCAGACACGAGTTCTAGAGCAGTTGTGAGGAGACCGAGAGGGGTTTGAGACCTATTTGGAAGCATTTGACCTGCTTAAAGAGGTGTGGAGGAATTTTAGATATTGGTGTTGATTAGAGGACTTTCAGAGAGGAGCGATGGAGGTTTTAGAGGAATTTATAGCTTCTCAGCATTGTTTATAGCTGGCTAGAAGAGTTTTAAAGCTGTTAAGATGTGTTTTAGAGCAGTGTAATTGTGAGACCACTCTCAGCTGCCTGTAGAAGGCCTCATCAACTTCCTCACCCTGATCTGGTGTCCTGTAATAGACACCCGCACCAGCATCACCCCTGCCAGCCTGCCCCTTAATTGTCACCCACAGACTCTCAACTCGCCCCTCATCCGCCCCTGGACAGTACTCAATACATTTTAGTTGCAACTACAATGAACCCAAATGGGTTCATTGGTGCTTGTAGCACCAGTCTCGTAGCCAAGCATTTATGGACTGGATTCTTCTCTTCCATCCCACGGCATCACCCCAAAATGGAAGGAGGGAAGAGAAAATAACTTGCGCCCCAGACTCTTTCACCAACCGTCCCAAGGCCTTGAAATCTTTCTTCATTCCCCTCAGATGACGGGATGCAGCTTCCTCCCTACCTGTCTGGCAGATCAGCAGTGGGTAGTAGTCTGTTGAGCGCACGAGGCTGCCGAGTGCCCTGGTGATGTCCCTGATCCGGGCTCCAGGTAGACTGCACACTTCCCTATGATGAGGGTCAACTCTGCATATTGGGCCCTCTGTCCCTCCCAGAAGGGAATCGCCTACTATAATTACCCTTATTTCTTTCTTATCAGAGGCGGTCTGGAAGCGTGGTGCCAACTGCCTCTTCCTATGTGACCTCATGGACGGGCTTTCCACCACATCCTCACCTACCGCTCCTGCAAGATCCAGGGCCTCAAATCTATTTTGGAGGGGCATCTCCGAGCATATTTGAGTTTTAAAGGTACTTAGAGGAGTTTAAACTTCTAGATAAGATCAGATGAACCTGAAAGGTGCTTAGAGGAAGTTTAGAAAGATGCTAGTGCAGTTTAGAGGACCCCAGCACTTTTAAGAATGGATATTACAGCTCCTCAGAACTGCTTGGCATGCTTTTGAGGAGTTTTGGAGGAATTTGGAGTTATTTTTCAGATCTTTAGAGCTGTTTACAGGAAGTTTAAATCATTTTAAAGGTGGTAATAAATTGTTAGAGATGTTTAGAGCCTTTTAGTGGCAGTTTAGAGCTGATTAGAAGAGGTTTAGAGCGGTTTAGAGACCACTTAGAGTTGTGCAAATTACATCTGTTTGGAGGCAATTGCCTCACTGCAGCAATACAGAGGTCCTTAGAGCTCATCAAAGCTAATTAAAGGACTTTAAGAGCAATTTAGAACAGGTATACAGTGGTTTAGAGCTGCCTAGCAGGGGTTAAAACCTTACAGTAGTTCAGAGATAGTTTAGAATTGCCCCAGCCCATCACCTGCCCCATTCAGTGCTGGCTGAGGGTTGGGACTGCCCTTCAAACCATGATCGCTGTTTCTGACTCCACTCACTGCCTCCGTCCCTCTCCCCCAGCCCTTGGGTGAGGGTTTCCTGTTTCAGGGCAGTCTTTGCTTACCTTTGGAGGGAATGCAATTAAGAAAATGATGGTAAAGATTCTAAGACTCTGATATTTACCTTGATAAGGCCCTAAACAATTACCAGAAAGAAAAAGAACTGTGCTTTAGCCAAAACCAATACAAGAGTTATTCCACGGAGGTCTGAAGGACAGCATAGGTCCAGTTCAGCAGTACTAACAGATACAGTGGATAATTACTCTCTTCATGCTGTGCGGTGACTGGAAAAGTGTTTTCCCACTTACCCCTGAAATAAGCAGTAAAGCGTCAGTGGTGCCAAAGCTCAGAGGATAATAAAGACACCAGCGAAAACAACAACAAAAATCAGTTGCTATTTTCCCAGAACAGGTATAGGAATAAAAATACGGTTTTATAGATTTAAGCACTTTTTCTATAAGGAAAAAAAATGAACATGAATGTCAAAAGCTTATCTAAATAACTCCATATGGTAATTTCAAGTAGGGAAGTTACAAACATTTTCTTGTTGCCATGTCCCAACACAGGGGATTCACATACCTATTAAGAACTCCATTACTCAAATAACTGACTTGCTGAGGTGGGTTGACTGCTAAAGCCAAAGGCCCTCCAGACTCTTTTGTTGTTGCTGTGTTAACACTTCCAGTATTTTCTACACTGACTACAATTTACCACCCCTGCCCTTCACTTCTCCTTTCCCCAAATCACATTTCTCTCCACCTATACACAGTTTTGACAACTGGATTTTCCCATTTCTCAAGCTCCCATGTTCTGGTTGGGCATAATCAAACTATAGTTTTGCTTCTGTTTCTCTCTGCAATAAATAAATGTACCCAGATGTAATTTTCTTTCAAAGACAGACCCAAGTCTATTTTCAGAACAAAGCACCCAAGCCTAAAATTAAAAAATACCTGTGAAAATGATCAAATTTTGTAAAATTATGGCTGGCTGGTATTCAGTCCATAATCTGAGAAGCTGACGTGATATCATATGTAGAACATCTACTTTTTTTTTCTCTGCTCCGAATCTAAAGGTGCAAAATCAAAAGAAATAGTGACATGTCAGATATTAAATTTGATTTTTAAACTGTTAAGTTGGATACAATTCTGCCTGAAAGCTTGCCAGTTTAACTCTTCTAGAACTAAGCAAAACCTGGAAGATTTTCCTAATTTAGGATTTTCTTAACTGTCCTAACACAGACATTCAGACTGAGACTGGTGTGTCTGCTGCATAAAAGATGTTTAACATGACAAGATCGTAATTTTTTAGATGTCAAGATGCTTAAATGTTTAATCTTCCTATTAACAGTCCACTGATATTAGAGTATATTCAAATGTAAAGCTTCAGAAATAGAACTATCACGGTACACTGGATCCATGAGTGCAGCAGAGCGACTGCTGGCAAGCAAGAGAGTTTGAGGGACTTTTGAATTGAAGTAAATTTAAAACTCACCTCTGAACACAACCAACAGTGCCACCTGCTGCAGAACGCAGCATTGGCTCATCTTGAGAAAGGAGACAGATACCTTAAAGAATCCATCTCTGGAGGTCATACTTGCATAACCTAAATAACAAAAATGCCCACTGAAACCCCACATCCACTCCCCAAATCCCCACTTCCAGAAGACAGGAGAAGTTCAGGTATGATCCATACTCACGCAGCTAAGGTCAGGAAGAAGCTTAGGAGGCAAACCCTCATGTTTAGGTCGGTAGTTGGATGGACAGGCCAGAAAGAGAACACTTCCCTACAGCCATGCATCGCTAATGTCTACATGTCGATAAATACATTCACAATAAGATCGCAAGGGCAATCCATTACAAAAATGGATTCCTCGTTCTGCTTCACGTCACCCAGTGTGTACCAGAAGTGGTCCTCAGTTCACATTGCTGAAGAGCTATCACGATAGAGACATCCCTAGCAAGAAGCTCACCATTTTTTCAGTTATCTCTTCATGTCTTCTTGGAGAAAGTGCAAGATATTATTACTTTAGGAGAGCATTTTAACACTTGTCTAAGATGCTAGTCATATGCTCTGGGCCTGTTTCCATCATCTCTGAACGTATTTTCAGGTCCCTGGGACTCCATATGGAAACACAGGTTGGAGAAAGCTGAGAATGAGAGGGAGGGAGGGAGGGAAGGAGGGGACCAAAGCGGATTTAGTTAAGCATTAATTCTGGTTAAAGAAGTTTACTGAGACTTGTGGGCTTCAGTTGATAGCCAGAGCCATATTAAAAATAACTCTTATACTGGAAAGAAGCCAAGAGTACAAAGCAGTTTATAAAGCTGAGAAAGCTTCCAGTCTCTCTCTGGGATCTACAGACAGAAGAGAGGAAGGTTTAGAAAGGTTCTTTATGGCAGCTGAAAGGAAGAATTAATTCAGGATTAGTTCTCCAAACCTAACTCCAAAACATGACCTACAGCAGAGAAATCTTGGAAAATGCCAAGTCGAGCATGCTATGGAGTGGTGTTGGGTGTAGGAAGCTTTTATTTGGTCAAGAGCAGCCAGTTCCATGCAATCTCTGCAGAACTGAGCAAGGAGTCACTCATTTAGCTAGACTTTAGGTAATGCTGTCGCTGAGTCAGCTGCTCAAGGTAGCAGGGAGATGTGATAGTTTCATATGACGTTTGTAATGAATCAGCTGGAATTGTGCACAAAATCCACACATGCACTTCCAGAAAGCGAATGATTTTTGGCTGAAGACCAATCCAATGGTGACAAATTGGTGTGCTGACGTAAAACGGGTAGGTTAGAGCATAAGGTCTAAACACCATCTCCTCGGAGCTACGGCAGAGATTTCATTTCTGCAGTTTGCAAGGGATAACATGGAATCTCCTTGGAACAGTACTGTAGCACACCAAACTGCTTCTTCAGAAGACAGTATGCTTACGCCTCTTCATCTTCTTTGCTGGAAGTGAGAATAAGATATACAATGAAATTTGCTAGAAGGCTCTCTCTTTTTTCAGAGCAAGGAGATAAGAGGCTTCTTTTGGGAGATGATTTTTCAGAAAAGCACGGTTCATCTAGCAACATATAAAGACATTTTTGCTGCCCCAGACTATTACGTACCGCAGCTACAGTAACATCACACGCTCAACTTCTTCGTTGTGAAGGCCTTCTGCATCATCTGAGAAGGCACGTTTGCAAAAGCAAACGCCATTTATATGTGAAGAGCCTTTCTTTTAAATCAAAATCACTATCCAACGCGAGGATAACTGATAGTCTGACAGGCTTAGGCAGATACGCAAAAGTGCTTGGAGCATTTGTGTTGATACCACTTGTTTGAACACCTGAGCAGCCAGACTGGAGACACACACATCCCTCTCTGTCCCTCACACACAATTTGTTCATATTACGCTACAGATTTGACTGTTAGAAGAACATGACTCAAAGTTACCATTAACCATACTGTAAAGTATTTTTTTTCCCCAGGCTTCTCCAATCCTGGCAGTGGAAAAGAGTCACCTTTTTTGTACAAGCAGCCAGCGCTTGCCTTTAGGGATAAAGGCAACTCTAAAACATGCATGGATTTGACAACAGCTATTGTGATGCTGCCACGGAGCAGACATTTTTGCATTTTTGCTATATAGCATATTGCTTAAGGTCTTGTCTGGGCTTGTTATAGGCAGATCTATAGAGAGGAAAAATGGAAATCACAAGTGATCATATCACAGGCTTGTCCTTATCCAACAGAAGCTGCTGGCCTGAAAAGCCGTTACTTAAGTACAAGTTCATTGCAGAGTTCTAAACAGAAGTGCCTGCTGAAAATCGTAAAGTTAAGCCATCAACTGAGTGATTTTATGTGCTTGTGCCCCGCCTGTACTCCTTGAGTTCAAGGCAACAGTACAGAACAACACGGGTTTGTCAGCTATTCTAGAAAATACCAGCTGAGCCCCAGACGTATATATGACATTAAACAGAGGTGTCACAGACTATTTTTGAGACTAATTCGTTTAATGAGTACATTTAAGGCTCCGCTGTGGGCAGAAACTACATTAGAGGTACAGAATATTATACATTTATATAGAAATGTATTTATATTACTGCCCATTTTTGCTTTTCCCGTGCAGAAGAAACAGCCAGGCCAACTAGCAGTATACATATGCTGCTGAACTTCCCTGTCATGTGTTCTGCAAACTAGTGGGAGCCCAAGGTTCTACAGCAGTTATGTAAAGAATCTATGTCCTCATGCCTGCCCTACTGTCTCTTCTAACTGTTGACATGTTCTCCCAATGTATATGCGAAAAACAAGAGTGTTGGAAAACAAGCTCTGGGTAAAACACGGTGGATTGTTCTCCAGCCTCGGGCTGCTCCAGCAGGAACAGTTGGCTCTTTGTCAGGGACATCAGCTGCACACACACAGACTGACTGGGGATTTGTTCTGGGCCTCTCTGCTTCAGAAACAAAATGAGAATTCACAGCAAGCTTGTTTTTATTGCCCCCTTTCAAGGCAATACTTTGCCACAATCGTGATTGAGGTAAATTTCTTAAGATTTGCCGAACTGTTGCGGTTGGGTATAGTTTTTTACACAGTCTTCTCTACCCTGGAGAGAATAATTACTAGTACCCACTTGATAGGAACACAAAGGTGATAAAGTAATAGCTAACCTTCCACAAGCAGGTGCCTTTGCATGCCTGCAGCTCCAGACCAGCAAGTAGCAGCTTCCACTTCTGCAAAACGCCCAGCTGATTTTCCTGTTTGATACGTAAAACTGAGAGAAAGTTTACTCTGTAAAAGAAAAGTACAAAGCACAGAGAACTGGTTCTGCATTTCAGGCCTTAGCATGTTCTAACTGGCTCCATTAGTAAAGCGCTTTTTACACAACCCGACTTCTCTGGCTTTAGAGAACTTTGTGGCTTCAGAAATAAGTTTACAATTGCTATTTGGCATGGTCTGGGGCTTTTTTATTCCCCTTTTGGAATAGAAGCATATCACACAGCACCCTGATGGAAGTTCTCTGCAAGCAAAGTTGCATTAAAAGTCATTCCCGGCTACTGATTTCAAATGTGCCAGAGGATTTAGCTGAATTTGGCTGCAAGGAATTTGCACAAGCCATAACAAACACAGGAGGTGCCCTCAGAACTCAAACTGTGAAGTTTAATCTGCCCTATTGTACTGATGCCTAAATATCTCTGGAGCTGCGGCAGGTTAAATGAAGAGCCCAGCTTCACTTTGTGTTTTATAAGCAGGACAGAATTTCACAATAGCTTTGTATAACCCCTTTGTGCAGATATCCAAGGGCTAATTAGCCTCAAATGCCACTCAAAACAGCCAGCTGTTACAGAACACTGTCTATCTTTCATAACATGCCAGCAGAAATCTCGGGAGGATGGTCTTAGCTTAGTTTGCAGCCAGATTTCTACCTACCACGTTACCCCAAGGATAAAAAAAAAAAGCAAGAAAAACCTGTCATTCTGTACCATCACTTTAATGTAATCTGAGTCTGGTTGTAAACCTTATATTTGTGAAATTCTTTCTCCCAAGAGCACAAACAACTGCCGCTGACCCTGACATAAGTAGGCGCAAAGCCATGGAAACCTCGGGGAAGTTACGCAAGGGTGCAAAACTGTTTACGGAGCCAGATCGCACGCTGGACGCGACGTGCCCACGGGCAGTAGTAGGTGGTGCTCTCGGCATTTGCGGGGGAGCTCTCCAATGAGACCCCACGGAGGAGAAGGCTGCGATAATCTGGTTTTCATAACAGCATCACCCTCCAAAGGGGCTGCGGCATGGGCGGAGTTTGACGAAACTATTAAACTAAACACCGACATGCAGCATCTTGTGAGTATGTGTAGCCTCAGAGGGATAGACTGCGATAGCTAGGAGGACAGCTTAAAAAGTAAGTATATCTATTTTCTCCGCTTTTTTAATATAATTAGCAGCTTGTGGATGGCACGTTCTGGTTACACCTGCGTCAGTGTAACCTGTGAAGATGCTCTCTGTCCTTTCAGCCATGTGTTAACAGCTGCAAAAAAAGCCTGGACACCCTTATATTTGTATGAAAAGATAGAAATCTCCAAGCTAAGCTTTACTGTAGACCTAAAAATGAACTCAACTGTAACATTTGGAGGATCTTTGTCAGTTTGTCATCCCCCGCGCCTCTAAAGCATTGTTTTATGTAATTCAAAAATATTTCAGTCACCCACAGTACCGGCCACAAAGTTATAAAAGACAAGAGCTGTGAGAGATCTAACCAGCAGTTAGGAAAATGTGTCAGGACGGGGTTGGAATCAGCAGGTGCAGAGACAAAGCAGCTCACACAACAACTACTACAGCAGCGTGCGTTGAAACAGAGGAACATTGACTTCTCTGCCTTCTCACATACCCAGGGAGCACATGGAGAAATGTGTTTTCTATCAAGTTGTAACAAGAAGAAACAAAGTGAAGTGACAGCAAAGCCACAGCGTCTTTGCCTTCAAAATGGCAACGGACAAAATAAATTACTGTAGGTGGTTTCAGTAAAATTGCACTAATTTGTGTCTAATAAATGATCGGGTTCCTACTTTATTGTGAAGCCTTGATGATTTGTAAATCCTATTGGCAAATAGTGTATTGAAATACAACTGTCATTCTGTTGCAGACTACCGAAGATGTTGTATCTTCAGGTTAGGATTAAGTTTTCACCAATAATCCACATAAGAAAATGGAAACAGGTATGAAAGCAGTCAGGTAGCACAGGACAGTTGATTTTACGAAAATAGCCATTCGCAAACATCACGTTGAAGAAGATACACCTTAAAGACTGTACCGCTGGGGGTGGGACATGATGTGAATTGCATCAGTGCACCTTTAATAATAAAAGTCCATGGAAAAAGTAGAGCCACGAGTGACAGGGCAGCGGCTTCTTGTGTGGGCAGCTAAAGACAGTTGAGGAGAAATGAAAAATAACCTCAAAGTTTGTTCTGTTACCCAAGAAACAATTAAGTTATACTCTGACAATGTATCACGATCTACAAATGAAGATAACTGCTCAATTAACTACATGCTGTCCTTGCAATATAAAGTAAAAAGGGCATTGTAATATAATAGATAAAAGAGACTTTCTGGGGATGTAGGTCTACAATCTACCTCCTAATGACAAAAATAATAAACGAAGGTGCCTAGAATCTCAAGACTTTTAACCAGATGTGATAATTACAACAGCGATTTTCATTTTTTTCACTTGATTTCGAGACAGCAAGAGGAAGCGGAATGTTTCCATGTTTTCAGCTTCCTCCTTCCACGTGAAGGCTACCTAGGAAAGTGGCTACACATTCAAAAATACAGAATATCTCATCTATTCACAGGCCTCTGGGGCTAAAGGCCTTTAAGAAAGGCATCCGCTATTATGAGGCCCAATAAAGGTATGGGCACAGTCAATGACAGAGTGTCCATCAACACAAATACCTTTTCATTGAGGCGCAAATTGGCTGAAGTCCTCAAGTCCTTTTTACTTACACATTTCCACACAACTCCCACTTGCAGGACCTCAATCTTTTGTTTTTCAGCCAGAAAATGCCTTCATTTCACCGAGAAGCAAAGGCAGCTTGGTGCTTCTTGGGTCTTCATTCTCTCCTTCAAGGGTTTAAAGGATTTCAGCCCTGGTTGTTGAATCATTGGGGATAAGCAGTGGAATCCTGGTCTTTCACAACTTGAGACAACTGCTTTTTAGAAAGCACCAGCCTTTTCCCTTATCTTTTCTAGTCACTTCTCAGGAAGTGTTAAAAGGTTTGAGACCAGAGGCTGAGGAAAAGCTCTTTGACATCAGGCAGAAAAGCCCCAGCGCTGTCTTCTACCCCAGTTACACTGCACTGATTGAAGAGAGACCCGTGTCTTTCAGCTCCGGCAAGATGATCAAATCCTTCAAGCAAACATTTCTGTCCCTGGATCTGCAGTCCCCTCGCTGGAGCTCAGTGGAGACAATGGTAAGTGCTAAAATCAAGAGGAAGGGAGCTCTGTGGAGCTGAGGTAGAGCTGGGATTCTCAGCCTGATCAGTTCTGGGAAGCATTACTATAGAGACTGTTCACACGTAGTTGCAAAGCGGGAGAGCAACACCTATTTGTAAGCTCTGAGGAGCTCAGCCTAAGGCAGAACAGCATAGTTTTACAAGGGAGGAATCAAATAGTTTGAAGTCAGGGGCATGCCTAGAGTATGCAACAAAGAGCGTTATCTCACCGCAACAATGTTTTCATTATTTTGAAAAAAATAGCTATTAATTTACATAACCTTCTATACTAATCTCATGGTCACTGCGACTTTTGCTACCTTTCAGGCGAAGGATTATGAACTGCGTCAGTATGAGACGGCCAAGTGGGTCAGCACAGTCATTCAGGGAGAGAGCCAGAAGGAGGCGATGCGCCAGGGCTTCTGGAAACTCTTCCACTACATCCAAGGGAAGAACGAAAAAGGTACCATGTGCAGGTTTTGAACTGCAAGAAGCACAAATGGGAGATTAAGCTGAATAGCATAAGACAGTAGATGAGCTGTAGGACATCCTTGTGCCTCCGTTAGGCCATTCTACCCGTGAGGCTCCTTTGGTATCTGATTTTCGGATACTTCTGCATCGCCCTTCGCAGCAGCACCAAGGCACTGTCTTTCCTTGCCGCTCAAGACAACTTGTTTCCTCTCCTCTAGAAATGAAGATTGATATGACTGTACCAGTGACGTGTCTGATAAAATCTGGCTGCGCAGACTTCAAGATCTCTTTCTTTGTGCCATTTGAACATCAGGACTCCCCGCCACAGCCAACTGACTCGGATGTGTTCATTGAGGAGCGCAAGGCGGCAGCTGTCTTTGTGCGGTAAGCAGCACCAGCACAGCCGACTAACAAAGGCTGCTACTGAAATGGCTTCACCTATTAAGTCTGGACTATTCTTTCTTACAGTTGTGGATATATCCTGCTGTTCAGAGCCTTCACTGGCAAAAACCTGACCATTTAAAAATCTTGCTTAGGTGTCCTAAGAACAAAGAGAAATGACCAAGTTTTGAAACACTGATTATTTAGCAGACTCTTCAATATTGCATTGAGTGGGTTTTTATAGAAACACAGTCTACAGAATCCTCTGCTCTTGGACAGAGTCTGTGCTACAGAACATCTAAATTACTCTTCCAGCCCCCTTTATTTATAATCCCAAATACCCACAAAACCTGCAAGGCTGTTATTTATTACAGGAAAAGCACACGAAACTACTCTTCCCCCCTCTGCATGTACTAACGTCACAGGTAACAATCTGTGTCAGCTAATGCTCTGAGCATTGCCAGCAACTTTTGTCATTTTTTTTAAATCCTACCTTTTAAAACAGCACAAATAACCACATGCCCCCTGACATCTAGCTCTGCACCATTTACCTACTAACTACAAACTGCATCAGGAGTGCTCAAACACCACACGCTTTGCAAGCCTGAAGTTTCCTTCTGTGAAAATAAGCAAGGAGGGGCATGAACTCTTTAGCAAAACAACCTTTTCACTTCTACCAGGTCCTTTGGTGGATTTGCCTCCCCAGAGAAATATGCTGATGAAGCTGAAGTCTTGGCCAGAACCTTAAGAAACAGAGGCCAACCATTCCATGAAGACTTCTTCTATACTGCAGGCTATGACAGTCCCTTCAAGCTCTTCAACAGGCACAATGAAGTGTGGTATTTTAAAAAGTAATACGGTGGGCAGGGTGGAATATTAGGAGGCTACTAATCAGCTCTGGATGAAAACAGACCTTATTAATGGCTTTTGCTTTAGTGCAGAAGAGATTTAATGTGCACATGGACACAGCATGATGTCTAATTTATTTTCTCTAGGATGAAATACTTCTGTGGCTAAAAAATATTTCAGCTCTTTCTACAAGATGTCATTTAAATTAGATTGTACCAGCACGAGTGGGAGGGAGATATGACAAACCTATTCCTCTTATTGAAAGCTCCTAGGAAACACTAATAACCTGAAAATATTTCTACAGAACAGTTTGGACATCTAGTTCTACTTCTCATTAGAAGTGCTACAGCAATAGCTCAAGTCTTATGGAGAATGACTTCTTCATAGAGCTAACTTTGCCATATTGATATCACTCCTGAGACAACAAAGAGATGGGGGAAATTAAACAAGTTTTTTAAAGAAACCTACCATTAATGAGTTTTGGAAAGCAGTAATACCTTAGCAGGCCCTAGTGCCTCATATGCAGTAACATTATCTTTTTTTAATAGCATTATTTAAATCCCCCACCTCTACACGCATTTTTCCTCACGGGGGCTGGCCACTGTCTTGCTCCGGACTAATGCCAGTGACCAGATTAAACTAAGAGTTCAGTGGAAAAGGGTTAACAACGTCCAACCTGTAAACTTATTCTACACACATCATCTGCACCAGAACATGTAATAGCAGTCTTACTGGTGGCCTGTCATTTAGGAGTAAACACACAAGTAGCGTTTAGCTCTCACCTACAAAATACTAAAGACTTGTTCAATTACTTAGCTTTGTCCAAATCTTGGTATTGTGAGGTCAGCTGCAGTCCAACACCCAAGTTAGAAGACACTTGCAGGACTAGCATTTGAACTAGTTTAGACCCTGCTCTAAATCAAGCATTTGAAGCTTTTACCAAGTAGCCTAGAGCTGGTTTACAGCAAGCTGTTCAAGTCAGAAAACAGTTCACAACAACAGGTAGAGTTTACAAATTTTTATTGGTTCCAATCAGTATCAGGCAAACATTACCAGTGTGGTAAAAACCCCTTCGCTTTTTAATGCTGTTCATGCAAGTGTAACCCATAGTTGGGCAATCTTCCACCTATTACGACAGACATAACCATTATAAGGCACCAAACTGGCACAATAAGCTCGCTGGGAACAACTCAGACCTTAGATTTTCATCTCTGTTCAGATAGAGAGAGTTCAAGGCAAAGGTTATCATCACTTGTTCCAGCAAATTATTCATTATTCCTACAGTTACACTCACCTTCCTGGTTCTTCTTGCAGTAGTTTCAAAGCTGCCTCCTTACCTAAGGCAAGAAAACACAATTAATGTACGCAGTAACACAACTGCTTTAAACTCCAGAGCAGCTTTGTGACCTCAGAGAAAAGTGGAACGGAAATGGTGATATCACAGTCATTCATTTGGCAGAATCAAATTTCATCAGCGGCTACAGATTTTCCCTGAAGTTAAGAGAATTCATCTGCTGTGCAGTCTTACCCGGTGAGGTTGCAGACAGCACGGTCCTTTCCTGAGAAAGAGAGAAGCTGTTTCAGAATAACAGGCATTGCTACATGCAAGTTTAATTATTTATCTATGAAGTTCCATCCACTGAACTAATTTTACCTACAAGGAGGCTGCATTTTAGCTGGTAAGTGACTAAATGACAAGAACTTTAACTTGCAACACCCAGATAGGATATATACAGATTAAAAATCCTAAATTGGAAATACACAATTACTAACATTGAAAGAATTGGGAAAAAGCTACTACTTGCTTTGTGATCCTGCCTCTCCCTGACAGGACGTTTTATTCAGGGAGTTTTGATAACTTAAGTACAAGTGCTATAGAAAGCATCCTGAACACCTATAGCCTTACGCATGATAACAGAACCAGTCTGCTGGAGGAAATTAGTTGGTACAGCAATCAACTGGAACTTGATCCTATTTTTATGTACAGCCAACATAACCAAGATTAGCAAAAATTACTGAGTAGCGACAAGCACAGCATACAAGTGTTGGGTTTTTTTTAATTCAAGAGTGCAGCGTTACAGTGTCAGTTCACAGAATAGCCAGACACATCACCTATGAGTTATGACAGTTGTTTGCTAATACACATCCCGCTGTACTACATATTTAATACCTTATTGGATAAGTGGTCTCCACTGATTCAGTTTCCTTTATTGGCACTGTGTGAAGACATGCAGCAATAAAACCCTAGTTTTAAGAGTCACTGAGGCCACATCTTCTGTTCACACAAACAGAATCCTACATAAAGTTCACCACGGACTGCAGTTCAGGAATTGTCAGGGTATCTGTTGCAAAAGAGCCCTTCCTTTTCAAGTCAAATTGAGAACTACATAGAAGTGGATTCTTGCTACAAGCATTATTCCCTCACCAGCTGAGAGTAGGAGAATCAGCATATAATAAAGGAAGACAAATCAGATCTATTACAGGACTAATTTTTGGCACTACTATCTAGGTGTTTAGCACAAAGATAATATTCCAGTAATTAAAAATCCCATGTATTCTACACTTACCTCAGACATGTTAGTCTTGTTTTTCACACAAACTGCCCACAATCTTCACCCTGTAACAAGTGCATTTTTATTAACACACTCTCCTTGGCAGTGCTTCAAGAGTTAGTTTGAATGTGCGTACTGTTTCAGTGCAAGAGTCCTCCTCAGGCTCTTTCAGAGAGATTCCCATTGCTTAGAACAAATCATCACAAGCAGTACGTGCTTAGAGAAGCTTAATGTTTCGTTACTTCTGTTCCTCCTTAAAGGACCTGACCTCTGCATTTCAGACCTTACTCCCAACCAATCTTCACTCACATCACGTAGAAGCTTTAATCCAGCCATAGAGACAAATAATTTACCACATTAAACCAACTATTTGAGATCAGTGCTATTCCCTGAAAAATCCCACTACTTAATTTAACCTCTAAAAAGTTAAATGCCAAATAATTGTACTGGTTTTGGTTAGGACAAGCTCTGCACTGGCGGGTTATCACACATTCTTTCTTGTTAACTAGAAACTCAAGCAGCCCATAGTAGTTACATCATTTCAACTACTCCATACTATTGCTTTTCAGTTACAGAAAAAAGTTAATATTCACAAGTTGTAAAAAAAGTCTTATGGCAACCGAGAAGCAACCAGCTTACCAAGCAGATGTCACAGAGTATCCAGCAGTTCTCTCATTCTCAAATCTAGGATACACACATAAGAAAATGAAACTCAGTCCAATGCTGATGTTACTCTAGCGCCCCACGACTTCCAGAAACTCCTTTGCCCATTACTTTCACAACCATCCTTGTACCTTGTCACTGTCCTTGGTCACAAAGTGTGAGATTCAATCCCTAGCACCTCAGGTAACCAAACTCTGCTGATAAGCTGTGATCTACTGGTAGAGGTAAGAAAATCATCAAGGAACCTTCTGCTTAACACTGCAGCTACACCACAAGTAGAGCCCAGCATCTAATAACCTCCCCAGCACCAGTTCTGACCAGTAAAATGCGTTTTCTGGCTACTTACTTCTGCTGGTAGCACCACCAACTGCATCACCCGACAGCTCCACCACAGCTGCCCTGGAAGAAAGCAAAGTGTCAGGCGAGCGCAGAAGCGAGCACACGAGGATGAAATCTTGTCAGGCGCCTGAAGTCAGATAGAGCTAATTGCAGACCTCCAGGATTGAAGTCAGCGCAGTCATGTCTCATCACACAGGCAGCTCACGCTGTCAATCACTCAACAGCTATCTGCTTTAGGCTAAGGTTGCTACAGGGAAGAGGGCAAATACACAAATAGCACTACTCCGTGAGCCCACAGGCACACAGTGAAGAGTTTAGCACAAGCCAGCCTGCCAAGGCTGGGCCTTAGCTAGCAGCTCCCCTCTAAGTATCCTTTGCTTTTGGACAAGATGCAAGCAGCAGCAAACACTGGCCCCTTGCACCTCCCTCCCAGCTTACGTGCAGTTAAATACGTTACTTCTAGGCAGATTTTTTTAATGCTATGCAAAGTTAAAACGAGTACTTACACCACAATGAGAAATGCCTCAGAAGCCTGTAAAGGAAAAGTTGCTATTAGGTAGAGGCCAGCAGAAAGTTTCAGCACAAGAACAGTTTCAGTGAAATACTGTATCAGCGTTTAGTTCCAAAAACTGGGGGCTACTTGCACAGCTTATATCTTCATCTCCCAGGGCCTGTAACAAAAGAAAATAATAAATCCCATTCCCTCAGCCTTTATGGTCAAGCCTACACCTGCCAGCAAGAGATCACAAGAGCCAGACACGTCGGATAGGAGCCAAAGACAAAACAATTCTTCACAGTATATTCTGCTGAACTATGTCATCATCACTGTATCTGCCTTGGAATCAGAGTACCAAGCAGTCACCTCTTGTGACAGCTTTGAAAAATTGAAGTTCCCCACATAAAACACAAATATTCAAGAGTTTTTGAATAATAGCAAGTACCATTTTTTTCTGCGGATCAGTGGAAATGAACCCCAAAATGTTTCCTCCTCCTTTTAAACATCCCACCATTTCCACCACAGTGCTTCAACAGCTCCATGGAAGAAACCCCTACACAAACTTCACATCTCTCACCAGGTGATGTTCCTCTTCAGGTCTTTCAAGTGCACAATTCAAATACTGGAAGAAAAAACAAAAGCTTATGAGCAGTATATTCAGAAATCAAAACATCAAAAGGAATTCTAAGTTGTTGTGCCTCAGAGGAAAGTTATGGTGGTAAATGTGCTCATCATCCTCTTTCACAGTTTCACAGTATGTTTGGGATTGGAAGGGACCTCAAAAGATCATCCAGTCCAATCCCCCTGCTGGAGCAGGAACGCCTGGGTGAGGTCGCACAGGAACATGTCCAGGCGGGTTTTGAATGTCTCCAGAGAAGGAGACTCCACAACCCCCCTGGGCAGCCTGTTCCAGGCTCTGGCACCCTTACTGAGAAGAAGTTTTTTCTCAAATTTAAGTGGAACCTCTTGTGTTCCAGCTTGATCCCATTACCCCTTGTCCTATCATTGTTTGCCACCGAGAAGAGCCTGGCTCCATCCTCGTGGCACTCACCCTTTATATATTTATAAACATTAATAAGGTCACATAAACATTAATAAGGTCACTAATAAACATTAATAAACTAATAAACATTAATAAGGTCACTAGTCTTGATCAAGAGTAGCAAATAAATATCATCATTGTGGCACAAAAGGGAAAACCTAGGTCAGGGATTAAAGTCTGTCTATTGATGATATTGGAATGAAATATAAAAAACCACTAAGTGCCTTTTAATGTTGAACTTTGAAGTTATTTTTTACCTTGTGAAGTAGCATCAAGTCTCCATATTCAGCAGCAGATGTGGAAGAGACAGAGCAGTTTCAGCCCCCTGTAGAAGCAGAGGGAGCTGCTCTTTGGAGGGCAGCCGCTCCGCGCCATTTTGCTGCTGCCGCCGCTTCCGGCCGCGTGCGCGTGCCCGCGCCGCGGCTTCCGGCGGGCCCGGTGCCGCGGTTGCCACGGCGACGGCGGCAGCATGGCGGCGGCGGGGGCGCAGCCCGGGGCCGTTTTCGGCTGCCGGCCGCGGGTCGCCGGCGGCGTCTGCTTCTTGGAGGATCAGGGCGGGCTGCCTGCAGCTCCACCTTGAGCAGAAATGGCACAAGTTCATCCCAGGTCGCCCCGACCACAAGCCTCCCAGGGCCAGAAAAATCAATTCTCACTTTAAAAAATATATTTTGAAATCCCACCAAAAGTCTGCTTTCTGTTATGTTAACCACTGGCTAGTCAACAGCCTTCCCTGGCCTTCACCTCGATCAAACTACAAGGCTCTGTTACAGAGAGACTACTCTGCAAGAGATGAATTCCAGCTGGATGTTGATTTTCACATTATTCCCACACGTTAAACATTTTAAAATACATAAGGTACTTAAGCTTTAAGCAGTGTGCTAAAATACAAAGACCAAAGCTTCTCCTTTATTAAGACTTCAAAACCACAGTGTGTTAATTCTGCTCAGCCCTGCTTTTGCTGAAGCAGGTGAAGTTACAGCTCACTTCACGTGTCCTTGCCCATTATTTCCTATTGCACATTCAACTTCCACCTCATTAGTCTGATGTGTTGTTTCCATCAGAAATTCCCTCCCATTTGAGTGAGCCTCTTGTGTTTAAACAAGAGGGGCTCCCACAAGCACCCATCTCATCTCTCTCCTCTCTATCTAATAGGGTCATTGAACTCCACAATTCTTGTAGTTCCGTAATCAGGGGTACAAGATGTAGGACTTCTTCCTGTTTTTAACAACACCAGCTCATTTCAGAAGGTTTAAAAAAACCAAAATCACACCTCATTGTATGCAACAGACTGATTAAAAGGCTATGGATCAGCGTAACAGGCCATGTATAACTCTTAGTTCTGCTTGTGGATGAAGTTATGCAAAGCCTCCTGGTGGTAAACATCTGGAAAGCAAGAACACCCCAGCGTGCTATGCAGAGATAACCCAGTTCCTGGCAGCCTTGCAGAAGCACTGCTTTCCCTTGTGTCAGCAGCTCCTGGGAACAGGTCCAATCCATCCAGGCAAATAGGACACAAACCTTTTATGTCTCAGCTGTGGTACACTTGAAGAAAAGTACATGAGTTTCAGTCTGCATAGGTGGAGAATAAAATGCAACAAAGTGGACAGTACAGAACTGTAGGAAGGTCCCTCAGGCATGTCCTTGTTCAGTCATTTCATTTGATAGAATTGCATCTGTGACACACAAGTATTCAAGACTGTGGGCCCATGAAGAAGCTACAGAAGCCTTCCAAATTTCAGAGGCTTGAGGCAGAGAGACTTCTACATATCCAGGAACAACTGAATGAAGCACACATTATAAAAAAATTAAAGAATTTCCTCTGACTTTGTCTGTGTTACCAAATATACTTAAAAGCAAGGTAGCTGCAAATCAGCATTCTGTCCATTGCCTCATAGAGGCCAGAAGAACATTATCAACTGCGTTTCCAGTTCTCCTTTTCATCAGCACCTGAATGAGTGTGTAGGGAATCCTAAGGGAAAAAAAATGAAAAAGAAAAACACACACAACTAAGATTTCTTGTGTGCCCACTTCCCCTTCAGTCCTTACTGCAAGGGGAGGATCAAAGAACCCCAACCCTTCCTTTCACCCACAGGGCCAGGCAGTGTTATACCATCCAAACACTACAGTGGATGTTTTGCCATCAAGAGCTGCCCCACCACATTCCCTCTTTGCAGTTTCAAGTCTCCTAACTCTGCAAGTTTTTGAACGGTCTTGCTTCAGAAGCAAAAGGAAGGATCTCAGCACAAACAACTCTCATCCTGGTTGCACAAGGCAGTCTTTGCTAGCATGAGATTTTTCTTTACCTGGGTTAGAAGTTGATGTCGTCTCAGCTGTTTATAGAACTGCAACACAGAAGGATCAGCTCTCACTACTTTTGGGTCAAAATCCAGAACACGGAGACCTGCAAGGCTGCGGGCTCGGGAAAGCGCTACGTAAGCCTGCCCACTTTCAAAGACACGGGACAGGGAGATTTCCACACAGTCTAAAGACATGCCCTGTCAAAGACACAGAAAAGCTTGTTAAAAAACAAACAAAAAAAGAACAGCACATTGTATGCACACTAACCTATCAACCTGTTGTTTTCACTCCCAGTAATTAACTGGAGGAACAGCCAGGCTCAAGCAAACCAAGACAGAGTTTGGATAGACCTGGCCAGCCCTGTCTGCACCAAGACACATCCCAGGAGGCAACAGTATTTACAACACTGACTGTTTTAAACAGTGACATGGGAACAAACTCACAGGTCTTTTACCAAGAGATGTGTTTATCAACGCGTATGGAGACTTCTGGAAAGGTATTACTTAGTTTGACAAAAATACAACACAACTTTGAAGGAAAAGTTCAGCCCAAAGAGCACACCTGTGACTCCTGCACCTTCCTCACGTACACTGCAAACCTCAGGGTCACTAATGGTGATGCTGTCAGGGAAACACTGCCCTGATCACAGCAGGGAACAATGATACTTTATAGTCCAACAGCAAGTATAGAGTTCACAGCACCTTTACGGAAACTCTAGGCTAGCAATACTGCTATGGACAAGCATCACAAACAGGTAAAGAGGTGCTGCCTTCTCCACTGCTAAAGACACACACACCTCCTAGACCTCCCCCACAACAAAGGCCTTTCAGTTTTCCTCCCCGTTTTACCAGCAACACGAGCTCACTCAGAAAATAAGGCTTATGATGGTGTAAAAGTCTGCAGGCAGCTGCAAAAGAACACTCACCTGACTCTTGTGAATGGAAATAGCCCATGCCAATTTTAAAGGCAACTGTTGACGACTCAGATGAACTCCTGATGGTCCCTTGAAGACCCATTTCTCCATTTTGATGACCTGTGTGACCCCACATAGAAATCTAACCTTAGGCAGCCCTGTAGGAATGGGAGCAGGAGAGAAACAGGGATGTTTTCCTGACGCTCAACAGCCAGGAGCCTAAGAATAGTTTTTCCTCCTTCCTTTCCCATGTCAGTCTTTCATGAATTTTAGAGCTGCATAAAAAAAATCCCACACTAAAAATAAACTAAACCCACACACAGTAAATAGAACATCCTGAAATTACACCTGGGACCTACTTAAGCAGGAGAATTAAACTCAGATACTTTATCAGTTGGGATGCAGAGAAAAATACACATGGCAGGTAGCAGAACGTTATTCTATGAGAAAAACAAACAAACAAACTACACAGCCACCAAGATTTGCTTCAACAGAACAGACAGGAAATGCAAACAAGCATACATAGCTAGAGAATAAAGATAAGGAAACATAAGAAGCCTGACAGATAGGTACAGCTGATGCAGCATATGATACCACGGCTCATGAGAACCTCAAACCTCTCATTGTAGAGAAGACCTCCTCCCTGCTTTCTTTCAAATTATCCTTATCAGACAGTAGACAGTCAGTAATAAGTTGTTTTCATTTTTTCCCCCCTTCCTCAATAAAGGATCAAAAAGTTTTCTTACCCTTCTCTTCACTTTCAAATCCTACAACAACTCCTCGTGCCCCGTTCACCAGCCCTAGAGATACATCCAAATTCTTAGCTAGCATCACCTACAGAGAAAAAGAAAAATCCCTCAGCGCTCTGGCTTTCCAGCCCATTCAGCCACCTGCAGCTCAGCTTCTAGCCAGGAATCATAAGCACAGCAGGCGCGTGTGGCCACAGCCACATCTTGCAACTGCAGGATACAGCACCATCTCCAATTGGATCGAAACTCTTTAACAGCCTTTGCTTCCTAGGACTCCCAGCTGTAACATTCTGCAGCACTACGCACTTCAGTTGCTTCTGTCCCCTGCTGTGAGCTCAGATTCAGGGAACAGATTCACCTTCCCCAAACACCAGCAAGTGTTTGGACTTTATAGTCCAAGTCCTTTATAGTGCAAGTCCTTCCACCAACACCAAACCTAGCAAACAACTTCCCAAGGCAAACAGTGCTGCTGCTAAGCACAGTCCTGCATCCTTTTCACTCTGAGAGCCCTAGCTCACAGCAACCTGCCTAGTCCTGCAAATCTGGCAACCTGTGGTATACTCTTATAAGTCAGGAGGGCTGCTGTACGTGGAGCTGAGACTGCAGACAAGGACTGTCTGTGCTCTCTGCTACTTGGAAGCTTTAAATCTGATTTAAGGTGTGTGCCAAAGTCACAGTGGTCACCACTGTCCACAAGACATGGACCTGCGCTCAAATCAAATAAATTCTCTAACTGGATAAGATTCCGAGCTGAAAGGATATGCAGACTGGGCTAGAATCTTCTGTTGGTCTGGCACAACTGTTCTATACAGAATCTGCATTCTAAACATTAATCTAATATACACATCTATCTGCTGTTCCTTTATTTTTTACGCCATTTGACCCACTGGTCTTTCACAAGTCTATGTGCACACACTCACCTGAGCTCCAAGCTTTAGCTCAACTCTACCACTCACAGGACACTGAGCATCAATTAACTTCACTAGCATTGGGTCACTGTCCAAAGCCTCAAAAGCATGCACTTCTCCTGTTAAAGAAAGAAAGATGTGACAAATTGCAATTATTGAATTCATCATTCAGCAATTCATCTTTTAATATCCATTCTGCTCTGCTAATAAGACATCTTGTCACAAACCTTGTCACATCTAACAGCAGAAAGTTCACTATTGCCTCTCTTCCCAACATACCTCCCAGAGCATGAGAAGGCTCAGAAATCAAAGGCCAGCAGTACATTGGAACTGAGCAGTCACTATTTTGAACCCATGACTAGTTTCACTTGCTGCCAACATCAGTTCTCCAAAGAGGACTAAGGAAGATTCCCAGGGCCAGAAAGGGAGGCAGAAATGAAATAGCCCTTAATTCCAGTTGTGGCTGGATAGAGCACAGCCTTTCTGAGATGCTATGGAAAGAAGCAGCAGGGGTATGGAGGCAATAATGACCCACCCTACCCCTCAACAAGCAATGAGTTCACAATCTGTTACACACCAAGAAGTAACAGTGTGGATTTTTAAGTAAAAATCTGTGAAGTTTTGCCCCGAGGCAGCTCAACTACAACACGCACAGCTTAGACTTGTACTGCTGTGCATGACACACCACCAATTCCTCCTGACACCCTATTGCATCCACTCAGAGCTCAGCCCCAAAGCCAGCAGCTTCCTCCAAGGAGTTCACCTGATAGCTGTTGCAAGCGCCTCTCGTTAGTTATTTCTACATCATCTTTATGGGTGCAGAGCCGCGTAGCCAGGATCCCATCGCGCTCAGACCTGTTAGTGGCAGTCTGCATCAGCAGTCTGGTAACCTCCTCTGTGCACCTTGTAACCGGGAAAAGAAGATTATTATTTAAAGTCATCAGGAACAGGTGTTGAGCAGCGGTAAAATTCACACAGCTGGATCAGGCTGTGCAAGCCCCAGACCCCTGAAGCAATGGGCAGAGAAAGTGCAATGTCTGCCCCAGCCCTGCCCTGGCCACTGTCAGCTCAGGGTCCATTGCATTCCTCAGCAGAAATTGCAAAGAGGGACTCTAGAAAGTGTCCTACCTTATCAGAGGAGCATATATAAAACCTGCTTACATTAACTAAAGCATTTATAGCTGCTGCTCCCAGCCACACATTCCTGATAGAGCGCAGAGAAGTGACAAACTGGTCTTTCTTCTGGTCCATTAGTAGGGAGCAGGGATTACAAAGAGAGCAGAGTTTTTCCTCACCTGCCTAAACGGACTGCACTCAGGAGCGAGACAAAGGTCTTGTCAGTCTGTCTTCGCACTTCGGTCAGCTCCATGTTTATGTGGATGCATTTCCTCCAGCTTTCTGCCTAGCAAATCATTCTCTTGTTAAGAAAGGAAAGCAGCAGACTTGAAGGATAAGAATAAATTTCAGGTCAATTTTGTACCTGGAAGCAGAATTTGGTTTCTTCATGGGCCTTGCAGACTGGGGGTAGTTGCAAGAAGTCCCCACAGATGATTAGCTGAATTCCTCCAAAAGGCTCATCTCGTTTTCTGACTGCCCTGAAAAGGAAGGAAGAGAAGCTCTGAATGCTCTCCAGGACCTGCACATAGTCAGGTCTCAGAAGTTACTTCTTAGTCTGCCAGTATATTCAAACATACACCTGCTGCGGTAAAAGAGTATTATCCTCAGCTGAGTCAGAAGAACTCAAATAATTAAGCAATGCTATTATAAGGCATTTGTTTTGCTTTTGCCTACCTATCCCAGCTATCCTTACTCATCTTGCTTCCTTGGTAGCTGCTACAATGCTTCTTTCTCCAACAAAGAATTGCTGGACACAGCATAGACAGCTCTATAGACAACACTTGGCTTGGGAGATGGAAAGAACAACCACAGCAGCCGTGGCTGGGAAACAGGGACATGATCAAAACCTATCTGAAGATAAAGGCCTGCTGGCTGTGAATTCATGCGTCCTTCCAGTCCTATCCCAATGGTTGCCTTGCACCCATTCACATAACCAGAGGAAGGAAGCAACCTGGAAATCTAGGGAAAGTAATTTCTTTTAGGTGTTTGACACTCACCTCGCCACTGCCTCCAGCCTGTCAAAGAACTTGCCATCCACCATGGAGATCTCATCGATAATCAAGTGCTGGCAGGCCAGCCAGTGCTGGCGCACCCCAGGCCGCTCCGCCAGCTGAACACACTGTTCCAGTGGTGCCTTCCCAGAGCCGATCCCTGGCAGGGGAAGAAGAAAGCAAAACTTTGGGAAACTCCTGACTCTTTGGGATGGGAGCAAGAGCTCCCAGCCCTTTGCTGTTGGGCAGACCATTACCTGCAAAGGCATGGAGAGTGGTGCCACCGATGTGGCAAGCTGCCACTCCCGTGCTGGCTGTGGCGTAGGTGCTCTTTGGAGGGAGGGAGCCCACGATCCTCTTCAGTAGGAACGATTTCCCGGTCCCTTAGCAGAGGGAGAAGTAGCAGGTCAGCAGTGAGCGAGGCCCGAGAACTCCACACGGTGACAGCTGCCCCGGCCCCTCACCTGCACAGCCGGTGAAGAAGATGCTCTTCCCGCTCCGCACGGCGCCCAGCACCGCCTCCTGCTCCGCCGAGAGCCTCGCCGGGGGCCGCCTTTCCACCCGGGGCACCTGCGGGGCGGGAGCGGCGCTGTGACGGCAGGGCCGGTAACCGGGGCCGGTAACGGGAGCTGTACCCCTCGCCCCGGGACTCACCTCGGCCGGGCGCTCTCCCTGGCCCTCGCCGCCGCGGGGGCGGCCGGGGGCGCGCAGCAGGTCGCGCTCCTGCAGCGGGCTGATGACAGAGAAGGCCGGCGGCGGACGGTTCAGCAGGCGGGGTCCGCGGGGGGCGACCCGCGGCCCGGCGGCGACCTTGAGCCGCAGGAGGCGGAGGAAGCGGCGCAGCGCGTCCGGAGGGCAGTCGGAGAGCAGGACCTGGGCGCCGTCCGGCCCCACCCGCACCGCCGCCCGCCCGTGTCCCGCGAACCGCGTGAAGAGCCGCACAGCATCACCGACCAGCGCGAAGCTCAGCGCCGCCGCCGCCGCGCCGCTGCCGCCGACCACCCGCAGCACCGGCTGCCGCAGCTCGTTGCGGCCCAGCAGCACCAGCGCGCCCCGCATCACACGGCGCCGCAGGCCCTGTCCCGCCGGCAGCGGCTGCTCCACGGCCACCGTGCAGCGCAGCTCCGCGTCCTCCATCCCGCTGCCACCACTACCCACCGCCCGTTCAAACCCGCCGCGTGCGGCCGCCGCCAATCAGCGCCAGGGGCTTTAACTCGGCGGCCAATGGAAGGTGGGAAAAGAATCTGGCCGAGGAAGGTGGGACGAAGCACCACCCGGGCCAATCAGCAGCCTTGTGGCGGACCACGTGAGGCGTTGCCAGGCTACGGGACGCCGCGTAGCCCGGCGGAGCCATGGCCGCCCGCAGCGGGAAGGAGCCGCCGAACGCGGTGCAGCTGAACCAGCTCATGTGCGAGCGGGTGCGGAAGGAGCTGCGGTGCCAGAAGCTGCACACGGAATACGGCCTGAACCCGCTCCAACGCGGTGAGGCGGCGCGGCAGCCCCACGGTCACACAGAACCGGCGCGGAAGCCCCGAGGGCGGGACACGGATGGCACCGAGCAGCGGGGCAGAGGGAGAGGGAGGGTCCAGAACATCAACAGTGGCAAGAGGGGCAGATCTAGGAGGAGCAAGCGGTAGGGTTTTCTTTTACCCAGTGAACCCGCCTGCACACTCAGAGACAGCATGGAGACATAGGGCGAATTTGCCCAGCTTAGATGGTGCTTTCGTAAGTGTGAGTAGGACCTGGAACCCACAGATCCTGAGCAAACACCACGGAGCTAAGATGGGGCAGACAGCTCCAACACTACACCATGTTTCTTCAGCCCCTGGGCTAACTTCTACCTGCTAATTCACAGTTGTAGAGTATCATAAACTGTGGTGGCACAGATGGGTGACATGAATGAATT
Organism: Streptopelia decaocto; assembly: GCF_964273445.1. Taxonomy (NCBI): domain Eukaryota; kingdom Metazoa; phylum Chordata; class Aves; order Columbiformes; family Columbidae; genus Streptopelia; species Streptopelia decaocto. The sequence goes on along the minus strand of NC_138659.1, from coordinate 5,472,782 downwards.
CTTTCAGGTCTAGTTTTTACAATAAAACAAAAACAAACCAAAGCAAAACAATTTGCTGAAGCTTCAACCTCTGCAGGCCACCACCTGGGTGGGGTAGAACTTCAATGTGGTGAATGCAGGCACCATCCAGTAGAAGGGCTGTCAGCAACACCTAACCCCTTCCCTTTCTACAAAGTTGCTATTAGTCACTATTCTAACTTGTTTTGCTTTGTTCACATGTTGTTCTTCCTTTGCAACATCAGTGAAATAGCTGGGCCCAGACTGGGGAATAACCAAAAAGAACATCTGCAATAACAGATATCCTATATCTGTCTGTGATGATAAATTCACATTAAAGTAATTCACCTCCATAATTTCTTTTCAGTTCACACAATTGCCAAGAAGCCCATGTCTTGGCATGATAATATAGAAGAGCCAGCAGATGGTAAGAAATCTCTGAAGAGCTTGTGATAATTACATAAGAAAATGACTAATAAATAAGATTTTAAAATTCCAATTAGTCTAAAGGATTACATACATGGAAGCACCTGTGACAATATAAGAAAGTTAAACTAATTTGTGATTTTTTTGTTAAACATAAGGTAGGGCTTTTTCTACTTTAAGGCCATTTCCTGTTACTTTTCATTATTACTACAAGCTTGCATACAGGCAATTATGCTATTTTTGTTGCTACAATTCTATAAAATTATGTTTGTGAATATAAATGTTAGGGGAAAACAAACAAAATCCAGAAACATGTTCTATACATACATGTTGCTTATCACTGCAGATTCTACACAGCCATTGCACACGCTAAATGCTGAAATAGCTGCTGAGTCTTGCTTTAGAGCACTAATAACAGAAACTCTTACAGCAATTGCTCCCTTATTTCTAACACACCAATTCTGTCTAAAAACCTTAATAGTTGGTTAAGGTGGGCCTGCTCTAGTCAGGGACTAAGTGGAGAGCAGGGGAACAAAATGGAAAGGCAGCAGGTCTCAGGTAACTGAGAAAGATGACAGCTGACACAGAGCACTGCTTGACGCTACATGTGGTATAAGAAAAGATGCTGCAACAGAGTAGACAGGGATGGTAGAATTAACCAGACAGTATGGGCAGGCAAATCTTGAAACTTCATCAGGGTAAATTTTAGTAGAAATGTCACCCTGCATTCTCTTACAAGAGAAGCACAGTGGTTGCCTCCAACCTTGGCTTTCTTGCTGTTGCTTGTACAGCGTTAGGATGTCCCATTCTAACATACATCCACAGGTAACTACTTTTCACACATACTTTCCTTCATTTGTATTTGTGTCTCTTAAACCAACAGCCAAGTTTCTGAGCGTTATTCACGATGCAGCACTGGAGCCAACAAAAAAGTATTCGGAGCCGCAAACTGAAAGCCAAGAAATTGGCTGGAACACGACACCTTTGGTGAGTAAGGTGCTTAAGGACTCAGCGCTTTGCAGATTCAGAGAGATTCAGCCCATCACACCGAAAGATACTCAAGCAAGAAAATAATTTATGGCAAACATGGAAAACAGGAATGACTAGGAATGAGCAGAGCTGTTCATAGACAACAAGTTTTTAAAATTTACACATAGGAGGACTCTTCACAGTGACAAACTTGAAAGCAAAATATCTACAGTGACAACAGACCCCAGACATATTGTCAAATAGGTAGTCACGGCTGTTTATTAAAGCATTCAGCCATGAGAAATAGCATAGTGAGCAATATGAAGCAGCATACGTAAGTACTGTGAAAAGAAATGTGCTGCTGTAAAGTATGTTTCAAACAAATGGCAAGCAGAACCATAAAGTTAATAATCAGCAAAGTATACCCAAGGCAGAATACACCAGTGAGGATTCATTTGGGCAAGCGTGAATAAACAGGAGGAAAAGAAATCTTATGAAAAGCTGAGACATCAGTCATATCTGACAAAAACAAATAGCTGTGTTGATGATTGACTTTTCAGATTAGTGTTTTGAGAAAGGCAAATGAAGGCTTGATTAATTTTGGCCTGTTGCAAAGAAATCGAAGATAAATATGAAAATAAGATATTCTTCTGCAGCTTTTCATATTACACTTCAAGTAAACTAGGTACTCATAACAAGGCTAGAGACACATCCCAGTGGGGTTTTACACTGTCAGACACAATTAGGGTAGCAGGAAAGAGGCAACTAAATTTGCATGTAGGGAAGTGAGTTAAACTTAGAATCAGGACTCACGATGCTGTTTCGTATTTCAAGTTTTCCTTTTTCACCAGGTTCTACTGTAATATAGCAGTGAACAGTATAATCTCAAATAAACCGTACCCTACTCATTTGTCATACAGGCATTTCTCATCAGCAGGAACACCGTGCATTACTCTTCTGAGGAGGGACTACTACTCCTAATTCTAGTAAAAGCACATAACTATCCATCACTTTTCTTTCCCAGATTCAGATGGACCGTACTGATTGCAGACTCTTCTTCCCACGTCGGAAAACCGAGGTCACTAAACTAAACTGCAGCTATGGGAAACGGGGAGGAACAGTCTGAGAACCTGCAGCAGTAGAGTGGCAAAACCACACAGCTTAGAAGAAGCTAACAACAATTGTTGGGCCTTGCTTGTTACTGGGTGAGTCTGGTAGATTCCTGACAAGAGATGGTATCTAGAAAAGGGAAGAGAGAATCTCAGTCTGTCCAGATTTGCAGCCTGACAATAGCTACAGAAATAAACCTATTGATAACATTGCTGCATTTGTCTCACTGCTGCTTCCAAACCCATCTGTATGAATAGTCTAAAAAACACTTTAACACCTTGACAGGCTTCAGACTTCTTATTCTGACATCAGCGACAAGACCCACAACTCACATTCACCAGGTACATGTCAACAGTAGCTGTGGAAAAAGCTGCCAGAATGAAAGAAGCAAAGGGCAGGCTCCAGCCACTGTTCATAACACAACTAAACGAGAATTAGACATAATTCTGTGCAAACTATTTAATGTGTTCACACAACAAAGGTTTAAGTAGAAAACAATCCTCAACAAAATGGACAGTAAGAAGAAATTAGTGATAAGGCACTAGTTTCCACTGACTTTTACTCTTGCCACTTGGAAGCATCCAGCTCACTCCGCAGTTAACTGCGCGATGACAGTAGAAACACATCTTGCAACACACAGAAACACAGGAACCCCACTGGGGTGCACAGTCCTCCTAGCGTGCTCGGCTCTTCATTTTCTGTCTTGCTCTCTTTCCAGGTCTCTTCTGCAAAAAAAAGACAGATTCCGATCTTTAGTTTCACACCCTCTATCTTTGTTCTAGCTCTATAGCTTGGGGAGGATACCAAGGAGAGGACATTTGTCAGCACCTCTGGAGAGGGAGGTTTTGGGACACAGGTAGCAACAAACAGTACTTGCTAACTCCTCCACTCATATCCCTGCTGAGATACTGCATAACCATCCTCTACTCTGCCTGCAGCTGAATTACGGTCAGCTCCCAGAGACAGGCATTATCACTTCCAGATGCTGGAGGCACCCACCGTGTACTCAGCTCTCCCTCCCAGACCAGGGCTGGCTTCGTGGCCAGCCACAATCACTTGCATGCAACATTTTACTTACATTAAGGGCTTTCTTTCCTCCTTTTCCTGCTTTTCCTGGGCCTTTGTTGTGAGCTACTTTTGATCGGAAGCTGGATACGTCATTAAAACTCTCCTTTGTGTTCCACTTTGAGCCCTTCTTCTTCCCACCAAAACCAAACTTCTGATTCTTGTATCGTCTTTTGGCATTTGGTCTGAAAAACAAATGAACAGCATCACTGCCTGTATTCCGTTCCTCAAGAAGCTTTTAAGAAGGCACAAGTATCTGCTGATGGACTCCCGTCAGCCATCATAAACCTTTTCCCTCTTATTGAAAAGGCAGAAATTAGCACATTTCAGTCTCTGTTCCATTCTGGCCACAGTTTTCCTCCTCTCTAGGGCCAGAAAGCCGCTTGGACTTATTTTAACACACATTAATCAGAACGGTTTTGTCATTCCACAAACAGATCCCCTAAAAGACTGACAAAAAAAATCAGAGATTCTGCTTTTAAATATCTTTCTTTTCTGGTCTCACCCCTTCTTTATCCGTTGGCTTGCACTGCCTTTTTTATTCCCCTGAGACGATGTCTGTTCTTCATCTAGAAAATCCAGCTTGTCAGAGAGACCTGCAAGAGTGAAGACATAACAGCTGCCACCACAGAAAACACAAATTTTCAGTCAAAGTAATTTACAGCAACAAGTCTCCCTCACTGACAAACGGCTACTTGGGAGGCCTTTCCCAGGCACTGGCATTTGGTTCTGTACAACGGCAGCGTTTCAAGCTCACTGCACAGCACTACAGACTGACACCACACATCACACTGCCTGACCTTACTCACACATCATTGTTCCCATTACACATTAGACAAGTTAACTTTACCTTTCTGGTATTTCTTGACTGCATTCAACATATTTTTTTTCTCCTTTTGCCTCCTCTGCAGAATCTCAGTTTGCACCTGCGATTAGAAGCAGAATGTTAGTGTTGCTCCTTGTAGTGTCCCATACTTGTTTTTTTAAAGGTATCCCATATTTTACTCTGCCTTTTTCAAAGCAGCTACACAGAAGACTAGACAGATTCCATATATTTTGGGCAGCCTCCTGTGGTCTCATTTGCTAAGCTACTCATTCAAGCTTTAGATTCTTGTCATACACAGGTCCCTTTTATAGCTCCCCCTCACCTTCTTGCCATATTTTCTCATTGCACGGAGCTGTTTCGCTTTCTCGGACCTTTCCATTGCTTCCTGTTTACTCTTTAGCTTCTGTCGAATCTTATCAGATAGAAGAAAGAAAATTTATCAGTAATGCAAAAGAAAATATGAGAATTATGATTGCTCAATAACTATATCTGAACTATCAATGACTATCGATGAGTGTATAAAAGAAAACATCTCTCAATCAGATAATGCTTTGAGGCATGACGTTCTTTCAACTCAAGGCTGAAATAGTTATTACAGAAACTCCTGAACTGATCTGTAGCCAAAATCTGGTTAAAAAGACAAAACTCACACAAGAGACAAGACAAAGCCTGATAATGGGATCTAGTGGAACCACTACACAAGAGTATCTTGTCACATCTTGTCAACCTACTCAGGTGTATGTACAAGACTTGGTGGTTTCTTTCTTGTCATTATAAAAGTAAAGCACCGAAGAAGAGTCAACAATCCTTCTGTGCCATAGAAAAAACCTTTTTTGTTCCCTCCTTGTTCACAAACATTTCTATAAGGATGCCACATCACAAAGTATTACAAGTATTTCAACATAGATCTTCTGGATTCAGTCTGTGACTCCACGAGGAGATAAAAAAGCTCTGTTCTTCAAACAGAAGCCAGCAAAGGAAGTTAACAGTAATGGGCAGAATTGACTTGAGTCTCAGCACAAGCTAATTATTAACCTTCATCTTCTCTAGAAAGATTCTATCAGCCATCAAAACAGTGACCAAATCATACATGAACCTCCAGCTCATGGTTGTTTAAGTTAAAATGTAGTCTTTTTTCCAAAACAAAAATTAAGGATCCATTTTGAACAAAGACCACAATCAAGAGGCAAGTTTGTGAAACTCCTATTTCCTACACAAATCTGACTTACTACCCATGATAGATTAAATCAATAACACACAGTCTACAATCACAGAGAAGCACAACACATTGATTATGAGCGAAGGGTGATACTCAAATAGGGAAAATGGAACACATTAATATCACAGTTGGTTGCAAGTCTTAGGACAAAGCATAAACACAGACAACTTTACTACCACTGTTCCACACATGGATAAAAAAGAATCTCAATTTTAATATTGTATACATTCAAGACAGAGTATAAACTGTGCTTTTCTACATTATGTTCCAACTTGTTATGGAAATCCCCACATTGCACTGCAATACCTAAACAGTCCCAAATTTATTTCCTGTCACAAATAAATTTCAAACACTAACACCGTCATAGGCATTTGTCAAAGAGATGAAGGTAAGTATTCCCAGATGACACCTTAAAGTTGACCCCTAACACAGGCTAAAACCAACACATAACATGGGAAAGAAAGTCATAATTCACTGCACATACCTTCTGCATCTGTTGGTCTGATTTGGCCATCTCTGCAAAGTAATCATCTGGCCTTCTAGTAGGAACTTGGAGCTTACGCAACTTTGGTAGGGCTTCCAGGACCGCTGCCTGAGCCTGCCGGTAACTAGGGACACAGAACAGCAGCAGCTCTGTCACTGGGTATTGGGCATCTCACAGCGCTGACAGACACTCTGCTCACATAAGGTGGCTGATAGTGGGATCTAACAAGCATTGATCTAGAATTATATCAACATTCTGTGCCCTACAGCATTCAGTGCTACTAAAAGCAATTTAGGTGCCAGTACCATATTAGCACTTATAACTCGCACACATACATTTATCTAGTTTCCAGTTGCAGTTTTATATGTTGGATAATAAAAGGCAAGATAAAACAAGAGAACTGTAGTAACACCAAACCAAATCCACAAAGAAAAATCCATATCCTGTGTTAAAGCCACTCTGCTGCAAGCAAGGAACTTTTAAGTAAACTTTTCATCGGAAGTCTGCTGCGAGGAGGGAAACTATTTCCAGTCACAAGAGAAGTTAAATGTACTAGCGTTATAGTTATTCTGGAAAACATTCAGAGCTATCAAATGTAAACCACACGGCCCCAGATTGCCACAGTGACAGCCAGTCTGCAGCACAGCTGTGACACACGCCTCCAAGCATGCCGCAGTGTGCCCAGACCCTACGAGACATCTCATTTTTGACACTCACAAGCTCATCTCTCTCTGGAAATCATTCTCAGCGTCAACGGCATCTTTGTCAGAAGCACTCTGCGAGGTGGGATCCGCGACCTGCCCCGAAGTCACGTCCAGCCGCTCCACCCACGCCAGCTGCTGCTTGAACTCGGCCAGGCAGTGCCTCAGGGCGGCCTGGGGAAGAAGCGCAGCTCTGCACAGCCCCGCGCAGCGCCCCACGGAACCGCCTCCCCGAGGCGCGACGGCTGTGATCCCCAAACCCCCAGGGCGGTGCAGGAGCCCCGCAGACCCGCCCTGCCCCGGCAGCCCGGCCCCAGCCGCGGCTCCTCTGCCCCGCACCCGGCGCTGGGGGACGCGGGTCCCGGCCCTGTCCCGGCAGGCCCCACTCACCACGTCGTTGCGCCGCTTCGGCCGCTCGTCCAGCACCACGTTGAGCCCCGGCTTCAGCGCGCCCCTGGCGAAGGCCTCCTGGAGCTGTGGGGAGGCCACGGTCAGGCCGCGCCGCCGGCGGGGGCACCGGGCGGCTTTGCCCCTCGGGGGAGGCGTCACCGCGGGCCCGCACCGGGACCCAGGCTCACCTCCGAGTCTGAGAGAGACGAGTCCTCCGAGTCCGAGTCGGACAGTGATCCGCTCCGCGCCATGCTGCTGCTGCTGCCGCCGCTGCTTCCGGCCGCGTGCGCGTGCCCGCGCCGCGGCTTCCGGCGGGCCCGGTGCCGCGGTTGCCACGGCGACGGCGGCAGCGTCAGCATGGCGGCGGCGGGGGCGCAGCCCGTGGCCGTTTTCGGCTGCCGGCCGCGGGTCGCCGGCGGCGTCTGCTTCTTGGAGGATCAGGTGGTGCTGCACGCGGCGGGGGCGGGCTGCCTGCAGCTCCACCTTGAGCAGAAATGGCACAAGTTCATCCCAGGTCGCCCCGACCACAAGCCTCCCCCCCCCGCCCCGCGGTCCCGGTGCATCCTGACCCGACCCTTCTCCTCCCCGCAGGCACCGAGAGGAGCCAGGGCGTGCAGGCGCTGGCCGTCAGCCCCGACCGGCGCTACCTGGCCGTCTCGGAGACGGTGGCGGAGCAGCCGGCGCTGGCAGTTTACGAGCTGTCGGAGGGGCCGGCGCGGCGGCGGAGGACGCTGGCGGCTGCCGAGCTGCCGGCGCAGGAGACCGTGTCCCTGGGCTTCTCCCCCGACTGCCGGTACCTGGCGGCCGCCACGGCCCCCCCCGACGGGCGCCTCACCCTCTGGCGCTGGGAGAAGCAGCGGCTGCTGGCGCTGGTCCGCATCGAGGCCCCGGGCAGCAGCGTCTGCCAGGTAACGGCCGCGGGGCTGCACACCCAGCTGCACACCCAGCTGCACACCCAGCTGCACACTCAGATGCACACTCAGCTGCACACCCAGCTGCACACCCAGCTGCACACTCAGATGCACACCCAGCTGCACACTCAGATGCACACCCAGCTGCACACTCAGATGCACACCCAGCTGCACACCCAGCTGCACACTCAGATGCACACCCAGCTGCACACTCAGATGCACACCCAGCTGCACACTCAGATGCACACGCCTGCAGCCGCGGCTGAGCCGGCATCTCTATGGTGCTTTTTCAACATTTTGATTCACTGTTTCTTTGGGAACGTGTTGCACTGTTTCAAAAGGTGGATATAAGGATCAAACTTTAGTTCGACAAGTACTGGGTGCCAAGTCGCACGTAAGTTCTGTCTTCAGGTTGTGTGCACAGGTACCTTTTTCTGTGCTCATGTTGCTTCTAACCGGAGTAAGACAGGGAGGAGAGGGCTCCACACTGTAGATTTTATATAGTTTCTGTGGCCTTTCGTGGCATCTGCTGTTGGCCTTCCTCAGCAATAGGACACTGGGATACATGAATTTTTGCTTTGACCCATAAGGGATGTTCTTATGTCCCTGTCTCTTCTATCACATGAGATTCTCTTACATCACATGAGATCTATGGTATGGGGCCAGTACAGCTGGCCAGTGAGTGTGCAACACGTCCCTGCAGAAACACCCATTAAATATGTTGGCCATGCTCAGTAAGCCTAACACACATCTTGGAAGCTCTCGGCATGCTCATGCACCTTCTCCTTCCTACAGTCTGTTCTGTGTGCAGATCAGAGGAGCAGCCCAGGAAGAAGGGCTAGGAGCAGGAGGGTGACTCTCAAACCATTCCTGCATCCTGCTTTGGGTGCCCTTTTTTGGTTCCTTTATTGTAGGGAAGCAAGAAGCTTTAAGTACATGGGTTGGTGGGACTCAGGCTGCCTTTCTTCTGGGGTACAGCTACAAGGAGAGATTGGGTGAACTACTGACTTCATGAGCCCAATTCCTAAAGAGAGGGGAGTGACTGTAAAGATAACTGCTGTTTAAAGTCCCATTAAACATGAAAAATGAAGGCTAACTACCCCTCCATGTTGGGTATTGAGGTGGCAATTCCAGTGTTTTCACCAATAAACACCCAATTACGTGAATTAGTATGCATAATGAGCAAGGTTTACCTGAAATAGAGAATTCCTGTCCTTTAAGAATGAATGGTTCCACTTTTCAGGAACCTGAAAATCTTGCTAATCAGCAGCAAAGATGTATTTTTGCCTTTTGTCATTTAATCCTGAAGAGCAGAGACAATTTCCTCATCAGCATTGCATTGTGATTCACATAGTGTCTTAGCTTAATAGAGTTAATGTATTTGTGGCATTGTGTAAAATTGATATACACAGTTTTGAAAGGAGAAAAACTGCAAAATGTAGTTATGATGATTATTTCTTAGTCTCTTCTGTATTCCTATATGTTTCTATTGACCTCTTTTCCTTGTTTGTTTTCCTGTATCCAATATTGAACATCTTCAAAATAGGTATAATATTTGCTTGTGTGTGAATATAGTGGTTGTGTAAAATAATTGTGTAAAATAATTTCTCTCTCTTTTGTTCCATAGGTGAGCTTTAGTCCTCAAGAAAACGCACAGGTTTGTATCACCGGAAATGGATTTTTTAAACTTTTTAAGTACAGTGAAGGAACATTGAAGCAGACAAATTTACAAAAGGGAGAGCCGCAAAACTACTTGTGCCATGCCTGGCTGTCCGAGCAAGAAGTTATATGTGGCACTGACACAGGCAAACTTTGCTTGTTTGAAACTGGAGAGCTGCGCTGGGAGACAAAATTAGAGTACAAAAAACTACCCATGGAACTAGAAGAAGATGCAACAAGAGAATATGACAGGTAAATCTTCGTTCAATACTATTACTAGTAGTTTCATGCTTGTGCATGCAGATAAGTTACAGGCCACTCACTTATTTCCTTCTTGTCCGGTTATAATATTTTGATTGCTGCTGATAAGCATTTTTTGGTTTGTTCTTCTGTATTCTTAAGTCTTTATGAATTTCCTGCTTGCAGTTCCTGTGATGTCTCTAGTGGACTGGCCTCTGAAGACAATGGTTCACGCCAGGATTCTTCGCCTCAAATATTGGCAGTTGCAGCTTATTCCAAAGGCTTTGCATGTTCACCTAGCCCAGGAGTTGTTGTTCTGTTTGAGAAGACCAAGGAAAAGGAAGTCTACAAAGAGAGTCAAGAAATCTGGGTAGAGAGAAAAAGCTTGTCCAAGCAATTATGCAGCAGAGGCCTGTTTGGGGGTGCGGGGGTGCTTCTAATTCAGTTATTAATAATGATTTCTAGCACATCTCTAAATTACATGATAAGCATTAGCTAACTGTCATGGTGATGTTGAAAGGGAGTTGCCAGAGGTCACACTGAAAGTCAGTGACAGATGTACTTTTGCAAAGTACCTGTCCATGTTACCACTTATAAAATGTGCTTTGAGGCTGCTGAGCTTAAGGAAAACTTTAAGAAACTTGTATTTATGGAGACTTTTGGAACTAAGAAATAGTCTACATCAGTTTTAAAGAACTAGCCTGCTTGGTTTTTTCCAAGGCAAAGCTTTTCTCCTCTCTGATGTTTATTATCTCTATCATCAGACTAGTGCACTCTTAAGTAATCAGTAAGATTTCTAACTGTTCTATAGCAAGTGGTATGAATTGACATACTGCAGTCTCTGGATAGGAACATTTAACTCTTAATTTGGTCAAGCTTTCATACTCTGGGCCTAAAAGATCCGTTCTTGACTATGCACGAGACCCTGTAATAAGACTGTTAACAGCCTGAATGATACACTGCAAAGAACTGTTATTCTGAGATCACAATTTTCAGGCAGTTTTCATTCTGACATTTGCTAGGTTTTTTCCTCGCTGTTTTTCTGCTACCATTTTTGTTTTTCTTTAGTGTAGTACTTAAGATTACTGCTGAAATGTCCTCTGATATTTTTTTGACTGTAATGCTATAGATACAGTTAGGTTATCTCGTCATCTGTTCCCTACCTTGCAGTAATTGTGTGCTATTAAATATCCAAGTTGTCTTACTGATATTATGTATATGCTTATTAGAGTAGCATTACAGCAAAAGTGTGTGTGTGCTCACTCCTACTATTAAAACATGAAGACGTGGACTATCTCATGGGATCCATTTTTTTGTGCAGCTTCCTGAGGACCAATTCAGCAGTGAGCCAAAACAGTCAAGCAGACAGGACATTATATGTATATGCTTCAGCCCCTCTGAGAAAACGATAGTTGTTAACACAAATAAAAATCAGCTTTACATGTTTACTATACTCTCCACCGACTTCATGAAGGTGAGTGCAATCTTGTCATGTTTCACAGCCAGTGTGCCCAGTAAGGGGTGCCTTGTAATGGCACAGGGTATTCAGTGTCGCCTTCTATGATGCACTCTCATAAAATCCATCAGATAGTATCTGAACCCTTAAAGCTCATGATATGAAGTGCTCTCCGTGATTTTCTGAGAGCTGTATATGAGTAGCCCCTTGCTCAAGCATCCCTCCGTATACATACCCGATGTTATTCAGCAGAATGGTAGGGCACGCCATCAAGGCCATTTAAGGGTGCATGTCACTATTGAATCACTTAAGTAAGACTTTAACGGAGAGATTCTTAACATAACTATAGTAGTTTATGCTCTGCTGTATTATGCGGAAACTTTAATGCAATGATAAATCTGGAATAGCCATGGGATTCTCATATTATTCTGAAATAATAGTTGTTGAAGTCCTGGTTAGAAGTGAAACCTCTTTGTGAAGGGCAAACATAGTGGAAAACATTCCCTACTCTGGAGGAATTAAATAATACAAAGAGATAAATGTATTATCATGAAAAAGATTTGCATTGAGTTAAGTACCTAGCCTGTGTACAGGCACATAGAAAGATCTTTACAGGAAGGGATTTTGTAGTTGCAGGTCCTTTTGCTGCATTCAGCCAGAAATTTTATTGGTGCTTCACTTCCAGCATGTAATAGCTAAACATCCTTGCTAAGTTGCTTATCACTCAGCACTTGATTATTTTTAAATATCTGTTTGACCTGAAGGTCTTAACTGAATCCTTGCAGGTCCAGCTTTGTTTATTTATCTAAGTTGCATTTTTTTGGACACCTACAATTATGTTCTGTTCTCACTAGTGTATGAGAACTATGGAGCCTACCTCTTCCCTGCATCACTCTTCTTGATTCTTAATTGTAAAGTTAAAACTGATTCTAATATTGTTATGTTTTTAACATGGTTATGTTCAGACTGATGCAGTGAAAGGATTAAGATTTCCTCTATTCTATTTGATTAGTGCATGCAAAGACCTATGATAGATTTCTTACCTGACTTACTGCCTGCAGTGGAATATTTATGATTTTTTTACGTTCTCATTGCTTCTCAGGAGAAGGCAGCTTATTTTGTGTATCTGAATTACCCATTGCATTCTGCTCCGATCACTGGTTTGGACGTGTGTGTTTGGAAACCCATTCTTGCTACTTGTTCCCTGGATAGATCTGTCCGCATCTGGAATTACAAGACGAAGTAAAGAGTTGTTTGTGTTTGTTATTACCTCTTTCTTTTTGTATATTGTCTTTAGCAGGCAATAGCAGCATTCTCAAATGAATGAGAATGTTGTTCTGGTAAGATTCTTTTGTGGGTGGGATGTGAATGGTCTTATTGACATGATTTGGGGAGTGTGAATATGCAGTGGCTTTAAAAGCAGCACAAAAAGAATCTGAATCCTTTTCTATTATGGCATTTTTGTGTCAGACTTCTCTTGTGTTTTGGAAAAAAAAAATATCTTCAGGAATGTTTGATTCAGCTTTGTCATAAGACACTGTTGTCCAATCTCCTGCTTCATAGCCGTAGTTCTTAAGCAAAATAACTTCAGCATTTAAGGTTCTATGGAGGGAGAGGGGGAGAAAAACCAATCTCAGAAGGGATGTTTGTGTAGATTTGCAATCAGCAGTTCATTTACCTTCTTCATTATATTACAGTAAACAAGGGTTTGCTCTTGCACCTTCCACATCTTCTCTGTGAACCAGAAAGTTCAGGTTTGCCGTTGTTTCCTCTAACATCTATGTTATCATCACTTAACTGAATGACAACACGTACTCAAGGACAAGGCAGAGTCAGACTATAGCTGCTGGTGCCCTTGCTGGGCCAGATAATGTCCTGTCAAGCATGCATAGGGAGTTTGTACTGTTCCATACTGCACAATGGTTTTCTCTTTCAGCACTTTGGAGCTGTATAAGGAATATCGGGAGGAAGCATACACAGTATCAATCCATCCCAGTGGCCTTTTCTGTTTGGTTGGTTTTTCGGACAAACTACGATTTATAAGTCTACTGTATGAGGACATGCATGTTTTCAAGGAGTTTGCTGTGAGAAAGTGTAGAGAGGTAAGGAGTGATGCAAAAATGAAATGGAGGAGTTAAAAGGAACAGAATGACGAAGAACATGCGATAAGATAGAAACCTCTCCAATAGATTCTAGTAGGTTTTGGGATATCAAGGCACAGAGGAAAGCATTCCAGCTACTGGAAAATGAGCCCAGAGGCTGATCCGTAACTGAGGAGCTGGGAAGCAACAGAAGGGGTAGTTCACTCAGAAATACTCAAGGGCTGCATTTTATAGGGGAAAGCACCAATTAAGAAAGCAGTAAGAGGCTAATTATGTAATGTAATTTTCTTTTTTGTGTAACGCTTTGCTATTAGACAATGCCTTTGGAATTCAATGCATGTTTTTTTTTGCCCACTGTATCTACAGTAATGGGTGGTTATGTTCTTTTTGTAGTGCTCATTCAGTAATGGAGGCCATCTTTTTGCTGCAGTTAACGGAAACGTAATTCAAATTTATTCCAGCATCACCTTTGAGATTGTTAATAATCTGAAAGGACATAGTGCGAAGGTTAGTAAACCAATTGTATACGATAAAACTCATTAAAGTATGAACTAGTTGGTAAGATGCATTTTGAAAAGGTAAAGTACCATTTTTTTATCAGAAATGGGCCCAAAAATTAAAAAATAGGAAAACAAAAGTCATTTTTCTTTGGTCAGGAATCAATGTATGCATGCATCAAACACATGTAAAGAGTCTGTCCTTAATTTAAAGGTGAATGATTGGCAAGTAGCTGAACCAGGAAAAATATCCAAGTAATGAACTATGAGAATAAAATGCACTACTCACTATTGAAATGAGCTTTTTCCTGACAGTGTGTACATAAAGTAGTTCTTACTGTTTTGGTTTTTTTAATACTAAAATGGAATTAGTTGAGAAAAATCTAGGGGTTTTTAAGTAAGACTTAGAAGTACGATTCAAAAGTTGTCACAGATTTACTGGTAAAATGGCTCCATGCTGCATGTCTATAACTTACACACTGGGCTCCTTGGTGTGTTTTGCCAGATTCAAGCAGTTAAATGGAGCTCAGATGATGCTAAACTTGTCTCCTGTGACACATATGGTGCTGTGTACGAGTGGAACTTGTCAACAGGTGAAAGAGAGTCAGAGTGTGTGCTCAAGTCCTGCATCTACAGCAGCATTGCCCCGTCTTCTGATGCCAAAGTCATCTTTGCTGTTGGATCTGACCAAACTCTCAAAGAAATTTCAGAGTCTTCGGTGAGCTAACGAGCATTCTGGGATTTTCCTAAAGTGTCTGGGGAGGGTATTAATGCTTTGGTTTCCTTATCATCCATTTGGTAAGTAGGAATCAGTCTGGTTGTCATAGCTGCAATATTTACTGACACCTTTCTTGTGTTCTTATGTCCTTTACCATGAAACCTGAGATTTTGTTGTGGTTTTATCTTTTACAACTATTCTTGGATTTACCTAGAAATCTTCTAATCAAGCTAACAAGTGTATTGCATCTACCACTGTAGGCTACATGTGAAAAGTAGTACATTGTGTGTGATAACCATTACATCTTTCAAAAGCGATCAACTTGTGGAATTTGGCTTGAAATTTTAAGACTATAAAGCTTAAGAAATTATTAATGGTTTTACTCTTATAGGCTCATAGATTCTTTTAACTGCATTGTTTGCTGCAGGCAGAGATATGGCAATTGCTCATGCAATAACTAGTCAAATAGTATTGGGGAACTTCATGTAATGTGAGGGGTTCACATGGTTTTTTGGTTTGTCTGTTTGTTGTTGTTTTTTAGATCCAGAATGAAGTGTCTGCTTTCGGTGTTGTTTACACTGCAGTAGCTGTTTCTCATTCTGGGCACATGGTATTTGTTGGTACATCTCTGGGGACAATTCGAACTATGAAATACCCGTTACCTTTGACGAAGGATTTCAAAGAGTATCAGGCCCATGCAGATGCTGTTACAAAGGTAACATAAAGTACTTTCTTTCCCCTTGCAATACCAGCTGCATGTCTCTTTTAGCACTGATTCTCCTTCCAATTTCCTAACATAATATGTTAAAACCAAACTTGAGCCTGCATGTGGACAATGAATATTACAGCAATCATAGAAGCCCTGTCTCTAGAAATAGAAGTCATTGGAGAACTTGGATGTAGACTTTGATATAGCTTTTTCTTGTTAAAATTGTTCGTTATTTTGGCTTTTTAATTATCACTGTCACATATAGCACCTTGACTCAGAGCTGCACAGTCCAACATTAGGCTATGAACTTCAGTTATTGGAAGTCTAGCTTGACCTTGCCCATAAGCTGTATCAGCTCCTAGGTACTCTATGCCAGGCCATGCAGTCACAGGAGGTCTGGAGGAGGTGACAGCACTTATTACTAGATAGATCTTGACAGGCTTATTTGCAGATTCAAAAGAAAACATTTACCTGTCTGTTGCTCAAACTACTTCTCAAAGAAAAAAACTAGAGACCTTTGGAATTGTCATATAAATTGCCTGTCTGTGCTATAACTGTCTACAAGGTCTTTTCTATTACAGGTTTTCAAAAACTTTTCTACAGCTTTGAGAGCAGAAGCAGATCAGTGTCTTCACATGTTCTTTTTTTCCCCTTCCCTTGTTATATGGAGCAGGGTGGAGGACGTAATCAAAATGTTGGTAGTAGGGCTGTGTTTATGTTTCCACTGTTGACTTCCTGTGGTAGAAATGACAGAGTATGTGGGTGGGGGAAATAAAAGGTATAAAAATCAAATCGCGTCTCAATTCTTCCTTGTCTATTATTTTGTTCTCTCTTCTTTCTAAGATGTCCATAACAAATGATGACCTATTTCTGCTGACTGCCTCAGAGGATGGCTCCATATTTGTCTGGAAATTGTATGATAAAGGAGGTGGGATACTGAAATGGGAAAAGGAATTTGATTATGCTGAGGAAGTGCTGATCATGAGATCAGATATAGAGGAGAAGGTAAGAGGAGCAACTTGTGAACATGAACCATAGGATTCCCAGTGTACAGATTATGAATTACATTTGCATGATGTTTGTGACTGCCTGTTCCTATATGGCCTTCTGTTTAAGAGAGCTTGCATGGCTTTCATCATAAAAAGAGGCTACAGCAAGTAGCTGCAGCTGTTTGTTAATATGCAAACTGCATTGTATGAACAATGAGTGTGGAGAAATTTTAGTCTTTTCTCTAATACTTTCCCCAATCTCTTTAAAGCGGTTTTAAGGGAGTAGAGGAGTCAGAAGCTTCGTTTTTATAAACCATCTTGTAAGATGACAAAGGAACCTTGCTTCTGGGATTACTTCTTGATCTGTCTGTCTGAAAATTCTATGCCAAGGCTGTCTTTCATAAATACATGCATGTAAATAAAACATCCTTAACACACTATTGCTAATGGCAGATGATTTCTCTGTTTAATCTGTCTTCTCATCCATGTCCTAACAGAGTCAGGCATTGATAGACCTGCAGATTCGTGTGGAAGAGCTACAGACAGAAAATGATTACCAGCTACGTCTCAAGGATATGTACTGTAATGAAAAAATAAGGAAATTAGAAGAGAATTTCACTCAAGAAATAAACTCCCTTAAAAGCAAATACCAGGTATGATTCCTGTTGCAGAACCAAATACCAGGAAATCTTTCACTGAAGAGTTTAATTCAGGCTTGCATTATATATGTATGAATGCCACAAAGCATCCGAAAAATGAAGCATTCCTTTCCAATAAAGATATTATTGATATTTGTAAAGCATTGAAGCTACCTTTGAGTCAAGTCTCTTATAAGTACAAGGGATGCAAGAGTTGTCCTAGGTAGACTGTAAGTATCTGCACATAAAACCAGTTCCAGCAATAAATACTACGTGAGACCAAGGATCAGTAAGCTGTCACCCTTGGGTAGGTACGGCACCATGCCTTAGAAGCTCTGTCGCATATAAAATTGCAGCTGCTGCAGGATCCAACAATTATTCTTCTTAATGACACCTTGTTTATGCCCTGGCCACTTAGCTTTTTTAAGAACATCTGCTGAGGTGTTTTGTGTGCTTTTTGAAAATAGAAGTAAAATACGTTCCCTGGATTTCTTCTGTTCATGAGTTTATTGATTTCTCTCTGGTCATGAAGCAGGACTTCCCCGAAAGGCAAAAGCCACGATCATTCTTTCCAGTGTCTTATTTATCTGTGTCTGTTAATTCTATTCTGTCTGTCTGTCTGTTGCACACACCAGATTTCTGACCCATAATTTGCTATATTTCCGGATCTTTTTTGAAGTTAGAAGGTAGGTCATCCAATAGCAATTTCTCTGGCAGTAAGATGGCTTGAAGTGAGAGATTACATATCACATGATTCAATTCTGTCAGCTTCATGTTCTTTTTAAGCTTTTGGATGAATATTACCTTGTCCTGGTGATTTGTTTCTGCTTGTTTTGTTGAGTTGTATATAGACCCTTCGAGCAGTATTTCAGTTTGACTCTACATAAAGGAGGATTCCAATATGAAAGCTTGCCAAGTTACTAGTTTTATTATTTTATAGCCTTGTCATTTTGAAGTGCTCCTTTATCTCTTTCTTACCATTTGGTCCCACAAATATTCTGTCAGGTTTCAGGTTATTATTTTTTTGAGGAAGTTTAATTATGTTATTATTTCTTCAGGTAGTTCCTCTGACTCTTTGGCTTTTCTCATTGTGGTTTTGCATTTAAGTAACCTCAGTTTTAACCTTTCTATTTTTACTCATTTTTGTACAGCTTAACCTTTTACAAGAAAGCTGCTTTGCTGCTTATAGATTCCTTTAGCTGTGTTTTACCCATGCTAGTATTCTTCTATGCTTCTTGAGGTCTTGGCTATAGAATTACAATAATTCCAGCTACACTAAAACTTCTTCAGGCTTGTTGGTTGTGGGTTTGTAAGGAAATGCCTTTGAAGGTGAATAGAAGTTTTCTGGGCAGGCAAGTTGTACTTCCTGTCTGAGTATCAGTAAATGTTAAAATTAAACTGAACAACAGATTTGGACAAGCTTGGCGCTAACCTTTCTGGTTGTTGTGTCCAGCAGGCAAATGGAGTATTTCTGCTTATGCAAGACCCATACAGTTGTTATAAGAAGGAAGTGAGAAAAATGTACCTATGGTACAATTCCTGACTTTTCTGGGAAATTTCTCACCCATTTTCTTGTTCCAGATCTTTGTGCTTTTTTAGATCAAGTCATCTGTAGGGGTAGTCAGACATTCCAAGCAAATGGCATTCAGAACTCACTTTTGCTTATGTTTAAGTCATTCTGTGCAAGTGTCAGTGTTTGAAGACATCAAGGTTGCTTCAAGTGAGACAGGAGGCAGTTTGAACTGTAATATCTGGACAATGATTTGTGGAACTGCAAATTCTCTTCAAGTAGGCACACAGAAAGAAGCGAAGGCTTTTGTAGCTCACAAACTTTTCTTATTAGATTAGAATTATACAGTACCCTGTATTATATGAAATTAGCTTTCCATAGTTTTGCAATTTGTCATAACAAACTAATATCTGGAAAAGCTTAGGTTAGTGACACATGGCATCTGAATTTTGGTGAGAGATTTCAAATATAGATTCTGTTGTGTATCTGTTCCCCAACACAGGTGAGAGCACAAACAGTTCAGACACTGCTTTGGCTAGTTTCAAATTAAAATGTATTTTTCTCATTTTTTCCCAGATTTTACAGGCAGAAAAAGAAAAAGCAGACCTACAACACCAGCTTCAACTGTCTGAGCTGCAGAATAAACAGGCCCGGGAGGTCCAACAGCTAGGTTAGACTATAACAAGTGTTTGTAACTTGAATATGGAGAAAGTGCATTAGATTCATAGCAAGTAATATGACAGAGAGGAATTACTAGAGTGGGTGTCGGTCTCTTTTCCCAAGTAACAAGCGTAAGACAAGAGGAAATGGGCTCAAGTTGTACCGAGGGATGTTTAGATTGGATATTAGGAAAAATTTCCTCATGGAAGGGGTTGTCAGGCATTGGAACAGGCTGCCCAGGGAAGCGGTTGAGTCACCAACCCTGAAGGTATTTAAAAGATGTAGATGTGGTGCTCAGGGACATGGTTTAGTGGTGGACTTGCCAGTGCTAGGTAACAGCTGGACTTGATGATCTTAAAGGTCTTTTCCAACCTAAATGGTTCTATGACTCTATGCAAGAAAAATGCATTTATGTCATATACATATTGCAGATCCTGGACCCCAGATTTGAAAAGAAGATAAAGCAGAAACACTGCAAATTAGTACCGAAAAGCATAAATGAGTCCATTGCCTACTCATACTTCATAACAGTTGTACCTATACAACTCTGTCACAGTTGTCATCTTAAGGGAGTGCCTGAATTAGCTGTTACTAGTTTGTCATAATGGCAGAGTAGGAGATTTTGGTGTATGTTTTAGCCTTGTTCAGGCTCAACGGAACAACAAGCTGTCCCGATGCAGCAAGCAGGGATGTAACAGAATATCCAGAGACATAACTGAGAAAGGTGAATGACAGCTTTGGAACGGGCATTATTAGTGAAGTGGTAAGTACAAGGAAGATGAGGAAACTCAGGAGATGGTTTTCTGATGTAAAATTTTGTGTGGCCACAGAGTCTAAAACCCCTGATGAAGAAACGGGTGAAGTGCTTCTAGTGTAACTTATTGCAACCAGTTGCCAAAAAGACACTAGAGAATAGGACATAGATGACCATAGAAAGATACGACATGCCTCTCTTTTCTATTAGTTTTATCCATTCCATATGTTTCCTGTTACCAGAATCTGAAAATAATCTGAAACTCTTAATGGAAAATGAGAAATACCAGGAGCTGCAAGTGAAATCTCAGAAGATGCAGGAGCAATATGAGAGACAATTGCACAATTCAGAAGAAAGCAAAAGCAGGACTGTGAAGGAGCTAACAGAAGATTATGAGGGAAAACTTAAAGAGTTATCTCTTCTGCTGGAAGAGGTAGGAAACTTGATTTGCTGTTCGAATTACTGACTAAGTTTATCTCCAACTGTGATAAAATGTTCTGTAGGAGAGGAGAGGTTGTCCCCCTCCATGCAAATCCTAATCTGACTGTAATGTTGGGGAAATGTGCTGATGGTTAGAATAGCAATGAGCTGAGTTACCAGCTTTTCTGGGCTACATACCTTGAGTAAGTAACCTGCTAAAATTAATGTCCTTGGGCATTCTCAGCTTCACCTCTCTTTCTCCTAGATCCAAGAATTCCTGTTTATTAATGATACATTTACTGTAATTGAAGAAAGAAAGAGTCAATCATCTTGTTCTAGTGAAGAAGTATTAATAACATTTCTAAAATGCTGAATTCCATTCCAGAGTCCCTGAGGTTCCTGCCTGCATAATTTGGGGGGAACAAAGGGAAATAACCCTGAGTACTTCAAAAACTCCTGCACATTGAGGTCATAGACTTGGCTTGACAAAGGGCAGCCAGATAACTGATGCTTATATATCTAAAGTCAATAATTCTATCAACGTTACTGTTTTCTTCCCTGTGTTGCAATACCAATTTGGAAAGAATGTGAGGAATGAATGTGAGAAGAGAGGCATACAGAGACTGATGCAAAGCTGAGTGGTAATTGGTCCTAACACATCAGAAACAGCAATTTTAAAAGATCTTCTCAAGTGTTGCTCCTGTTTGTGTTTTCTGCTGCCAGAACAAGTTTGCTGATGTTAGTATTTGGGCCAGGTTCCTAACTTGAGGCATCCCAGCCTTAAGAATAATTTTCTAAAGAATAATACTTCATGTTTGTCTTAACGGTTTTTAAAGTTACTTTAATCCCCTAAGACGTTATCTTAAGTGATAGTGCTGTGGTCGAAGAGTCCACTAAATATAGATCCTCCCAGGAGAAACACAGTTACAAATAAAGAATTCTCCCCTTCTTTATTGGTCTCTTACTGTTGTCTTCTCTCATGCTTGCTTCCCTTAACTGCAGACACGGGAGGATATGAGGCTGCAGCTTCAAGCACATGAAGAAATTAAGAAACAAATTGAAGAAGATGAAGACCAAGAAATCCTGGAAATGAAAATCAAGTATGAGAGACAGCTCATGGAAGCAAAGGAATCAAACCTCCAGCTGAAAGGAGAAATCGGAGTCATGAATAAAAGGGTATCTCTTATTCTGTGATAGGATCAGACCTGCATGTGGAGACCTATAGCCAAAGACTGAATGTGATTAATGACATGCCAGTTTAATCTGTTAATATAGTCTGTAAATATTTGGCATTTCATGTGAGAACAGTAGCCACTTCCTATGTCAGTTTGAGTGTTTGGGCATAAGCAGCTGTGTGCTGATTATATTGCTGATACGACTACAGATAGATTAGAGGAAATGTGTTTTTATTAGTACACTTTGTTTTGTCCTACATAGTTTTAAATTACAAATAATAATATTGTTCTTTCTGTGATGGGAAAGAAATGAACCTTTTCATATTTACAAGGTCTAATGTGTCGCTTTGTTAGAAAAATGCTTCTGCTTTATTCGATGCAATAAACACTTTGTGTTTTGTATGCATCGTCATTTTTTATTTGCTTTATTTCTAGGACTTTTAAGGAGGCATAAAACCTTTTAGCTCTTTTGCTGACTGGGTATTGCATTTCCCTAAGGATGTTAGAGGGACATTTTTTCTTTCCAGTTTCTTTAGTATCTCTCTGGAGACAGATAGGTTTTCTTCCTTCTACCCTCTATCATGGCACTGTCTTCAGTTCCGTTGTTTTTTAGACACCACAAATTTCTTCATGGGTTCTCACAGTTGACCAGCACTATTCCTTGGTTCCAACCTTCTTGGCTTCACAGGTCTTAGTACTGAGGTGGGATTCTAAGGGTACCCAAAAGCTATGAACTAGGCACCCTTCTGGCCTACTTTTGACATCTTTAGAGATGTATGACAAGTGATCACCTTAAAATAATTTTGTTTGGGTACAATATCCATACCCTTCTTGCTTCTGGATGCAAATTCTTTCATTCCTTGTAGTACAGTGAGTATTGTGTCGGACTACACGGAAAACACTAGAATGGGTTATTCAACCCTCTTTTGAATTACAGGGTATTTGACAGGATGGCTAAGTTGTGCATAGCTGTTGGAGACTGTTAAGTTCTTGCTCGTTTGCCTCTCTAGTTGAACAGCCTACAGAAAGAGCTCAAGGAGCGCAACAAGGACATTGAGGAAATGAAACTGGAACAGCAGAAGCTGCAAGGCATCATCAAGTCATTGGAAAAGGACATCTCGGCACTGAAGACGGAGATTCAAGAGAGGGCTGACACTATCCAAGACAAGGTGAGAAACTGGATAACTGGCTGAGATCGAAGTCCCCCTCCTTTAATTTAATACATATATTTATTTTAATAGTATCATGTTGTGATAATATCTCATTACTGGAAACTCCGTTTTAACTTAAAGAATTTGTGATCTTTAGTTTGAGATTTTAGTTTTCGCCTGACATTCTGAGCTTTTCTTGGGGAGCTCAAGTTTGGGATGTTGAGTTTCTTGTCCCCTGTTGTGGTATCTGTAGGTGACTCTCTGAATGATTTGCTCTCTCTTTTCCCACCCCATCTGTGTTAGATGTGTGACTGGAGTCCAGTCTTCCACTAGATACGTGACTGCTGTACCGTACCGTACCTGTACCGTATTTGTGCCTTGCCCTAGGGATCTGTTTGAGTGTGCTGTGCCTGATTCAGATCTCTGAACCTGTTTCTTCTAGGAGAAGGATATATATGACCTAAAAAAGAAAAATCAGGAACTAGAAAAGTTCAAGTTTGTACTGGATTACAGAATAGAGGAATTTAAGAAGCAAATAGCGTCACGTGAAAATGATATCAAAACAATGAAGGAGCAGATCTGTGAGGTGAGTAACACTGTGATTTGGCCTCTGCTACTAATCCCTTTGTCTGGATACAAAGATAGCCTGACAAACCCCATGGAAGACTCCACCCTCTGTTCCCTGACTTCTTTCAAGGTTACACAGCACTGATTCCATATCTTTATAGCTAATAACAAATAGTTACGCACAGTAGCTGCTATTTAATTTTCTATCACATGCTACTGGTGATCGACACAGTTATTTAAGCTCCTGTTTCAGCACTTAATTCTCTTAAAAATATATCTTGTCCTTATGTGGTTGCCCTCCACATACCATAAAGAGTTTTACTGATCTGGAGGAAGAGAGAGTGAACAACTTCTCTCAGAAGAATTGCAGATTTATGCAAACGTCACTCTGTTTAGAGGTTAGGTACGTGGACAAATTACTGTTCATCAGCTGGTCCATGGAAAATGTCCCTATATTCATACTTAGCTTGCAGCAAATTCATTGAGGCAATGTATTTTTGATAGAAACTTACTGTGATCTCTTCACAGATGTAGCTTTACTCAGCTAAATTAGGATTATGGTGACATAGCTAATCAGTGACCTATTTGGTTTCATAAACCCATTTATTCAGAACAAAAGCCTTTTAAATAAAATGCAAACTAATGAACAGTCTGTACGTATGCTAGACTAGCATGCTGAAAGCTCTGTTGTCTCTTCTGGTCACCATCTCATGCAGTAAATGCTGTAGTATCCTTATTTCTGTTTTTCCCTGTGTTCTACGTATGTAACCACAGCTTTTCAATGCATTTGTTTCTTTTCAGTGTCAGGTTCTTCTTATTGTTGTGCTTACTCTTTCCAGTATTGACTGTTAATTTCCATTTCACACATATTTGTTCAGAAGGAACAGTAAAGCTCCAATTCAGCTCAAGGAAATGAGGGGGCATCACATCATTTAAATACCTGTAGCTCAAAAGGGAGTAGAATATCTATTTTTGTGTTTTCTGTATATTCTGACAGAGGGCAGTATTGTTCCAAAATTGACTTATTTCATGTTGCAGTTCAGCCTGAAGGGGGATCTACTCCCTCAAATCTGTATTTCCAGTCTCTGGTTTTCCTGTGGTATGTTGTTTTTCCATGTCTCCTTTTAGTTCTGATTTCCTAATTCTGCTTCCTTTCAGATGGAGGGGGAGCTGGAACGATTTCGCAAGGAGACCACACAGTTGAAGTTGAACATCGCACAAATGCAACAGAAACTAAAGGCAACTGACTGTGAGATGCACAGAGAGAGGCAGAAGGTATGGGACAGAACCACTTTGCAGGTCCTATATAATGAAGTTTGTGGGGACAGAACACTGCAGAAGCACTGATCTGAGCAGCTACTTCAGGGATACTGTGTCCAAGGAGAGTCTCTGGTCAGTAGGGACAAAGGCAGAAAACTTTCAAGCCTGCAACCAGATTAGAGAATTGATATTAAAAAACCCCCAGTTATTTATGTGTCAGTTTGTTCGATCAATACATATTCCTCTGGGTTTAACAGAGCAGTGAAGCAAATGCTTAACTAACAACTACCCTTTCCTGACCAAGCCTCAAATCTGGGGACACTTGGCCTAAACAGGAGCAGCACGTAGGCTGCCACCTGCAATGCTATGCAGACATCAGTAGGATGAAATGAAGTATGGGCTTATTAATGGAGGAGACAAGAACCCTTTGTGTTTGACAACAAGCTTGTCGGTCATGAGGGAGGAAAAGGGACTGCAAGTGAAGGTGAAGGAGCGTAGCAGGCCTGAGCAAGTACATAGAGGGTTGTGGTAGAAACCACGTGAGAATGAGAAGGCAACCTTGATGTGAAATTGTCACATCGCCTATGTCTGAGATGTGTTTTGTCCCTTGCCTTCTCTCTTGAACTGTGTGTTATTTCTAAGTAAGGATGTAGGTTGTTTGGGAAAGGACAGTGGGGAATAGCATTCATGATAATAGGCTTTTCAGATGAAACCTCTGGATTCTGGCACTTACATTATCTAATGCAAGTATTTTGGATTAATATTACTGTTAAAACTTATCGCTGCTATTCGACATGTGGTGCTTACATCCCCAGCAGTTTTTTTAATGACATATTTAAAAAAAAAATAAGTGGAAGTAAAGTATATCAGGGCTTTCACCAGTTCTACTAGACTTTCTAGAAAATTGCACATGATAGTGTGCTCTGCTGAGCCAAATAAGAATGTACCTATCATTCTTGAATGTACCTATCAATCATTCTTGAATGTACCATCATTCTTGCAGAAACAAAATATGGAAGTTCTCGTCAATCGATTTAAAACAGATCTTCATAATTGTGTGGGCTTCATTCAGGATTCAAAAAAATTGAAGGATGGGATCCGTGCACTCTACACCAAGTATGTGCAGCAACCAGACGAGGTGAGTCGGGGCCTTCGCCTTCTCCTTGCAGATGAATTTCTCTGGTAGTGTAGTTACTGAGGCAACGTGCTGTGCCCCCTCAGGTGGAGACTGAAGCAGCAGAGATAGATATGCAGCAGGAGTACATGAGACAGCGAGAGTATCTTGAGAGGAATTTGGAAGCTTTAAAAAAGAAGTTGGTGAAGGATCGAGAAATCCACCAAGCTGCTTACTTGCACATCATACAGGTAATAAACCTTTTCCTTGTGGTATGCAGAGGGAAAAAGGAAGCAGCTGCACAGGAGAGTCTTCAGCAACCTTACCACTATGGTTTCTTTGTAACAGTTTTGGTTTGCTTCCTTGCCAGAAATTCCTAAGTTTTTCAAGTGCTTCCATTCAAGCATAGTATTAGTTGAGCTACTGATTTCTATAATTTTCTGGACAAAAGGTACAAGATGTCTGCAGAAATTGCTGCTGTTTTGTTGATACTTTTGTTTATCTCCCACTCTCTAATGCAAAAGGAGACAGGAAACCTTTACTGCCTGGATATTTTTTACACAATCAGTGTACTTATTTTTTATTTCAAACAGTATTTATAACTACTGTCATAGCTGATTTTCACCTGAGTGCCAAGCTGTAGTTGCTGTGTGATGGTGTTTAGGAAGTAATTTTGCAGGAAGAAAAGGAAAAAAAAAACCACTTTCTTTGTCTACATAGTCCCACACTTACTGGTCTGAATTCAGAAGAACTTTCTGCTTTTCACATCCAGGATTTTCAAGGAAGTTCAGAAACACAGGATTCTACACCTATTTGTACCAAGATCTCTTGCTCAGAATCCTTGTTCCTTACAAGGCAAGGTAAACTTGTGACTGCTGGGGCCAAAGGTACAATTTGTTTTCATCTGGAGTGAGAGGATCTAAAGCCCCACACCAGACATCCTGGGAGGAGAGCTCGTTTGCAGCCTCTTCTTACCATGATCTCCTTCTGCTCACTCAGCATTTCCTTTTCCCCTCACTAGCCTTTTCTTCATTGTTACTTTATTAGGCTTCCTCAGGATCGTTAGACCTCAGTCCCCTCCTAAGTCATCTGTTCCTTACTATTTATTCATAATGCTTCTTCAGGCCCAGGCAGCAGTGATTTTCCTTGGCCCTGTTTTATTGTTTTAACTTCTTCTGTGTGTTAGGTGTTTCTTTTTGGCACAGAAAGTGATGACTTCAGAAAATAACCTGAAGAATTTCCTTGCCAAAATGGGGTGACAGATGGTACTCATAATAATAATACTTGATGTCTTGGATCAGTAAACTTAACATGAAGTTATGATTAAAACAAAATTAATAAAACATCTGGAAGATTAAGATATCAAAGGTTCTAACCAGCCTGGTTTCTTCAAAGAAAAAGCAGTTCTCTGAAGTCTAGTGGGTTAATGAGACTGTACAGCCAGGAGGAACTATCATGGTCTTCCAGTCCTTCACAGGGGGCTTTTAACACCAGTTTTGAAACCTTCTGTCAGGGCTTGCTTTGAAAAAGTAAATAACATCTTGGCAGCCTTCTAGATTTGCATGTCTATTACTCCTCACCTGTGCTCACATTTCCTGAGCGGTGCATTCCTCTTCGAGTGACTATTCATATGTGCATTCCACTAGTGACTGCTGCAACAGATTATTAGAACTGTCAAGATAATTTTAATTTTCTTACCAATTGTCAAGTTGCTTATTATTAGACTATAAGTTTTCCCTCCAGCCTTCTGTATTTGTAATGGCTTCTTTGGTTACTTGGATACCTAAAAACAGACACACAGAATAATCCTGAACTAACGCTACTTGAACTGAACCATGTATAGGGTGTTAATTTTTATAGTATGCCCTGCCTGTCTCTGACAGTCAGCACTGTAGCGACTTTCTAGGCTGTAGATTGCATCGGACATCATATGCAGTTGTACCTGATGGACTCATCCTCCATGCATTTGTTCAGTCCCTTTTCTGAAACAATTGGTACTTTGCCACAACATCCTGAACCGTGAACATTAATTTTAATCTGTTGCATGATCATTGCATTGCAGGGCAAGCTTTCTGTCAGAATGCAAGGACTGAATTAAAGGCTAATCTCTCTGGATAGCATGCCCCTTCAGAAAAATATTACCAGTGTCAACCAGCAGCCTTCTAGCACCCAGTAAACCAAACAAGACGTAGCCCAGATTGCCTCACACAAGACACTATGTATTATATTGTCTAACAGACCAAAACCAAGGTCTTAATGTAATAACAGCATTCAACCACTTGGAGTGGACTCATTAAGATGTTCATGACTAAAGTACACCTAACAGAAATTGTGTGACCTAACCCTGAAAGCTGGTCAAAAGAAAATATCCTTGACTGATTCTTGGAAGTTATCCTCTTCATGTGTTCCTTTCAGGATCAAGCTCTGGGATAAATGCATAGCAGTGACATTTTACTTGTGTTTAAAGACCTGAATTAAGCAAGTTGGAGTCAACAAAATATTATGGTTTCAGAACAGGCTGCCTAAGCTCACCCACTCATGCTGCAGTTAGAGTCCAGCACAACCACTGCAAGAACAACTGTTCTTGCCCAACAAGTTCAAACCTTAACATATCCCATAATTTTCCTCCAGCCAGTGGCTTTCAGCTGAGGGGAAACTGAAGCACAGGTGATGTACTTGTCTGTATGGAGAATCTTCCCATATATGTGCACCTGGAGTTATTGCTGCCAACTTGAACTCCTTGAGTGCATCTATATACAGATAATTGTGATGGTGAACTTTTTTATTCATCAGGTTTCAGTTGTGTGGTGCTGATAATTTGTAAGTATAGTGTAAGGAACCAAATCATGCGCCTTACATAAATCTCTTATGGCAACATAATTATCTCTATCAAACAAAATTATCATTAAAGAAAAAAATCAAGATTTGAAGACACCTTTTTCATAGGAAATTGTCGTTAATCTTGGTTCTTATCTCCTGTTGTTTAGGTAGGTTCCCTATTCTTGAGGCTGGTATTATATGAGGTACTCAAAGCATTACTTTTGGCCATTTATCCTTT
This sequence comes from Streptopelia decaocto, assembly GCF_964273445.1. Classification (NCBI taxonomy): domain Eukaryota; kingdom Metazoa; phylum Chordata; class Aves; order Columbiformes; family Columbidae; genus Streptopelia; species Streptopelia decaocto. Next base: position 5,444,007 of record NC_138659.1, on the reverse strand, counting down.
TAAAACATTGCCATTTATGATGAAGTTCCAGGGGTTGGAATGGTGCTGTGTTCCAAAGCTTCTAAAAAACCACCACAGGTAGCAGAAATCATTGCTATTCTTGGTTCAAGCATGATGGCAGCTGTTTAACATCTGCTCTAGCTGTTGATGTGATAAGGTATTTCACTGTCTTTGTAAGAGGCAAATATGTAATTCTGCTTCAATTCAGAAAAGAAATTCAGTCAGTAAAGTACATTCACTTGTACTTTCACAACTCCTTCAGCAAGATGCTTTGTTGTAGGCTATTAAAAAAATAGGGAATTGAACTTTTATATCCTTCCCAAGGATATAAAGACGTATTACTGAGCCAGATAGTACCTGTGCTTTTCCTCATACGACATATTGTTTTTGCAGGAAAATGTGAGTCTGATTAAAGAAATTAATAACTTGCGGCAAGAACTGAAGGTGGCCCACACCCAGATACATGACCTTCGGTCAACAATAAGATTAATGGAGAAAAAACAAGCAGTTCAAGGCACAGGTGAATAGTGCTTGTTGTATGTTTTCCGTATTGTCAGTACTCAGTCCAGAAGCCCTTTTTGTCCTTGGTGAACAATTCTGTTACTGTCTCCGTATCATTCCGGCTTGTCTGCCTGGTGGTGCCTGTTATAATGTCAGCTGTAGAAGCTGCTAAATGCTGCAGAATCTTATCATCTGGCTGTACTCCTTCAGCCCTGAAAGATGCCTTTCCTTATTCATGCCCAAGAACTATGTGAGCTGGACTTTTGTTGCTCTGCTCTATCCTCTCTGATTTTATCTTCCAGCTCCCACCAGTGAAGTGCTGCCCAGCCCAGCTGTCCTGATGTTAAATGCACAGAAGGAAAATGAGAAAATCATAGAAATGCAGCAGCTAGAAATTCAATACCTGCGAGACCAAATCAAAGTCCTTGCAGCTGAGCCTCTCTCAGATGGAAATCTTCCTCCGCTGAATCTGGAAGGAAGCCACAAGACACAGCAGAAGTGACGTGGTTCAAGGATGCTTTACATTATTATATTCCCCTGGCAAGATCAGAAATGCAACAGCATAAATTAGACTTCCATGATCCTATACTCTTCCACTAGAAGCATTTGTGCAGCACTCACTGCTCTGAACATTAAGGCAGCAACCTGCACTCCCTTTCTACTTTCCTGAAAAATAAATGTGTTAGTGCAAAACTGATCTTTGTACCTTAATCCTAGGACAGGTGCACATCTTTTGCTTGGAAAATAATGTGTCCCAATTCAGATGAGCTGGTCAAACTCTGTAAGCCTTTTCCACTAGAATTCTGATTTAGTGTCATTGTGCTGCAAAAATCAACATCAGCCTTTTATTATCCAGTACTGATTTGACTGTATCCATACAAAGCCCACACTTAAGGCAGATGTCAGTGTTATTCCAAGCAGGTGTCCAGTCACAGACTAAAAATCAATTACATTTGAAGGCAGCCTTTGACTACTGGTCAAGCACAACTGAGCTAGAGCTGTTGCTCAAGCTTCTGCCTCCTGTCTAGAGATGTGTTGTCTTATCTGTGACAATCATTTCGTCGGGACAAAAAGTCAGCCTAGTTTCAGACTCCAAAGTCTGGAATAAAGTCCTAACCTTATGTCATAACTCTCCTATAACTCTGGTAAATTAATCTTTGCTGGTCTTTTTTTCCAGTGTTTGCAATCCCTTTAGTGCAGTTTTTCAGTTAAATTCTCCTAGTAAGTAACTGTGCAAAGTACTCGTGTAGAAAAAGGCAAGGAGTAATTTCTTTAATAATGAGGGGGGGGAAAAGTGAATTCTTCATCCTTTGTTGTCAGTGCATGACACACTGTCTCACTGAGGAATATTTCACATATATGAGAAGCTTAAGCTTGAGCATGGATCTATGTGGTATTGTAACAGCCAGTATGTTACTGTTTCCATTTCCTATCCTGAATTGTAGAGAAGTGTCGAGTGCTTTCAACATACTGACAATAATTTATACAGAAGATGGTGGTGCCAAGGCTGGATAACGTGTAAGCTGTATGACCATCGGGGATACTAGACTCATTTCCATGCTAACACCCTGACAAATCAGCTGGTTGCACAAACTCCTATGACCCATAAGACTTCGGTTGAGTGCTTTTAATTAACATGGAATTAAGTTCCTTTAGTCTTTTTTCATTTTGCAGCTTTAACCTGTATGAAGCGTAGGTTTCTCAGGAACAAAAGGAAGAAGTTACGATGGAATTGGTCTGTTAATGTGATAGCTTAACACCTTTTCTTCCTGCCCCCATCCCCTTATAATCATCTTGATACTTCCTGTACAGAAAGAGGATGTAATTAATGTAATTAGCAAATATTTTAGAAACCAGTTCCCTCTTAAATTTTCAGAACACACCCATTTTAATTTGCTAGAGTCCCATGTGGTATAATTTTCCCCTCACTCTGTCAGAATAAATTGAGTGGTAGAAGCCACTGCTTTAATAGATGTGGTTTAGAAAAACTGAAGCCATCTTTCTGAAAAATAAGAACCTTGTCCTAATAAGAGAAAGAAGCATATGCAGAAGAATTATTTCTAAGTGGTGATTAATATGCTTAAAACTATGCCTGTGTGTCACCCTCATTAGAAAGATTTTAAAAGCAATCCAAGGCTTGTCAGATGAAGCCGAGGTAGGCAGCTGGCTTGGACTTGACCTTAGTGTCTAAGAGGCAGCTAAAATATTGTAAGGGAGAACATTAAATGTCAGGCACAGCACAGTGTCACAACTGAGGTTTATCAGAGACCTGCTGGAAGCAAAATAGATTTACAAACCCATTCTATACTGGGAAAACTAGAGGAAGGTCAATCTCCCACACATGTGCTGTAGAAATGTTTTCAAAATTAAGTTGTAACCGGATTATGTTTTGTCTGCTAATGGTCTTCTGAATTCTCTCAGGGTGCAAAGACACTTCCCGCTTTCATCCTCTCTTGCTCTGCGTTGTCTGTTTCTCCTCTTGGTATCTCTCTAAAGGAGCTGGTAAGCGTCTCATACTCTTACAAGTTTTCAGCCCACTTTTTAAAGTGAATATATGTCTATCTTTAAAGCTGAATAAGATTTCCCTTTGGCTGACGTGTTTGTTAACTGGTCCAACTAAAGGACAGGTTTTTCTGGGTAGGGGCAAGCTCATTGTCCCAGGGTGTTTGCATAGGGAAATCCACCACATACCATTTGTTGCTTTAGGTTTAGGACAACAACCACTGGATATAAGATATTTCACAAGTTTCAAAAGATCTGTCAGATTGTACCTCAGACAAATTCCTGAAGTTGTCACACTAATTACTATCTGTTATATTAGCATTTCCCTTCTCATAGCCTGCTAAAACACTAGTATGTGACTTAGGAACTGAGCCTCTGTTTACATTAGTCAGGCAAGAGCTGTTGTTCAGCCCCATTCGCTTGTTCCTACATCTCCCAGGAGATTTTCCACCTGCTCAGGCTCACAGTACTGATCCCTCTGGAGCCTTCTGCTGTCATTAAGCCCTGCCACAAAGGAGGGGACACGCACTCAGTCTGGGAGTCCCCTTCTCCCGCTGGCTTCAATGTTCCTGCTGCTCCCTTTTTAACTCTGCCTCACTCAAATGTGTCCTTTTCTGTTTCCCTAATTCAAAATGGTCACCCCTTTCTTCCCGCTAGATTACGAGGAGGTCAGCTCTCTTGCAGCGTGGTGGGCTCTGCTGATGCCGCTGTCTCCCAGGGAGGGGGGCACTGTGGCTGCCCGGTGATGTGGAGATGGCACCGCAGTTAGAAAAACCACAATGTCATCTTGCCTGACTTAAGTGCCTGCCTGGACTAATGCCATACAAAGATCCAGTCCTGCTGCGACCAGATGGCCCTAGCCTATGCAGTACTGCGGGAGCTACTTTATTTAATACCACGTAATACAAAATACTTGCTGAATGTGTCAAATCTTCCCTAGCTCTGCCAACCTGGCTGCAGGCTTCCTCTTACCTGCTGCCTGGGAGCTGCTCCCTGGCTCCGGCACCCCTTCACCTCCAGCTGGGAGGAAATGAGCCACCTTCCAGGATGGGTGCGCAGCCAGGTCCTGCCCGGGGAGGGAGGGAGGGGTAGTGCCTGCACGCCGACACCACTCTGGAGCCTCTCCAAGGCCAGCAGCAGGTTTGCTGAGACGCCACCCTGCTGGGGAATGCACCTGCCGGGGCGAGAGGTGAGGGTTTGCAGGCTGTCGTTGGCGCTGCCCGGCTGCACCAGGAAGCGGAGCCAGCAGGAGCACCTGTTTCTTGGTGGACGGTTGCTGGAGGAAGGGAAGATATTTTCCCCGTGAGTTCCCTCGGTAGCTCGATCCAGTGGAAGGAAAGCCCAGGAAAACCATTGCTGCCAGCCAGAGAACAGTGCCGGGCTCTCACGTGTGGGCAGCGTCTGCTGCAGGTGAGTGAGTCCTCCCCGGGACCCGTGTGTGTGTGGGAAGGACCGTACTTCAGCAGCAGCTGCTGGCAGGTTTTGGGGTTGCTTCAGACATGCTTCTTAGGAGATTCTGCCTCTTGTCTCCACATCATCTCTTCCTTGCGCTGTTGTGACTTCTCTCAGCACCTAAAGCTCAGGAGTTTCTTGTTCCTTCAGGGCTCCCAGGTCCCCCTTAGCAGAAGTGCATCAGGACAGGCTCTGCGGGGTCACAGAGAGGAAGGGGAACATGAAACTCTGTAATGGAGTGTGCCAAAGCTCTACAGATTCCTGTAAAAAGCAGCTGCACACTGGCCCCATTGCAACAAGCCCTCCACCACCCTTACTCCCAGAGCCCCCAGACTTGGTGAAAGGAAGTGACCATCTGCCATCACCCAGGGCTTCCCCATGGCTTCCAGAATGATGTCTGGTGGCAGGAGTGCTGGTGGGGGGGATGCTCGCTTCTGGGAAAGCATTATCCCTCTGGCAGAGTAGAGAGGGTAGGCTCCCCCGAGATATAGGCTGCATACGTTTGCCTGGATTTTGAGCAGCCCCAGAAAGGATGAGCATTGGGAATTGGTGGTTGACGTAGCAGCCAGAAGAGTGTGGATCTCTTGCCAGGATTTTTGTTGAGACAGATAGATGCCATATAAAAGCCACATTACTTCTATTCCCCGCAGATTCCTCTAACCCCACTCCTGAGTTCTCAGGAGAAGAGAAGGGACCTTGCCACACATCCCAGGGCAGCAGCATTCCCGCTCCCAGGGGCACAGGTAGGCCCTGAGCACTCCAAAGTTCAGAGCTGCTTCTCTGTGCGTTGTTAGTAATTCAGGCATAAAACGAGACTTATGAGCTTCTCTTTGAGCCTGCTAAGGAGTTGGAAAAATTGCATGAAAGGATAGGAAAATATTAATGCTTATTCTGGGCTAGAGGTTTCTGTGGGGCTGGGTAAGGGGTAACATGAGACACAAAGTGGTGGCGAGTCCATCCCAAACAGGCTATGGCCAGACCTGGCCAAGAAGCGCGTAAGCTGTGATGGACTGGAGAAGTGGGGAAGGAGATGGCTTGTATCTCTTTGAGGCTGCAAGGCTCTGTTGGCTCTCATCTAGATTGCTTGTTCAAATCATTTTATGTATTATTGTTTATTTTGCAGCAAATCTTGCCAGACCCTGGTCTCCATGATGCTCACATAGCCCACACAGCTGCACAAAACCCTTCCAAAGACTGAAAGCACTGCAGGAGCCTGTCCCACCCTCAGGGTTCCCCTCCTGAACGCTGTGGGTAAGCAACATCTCATTGTGTACCCTGGGTTTGGAGAGATGGGGGAAGTGGGGAATATTTCAAGAACTGAGTTGTATGTGGCTCTGAAATGGAAATATTAATTAACATACAGTCTGTGGCCTATCTGTCAGATATCGGACAGTCAGACATAAAAAGCCTGTACCTAAATAAATAAAGGCATATGCCATTCCCAGGCAGTCGGCAGGCATGCATCTCTCACACCTGCAGCCAGGAGTGACCAGAAACTAGTTGATGATGACCCTGGTATCCCATTAAATGTTGTCAGAATAGGAAAAGAGAAAAGAAAGGAAAAAGAAAAAAAAGGCTAAGACATTAACGTATTTGTTTTCCTGCGTTCCCAGTGCATTCCTGTTCTTCCTCCCCAGCTGCCGGCCAGCAGTGGGAAGGACAGCCTGTCTGTTTTTCCTGAGATGTGGCCTTCGGTCAGAAATCACTGTGTGACGAGGCTGGTCCTCTTCTTTTTTTGTCTTACACATGAAGAGGGGAGAGCTGAAGGTACTGGGTTCAGTGTAAAGTAAATGGTAGAGATTGATATGATGCATGTTGTCAGACTAACTAATCTGATGGTCTAACTGGCTGAAGCTCCTGAAGGGTTTGTGTTATGGTCTATCCCAGACCAGTGAGAGCAGGTAGCCCAAAGGAGAGCTGCAGGAGGGGCAGCTGATGTGAAAAGGCTGTCCTTCCCCAAGGATGCACATTCCTCCCTTCCTCTCAGTCTGATCTGGGCAAACCGATGTGCTGCATAATGCCAAGAAACCAGATCAGCAAAGCTGCTGCAAGATCTTGTTTCATCCCTTCTTCAAGGAGCGGTGGGTAACAGACCAGGATAGGGCTTGCTCTGGTTTAAAATATAAAGGCAGACAGATATTTCTCAAGAGGAACGCAAGAGAAGGATGAGAGGTAACGCACCGATGCTGAGGAATCGGAAACTATAGTCAGACTTAAGGAAAAAATTATTCATGGTGAGGATGGTTAAACACTGGAATGATCCCAGAGGGACTGTGGATCCTTGGCAGAATCCAGCACCCGAGTGGATGAGGCCCTGAGCTATTCAGTCTGACTTTGAGGTTACCTCTGCTTTAAGGAGGTGGTTGGACCAGGTGACTTTGCAAAGTCCCATCCCACCTGAATACTGTCACTAGTGACTCAAACCCTCGCAGTGTAGAGGAGGCCAAGCAAGTGTGGATGCTTATAGAGCAAAATATAATATTCCCAGAGCATTTTCAAACAGACAAAAGAAACCATGGGGGCAGTGGAAGTTTTTGCCTCTCCAAATAATTTGTTTAATAGATGTGAATATGACACTAGGAAATGTGTGCCCATAGAGGTCATGCCTTATTTTGTTCTGCAGCCAGATGTTTTATCTTGCTCCATGACCTTCTGCTGTGCAAATAAAAATTAAAATGGTTAAATTTGTAAAAATAACATGAGAATGCAGTGCTGTAGCTTGCTTTTTGGTCGTGTTTTTCCTCATTGTGGTTTGTGCTGTTGTGGTTTTTGTTGCTTACTGTTTGACTCACTACTGTGTACAACCTCGGCCAAGCGGCAGAAGGCCGCAGACTTTGCACTTCTTCAAGCTTTATGTTTTATTAGTCCAAAATCTCGATGTAATCTACAAACCTGCTATCTACTAGACTCACCCGTTTGCTGGTAAGGAGGAGATAAGGCACCTCTGTGCTTGGAGAAGGAAAGGCAGGAGGAAGTGGTGCTTAGCACCAAGCTGGTTTGCATAGGCTGTGAAATGTCTCCGGGCTCAACATGTTCTCATCTCTCTCCTTTGAAAGTGCCCTGAGATATCGTGACCTTCGCAGGGGCATGTGTCCTGGGCACCTGCAGACAGCACAAGGTATCTGCTGCCCCGTGCAAAATCAAAGCGCATCCTAGCAGGCACGAATCAGTATGCTCAACCACAGCTTTCCCCCCCCCCCCCGCCGCCTCTAATTGATGTTTTCTGATTGTTCTGGCTCTAGCCAGGAGCTGCAGATCTCCCACGGATCTCCAGGCAGGGGTACCCTCTGTAGCCTGGGTTTCCGTGCCCCAGCTTGCTCCCCGCCCAGGGAATTTGAACACCAGCCGCTGCACAGGGAAACAGCACAGCGTGAGCTCACACGGTGCGATGGGTCCTGGGCCTGCGAACCCGCCATGGTTAGAGACTTCCTGGACACGTGCTGCCAGCTGGCAGCGTGCCCGCGCCACGTCCAAAGTGACCTCATGCTCCATCACAGCCGGGGAGTGACTCAGGAGGAGCCTGGCCTGACACTGTCAGGCGGTGTCTGGTTCGGGCACCCCCACACTATTGTCCTCTCTTCCCACCCACCTCCCCCCCCACCCCGTCCTTGGCTTGTCCCTGATGGAGGGGGATTGTGAGGCATTTGCAGGTAGCAAAGGCAGTGCCATAAGTGGATGCTGTTTGTGGAGACTGTTTGTCTGAGGACGGGGAGAGCTGTGGGAACAAAGATCCCTGGTGTGTGCAGAGCTGCCATGCGTGGAGGTCACAAGTTGTCCCCACCCATCTGTAATGAGCTCAGAGTCCTAGTGCCATGCAGAGCAGGGCACAAAGACAGGCAGGGTGTGTGTGGCTGGGCTGGTGGGCTCCTGGAGAGCCCTTTGTAGCAGGCAGGGTGCTGTGTGGCTGTCTTCCCACCCAGGAGAAGTGACAGCTCTGACACAGGGGATCTGCCTCAGTTCCTGTCCCCACCACAGGCTCCTGTGGAACTCTGAGCAGTTTGTGTGTATGTGTCTGTGATGGTCGAGGATGTGTTTTCATGGTCTGGAGGTGACTGGGGAGGCAGTTCAGGGGTCTCCAGGGTCTGCCCCATGTCTCAAGGGTTCAACCATAACTCAGCACCCCTATGCCATCCTCCTCAGCACCTTTCCTTGCTTTGGGTACCAGCTATGCTGGAGGGTCCCTCTGGTGCTGTGGGACCAGCTGGAGCACTCACATGCTGGAGCGGGATGTTACATGAAACAAATGCAAATGGTTTCTATACTTGGAGTAAAACAGTACCCAGAGAAGCATAAAGAGGGCAGGACACTGAAGAGGTGATCAGCCTGGGAAGCTGGGCCACAGGCTGAGCAAGGCACTGTGCTGAGGGGAGCTCAGCTGAACCCAGCACCATGGAGCCTGAGCCCACCTTGCAGCGTCGGTGCCTTTCCCTGCTCCCCTCTGGTGATGCCATGAGGGCTTCAGGGACCAGGAGGAGCAGAGAGGCGAGCAAAATTGCAGGGTGCCAGGTCCCAGCTGCTTGGGGGCTCTTTCCAGGGAAGTGCTGAGGCCACTGGACACATAACCATCACATTCCTGTAGGGGAGTAGGCAGGAAGGACCGCTGGTGGTGCAGGGGTAGGGACAGGGCTGAGGACAAGCAGACCGGGCAGCTCTAACTCTTCCAGCAACTGGACTGTAAGGGTTAAGCCCCAGTCCTGACCCCCACCTCCTGCTGTCATTCTGGGCAGCAGAGCCAGTTGGTGACAAGAGGCTGATGCTGATGAGGGAGCATGTGAAGTCAGAGATGTGAATGGAGCTTTATCCCAGCCGGGACCTGCCTCTGCTCCATCCCTGCCCTGCTGCCAGCACCAGCTGCGGGCAGAGTCCTGTGGGCAGTGATGTGCCAGCAGCCTCTGAGCGCAGGAGTCTCACCCCTGGGGCAGCTGAGCCCCCTGCAGTGCGTGGAGGTCTCCCAGGAAGGTGTGTGTTGCTGACCTGTGCTCCAGTGCACAGGGCTTTTGAGAGGAAAAGGTCTGCAGGCCACCCTTGAACAACCGAGGCCCAGGGTTTGGCAGGGGATTGTTTGGTACAGGGGAGCATGGTTAGTCTCTGTTTAATGCTAACTTCTCTTCTTGACTCTTTCAGATGAAGCACACAGGAAAGGAAGGACACGGCCCTTATAGTTCCCTTATGATGCTGCTCTGGGGATGCTCCACTATGTCCTGCAGCCCTGCCTGGGGGGTGGGCTCAGCCTCAGCACATGGGCCATAATTCTCCAGGTGGCACTGCTGCAGAAGGGAGCTCCACCAGGCTCCAAAGAATGTGACAGAGGCGTCCCTGCTTGAGAAATGTGTCTGCCTTCGCAATCATTGCTGTCTTGACCTTCCACTTTGCTGTAAGGATCTAGCCTCATCTGTGTGACCACCCTGCCGTGCCCTCCCCACCCAGCCGCCCACCATGCCAGAGCTGGCAGAGATGAGCACCCCCCGCACCCCTGCAGACGCGGATCACATCCAGAGGAATATCCTGGATGAGCACGTGGAGCTCTGGTGGTTCCAGGACCCCAAGAAGTCCATCCTGTGCTACGGGATGGCTGTGGTGCTGATCTTGGCTTGCGGGATCGGGGGCATCATCCTGCTGTATAGCACGAGCAGCCGCTCTGGGGAGTGGCGGCTGGCGGTGGGCACCACACTCTGCCTCCTGGCCCTGCTTGTGCTGCTGAAGCAGCTGCTGAGCTCTGCAATCCAGGACATGAACTGCATCCGCAGTCGGGATCAGATCGAGCTCCTGAAGAGCGGAGGATTCTCAGACTGCTTGGTGCTGCTGCTCAGCGCCCTGGTGCTGCTTATCTGTGGGGTCGTGCTCACCACCCTGTCCACCACAACCATGCAGCTCAGCCCTGCCCGGCCCCTGGCCAGCATGTTCACCAGCGGGGTTGTCCTCCTGACTGCTGGCAGTGCCATCCTCCTCTGCCTGCTGCTCTACCTGCTCTGCACCTCCTGCCGCCGGGCTGCTCCTGGGAGCTTGGAGACTGGTGAGATCCGTGTCTTCACCATCTCCGGCCGCCTCACTGCAAACAGGCGGCTTCCTCCCACCTCCAGCATGGCGAACCTCATCTGACCCAGGACACCCCTGCGTGAGCCTCACTGGATACAACCCGTCAGCAGAGCTTGTGCTGGCCTTTCCCCAAGGAAGGACGAGTGTTCTGGGGTGCCTTGCACTTCTTTCGAAGATGACTGGCATTTGCATTGCCCAGGTTGACGGTGCAGCAGGGACCTGGGTTGTCTGGATGGGCTCCGTGGCCGGGCGCGTTAGGAGCGCAGCATGGCCCTGGTTGGTGTTTTATCTGCACAAATCCTCCTGCAACAGCTGCTGCCTGCCTGGCTGTGACCCTGTCACAGAGTTAAGGTGAGCCTGTCCTGTACCCCTGGGGACCCCAGTACTTGCTTGGTTCCTGCAGCTCCTGGGGCCGTGTCGTGCACCCTCCTGGCAGGAGAGGCTGTGACTGTGGGCAGTATAAAACTGTGCTCCATGCAGAGCTGTCAGCTCAGTCCCCTGTCTCAGCTGCTACCAGTGCTTTGTGCCTCTGAGCCCGTGAAGGTGGGCACACATTGACCATGCTGTAATGCCCTGTGTCGTGTGCCACCTCACTCCGAGGCTGTGGGACCCCTGAGCAAAGCAGAGCCTCTAGGAGCTGAGGAACGGCAGGGAATATTTTGTGTGTCAGCAGGTGTGCAGTGCAAGCAAAGGGAGCTTGGGGGGCAAATACAGCTGCAAGGGCTGCTCCCAAGAAAGCACCTGTGTGTCTGTGGGAGGGAGTGTGGGATTTGTGAGGGATTCTGTGTGCCAGAGCCCCCAGCATGGCTGAGCCTCACATGAAATGCCATTTGTATTTGCAATGCCAGGATCTGTCCCAATATTACCTTTCTGCAGCCCAACGTATTTAGTGGTGTATCGGAGGGGTGATCAGAGGGTGTTGGTGTCAGGGCCCTGATAGGTTCTCAGTGCTGGGCTGTATGCTGGGGCTCTGTTACCACACCAGTGTGCTGCAGCCATGCGAGCCATAAACAGCCAGGTGCAGTCACTGGGGGTTGGCGATGGGATGCCCGAAGCCCAGGGCTGGGGCTGGTCCCAGCGAGGGGAGAGCTGCTGCCCCAGACAGGGGTTTCCCAAGCAGAGGCACCTCTGCAGCTGCGGGAGCGCTGCAGCTCGTCCCAGCCCCTGCGTGTTCCTGCACTGGTTCTGTCTCCCAAGTGCTGCAGCTGCTGCGAGGCAGAAAAGTTCTGCTGCTGCTGCCTGAGCCTTACCTGGAGCTTTTTTGGTGTTTTATCTCTACAAGGTGTCTATCACTGAGGTGCCTTTGCCAGAGGGAGACTAACATCTCACCCCTGGGAGCTTTTCCTGTGACTTGAGGCTACCTTACCTGTCAAAATTTTCAGTTCCTCCATAGGCTCACAAATCATTTCCCTGCTCTTTCCACAGACACAGATTTTAAGCTCCTAGTGAAGCTGCTCCTGTGCAGCCTTCATCTTCCTGTCAGCTCCTGTCTCTCCCTTAACTGAGCTGCTCTGCCCCAGCTGTTATTTGTGCTCATTATTTACTAAGTTCCCTCTGTAATGGAACAAGACTGAGCTATTCTTTTTTCATGCCTTGTAGCAAATTTATTTGGAAGCGGATAGTAGCTCATTCCCTTAGTAACAGCACAAATCACTGCCCATATTACACCTGGAGGCAGTGTCAGAGCTCAGCAGCAGTGAACCCCACCAGGTATATGCTGGACAGTGAGGATTTCATCCCTTTGTAGCTCCAGACCACACCATCCCCAATGCACTCAGCTCACTTGGGGGCACTTCTGTGTTCACCTGCTCTTGTCCTGCTCCTGCTGGCTTTCCTTCCCCCAAGGCCTTGGATAATTTTCCCCGAAGTATGGGAATATCATTTTGGCTTATATTTTCTGGATCTATGTTTTTTCTACATTTTTCTCCGTCACTTTCATGTCATCCATAGATTTTATTAAACTGCTGTTTCTTCCTCTCTCTTTATCCCTTCCCTTAATCGGCCCAAGACTTCAGAGCGTATTACTAAGATCAGGTCTTTCTGTGCTAAATCCTCTCCAAATTCTTCCCCCCTGGGCTATTTGACCCCAGCTCGAGCAGGGACCCCTGTGCATATGCAGGGAGGGACAGACCAGAGCCAGACAGTTTTACACCATCACTGTTGCTACTCCTCTGCATGTCTGTGTTGGTGCATGTGCAGTTGTGCAAAGCTGCGCCACCTCTGCCTGCACCAGTGTTTTGGTGGTCACTCCCAGCTGCAGGTGTGGACAGCCCGCAGCTGCCTGCACACCAGCTGTTTTGCACATCTGGGCATTTCTGTGAAGATGCGAGACTGTGCCCAGCTCGCAGCTCTGCACTGCCTCCATGTCACTGTGAATCCCCCCACCCCCTCCATAGCCCCTCTGAAATGTGCCCCAAGTGCCCATGACTTGTGCCAGAAAAGGATGCTTGGGGGCTGTGTCAGCAACGTAATGGAATAACAGGCTGTCCCAAAGATGGCATTTTGGGTGTCTGGCTGCCTGGATGGACAGCCTGCTCTGCCCCAGGCACTGGCTCACCTCTGCAGCAGTACTGGGTTGTTCCTTTCTTCATCCCTGTGTTATGTGTGAAAATACATAATAAAGTGTTGTGGAAGTCGATGGTGTTGAGGGCTGATGCTTGAGTGCCGGCCTCTCTGTGGAGCGGGAGGTGGAAGGGCTGTGCAGAGCTGGGCTCTGCACAGGATGAGCCTAGGGCAGAAATCATGGCAGCCCCGGGTTCCTCCTGTCCCTATGGATCTGGCTTAAGTTAGTGTGGCAACGCCACCACAGCCCCCTAAATGCATGTACTTATTTCGTGATATCTGACTCCTACTCCAGATGTGCACGCATCTCCTGCTGCTTAAGGACCTAGACAGAGCAGTCCCTCTTACCACCGCTCTGTGAACCCACAATCTTGCCGTGGCCCTGAAAGGAGCTCATGGGACACATGCAAAGCCCCCTGAATATGTCGGTGCTGGCTGGTTTGTTTACAGAGAAGCTGTTTCGCCTGCGGTAGGGCCGATCCTTGAGCCTCGCAGCAGCAGCAGCTGCCTGTGGCAACCCTGGAACCAGCCTGCCTGCATACCTGCTACTGCTCCCATCCACCGGCCTCACCTGCTACCCTTCTGCAGCTTCCTGGGGCCACCCCCCTTGAGAAGGCTCCTCCTTTTCTGCTCTGACCCGCTTGTATTCCCAGCTCATGCCAGATGCATTTCCCCGCACCAGAACTGCCAGGGTCCTGCCCACTTGTGCTGGAGTTCCCCCAAGCAGGGGCAGAGGGGCTGTATTAAAGAATAAACGGATGGGCCTCCCAGCAGGGTCAAAGTAGACAAGCAAGCCACCATTAGGTACTGAGAGATGAGAGTAAGAGAGATCCTGGATAAATAAGCCTGGGAAGCCATCATATTTTTAATCTCCTTTAAGACATCACCGAGACCAAAAGTAAAATATTGTACCTAACATGAGTTCATGGGATTGAAATGCATCTTGAAAAGGTCAGAGAATACTTTCCAAAAGATAACTGAAATGCATTTTTTCAGCCCTCAGATTTAAGTCTCTCGTGTTATCTGAAAGATGTTAGAAGTTTCAAAAAAATTACAACATGTATTGTATTTTCACAGGCAGCTGTTAGGATCAGCCCAGGAGGCAAAACATGAGGCAGTGACTGCAAAAGTAAATTACAGTATAGAGATATGGTATTTAAGAGCAAACACTGGCTGGCTGCTAAAACAAGCTAGCAGGCTTTCCTCCTCCTCCAGGCTTCAAACAGCACTTTGCTCCCTCTCTGGAAGGTGCTTTAAGTCAAGGGCCTGTATCACCCATTCAGTGCCTGAGACACTTTGGTTTACATTCTGTGACGTGTATTATTTACTTTTGTATACATTGTGTTCTATAAATATCTTAATAAGCAGAGAAATAAAAAGGCAGCTCACAGTGAAATGTAGGTTTGAAGGAGATGGGGGAACTGGCCGTGTGGCAGGGCTGCAGGAAATGCCGTCCCTCTGACGATCCTTCATGCTCCGGAGCATGACGGAGAGGTTCCCAGGCTATCAGGGATGGTAACGACTGGGCTGTGCCCTGGGAAATATTCCCAGCTGGATGGTACCAGCCTCGTGAATCACTTACTGAGGGTAAATGCTGCTCCTGCTCCCTGTTTTTAACTCCAGCACAAGCCACGAGGGCATGACCGGCTACAGCAGAAACAACATGGAGTTACCTATGTCTCATGTGCTGTTTATCATACCACAAAGATGACAAGAATGCAAAAATTATAACGTTTGTATAACTCCACGGTTAGAGATACACGGCTCTGTAATGGGTGCCAGGGGACAGGGCTGTCTCACCCCAGCGCACGTGTCTGCCTGGTGCTGCAACTGGCGCCGCCAGCGAGTTTGCTCAGCTCTGCAGAACTGACACGGGAAAGGTAAGTGCCTTTCTAGCACATCTTGCTGGAGAAGGAGGAGAGAAAACTGTGAAGAAACACAGCGAGAAGCAACACTGGAGAGACGTGCACGGGCTGTGATGATGCACCAGGGCTGTCTGCACCTGATCAGGTAACAGATTTGTTTGCACAGGAACACTTGTTGTGCCACAGACCTGTTCTCTCACCACCACAGTTAACAACAAATGTATTTATGGTCCTTGAAAGGATATGTAAAAAAAGCCACATTCCAGCTGTGGGCCTGGGGGTCTTGTCCCAGTATGGCTGATGGGAGAGCCCAAACAAACCATTGCAGCCAGAGCAGGGTTAAAACATGCTTTAATCACATCATGGAGTGACACTGCATTGAGGGACAGAGCAGGGCTGGGGTCGGCACCATGGGGCAGCAGGGCCGGTGACCAAGAGCCCATAGGGAGCAACAGGACAGGCTCCTCTTCCCATCCCACCAGGATGCCCAGGTGCAACAGGCACCATCTCCACCGTCAGCATCCGAGCAGTGCTGGGAGAGCAGCAGCAGTTCCACCGTCACCATGCTGGTCCAGCCCCTCTGGCATCACACTGTGGCACCAAGGGTCTGGCTGCCTTCAGCCTCCATCACCATTCTGAGCCCACCCCTCCTCCTTCTCCTCATTGTTCCTCTCTGCCTGTCCCCAGCCACGTGGGGCCAAAAGCCAAGGGCAGGTGGCAAAGGGCAGGAAGGGGATGGAGGTGGACGAACAGGGAGAGACCACAGCGGTGGTGTCTGGGCTGCAGGCTCAGATGGAGAGGCGTGACTCCCGCTCCTCTTCCTCTGAAAGATGCTCGCTTGGCTGGATGTAGTTGTCCTCGATGAAGCCGTCGTCATCCTCAGCTTGCAGGTCAGCAGCACCAGGCATGGGGTGGCTCTCGCTGGCCCCCTGGCCTGAGAAGCCCCTGTCCCAGGTGCTGCCATCCTCCATGGGGCTGCCTCCGATCGAGCTGGTTTCAGGCAGCGGCCGGTGGCGGTAGCTGGCCAAGTTCTTGTGGAAGAGCTTGCACTTGGCAGCCAGTGCAATCAGGATGGAGATGCCGATTGCTGCCACCAGGAAGCCCACCAGGTACGGCCAGCTCCTTCCTCCCTTCCCGGCGGGTGGTGTGGTGGCTGTGGTGCAGGAAAGCCACATCAGGGCATAGCAGGTCAGCCTGTGGCACAGCTGGCACCCCTCAGCAGCCAGCCCTGTGCGTGCTTGAGGCGTGCAGCCAGCACTGGATTGCTTTCCTTAGGAGCAATATAAATGCTCTTCATCAAGAGCTAGCAACCAAGGGCATGTGAACACTGTGGGGAAAGCTGCCAGACGGCTGTCTGATACCGCTGCCCATCACCGTTAATTCTGCCTTCTGTGTAGCTCTGTGGCCTCTGCTAACTTTTCTGTTGCAAAACCAGCAGACACCTCCAGGTGGTGGCCACCCTCCCCATCAAGCCACCACTGGAGGCCACCCTCCCCACCAACCCACTGTACCAGCCATGGCCGGGCAGCCTGAGCCCCTGGTGCTGCAGGTGAGAGCAGGGGGTCTCCACCTGACGTCCCCTCTGAGGTGATGGAGGGCAGGAGGGAGCTACACCTTTCAGACACCTCCATGGCTGCACAACTTACCGTTGCTGTGGGTCACTGTGACCTGCTGCACTGTGCTCACTGCCCGAGGAAACCGCTGCTTCATCCAGCACCCCAGGTCCTGGGAACCCAGAGCTGCGACCTCCCGGCCCCGCAGCCCCGGGGGTGATGCGCAGGTCACCTGTACAGCTGGGAGACACACAGGCTAAGGTGGGATGGGGCCTTCGCCTGTCCCCTTCCCAGTTTAGAAAAGATGATCCCTGCTTGCTCCTGGGTTGATGGGATGCATCACAAGGTGTTCCTGGCTCTGCCCTCCAGCCTCGACGGCCCTCAGTACATTGTAAGGCACAACCAAAGAAAAAAAATCCTTGACCAAGGAATCATGCAAGTTTGTGACTGTGATTAGCAGGCTCCTTGTAAAAGGATAGTGCCAAATTCATGAATACGGAAAGAAATCCCACTGCTGCAGGGCTGTTCTTGCCTGGGAACTGAACTGAGAGGGCTGGAGCCTGATCCAGCTCCACAGGAGGAGCTGCCAAGTGCTCAGTGGCTCTTGACAACATGGTCACTTCACATAGATACATACAGGTGGATTTAGGGGTTGAAGAATATGTGTACCCCTTTTCCTGGAAGAGTGGAAGAGCACAAGGATTGAGCAGGACTGCTGTTCCCAGGGCTCCTCCTGCCCGACATCTCTTTTACCCCTCACCCCTGTCTGCTCACCTTGCCTGCGCCACAGCCACTGCTGCAGAGGGTGCGCGCTGCAGTCGCAGAGCCAGGGGTTCCCTTCCAGCCGGACCTGCGGCACTGCCTCCATCAGCTGCAGGCTCAGAGCGTCCACAGACACCAGCGCGTTGTGCTGCAGATCCAGGTGGAAAAGAGCCTTCAGCGGCAGGAAGAAAGGGACCTCAACCTCTTGCAGACTGTTATTTCTTAGGAGCAATGTGTGCAAGTTTCCCAAGCCCTTGAAAGCGTCCGTATGGAGGTAGGTGATGCTGCAGCTGCTCAGGTCCAGCAAGCGCAGTGCCCTGAGGTTGGAGAAGACTGCTGGGCTCAGTGCCAGCAGGGCATTGCTAGAGAGGTTGAGGGAGTGCAGGGAAGGGAAATCCATCAAGAGAGTCCCATGACGGGGCATGACCAAGTTGTTGAAGGAGAGGTCCAAATCGGTGATGTTGCTTGGAAGGGAACTTGGAGCGTGCAGGAGGCTCTTCCCACTGCAGTTGGCCCATCCCTGGGGAAAAAAAAAAAGCTGCTGTCTGACATAGGCTTTCTGCGCTGGGGAGGATCTCTAGACTGAGACTCCACAGAGGTTCCAATGCCTTAGTTAATTACCCTTGCAGATTTTAAAAAAGCAAAGATACAAACAGGTGTGAAAAACACAAGCTGCCAATTTCGTGTGGGGCAAGGATAAATGTAGAAAGATGAGCAGGACAAACCAGGAGTGAGAGCAACCAGCTGAAGGGGAGCTGAAGGAGACGCAAACAGATGGCGTGGGTGCGAAGGGACCAAGTTGCCACCCTCCTGTCCTGCCTTGTAGGGCAGTTGTTATACAGCGTCAGCTGGCAGAGGGCCTTCCTCTTCCTCCCCCGGATCCCCATCTCCAGCCTCCCAGGAGCTCTTGCGTGGCACAAGGGCACAGAGATACGGGTGAGACCCCAGCCCGCTGTGAGGGCAGGCAGGGGCAGGCAGGTAAGCAGGCAGCGGCAGCCAGGTGGGCTGCAAAGCGGTGGGCACCTGCACCAGGCACCTGCGTCACGAGCCGCTCCCTGGGACCTGTGCAGGATACCCCAGACCTGTCTCCAGCCCTCCCGTGTTTCAGAAGAGACACGGTGCATGGCAGCAGCTTAGTGCAGGCTGGCTGTGGCTACACTAGTAAACAAACCAGACCAGCGAACACATGCTGTTCCAAAAGGCCAGCAGTGCACGCTGGATCAATCAGTCAACCCACATGGATTGATTTTTTTTCCCCAAAAGTGCAGGGTGGGCAAATTCAAGCTGATTTGGGGGAGCAGTCCCCAGCATGTGTTACACATGCCTGGGCTTTGGGCCAGCTGCCCAAACTGAAGTTGTCAGAGAGCAGGTCAGCAATTTAAGTTTGGTTGGGCAGGTGTGAGCTCCCTCTTGATGCCATGTTTGGGGCCCACAGGCAGATAAGCTGGAAGTTTGCTGCGGTCTGTAGTCCTGGCTTTGTAGGTCCGGCCGCTTTCCAGCTAGCCAGCCTCTCTGCTTCCTTGTCTCTCGCATGATCGCCTTTCCTCTGCTGTCCCGGCTCACTGGAGGAACAGATGTACACTTACAAACCTGGGCTGCCAAGGACTGGGTTATAATGGGGCTGAGCAATGGG
The DNA here is from genome assembly GCF_964273445.1 of Streptopelia decaocto. Classification (NCBI taxonomy): domain Eukaryota; kingdom Metazoa; phylum Chordata; class Aves; order Columbiformes; family Columbidae; genus Streptopelia; species Streptopelia decaocto. Next base: position 5,425,141 of record NC_138659.1, on the reverse strand, counting down.
GGAGCTGCACAGGTCCTGTCTCAAGCTCACATAGGGCTGGGCATGAGGAGTCAGGGGAAAACAGAAAAATCTTTTGAGGGAGTATCTGAGAGCTCCATGGGCAGGTCTGCCCTGTGCCATCCGCCTGTGACAGCCACTTTTCCTGCCTCCTCCTGGCTCCCACCTAGCACAGCCAAGCCACTGGCTGCGGCACTTGTCCCAGAGGAATGGGTTAGTTATATTTCCTGCTCCTCACCAGACACTCAAGGATCCTGACCCTACAGTTGCCCTGACCCTGGCTTTGGTCACTGCATCACCATGCAGTGAAGGGAGTGAGGGGGTGGGACCCCCTCAGGGATGTGCCGTGCTGCTGCTCACCATGCGCTCCTTATCAGCAGCTGTGTTATGGCAGCAGCCAAGAGACCCCCAGAGTCAGAAATGCCATTGCTCAGGCAATGCTTTGCCAGCCCTGCTGTGCTTTGGTGAACAGGCTGGACAATGTGACGTGCTCAGCCTGAGGCTGGGAATAGGGTGCTGCTGGGCTGGGACAGGGGACCTGCAGGGCTGGGGGCAGGACAGCCAGGCTCCAGGTGTGGGTGACCCATCCCTGTGGCTTGTGGCCAGCGGCACAGCACATCTCCCAGTACACTCCACTTGCTCCCACAGGTTATCATTGCTCGTTGTGTCTCAAGCCATGCAGAGTGGGATCTGCCTGCCAGGGCCTGCTGCCCCGCAGGCGCATGGTGCCAGCAGTGGGGTGCCCCTGCCCACCCCCAGCTACTGCCCACACCAGAGCCCCCTCGGCCCCCCTACCTGGTGGTTGAGGCTGCAGGGGTGTCCCGTCACCACCGACCAAGCGCAGAGGAGGCTGCAGACCCCGAGCAGGCAGGCAGGAGCCATTTGGCTCCAGGAAACTGCTGGGCAGAAAAACAAGTCTCAGAGTAAGCGGGGAAGCCGGCAGAGCCGGCCGTGCCGAGCAAGGTGTGGCCACAGCCACACAGCCTGGGGCCCCCGCCAAGCCCCCACACCCCGGCCACACGGCCCCGCAGACCACCAGCACCTGCAAGCCAGCGCGGGGGCCGCCACGGCCCGGCGCTCTCCCACGGGCTGCACACGGGTGAAAGGTGGCGGCACCAGTTACACATTAACCACCGCGCCCGACACCTCTCACGCGCTGCCTCCCATGGCGGGCGACCAGGGACTGCCAGCATCCGCCTGGCAGAACATGGGGTGCCGTGGGGGTGTCTTGGTGGGAGCAGAGCACTGGGAGGTGCTGGGGGACAGAGGAGGAGGAGGGCACCTCTGTGGCATCCACCCTGAGATGGCCATGCTTGAGGAGAGCAGCCCCCAGCCGCTGTGCCCCCAGCGGTGCAGGGACATGCAGCAAACCTCAGCTGAAGAAGCTGGGGCTGAGGCAGCAGGAAAGTTTCCTGCAGGAAAATCAAAGTCTCACTGGGACTAAGGCGGAAAGGTGTTTAAAATGTGCAACAAACTGTCAGGTCCCTGGGCCCCACAGTGGCTCGGTAGTGTTGGTTTTCCAGCATCAGGGAGTTGCTAGTAAAATTTGTGATTTCCTTGAGCCATCCTCTGAAGGTCCCAGAGGATGGGGGTGCCTCACTGCCTCCAGCACCCCCACACAGACCCACCACTCACCACTAGTGCTCCCTGCCAGTCCTGCCGTGGAGTCACAGAGAATCAGGGAAATTGTGTCAAAGCAGCATCTTGCAGATGTTTGCTGGCACATGGTTGGGCAGGATGTGCTCCCATGCCCATGGGTGCTGGGGCGTCTGAGAGGCCAAGGGCTGGCAGAGGCGCAGCCCGGGTGGGGAGGTGCTGCCAGCACCCGCTCTGCAGCAGGGAGCCCCCAGCTCTGCCCCACTCATCATTCTCCATTGCCACCCAGCAGCAGGAAGCCGCCTGCCAACGAGAGCACAGCGGCTCCACAGTTTCCATTCTGGCGGTGGCCAGCACAGGGCGGCCCAGCTTCCCCCAGCTGTCAGGAGGCTCCTCCACAGCCACGCGTCCCACCCTTTCCTCAGGGACAGGGCTTCCCAGCAGCACATCCTTGATCCTATGACCTTGCGCCGAACACAAGCATAGCCAAGCAGCTGCCTGGTCCCCAGCTGTCCTGACATGCGACCGGGCAGGCTGGGGGTGCTTGACCACCCTGCTCCTGGGCTGCTCTTATGCCTCAGGGCAGCAGCCCTTAACTCAGCGTTGCAGGTCCCCGGGATCCACCATGCACACAAACCAAAACAAACAGCCAGACAAACAGGGCTAGAAAATGTTGCTGAGGCAACCCAGCCCGCCGGTGGATTTGCAGGGTGTTTGCGTTTCCTATCAGGAAATGTATCGGTGTGTTATGGTTTCTGGCATCTGGTGCTGTGCATTAAAATATGCAAATGATAACAAAAAGGGGTATTTTTATTACTCTTTTTTTTTTTTTTTTTAGCCCATCATGATTCAGCAAAATATTTGTGGTCTGTGGATTCAGCAGAAATTCAGGTGCTTTCAGTGTGCTGTGGGTTGGGCAGCTGGAGCTTTTTGTGTTACAGAAGAGCAAGTGTGGTGAGTTGCTTTGGCTGGGCTCGGCTGCACCCAGCTCCCCGGTTCCTCCTCCGGAGCTACATAAGGTTAAACTGGAGCTTTAGGGTCCTGGTTGGGTCTCCCCACAAAATCTTCCGGAGAGGTTTCCCACCCCACCTCCCAACCAAGGGATCTGCACAGGTAGAAACATCTTATCCAGATGTTCCTAGAAAAAATGCAAGGGGACAAATCAGCTTAGGTTAGACCTCTTGATGGATGCCTGAGATCTTCTGGGCATCACCTGGTGTGGAGATCTGATGCCAAATGCTTCCCATTTCTGAAAAGAGCAAAGCAACGTGCCGGTTCCCCTCAGGCAGTAAGAGCAGCCATGCTGTGCTCTCCGGAGGTGCACACCGCATGGCCCGCGGTTGCAAAGCCTTCCCATAAAGCCTGTTTGGTCTGTGTAAATAATCCTGTCCTCAAAGTGATTCCTCATGTCAGAGGACATTTCACAGAGTGCATCATCACTCATGGCTGTGCACGTGCTGCTGGGGGGGCACAGCACGTGTGTGCTCTCTCGTTACTGCCCCACGTGCAGCATATGTAAGCACACGCTGGCACGATGGCAATTAGAGTTCTGAGTGAGACTGACCTCTACGGCCAGTGAACTCGGGGAAGAAGCCATTTATTTATCTATCCGTGTACCTGTCCTGCTTCCTGCAGCTGTACAGAGGTGTGGATGAGCCCCTGACCCAACACTTCTGCAAATGAGCTTGAGGTTGGCCAGGCAAATAGGGACGTGGGACACTCTGGGAGAGAACGGACAGCATCAGGGACCAGCCTCAACTGCCCAGCCCCTGCGTGTCCCACTATGGGCCGGCCAGGCACATGGCATTTACATGGTGGTTGTGCCTCAAGTGCCCTCAGGGTCTCCCAGAAACAGAACCCCTTGCCTACACACAGCCCATGGCAAAACACCAGGCTTAGTTTTTCAGTCAAATGTGGGCAGTTGCATCCAGTGTCACAACTTTCTCAGACCCTCTCCATTCCTCCCATCACGGGTGGCCGGGTGGCTGCGCTGGGGGAGCCCCTGCCCGCTGCCATCCCTCCCTCAGCATGCCGCGGGCACCGTGTGGCCCCAGAGCACACTGTAAAATAGTCGGAAGTGATGAATGGATTTCCCCTTCCTTTCCATGTGTGCTTTAGATTTTTGGCCGGATACAGCATGGGCTCGGGACTCACCAAAACATGAGGCTTGCTCCCTGGCAGCCCTGACTTTCACGTGGGAACAACTTGGTTTGTGAAGCGGTGTGAGGTTCGGTGGGTGAAGCTTGCAGTGATTTCCTAGTGAATGCCTTTTATTTGCCAGGTGAAGAGCCCAGAGCCAGCCAGAGACCACGGTGGCACACAGGAGGGCTGGGGTGGGACTCCTGTGGCTGGGGGGACAGCAGGGCCATGCCATGCCACGTCCGTGCCCATGCTGGCACCATGCATGGGAAAGCACTCAGGGAAAGCTGGGCTTTCTGCTGCTTTCCTCTTCTCCCAGACATGTTTGCTGCAACATGGAGGGTTTTCTGCCCTGGCAGTGGCTGCCCTCCCATGCAGGCTGGTGAGCATTTTGTTGCCCTGCCTGTGCTCCTCCTCTGCCCCTTTCAACCTGGACAGCAGCCACATGACGGGCTGCGGTGCAACATGGAGCCCAGGTGGGGCCATGCCTGGGTGCCCCGGCTCGTGGCGGCGGGAGGCCGAGGTGTCACGAGGTGTGCACGGCCTCGGTATGGCCACACGCCAGTCGCCGGGGGACAGCCTGAGCGGGGCAGCTCCTGCCGTCTCCTGGAGTCAGGGCCGTCTCCAAACAATGGGTGGAGAGCAGGAAACGCCGCATGGGAAACAGGATTTGGCTCCGCCGCCGCCGCCAGCCACGGCCCCTTGGCCCCTTTCCTTTCCCTACTCCAGAGAGCCCTTCCCACAGCCATCGGCTGAGGGGCTGCGCTGAGGGGACGGGGATGCTGCCACCCGGGCGGGCTGGGGCATGAGACCCACTGCATGGTGGGCGAGGAGGGGCGTCAGGGCTCCTGGCCGGGCGCGGGGCTCAGCATGGCTCTGGGAGCCCTGAGCATGCAGCCCTAGCCCTGGAGGGGTGGGCACCTGCTCCCCAGGAGAGCTGCCACCAGGCAGGGCGCATCAGTGGCCTCTTCGCCACCAAGCCCCGCTCCTGAGCAGGTGGGTGGCCGCAGAGCAAGCGGGGACGGGGGCATCTTCCTCACCGTGCGCAGGCTATGCACCATAGGAGGTGGTCCCAGCTGCCCCAGACGCCGAGCAGCAGGGCAAGAGGCAAGATGGGGGGTGCGGGCAGGGAGCAGGGGTCCTGAGCTCCTGTGGAGCCCCTAGGCAGCCACAGCCTCTGGCTTCAACTCCCGTGGCTGAGACATGCCGTGGATTTCCTGACCTGTGCCAGATTCAGGACACGCTCCAAGGATATGGGACTCCAAGTTTATCTTCTGCTTCTCCTCCCACGGCTGGCAGGTAAATCACCCCTTTCCCTCTGCCCCAGAGAGCAGCCCTTGCCCCAGAGAGGCTTGGTGGGACGACGTGGCTGTGGGAGCTCAGTGGCGCCATCAGAGCAGGGTTTGAAGGGACGAAGCATCCCTTTGTCATCCGCCATTTGGAGACCTCAGAGGCCAGCAGCGCCCTCCCCTGCCTGCCTCTCCCCAGCTCGGGGCTGGCGTGTGGGCAGCTCAGGGGAAGAGAGGGGACCCGGGACCCCCACCCTACTGCAAGCTTGGCTCATGTTGGAGGGCACTGAGTTCATGGGGATCTCCAAAAGGAAAGTGGAAATGCCCACCATGTCATCCAGATGAGTCTGCACCCAGCTTGGCTGTGCCCTGGTTGTGCCTCTTGGTCTGGGGGTGGCAAAAATGTCCTGGAAAGAGGGATGGGGTCTGGCCCTGAGGCAGATGGCTGTCCAACGTGACGTGCCCTCATGCTTCCCCACCCCAGGGGCCATACTGGACATCACCCTGATCGCCAATGTGCAGAGCCTGTCCCACTCCGACTTCTACCTCTCCTGTGTCATGGGGGAGCACGATGTGAGCTACCTGCAGATTGAGCGGGAGAACAAGATTGTGATGACACACCCCAAGACGAGCTTCCAAAACTACCGCAACCGCAGCAACCACGTCCAGGCCAGGGGATTCTCCATGGCTGACCTGGTGGGGATCCTCTACTGCATGGGGCGCACCCCATCCGAGCAGGCACAGGTGGTCTATGTGCACAACAGCCACAACGGTGAGCAGCTGGGGGGAGTGGGCAGCCCCTTGCCTACCAGTGTGGGAGCTGCCTGCCCTGTGCTTTGCAATCCTGGCACTAGCCCACGTGGTGGGGGGATGGCAGTGACCCACGGGCTAGTTTTGGGGTCCACTGGCACCGGTGGGGTGGAGAGGGGAGGGATGCTCAGCCGGAGGAGCACAGCCGAGCCCTGCGGAGGTGTGTGGGGACGGGTGGCAGCATGGGCAGCCGCTGGGCTAGGAATGGTGCCTGGCAGCAGGGCAAGGTCCAAGAGGAAGTCAGGTGCCCTTGAAGGAGGTGGTGGGGTCTGGAAAACATTAACCAGGGCGGGGGGCAGCCCCTGGGAGCCGTGCCAGTCTCGTGTCCCTGCCATGGGCTCCTGGGGAGGGCAATGGGGCAGGAGGTAGCACTGAAGCATGTCTCTGGCAGCCTTCCTGGGTGCTTGGCTGCCCCCAAGCTGTGGGGGCTGCAGGCACTACAGGCGGGAGGTGGAGCAGCAGATAAATGCAATGTGCTGTGTGTGTGATCCCCAAGGGACCTATTGGGCTCTCGCTCTGGTGAGCGAGATGGCGTGAGACAGGACAAGGGCCACATCTGTGCGGCCTTTGCAAGGGACTGCAAAGTCCATGGCAGAAAGATCTCAACTGGAGGGATAAGAACTGACTCAGGAAGCTCCCGGGCTGCAAACTACTGAAGTCAGGGGGGCAATTCTGGGGAATTATCAGGATGCATGAGCTGCGGTGCCCTTCCCTGGGCAGCCATGGTGTGTGCTGCTTCCTCCCGGCCTCCCACCTCTCTGGGGCAGGACACAGTGCTGGAGGTGCCTTAGCTCTGAGCCGGCACAGCTGCTTCGAGTGCGTTAAAGCCGGACTTGGCGTGCAGGCAGGCTCTGAGAGCCAGCACCTGCTTGTGCCCTCTTTTGTGTCTGTCCTGACACACCCAGGGCTTGGTTTCCCAGACCTTAAAGTATTTATGGCCTCGTTTGTGCTCAAAGCTGGGCTCTGGCTGACTCACAGTAATACTGTGAGAGTTCATTGCTGCTGCACGACCCAACACCTGCGACATCAGGAAAACAGCCATGACAGGGCTGCTGGTCCCTCCAGACTCCTGCTTCCACTCACCCACCTGCCGGTGCTGCCACTGAATGCAGCTGCTCCGCACTCCACAGGCTGGCAGTGAGCAGGGTGCACTGTGCAGATTTGTCCCCACTGTCACCTCCCTGGGGTTCTATCACTGGCATCCCACGCTGGGCTGAGGCTGGTGGGCTGGCTGGTGGACAGGGTGCCCCATCCCACTCTTTGGTGTCTGCCCATGGGGGCTGGAGGGGATAGGAAGGGCCCATCCCTGTGGAGGCTCAAGGGGCCCCAGTTTCCATATGGGGCAACAGGGAGACACGTCATAACATCCCTGCAGAAACACGCATGGTGGGTGCTGGGCTGCACCAGGGCTGAATTTTGGAGTTGCTAGTTTGGGGGTGTCCATGCTGCCCTTGGGTGTGAGTGCCCTGCGGGGGTGACTGCTGCTCAGCCTGCTCCTCCTCATCCTCCTCTGCAGCCCACCTCTTCCCAGTGAAGGTCACACAGTCTGTGAATGTCGCCGAGATGGCCACCTTCTCTGCCAGGGTCCTCAAGAGGAAAGAGACGGACGTTATGTGGAAAAGAAATGGCAAGTGGTCCTGAGAGCAGGCGTGGGGCTGAGGCTGCTCCCAGCCAGTGCCTGGTGCTGGCCCTGGGGGCACAGGGGGACCCTGAGTCACCCTCTGCCCCCTTGCAGGCACCTACTACCAGACCACAGACCGGGGTGAGGTGAGGGGTGACCTCGTCACCCTGACACTCCCCAACGTCAGCGTGAGTGAAAATGGGGTCTACAGTGCCACATTCATGGGTGACAGCCCTCTCTGGAGTGCCTTCTACCGCCTGATCGTGCGAGGTGAGCAGGGACACAGCTCCCCAGGATGCAATGACAAGCAGCCGTAACCCAACCCCAGCCGAGTGCAACCCTGTGTCCCCTCCACTCTCCCTGCAGCCTGCCCTGCGAAGAAATGGGGACCGTCCTGTAAGAAGGACTGTCCTGACTGTCTGAACGGTGGTGTCTGCCATGACCACGTTGGTGAATGCATCTGCCCTCCTGGGTTCATGGGCACCCGCTGCGAGCGAGGTAGGTACTGCTCTGCCCGGCAGCAGGAGCTGCGCCCAGGGCACATGTGGGGTCTCTTCTGCACCCCCAGACCAGAAATGCCACATGTATCTCCAGTATCTCCCTGCTCATGGTGCCCCCTGTTTCTGGAGCAGGGCTGGACTATTCACCTTCTCAGCAGGACACAGCTTCTGTACCTGCTCAGCATGGCAATGTGGGGCTCAGGGAGCCCAAGCCAATGCCGAGCCATGCACAAACAGTGCATGGTCAAACAGCAGGTGAGGGCAGACCACACTTGTTTTTCCAGCCTGCCAGGAAGGCCAGTTTGGCCGCAACTGCCAGGAGACGTGCCAGAGAGCCCAGGGCTGCAGGGGGCTGAGCTTCTGCCTGCCGGACCCCTACGGCTGCTCCTGCGCCTCGGGCTGGAGCGGCTCCCGCTGCAACCAAGGTATGGGGATGTGGTATCCATTGCGTTGCCCATCCAACCTGGGTTTCCTCTGGGGCCAGTGCAACCCTCTCCTGGGCTGAGAGTTGGCTTGGGCTGGGCAGTGCTGCTGCCTGCCTGCAGTCTCTGCCTGCACAGTTCTATGCTGTGCCAGCCCCATGCCATGGCCAGGTCTAGCAGAGAGTTCTCTTCCCACAGCCTGTCCCCCGGGATACTACGGCCCTGACTGTGCCCTGGGGTGTGCCTGCCAAAATGGAGGCAGCTGTAACCGCTTCAGTGGCTGCATCTGCCCAGCGGGCTGGCACGGGCAGCACTGTGAGAAATCAGGTAAGGCTGGTGTGGGCCCACAGTGGGTTTCTGTCCCTCACTCTTGGGTGGGTTGCAGCTTCTTCCTCACCAGTGACTGGGGGGGCCTTCAGCTACCAGTCTCGCCAGCTGGCTCAGCAGCCCACTTTGACTGCAGAAATAGCCCCCAACCCTATGGAAACCAGGGGAGCGTCTAGCCTGGCCCCCTGGGATTAGTTGTGCTGAGAGCACTGCTGAGCCCAGCACGTGGGGCAGGGACAGGAGCTGGACCGCAGCAGCCAGCACCAGCCCCCCCCGGCATGAGGGTCCAGCTGAGGCTGGAGAAAGGTGCCAGCCCCTCTCGTGCCTGGCGAGGAGCGGGAGCAGCCTTAACGCCAATTTCTCTGTGCCAGACCGGTTCCCCCAGATCATCCAGCTGGCCTCAGAGCTAGAGTTCAACCTGGGCTCGGAGCCCATTGTCAGCTGCGTGACCACTGGCAACCCACTGCCTGCCAGCGACAGTGTGGAGATGCGCAAGGCTGATGGCACCATGCTCAAGGTATTGCTGCTTGCCTGGCACCTGCTCCTTGCCCCTCCACTATCCCCTCACACCAGCCCCGACCTGCATTGCCCCCAGAAGCACCCATTTCCCCACCAGTCTGCTCCGCAGCTTCAGGCCAGCATGGGTAGCCGGGGGGATGAGCCAGGGGGCTGAGTGCACCCTGTGTGCCCACAGCGCATCAAAGCCATCATTGAGCTGGGGAAGATCACCTGCGAGTTTCAAGTGCGGCACCTGACGAAGGCAGACACGGGGCTCTGGGAGTGCCGGGTCTCCACAACTGGGGGCCAGGACAGCCGGAAAGTCAAGGTCAACATCCGAGGTGAGAAGGCAGTGGCACAAGTGGGATGAGCTGGGGCTGCTGGGGGAGGCTGACAGATGGTGTGGAAATGCCAAACCCCCTGCACTGGACTGGGTGGCAGCCATCGTGTGCCACAGTGCCAGCAGACAGGTCTAGGTGGTGATAAAAGCCTTCCCTGACAAAGTTAGAAGAAGCCAAAAGGTCATGGATGTCCCCCCATTCTGGTCCTCACTGTTCCCAGTCCCACCAGTGTCATACTCTTCTTCATCCCCAGAGCCACCAGCGCCACTGACCCCCCCACGGCTGCTGGCCAAGCAGAGCCGCCAGCTCGTGGTGTCACCTGTGGACTGCTTCTCTGGTGATGGACCCATCGTGTCCATCAAGCTGTTCTACAAGCCCAAGGACGACACCTCAGCATGGTCATCCATTGTGGGTATGTGTTTGCCAGGGGAGAGGGGCCCCAGGCAGGAGAGGACGGCTGTCCCAAGTAGTGGGGATCTGGGGTGGGAAGAGGTCTCCATCCTGGGACCCATTCAGTGATGCCAGGGAGGACACCAGAGGCAGGGCAAAGTGTGGGTCACAGGCATGGCTTTGACATGTCCTCTTGGCCAACAGTTGACAACAGTGAGAACATCACCCTCATGAACCTCCGTCCAGTGACGGCCTATGTCGTCAAGGTGCAGCTGAGCCGGCCAGGGCATGGTGGAGAGGGCAGCAAGGGGCCTGAGGCCATCATGGTGACTGAGTGCCTTGGTGAGCCTCCCTCTCTCTCACCCTGACCCTAACACTGACCCTACCCCTAACCTTGCACGTGAGATTTTGCTGCCTTGTTCACAGAGCCCACAGTCAAGCCTGTGATCGAAGGCTGGTCCATAGAGGAGAAAAACACACTTCATGTCAACTGGAAATTGCCAAGTAACCACGAGCCAGCACATGGGTTCATTGTCCACCTCTTTGACTCTGCGAGGCGGCTGGTCTGTGAGAAAAACATCACGTCCATCTCCGTGCTCTCTGCCCGCATCGGGGACCTGGAGTTCAACAAGGAGTATGGGCTGGAGGTGCTGGTCTACCACTGCACCAGCCTGGGTCCCCCCTCTGACCTCTACAAGGTCATGATCAACAGCAAAGGTGGGTCCAGCAGTGCACAGGGAATTATTACAGGGAATTACAATGATTAAGCAGTTATAAATGTAACAGTGAGCATCTTCAGGTCTGGCTGCTTCTGTATCTCATATCTGATAGTGCATGAACAGCTGCATGGGGGAAAAGAGTCCTCTTTTTCCCACTAGACCCAGCAGCCTCCAGCACCAAGCAGCTGAGAAATATCCTAAGCTGAACATGACATTCAGGTCATCACAAGTGATGCTCACAAACACATCTCTCCTGCATGCCTTTGTCCAAGCCTTGATGGACCTGTCTCTACTTGCAGCCTTTACAATACCCTGTAGCAACAAGTTCTTCCAAATAATTATCCTTTGCATGAAAAAATAATTTTCCTTTGGCTCACTTTAACCCTGCTGCCTCGTAATTTTGCTGGATAGTCACTGGGGCTTGAGGAGATCTGCAGCCTCTTCTAGGGGCACATACACACACATGCAGCACCCCACATGGCTGAGAGACCGTGGGGAGGTGCAGCATCGGTCTGACCAACCTTTCTGGCAGGCGAGGGGGAAGCAGGGCATGAGGCTCTCAGTGAGGCTCTGTGCCAGCCTGTACATATTGGGAGGACTGGTGGGTGTCAGGCTTGAAGCATGTGAGGTTTCCTCTGCTCAGTAAATTTGAGAGTTTTGTGTGATTTGGCGATTTGGGGTTAAGGACGGGGGGGGCTGGAGAAGGCTCAGAGGAGGCAGTAGGAATGATAAGATGCTCAAAACCTGCCATGTGTGAGGGAGTGGAACAAAATATCCCAAGAGCTAGTCAAAACAGAGATGTGTAGCTTTACACCCCCCAAGGCTGGGAGTGTTTATGGGTGCAGTCCTGCCCTGCTGCTGGAGGGCAGTTCTGCCTCTGCCCAAGTGGGGGCCGGGGGTCCCTGGAGGTCCCTCAAACCTGGCACAGCTTTGGTGGCCATTGCCATCCACTGGGTCCAGTCCTCACCCCACTGCTCAGATCCTGCAGCACTGAGAGTCCCATCCTGGGTCTGACACCCTCCTATCCTTGTTCCAGGGCCCTCCTCCCCACGGTTGCTCTCAGCAGAGTCTGTCTCTGACACCGCCGTCAGGCTCTCCTGGCAGGTCCCCGAGTACCCCAACGGGGGCATCACCAAGTACATAGTGGAGCTGCAGCAGGTGGGGGGCACCAGTGAGCCCCAGTGGATCGACACCGACAGCGGTGCTGAGACCACCAAGATCGTCGGGGGCCTCAACGCCAGCACCAGCTACCAGTTTCGTGTACGGGCCAACTCCCATGTCCCAGGAGAGTGGAGCCAGCCTGTGAAAGCCAAGACCCTGGGGGATGGTGAGTAGGGTGTCCTAGCAGGCAGGAGGTTCGTGGCTCTGCTGGAGCTCAGGCTCGCATCTGGGTCAGCAAAAAGTGACCAGCATGCTCATGGTAACTTCAGAGAGTGGCTCTGAAGCAGCGTCCCAAACCCAAAACATTTGCAGGCATCTTCAGAAATCCTGCTCCTCCTAGTCCTGATGGGGCGGGGTGGCATGGTGGCAGCATGGCAGCCACAGAGTGGCTCTGCCTTGGCCAGAGGGTAACACGGTGCGCAAGGGGCTGAAGGAGCAGGGCAGAGCCAGCATGGGAGGAGCTGGTGGCTTGACCCAGAGCTGGCTGGAGGGTCCAGAAACTGGTGGGTTTGGTGGCAGGGCCTGGGCAGTGACATACTTACCCCTGTGCCACCATGGTCCGGGAGCTTGGGATGCATCTGTGGTGTCTTCATGGAACCCTGGGATGCTGGGAGAGGGCTGCTTTTCTGGTGTTTGGCCACCTGTGCAACCTAGGCAGAGCTCGGCCATGGACCATGACCCTCCATCCCTCCTTTCATCAGGAGCGCTGAGCGTGCCGCCCAGCCTGGGCAGCCAGAGCACTGAGCAGGCAGGAATAGACCAGCAGCTGCTCTTGGCCATCGTCGGCTCCGTGTCCGTCACCTGCCTCACCATCCTCTTTGCCCTTCTGGCTCTTTTCCTTATCAAGAAGAACTTTTTCCACCGGCGCCGCACCTTTACGTACCAATCTGGCTCGGTGAGTGCTGCCTGCCCCTCCAGGACCGTGTCCCCAGCTCCCCACGTCCTAGCCCGATCCAGGCCACGCTCCGTAGCCTCCAGTCCGGACGCATCCAGACCTCACTTCCACACGGAGAGGGTGCGGAGCCCACCCTTGCCCATGGCGCCTGCCCTGCCGGGACTGCTGGGCGGGCAGAGGGGTGCCCAGTGCCCCTAACCTCACCTGCTCCTGTTTGCCAGGGGGAAGAGACTATCCTGCAGTTCAACTCGGGGACCCTGACCCTGACACGCCGGCCCAAGCCACAGCCCGAGCCGCTCAGCTACCCCATCCTGGAGTGGGAAGACATCAAGTTTGAGGACATGATCGGGGAGGGCAACTTTGGGCAGGTCATCAGGGCCATGATCAAAAAGGATGGCCTGAAAATGAATGCAGCCATCAAGATGCTGAAAGGTGAGCGGAGCGGGGAGGTGGGGAGGGTGGGCTGGGGGTTGTGGCTGTGACCATGATCAGGGCTGAGGAGGGGCAGGAGTCATCAGTGGAGGAGCAGAGGAAAGGCCTTTGTTGTAGGACTAAGGCATCCATCACTGATTTGCTTCTAGAGTTCGCTTCAGAGAATGACCATCGAGACTTTGCTGGGGAGCTGGAGGTACTGTGCAAACTGGGCCATCACCCCAACATCATCAACTTGCTGGGTGCCTGTGAGAACAAGGGTGAGGACTGTCCCCCTCTTCCCAGACCCATGGCCCATGCCCACTGGTGTATTCCTCCTTGCTGGGCAGAGCCGAATGAGCCAAACCTTCTCCTGCTCCCCAGGCTACCTGTACATCGCCATTGAGTATGCTCCCTATGGAAACCTCCTTGACTTCCTCCGCAAAAGCCGAGTCCTGGAGACAGACCCAGCCTTTGCCAAGGAGCACGGCACTGCCTCCACCCTCACCTCCCAGCAGCTCCTCCAGTTTGCTTCAGACGTGGCCAAGGGGATGCAGTACCTGAGTGAGAAGCAGGTACATCCCCAGCAAACCACCCAGAGCACCCTGTCCCCCAGGGCCTGGGGACTCGAGCATGGCACAAGACCCCTGGGGTCAGCAGCAGGGAGTATGTGGCTCCTGCTGACTGTTTGCTCCTTTCAGTTCATTCACAGGGACCTGGCAGCCAGGAATATCCTAGTGGGAGAAAACTTGGCCTCCAAGATTGCTGACTTTGGCCTCTCCAGAGGGGAGGAGGTCTATGTGAAGAAGACAATGGTGAGGCAGGAGTGAAGCATCTCCATGGGGTTTGCACTGATGCAGTGGGCAAGACCCCTGCTGTCAGTGGGAATGACCCACCATGGCAGGACCAGCTGGGTCATGGCTGCCCTCCATCCGCAGGGCATCCCACCACCCCTTACGGTCACTCTCTGTTTCCCCAGGGCCGCTTGCCAGTTCGCTGGATGGCCATCGAGTCCCTGAACTACAGTGTGTACACCACCAAGAGTGACGTGTAAGTCCTGCAGGCAGGGACACCGGGGCGGGGGCATGGCTGCAGCCACCTCCATCGCCCTCCTGGTTGGCTGGTGCGGCAATGCTTTTGTTCTGGGTGTTGCAGGGGCAGGAGGTGATGCTGGTGCATCTCCCTGGGGAGCTGCTGGCTTGGCCCGAGCCCTGGCTGTCTGCTCCATCCTGGGCTTTGCCCCATGTCCATCAGTGGGGCACAGCCGGGGGCTCCATCACAGCCTCGTCTCCTCCCCTTTCAGGTGGTCATTTGGCGTCCTGCTCTGGGAGATCGTCAGCTTGGGTAAGGCTCTTCTTTGTTCCCTGCTTCCACTCGGGTCCCTGCAGGTCTGGTTCTCCTGCAGCTCTGGAGAGGACACACAGGGACCATCCCTGCCACAGCCAGCTCTGTGTCTCTGGCCGCAGGGGGGACACCATACTGCGGGATGACGTGTGCTGAGCTGTACGAGAAGCTGCCCCAGGGCTACCGCATGGAGAAGCCACGCAACTGCGATGACGAGGTGTAAGTGGGCAGAGAGCCCCAGCTGATGGTGACTCCCGCGTCCCCCTGACCCCACTGCCCCACGGGGCTCCCACCACTTACAGTACCTCCTGCCTGGTTCCCTTCTGCACTGTGGCTGGGGGATGAGCTCGGGCCCCACAGCCCAAACACTCCTCCTGGGCTTTATTTTCCAGGCTGCTTTGCCCTGTCTCCCACAAACGGCTTTTCTGCCCCCTCTCTCCCTGTGCATGCTGAGCCACCACCAGCTCTCTGCCCGCAGGTACGAGCTGATGCGGCAGTGCTGGCGCGACCGCCCCTACGAGCGCCCGCCCTTCGCCCAGATCTCCATGCAGCTCATCCGCATGCTGGAGGCCAGGAAGGTGAGTGGTGGTGGCAGCAGGAGGGATGCCCGCCCTGCATGGGGCTTGTCCAAATGCTGGAGCATCTCTTGGGCATGGAGGGGAACATCCAGCAGGAGGACCTGTTTGACCCCACCATGGGTGGGGGTAACCCCAGCATAATTTTTGGGGCGTGGGGAGCCCCATCACCTCCCCCCAGAGCATAGAAAAGGCAAGCGTGCCAGCGGGGACAGGAGGTAGATGGGAACACCATCACAAGAGGCTCCTGACTGGAGTTTCTCCACAGGCCTACGTGAACATGGCCCTGTTCGAGAACTTCACCTACGCGGGGATCGATGCCACCGCCGAGGAGGCATGAGGTTGTGCTGGCACCGCTCAGAGCAGCAACACTGGCCCCAGTCTGCTGGGACAGAACTGTGGGGACAAGTGGCTGCTTGTCTGCTGCTGTGGCCAAGCAGCCAAACACTGCTGCCCCTTCCCGAGAGCGTCTTCCCTGCAGCAGGACAGTGACATTCCCTCCCTGGCTGCTCACCCAGCATGCGCTGGCCACGCTGTCACACTGCCAGCCACCGACACAGCCCCACGCTGCTGGGGAACACGCTGGGATGGCCCCAAGGACAAGCAGCAGCAGGGTGTTTGCAGCAGAGTGGGCACGAGAGGGGCTCTCTCAGGAGCCAGGGTGCTGCCGCCCAAGCCCACGGACACAAATGCCCAGACTTTGGGGTGAGAGGGAAACAGCGACCTGGCAACTGCCTGCCCTGCAGCTCTCAGCATGCTCTGGGTTTGAAGTGGTGCCAGTGGGGCTGTGAGCATCGCTGCCAGCATGGGATGGGGCCACTCCAATGGGCACAAAGGGACAGCATTAGCTGTGCACAGCCTCTAGCTCTGTGGAAGCCCTTCAGAAGTGCCAGCTCTGCCTTATGGACAATAAACATAGTGCAACAGGCGGACGGATCTAGAGGAGGGGAGGTGGGATCCCACTTCTGCCCTGCTGACAGCAGTGGGGAGAAGGATGCAGGGGCCCAATCATCTGCCGCTGTGGTGGGCACTCCTCAGGTTCCTGTCCTCGTTGGAGTCCTCTGATGACCCCCAGGGATGCCCCAGCACTACCAGACAAGCCCCAGGTCTCATCGTGCCGTGGAGATGAGTTTTCTTAGTATCCAACTGGGATCTCTCCCCCCAGGACTTTGTCCTGTACCCAAGGGATATGGAGAACAGACTATGTCCCTCCTCTGTGCAGCCACCTCTTGCATGCTTGAAAACTGTTCCTGCAGCTTCCCCTTGGCTGGCTGAGCTCCACGGGGACAGCCCTGCTCCTCCAGCTGGTCCCTGCAGGGCTGCACAGCTCCACACCCATCCCACCCGGGCCAGCCCTCGCCTGCCCAGCACCACACCCAGGTGTCAGGTCGCTGCCCACATCTTGCAAGGGACCATCGTGTTCGACCAGCCTGTGAACGCATGCTGTTGGGGTGATCCTCTCTCGTGTGCGGGTCCCCTGGGGATCACCTGGCCTCTGGCGACCTTCCCACGGGAGCTCCTGTCCCCGGCTGTGGTCCCTCATCCTGCACTGCTGCTGTGTGCTGTATCAAGAGTGGGTGGGCTTCATCTGTATTGGCTCCAACTCGCTAAGCCCTAGGCGTGCCATCCAGCTGCCCATCCAGCTGTGTTCTGCAGTCCACGGGAAGCAAGGTCTGCTCCTCTGGAGCCCAGCATCCCAGCTGAAGGCAGGAGCATTTGCATTTGCCCTTCTGGGCAAAAGTCTTTTTTCCTCAGAAGGTGTTTCAATGCTGTCAATACCATTTTGATTTCCCATTCTTGCCTCCAGTGCTCTTTGATGTCAACTGCAGCCATTAGCAAGCAGCCTCTCTGCCCCATCGCTGAGGTTCTCAGTTAAATGGTAATGGGGACTGGCCCTCACAGGCAGCCTGACATGTACCACCACGTCTGCACCTCCTCTGCTGCCAGCCGGGAACAGAGTCTGAGGCAGCGTCATCAGCTGTGCTCAAACCAAGGGTGCTCTGGTAGCCCAGTAGCCAGATAGAGAAGGAAGTGGGACTGGTTTGACAAAATTTGACTGTGACAAATTGGTGCTGGGTGTTCCCATCTCCCCTCAGTACCCCCAGTGCTGTCCCCGGCTGCAGGACAAGGAGAAGCCAACCCACCCTCAACGTGGTGGGGAGCGGTGTGCGAGTGGCTCCTCATGCCCTAGCTGGTGCTCCCTGTGCCGCGCCATGGAGCTGTGCCCCAGCAGGGTGGGACACCCCTCTGGCTGCCCATGCTGAGCAGCAGCGGTGGACTGGCATGAAGTTGAACATGTCTGCAAGACCCCACCATGCTGGCCCCGCTCCTGTACCAGCACCACTAGCATCCGTGTGGGCCCTGCCAATGCCCCCTGTGCCCACAGCTCTCCCACCAGCACAACCAGAGCAGACCCAACACACACCAGTGCTGGGCGGCACAGGGTGGGATGGAACCCCATGTCCATGTTCCCGTGTGCCAGCAGCCCCCAGCACCCTGCCCTGCCCCACACAGGGGCCTCCCTGGTTTCTCAGGGGATGTTTTTCCTCCTACCCCAGCCTCTCAGCATGCCGGTAGCCACAAGGGCAGGACGTGCCGCCTATCTGACAGGAGCAGTCTCTCTTGGCACTGCTGCTGGCGGCAGAGGGGCCGCGGCACGGTGGTTTTGGGCACGGGGAAGTGCCGGCGATGGGGCGGGGGGAGCCTCCAGCCAGGCTTCCTGAGCTGCACAGCCACCACTTCCCAGATAAAGGTATCGCCCGGAGGAGCTGCAGCAGCTCCTGGGGCGCTGGGAAGGGCCAAGCGTGGCCCCAGCACACGGGTTGCAGGATGGCAGCCTGCCTGCGCCGGGGCTGGCTGCTCTCGGTGCTCCCCGCCATCCTGCTCAGCCTGCGCAGCCTGCTGTCAGCCCCTGAGCCGGTGACATCCCAAGGTAGGTCCTTAGGGCCATTTTTTCCCCCGCAGGATGGGCCAGAGAGGAGCTGGAGTGCTGGGCATGGGCAGCAAGCACCCCACAGCAACCAAAACCTGCAGGGCTGGGGAGGGGGTGTCCCAGAAGAGTGTACGGGGGATGTTCAGGGTGGGCGCCCTTCTCACCCATGGGACACCCTGGGGTGTCCAGAGCAAAGGGACATCCCTGCTTTCAATAGGCAGGATCTGGCAGCCCCTGAGCACCCCTTCAGGATGGCAGCCTGGGGTTCCCAGTCCCACAGTTGTAGCAGAGGAGCTCATGAGACATCAAAAGTCTTTGGAGTTACAATGATGAGGGTCTGAGCAAAACTCAGGCTAACATCTGACAGCACGGTTCTGCACTGTGGCTAACGTGGAGACACTGCCAGGCTGATCCCAATGGTCCTGCACCAGCCTTGCCATGATCTTACTGCCACGCTGAGCATCTTTGTCTCAGCCGGTAGCTGGCCCCAGCCTGGCTCAGTGCACCTGGCAGAGCCACTTCCCAGCTTTCTCCCATTCCAGACATGTCCAGACTTTCTTTGAGCACCTCCTCACCCCTTTTAATACTTTACATAACACCATAAAAAGCATTAACTGAATAAAAGCCTGTCAATCTCTTGCTCGTTTCTCCAGCCCCACCCCAGCTCTCTGGCCACAGCAAGCTCCGGAGCACATCTTGAGTCACCCCTGCAGGGGCAGTGGGCAGAAGGTCGAGGTTGGGCTCATCCTCCCCCTGCTCACAGCCTCTGCGATGTCCCTGTGCCCCGAGCCCACCGTCAGCTTGGCAGCGCGCTGCCGGAGCGTGCTGATGTGGGCTGCAGGCACGGGAGGCTGCTCTTCCTAGGAAACAGCCTGCACCCACCAAAGGTGCTCTGGTAGCCCACAGCACCTGTGTGGCCTCCCACTGATGCTATGGGTCCCTCTGCCACTGGGCTGCTGGCACCTGGCCACCCCAACCCCTGGTGCGAGGAGCTGGGGGGGTCACGGAGCTGGCATGAGGCCTGGGGGGGGGACAACAGGGTGCAAAAAGGGAAGAGCAGGTGGGGGGGTTGTGGTCTGAAGGGAGGGGACGTGGGCTGGGGGAGGAAGGAAACAAAAGGATGGGAAAGGAGGAACAGAGCTGGAGAGTTAGGGCAAGGGAAGGGACTGGAAAGAGCAGAGAGACACCAAGAAGATGGTGAAGACATTTGGGGACTGCCCCTTATTCTTCAGCCAGGGTGGGTACAACTGGCAGTGCAGGGGGTGTGTAGCAGAGAACAGACGCACTCAACACATGGAACAGGGTCAGGCACCGGCAGGGGGCTGGTTGTGGGGTCCTGCAGCTGGGGGCAGCGCCTGGGGAAGGGGCACATCCCAGGAAGAAGAGGAGGAGGAAGGCTGGAGCAGATCCCAGTGCAGAGGCAGTGGGAGAGAACGGAGTACTGGAGCAATGCTGGGGGCAGCAAGGCCACCCCTGTGCATCACAAATCTGCATTTTGGGGCTGTCCACTTTCCTCTGACAATGCAGCGTGTGATGCTCCAGTTCATCCCTGCAATGACTGGGAGGGCAGCTCACTGAGTGGGGCACAGAAACCCACAGCTCCCCAAGCAGTCCCTGGGCCAGGGTTTGAGCATCACCCCCTGCTCAGGACCACATGTCCCCACATCAGCCCCGAGGCCCTTTCCCTGTCCCTGGGGCGCTGCTCCTCCTTATCTCACTTCCTTGTGCCTTCCGGCATGAGCAGGGCAGGGGTGCTTCCCTCTGATCGCCGGGCCCTGAGCCCCCCTGCGACCACAGGGCTATTTCGGGATGTTTGTTTGTCTCAAAGGACCCCACATGATGAAGAGGGGGGAGCAGTGAGGCCAGCCAGCGGATAGCCCTGCTGCCAGCCAGGACCCTGGCGCGAGCCAGTGGCCAGCACATGTGCCATGTCCCTGCCCGCCATGCCAAGCTGGTGGACACCTGTGCCATGGCCATGCCCACGGCCATGTCCACGCTGCCCCAGGCACCTGCACAGACTGGCCTCAGGGGTGAGAGAGCCAGCACAGGTGGGATGGGGAGGGGCATGTGACCAATTTCATGCCCAAACTCCTCCCAGATGCTGCGCTGCTGGCAGGGGTGCCTGAGGACATCCTCTGCTTCTCCCGCTCCTTCGAGGATCTCACTTGCTTCTGGGATGAGAAGGAAGCAGCGGCAAGCGGGATGTGTCACTTCTACTACTGGTACAGCAGGTAGGAGGTGGTAGAGACACAGCCCAGCTTCCCCCTTGCCCACATGGAGCAGCAGGGTCAGGTGCTGCAGCTCTCTGTGCCATCCCAGTGGCTCCCAGCTGCAAGAAGAGACAGTGGAGAGCCCATGGGAGATACACAGCAGCCACCGCACACCCTGTGGCAGGGCTGGGACCTTGGCTGTCCCTCAGTCCCATGGGGATGGTGCCCTGCAGTGAGGCCTTAGTGCTGTGCCCCAGGTCCCCTCTCCTCCACCCTGGCTCTGGGCAGGAGGCATAGGGTGCTGCAGGACCCCCCTCTCTGTTCCTCAGGGGTGCGCCCACAGCGTGCACAGTCTCCACGTGGCACCACGGGACCGGCAGGACGCGGCACGTCTGTGTCTTCCCCAGCCAGGACGTGCGGCTCTTCACCCAGCTCCACCTCCGTGTCCTGGATGACACCACCAACCAGACCAAGTACTGGCGGGAGCTCAGTGTGGATGCAGTGGGTGAGTCCCTCTCACCAGGCAATACTCCAGTGACAGCAGGATGGTCTCCAGATATGGGTCCCCTATCCTTCTGCCCACCCCGGTGGCTGGCAGCACCCTGCACGGAGGCACCCCTGGGGACAACCTGCAGGTGTGCCGTGGCAGGGCCAGGCAGTGCCCAGAGAGGAGCTGCTGCAGGAGGGCAAACACCCTGGCATGTTCCCCACAGGTCTCATTGCCCCCCCAGCAAATATCACGGCCCGCTGGGCCGGGGCCGCGGGGCAGCTCTACGTGTCGTGGCAGCCGCCACTTGCCGACTACCCGAACTTCTTCCTCTACGAGTTGCAGTGCTGCCCTGCCAGCTCCGCAGAGATGCCCTGCAGCACCGCATTGGACCCCGGTGGGCAGCACCCTGAGGACCTCTCCACCCATCCAGCCATCAGCACTCACACACCCATGACTGGGGCAGCTGCAGCCTCCCCGGGAGCGGGTCAGGTACATAGAGGGGCCAGGGCTGGGCAGGGGAATTTGGGACCCACAGCCACTCCTCAGACTGGCCCCTCTTCTGCAGGGGCTGGTCCAGGCCAACACCTGGGTCGTTCTCCGGGACCTACAGCCAGGGGTGAGGTACCACATCCAGGTGCGCAGCAAGCCCGACGGCACCTCCATGGATGGTGTCTGGGGGCCCTGGTCGCAGGCAGTGGCTGCAGAGACACCCCACTCCTCCGGTGAGTGGCCGTCCCCACCACTGGGGTGCTGGCAGGCACAGTGGGGAGGCACCCACACTTGGGGCTGTGAGGGGTGGGGGTCCTGGGGCAGGCAAGGTGCAGCACCCAGGTTTTGAAGGGCCAAGGGGAAGCATTCCCTGCCCCTGGCTCTCACCTGCCCAGGAGACATCGGCCTGAGCTGCAACACCCCTGACCTGCGGCACGTGCGCTGTGAGTGGAGCTGGGACCCCACAGAGCCCCACGGCTCCCATCAGCTCTTCTACCGGCCACCTCCAAGCAGGCCCAGCACAAGGTAAGGGACATGGTGGGGATGTGGAGCTCAGGTAGAGGGCAGTGCACCCCAGGGACATCCCCAGCCCTGCTCAGTGTCCCACATCCCACACTGTGCCACCCAGCTATGCCCTGACCTACCACCATCAACCCTGCACCTCCTCACTGTCACTCCTGTCCAAACAGCCCCTCCAACTACAGGCAGCACTGCCTGTCCTGGGAAAGTGCAGGAGGAGCGAGGCAGCACTGGCTGCAGGGACAGGGTGGCCCCAGCAGCAGGTGAGGGGAATGGGGCCACCACAGTGGGACCGACTGGCTCCTCGCTCCTCATGCAGGGAAGATGCATGGCAGCAGTGCAAAGAGGTGAGTGTGGGGGCAGAGGGCACCCACACCTGCACCTTCCAGCCCAGGGCTGGCAGCGCCATCTCCATCCTGGTGAATGTCACCCGGCCCCACACATCACCCACGCTCAGCTACTTTAAGGAGCCCTTCTGGCTGCACCAGGCCGGTGAGTTCCAACACCACTCGGGCCCCTGCCCTTGCCTGGATGACAGGAGACGTAGCATCCCATGTCTCATACCATGGCAGCAACGCATCCCTGTCACTGACAGTGCTCACAGATGCCCCGCAGTTCGTGCAGGCGACAGTGTCGCAGGGCCAGCTGAGCCTGCAGTGGCTGCCACCCCTGGAGGCACTAGCAGAGCAGCTGGACTACCAGGTTCGCTATGCTGTGGAGAACAGCCATGACTGGAAGGTAAAAGGCACGGCCTGAGGTCCCCCAAGCAGCCCTGCCCACCTCTGCTACCGGCACATGGCCCGGCTGGGGTCAGGCAGGACAGACCCTCACCCCAGTGCTGGCACTTGACTACCCCACAACATCCGTCATCTCCAGCTCAGCTCTGCCCCACAGGTCCTGCAGGTCCCGCGGGCAGCCAGGAAAGAAGTCCTGGACGTACGGCCAGGTGCCCGCTACCATGCCCAGGTGCGGGCTCAGCCCACTGGGCCACGGTACCAGGGCAGCTGGAGCGCCTGGTCCAAACCTGTCGTTGTTGATGCCATGGCTGATGCAGGTAAGGGACGGGACAGGAGCGATGGCTGCCACCACAGGAGCAACACAGCCAAGGGCAGGAGCCTGGGAGTGCTGGAAATAGGATTGGGAGCACTGAGCAGAGGGTGACAGGGCTGCGAAGGGCTCTGTAGTGGCAGGTCTGGGAAGGGCTACAGTCCCAGCATCCCTCCTCCGATGCAGGCTGGATCATCCCGAGTGTTACGGTGGTGCCGCTGCTCTTCACAGGAGTGCTCCTGGGGCTGCGGTGCACCTTCCCCTCCCTGTACAGGTAAGGGCTGTGCCTGGGGCAGGTGCGGGGGGTCCAGCACCAGGCCTGGGCACCTTGCCCGGGGCAGTCAGGGCACCCAGCCTGGGGTTTGCCTTGGACGCCACCTTCCCTGCAACCAGCAACATGAAGCAGAAGCTCTGGCCCCCCGTCCCCGACCTGCACCGCGCACTGGGCAGCTTCCTCCACGAGAGCGGCAAGCACGGCCAGGTGAGGGGCCGGGGCAGCGCCCGCGGCGGCTGAGACCCCCGGGGCAGCTCGAATGCAGCCCCCACCGCGCCTCCTCTGTGTCCCCCCAGGCCAGCGCCTTCTACAAGCAGCCGCCGGAGGAGGCCGTCCTGCCCTGCCTGCTGGAGGTGCTGCCCGGCCCGCGCGGGGGA
This sequence comes from Streptopelia decaocto, assembly GCF_964273445.1. Taxonomy (NCBI): domain Eukaryota; kingdom Metazoa; phylum Chordata; class Aves; order Columbiformes; family Columbidae; genus Streptopelia; species Streptopelia decaocto. The sequence goes on along the minus strand of NC_138659.1, from coordinate 5,401,768 downwards.
GCGGCCGCGCCGCCGCTGCCGGAGCCCGCTGCTGGCCGGCTGCCCAGCACCGACATCGCCAACCAGTCCTACCTGCTCATGAGCGGCTGGGAGCCGCGCGGGCCGCCCTGACCCGTGCTCCCCGCCCCGACATAAACGAGACGCGCAACCACCGGGTCTCCTCTCTCCTTCGCGGCGCCACGGCCCCCCGGGAAACCGAGCGGCGCTACCCCCGCCCCGTCCCCGCTCCCCACCCGCCGCGGCACGGGGAGCTGCCTCGCCTCGCGGTCCAGCCAATCGCGACGCGGTGCGCCTCGGTCGCCATGGCAGCGAGCGACGGTTGGGTTTGAAGCAGCCAATGGGGGGAGCGGCCGCGCGGGGTTTAAATGCTGCGGCCGAGGGGGAGCTGCGCGAGTGCTAACCGCGGAACGGAGGTGAGGGCGGCGCGGCCGCCGGGGGTCCGCACCCTGTGGTGGGGTCCGGGGGAGGCCTAGGAAGGGGTCGGCAGTGTGGGGGGCACACCCTGAGGCGAAGTGGACCCTGGTGGCGAAGGGGGCCTTGAGGGGCGGGCGGGAGGTTGGTGTGCACGGGCCCCTGCGGAGCGGCCTGGGGCGGGGGTGTCCTGTAGCAGTAGAGCCCTGAGCCCCGCCGGAGGGGCTGCAGCCCGCCCGGGGCGCTGCGCAGGGTCCCGCTGACGCCGCCCGCCCGCAGCGCCATGGCGCAGTTCGTGTTCGAGGCGGACCTGCACGGGCTGCTGAAGCTGGACACGCCGATCCCCAACGCGCCGCCCGCACGGTGGCAGCGCAAGGCCAAGGAGAGCGGCGGCCCCGGGCCCAGCCCCGCCGCCGGCGTGTCGCCCATGAAGCCGGCAAACCGCTCCCACAGCTCCAGCAAGACGCCGTCCAGGACACCCGGTGAGCGGCGGCGACCAGCGGCGGAGATCGGGAGGGAAGAGGGTCACCTGGGCTGCGTGCGGCAGCCGTGGGGCTGAGGGCTTCGTGCCCGGCCTGCCGGTGGGGGTGGGCTACACTGCCCGGCTCCTGGGAGTCACCCACCCCAGCATGAGCACTGTGCACTGGGTGAACTGCTGAGCCTTGCTGGCATATCTGTATGTTGGGACAAGTGTGGATGGAACTGTCTGCTGATTGTTTTACATACTGTAACAGTATTTTTGTATCTTCCCCTTATTTGTGAACCCTGAAGTTGCTGCACTAGACCCAAAGAATTGTCTTCTGGCAGTCACTAACCAGGGCTTAGTGTCCTTACACTAAGAAGTAAGACTTAGTTGTGACTTGAATGGCATGAGCTCTCTAAGTCCTGATTGTCTGGCAGGTGTGATGTGGAAAAGTGCTGGGTCTGCTGTCTCTTGAAAGCTGTTCAATAGGTGTGATACAATATTCATGCACATGAATGCAGGTAAATCTGGATCCAAAATACAGAGCACCCCGACAAAGGCAGGGGGGGATCGCTACATTCCCAACCGCAGCACTATGCAGATGGAGATGGCAAACTTCCTCCTAACCAAAGAGAATGACCCTGCTGAGGAGTCCCCTACCAAGAAGGTGAGCATGTTGCTAAGTTACAGTTACTACAATGATCACTACCAAACACCTAATTCTTCCTGGCCTTTTACAGAGAAGCAAACTGTAAGTTCTATCAAGCGGGTGCATGGGGCTGACAGCCCCAGCCATCAGTGCTTCCAGCTCTGGTCTTCAGGACCCTGGGATGAGGTAGAAGATGTAGAGCCTGCAAATGGAATGAGTATGCATCTGCTACACAGGAGCCTGTGTGTAGCTGCTCTGCAGGGACCCTTCCCAAAGCACATGGAAGAGCACAGAGCCTTACACCTCTGCTTCTGTTCACTCTAACTTGTGCCACTTCTGGTAGCAAAATTAAACTTGGCGCTACTGAGGCTTTAAAAGATAGCAGGCTACAGAGACACAAAGCTGTGAGCCTGTGCACAGTGAAACTGCTGGTGGTAGTTGTTCTAGCACAATTTCTGCATGGGGAGCTGTTCTGGAATGTGTACACTGTGTCATGAAATCTGCTTACAAGGCATTTGGTCCACTGTGGCTTTCCCCACTGACAATGAGACATTGAACTTGCCACTCTTCTGTATGAAAAAGTGAGCAGGACAGTGTCCCAATGTCTGAGGGAAAACTACTTTGAGCTGCCTGTCTGTAGCTGACCCCCACAGCCCAGCTGTGCGTCTCCCGATTCTGGGAAAAGGGGACTTAGGTGTATGCCCTGCCAGCTGTGGTCTGAAGTGCAGCATGGGCTTTGTTTCGAGTGCATCTCACTGATGGTGGTTTGTCTCTGCAGGAACAACAGAAAGCCTGGGCAGTGAATCTGAATGGCTTTGATATAGAAGAGGCAAAGATCCTCCGCCTCAGTGGAAAGCCACAGAATGCTCCGGAAGGTACGATACAGGGTCTGCGTGAGTAGACTCGGAGAGATCTGGGCTGGAGAACAGCAATGCTGAGGCCCTGTGTATAGACATCGGAGAGATTAACTGGTTTCTCAGAGCTCCTGTGCACGCTGGAGTCTCCCTCCTTACGTTTCTTGAGGTTGAGGGGCTGTATAACAGCTACAGTGAATTTATTTACAAGAGCTGAAATGACTGCCAGTTGCTGACTGGTGCTGCAGGTGACAAACCTTCCTGATGGCTGCAAAAGCTTCAAAATCTCTGCTGTGCACCTTGTAGTAACCGTTGCTAAACGTAATGGGATACAGAAAACCAAGTGCTTGTCAGTTAAACTTGTTCCTGTGAATTAGGGAACCGGAGCTCAGCCTGGTTCAGCAGTTAATACTGCCAGTGATTTCTGCACGCTGCTCTCTTCTCTCAGGACTTCATTTTCACTGGAAGGGATTTCTACTTGGGTGAGCAGCACTCAGCTGGGAGAAAATAGTAACTCAGGTTAACAAGTCTGTTTCTCTGCACACAGGCTATCAGAATAACCTGAAAGTGCTCTACAGTCAGAAAACAACACCTGGATCCAGCAGGAAGAATAGCAGATACATTCCCTCAATACCGGACAGAATCCTGGACGCACCAGAGATCCGCAATGACTATTGTAAGTAGGCTGCAAAGTTGAGTGCTGGGCACTGAGATAATTCTGCACTGGGGTGCAGTTCTTAGGACAGTGTGGTCCAAGGAAGTAGAGCTCTAACTGGGCTGCTTCAGTGTCTGTTTTCAGTATCAGTGGCACAGGTTGCTTCTGGAGTGTCCCTGTGTAGCCTAGGAGGAGCTCTCCTCTGGACACTGTGTCCACATAGGTGACTTTGATCAGGGCTACCTGACCCCACTAGCTGGACATGGCGACACCCAGAAGGCTTCCCCTTAGCTGCATGTGTGTGCACACACTTGGTGCAGGTGGAAGGCCTGGCATTGGCACTGGTGAAGGGCAGGGCTCTCCAGGTAAGCACAGGGTGACCTGTCTTCCTCTTCCAAATTGTAGATCTGAATCTCATTGACTGGAGCTCTCAGAACTTCCTGGCAGTGGCTCTGGATGGCTCTGTCTATCTGTGGAATCACACTACTGGGGAGATTATCCAACTGCTGCAGATGGAGCATTCAGATGATTATGTTTCTTCTGTGTCATGGATTAAAGAAGGAAACTACCTTGCTGTTGGCACAAGTAATGCTGAGGTCCAGGTGAGTGCAGGAGTAAAACTACAGGTGTTGTCTAGGGATTGCTGGAGTTGTGGGGCCTGGGACAAAGGCTTGGCTAGCACAAGGAGGATGCGATGCACTCTGACTTGTCTTGACTGGTGTGGGGTGGAAATGTCCACATCCAGGCATGGCCAGTGACCAGCTGCAGCAACAAGGCAGAGTTTGGTTTTGGGGCTGACATCTGGAGTTACCTCTTGTCCAGTAGCATGAGATACAAATGGATCTCTGCTCCCATACCGACAAAGTTCAATGGTGGAGACTGTGCAGTGAGGTTCCCTAGGGTAAAGCAACAGGGGTGGGTTTCCTCATCCTCTGAAGAACTTATTGCTCTGCCTCTCTAGCTATGGGACATACAGCAGCAGAAACGTCTTCGAAATATGACCAGCCATTCTTCCCGTGTGGGCTCCCTCAGCTGGAACAGCTACATCCTCTCCAGGTAAGGGGCGTGGGTGAAGGGCAGTGTCTGGCTGCTGCAGATTCCTGTCCTGGATCTGTGAGTGGTGTGGGTTAAGGATGGCAGGGAAGACTTTCTGTCCTGGCTCGTGGTTATTACTTAACCTGTTCTGTTGGGACTACGGGGAGAAAGCCTCTCTTTTGCCTTTGTGAAGAGTTTCTGTGGCTGCTTCACTCGCACCATCAGGCCAGCGATGCAGGTAACACTGGCTGAAACCCAGTAGCAGATATGGCAGTCTTGCAACAGCATAAACATGGATTTTGGTGAAAATATGCATCAGCCTGACCCTGCAAGCCTTCTCTCTGCAGTGGGGCACGGACAGGCCATATCCACCACCACGATGTCAGAGTGGCTGAGCATCACGTGGCCACACTTGCTGGCCACACGCAGGAGGTGTGCGGACTCAAGTGGTCTCTAGATGGCCGTTACCTGGCCAGTGGTGGCAATGACAACTTGGTGAACATCTGGCCATGTACTCAGGGGGACAGTGGAGACTTTGCTCCTATACAGACATTCACTCAGCACCAGGGTGCTGTCAAGGTGAGTGCAGAGCTGCTGTGGGTGAGGTGTGAGCATGTGGCCGTGTGCAAGGCAGACACACAGCACAGGCCATGTACATGTTGGCTCTTGCATGTCTTAAAATTAACCCTTTTCTCTCAGGCTGTGGCGTGGTGTCCATGGCAGTCGAATGTTCTAGCCACCGGAGGTGGGACTAGTGACAGACATATCCGCATCTGGAATGTGTGTTCTGGCACCTGCCTCAGTGCTGTTGATGCCCGTTCCCAGGTGAGACGTGAACATGATCTTGATGACAAACACTTTCTGGCAGGTCACCTATTCAGAGCTCCTGAGGCCTAGAGGCATGGGAAAGGAGGGAACCCTGCTGATCTCTGTGTGGTGAGCATCAGCACAAGCAGCTTGTCTTACCTGTGTTACTGTCTCTTGCCAGGTATGTTCTATCCTATGGTCAAGTAACTACAAGGAGTTCATCTCAGGCCATGGCTTTGCACAGAATCAGCTGGTGATATGGAAGTATCCAACTATGGCCAAGGTCACTGAGCTGCGAGGTAAGCTGGGCCCTTTGCCTGGGAAATGGAAGGCTGCTAGAAGCTGAAGGTGGATGTAATCCTTAGTTTATGCAGACTGGTGGTCTAGCTTTGAGCATTACTGATGCAGAGTGGTGTGCAGGGCCATGCTGCTACAGGGAGGCACTTCTGTGGGCTGCTGAAGAAACAGGACTGCTTCAAATGCATGCCTAGGGTGTGAATTCCTGCTGCTGCAGCATGGTATGGGGCAGCTATGCAAACTGGTGGAGCTCACTGGGCATATGGGAGCAAACTTTGACCATTGTGATGGGACCAGGGCATATGGTGATGAGCCCGGCCCTGACTGCACACCCTCCTCCTCAGGTCACACTGCCAGAGTTTTGAACCTGACTATGAGCCCTGATGGTGCAACAGTGGCCTCAGCAGCTGCTGATGAAACGCTGCGGCTCTGGCGCTGTTTTGAGATGGACCCCATAAAGAAGAAGGAGAAAGAGAAGGCAAACAGTGCTAAAAGCAGCATCATTCACCAGGGCATCCGATAAGTGCACAGGGCTTTTTGGGGAGCATGGGAATTTGGCTCACACACTGTACAGTATTTTAAATGTTAATAAACTGATTTAATTTGCCTTTTTATGGAGTCTGATGGAAGGCCATGGCTTACAGAACTAAGCCCTCCTTCCCTAAGGTTTGAGATCTGGGTAAGTGGTGGAGCTCCTGTTCTTCAGGGATATTTTGCAGTCAGCCTGAGCCCAGCATAGCCCTGAAGTCCCGGGAAAAGAAGGATGCTGTGCGATGGCTGTACTTTTGTATTTGTTCTAGCTAAGGCAGGTGTGTGTCACCTGCCACATCTTCATGCTGAACACAAGCACAGCAGCTCCAATGGAGGGGCTGTGGCTGACTTGTACCCCACAGGGGGAAGCTGTAGCCCTGAAAGGCCCCTCCAAAGGGAGCTGATGTCTAGCCTGCATTAGCAGAAGTCCCCACTTGGCCTCTTCTCTGGCAACGCTCTGCCAGGAAAACCTAGCTTGCTTTGTACCTCTCAGCTTGCTCAAATGAGAATCATAGAGCAGCCTGGCCTGTGGCTGGATACTGGTACTGGTGTCCTGGCTCTGCTAAGAGAACACAAAGTGTTAGGGGGCAAAAGGGCCTCTCTATCACTGACTGTGCTCTTGGTTTCTTTTAGAGTAAAGGGTTACAGCCTGGGTTACTTCCTGGCCCTCCATCCCTGATCAGAGTGCATCAAAACTGACCCATCCCAGGGCTCCAGCCCCACACTGGGGCTAGGAAGAAGTACCCCTGACTTGCTTCAGCTTCCTCAGAGTGGTCAATCAGCTCTATACTGGTCCCTGCTGAAGGGAGGGCCCTCTGCCCAGTTGCTGCCTCCTTTGGTTTCAGCTGTGGTGAGGAGGATTGAGAGGACAGTATGGCTGTGGCCCCAGCTCCTACTATGCCCTGTCTCTTGGCCAGGTGGGCCTTACTGTCCCCCTTCAGGCAACTACCAGCAGTGACCATGCATGTCAGAGCAGTCCGGTGACTTGCTCTTGGCAGTCTAAGACTGACATGCTGTGTGCAGGTGACATTATAGCTTTTTCTGGTTCATGCAGCCTCTGCTGCAGAAAATGCTGCCTGCTCCTGAAGTGCAGTAGGGCAGAATAGCTGTTTTCGCAGAGTTCAGTGCTGAATTTAGGACCCAAATGCTATTGGAAACAAAAGGGAGGACAGGGGCTGGGAAAATACAGCAACAGCTGTAATTGCCCCAAGGGCCAAAAGGGGCTGGCAAGGGGGTGAAGCCTGATACAAAACAAAAGGTTAATTTACATTGCCACAGCCAGCCTGGACATCATGCAGGAGAGTTGTAAAGCACCACTAAGCCAGTGCATAGCCCATAGTCATATATTCCTCCACAGCCCTGATCTCTGCCCTCCCCTCCTGCTGAGGGGAAGCCCTGGTGCCAAGCAGAGGCTGCATGCAGGGAAGCAGGCACCAGGGGTCAACCGACCTTTAGCAGAGCTTGAATCCTTAGCACTTGGAAAATGTATTTATTTTTTCCAGGCTCAGTTATGCTGGTGCAAATTGAAGGCAGCATATTTGAGTGTTTACCTGGGCAAGAGCCAGGACAGCCACAGCTGCCCTGCATGCTGGAGCTGTGGGCTCTGAGGCCGTGGGGCTGCACTGGTACAGCTGGGAGTGCCAGGGATGCTGCACAGCAGACTAGGGCCTTGGCCTGTGCAAAGCAGCTCAATAAAGCTTGTGCCACCCATCAGCCTGTGATTAGCCAAGGGCAGATTATTATTAACTGTTTTCACCTTCCCCTAAGCACACACAGTACCACACTGTACCTGGCACCAGGTTCCTGCTCTGCCTCCTGAGCTTTAAGCCAGCTGGAACCTTCAAAGGTGGGCAGTGTTGGCACCACCTTGTGCTGTGCTGAGGTCAGCCAGTGTGCACCCTCTACTTACTGTTGCTAGGGGGGGCAGAGTTCTAAAAAAAACAGCTTGCAGCAGCTGAGCCCAGTACAAGGGTTGTTACATCTCTATTTGGACCTCCCCTGCTCTTCTCCAGCTGTCCAAGGGAGGAAGAGGCAGCTCTTCTTTCTCTTCAGAAGCAAAGCCTAGGGCAGCAGCTGGATCCAATGGGGCAGGAACCCATAGACAAGGTTACATGCTTCCCCAGAGCTGTGGTGCTGTTGTAGGAACCCTCCCACACACCCCTACAGTTCAAGTTAGCACAGACTTGCCCTGTGGCCCCACAGCAGATTAAGTCTTACAGTGGTTCTTGACCCTGGAAGGAAGGATTTGCCTGACAGCTGGTGGAGTTTGTTCACTCCCATTAATAGCAGGTTATCTTTCTCTGACAGAGCCTGTCTTGCCTCTCTCCTTAGCGCATACCCACCCCCAGAAGCTGTACATTACACACCCCTTGAAGTACTCTGAGTGTTACTAGAAGGTGATGGTATTGCAGTGTCTTCCTTTGGCCCCATACTGTCCTGGAGCAAGGAGGAGCAGAGCAAGGAGCAGGGCGCTGATCCAGCAGGCTCGGGAAACCCTGCCATATACGGCGTGAATTCAGTACAGACCACAACAGTGTATAAATTACCAGTCCATGGAAAGATCACAGCTAACAGGAACAATTGGAGGAAGGGAGAGCAGAGCACACGCAGGGAACAGCCCATTTTAAAATGCTAAGCAGAAGTAGTTGAAGTATTGTTACTATTTTGGGCAAAAGCAAAAAGAGTCCTGTCTTTACCAAGAGCCAGCTGGGTGGAGAGAAGGAGGCAAGGCATGCAAAGCTGGACTGTCACCTACAGTGGTGACTTCTGAGCACTGAACTAACATTATACACCACTTCAGCTAGGAGCAGAACAAGGTCTCCTGCCCATCCTGGTCTCCAGAGAAGCAGCAACTGGGAGAAGCACTCAGGTCCCATTTTAAGGCTTCATATGTAGAAGGGCACTGGGCCCTGTAAAACAGGGTGATGCCCACATGCACTTTGGCAGATTGGTCACACCAGTTCAGGTCACTTGAGGAGATTCTCCTGCATGTCAGAGCCCAGCATTAAGGTGCACAGCAGCCTGGGCTGACCCTGGGCAGGGTCAGCAGAGCTTTCCCTCACACTAAGCCCCATTCTAGGGCTTTGGCTGGACATCCACCAAAGCCCTCCCACACCCCAACCAAACCTACAGTGAAACTCAGCTTCTGGAGACCTGCTGGTCTGACACACTCCTCCTCCCCACCACACACAGCCCAGCCCTGAGTCAGCACCTGGGCTGGCCTCTCTGCTCAGGGCCCAGGCACCAGGTGATGGGGAAGGCAGCACTGCACCCTGGCGCTTAAGCCAGACTGTCTCGGGCAGCAGAGACAGCTCAGCCAAGCCTGCTGCACTTCTGCAGCAAGAGCAGGGCAGCAGCAATATAAGCCACGCTCTGGCCAGCCAGAGCTACATTCTGCACAGATCCATGCTGCAGGGGCATTCACAGATGGCAGCAGCTTTGGCTTCAGCCAATGTCAAAAGCAACAGACTGCTGTTTCATCATTACCTGGGTTTCCCGGGTCTCTCTTCCCACATCTCAGCTCCCCAGGATTTCTGAAAAGCAGTAGCTCATTCTGGGCAGCTGGCCCAGGTCCCAGCTCACACCCACGCTCCACCCCAGCCATTCTTTCACAGGGTGGAACCACTTTCACAACAGGAGCCTTGACACATTTCCTGCCCTGAGCACTGCTCTACTAAAGCACTTGGAAACAATCTGCCATCTGCTTCATCAGCACACTGCTATCTCCCTTTCTTCCCCCAACACACAAACCTGCTGTGCCAGCTGCATCTCCTAGCCCTGCCTCCAACCACATGGGGCAGGACCAAGCACCTGGAACAGCTTCTGAATATAGCAAGCCAGGAAAACAAGAGGGCAGAGCCAATTCTCCTTCTGTCTGTTTATTTGTGGTAGAAGAGCAGCCCAATCTGACAGGGCCTGGCTCCTTCACCTCATCCTCAAGGCCATCAGCATGGTTTTGGTTACAGCCAGAGCAGGTGATGGGCACCAGGCCCAGGAGAGCTGCTGCACTGCCCTGCTGTAGGGCAGCATGCACCTTCACCCAGGCCCAGTGGGACCCACCGAGGCAAGAGGTGCTCACTGTTACACCACAGCAGGGCATGCTACAACCACCTTCCACTGTGCTCACACTGGGCCAGAGCAGGGCTGGTCCCATGCAGGAGAGCCCAGGAGCTGATTCTAGGGGCTATTATTGCTCAAGTCTTGAGCTCTCAGGAATGGAAGTGGTCCAAGACAAGGCTGAGCTTGGCCTCCCTCACTCTGGAGCAAGCCACCAGTTGCCACACAGGATCAGGGAAGTGTGGCTAAAGCACACACCAAGCACCCAGCCCAGGCACAGAACAGCAAGGCGACCTGAGCTTATCATGTGGGGGAGGCACTTTAGGCTGTCACAACCCCTGCTCTGCACTAGGCACGGGGCATGTGTACTGTACTGGGCAGGTCTGGGCCCTCAAGTCCCATACACGCTGTCCCTACATTCTCCACAGCCACGCCTGAGCAGATGCGCCAGGGCAGGACCCCCCACCTGGGCACACAGGGACCAGAAGGGACATGCAGTGCTGTGACTTTGCACAAAGTGGCACAAGGCATGGCAGAGCAGGAGCACTCACGCTTGAGCTGGCAGTGGCAAGCAGCCAGGGACAAGTCTCCTCATCCACCCAGGCTCTGATGAGACAGGGAAAAGGAGAGGGCACCTGGACTGGGACCGGTCTCTTCTTTTGGTCCTACTCAGAAGGAAATGGCCCCCAGGGCAGAAGGGCCAGATGTAGGCACTTGGGGAAAGTTCCTTTGGAAACACTGGAATGGGACTGCAGCCCCACAGCTGTGATGCAGGCAGCTGCCTCTCTGCTCAGCAACACTGAGAAACAGCACAAGCCCCCCCAGGAGCAAGAGAAGTTGCCCATGGCTGCTCAGAGCAGAGGGGCTGGGCATGCAGACAGGACAGCAGGGCTGGGCACAGGGGTACAACAGTCTGTAGGCACTTGACTTGGCTAGTGGCACCCAGGAGCAGGGGAACAGGTCCCAGCTGCCTCTGCCCCTGGGCTCTCATTGGCTCTGGGAGGGCCTTGCCCTCTAGTTGGCTTTGACCTTGCCATTGGTGACGGTGCCATTCTCATGGACGCTGCTACCGTTGTGCTGGGCTGCTTGCTGAGCCACCCTGGGCAACCGTTTGCCCTTGGTGTAGGACTGGTACCAGAAGTTGGAGAAGAGGATGAAGAAGATGGTCCCATAAATCCAGATGAGGTGGATGAAGATGGGGAACTGGTACTGGCAGCTGGGCATGAAGTAATACTGGGAGATGTGGAGGGAGACAATCACAAACTGTGCCTGGGAACAAGGCAGAGCAAGGAAAAGTTATTCATGGGAGCAGGATCAGGGATTTCACCAAAGACCTTTCTAAATGAAACCAACAGGCTCCTTTCCCACTCTGTCCTTATCACACAATCACAGAATGTTAGGGATTGGAAGGGGCCTCGACAGCTCATCCAGTCCAATCCCCCCACCGGAGCAAGAACACCCAGATGAGGTTACACAGGAAGGCATCCAGGCAGGTTTTGAATGTCTGCAGAGAAGGAGACTCCACAACCCCTCTGGGCAGCCTGTTCCAGTGTTCTGTCACCCTCACTGTGAAGTTTCTTCTCATATTTGAGTGGAACCTCCTGTGCTCTTACGGTGAGACACAGCCAGCAGCAGCTGGAAGAGGCAAGCACAGGTCTCTAGGCAGCATGTGCTTCTCAGCCTCCCAACGTGGCTACAGTCCAGGGGCAGCAGGCTGAGCAGCACCCACACCCCAGCCAGGCTGGCAGGGCCAAAGGCCTGCAGGGGGCCAGAACTGCTGGAAACCCACAGTGAGAAGCTACAGAAGAGATAACTACAGCTGCTGGGCGCATCTTTCACAGGTACAAGGGCTGGCCTGCCCCCCACATCACATGCTCTGCTCCACAGCACAGACTCACCAGCTGGATGGCTGTGATGTGCTTCTTCCACCACAGGTACTTCTGAAAGGCAGGTCCTGCTGCTGAGAGCCCATAGTAGAAGTACATGACAACATGCACCATGGAATTGATCATGGCATGGAATGAGCCCATTCCTCCTGTTAAGACAGATTTTCATTAGTGTAAGTCAATCCTCCACAGCAATCAGCCCTATAAGGAACTCCTAGGAGCCCAGCAGGGCCAAAATACCTTTTTCAGCATGCTGGGGTTAACCCCAGCCTTTCCCCAAGCTGTACACCCAGAGTTTCCATCTTACCTGGACCAAACTTCGCTCCCCACCACCAGCTCCAAGGCAGAACAGAATGGTGGAAGAGGTGCAGGAATGTGACCTGTTCATTCTTCTTCCGCAGGACAAAGATCACCTGCAACGAGAGGCCAACAGTATCAAGGACCCGCAGCCCTGGGAGCAGCTAGGGCAGGCTGCGCCACTAATTCAGTGTCTGATCTCTGTAACACTTCACCCCTTCCAAGCCCGCTTCCACCACACATTAGGTCACCCCACAGCTTTCAGGGCTTTAACATGCCAAGAGTAGCGTCCTTGGTGATGCCAGACAGAAGCACTACCAGCGCAGACTGGAAGGGCTGAAGAAAGCACCTACCCAATAGAACACTGGGCCCCAACTACCTGCCTAGAAAGCAGTGACAAGGCCTCCTCAGTAAAAAAATCTCACCGTGTCTGTCAGTTCGATGAACTTGGAGAAGACAAAAAGCCAAGCAACTTTCACCATCTGTAATGGAACAGGTTAATGTTAGACACCCACCTCAGCCTGAACACACCCAGTGACCAAGGGCCTCCATAAAGTAACCCTGATTTAAAACCAAGAGCCAGGGATTGCAAGTCCTCTGCCTCAGGAGAGGCAGGTAGCTGCGACCTTATTGTCCAAACAGAAGCGCTAAAGGCCATCCCCACTTATCAGGAAAGGGACAAGAACTCACCCTGAGGGCCTTGGGGTCCTGTGAGAAGTCCACAGGGTCACATCGCCAGGTGTACCCAGTAAGCCATCCTGCCATCAGGAACTGCAACAAGAGCATCAACATGATGAGGCCCAACACATCACCCACTGCACTGCCCAAGCTCTGTGCAGAAGGGCAGGGAACAGCCTGCAAGAGGGCTTTCCATCACCCATGCAGCCTGTGTGCATTGCTTTATATATGCCAGACAAAGCCTACACTGAGAACTCACCTCATAGACTATGTAAAGTGAGAGTCCCACCAGAAAGAAGTTGTATAGCACCATGAACTTCTTCAGGTTAAAAGGCTTCCTGTTGGCCATTAGCCGGGGACCCAAGGATAGTACAAAGTAGACATATCCAAGAAGGATGCCCATCACAAGGAACGGGGACTGCATCAGAGGATAATCAGCGATGCGGGGGTCTGCAGAGAGAGCCACAGTGCAGAGCGGTTAGCATCCTCACCCTAATCCGCTGCCAGCATGGAGGCAAGGACACGGCAATCCTGTTCTCCTAGGGCAGGAGTGCAAGTGAGGGGCTGCACAGGCACTGAGGCAAGACAGCCTCATAACAGGCAGCCCCAAAAATCCACAGAGCTGCATCTATGCCAGGGCTGAGGCAGGATTCAGCCAGACCCAGACCACTTCAGGGATGACAGACCACGCCCCTGTGCCTGTGGCAGCAAGGCATGTAGTGCCACCTGCCCTGCAGCTGGGCAGAGCCAAACACTCACCTGCTTTCTTCATGAAGTCCTGATACATGGTCACAATCCCCTCCATGGTGGTGGCAGTATCTCTGTGGAGAGAGGAAGGGCAGATCAGGCAGCTGGTAGAGCATAGCCCTGCAGATCAGCAAATTTCAAGTAGAGCTTGAGAGGTACAGTTGTGTATCTGACCAGCATTGCTCTCGGCTCATCACACACCAGCATACACTTCCAGCTGAGCCACGTGCTCCCCACTTCTCACTGAGCCTGGCTCTGTCTCCCCAGCTCTGCTGAGAACCCCATCATCTACCACCAGCAGTCCTTCCAAGGCAGGATCCTAACATCTCAATCCAGCTAGGAACGCTTCCAACCTCAATACTCTATCTCCAGCCCCTGAGTCTTGCTCTCACTTTTCAGGCTCAAGCATTAGCACCCACAACAACCACGATGTTGCCATACCAGCTTTGCCACCCACATCCACCCAGCACACTGCTCTGCCCAGCACTGGTGCAAGGGCTTCCAGGGAGATGCAGAGCTGGCCCACACTCTCCACAGAGCAGTGCTTTTATGATCAGCTTTGGGCTCCTGCTCACTGATCCCCACCAGAGAAACACCACGGCACCACTAGCAGACCCACTGCAGGACAAACAAGTCATCGGTTCAGAAACACCAGTTTCTGGTGTCAGAGTCCCTGGTTTCACATCCGTGCACAAAACCCTCCTAACAAGAACTACCACCCCATCTGAAGGGTGGATGTCAAGAAGATGGGACCAGACTCCCTTCAGTGGTGCCCAATGATAAGATGAGTGGCAATGGGCACAGACTGAAGCACAGGAGCTTCCATCTGAATATGAAGAAAAACTTCTTTACTTTGAAGGTGACAGAGAGAGGTTGTGGAGTCTCCTTCTCCGAAGACACTCAAGACCCGCCCAGACACATTCCTGTGCAATCTACTCTAGGTGAACCTGCTTTAGCAGGTGGGTTGGACTAGATGATATCCAGACGTCCCTTCCAACCCAAAACATTCTGTGATAACCCAGCACCTCAGAGACTAGGTGCATCCTACATGGCAGTGACATTTGCACTCCCCTTCCAGGCAAGGCACAGTATGCCCAGGTAGTGGAGAAAGATGCAGGAAAAGGATATAAGGCTGCAGGGAGGACTGGCACTACCTACACTTGCCCAGCCTAAGAGCACACACCAGACAGCAATCCAGGCAGATGCTTTCCAGAAAAGCTGGAAGGGCTCAGGCTCTTGCTGCTGCAGACAAGTTTGAAACGGTCTCCCCCAGCCCCCTGTGCTCCCCAACCTCACCCCAGCACACAGGACACCAGAGCAGCAGGAAGGGAAGCAGAACACAGGCCCAGCCTCACCTGACTCAGCCACCTGCAAGGGAGGCATTCCCCAGGGCTGCTACCAGACACTCCACCTACCCCTTCCTCCAGGAAGGCACACAGAGATCACTGCCCACACACAGGCCTGGGGAAACAGGTCCCCAGCCCAGTCTCCCCAAGAGGTTTATTGCTGCCGCCACTAGGAAACATGCAGCCTCTCCCAGACCAGCAGGCTGAAGTCAGAGTAACCTTAATCCCAGTAAGGTCCCACCTGGGAGCATCCAGCAGCCACTGCCAACTCAAGCCGTCACCAGCCAGGACCAGCATCACTCCATTTTCACTGCTAGAGGAAGAGCTCAGCGGAGTCCTCTTTGCTCTAGCTGGGGCCCAGGCAGGAGAGCAGCACACACCACTTGTGCAGTGCTACCAGGCACCTACATGACGGGCTTTGCAGGCAGTAATCCTCACAGAGGCCCGGCACACATCGTTCAGGCTCACCATCCCCTGCAGATCACCTTGGTGCAGCAACAGTGCTGGCTCTGTGCCTGCCCAGTCATACCCCCTGTGCTCCCCCAAACTGGGAAGTGCCACCCAACCTCTCTGCAACTGCACTGGGGTGGAAAAATGTCTCCCCTTCAACTCCAGGCCCCAAAGTACCCATTCCTCCAAGCAAGGCTCCAGAGCAGCATGCACAGCCACAGACCCCAAGTGCAGAGCTCAAGTTTTGCTATGCTTCGAAAGCACAGAAGGGGGCTCCCCATGCCACCTCAGAGGCAGCTACAGCAACAGGGCAAAGCACACTCAGGACTGATCCCCACACCTCAGGGCCACCAGCAGCAGAAGAGATGCTTACCTTCCCAATCCAAGGTTTCAAGAGGTTTAATAGCAAGTAATACTCAGTTGTAGTATCACTGTGATACAAGTAATATTTAAGGTCCTGGGCACTGCCAAGATCATCCACTCTCCACACGCAGAGGCCAGAAAAGTATAGCAGCAACTACAGCATCCTTGAGAGCCACCCAATGCTCCAGCTGTGGGGAATGCAGTAAGTACAAGTCCTGAAAGCTGCTGAGCTTTATGTTGCTTTAATGGCTAAGAGCAAGCTCCAAACTTGTCTGTCTAGTTTCAGCTTTCAACCACTACATCCAGCTACACCTTTATTTGCTAGATTGAGGAGCCCTCAAGAGTTAGTTCCCAGCACAGGTACCTGACTATTCAAACTCTGTTTATCTTATCAAGCTGAATGAGTCAGCCTTACTATAAGACCAGGGCAGACACAAAGCTCCTGCAGAGTACTTGCCTATTTTAGGCAGGCTAGGATGAGAAGACAGTATCAGTCACCCGTGAGCTCAGACCTACATCTCACACTGCAGGGCAACACTTGAGCTCAGGCACCACAGCTTACTTTGTGGACCCCGATGCCAGCAAGGCTCCAGCGCCACTGGCCAACCAGGACCCCAGCTCAAAACAATTCAGGGTCTCAACGATACTGTACACTTGGGTGAGAAGTCTCACATTGCAGTTTCACCCTGACAAACCCGCTAAAAGCTGCACAGAGCACACAGCAGACAAGGGCCCTCCTGGCAGCAGCCCTGAACCCAGACAACTATCCCCCCAAGTACTGGGAAAAATCTCACTTCAACCTGACACTAGTACAGAAGTCCCCATGAGTGTGAACAGCAACAAGTCCCTCTTACTGCTGTGTCCTGTGAAGCACCTCCAGCACCCCTATAGCTAGACACGCCACAGGGTGACAGGAGGCATTGGAGCTGTCCTGAACATGGGCTTTGGGCAAGCACCAGGACTCCTGCCAGGGCAGAGCTAGCAGTATAATGCTACAGGCGCTTAAGAGAAGGACCTATGCGTTTTCCACAGCTTCCCTACTCAGAACATCCTGCTGCATTCAGCTAACAGAGCAACCACAACTCCAGGGAATGTCCAAGGTCTTCGGGTCTTTGCAGGACATGGTATCCACACTGGCATGCTACACGGTCCCGCATTAGGCAGATGCTGAAGTGTGCCTTGCTCGGTGAGCAAATTTAGCCATGTCTCACCCTCCTCTGTCTCCCAAGGGGCAGCCCCTGGCCTCAGGGTGTTGGCAGCTGAGCTGCAAAAGGGAGAGTGTCTGGGAACCTGAACTCACCTCTACCATTTCCTCTGTGCACAACACCAGCACCTGATGTCCTTCTGCACTTTGAGAGGCATCTGCTCTTGCTGCCCTCCAATGCTACACCACACATCAGTGGCTGGTGTCTGTCCTCTCTGCACAAAGGAGCCACTTACTCTCCTTTGACTCCTCCTAGATCCTGATCCTCTTGTGCAAGGAACTGAGAGGAGACAGGGAACCCAAAGCTGAGCCTTGAACAGCTGAAGGGAAGTCAAGCAAATAGGTCCAAGTACCTCAAAGCACCAGGAACCCTTAGGGCCCCAACAAATCCTGCACAATACCTAGAAACCTTGCAACACTCTACCACCTCTCACCAACAGGGTGTCACTCCCCACATCAGTGAGAAAGTTTCCACTGTTTACAAGCCAGAGCACTGGGCCACAGTCTGTCCCAGTAACCAACATCAAGGATTAGATACTTGCTTACACCATGCAATGTGTAGACCGCACATCTCCAACAAGCTATACAGCTAATTAGTGCAACTTCAGCAAGAACAGCAAAACCCTTTATAACCAGCCCCAGCAGCCCAAGAGCAGTCAGATCACAGCATTGTGAACCACGACACTGACAGAACAGAGCTCAACCCAATTAATTGTGTTAACAGCGTCACAGGGTGCATCTCTCCCCACACAGCAACCATCTGCAAAAGACACTCAGCCCCAGCCATGCAACACCAACACTCCTACCTCATCAGCATTTGAATCAGAAATCAGTCCTATAATAAGCGTGAAAGCAAGCCACCCTAATCTCCTCACTAGTTTAATTACAGGCAGCACCAAAACAGTCTGGTAGGTGGCCACAGAGCTGCCACCCCAGGGAGAGCTGGCACAGGGCCCTTGCTGAACTGGCTGAAGCAGGCCTGGCTCCCGTAGCTCTCCCAAGGGAGCTGCAACCCTCAAAGGAAGGTCAGGAGATAAGCAGTTTGCCATCTATCAAACCAGCCTACATCCCTGACCTACAAGCTGGCAGCAAGGCTTGCTGTTTGATGCAACTCTGAGGAAGAGGCATCTTCATCTTCCAGCTCTCCACCACAGCAGCTGCCCAGCTTCCTGAAGCTCCAGCAAGTCACTATGGGGTCCAGCAGGGCCTGCATGCAGCTCCATGCATTCAGGGAGATGTTTCCCAGCAGAGATATGGGGACATGTGTTTCAGAAGCATCTGCCTCTATAGAAGAGTGGGATTGACCAACCCAGGGTCCAGTGGTGGGGCCAGGAACAGACAGGGCTGTGCACAGCACACACTCATGTTGTCATCAAACCATCACCAAGAGCTGTCAGTCACAGCTCCAGAAGCTCTCCTGAGCTTACACACAAGTGAATCCAGCAAGCTGAGGAAACAAAACCATTCCTACCCTGAACAACACCCAAGCAACAAGGCGGCCAGAACAAGACAAGAGGGAGAAGGAGCTCAGCCAGCCCTAAGCAGCAAAACCCTGTTCTTTATCAGCTCTGCTGCAGGATTGCTCTAAAGTTTACAGGTAAAGCCTAGAAAACTGGATTTGGATCTCCTCCTTCTGTCCCTCTGTGCTCAGGCAAAAGGGAGAGGGGCTCGTAACAAGACAGCGCACACTTGCTTCCCACACAGCATCTCAGGGCACCAGCTCAAGCACAGGCAGCAGAGAGTACTCAACAGGAGAGCTGGATTCAAGTACACCTGCATTACAGCAAACGATTTTAGCCATCTGACTGCAGATTCAGTTAAGGCACTGTCGTCCACATGTTACTAAAGTCACACTGTTCCCTCAAAAGAAATCACGGCCTAAAGAGGTGCCTGTGAACCAGCTCACAGGGCACAGAAGACCAGTCTGGCAGGTGAGCATGATCTGCTATGTTTCAAGTGTGGAACACCATACCAGCACATCAGCGCAGGGCAGCAGCTCTCCTAGCCAGGCATCGTGGTTCTGAGCATTCAGCACAGACTCTGATCAGAGTCTGAGAACAAGCAGCCCCAGAACTCTCAGCCCATGACATAACTACAAAGTCCACAAGGAAACTTCATGCTAACACCACCAGGTAAGTTTTCCTACTTGAACTGCATCTATTTGTCACTTCCTCTGGCTCAGCGACCTCATGCTGAGTGTCGAAGGACACCGCTAACAGCTTGCTGCCATCTACTCTGCATCAGTGTACTCTGAAGTCAGCCTAGGAGGACTGTGTTCACAGAGAAGGGATCCAAACTCTTAAACCCTCAATACGCAACAGCTCTTGCAAGAGCTGCGCTGCAGCTGGCACAGGAGTCACACTGGCTGGGTGCTGCTCCTGGCACATGGGCTGCCAGTGGTGGGAAGTGACCTGTCTGAAGCTGAGGAGTTTCCCCATCGTCACCAAGTGTGTGTCAATACCCTCCTTCCACTATCTCAAGCAGTGGCTGTGAAACCCTGAGGCCTTTGGGTAACATCCTATGAACAGAGATTAAGCTGTTCTATTCCCATGCTCACTGGGAGCAGAGAGGGCAAGAGGAGACTGCCAGATTAGCAGGCAAGCTCTGCAGAGCCTGGGCAGTCAGCATGGCAGCCCACAAGCTCTGGGAAGGAGCAAGCCCATTGCAATAAGGTACTGATAACCTTGTACAAAAAACAAGGCAGGTAATCAGACTTCAAGGTCCCACAAGAGCATACATGGCAGTAAAAGGCCTATATGCACAGCACACAGTGGGGCTTTTTTCAGGGACAGCACCTCCCCAAGCTGATCAGGCAAGCTGTTAGGGGTAGGTTTATTCCTTATCACATTCAACACCAGTGGCTGCATATTCAGGGCACTGGTATCAGTACAGATGAGAGTAGTCAGAGAAAAAGCAGGGAAAAAGCAAAATTAGGCATGAAGTCTGACATAGCAAAGAATGAGGGAGTAAAGAAATGAGGGAAGAAAAGAAACAGAGGGTGAGATACCTACAGAAGTGGAAAATAAGGTATTTCCTTCCCAAGCTAACCATACCAAGCTGTGTCCACTCCCTCGTGCAGCACCAGCTGAGCACGGAAGGAGGTGAAGATGGCTGGGCTCCCTCCCTGAAGGGATGGCACCCATCAGCCCCCCCAGATGACAGGAGAGCATTTGGGACAGACAGAACCAGGGCAGCAACAGAGGAGGACAGGCAAGATTAGACCAAGCCAGGCTGGCTCCTGACACCTGTTTCCAGATCTAGGTCAAGCCTTCCAAAGCCCTCTAGCAGATGAACACAGAGCATCTCTACCTGGAGGTGGGACGCACAACACCAGAGCATTCATCTCTGTGGTTTTAATCATTATGCAAATGCCTTACCACAAGGCTTCATCTCTGTTCCCACAGTCATGTCTATGATCACTACACTGTAATGATTACTGTACTCTGTCCCAACCAGGCCTACATTAATTGGGCAGGCACACCAAGACAAGTCAGATATTAGAAGTCTAAAAAGCAAGATGCAGGAAGGACAGACTCCTGAAATGCCTCCAACAGCTCTGTTTGGACCAGCCATGAAGCCCAAGTGTGAACCCAGAGCCACTTGTCATTGAGACAAGAGGTCACTGTCTGGAAATCACCATGACATCTGCTTTGGACCCCCATACCCTCTGCACCAAGGCAGTACAGTCACATAAACACCCTCTAGCAAGGGAAGGGATGTTCACTGGCAATGCTAGAGCTGCCAGAGACTCCAGTAGCACAGTAGAAGCACCACAGACCCCAACAGGGCTGAGGTTTAACAGATACCACCTTTAACATGGGTCACAGCCCACCACACACATGAAAAGACGAATTTGGCACGATTATCACAAGTGTACATGGACCACTCCAAGCCAGGGCCTGCTGTTCCTGCTGCTGGTCCTGTACAGCCAGATAAAGCCTCTTAGGGTTAAGTAGAAGCAGCATGAGATAAAACTCTGTATATATAAAGAGAAAAATCTATTAACAAACCATGAGAGTTGATCTGATCCACAGGGTAAGAGCACTCCTTGTAGCCAGGATGGACAACTTGCTGCCTAGTGACAGTTTACCAATCTGATCCATCCCACAGAGAAGGAACAAGCAGAAATTAAACACCCTGAGAGATGCTAAGGGAAAAAAATCAAGAACCACGAGACCTGGTTACCACATCCCCAGCCCCAAGCCACTGAAGTCTCAGATAACATCCCGGCACAGACCTGCTGGTGGGGAGCTGGCTGTGGCAGCTGCAACATGCCATCTCTGAGCAACAACAGCCTCAACTCCTGCAGGGAAAAGCCCTGGCTCCTGGGGACCAGCTCCTCCCTGCAGGAGCCCAGGCTGCCTCACCTGTCTGACTGGTGAGAACCAGACTTTCCAGCCCTAGTACTCCCACCATCCACAAGCCAGCAGGGCACATGCTAGCACAAATCCAACAGGATAGCACAGAAACACCAAAGATATCTTGGGCCATCACAGGCACCACTCCCAGTATCTCCTGTAAGCTTCTTCCTAAAGGAAGGATCTCAGCCTGAGCATTGTCTGGGCTGTAACCCCAGCAGAAGAGGGGAAAGCATTCACCCACAACCTTCAAGGACAGTGCCAAGCTAAACACATAGCAATGCACCTGCTCCTGATGACAGCTTCAAAGCTTCCTGGGGATGCAAAGCTTTCCTCCGCTAGGAGACAAAGGAGACACTATGCACCTTGAATAAACTCAATTATTTTCACCTCCAATACATAGTGCAAGACACCTCTACACCAGATCGAGTTTTTACTATCCTAGCCTCAGCTTTAACAGTACTTTATCTCATATTACGTTTCTGCCCTGAAGGACTAGATATAATCCCCCCCATCTCACAGACTTTCAAGAAACAGAGGTGAGGATACAATGCAGGGCAGGACTGTGGAGGCACAGGCTGTGTGTGCAGCATGGTTTAATCCCCACAGTGAGATGCAGCAAGGAGATGCTGCAACAGCTGGCATTGTGCTACTTCTCAAAGGAACAGACTGTCAGCAGGAGCTCACACCCATGAGCTAGAGGGGCTTCCTAGAAAAGAGACACAGCAGTCTTGGTCAAGCCCCAGGGGTTCAGCCAGCTGTTTGACTCTCTAAACCATCCTCAAGAAGCTGCCCAGCAGGTCTGGTGGGAAGGTCAGCTCCATCCAGCAAGGAATCTGCCCTGGCTGCATTCTGGCAGAAGAGAACATGGTCAATTTGGGATGGATGCACTGCTGCATAGGCAATTCTGGCCTCCAAGACGGGAAGAGATGCTCTACTGGAACACACTAGCAGGGAAAGCACCCAATATTATCCCATGCTGTCCACTGAGCATAGGAAGGTGTGTTTACCTCACTTTTTCCTGCCCTTGGGACTCCAGAACCAAGGTGGTCCATCATGGGGAAAGCACCTCACAGAGCCCCTGCAGAAGCAGCCAGGCACAGTGGCATACAGACTGTCCCCCCCAAAGCCTTCCCTCCTGTCAATGCCTGTGCACTTACACTGCTGCAGAGACCAAAAACAAGCAGCTTTCCTACTGCCTCTTCATTATAAGGGAGGAACAAACCCTCATAAGAGACCTACAGACCAACTCTAGTGCTGCCTGTGAAAGATCAGATGAGCATTTGTCCATGGTTATTAAACCTGCAGTTTCCCTGCAAGCACAGAGCCTTGTAGCCCAAGGTGAGCTTGCAGCCAGGCTACTGCTGCCACCAGGAGGGTGACAGGGACCTCCTCCTCCTCCCACCGGCGTTCCAGAGCAAGGGCCAGAGGGAGGCCAAGCACCTACACGAGCAGGCACTCAAAGCTAACATTGTGTGGCAGCAGCAGGGCAGGCCTGGTACTGCCACCCTGCCCGGAGGAGGAGGGAAGAGCCATCTCAATGGCACATTGATGTGCAGGAGAAAGCTCTCCGGCCACTGAGCAGCAGTGCTGCCAGCGGAGGCTGCTCTCGCCCCGCTGGCCCACAGCTTTCCTCAGCAGCTCAGCATCCCCACAGCTCTCAGCCAGGGCCGAGCTCCACAGCCGCACCAGCACGGAAAGTGTTGGGGAGCCAGCACAGCCGGCGTCCCCATACAACGTCCCCCATGTGCCTCGCTCCCACCCTCAGCAATGTGGCTTCAGCACAGGCCCCTTGCCCCGCCGCCGGCTGGATGGAGCGCGGCGGCCCGCGGGGACCCGTCCCGCCGCCTCCAGCCCGGGAGCGGGAAGCGCGGGCGGCTCCCGGCGCGGCCTCGGGGTGGGGCGCCGCCGGGGCCTAGCGCCGCTGCGGGCCCCGGAAGCGCCGAGCCGCGGCCCGGCCGAGCGCCGGCACCACCGCCAGCGGGGCCTGTACGGCCGGGCCCGCGGCTGCCACCCGGCTGGGGCTGCGGAGAACGGCCGCTGCGTGTCCCAGCGAGACCCCGCGCCGCTCCGCGGTCACCGGGGGGGTTAAGCCACCCTCCAGTGAGCCCCGGGTGCGGCCTGTGCTGCTGCCGGCTGGAGGAACGGGCCGGGACCAGACACGGAGCTGTCCCCAGCCGCAGCAGAACCACCAACAGCGCGATGCCGATCTCCTTCCTGGAAGC
This sequence comes from Streptopelia decaocto, assembly GCF_964273445.1. Classification (NCBI taxonomy): domain Eukaryota; kingdom Metazoa; phylum Chordata; class Aves; order Columbiformes; family Columbidae; genus Streptopelia; species Streptopelia decaocto. The sequence continues at coordinate 5,378,456 of NC_138659.1, read as the reverse complement.
TCTGCAGCCAGCAGATTCCGAGCCGGGAGGAAACAAGCCCCTGGCTCAGGGCCCATGGCTGCCAGCAGCAGGGAGGCAGCCCCAGCACAGCCAGGAGCCCGTCCCCAGCATGGCCACTGCACACAAACCTGCCGGGATGGAGACCAGGGTGTTCGTGGCCAGGGTACAGCCAGCAAGGAGACACTAAGTCCTCCCTCCTGGCAGGCTGGGAAAGCATCCCAAGCACTGCACCGAGACAGCACAGAGGGGACTCTGGCATACAGCTGCCCCCAAGGAGGGCAACTCGGCTGCGGGAAGATTACACCCTTCCCTGGGCACCCTAGAGGGTGCCCCGGCACAGCGGCACCAGGTCATGAACCAGGGGCGCTGGGCGTGCTGCAACTCCTCACAGCATCAGCTGCTCTTAAAAACTATTTTAACAATCCAACTCGGATTCCACTTACCTTCCTCCTGGCAGGCTTGCACACCACTGGCTGTCACATAGAGCCACACCGCTTATCACAGTTATCCCCCGCTCCAGGGGGGTGACAGCCCCCACCAGCACCTTCCTGCCTGTTGGCAGCCGCACCCAGCCTCACCATCTGCCAAGGGCATGTCACAACACCCTTCCCGCCCATCTGGCCACAACCTCCCCAAACTCATCCCTCTGACGCTTTGGCGATGGAGATATCACCCACCTCCTCCCATGCTCTGGAGCATCCCAGGTGACAGGGACACAGGCACACACGAGCCTCTTCCCACTGTTTAGTGGCTGTCAAGACAGCACATGGCCTTGCCAGGGCAGGGCCCACCATCTGCAACAGGCAAAGCTTCACTCCCAAAGCAGCTAAACCCCACTAAGGCCTCAGCACTTCCCTGATCTGTAACTACCTTCAGCAAACAGCCCCAAAAGCCCTTCCAGCACCATCAGCAAACCCCAACCCACCAGCGAGCTCAGAGACCTCCTCCTAAGCCTCTTCAAACTCCCCACACACAATAACCTGAAAGGACCCCTAAGAAAGACCAGGCACCCTCAGGCCAGCCCCACCAGGCAGAGCTGAACCCATCATTCATCTCCCCTGCAGGTTCGTCATTCCCTCCCAACACCCACCGGCCCGGCGGGATATTCCTTTCCCCCACGTGTACCCCATCCCCCCGTACCGCACGCACTCACCACCAGCCGCACCCCGCTCTGCCCGCCACCACCGCTGCCCCGCCCTTAAATAGGGCTGCCCTACCCCCCTCACCGCTGCCGATTGGCCTAGGGGGAGAGCTCCACCTCCTGGGGCGGAGCTCGCTACTTGAGACCAATCGGCGCTGGCGTCGGGGCCCACCCATTCCGTGGCCACGCCCACATCGACAGCGGCTGGGAGATCGGGGCCGCGCAGCGCCGTGACGTTTCGGGACGGGGGGTACTGGCTTTTGGGGCGGTTTTGGCTGATTTTTAGGGAAGGGGAAGCAGGCTGAGGAGCCCGAGGGGCAGCAGGAGGAGGAAAAAAATGGAAAATAACTGGGAAAAGGTCGCGGGTCTGGCCAGGGTTTGGGTGCGGTGTGGAGGGTGGGCTTGAGAGTGATGGTGAGGGAAGTTGGGGACAGAGGTCCGAGCACTGCGCTCACCCACCTTTGATTCTCACACCCGCCTCTGCTTTCCCGGGTGCTCGGGAAGCAGAGCTGGTCCTGTCCTAGTACAATGCCAACTGGACATCTATTGCAAATGGGAGTCCCAGTCCTGCAGGCTCCCCCAGGGTGGCCACGGTGCTCCCCAGCAGGCGAAGCAGCCGCGCGGTGGGTAGAGAGGCCGAGCAAAGCCTGGGTTGTCATCAGCAGCCAAGGCACAGTCTCCTGGTCACCCGCAGGCAGTGGGGAACACCTCTCCACAGGAGTTCAGTGTCAGCAGGAGGCCCTCAACTTCAGTGGTTTGGGTAGACTCTTCCAGTCTTAACACTTACAAAACAACCAACGACAAATCAATAAGCAAGTGTCACATACAGTCACTTTTCTTTTGGCGGTAACACCACAACAGCTACCGCAAGTATTTGGTAACACAGGACAAAAGGATGCCCCAGAGATTTTAAGTGTGACTGCACACTGTCTCCAGCACCACTTCACGGTGTGCTGTCTCCACAGACCTAACAAGCTTCATCTTAAAGAACGGCTGGGCTTCAACTTGTGTTTGTCTGATCTGAAGGCAGTTTCAGAATTCATTGTTCTAATTGTTAGGAACTATCTTCTCAATTCCAGCTTATATTGATGCACGGCCAGTTAATATCCATTTGTTCTGTGCCATCGTTGTCTTTTGTTTTACATACAGCCTTACCTTGGTATTTATGCTCCAATGTATTTGTAGACAGCAATCATCTCCCTCTCAGCCATTACATGGAAGACTGAACAAGTATTTACAGCATTTTCTTACTAGCCAGTCTGTCCCTGCATCTACTACCAGGGAAACTCTTCTGGCCGTCTCACTGTTCAAGTTCCCTCTCTGAAGACAAGTGACCAGAAGTGGTCACAGACAGTGCTCTCCCAGTGAGAATTCTCTGTCTGGATACAGCCAGGGCTGCATTCACCCCTCAGTCCCGCTTTGCAGTGACAGGTCAGAGCTCCTCTCTGGCCAGTTACTCCCGTAACTCCTCTGCAGGTGCTTGCAGCTCACAAAGTCCCCCAGATGAAGTAATGAACTACACTCCTGGTGACTACAGCATTTCTTTACTCTCCTACAGTGCCAGTACTCTTAATATTTGTGCCACTCCTTAAGGAAATCAATCTATAAGAAGATCCACAAAGTAACTCAGTAGTAACCTTCTGTGTGTCCTGATATGCATCCTTTCACCAGGCTCTACTTTCATCTTGACCTTAATCACTCCTTCCCACGTGAAATTCCTGTGCTGGTTTCTGCCCTAATATCTACCAAGGTTCCCAGTTGGTCCCCAGGCTCCCAGCTCCTTCCCTGGAGTCCACACAGGGTCTATAGCTTTATAGAAAGGGGTTTTTAAACTATCGGCTTAGTCAGACATAATAGACTATATTTTATCCCACTTTTCATTTCCTGCCTATGTGCTGCATTACTCTTTAATTGAATAGTATTAACATCAGACCGGCAGGCCTGCAGCTGTCTGGATCACTCTTTCTCCCTTGTTAAGTACAGGCACCAGTCTTGTTTGCTATTCTTCACTTTTTTTTCCCCTTCTTTTATTTTGCACCATTAATCTATTTTTAGTTGTTTCGTGCTCCAGTTCAGAGGAAATCTTGCTATTTTGTTTGTCACGAAATGACAGGTCACCAGTGGATTCCTTCCCACTCCCTACTAGATACCTCATATCCCACATCTCATAGCTTTCTCCAAGCATTCTTTCTCTCCTCTGGATCCACCCTTGCTGGCAGGCTGAGCCCCAAATTATGCAGCCCAGCCTCTTCCTGCTATTGGAATAAATTTCCAGGTCACTCTCTTTTTTTTTCTCCTCTGAATGGAATTTCTTTTTCCTCTCTCTTGGTCCTGGACTCTTGTTCCCTGTTGCATTTGCCGTTTCCACTATTTTTCCTGTGGCGTATTTGCTCTTTGGATTTCCATTGTTATAGCATCTTCAGTTTCTCTACTTAATTCACCAACATATCCAATACATTTTTTTCCCATTTTATTTCTCCTTTATCAGTTGTTTTTTCTTTTCACACTCGCTTTGATGAGTTACCTTTGTCTGCCTTCTTTTACTGCTTATGCTCAGCAGGTGTCTGCAGTTCCTCAGCATTCTCCATTCCCACATTGCCCCCAAAGCTCCATCAGCCTGTGCAGGAGCTCACCTGGCCCAAGGACCCTGGGCTGCCGGAGCACCCAGGGGACCCAGTGCAGCGCTGGCCCAGTTTCAGCTGGCAGGGGGTGATGCAGAGTCCCCTCCTAACCCTTGGGGACAGGCCTCCAGCAAGGACTTGACTAATCTGCTGCATGTTGTGGATCTGGGTTTCTGCCTTCCAGGCTCTTTGGAAGCAGGGTAGCATGAGCACCCGTAGCAAAGAAAATCCCTCAAAAATAAGGGAGGTGAGGGAGACAAGGCCAGAGTGATGTGACCAGTTGTGTACATCCTGATGTTCCCAAAGTGGCTGGAGGGACACTTTTATAAATGGAGAATCTTCTGCTACCGTCTTGAATCCCGCCTGCGTGACCTGAAATCTGGGAGAGAAGCTGTTTGCAGCCAGCCAAGCGTGTTGTTTCGCTCTGACTGCAGTCTGGACCGTCAAACCCGAGATGATTGTGTCACACCCCTGCACACGGGTGTCCTTCCTGTGCCAACTGCTCCTGCAGCAGGCAAAGCCCTCCAGGTCATTAACTCTTCACCTGCGATTCAGGACACAACCTGGCTGTTGTGCTCGTGGTTGCAGCAGCCTGGGCTGTGCCAGGCTCCAGCTTGGAAGAGCTTAAGCTCCTTCCTCCATTGCTTATCTTCAAGAACAACACACCATAAGTCACTGTAGATTTAGTGAGGGTCTTGCTGGTCCTCCTCAACATGGAGACTGGTCAGATGGAGGTGAGCATGAGTCTCTGCAATCCTCCTTTCTGTTGTTCCCTCCACCAGTCCTCATCTTCTGCTTTCTCCTTGCTTCTTGCAGAGCCAGGTGCACCTCTGTTTCTCCTTTTTGCTCTGTCTTGGTGCAAAAAGCAGCTGTGCACTAACGTGACTTGCTGAAGGCACAAAGGTGGAAGCCATCATCACTGCAGAGGATCGTCAGACTATCAGATGGGAAGGTCTGGAGGAGCTAAGCAATGAAAAAGGAATGAACTTCAATGAGAGGTTATGACCTTAGGAATTAGTAACGATAATTTCTTCTGCATGTGATGAGAGAAACTGCTGGTGTAGTTTCTCAGTGTTGTACCTTTTCTAGTGCCAGTCTCGAAAGAGTGGCTTAGGATCCCCATGCAGATAGGTGGGGAAAAGCGGGGGGGGTTCAGACCCTCCACATGCTCAGTTTTCATGACAGAGATAGAAATTGTCAAAATCCTGGCTTTCTGGGGAACTAAACCATCTTTTTGATCATGTCTGATTTATGTAGTAAGTTTATATTTTCTTATTCACTGACTTTATAAATATGAATTCATTTTTTTAAATACTGAAAAATTGAATTGTGAGTTTTTTATGTGGAAAAAACATTCGCATTATTCAACTTGAAAAATCTAAAAGATAATAGGAACACCAAATGAATTTAGTGAAATTAAACACGTGCCCTGTAATTTTTCAGTAATGTATTTGACATACATAGTTAGCAAATTCACCTAACTTATTACACCTGGAGAGTGAAAAGACAATTTCCAGATCTTCCCATCCTTTTATTTTAAATCAAGAAAAGCCAGTGATTTTGCATGTGATCGAATAAAACCACTGAATGTAAATTGGCTCTCTAATGTTTAAGCTCTTCTCCCATGGTTGGACCCTAAAGCATTATCAGCCACACATCAGCGCTGCACACCTTCTCTGCGACTCCACAACAAAAACTGCAAAACATCCAAGAAAAGCTATTACACCACCTCTGTCTACACTGAGAGAATAAAGAAAGGCTTTCCTGGCCACTAAAAGTGGAGACACATGACACTATTTGGAGCCTGAAGGACCAGTAAGTGCCAAAATGCCTGTTTGCGATTTCAACAAGTGGAGATGGGCAGATAGGCCATGCCCAGCACGTATGCTTCCTTCCACGGCTGATATCAACATTAAGCGACTCATCTTGTGCAAACTTTTGTCTGTTATTTTTGCTGATTACATCATCCTGACAGCAAAGGCCAATTACCCCATCGCTGTCAGTGTTGCCCTCTTCCCCCTGAGCCACAAGAACTACCTTCACTCCCGGAATCCAAAGTCCCCGGAAGCCCCTCAAGCGACCAGCAAATAACTCACATTTCTGTAGCCAGCAGGCATGAAATGACCCCGACGAAATCCCTGCTGTAACATGATGCTGTAGTTTTACTTTAAAACATCACCCAGAAAAAGGCACACCGTGAGATAAAAGGCAGAAGCATCACCCCGAAGCTTGCAGGCATGCTGGTGGTGTGCTGGGGCACAGGTGCTTTGATGGCAGACTTTTACCCCGGTGTGTTTGATTGCTGGACTTTGCCTGACAGCTGGCTGGGCAGCACACATGACTAGGTTTCCTGCTGGGACCAGAATTCTTTATCAGCTGCATAAAAGCCAGCAGCCTCTCCAGGGTGAGCCCTGACACCTACTTCTGTGGGCTGGCAACACCACCCTAGCGATGAGTGACACTCTGGGGTCCTCCACAGACACGTCAGAAGTCTCAGCTCACACCGGACCTGCTAAAGCATCCCTGTTTGTTCCTGTGGCCTGTAGGACAACATAATAGAATAACGGTGCTTGTTCCAAATCTACACAAATCCTGTGTGGGGAACAGGCGGCATGGCTGGAGCAAGGCACCCAAGAAGACTAAAGCCTGGAGAAGCCCATTCTTCAGTGCTTCTGTATGACAGGAGTCACGGCAGGACCAGCTCAAGGCCCAGAACAGACCAGTGAGAGGGTGGAAAGGGCCAGGAGCTTTGAGGGCTTCAACACACACAGCACAACAGGAGTCCTTGGTCACCAGTGCAAGCATTTGTGATTTTCCACATGCAGGATACTGATGGCAGAAGACCATGGCAGCCCTGTGAGCTCTGCCGCTGGTAGGGACCTGAAAACTGGCCCTTCTCAGGGAGCTTTCAAGGCTGTCTCGTGGGCACATGCTCCTAGAGAGAGACAATGCAGGTGGTGGGAAAGCCCCAGTCCTGCTCCTCCCCAGGATCTCTCTTTTCAGCTGAAACCATTTAATTTTATCTCTGTGATTTAGAGCCCACAGGAGCTGACTGGCTCCAGCAACCTGTCCCAGACTGCCTGGAACCTGAGAGGGCATCTTGGCAAAGCCAGGTGACTTCTTCACTCCCTGCAGGCAGTTGGAATTATGGTCAGACTTGGTGACCTGACACCCACATGCCACACTCCACAACTGCATCCCAGGGCTGCCCTCCTAACATGTGGTGCAGCATTGCCACGCAGCCCCATGGAGTGAATAAAACCAGAAGAAAAACACCTCCCAAGTGTCCCAGGCTTTGCTGGGGACTTTCCTGGAAAGATTTAGCTTTGATCTGAAGTGGCCACAGTCCCATGCAGAAGCTGCCCAGCCCAGTGGTTCTAGGTGCTGCAGCTCAGCCATGGGGCAGCGGGGCTGCAGCAGACACTGGTGCAAGCTGCCAGGCGTCAGGCTGAGCACACTGCTGGTCACTCTGTGGGACTAAGCTACAGAAAGGATGTTGTCAGAGCGGAGGATTGTTCTGGGAGAACAGGCTGCACAAAGAGGGATTGTTTTTCTGTGAAATGAGGCCGTGTTTTAGCTCCAGCCGGGGCTGCGCTTTGCCTGCCTGTCCAGGCTGCAGCAATGCTGAGTGCTCCCCAGCGGTTGCCATCCTCCCCAGCCTACCTGGCATCTTCTCTGCTTCTGAGGTTCTCCACTGGTGTGGTCAGCAGCACAATGCGTCCCCTGAGAGCCGGAGTGGGGGTGAGGAAAAGGAAATTCAGGGATAAGAGAATCCGTGGCAGGTCCTGCCATGGGCTCCCACACCTGCCTGGCAGGTCTGAGGGGCACCGGGGCAGGGGAGGGCAGCAGTGGGGCAGCTCTCATGGCGAGGAGCTGCAGTGTTTCTCCCAGATAGTCAGGAGCAACCGTCCTCCCTTGGAGGAACAGATATAACCAGGAGGCAAACAGAGATACGCAGTAAACTGCTCCAAGATAGTGGGCAGAGAACATAATGGCCTCCTTTCTGCAAATACGTCTCAAAAAAAGTGCTGTTTATGGCAGGCATCACAAGCGTCCTTGGGTGCCCTTGTGCTTGCATTGTGTGTGGGGACAAGCGTCTTGCAGTCAAGCACCAGCAAGACACAGCAGGGAGCACAAGGCATGAAGACATGAAGGAGAGGGAGCTGCACGCTCAGATTCCTGCTAATTCCTGTTTTCTTTCATTCCCTATGTGAGTGAACACAAATGGTTAAGAGCGAGGGTGGGCGCACCCACAGAGCCAGCGTGAGTCACCCCTGGCTTGGCAGCTGCCCTGGGGCTTCCGCAGCCCTGGGCTACCCAGCCCCGAGCTCTGGTCCTCCTGCCTTGTCCTGCTGCCCAGCTGCCTGCCCAGCCCGGAGTTCTGGTCCTGCTGCCCGGCTCCCTGCCCAGCCCATAGCTCTGGTCCTGCTGCCCGGCTCCCTGCCCAGCCCATAGCTCTGGTCCTGCTGCCCAGCTCCCTGCCCAGCCCGGAGCTCTGGTCCTGCTGCCCGGCTCCCTGCCCAGCCCGGAGTTCTGGTCCTGCTGCCCGGCTCCCTGCCCAGCCCATAGCTCTGGTCCTGCTGCCCAGCTCCCTGCCCAGCCCATAGCTCTGGTCCTGCTGCCCGGCTCCCTCCCAGCCCGGAGCTCTGGTCCTGCTGCCCGGCTCCCTGCCCAGCCCGGAGCTCTGGTCCTGCTGCCCAGCTCCCTGCCCAGCCCGGAGCTGTGGTCCTGGTGCCCGGCTCCCTGCCCAGCCCGGAGCTCTGGTCCTGCTGCCCGGCTCCCTGCCCAGCCCGGAGCTCTGGTCCTGCTGCCCAGCTCCCTGCCCAGCCCGGAGCTCTGGTCCTGCTGCCCAGCTCCCTGCCCAGCCCAGAGCTCTGCAGCGTGGGGCTGCACATGGTGTGTGCTCCCCCAGAGCCCCACACAGTCAAGTCACAACCTGGTGTGTTGTTCCACTGGCTGGAGCAAAACAGGCTGTGGTACGATGGTGAATGTTGACGATGACTGTGGTTGTTTCTATTGCTGCAATGCCCATGGGAGCCTAAAAATACAAAACCAAGCCAGCCAAAATTGTGGCTGCTCGGCCTCACACAGAACACATTTCTCACGGGGGCAGAAGCTGGTCCTGTACTAGCTACTGCCGTTAGCTCTTTAGGTGGTGCTTTGAAGTCCTGCCACGCTGCTGCAGCAGAGCAGGAGGCATCTCTCCCTTCCCACCCAGCAGGACGCTGACTTCAGTGCTGCATCAGTACCGAAAAGAAACTCCACGTAAACATCCACCTCACACTTCAAAGCCCAGTTCCTGCGGGAGCAGCGCACCTCTGTGCTATGTGCCAGGGTGGGTGACAGACGTGTCCCACCAAGGCCACCTGGCGATAGGCACAGCAGGGACAGTTCTGGGTTCAGAAAAGGAACATCCTGGGAAATGCTGCAGCTTCAAAATCACACCCATGGACAGAAACCCCTTTGGCCCAAAGCATGGTCAGCAAACACTCAATGAAAACAATAACGCGAAAGCAGGCTGGGGCACAGTCTTCAGTCACAGGAAAGGATGTGCCATGCTATGAAGCACAGTGAGGCCTTAGCACCGCTGCAAATTTGGTGTAGAAACTGCTTGGACTTGGCAGTAGTAAAGGGAGAAACTTTGAACCAGGCGGGTAAATCAGTGACAGAATCTGAGCAGCAGTGATGAGATGGCTAGTGCAGGAACCACAGCTCTGGGTCCCCTGAATATGGAAAACATGTGTCTCAGTCAGAAAAATACATGCAATAATTTCCTTTCATTAAAAAAAAAAAGACCATAAAAAGACAAAATCTTCTCCTTCAGAGGGGCCAGCCAGCACACTTTGCATTACTCTTACACACTCCCTCATGTAAAGAGTTACCCCTGAGCAGATTCCAGTTTTCCATTAATTTTTAAGTGCAGGTTTCCACCAAGGCCATGTTCATGGATCCAGCCAGAGAGCTACAGTATCATAAGGACAATAAACAAACTGTGGAGTCCTATCAGCCTGAACTATTTTTATGGCTTGTATTACAAATACATCCAAACATCCTGTCTCTCAAGCATGTACTTTTACTACCCCAGCATCCGTCTGAAGAACGTAGTGGTGACATTTTGCTTCTAAGACAGATGAAGATTTACTGCACTCGGTTGAAAGGAGGAGCTCCATGGGTGCTCCAAAGGACCTCTGTATTCTTTTGTAGGCATCAACTGTCATGTAGACATGATCTGCTCCCCCAGGGCCACCAAGCTCATGGGGAAAGCCCAGGGGATAGCAAAGAGCCAGCCTTGGGTTTCTCCTTCCACCATGGGGCCATTTTCCCTCTGTTTGTTTGTGCCTTTGACTTTCAAGCAGCTCCTGAGCTTTTCAGTGGCCAGTTCAGATGCATGTTTTGCTGCTGTTTCCATGCTTTTGTCCCTCCTCCGTGAGCTGCAGGTCAAGCTAACTTGGGAGCGACGCAGATGCAAAACTCGGCACCTTAAAAGCTCTATAGGTTAAAAAAACCCAAAAGTGTTACGGTTTCTTTTTTGAACAAAAGAATCCACCTGTGTGTGTGGGGACACAACAAGAGAACCCACACAAGGCACATGTTTGTTGTGCTGACCAGTGGATGCAAAGAGGTACAGGGAGGTGGTGGCATCATGCCAAGCTTTGTGGCTTCCAGAAGCGAGCTGGCCCAGGGCAGCGGCAGGACAGGCTGGATGCGCAGAACGGGCTGGGAACGGTGGGACTGTGGATAGCTGGGCAGGAAGGAAAGGCAATAAATACCTCGCTGCCGTGTTTGGGAGGAAGCCAGATGAAGCATTCCTGTCACGAGGGTGAAATGCTTTCCACCCTAACAGTAACTCAGGAAGACGTTAAACAAAAGTTGCATAAGGCAAATGTTAAAAACTCAACAGTCTGGCTACCCTGCATCTCGAAATTAAAAACAAAGAAAAAAAAAAAGCAAAAAAAAAGCTGTTTAAAAATCCAAACTGTTAATACTGGCATCCAGTAAGACAGGGAAGCCTGGAGAAACTCCAGAGAACAATCAAGCTGTTGTTGTGCCAGCATTTAAAACAAATAAACAGGATGGCCTTGTAAACAGGTGTGTCTATTCAACAGTCATAACATGCAAAATAATGACAGAAAAATATGTGATCATATCTGTGAAGACTGAAAGCAGAGAAATATAAATACCAATCATCAGGGAGTACAAAAAATAAACCTCTTAAACTAACATGATAATTTTTGTGGCGCTCTGTATCGGAGAGTAACCTGCTGGTGCAGCGGCGTGTGTGATCAAGGAGCAACCTGGCCAAGTGCGAGACAGCAGAGGAGATGCTCCCCGGGGAATTGGTACCGAGGTTGCTCTTCTAGCAGGGAATGTTAAATAGCATAAAGCCAATGACCTGGAAGGAAACAAAGTCATGACGGGTAAAGCACGATGTTCTGGAAGCCCGGAGCATGTCAGCAATCTGGAGCCCTTGGGATCCCCAGGACAGTGGGGCTGTGTGATGAAGGGTGTCCATCCTCTGCACCGGCGCCTGATGGGTGCTGGTGGGGATCTTGGGGGCCAGAACAGACCAGCGCCCGTGCTCTCCATCAGGCTTCTGTGCCCTAGCTGGAGCCCAGACAGCCCAGCAGCGCCTCCTGAACCAGGGCTGAGCCTCCTCCTTGCCAAAATTATCCTATTAGGAAGAGATGGGCTCAAAAAGTGATTGGACACAGCAGGGGAAAAAACCCTGAGGGCTCAGTGTGGCAGCATGTCTGATGCTTGCAGGGAGAGGGCTGTTCCACGAGGGGCTGCTGGGCCCCTGCCACACCAGGCACAGACGGAGCCTTTGCCCTGACCCAGCAGGGCCGATGCTTTTATTCTGACACGGTACGCAGGGAATGGTGAATCCCTGTTGGACTTGCAGGCCCACGGTGCCAAGCAGTGGACCATGAATTTCCACCCTGACTTTATGGGTAAAAGGCCTATTCCTGTTCGCTATTTAAACATTCAAGCACTGGCAGTGACTGATTAGCAGGGTAAAGTTGTTTTGTATTTGAAATTCTCTTTCCCACAATTAGAATAGCATGTCCTGGTCCAGTGTCCCAAAGGACACAGATACATAAGATTTGGACGTGAGCCAAGAAGTGGAAAATGGAAAATATGCCTTAACACAAAAGGGACTTTAATCAGTTCAGTTTGTGGTAAAAAAGGATCAGGAAAGCTTGATCATAATATCCGACTCCTCTCTCTGGAACTCAGGGGCTCACTCCCTGGCTGAGAAGATCCAGAAGGGAACTAAAGCAATGCAGCCCCAATATAAACTGCAATAAGAAAAGTAACCTTAAGAACAACCTAGCAGCCACTGCTGCAGAGATTATCAGTTCAACTGTTTTCCTAACAACAGTGCTCCAATTTACACAAGAACTAATTCAGGGCAGCCTGTGTCATGCAGGAAGTTACGCCGGCCTCCCCGTCTCTATAATCTACGGAAAAAAACCCTGCCTGTATTTCCCTTCCTCCCGTCCAAGTGTGTGAAAGGTCTGGCCTGCCCCTCTGGAGGCGTTTTCGGGAGAGCCGGGTTAGCGCGGGTAGCAGGCACCGCGCTCTGCCTGTGCCCCAGCCTGCCCCACGGCCCCGGCGCTCCCGTGCTGACACATTTTAGCTTTATAAGGAAGCCGGTCTGAGGCGACAAAGTGAAGCAGATTCTTAATGCTGAGGCTCTGTGGATGATGAGTGCCGGGGATCTGACATGTGTTCCTCTGACAGTTTTCTGCATGCCTTCCCAGCCAATGCAGGGACGTGAGACAGAGCAGGGAACAGCCGTCCCTGCGGTGCTCAGCCCGTCATAGGGCACAACCCTGCAGGCTCTGACTCCCCTGCCAGCAGCTCCAGGCCCCACAAAACCCCTGCCCGGAGCCAGCGGTGTGGCCCTGCCCTCACACCAGCTCCCCGTCATGGTCAGTGGCTCCCGAGAGAGCCGGGAGCTCCGCGTTCATAAGGAGCAAAAACCAATCCCATCCGTCTGGCTGGGCTGGTGCCATCGCGGACACGTCACCGAGCTCATTTGTAGTAGAGCGGCTTTGCTTTTCGTATAAGCTGCTTGTGCTTCCAGCTCAGCTTCCTACTTCTCAGTTCAGTGCTTTTCAAGGGCCCACACTTCAAAATGGGTCAATAACTGCCCTAGTCACAGCTTTATGGAAGGTTTTGTTTTGGGAGAACAGCCCACAGCCGCTACGAATAAGCTGGATCTGCTTAGCTCAGAGGCAAGCAGTGCGGGAGCAGCTGCAGGCTGTATCTGCTGAGTGGAGATTTCCTCACCCGTAAGATTGCTGACAGATGCTATTGAGTAAAATACAGTGCTGGCTTTCACCACAAGTCCAAAGGGAAGTCCAGGCAAGAGCACCAAGAGGCAGAACGATTGTCTTTAGGATGGTGCTCTATGTACTGACATGCTCTGTGGGTATGCATCGCGTCCCCCTATTCTCCAAATAATTTCATTAGGCAGATATGTTACAACTCAAGGGCAGAAAGTAGAACAGGGATGGCTTCAAAATGCTCACTTCCAAAGAGAAACAGGCCAGATGTCACAGCCTGGCCAATTCAGAGGTGCCCTGGTCCCGAGCACATTGAAATACCTCTCTGAGGGTATATGAAGTAGCTAAGAAACTTCATAGGAAACACAGAAGCAGAGAACTATGGAAGTATATATCGGACCCAGCTGGGATTTGTAGCAGCATCAGAATACAAAAGCTCTGTGCTTCTGTTCCTGAAATGTTGCCTTCTTGTTGTGGGCCCTGTAATAGTCTTTCCCAGTATTTTGCTTTCTGGGGAATAGTCATAATGGGTTTACAATGAACAAGATGTTTACTGCTTATGTTTGTACCCTGCTGACTCACTTTATAACAGCCCTTTACACATAAGCCTACAGCTTCAGCACTCAGCCTCAAATGTTTTCTGTATATTTTAGATTGAAGCTGCTCTGTAGCCTTACCCAAAGGGAAATGAGAGTCTTTATGACCCAACACCAGCATCTCACAGTATGCAGAACAAGGTCTATATTCAACAAGAGGGAGGAAAGCAAGAATATCTCGAGTGAACAAGTAGAAATGGGCAGAGTGCTCTGTGCAGCTCTTCAGGTTCCATATCAGGAAAGGGTACGCGTCCTGCAGGCCAGACCTGAAGGAGATGGAATCAGTACCAGAAACAAAGTCCTCTGCTCCAACTGAACAGAGAAGTACTTGAGTCCAGGAGAATATGGCATTAGCGGGTCCACACAAGCCACCCAGCACTAAATAAAACCCAAGGAAGTGCCTCATAACCCCTGGCTCCCTGGGTATGGTGTGTGTGAAGGGACTTGGAAGTCCTAGAAGGAATCCGGATGTGGTGGCTGCAGCAGGGACAATGCTGGTAACTGCTGTTCCCTGGGTCTGGTTCATCTCAGCTCATCTCTGATATGGATGCATTGAGGCAGATTTGATGTTTGTTTTTATGCCACTTGGCATTTTTCCTGGAGAGAGACAAAAGAAAAAGAAAAAGCAGTGTAAAATCAGCTGCCTGAGAGGACATTTCCCCAGGAGCATGCAAGACTCACAACAACCCTGTCTGGGCTTTTCCTGTTCCACTCCAGGTACCACACCAGGCTTACCTGCTACAGCATCTTCCAGCTTCTGACCTAGCACAATCAAACTCTTCTGCAAATTGGCATCTTTCACTGTTGAGAAATCTTGACAATTCCTGTGTCCCCCTGCTGTCCCCTCAAATTCTGTCCTTGTTCCATCTTAGACAAGCTTTCCTCTTTGTCAGGAGGCTCCTACAGGAGCCCGGGACTTGTTTGGTCTCACAGAAGTACCCAGACTAATCTCCACTTCCACTCCAGAGAGGCAAACACAAGAGCCTGTATCCCCTTCCATGTAGCATGAAATAGTCAGGACATATATTTAAATTACTAAGCCTCTCCCAGATCCCTTCATTTCTCTTAACCATATCCACCTCTTGGACATTACTACTCTTTGCTGATAACAATCACACATGGGAGTGTGTTCAAAGACAGCATAGCAGCTGACAATAAGTGTACAGTGCTAGACAAAACCAAGATGATCAGAAAAAGAATCAAAAGGACAGCATATCCAGCACAGATGGATATTCGAAGAGCACTCCTTCAGAAAGTGTGATGTGTGTTCAAATTAGAACAGAAAAAGGGGACAACTTTTGAAAATTAAACCCATAGTGCAGCAGGACAAGAAAAGATTTGATGAGCAAATGGTTGAAAGACTAAAGATGATTAAATTAAACTTTCTCAAACATATCCAAAGCGGGTCCCTGCCTGCAATGAGTTGACAGGCAACCTGGTATCACTTCAGCACTAACAATCGGTAGACAAATTCATTAAGACATTACTCCAAAAGGAAGAGGGAACAGGACTGTATGGTTCACCCACATCTGGAATACTGTGAACGCTTCTGCTCCCAGTCTTGAAAACAAACAGAAAAGGTGCAGGTAAGAGTGACAAGGATGGTCTGAGATATACTGTAATTTAAACAAAGACAGATAAACAGAATAGGACTCATTAGCTAGAAAGAAAAAAGATGGACAAAGGGAGGAGGACACGACAACCTTCAAAAAATGAAAACTTGTAGGAAGAAAGCAACTGAGGAATAATTGTGCACTGTTTCTTACAAGACAGGTAAAAAGGAAACATGCAATAAAATTAACAGGCAAAAGATTTAAACATAAAGAGGATTTTTTTAAAAGCAAAATGTGATAAAGCTGTGGGACATACTGCCATAGGTGCTGTAGAAGTAAAAATTGCAGTTCCAAAAGGAACTATGGAAATTGTTGGCTGCTATACGCACCGGTCTCAAACCAAACTCTGGCTTAAAACCCTTAAACAACAACAGCTGTCAGGATATACTTTGTTCTTATATCCTTTCAGCCTCGGCTACGGGCACTATCAAAAGCGGGATAGCGGGACTGGCCTTTGGTGAAACCCAGTATAGCTGCTGTTATGGAAAGGGAATTGCAGGGTATCACCGGCTGGAAAAGTGCTCTTGTTATCAGCGCTCTGCTTACTGCACGGCAGCAACTGCCTGCCCGTCCTGGAGACAGTGTTTGTGGGTACACAGCCAGAAATCACAGCAGCCCTCTTTGTTTCCAAATCACAGTGGAAATTACTTTCTAACTCTTATATAAATACATCATTAACTTAGGATTAATATTGTTGCTCAAGTTCATTTCTGAACAACAGTCATTACACAGACAAGAAAACACCAATTATGATATCTGATATTGAAAATCTCAATTAACATGAACAAAAGAATGACAGCACAGGGTTAGGCCAGCAGGTCCCCCAGGCCAAACCCACTCCTGACAGCAGAAGACATACCAGAACAGGGCAAGCCTGCAGTGATACCCCTGCAGAATACCCACTCAGCTTCCAACATACTGTGGCTCAGGGACTTGGAGTGAGAGGTGGTGTCTTTCGGGATTAGCTGTTGATTGATTTTTCATCCAGAAATTCACCTACTTACTTACTTTTCCATCTCATAAAAAATTTAGGTACCCATCACACACTTGGCAATGTGCTCTACAGAGTAATTACTCAGTGTTCCGAAAAATATCTCCCTTTTGTTTTGAATCTCCAAGCTGATATTTTCATTGGTGGACTTTCATCAATCCTTCTGTATCATGAGAAACAGTGAACAATCATTCCCCATTCACCTGCTGTACACAATTTGGGATTTTATAGGCTTCTACACTTTCTTCTCCTTACCCCAAAACTATCATCAGTAGCAGAGATCAGAACTGCACATAACATATCAAGCGTAGGCGCCCAAAGGATTTATACAAATGCCCTCTGTTTCTCTGTTCCATTTATAGTAATTCCTACATTTGGTTTGCATTTTTGCCCCAACTGAACACCCAGTTAATGTCTTTACAGAACTATATCATGTATCTATTCCCCAAATACAAGCAACTAGGTTAGAGTCCAGGTGCTGGACATGTAAAGTCAAATTGCTATGCCTATATGTTTCACTTTATACTTAATACAAACATAATCTACTATTATTAAGTCAAGTCACTTTGTACGTTAAATCCTTCTGTGACTCTTTATAGACAGCTTTTGTTTTTTTCTTACCTTAAATAACTCATTATCATAAAACTTTTCCACTCTCTTGCCTACCCAGAACTTAAATTTGACAGCGAAAACCCCAGCTTAGATCCCTGCAAAACTATACTGTGATCTCCCTCCACACTAAATCCTGTGTTCACTAAGTCTATTATTAAAATGGTATTGCAGTGTGAGTTAAGAAGCTGCAGCCAGACGGCTGGAATCCATTTCAACCTCACAGCCAATGTGAAGCAGGTGGTACTCTGCTGTAACAACCTGCCTCACGTTACAAAGGCCAGAAAGGAACCTCTTACTTGGTTATATCTAAAAGGTGCCTGGGGAAGGATCTCTACATCTGCATTTGTCTTTCTTGCTCCCTGCATTTCCATCACCCTCAGATATGCAACTTATTTACCTGGCTGTCCTGTTTGTGCCATCTGCACTCCTGCCAGCATCGGCTGCTGCTGAGCTGGTGCGCCCGACATGGAGACCTGCTGCATGCCCGAAGCACCTGCAATGATGGCACCAGCTCCTGGCTGAGCTGACTGGACAGATGCTCCAGAGCCAGGGGGTCGCCGATTTGACAATCCTTTCCCAAAGGCCACAGCTGCTACCAGTGCATTGGTATCTGCAGGGTTGAAAGTCTGCTTGTTCTGTCGCAAACCTGTAGAAAAAGAAGAGATTTTGAAGCACTTTAGCAATCAAGTCTAAAAAGTGGCACAGCTGGTCCTGAATTTACTTGTCTGATATTTCAATGCATGTAAGAGATCAGCTTCTAGCAAGCTGTCCTAAGAGTTTCAGCAGGGTCAAAGAAGATGCAAAATCCAGGGACAGTGGTGATCCAAGGGCTTCTCTGCTGCCTGCAGGTCGTACACTGCTCAGGGACGGAGGAGAGAGGGAGCCAACTCCTCCATGCCCATAAGAATGTTCCCACTAAAGCCTTGTCCATGCTGAATCCTATGGCACGTAACAAGCACTGCGTTTAGGATAAACAATGGCAACATCCTCTTTTGGAGGCTCATGAGCAGCACAGTGTCTACAAGTTTTTCTACCACACACCTGCCCAGTTATTCTATTGACCGTGGAAACCAGACAGAACCTGTCCTTGGGTCCTTGTTTACACTATGTGTGTGTCAAAAAAATGACACCCAAAGCACCACTGCCTTTGAGAGTTGTGCATAGCACTCCTAGGAATAGTGAACAGCTGATGGCAGAGACCAAAAAAATCAGAGTCAGAAGCAGAAAAAGTTGACCATGAGTCTGAAGCAGCCATCATCTAGAGGATGTCACACAAAAGCCTGCCAACAAACATGTGGACTCATTCAGAACGTGACTAAGGGGTTTCCAATTCACTGCCACTGCATTTTCACAGCTATTTTTATTAATCCAAGTTGACTGGGATGTTTTCTTGGTAAATACCTACCACCTTCTCAAAAGGGGATATGGCAAAGGGTTGGCATAACCTTCCTGCCATGAACAGGTCACACAAGCAGGACCCATCGCACCCACAGGACCCCTTTTCAAATTAGGGTGCTCCAGAACAAATCTTGCATCTTCTGGAATGCTTTCGTCTGTGCTGCTCTTCTGCATTTCCCACACTTCAGGCTCTTTGATTTACCTATTTTGGTGCTACTTTCCAAGCCTGCTGCTTGGACCCTGCACCCCACTTCCAGCCCAGTGACGTACCTCCACTTTCAGATTCACGCTCCTCCTTACTGATTTTCTCCAGCAGATTTGAGCACATTTTGTTCAGACTTTGGATCTGTTTCTGCAAAATGAAAACCATCATAAACCACCAGGATACCTCCAACTCAGTACAAGTCAGCAAGGTAAATGAACAAACTTTCTCTTCCCCGGATCTGTGGAACCAAACATAAGCATTTTGGTGGCAGTGACTAGACAGCCCAATGCTGATGCATGCAGGAGGGGACTATGGGGACAGGATAACCTTCGTCTTTCTCTGACGGGTTTGATGGCACCTCCTGTGAACAGCCAGTGGGCTGGATACCCTTGCTTTCTGAAACTGTGGAGGAAACCAAACCTCAGCTAGGGTCAGCTGGAGAAATCTTGGACAGAAAAGGACACAGCCAAAAAGAAAACTGTCAGGTGGAAGGATGAAGGAAGCAGAGTTAAAGGGCATCTTGTGCTTGAGGACTAATAGGCAGAAATATCAAACTTCTTCACCCACCTGTGCCACATCAGGGCTAATTCGAGCTGCATCTGTGATTAGCTGCTTCTCCTGCTCCTCCACCTCGGGGTCAGGCTTAGTTCGAAGATGGTCGGGCACGACCTCATGGCTGAACACCGGCACACGCCCCTCTGTCTGCCGCTGCGACGGTTGGACAAGACACACTCAGAGCCTCCTCCAGCCCAGCGTTCCAACAGCTCAAGACCAGAGCGCAAGGCCAGCAGCTTGCTGTGGGGAAACCTCAATCTGGGTGGTGTTAGGAGGTTTCAAAAATTTGTCTAGGAATTTGCACTCTGCCTGTTTAGTCAGAGCAACCCACAGAGTTCTGCAGTGCAAACCCACCAGCGTAGCCATGATCAGTTGAAATTTTTTCTCACTCAAGCAGAGAATAAATATTGCCAGTGCATGCCAGAAGTTCTGTAACACACTCTGTGTTGGTCAGATGACAAAAAGAGAAGTCTAGATGGAAATATCTGACAGAAACAGCACAGCTATGGCAGAGGAAACCAGGAGCTTGCAAGGAGGCTGCCTGCATATCGAACACTGCTCAGGGACGGAGGAGAGAGGGAGCCAACTCCTCCATGCCCATAAGAATGTTCCCACTAAAGCCTTGTCCATGCTGAATCCTATGTCCATGCTGAATCCTTCCAGTTACACAACAGGACATGATCTCTTTCAGCTCCGACGTCGTGAAAATAACATATTCATAAACAGGAACACCTCCTGTAAAGTGTATCCAGTTCAAGTGTTTGTAGGTGAAAGCCCCCCAGCAAAGCAGCTCCCAGGCAAACTACTCAACACCTTTTCTTTCTCTACACCCAGAGCTGAGGAATGCCAAGCGCGAGGAATGGCAATCTGGAGCAGATACACAACCACTTTCTGATGCTCCAAGGCCAACAGTCAAAGGGAAGTTTCTTACCATGATCTCCTCATCGCGGTCTGGAGACAGCACTAGGGGTATGATAACCTGGTTTCGCAACAGTGGGGTCTTCTCGTGCTTTAGCACTTTATTCAAGGTGTTCAGCTGCCCTGACAGCAATGCAAAGCTGTCCAGAACTGAGGGCCTGGGAAAGCAAACAAGGAGGACGTAAGATGGAAAGGAATGCCACAGAGGGCTTTCATCTCTTCTTCACTCAAATGGCTGGAGAGTGAGGAAAACAGCCATTACTCCTCAAATCAGCCTACTCCAGCCAGTAAGCCAAGAAACCTAGAGCTGAATGTGCAGGTGTGGACAAATCCCAGTCCCTACACACAATGCTGCAAATAGCTCAGGGACGTTACAAGCAGTAGCCCTGGAAGTGGCAGTTGTTTGGGATTCCAGTAACACACAGAAGTAATGATTTCTTTATCACTATCATTTATCTCCTAAGCAGTACAGCCAGGAGAGATTATATTTATAGCTTGGCTCTCCAGACTAAGGAATAATGAAACAAAATAACTGGTAATCTTGTCAAGAAAGTCCCCTTCAGCTTGCTCTCCCCAGGGGATTCACCACCTCTCCTGCCTTCTGCAACATGAACTATAAACACTAATTGCCTGTGAAGCTTTGCTGCAGTGGCAGACACTGTTTAAGATACTGTATAGTTTATTAAGCTGTAGATACAACATCTTCAATCAGGAGGAGAATGCCACCTTGCATGTCTCTCAAACTGTCTGGAAAAACATGCAGAACCAGCAAAACACAAGAGCTCAGTTTATACCAAAGCCAGAAAAAGACAGAAAGGTCAAGAAATACTGAAAAAAAAAACATTGCTCATTTTATAGAGTATGTGGGTATCTGGGATATTTTATTCAAGCAGCTTCCAGTCCCTGCAGATCCAGGTAACTACACTAGTTCTCATAAAAAGCCTAGATTAAAAGATATTAGCATGACTCTACAGCATGAAACCTACTGACAGCAGGCTAATGTTTTTTAATTATACTTTGTGGCCATTTGAGCCAAGTCAGGAACAGCTTCAGCAGTGACTGTCAGTGTTCCCAGCTCTGTGAGAAACCTTACCATGTGAGTCGGTCATACTCATTCTCCAGCTTGTAGATAAAACTGACCAAGGAGTTCTTCAGGTCGGCCACCTGACTGATGAGCGCCTCCAGGGTCAGCTCCAGCTGCTTCTCCTCTCTCTAAAAATAGGCAGGAAAGACAAGGGATGAGGACAAAACGCCTTCCCAAGGTGTTGTGGATCCATACACATGCAGCCACGGTCCCATCTCTCCTACAGAGAGACTACTTTTCAGGGGGAGCAAACAGAGACTCTGGAGAGAAAAATCCTATGGTTTCACACTGACCCCTTCCTCTTGGGTCAGAACACTTAGGCAAGAGACACGGCCCTGAGACAAACCCTTGGCTAGCTGTCCTCTTTAAGATCTACATGAATGTAGTAAAGACGTTATCTTTTTACCACATCAGGCAAAGTCATCAAAGTTAGTTCACACCACCTTTGTGAGCCACTTAAACTCATCCAGCTCAAAGCAGATTAGCATTGCCTCAACCTTTTCTGACAGCAGATGTGGGCACACTGATGTCTTCATCCAAAACAGCCCTTTGCAAAATGAGTACCAAGTCCACAGCCTCAAGACTCCAGTTTCTGCCCTTTGCCTCATTCTTCACTTTCTTCTTTCCCAAGTGCCACTTCCAGCTGCTAAAGGAACCGAAAGTTCCTACTGTATTCATGCTGTATCCACCACGGGAGGCCCTGCCGAGACAGAGACCACACATACCACCACACACACAGGTCACCTCCCACCTCTTGTGCTGGATTATGTTGTTTACCTTTTCCACTGAGATCCTGGGATGAGGGAGGATGGTGACAGATAAAGTGTTGGGACAGGGGATCTGTTGCCAAAGACACCAAGGCATATCCTTGACTCTTGCAAAAACCCTCTAGAATCTATTCTAACTTCTTCATACTACAGTATTGCGCAAAACATAATTAAAGTCCCAGCCCTAATGAAATGCTCATGTAAGTCAAGAACTGTACAATAATAATCCATGAGGAGGGTGGGACAAAGCAATCAAATAATAGAAAGGGAATGCCGATTGGGAAGGCAGATAGAGTGACTCAGCCTCTTGGCACGCTTGCTATTGGGTTTGTTGTCATTCTGTTTAAATGCACTGGACCAGCGCAAGATTCACTGGAGGGATTATCAGGTATCGCCCATGTTCACAAGAATACAAAACTATTTTATTTGATTTATGGTCTGTAAGACTATAGAGGCTTTTTTTAGTCATCACTTATCAGGCGTCACTTCGCTTAAACACTTTTGAAGACACGGCTGATTCAACTTTGTTAAAATGCGATCCCCAGTCCATGGAGTGTGTTCACAGAGCGGACTGCCGTGTGTTCCGCCTCGAGATAAAACCACTCTCCTCCATCTTGTGATGGAACCGGTCAGCTCCTGTGCAATTAAGAAATGAGTTTACAAACTCAACTGTTTGTGTGCGCTGTGTTTGTGCAAGACTAACTAATGCCTGTATTACGAGCTGGGCAGGCAGCCAATGTTCTGGTGCCGGGGTGCCAGACATGTGCACCCACAACAATTCCCTGGCCCGTCGCCTGTGCTTACCCAAACAGCCCTCAAGAGGGTGAGTGAAATCCTATTGCAGACACATTGCCCTTGCGGCAGCAGCGCACTCCGAGACTTCTTCTTCCACAGGCTCCCTCCAACACCATTAAGAGCTGGAAGCAGGTGTAAGCACTGCAAGGCATGCACGCAACAAGGCTGCCCAGTGCTTCCAAGGACCGCCGTGCCTCTCGCAGGGGTATGCTATATTCAAGCAGCACTTTAAGGAGTTTGTTAGCAATACTAAATTGCCCCAAGGTAGTAAAGACAGCGCTTATGGGAAGGGTTGCTGAAAAACCTCCTGATGTGGAGCAACTGAGAGGTAAAGGTCAGATTCAGTAGATAAACGTAAAGCAACACGTGGTAAAACAAAGGCGAAAAAAAAATCCTGACACACAATGATGTTCTCTGAGCAAATAACGTTATCACTCAGAAACAAGATATCGGGATTGTCTGAGGGTAACCCATGAAAACATCTGCCCAAGGCTCAAGAAGCAGTCAAGGAAGTAAAACTGATAACTAGATTTATTAGGGAAGCAACAGGAAACAAAGCACCATGTCACTTTATAAACACGTGCCTCGTTTGCATATAGGATACCACATGTCACTCCTGTCCCTCCAGCTGAAAAGGGATGTGGTAGGAATATCTACAAATAAAGGCAACAAGGATGATCAAGAATATTCATCAGTTCTATGGGTGCAGCAGTTAAAAACAGAAAAGAACCTACTATGTGCAAGTGGCTGAAACAAGGAGAGACAACATAATGAATGAACTCTATAGATGAGGAACTGCAGGACAATACATTTTCACTGTCTTTTCTGGTAGGAGAACTGGGAGACTTGAACGAAGTCAGCAGGTTTCAAACAAACTAAAGGAGGTGGCTCTTTACAGCCCTGTCATGAACCCCTGCAACTCTTTCCCATTGGACATTACGGATGCCAAAAATCCACAGCACTTTGAAAAGTAACTAGATCCTTCACCCATCAACAAATTCCGTTCAACGCTATTAAACGCAAGGGATGCGCTAGCAATGGTTTATATAGAAAAGGGACATGCTAGCAATGATTTGTACAGAGTGCCATCAGTAGCTTATTTTGCTCTCACAACCACCGGGCAGCAGGCTCCCGGCACAGCCGGGCCGGGCCGGTGGCGCTGGGGCCGGGGCCCGTTACGCCGGGCAGCAGCCAGGGCAGCTGCAAGCGGTGTCCCCACGTCCAGCCCCGCAGCCCACGGGCTGTTTCCCGGGAAAGCGCCGCATCCGCCGCGCAGGCCGCGCCCCGGCCCCCAGCCGGGCTCACTCGGCCCGCGGGGAGCGGCTGGGCCGGGCACCGGCGGGAGTCGCCGCTCGGCCCCTGCCAGGGCCGGGACAAAGGCGGCAGCGGCGCCCGTTCCCTCGAGCCGGGAACTCCCGAAACGCGGGGCCCGACCGCGCCGGCGCAGCTCCCGCCACCGGCCCGGGCGGCCCCGCTGTCCCCAGCCGGGCCCGCTCAGCTCCCGCCGCCCTCACCTGCATGGCGGCTCCCTCTGTGACCGCGGGAGGGCAGCGCTTCCGGGTCGGCCGCGCTCCACGAGGGGCGGAGGTCAGAGGGCGCGGGGCGGGGCCGCGCGGACATGGCGGCCGCCGAGAGGCCGGACTCGGAGGTGGGAGCAGGACGGGGCTGCGGGGCCGCGCTGGGGGATGAGGGGCGGCCGTGGTGCGGGGCACAGGGTCGCGCTGGGGAGCAGGGGGCGGGCGAGCTGGCTGGCCGGCTGGCCCGCCCGCGAGGGGCTGGAGCAGCCGAGGGTGCGCGGTGGGACCAGGGTGCCCGCCTGTGCTCCCGCCGAGCCCCCGGTGAGCCGGGCCGCCGTGCTCCCGCCGAGCCCCCGGTGAGCCGGGCCGCCGTGCTCCCGCCGAGCCCCCGGTGAGCCGGGCCGCTGTGCTCCCGCCGCAGGTGGAGGAGGCTGGGCATGTCTTCCTGCTGATGAAGAAGGACTATCGCATCTCCCGCAACGTGCGCCTGGCCTGGGTCCTCAGCCGCCTCCACCAGGTCATCTGGGCCGTGCCCGAGCCCGAGCTGGTGAGTGGGGCCGGGGCGGCAGTGTCGGCGCAGCCTGCTGTGACCGGCTGGCTCTGCGCCGCTCGAGAGCCTGCAGGAGCCCAGCGCCTTTCTCTGATTCTTCCTCTGGCTTGGCTTGATGTTCCAGCACTTACTATTCACTTGGTTTTGTAGGTAAACTCAGAAAATGAACTTGATGTTCTCAGCATCTTGCCTAACGGGTGGCAGCCAGACGAGCCTGTCCAGCCCAGGCCCTACCTCCTCGTGCCCTCCACACGCGTCACCTTCCTGGCCCGCCAGTACCGGTTCGTGATTGAGCTTGATCTGAGCCCCTCCACAGGGATTGTGGTAAGTGCACAAGCTGCTGCTTTGGGCTGTTGTGTATGAAAAGGCTGGGCCCTTTTCAGTTTGCCGAGAAAGCATATTCGTTTCTGTGTTAGTTTTACCTTTGACAGAGGTGTTGCTTTTGCCAGGAGCGAAGAGTGCAATGCATGTAGCTGAGCAGCTTCATGGCAGATCCCGTTTCTCTGCTGAATGCTCAGTATATGACCTTCATCTGCAGAGAGCTGTCATTCCAATCCAGCTGCCATTGCAGAAGGATGTTTGTTGTTGGCTCTGCATTTTAGGGCAATGAGCAGTGAGACTGAAAGTCCTAGAAGATGATAAAACGGTTTCCTTTCTCTGTTTCTGTAGGATGACTCAACAGGGGAGATAATTTTTGATGAAGTGTTTCATGCCCTTTCCCGATGCTTGGTGGGGTTGTTAAGACCTTTTCGTATCCCTGGTTCAGACATTATCTACCAGCCAGAGATCTTTGTCACCATCCAGGCGTATTCCTCCATCATTGGCCTCCAGTCCCATCAGGTAAAGTTCAGTCTCTCCCTTGGCACGTCTCAGCATGTGAGCAGCCTGCCCTGTTGGCTTCCTGGGAAGACAGGGGAAAGTGGGGTCTTGTGGTACCCGGGCTTGGTTCTCTGGGATGCTGCATGCTTGTCTTGTTAAACGTGCAGCCTGGTGTGTTGGGAAAGGATGTGTGAGTGACTTCTTCTTTCTGGGGAGGAAGCAGCGGTTTCTCCTGGGGGAGCAGTGCCCAGCAGAGACCACCACCCACATGCACCTTCTCAGAGCTGAGCCATGGGGAGTGTTTCCCTTGTGTTGAATATGTGCTTGTTTTGGCTTTTTTTTTTTTTTTTTCCCTAATTTCTATTGACTAATGCTTTTTGGCCTGTTGTAATTAGAAGTATTCAAGAAGACCTGGTGTGCCCCAAAGCTTGTCTGCCTGCTCCAACTGTGTAGCAGTGGTTTATTGAAAGATAATTGCCTCTTCCTACAAACCTTGCTCTCTTTTTGCACTGGTACAAATGTTTCTCCTTGCTGAAGAGACCAGCTGGGCTCCAGCGAGATTTTGCTTGAGATGGGGCAGGCCTGTTTTAACAAATCAAAATCTGGTTTATGGTGCCAGTGTCGTTTTTGAAGTTTATCCTTCTTGTTTACCCTTCCACCTCATGAAATTTTAACATTATTTTCAGGAATTTCCTTGTTTGCCAATGATATTTTTGTGTCATCAGCAGACATCATCATGCTTTGCCTCATCATCTCCTCTGTTTACTCTAAATTGAACACTGTGACATTGCTATGTGTTTCGTCTTCGGATCTGTCTAATGACCTGTTTATTGTGTGATGCCAGGAACTGTAATCTTTGGGTACAAGTGAATAAGCTTTATGTTACTTATATGGAAGAAAAGGCATATACGTGTATCACTTGTCCTGGAATGGCTGTCTGTTTTGTAATCATTTAGTTTTCTCATGTTGCTCTGAGGTCTTGCCCATCTGAGGTTGAGGGATTGTAGATAACAGTGTCCCAGCTGTCTGTTGGGTTCTTTGTGTGTTGTGTCTTTTTTGCCTCCTGGTTGTGGGTAGAGATTTCCTGAACAGTGGTGGCGTCTGTAAACACAAGTGTCATGCCTGTCAGCTCAGGTTGTTCCTGTGGTGACAGGCTCCCTCTGTCACATCACTTGGCCTCCTCTGTGATGTCCTGTCTTATTTTTGCTTTATTTAAATTCCCTGTTCCTTTATCCAGCCACTTACTGGAAGAGAATAGGATCAGTCTATAGAATCGCAGAATTATTCAGGTTGGAAAAGATGTTTAAGGTTGAGTCCAGCTGCGCCAGCCAGGTGGAAGGACTGTCCTTCCTTCTGCAGTTTCTAGCTGTGACAAGCAAAGCCACCCTGAAATCCCGAAACACTGAGCGTCCTACTGGTGTTCACGCTGAACAGGTTGAATATGGAGGGATAAGCATGGAAGTACAGAACCTTAAAATATAAATTTATCAACAAGCTCTATTTTTTTGAAATGTTTAAGATGAACTCCATCATACTTAATGCTTCATGAAGAATAGGGCAGAAGAAAGCTGCATGAATGAAGAATCCCAAAACAGTAATAACAAAAGAACAGTATGCTCATATACCTCTTACATATACTGTCTGAAATTCTGTGTGGGGTAATACCTTGCTAATAGTAAAAGGATCCCTAGAAGACATCAAATCTACTTTGACTAAAAATCTAGTTTATTGAACACATCTTGCCTGGTATATTCTTGGGTTTTAATTTCAAATATACCAAGGTTATTAGTACAATAATAGCCAATATTCATGCTGCATAATATTCTCGTACAACTTGTATTGATGAAGTTTAAATCCGTTGAACACAAACATCACAGCTCTATAGGCACGTTAGATTAATACAATCAGGCCTTCCCTAGAGACATCAGGTCAGGGTTAAGGGCTTCTAACAAGGATCTTGCATTGCTTTCTCCTGAAAACTGCTTATCCTGGTAGTAGGAAAAAGTAGGAATTTGCCTGAGAAGGAGATTTCCCAAAGAGCGATGTGAGCATCTGCCGCAGAGCTGCTCGCAGGCAGTTGGCACTAAACAGCAATAGTGACAAGAGGCCAGTGCTGGACCTGGGCTTTGTCAGGGACGTGTCAGAACTGTGCTCCTGTGTATCATTTGTTATAAAACCCTAACTTGGTGACTGACACACGTGTCCTTGGGCCAGGTACTATTCCAGGGCTGTCAGCTGGATGAGACGAAACGAGAGGCTTTTCTGGACCAAGTTTACTCACAGCTCTGTGCCTTTGAGAACAAAGTGGCAGAGATGCTCCAGCAACAGTATGAACCCAAACCGCAGGTGAGGAGGGCAGAGGTGGTTGGGGTCTCTTGGCTCCTTGGAGATCTGTGCTCTGGGGGGGTGGCAACAAGAGGAACAGCAGTATGGGCCTGGAGAAGGAACAGCTAAGGAGTTTGTAAGAGAACTTTGTGGGATCCGGTTATGAGATGTGAACACTGAGAAAAGCAGAACCGAACCAGTGATGGGAATGGTTACTTTCCCCAAGATGATTGCACCATAAAGCATCCTGACTTCTTGTGCATCATGGGATAAACTGTAGGATACGCTTTCTCTCTGAAGAAGATGGTGGGAGAGATGATTATGCCAATATCCTCAGTCTGTAAATAGCTGTGAATATGCCCTTGGCCCTTGTTACAATCTTGAATGAAAATACTTCCTTGTTACCATGAAACTGACCATGAAACTGAATAAACAGCTGATGCAGATTCTAATACTCCTTGTAATCTGTGGCAGATGCTGTTCAGTAGCCAGGATGTAGGTATCAGCCAGTTAATGATAGCACTCTAAAATACAGCTTAGGATGACATTAAAAGTGAGACTCTGTAGGGATTCAGAATGTTTATGGGTTTCTTATCAAGATAATCTCTCCTGATCTTGGAAATTAAGAGCGTGAAGGTTAATTGTGATACTGCCGTGTTCATGTAGCAGTCACAGTTGTATCTGTGGGCACATTTTTGCAGTCAAAGGCATTATTGGCTTGGCTGAGATTATTTAGTCGTTATTTAGCATTAGTTATTAGAGTTTGGGCAAAAAATAAAAAAAAGTCTCAAAACCAGATGAGCTGCTGGTGACCTATTGCAGTTGTATATCTGAAGTGCTTCGAATCTCGTATTCTAGCAGAAATGTGTATCTTTGAATGCCAAGACTATCAGTCCTTGAACAGAAAGAAGACTGCAGGAAGTAAATACCTTTACCAGTGTGTCCAGCTGATGTTTTTGCAGTGCTTTGTATGCATTCCTGCTCGCTGTAGTATTTCTCTTGTGGTAAACTATCCTATAACTTTTTTCATGCAAATGGGGGAAAGAGACGCGCTTGCAGCCAGAGGGACTGGTGAGTCCTGCCACAGGCTGTGGGTGGAGGCGGGAGGTCCCAGAGGAAGGGCAGGGACTGAAACTGTCTTTAACTTTTGAAGTTGCATTAGTTATATCATTGTCAACAAGTGTCTGAATTTCAGGCATCTCTCGCAAATTAAAATGATGGATTGTCATGGGTTTTGCTCATGAGCACAAACTGCTCCCATTTGTGCAGAACAAAAGTTCACTTAGTTCTAATGTGCTTTTCCCACCTCCAGGCATCTGTAGTTTGGCAGGGGAGGGTCTTGCTCATTCTCTGTCATAGCAGTAAAAATGAAGCAATAGTTTATTACAGGGTTGAACTGCCAGAACCTTCCGGAGATGAGGGGACTATGAATGCAGTAGGTTCCTCATCAGTGTAATTATACAAATTTCTTGCTTTGCCTGAGGGGTATTTTTCATAGAAGATCCACACGAAGCCTACCTACGTTTCCTTATATCAGCACTGCATAACGAGTGCTGTTTAGACAGAGTTAAATGTATAGGCACTAGACTTTGTCCTTATGAGGCTCCTCAACCCCTCTGCTGCAGTGCTTG
Source organism: Streptopelia decaocto (assembly GCF_964273445.1). Classification (NCBI taxonomy): domain Eukaryota; kingdom Metazoa; phylum Chordata; class Aves; order Columbiformes; family Columbidae; genus Streptopelia; species Streptopelia decaocto. The sequence goes on along the minus strand of NC_138659.1, from coordinate 5,349,025 downwards.
GTATGTGAGATGTTGCTATCTCTGCCTCTCCAGTGTTTTTGGGCTTTACTTTAGTAGATACTGAATAGCTGCAGCTTCTGCTAGACTACAAGGAAAGAAGAGGTATTAATCATCTCTTTAATTGGGAACTGCTCTGCTTTGCAGAGGGGTTTTAGTGACCCCAAAACATCTCATCTTTCCCCTAATGTGAGAAATCAGCCTATAATAAAGCTCTGAGCATGTTGTCCGCTTCCTCCGCCCCCAAGCAACCTTGCCCAGCTGTTCTAAGGGGCCGGGGAAATTAGGATATTGAGAGCACCTGGAAATCTAGAAGTTGAGTCTGCTGAAGTGCTCCAGAGCTGTGGTACTATGGGGTGCTAGGCTGAAGGCTGTGAGGAGAATGAAAACAAGAGCTAGGCTGAAGTCTGTCCCATGGGGCCTAGTGGTTGGTTTTTTCACTTTTCCAGGTGGATCTGTCTCCTCTGAGCCAAGAGAGCCCTGGTGATGTGCAGGAGCCGTCTGGGAGGAAGCCCAGCGTATCTGTTGTCACTGCAGATGTTGGCCTTGTCAGCATGGTCCGACAGGGCATCCTGGCGCTGCAGCTGCTGCCCTCCAACTCCAGCGCAGGTTGGCTTCCTCTGCTGCGTGAAGGGTTGCCCAGTTGCCTACGAAGGATTGTATTCCTCCTGCCTTGGACTGAGATTGATTTTTCTAAGGGCTGGTGCATAGACCCTTTTGTTAGGGATGACATTTCAGCAGCAGCTATTGCTCTGCACTTGTGGGCAAATTGTGATGGTGGGAACAGGGAGGAGAACAACTCTGCACCATGTGAGGAAGCACAGCCATGACTGTTGCTCAGAACAGCTCGGGGTGTGCAGAGCTGTGCCCCATCTGAGGACTTTGCTGTACCTAGTTGGGAAATTTGCCAGCTCCACAACACCTTGCTGTAAAACAACCTCAGCATTTTCCTTTCTGCTTTTGCCCTGCCTAAATTTTATCCCTGGTGGATATGTCTGGAGAGTGGTATCTGGTTGAGATGGAGAATGCACTAAGATACTGCCCTCTTCACAGGTATCATAATAATTACGGATGGTGTGACAAGTGTCCCTGATGTGGCTGTGTGCGAGACTTTACTCAACCAGCTCCGCAGTGGCACTGTGGCCTGCTCCTTTGTACAGGTAGGTCTGCTGTTGTCTGTGAGCGTGCGGGCAGCTGCTGGCAAGAGGGGAAGAGATGAGTCGCTGTCAGCAGTGTTCACCTTCAGAGGGGACTCTTCTGCCTCTCCAAGGCCTTGGCTTGGTTCTATCCCTTGTCCTCAGCAGTGCCGCACTCTGAGGTATTGTCTTTATCCATCCCGTAGGTGGGCGGTGTCTACTCCTACGATTGCAGCTTTGGCCATGTTCCCAATGTGGAACTGATGAAATTCATCGCCATGGCCACTTTTGGTGCTTACCTCTCCACGTGCCCTGAGCTGGATCCCCTGAGCCTGGATCTGAATGTGTATCACAAGGCGTTCCTGCTGTACTCCTTTCTGCGTACTGGCGAGTCCCTGAATCCAGAATACTACTGTGGTGAGGAGTGTGCATGTCTTCCTTCCAGCAGACAGATGTTTACAGCACCTCTCTTTGGGGTGACATCCCCAGGCTTGGTTATGCTGATGCCCTCCCTTGTCCCCTCCAGGTCATTCTGAGTATTATGGAGGCAAGGAAAAGGCAGCAGTGTGTGTGCTTTGGCAAGAATGCTGCCTTCTCTGACAGGCGGCAAGGCATGCTTGTGCCTGGGTGAGAAGGAGGGCCCTGGGGGTGCACAGTATCTTGGACCCCCCAGAGCTCTGTGTCTCCTGTAGGCTCTGGGCAGTGTTGGGCCATGCAGCCTCTTCTGTAACTCCCCTCCTGGTTCCAGGAATTGAGTGAACTGGGGAAAACTGATGTCCCATTTTGCACTGTTTCCCTTTCGGTGGATTTCACTCAGCAAACTGCAGTTAGGCCTGCCGTGTTGGAACTTGGAAGGGGCGAGAAGCTCTTGTTTGACCTTTCCTGCGCACTGGCTAGCTCGCAGATGCGGACATTCTGGAGAGCTTGTCCTAATTGGGTTTGCAGATGGCAGTTTGGGTTGAACAACTAGGCCCCTGAGAACTGTCCCAAATACCTCTCTTGGTTGTTCTTATTTGTGAGTGTTAGTGACCAAGAGTATGCCAGGGGAGATTAGTTACCACCCTTTCATGCCCTGGCGATGTGCTCGTGCCATCTGTGCTTTCTGTAACTCGGCAGCAGAACCTGTATCCAGCCACAAGTTTGAAGAGAGTTGGCCTGGGACTTGAAAATGTTGAATCTTAAAAGGTTCAGGAGTTAGTAGTTTAAACGCAACACTTCTGCATCCTGATACCTTTTAGAAAGCACCTGGAAATTCAGGGTTTTCCAGGGAAAGGGGTAAAGCCCAAAAGCTTGCTGTGCAACTCTTGCAACAGCTGTGCAGTTTCTGCCTGTCTAGGCTAAACATGTAACACCAGTGTGTGCCTTGTCACAGAAGCTGTCCCGGGGAAGCCAGGCCTGGCTTCCCACCCTGCCCCTCTCCCAGGCCTCTTGGCGACACGAGTGGACCTGTTTGCTGTGTTGCAGAATCAGGATTGGGTGCAACTGGTGCTTGAAGGATGTGCTGTTCTTCAGGCCAGCGAGTGTTCCCGGCAGTGTTTGTAGAGCACTTTGGGAGGGCTGTTGCTGTAGGGCGAGCAGCAGCGGAGCTGCTCCCTCACAACCCCCATCTGTGCCGTTTGCAGTGTCCCAGCATAGACTGTTCAATGAGCACCTGGTGTCTGCAAGCAGCAACCCTGCTCTGGCGATGAGGAGGAAGAAGCACACGGAGAAGGAGGTGCATGCTGACCTCGTGAGCATTGTCTCCGTCCGGCTGCGCGAGGGCTACAGCATCCGTGAGGTCAACATCACGAAAGGTGACTGTGCTGCATTGGGGGCTGGAAGCTCGGATAGGACTGTTCTCAACTGTTTAGAGGAAAGTGCAGGGTCTGCCATCTCAGCAGAGTCACTGGTATTGTGGAGGAAGGAGCCATTTTCTGCAAATTCTAAGTTTGTGTTCTGGAACAATTGCCCAACACAGAACTGTCCAGTATTGGTTGTGCAGTTGTGCACTTGCCATGCTCATCCTCTGTGGCTGTAAGTGCCTGGAGAGGGACAGACAGACTGTGACCCTCTGTATCCTGGAAATGAGTCCCCACAATTGCAGGGAAACTACTGATAGAACTTGGGGTTTTGCAGAGTTTTCTGGGATTTCCTTTATATTTCTCCTTTTTTCATCCCTTTCTAGTCCTTTGCTAGATGCACTCCAAAATACTAACACAAAGGTGAGCCCTTTGGTACAACAGATTTAATGCCTCCAAACTACAGTCTTCCAAAGGAAGAAATTGGGGGAAAAAAGGATATTGTCGGGTGAAAATGCCAAGCAGTCAGGACCATGACCAATACTAGAAGAACATTGAACCAGCCAGTGGTCCTGTTCTCTCATCTGACTCACTGGAGATTATTGCACCTGGAGTGTGAGAACAAACCACTGACTGAGGACCTTGAGGGATATGAGTAGCCCAAGGAGTACCAGTAAACCATGCCTGACTTTCCCTCTCCAGCTGTGTGTTTTAACTGTGGCTGGTGCTTTAACTGAAGGGGAGATGAGGAAATCCAAATAGAGGTTATGAATTGCACGCAAGAGAAGAAATTATTGTTGGCCTTCACAATGACCAGCAAAAAGCCAGGAGGATGGGATTCTTAGAACACAGCGTAAACATGTACAACACATGGTGACACAGTACCTTCAACTATTCTTTTTGTGATATTAGTACACACAATATGTTTTATATCAGAAAAATCAAAGTCTGTGGTACAACTTCAAAATCATTCCAAACTTGCCATGTGATGTTTTCTGTGAATTTACTGTGGTCTGCCTGAAAACCATGTAAATAAGTTATGCAACTGCTCTGCTTGGAAGATTGTCCCAGAGCTTCTTTGCTCTTTCTCTACCTTCCTTTCTAAACTCACTCAGACTCAATTAGACCTGTGTTATTTTTATTATCCTTAATTAAAAGTTTATCCTCCTTCTCTGGTATTGCACAAACGTGTTTAAGAACAATGCCTCTCTCCCTGTAACCTTTCTTGTGGCAGGTTAAGCAAACCAATGTTTCAACCTTCTTTTGTAAGAGCAGGTTTTCTGTTTTGTTTATTTATCTTAGCAGCACACTTTTTTTTCTCCTCAGTTGTTCACTTTTTGCAGTTTGATGTCCTGTTTCTTGAAACAGTTGGTAAGACTGTTGTAAATGTGCTTTTATCAGTGCCTTGTTCAGTAATGATACTTCTTCCCTGCTTCTGAAGTAAAATACCATATCTGATAGATCAGGAATCACATGAGCTTTCTCTGTGATTGCATTGCGTTGTTAGCGCAGAAATCCCTGCATCTTTCACACACTTTTGCTTCCAGCTCGTGAGTCCTTAAGGGTGTTTTATTGTTTGTTTTATTTGTTTGTTTAGTAGTCCCTAAATGTGGTATTCATCACATAATAGTGCTCTTTAAGTTCATCTCACTGGGTTCAGCTCACTGTTCTTGTGCGATGGCTGGGAATGAATTGCAGTTCTTTTGGCCTCATGGTTCTTACAGACTGAACGGATCTAAAACAGCTCTTTTTGGAAGGTTGCTAACAATCATATTAGGTGGGATAATTTCTAAAGTTGATCTTCCAGGAATATCCCTGATTTCTTGTTTCGGGAGTTTTCTATTAAAAGTAATAATCTGTTAAGATTTCCCATTGACACAGGTGTTCTGGTGACATCTGCAGATTGCTTTTGCTAATCTCCTGGAGGTGTGGCATGAGGTGCTTCCCTTCAATCCAGGCAGATTAGGTCCATTGCACTTTCCTTGTCTAAGAATGTCTATGAAACAGCCCAACAAGTCAGTTCCTGTCCACACTGTGCTCAGTATTGTGTCTTTTGTCCTTCTGTGCACCAGTTCATTTACCGCTCGGACAACGCTGGAGAAAGAGCCTTTCTTTAATCTGGCAGCAATGGTGAAGTGCTGTTGTGACTGTGAAGTCCTACAGAGAAATGCTGGAAGAGGTAGCAAGTGTGAATCATTCAAAAAACAATCAGGCAAATTCACATTGTACCTTTTTACACAAAGGTGTAGCTACAAGCTCTGGCTCAGGGTGCTATTAGGCAGCAAATGCAGGAGTCTGGAAGACTGTATCAGAAATACCACCACGTGTTCACCACACTCCCTGCTCTCTCCTCTAGGTATTTTCCTGCCACCTTTTAGCCCCTGGAATGCTAAACAGGTTGATCTTCCATTTTTACGAGAGAAGACGGCAGAAGAGCAGCTGCACTGGGTCTGAGTTCCCTTCTGTGGTGAATAGCTATGGGGAGGTGCAGAGGGAGGAGTAAGAATAGGATAAAAGTACATGGTATCTCCCTTCTCGTTATTTCTTCCCTTTGAGCGCTCCCTATCTCTTTGTAGCTCAGGGCTCCCTGAGCCAGAAATACTTCCTGTGTATTTTGATAAAGTTTTTTTTTTAAGAAAGAGTTTAAAAATGAAATGTCTGAGCTATCAAAAACAGTCTATATTTCTATGCCAGCCTTCAGAATAGTAGCAGATAATGTTACTTCTACTTTGGAAAGGTTAAATGCTCTGGGGAGTTTCTGGCTGTGATCAGGAAACTTTTAAACTAACAAAGTAAAATGTATAAAAGATGAAGACATTGAAACATTCAGCACTGCCTCTGCTAAAGAAAAGCATGTTTGGCTAATTGAACCTCTCTGCGCCATTCTGTAACAAAGTGTATGACAAAGAACAGTTAATTAACCCGGATTGCCAAAAGCTTTTGCCAAAACATGCAAAACTAAAGGCTCTTAAGGAGCCAGCTGGCTGTGAAGCGAGAGGAAACAGTGCAGTCGTGGACTTTGACACTGCCGCTTTTCTGCTTCACTTCGCCGAAGGCAAAATAGAATAAATAGCTAGATTTGTCCTCAGAGTTGCCTGGAGAGGTTATTTGTGATATTTATAAGTGCTCTGGTTACCCTCACTACTTGATTTCAGATATTTAGGCATTTAGAAGGCTACTGTGGTTAGTTAGGTATGCAGAAGTGCTTGAGAAAGGGGGAGGACCATTTTGTGTTAGTGTGTGTTGAGGAGAGCCTGGAGGACATTTTTCAGAACCTCATTTTCCTCTGTGAATTGGTTCAGCACCAAAAATGGCCGAGCACAAGCTGACCAGTGAGAAGGGCCATTCTCAGTCTCAGGGACTGACAGACAAAGTGGGTTTTCTAAAAATGAGAGCTGGACATTGAAAGAAATCAAAGCAGCAGAAACTTGTATTAGCTATTAAGTCAAGGACCAGAAATAGATTGATTTGCAGTAAGAACAAGCCAAAGATTCATCTAGGTGTGACTTCAAACTAAGCACATATTTTGCCTGTGTTTTAGTTTTATTTGTGTTGGATCGTAGGAGTGAAGCCAGGGTGACTAATGGAAACACAGGTGGAAGTAGGAAATATTTTCATTAATGATCTAGGCAAAAATGTAGGAATTTACTTATCATGTTTACTGTTGATGAAATGGAAATACTTTGTTATGAGAACCAAAATACTGTGCAGAAAGCAGTGGATGAGCATTAAAGCAGTAAGAGTGAAGTGACAGTATGATATGGAAAGGGACAAATTTATTTAGCTTCTCTGATAAACTAGACAATCTTCATATGGAAACAACAGATGGTAGAACCCTGGCAACTGTATGTGTAGTAACACAAAGCACCCATTGTTAAAAATATTAATGACGTTAAATAAAATCTTGGTTATCCCTCAGATGAAATACAGGTGGAATACAGTGTATAGATGAATTCTTGAGGTGCAGGAAGGTCTGGGGTGGTTAAGGGGAAGGATATTCTGCTGGTGACTGTGGCTTCGTTTAACCTGCACAATAACACCTGAAACTGGGTGAGGATTTCTCCCCCTAGTGCATGATCCTTGTCAATGTTATGGAAATGAAGCGTCTCAGAAGAAAACCGTTTAATCAAAAGAACAACAGAGCATGAATTTGGCATGTACTCTGGAAGGTTTCTTCTAAACACTGATGGAGGAAAAAAGCTCTGAGGGAGCCTCCCAGCAGGGACCATGGGAGCAAAATGCTTTTAAATGGAGTGTAGTTGGCCTGTGAAGGGTCTGGCATGATGTGCCTATGGCAGCAGCAAATGCAACTCTGCAGGAAACGTAGGATCCAGGCTGGTGACCTGTTCGGATGATTTCCAGCAAATACAATCACTTATCTCACAAATGTTGCAAGTCCAGCAAACTGCAGAGCAGGCTGGACATCAGAATCGATGACTGAGCAGTTGAAACAGCAGTGTGGCACTGTTATAGAAAGTCATTTGTTTTCCTGGCTTGTTTTAGTACAAATACATATGCACAGTCAGCAGGACTGTGACAGTTTTCTGCTCTTCTGGCTCAGTGCGGCTTGCTGGCAGGTGCTTGCATTAATCTTGCTAGAGGTGCAATGGCCTGCTTAAAGAAAAAGGTAAAAAAAATGTACAGTTTGAAGAAAGGGTGAATGTTTATTCTTTACTTTGTAACTTTGTGAGGAGAGGGTAAACATGGTGAGAAGCTTTTGATGTTTGAAGTTCTAGATTGCGTGAAATACTGTCTGTGCAGGAAGAGCAAGGAGTTTGATTCAAGAAGTGGGCCTCACCTTCCAGGTTGTTTATGATCTGGGCCCACCGTGTCTCGATGTCCGTGTTTCTGCAGTGGGATAGATTAACTTTGCAGAGTGCAGATGAGAAAACTTTACAGCTTAAAGCCCCTGCTTATCTGTGCTAGCAACAGTTTTATTGGAAATGAACTTGAAGCTGTGAAGAAGAGAACCTGTTGTGAATGTCACCACCTCCTCCGAGTTTCAGTTGCCTTCTCTAGTGTGGATACTATGTGTACATTTAAATAACTGTTCACCAAATGCTTACTGGGTAAGCAAAGCATTGCTCGGTTGGGAAGGAGAGAGAATGACTTCAGCTAGAGCAAACAGCTGTTAGATTACCTGGTCTTCCTCATAGAAATCAAACAGTTTCACAGTCCTGGGAGTCCCTGGTCAGAGATAAATCTCAGATACGTACCAAACAAGCACTTGAACTTATTTCTCTGCTCCCATGCAGGTGGGTCTCAGCTGGAGGTGAAACTAGTGCTGCTTTGGAAGCATAACATGAGGATAGAGTACTTAGCTGTGACACCCTGGCCCCTGGACCCATCGAAGCGCAGCACATGGGTAGAGGTGACGATGGAGGGAAGCTATGACATCTTGCACGACATCAGTTGCACCATGCGGAAGCCTATCACCAGCCTGTACCGCACTACAGTCATCCGGCGCTTCTGGAACACCTTGCAGAGGTGAGCCAGATCATCCCCAGCAGTTCCCAATGTCTGATGTGACCAAGAAATGCCTTCCTGGGCATGCTGGGGCATGGGTTATGCAGGTGGCCATCCCAACCCAGGGTCCCAGAGGAATGTGCTCTGAGAAGGAGGCATGACTGGTGTCTAGGCAAGGAAAATCTCAAACTGGCCTGTGACCTAGTCTGTAAGGTTTCTTCGTGGTGAAGATATTGCTGTCCCTGAGTCCTGATCGTGCGATGCAAACCTTAACTGTGACTGCCACCCCATGGAGGTGGGCTGTTCTTACCGTGCAGCCTTGCAGCTGTGTTGCGTGGTCACTCTAGGAGCAACACCTAATGTCTCTGGGCATGAACGGCCTGTGGGTTATAACCATTTCCTGGCCAGGGTGACTATTACTCCCTGCTGTTTGGCAGATTGCTTTTCTAGCACTTCATTCCCAAGTTGGATCATCTGCCTTGTATATTAGGCTGTTACACTTGAACTTCCTTAACATGCTCTTTGCAAATCAGGTGCTGAATCCCAGTGTTCCTCTGGAAAGCGATGTTGGTGTAGATGGACTCCCAGTACCTCGGGAATGCTGTGTATGCAGGCACTGGGGTGACTGGGGCAGGACCAGGGAGAGCGTGGGCTTTTGTGGCTGCCTTTTCTCTTTCAGCATCAACCAGACAGATCAGATGTTGGTTCATCTGCAGTCTTTTGACACAGTCCCAGAACACTTCACCATTCCTGAGAGCACCAAGAACGGGGTGCCCCTCTTCTACATCCCCCCAGGCTCTACCACTCCGGTATGTTTGCACTCTCTCCCATTTAATGTGGGATAGCTTGTCCCTCCTGCCTATTCTATCTCTTGCCAGGGGATGCTGAGTTCTAACAGGCAATCAAGATCTTCTGTAACTCTCAGGCTTTGTCTCTTCCTCTTTGTCCTGCTCAGTAACAGAGTTCAGGTGTAATGCAGTACCCCTCAACACCCCATCCCATACTTTTCCCCCTCTGAGACATCACTCTCTGTCTTTACTGCTGTAGCTACACTTCTAATTCCCACAAAAAGTCTCCTAAGTGTGCTGTGAAGACCAGCTTATTTTTGCCATGCTTTATCAGTGGATACCTGATATGTGTGGAGTTCCCGCTGGCAGTCTTGTGCCCTGGTGATGTAGCTCAGCACTGTCAGGTGAAGACATAGGATGTACTGAATAGTTGCTTTTAATAGTCTCATTGCTCTGAGCACTCCTGTGGAAGGTGGAAGAGAGATACATGTCATCTACACAGCAGAAACTAAATGAAATATGAGCTAGTAGTTTCCACTGCAAAATTTGAACTCATTGAAGCTCACTGAACAGAAGTGCTAGCATATTATCTGTGCCCTGCTAGCAGTGTCCTTGACATTGGTAGAAGATGACTAGCAGATATCAAAGCTAGACACACTTTAAATTAAGAGAACTACGCTTTTAATTTTATTGCTTCAGTCCTTCCTAGGTTTGCCCAATAAACTTTCACTGTGTATGTAACCCGTAGTATATCATAAGCATCCCATCTTATAGCTAACCACCACTTTATTTGTGTGTCAGCAGAGTTGCTATAGTTGGTGGAATCATGGTTTTATCATACAAGCATGTTAGAGTTGCCCAATGCCACCCATTGCTGGTACCCTATTTGCATGAACACTCTCAGATGAGTTATCTCAGTGTTTAATTGCTCTGCTGACACAAGCCATATATCCCCCTCTCAATCAGAAAGCACACCATTACATATGCCATTTTTTCCACGGTTATTTAATTGATGCTAAGTAGCTAAATTCCTAATTAACTTGACATTTCAGGAACCTAATTTATTTTTGCTTACATTGTACTGCCTGTTTCAGTGTGAACACACTTATTCTGCTGAGAGGCAGTTACCAAAAGCCAGGGATGTGGCTTCTCTTCTAGGCCTCCACAGCTCAGCGACCAGAGACATTCCTGATCTCTCTGGGGTGGAACCAGACGGTTTCTTGCTGAATATTGCCCTGTCCTTTTCTCAGGTGCTATCCCTGCAGCACAGTGGGTCTGACTCGAGCCATTCCCAGTTTGCCTCCTACTGGAAGCCTATTCTTTCCATGGATGCCAACTTCTGGCAGAGGTGGCTGCACATGCACCGTATAGTCCTCCTCCTGGAGCATGACACGTATGTAACCGGCAGGGCTGAGCTCACGGGCACACTGTGGGCCAGCCTGGGAAAACAGCGTGTCCAGTTCAGCCCAGCTTCAGAGTTGCAGCTGTCTTGGCAGTGCCTGTGGCCAAGGGAAGGGCCTTGCTGGTGGCACCTGGTGGATGGTGAAGGCTCATTTATCTGAGAGCGACTGTGGGTTGGAGACTCATCTTTGTCTAGAGGGGTTTGTTCCCAGGAGCATATGTGGTTTCTCAAGTCCCTCTTGGGTTTGGATTTCCTGATTGCAGGGGGTTTGGGCCATTCAGGTGTTACTATCCCACATGTTTTCATTTGCTCCTGGAAAACGTCTTCCCCAAAAGCATTGCTTTGCTGGGGCTGGTTCTGTTTGCAGAGTTATGTGAATATTAGCCGTATATTGAATGGAGGGAGGTAGAAACAATACAAGAGTATGTTCTCTGCAAGGTGGAGAGCAGGATCCCTGTGCACTCAGGGAATGTGACTCTGGCCATCAGGTACAGGCGGTGGAGGTGCTTGGGAATGGGCTGCTTTGGAGGAATAAAGCTGATGTACCAGTCAGAGGATGGGTTGGGATGGATGTAGCAAAGTCTCTTTGGGGAAAGAAGAGAAACTGTGGTTCTAAAAGGACTTTCTGCCACACCCTGCAGGCCTGTGCCCAAGCACCTGCACACGCCAGGCAACAACGGTCGCTACAGCACCATCCAGTGCCGCATCTCTCACTCGGCGCTCACCTCCTTGCTGCGGGACTGGAGCAGCTTTGTGCTGGTGGAGGGCTACTCCTACGTCAAACTGATACATGGGTGAGTGGCTCTGAAGCAGTCCCGTGTGGGGAATCGGGCATATGGCCAGACCAGAGATCCAGTTAGACCAGTACACTGTGATGGGCTAGAAACAGATGTCTAGAGGAGGGGATAAGAGCATGACAAACACATATGAAACCCTCCGTATTCTGAACTGCTACCGCTGGGTTCCAGGTGCAGCCAAGATGGACGGGGAAGCCAGCTGCGGGGTTTGCGCGTGCTAGAACTGATGCGTGGTGTTGCCAAGTTGTGTGGGCTGTTGAGCTCTCCAGAGAGCAGGCCTCTGCTTGGTCTGACATGACAGAGCAGCAAGATCATGCTATTTCAGCCCTGTCTTAATCCCTCCTCCCTTAGCTCTGAAGATCCCACACCTACCTCGTTTTATGTGGTGCGGATCATCTCCAAAGCTCCCTGCATGGTTCTCCGGCTGGGGTTCCCCATTGGCACACCTGCCCAGGCCAGGAACAAGGTGAGAGCTTCCTGGCTGCTTCCTGGGGTAGGAGCAGAGCAAGAAGTTCTGGATGTAGAAGTGGTGGGTGGATCGCAGCAACACTGTGGGCAGATATCTTCTAACAACTAACTACTATGTTAAGGCTTAGGTGGGTGTGAAGTTACTGTAACAAAAACGGACAGTTGGGACAAAGCTTTCAATGTTAAGTCTATGAAAGATCTAAACCCAAACACTTGATGATCAATGGAATAGCTGGTCACGTGCATGTTTTTCCCACTGCTTAATTCAAGTGTGGGGCTTTAAATGACTCAGAGGTTATCTAGTCTATCCTCGTGACCAAACCACAACCGATACTGTGTGTCAGGAGCAGCAGATACTTGTCTGACTCATCTGCAAGAACCTCTGTGGTGGATGTGCTACACATTTCTTAGGCTGTCTGCTTCAGTAGGTGGTGAATTGTATATGTATATCATATCATTTGGGCAAGGAGGAGTTAGAGTTAAATTGTGAACAATGCCCCATATGAGCAATACAGGGAGAGGAAAAACATTTAATACCCAGACAATGTTCTAAAGAGATGCAAGTCTGCTAGATAGACTTTTAATATCCTCTTTGTATCACAAGAAGTGGGCTGCCCTAGTCAGAGGTGGAAGGTGGGGTTCCTGCGTGGGCTGTTTCTCCAGCTCTAATGGCTGAGACAAGTCTAAGTGTTCCTGGGTAAAACATAAAGCATGAGAAAGTTGTCCTGCTATTAAGCTGTATGAACCTTTTGTTGTAAACATGAGGTTTATCATTAAGCCTTGATGTTTTGTCTTCATGAAAGAATTCTCTCATTTGCCTCACTTAGCTTTAGTGTTAGATTAGTCTGAGGAGTAGGTGACAAACATGGAAAGGACCATCTCTTTCTGACATAATGAACCCGGATTATACTAAATGCTTTGGCACTCTGGAGGATCTACCTGTTCCTGTCTTCAGGGGATCCAAGCCTTGGGCACTGGTTGCTGGGCCAGCACATGGGCTGGTAATGCCAAATGAGGGCTTTTATGAAGCAGTTCTCTCTAGCAGGTGTAAGTTAATACCTGTCTCATGAAGAATAGGTGAGACGGGCAGCATACCCTGCAGCTCTGGGCAAGCTCCAGATTGTTGCACCAGGAACTATATTTAGTCATGTGCAATGTTTTGTTTTGGTTTCTTTTTGCCTGCCATAGGGCTGATTAGCTACCCAGTGTGGAGGATGGCAGTAGAACTCAGCCTGCCTTGTTTAAGGGGAAGGGTTTTTTGTGTTGACCTATTCAAATTTCCAGTGTTTAAGGGAAGCAAAGCACTTGATACAGCTGGACTTTCAGAAGGCTCTTGGTGAGAGTCCCATATAGGGCCCTGCTGTAGAACTGGAGCAGAAATGGGGTGTTGTAAAACAAGGGAACAAGGCAAGGAAACTCAAATCAAAGCAGAAGCTGTTTGTGGTTTTCTCAATCTTTTCACTAGTCAAAGGGTAGGGAACTCGTCTGCAGGAGGTGGCCAGGTAGTGAGGGAAAATCTGCAGGAGGCACAAAGCTGTTTGGTTTTTTTCTGCCCTTTCAACCTGTGTGCTTTGTGGACACCTAAGCAGTACAATGGTGGCTGGAAGCCAGTATTGATCACTGCTAAATAATGCACCTTGGATTTGGGTGCTCAAACAACATCAGATATTCTGTATTATCAGTATAAAACCACGAAGGGGACCCCAGTGGCATCACAGTGCAGAAAAGAGCTCTGCTTCATGTTTGGGTTTGGGGGCACTTCTTTCCTTGAAAAGAACATAATAATGATGGGGAAAGTTGCTGAAATAATTAGTGTTGAGGGAGACGGAGAGCAGCTGTTCTCTTGTTTACCTGCAGTGGTGATGGAAATTAAAAGGAGGTGAAAAAAGATCGTGAAAAGAAACCTAACCATGGAATTTCAAAGAAAACACTGAGGCATTGTGAGGATCAGATGCTGGTATGGGCAGAACCATATTCAGAACTGCTAAAAACTAAAGAGAGTAATTGGGAAATTGGTTTAAAAGTATCCGGGTAAACATTAACCTAAAAAATAACCTAAGCTCTTAAAAGCTTTTACCGTAAAGGTTTGACACATGAATGTGATAGTGGGGAAACACATCAGCTGTGGGAACAGTCTGGCTCTGTCTTATATTTACTAGTTTACACTAACTGTAGGCTGTTGAAGAGGGGAGGAATGAGGGTGGGTACTCAGACTGCTGCTGTGGAGGAGGTGGCATGCAATTAATTTGAAAGTTATGGAAGGCGATTTCTTCAGCCTTGAAATCATCTTTGGTTGTTTTTTGGACCTTTCCTTTGCTTTTAAAAATATTAATAGTTGTTAAAGTGTGGATGTAAGAGTCTTGTGTCATCTTGCTAGTGCCTCAGAAGTAAAATTACCTTTAACTCCTGCTCATCTGTGTATTTAAGGAGTGTTCTATTCCTTTTAGCTCTTGTTCTGAAAGCTTATTTTGAGTAGCTTATGTCTCCAGACAAAGGTGGTCACGTTTACCTTTTGCTTTTGCCATGACAGATAGTGGAGGAGTTACGGGACCGAATCTTGCAGCTGCGCTTTCCCCACAGGGTCCAGAGCAAGGAGGCAACTCCAAAAGCAAAAAGGAAAATGTTTGGCAGTAGTTCTCCCTCCAAGTCTCCACCTGTGGCTGGGGCCCCATCAGCCCTCTCAGACAGACCCTGCCTCGTCGTGCTGCACAAACCCTTGGAGAAGCTGCTCATCAGGTAGTGATGGAGATCTGGGCCACCAGCACAGCCTCCTGCCCTGGGAAGTGGGAGAGAGAAGGCTCTGGGGGTGGTGCTGCCACTTGCAGGATGTGAATGCCATGAAGCTGGTGCTTGTTGGAGTGGGTTTGGGTTGCGTGGCTGGGAATGGCAGCTGTCATCTGGGAGGGCTGTGACTTTCAGCAGGGAGTCTTGCTGGACAGGCAGATTTGTTACTCTTAAATGGTATGATGCAGAAGTAAATTTAGTTAGCAGGATCCTGTGCTGGGCTTGCCATGTTCTGCTGCTGGAGGGCTCTATCCTGGGTCCAGCAAGCAGGCTGTGAATGCAGACAGCTCTGGCCCTGAGCACAGCTTGCTTTCCACCTCAGTGAGCCACACTTCTGCCTTCTAGGTATGAGAAGCTGCCTTCTGACTATCGAGCCCCCTTCATTCTCAACCTGGAACACCCTCCAGTGTCTGGCCCGCTCACTATGGTGGCCAACCGTACTGCCTCTTCCACCCTGGCCTCGCTGTCCCGCTACTTCTATCACCAGCGTTGGATTTGGAGTGTCCAGTCGGGGCTGGCACCGGCTGTGCCCATCACCGCTGTAGCCCAGCTTCTTTCCATACTCACAGAGTAAGTCACACACCTGAACAGGGTGGCATCTCCAGCTGGTCCTGGGGATGCAGGGAAAGCAGTGTGGATCGGAGGCCTTGTTATGGATAACAGTTGAAGCTGCTGTGCAGAGGGTTTTGATGCTGCACACAGCTTCTACAGCTGCTTGGGCCAGTGCTTTACCAAGTTCTGCAGCAGCAGTTGAGAGGAAGGAAAGTCCTGGAAAACATACAAAAGAGCAAAAGGCGTTACTGTGCCTGGAGTTTGCTGATCTTCAGACAGGCTGTCCTGTGCAAAGTGTCACATCTACCTGTTGTCTGTGGGTAGCCCCCTGTCTTGGGAAGGAAGGTGTTATGGGGTGAAGGGTACAGCCATTCTTGTATGTAAGGCTTGCAGTATGGGTAGAAAAGCCCTACATGTCTGACTGACTCTCTGTTGCCAGGGTTCGTCTGTCAGAGGGTTTCCACTTTGCCTCCAGTGGGGATGGAATTATCAATATGGTGCTGGAGCTGCCCATACAGGTGAGCCTGGGTGCTGTAGTGTAGGCACAATCCTTCATTGCTTCTTCTGAGGTGGATTCACCTTCCTGTGATGGGATTTTCCATCCACTTCTAGCACACAACCTTGTCATGTAGTGGGAGACCTGCCTTCTCCCCTGAAGTACAGGAGCTTGTGGATTGGGCATTTTCCTGTCTTTGTCTGCAGTTACAGAGCTGCTTTGCTGGCAGGGACATGCTGTGCTGGAGGAGTTGTTTGGGCTGGGATGGGCTTCCTCTCACCACCACTGCTAGTGGAGCTGGGCAATGGGACTGTGTTTCGGGGGGGCGCTGTGTAAGTGTGGGCTGTTGCTGCTGGCCAGGCTCATGCAGTGTCTCCCCTCCAGATTGACAGCTCAAGTGAGAGCAGCGGTGGCAGGGAGAAGCACACCTGTGTTGTCCAGTACATCCTCTTCCCGCCACACTCCACCTCCACCAAGGACAGGTGAGACTGTTTCTCCCAGGGAGGGCTGTCAGCAGAGTCATGGGCAGTATGGGAAGGAAGGAGTCCCTGGTCACCTAATACAAACAACTGGCTGTCGTGGATTGATCACCAGTTAGCTGGGGCTTTGCCTTGGTTTGTGTGGCTGCTCTCATAACTCTGCAAGGAGCTACTGGCTCTGGGCCATCTCGCAGGACTTGCCTTATGTCTTTCCTGCAGCTTTTCCACAGATGATGACAATGATACAGAGGTAGAGGCCATTGAAGTGGACACAGAACTGAACCTGGTCACAGAGTGCTGGGTAGAGCCACAGAGTGGCCTTGTCCACAGTACTGCTGAGAACTGGAAGCACCTCCATGGCTTGCCCTACCAGAAAATACCTAAAGCAGTGAGTTCCGGAAGGGGTAGGGACATGGGCTCTTTTGCGGAAGGAGAAGGGGTTATTTTGCATGTGCACCACAACAAGCACTGCAGGTGAATTATTGAGGGCCAGAAGAGAAAGGAATGCTGTTAACTAAAGAGTCTGAGACTTTTGAAAGAAGAACTGGGCTTCTGGACAGAAATGTTTTCTGGATTGCAAGACAGTGGATGCAATGCTGCTCTGGGATAGGTGGGAAAATACAAATTACGTTGTCAAGAGCTTTTTCCATTGGAGGGGGAGCGAGCTGGACTGGAGCAGTGATTGCAGGCAGTGGTGCCCACGTACCTCCTGAACAAGGCAAAAAGAGGCTGAAGGGCTGGTGGAGAAGGAGGGAACAATGACTGAGAGTAGGGCAAGTCAGGGGATGGGATTATGGGTGTTTCCTCCCTTTGCTTTTAGACTGTTTTCTCCTGCATTTGGGGGTAATAATTCTGCTGCACACAGCTGAGCCTTGACTGCTTATTGCAGCTGTATCCCCGGGACCTTGCGTGCATTGCCACCGTGCTGACCTTTGAGTACATCAGCCAGTTGTGCCAGAACAAGGACTGGGTCTGCCCTCCTTCAGACACCAAAGCTTCTGAAGGTGAGTCCATCATATATGTCTGAACAGATTTGATGGAGAAAGAGACAGCTAGACCCTGAGTGTCTCGAGGCCCATTAGAAGTTTCTGGATGGTGGAACAGGTATTTTGACAATGACTTTCTTGACTTTGATGGCTGTGGGTCACTTTATTGCGCTTGTGCCAGGGACATGGCTTCATTCTGGGAAGGTCAAAAAAGCATTTGCAGCTTTCTGCCCAGGCTGAAAGGGTGATTAGGTGACCTTACTTGAACAGAGGGGTGGACCAGATGACCTGCAGAGGTACTTCCCAACCTCAACCATTCTGTAATTCTATGAGAGGGGCTCCTTATGTGAACATGACAATAAGCCCAGGGGACTCTTCCAGCACAGTGCCTCTCTGTAGGCAGCTCACCACCTGCTGCAGCCTCCAGTGGGCTTTGCACTCTCCCCACATTCATTCTTTGAATCGCTCTGTCCTCCTAAGCATAGGGACTTGGGCAGCGTTGCTGTGTTACCTTCACTTGTGCTGCCCTCACCGTGTTTAGGGCTGGCACTGTGCACACAGAGGTGACATGGCAAGCAGGGCCATCTGGTGCCCACAGGTGTGTTACATTCCCAGTTCTTGTTGCAGATCCAGACATGGGGGCTGGTTTTCGAGTACATGAGGTCCCATTCCAGTTCAACCTCATGAAGCTGTTGCCCAGGTGCCAGCAGGTTGAAATGTTCTTCCTAATGCTGACAAAAGGTAGGTGCCACTTCACCGTCTGCCTCCTCTTCTCCTAACTTCATGGTTGTGGGCACCTTTCTCTGTGTACTTGTCTCCCTGGGCAGCAGGCTTGTGAGAGCTACCATGCCTCTTTCAGTAGCTCAATGCTGTTCTTCCCATCTCTGCAGCCCCAGGGCTGTGCAGGAATATTGCTGTCTTTCTTGGAATTATAGTTCTGGAAGAGTTGCTTTCGAAAACATTAAACCTAGACTGTTGCTCTGTGCTGGTGGCTTCTTATCTTTAGCCCCAAACATCTCCAGAACACTTACAGTAGCAGGGTGAGTCAGTGCAGGGTACCTAATGATGCTGGAAGACCAGAGGTTCCTCAGCACTCTCCAAGTCAGCCTTACAGAGGTGCTGTGGGAAATGCCTGGCTGTGTGAAAGTGTCACTTAGTAAAGAGCTGTCTTTTGGGGGACTGCGCAGGTGGTAGCTGTGGAGATTCTGTCTCTGAAGCTGCCATGGTTCTGTTTTGGAGCAGAGAATGAGGAGGTGACCAAGGACTCTGCGTTTGTGCCCAATGAAATGCTACTAAACCTCTTCCATGGCTGCCTGCAGCATGACCTCAGTGACCGGGAGATACCCATGGATGATGCTGATCATGTGGCTTTCATGGAGCAAGTTCTACAACGGGATCGTGATGGCCATCAACCCCCCTTCACACTCCCTGTGATCAAAGGTAAGGGCCAGGAGCGTAGCAGCAATGACATTGGGAGCTGGGGGGTTTTGGAAGTCTTGCTTTCAAGTCTCTTCCTTGGTTGGTGTTTCTCAGGTTGGTTTCTCTGTGCTCTGTTTCAGAAGAAACCCTGAAAGCTGCTGGCACCCTGGAGCAGCAGGATGCTTCTGCATCCTATCATCTTGTTGGCAGCAATGGCACCAGGGATATGACTGGCTCCACAAGTACTCTGCAGGTACTGGTTCTCCTCCCAAGCCCTCTCTGAAGGCAAGGTGGCAGCTGTTGAAGGGCAGGAAAGTTAGCAGGAGGTTTGAGAACAGATTGAAATGCTGGTGTTTTCCCCATGCTTGGCAGCAGTTTAAGCTGTAGCCTGTGGCTGAAGTCAAGGAATCTTGTGGGTGTGTGGATAGTTGCACTCGCTGTGGGCCTAGCCTTTTACAGCGGCTTCTCTTAGAATGGTACAGGGGGTGGTCAGAGTGATTGCAGCATGGTTGCTATCTGCCTCAGGGTAGACCTGTGTGATGTGCTCTGAGCTTATCCAGCCTCTGCTCTTCCATCAGAGCCTCGGCAACACAGAGCTGCCTGAGGATGACATGACCCTGAGTGACACGATGAGGCCCTTTCCCCCGCAATGGCGATGTTATGCCAAGCTGGTCAACCCGCAGCATGTGTTCCTGACCTTCCTGCCAGCCACCTTCTCAGGTGAGGCCGCCTGTTGTGGGGAGCAAGATGAGGTAGCACCTCCTCAGGAAAACAGCAAAAGCAGATTCAGCTCTGGTAGGATGGAGGGAAAATTGAACAGTGGCGTCTAGACCCAGTCTTTTTGCACCGTATGGCCAAGAACAGAGTAGTGTGAAGTGCTGAATGTCTTTCTCTTCTCTTCTTGGACATGGTGCTGCCCACATAGTGTTTTCAGGCAGGGTATGTGGCTGGCTGCAACCATTGGACTGTTTTCCCAGTAGGGTTGTTAATGAATTAAGGAGACTGGTAATGGGATAGTCTGGGAGAGTCCCAGCTTCTGGGCATTGGCGCTGGTCTGGCTTCTACTGAGCTGCTGGCGAAGGCTGCTAGGCCCAGCTGGAAGCACTCTGTGGAGCTGCTCCCACACACAAAGAGGTTCCAGGGACATCTGCCCTCTTGGGAATGTAGATGGAGGAGTTAAACTGTGTTCACTGTACAGAGGGTGATTTTAGTTTTTCTTCCAGATGTACAGAAGCTGATGGCTTGTGGGTTGGACAAATCTCCAAAAGACGAGAGTCGATCTGGAGAGGACCCTCTGGGACCTGTCTGTGCGGAGCGAGTCAGAGCTGAGGCTGAAGAAGGGGATGCTGCAGTGCCATTACCCACCCTCAGCATAACACCAGCCCACGGTACCGCCCTCAGGACAGCACCTTGCTGTAGTATTAGTATCCTTGCTATACCTGAGCACACTGCTGGGCAGGTTGAGACAGAAGGAATAACAGGCTGCTAGAGCCTGTCAGCTCCTGCCTGGCAGTCAGCAGAGCCAGAGTGAGGACAAAGGGCACAGCGAAGCCTCAGCCAGCTTTCGCATTTTTCATGGTGGGGTGAGGGAATGTAATGGGAGCTGAGTGCCCACAGCCTAAGGCTGCCTCCCTGTGGGCAAGGAGGCTGCAGGTACGCAGAAGCTGCTAGGAATGGCTGTACTGGGCCGCACTGGGAAGTCGGTGCCTCTTGTGTCATGATCCAGCCTGGCACTGCCAGCAGCACATTGTCTTAGGGAGAAGGCCACAGGTCCTGCAGTATAGAGCATTTAATTGCACAGCCCCTGGTGCAGTCAGCCAGGCCTGCAATGAGGGTGGAGGGTTGTGCTGCTGCAGAAGGTGGTGGTGAACCATCATAGCTGCCCAAGAAGGAGATCTGAGTGGCCAAAGCACTGGGTCAAGTGGTTGGGTTCTGAGTGAGGAGAATGGCCTCTGAGGTTTGAGGGGAGAGAAGCTTGTAAAACTGATAAGTACCTGTGGGTGCTGCTGTGAAGGCTATGAGCTTGCAGACGAGGAACAGCGAGCCCACTGAAGGCCCTTGTCTCAGGTTTATTTCTTTTGCAGAAGTGAGCCGTGACCCTGGAGAACAGAGTGGCCCCTCACGGAGAGATGTACATATCTCCTTCTGTCACCAGAACTCGCAGTCTGAGCTAGGCGAGTGCCGCCGATTTCGCTGCCCCATTTACATCTACAGCTGCTCTTTGGAGCTGTTACGAGAGCAGCTTGTCAGCCCACGGGCACACCGTCCTCCCCGGGACATCTTTTTCAGGTAATAACAACCGTACGTGGTTCCTAGACAGGAAACTAAGGAGATTTCTTGACAAGAGGCTGGCTTCAGCCCTGCCTTATTCTCTTGGCTTGGTCCTCTGCCTTACAGCAGCCATGGCCTACGTGTGCCCTAGGGCCTTGCTTTACTGGTGCCAGAGATGTGTATGGTCTAAAACGTGCTTCAATGGCGCTGAAGGCTGCGGTTCCTCTTTTCCAGGTCCCAGTCTCTGGAACGTCCTCCCACTGCTGCTTGGCTAGACCACAAGCATAAGGAGCTGGTGGGTTACTGCACGCTGCTGCAGGAGCATTCCCACCAGTGCTATGTGAAAGGTGAGGAGTGATGTGATGGGAGCTGGGACGGGGTTGTGGTTGGGGCTGGACCCTGGATCTTCTTTTAAGAAAGCAATGTCACATTTTACATGTGATCTTACACTGAGCAAAGGGAGGAGCTGTGGGACTGATCTCCCACCAGGAGGGATTTAAAGATGTCTCTGCATGTTCCCTATGGGCCTTGCATATCCTGTTCCTGGACCTGTGCAGTGCTGTGGAGCGGGCGTCCATTCTTTGACTTTTTCCTCCCACTTTCAGGGTGGCAGATCCCTAGGCCACTCTGGCATGACACAAGCCCAGACTAACCTGTAGCATGAGGCGTCCTAGTGGCTGAGTCTTTTTTCCCAGCACCTGTGCCAACTGCAGCTGCTGTGTTGGAACATGCTGAAAAGCTGTATGTGGCTATCACCTGACTCCCATGGCCTCGCATCTTTGCGGTGGG
This sequence comes from Streptopelia decaocto, assembly GCF_964273445.1. Taxonomy (NCBI): domain Eukaryota; kingdom Metazoa; phylum Chordata; class Aves; order Columbiformes; family Columbidae; genus Streptopelia; species Streptopelia decaocto. The sequence continues at coordinate 5,327,417 of NC_138659.1, read as the reverse complement.
GTGCTCAAGCACTGTGTTTGATCTGTAGGGCTGTTCAAGAGCCTTCAGCAGTCACACAGCATCAGCTCCCAGGACCTGCTTACAGCCATGGACTACTGTGAGGAGCTACTCCAAGAGATCGATATCACCAACTTCCTGCTGACGGTGTGCAGCCATGTCCGCTCGTTCCGAGAGAGCCACCAACATTTCCATACGCACTCCAAGACAGCCAGCTTCCAAGTGGGCAGCATAGAGCAAGAAGAGGAGCAGAGCTCTAGGGAACGCGGTGTCTTGGTCTCTGAATCAAGGTAGGGGCCCACCTCGACCTTGCTTCTGTTCTTAGCATTGGGCCAGGACAGATCTTTATTCAAGCATCTTCTGCCTGCTGGAAGGAATGTTGTAGGGCAGGGTCTAACAGAATCAGAGATATTTCCAGTGGGATACCCACTTGGTATGGTGCCCACCAGGACTTTCTCTTTCTTATAATCTCTGGTGACATCCATCCTTTGACTTTCTTTTGTAGTCTTAGCTTATTGCTGTCCCATCTGGCCTTAGCTGGAGGGCAGTTTGTCTGCAACTCTCAGACTTGTTTCTGGAGAAATTATGCATCTCTTTCTGCTTGACTCATTTGAGTTTGATGTTGACTCTGGTGAAAATGACAGGTTTGTTATCTTTTTCTAATGAATAAATTGACATTTTTAAACACTAAATCTCTAGAAAAAATTCACGAGAGAAATATCAAGGCAGAATTGGAATGGGCTTAATGCAAAACTTCTGTTGTTTCTTAGGGTATTTCTGAGGTTTGTGTTGCCTCTGGAAACTTTAGGAGAGGAAAAAGTGTTGTGCTGTGCCTTAGTGTCTGTAGAGGAAGCACCCTTTTTAGGTTCTCTGTCGTCTGCACTTGACTGTTTTCAGTTTCTTTATGTGATTTCGCTAGCATTTGTTGGGGATCCCAGATCCTAGTTCTTATACTGTAAGTCATTGAGATGAGGCTGTGGTTTTGAACAACACTTAGTGTTTGGACTTCAAGTTCTGTTTTCCCAGAGAAAAACTGTGAGAAATTTTTTGTTTATAAGATATTATGAATCACCTATCTCAATGCACGTTGTGTAAACATTACTGAAGGACATACAGCTTGTGACACATTGCATCCAGATCTGCCATCTGTATTGCTAATTCAATTACCTGGGGAGTACTTTTGATCAACTAACATCCCAATCCCCAGATTGCTTTTTCTGAGATTTAGGAACAGATTCTGTCATGGAGCTGAGTGAGCACAGGCCTGAGCTTCATGCTCTGGTCTGTGCTGCCAAGACATGGGCTGCGCTGGGATGGTGGCGTTTGCTGGGAGGTGCCCTGGACTGGGTGCTCAGATTGTGCCAGGCCTGTCCCTGTACTCAGCCACGTGTCCCTCTTTCCCAGGGAGGGTGTGTAATGTGGTGTAAAGTACTTGGCCACAGGATCAGCATGGTTAAACTGCCTCTGGCCTGGCTTCAGACAGCTGGAGTGTTTATCAGGGTTAGTGGGTGGCAGGAGAGTTTCTGGGGCTGTGGGGGTGGGGGCTGTGTAAGTCACATTGTGTTTACACAGATGAGGTTTGGGGAGCTGTGAGGTGGGGTGCTTGTGGAGTAGATAATACATATAACTACTCTCACTTCTCGATTTGCTTGTCTGACCTGTCCACAATCCTGTCAGTGCGGAAATGGAGGACTACAGTGAGCAGGACTCCCGTAACATCGCTAGCCCCACAGAGGAGCCAAAGAGCAGTATGGGCACCAGCTGCTGTTCAGAGTTTCCCCTCTCACTGCTGGAAATTGGACAGCCCTGCCAAGCACACCCTGACTTGCATAAAATTATCCAGGTGAGGAACATGGGAGCTTGGCTTGGGTCCTGCAGGAGGGTAGAATTGAACATCTGTTCCATATCTGGGATTTCTCTTTTAGGAAAAATTCCTGGAAATCGGAAGTTTACATTTCAAGCCAGTGCCATCAAATCCTCACTATTTCTTCTATTGTCCACCATCAGCTAAGAAAGAGGTAGGCATGGTGCTGCCCTGGCAGTCACCTGGTCTTTGTGGAGGGAAGCAGCTTTGCTAGGTGTCAGGTCTGGATTTGGGCCTGGCAGACGCAGGGATAGACTGAGCCCCTGAGGTGCCCATTGAGAGTCTGCTTCACTGCCTGGCTTGGTTCTAGTATCTGCCCTTCTTCTCTCCATCTCAGGAAGAGGCATCTCGGGATCAGGCAGACAGGAAAGGCAGTGAGGACATGGAGGGATCAGAGGCAGAGCTGGCAGCTGAAGAAGGTAACGTTTGCTTGCTTTGTCCTGGACAAGAACATGTCTGTAGTCTTACTGTGGTGATGCCTTTCAGAGCGTGACTGTGTCTGGTGGGGTCTCTGGAGATGTGGGCCTGGTTTGCTAGCAGGGAACCTTTGTCAACAGGAACTGTGTCTGGGTGCTGCATTGCCACAGAGAGCGACCCAGAGCTGGAGGTGGAGTATCGTGAGAAGCTGGAGCACGAGTTCCCTGATACAGATTCCCTCTCGGACTCCAACACGGTGAACCAGGATGATGACTCCTTCAGTGTGCTGGGAGGGGACTCGCTCAATGAACAGGAGTTTTTGGAGCAGGAGATGCCGCCACTCTTTGTACACCTCACCTGCTCAGTGAAGCTGCGTAGCCAGCACAGCTCCATGCCCGTGCAGTCCTTGCCAACTTGTCTAGGTAAGAGCAAGCCTTGCTGTGAGGTTAAAGAGGAGTAGGGCCTCTGTCAGGTCCCTGCTAGGTGAGGAGCCACTGGAACAAACTTGCTGTGTCCTAAACAGCAGTCCTTCTGGACTAACCCACCCTGTACGGAGCCCCCAGGGTCTCCCAGCATTGGACAAGGGCTTTTTCACTAGGTCTCCCACTTACTGTGGGATTGGTTGTGGAAGGTCGAAAGCATCGTGGAAGATGGTGGCCTTCTTGAGCCTCTCCAGCTGTGTGGGACAGCCACCTCTTGCAGTCTCTCTACTCGCCACCAGGCTGCGCTTGTGTCTAAGCAGAGCTGTTGGTTGCTTGATTCCCTTTGTCTGTGATCTCTCCTCAGGGGAAGTTCTGGGCTGCCTGGAAAGCTGCCAGGGCCTGAACACTATTGACTTGGGAGACCTCTGTGTGACCCTGGACATCTTTGTGCTGACATTGCCCCTGGAGATAGAAGTTGTGAACGCAGACATTCTCCACAACAGGTAGGTGGAAAGAGGCCCAGTCACTCACCCACGCTCTGCCCGCCTTTCCCAGCCTCCTCCTCCTTCTCACAGAGCCTCCTACAGCCCTAAGAAAACTAAGATTTTTTTCCAAGATGGGCTCACCTTCTCTGGAGATCCGTTTTCCCTCTCTGGAGCTTGTCTCTGTTTATCCTTACTGACTCAAAAGCAGAGCTCAGCCTCCTCTCTTTCCTGTGGCAGATGCACCTCAGAGAGCAGCGTGACCTTCACACGCTCTCCGGGGCAGCCATCCTCTTTCCGCTCAGATGAGGATATCATGCACAACTTGGAACGGCTCCCGTCCACTGGAGATGAGAGGTAAGGCACTGCAGATGTAGCAAGCTCCTCATGGGCTCCTTTGCTGCCTAAGAGCTGCGCTGTGGTGGCTGCATGAATGAGAATGTCTGGTTGGTTCTTCTCATCTCTCCTAGGCACCCTGCACTTTCCAACCTCCCTGGAGTGCACAGGCAGGCTATTGAAGCCACCATGAATGAGGTAGGCCAGCCTCAGCCACTTGCTTCTGGCTGGAGCAATGTGGCCACAGTGTACCAATGCTGTTCCACACTTCCTAGTCTGCTCCCACCTGCAACTTCTGTCAACTCAAGTGACTTTCAGGCCTTGCTGGTACCACACAGGCTATTGTCCTTATGTTCCCTAAAAGTGTGGGATTACCCTGTCAAAATTCTTACTGCAGGTGGGGTGGGACAGACAGACCTCTTTTCTGAAGACCTTTTCTTAGGTACTTTCAGAAGGAGATGAGGGGATATAGGTGATGCAAGGGGCTGCTCTCATCCTGGTGACTTGGATCAGAATTGGGGCAGCCATGCAAATGCTGGTCACTTACGTCTTGCTTTGTGTCCTTGCTCTGCTCAGATTCGTTGGCTCCTGGATGATGAGATTGTGTCTGCGCTGCGCCACTCACAGGTCATCAGCACCTCCATCCTGCACCGGGTGGCCACCCACATCTATAACTCCAAGGGTCGGCCCAGCTGCCACAGTGAAGTGGTGCTGCTCCAGTTTGTCTTTGGACCTGAACACTCTCTTGAGAAGTTCAAGGAGGTAAGGAGAAAACCCCAAGACAGTGTTATACACTAAGCTAGAGGGATGCTTATTCTTGCCTGTGTTGCAGGAGTTCAGAAGAATGGCTCTGCCAGGCTACATGCTCAATGCAGAAGGCAGTGACTACCACTACATCTCCATCAGCCGCCTGCACTCCAGGCAGGAAGCTCCAAACCCTTCAGGGACACCCTGCTTGCAGCAGCCAGCTGGAGGGGCCACCAGGACAGCCCTGGGCCAGGCAGGCCAGGAGGGGAGCAGTGAAGCAGAGGCAGGGGGCTCCGAGCTGCACCATGCAAGCTGTGTCCTCCCAGAGGAAGCCCAGGGTCTCTGGGGGTGGCCGGAGAGTGAGACGCGCATTGTAGCAGACACAGGAAACCCTACACATGGAGGCAGCCACGCACAGGATGAGGTGAGAGAAACCGAGTTGGTCTGTTGGTGGGAAGGTGTGGGACACTCTGGTAACAGAAGGTAGGATGCAGGAGTATGACTGGACATTTTTCAGCGCCCAGTTTTCTGGTAATCTTTGCAACCTTGGCTTGTGTGCAGGTCCCAGGAGAAGTGCTGAGCCTTGAGCAGAGCAGAGCCCCTGGCCATGACTCCCTGGAGGAGACAGCTCTAGAGACAACCATACAGTCACTGCCATCCTCATCCTCTGAAAAAGGCAACAGTGAGAAATCACCATTGGTGACACCATCTGCAGCGAGCTTGGCTGACTCCGTGACACAGGGCAGGGAAGGTAGGAGCTGTGGTTGTGGGCAAGGTGTACCTAAGCCTCATGAAGGGAAGGGCCCCGTTTTGGCTGTAGCTGCCTGGTTGTCCTGTGGTGCAATGTTTCTCCAGCAGATTTCTCATAATCAAACCCCTCTTCTCTTTGCAGGCTCCAGCAAGCAGCGTCCCAGCCGCGTGCAGAGCCTCGTGTCTAGCCAGGGCAGCATGGACTCCGACCACCTGGGTGAGTCTGCCAGGGCAGGAGTGACTGACAGTGTGCAGGCAGACTCTGGCAGTGATGTGATAGTGTGGGGGCATGGGGAACTGCGTGCCTGCGCTGGCGTGACCCCTGAGGACAGGGCTCGTGAGTGGCCTTGATCTCTGAGAGCTGCTGTGCCCAGGAGGAGGCTGACTGGCACAGCAGCCTGGGACTGAGGTGAGGATACGTTGCAGGTTATGATGGGGGAAGCAGTGACTCAGAGTACGAGGAGGCCCTGATAAGCGACCATGAACCCAGGTGTCCCCTCATGCCGGATTTCTGGCTCATCATAAAAATCCAGCAGGACAGAGTGGAGGTCTACTATCACACACGGTAAGGAGCGTCCCGCTGTCTGGCCATGGCTTCTCTGTACCAGAACCTTATTGCTACTCCCTCATCTCCGACAAGGATCTCCTTCCTGCCCCATCTGGGTGCAGGACTAGACTGGTGCTCCCTAAGGGGAAAGCAGCCATCTGTCCTCATTGTGTTCCTGCTCCCAGCACAAAGGGACAGGCACCGTTCAGGTGCTCTGCTGACCCCTCTCTCCCCTTCCCTGTAAAGCAGCCTGAGTGTGGAGAAGGCAGCATCAGCAGAGACAGAAGAGGAGCAGCCAGGGGAGTGCCAGAGTCTCAACCAGGTGGTGGTGAAGAAGATCAGTGAAATCTGCAGGGTTGTCAATCAGGTAACATATCTGCAGAGGGCAGGAGTAGAGCTACAAGTCGTGAGATGGCTTAGAGGAGACAGGACCTCTGGAGGTTGCCTGATCTCAGCCCAGCTCAGGGAAGGACCGGGGGACCCAGTTCAGCTGGTGGAGTCTCAGCTTGGGGGTCAAAGGAAAAGGGACTCAGTCCAGCCCTAAGCCGTTCTCTATGCTGCCTTCTGTGGGCTGTGCAAGCAACAGAACCAATCTTTTCTCATCCTTCGCAGCGCTTGCTGCTGCAGGACCTGCACGACAGCCATATATGCAACTCATTACTGGTGGCAGAAAGTGAGGAGGACATCTGGAAGAGTGAAACACCGTATACATCTTACAGGCAGCGTGTCATGCCCACAGATGGTATGAATGTGCCCTTGGCCATGCCTCAGTGGCAGTGCGACTGCCTGCCTATGGGTGACTAAAAAGATGGTGACTTCCATGCTATGGCCCCAGCTATGTCCTGTGTTCTTTGTAGATTACTCTGTAGAGGAGAGCTATCAGCCCAGGGACTACCTGGCTGCCACCATGCAGTTCATGCCAGGGCACTTTGCTTGTGACGTTGTGTGGAGCACACTCATCCATGTGCATTCACGTCTCAAGATGGGCCCCAACATGGGAGTCTCACGAGGTGCGTACAGCCCAGGTTCTCCTTCATTTTGCGTGTCAAGAGTCTGGCTTCTGGCTGGACTGGCACATCAGAGGAGGGGTTGTGGGATAGCTAACATCCCACCTTGCCCACAGCTATACAGGCACTTCGCTCTGTGCTCAACGCCTTCTCTGTGGTGAACAGGAAGAATATGTTTGTCTACCAGGAACGTGCCACTAAATCTGTTTTCTACCTCCGGTAAGAAGCCAGCATGACTTGTTGGCCTGACCCTGCCCTGCTACATGCGTTAGACCAGACTGAGAGCTCCTTCGGGGAGAAAGTGTCTGCCTAGCCTCAGGGACCCTGCTGTGACCTGAGTAGTAAATATCTGATTTCTAATGAATCAAAGTCACATCAAGCCAGGCCCTTCCTGCCCTCCCTGTGCTTTACATGGAAGGGAAAAGGATAGGTTTTTTTGTGGGAGCCAGAGAGCAATTTTTCCACAAGCTCCATATCATAAGCACTAATTCCCAAAAAGTGCACAGGGGAGAGCAAGGAATACATGGATCCTCTGTGGAGGTATGATGCTGTCATCCTTGAGAATGGAAGCTGATATGTCTGTCTCTTGTGTTTAGACTGACGGAAACCACCTACAGTGGGAAGGTGTGGGAAGCAGAGAACGTCGTTAACCCAGCATCCCGCTCACTGGCACTGACACGCAGCCAGGAGCCCATTTACACTGAGGATCTAACGGTGAGTGTGCTGCTCTCTGGATGTTGGTTCTCTTGGTCACGGGAGTGGAGGGAACTCAGTAGTTCCAGCAACCTGCATTTTGTGTAGGATAAAACTCATGTCATAGATGTGTGAAGTGGGGCAGCAGTAGGTGGGTTCTGCCTGACTTTGCTGGCAGCCCGAGATGATGATGGATCTAGAATTCACATGGGAGCTGTTTCCAGGTGGCTGTTTTTTGCTCCGCCAGGGTTCTCGTTCCTCTCTGGATGCAGCCTCGTGCCGTAGTGTGGACTCTGCCCGCCCTGTGGGACAGGTAGACAGACACATTCAGCTGATGGTCCATGGTGTTGCCCCAGCAGGTAAGTGTTACGGCACCTGGCACCAATGGACTGTGCTGATGCAAAGCAGCGGAGCAGAGCTCCAGTCCCTGCCCTCTTTGCTTGAAGAGCAGGGAAGGTGTCTCCCTCCTGAGCAAGCTGCTTTTCCTTAACCCAGAGCTGCTGTCTGTTCTGTCTGCATGGGAATGTGAGGAAAGGATCCATGGCCCACAATGAAACCTCCTGCAGACCGGGTGGCTTATGCCAGCTTTCCCCGTGCAGGAGTGCGTTTGTCTTTGACTGCTGTACCAGCAATCTTTTGTGATCATGAATGGGTAGAAAAAGGTGACTGAAGAAATTGATGGTGGGGAAAGACGTGTTCCCTGTGGAAAGTGACTGCGAGGGTGGTACATCCTGAACAGGCAGGAAGGGGTGGCTGTGGTCATTCTTACTGGATCAGGTGAAAAAGCTGCTTGTACCTCTGCTTACTTGTCAGGGCCTGAGATCACAGATGAGCTGGTGAAAGTGCTGCGCAGACGCCTGGATGAGGCCACCCTGGATATAATCACTGTGATGCTGGTGCGGAACTGCAAGCTGACCCCAGCAGATGTGGAGGTACCTCACTCATATCGACTCTGCTCATCCCAGGGCCTATAACACTTACCTACTCTTTGACCTGTCTCAGCTTCTCCTGCCCTGCGCCAGGGAAGGCCAGGGCCATTTGCTGCATCCCATTCCCTGCTCTAGGCTAGCGTTCACCAAGGTACCTGCTGTGTGGGTGCCTGGGTAGGTGGGAGATCCCCTTTGCAGGGGTTTGCAGCATGGCAGGGCCTCCCTGTGAATACCACTGGAACATCAGCCCACATCTGTCTCAGGGTGCTGCCTATAGACCTGGGTTCTGCCCACCATGCTCTCCCTTTGCATAGCCAGCTGGCATAATTTGGATCAGTATCAGAGCCCCGGGGCATCCTGCTCATCTCAGATGAGTTTTAAAGCTTTCTCTCTGCAGTTTATCCAGCCCCCCGGGACACCGCCCACAGAGGTCCTGCAGTTCGCACTGCCGCCCTCTGCCCTGCCCTGGCTGCACGCGGTGGCCTATTATCTGCGCCAGAACCTGCTCATCTTCCTGCACACCCCGAAGTACACGGACAGCAACGTGGAGCACCACTTCAAGGTGAGGAGGGCTGCAAGCTGGGACAGCAGTCTACCCAGCTTCTAGCTACTGCTGGTGGCATTTATGGGGGCAGCTCAGTCATTCTGTTGCCAGCTCTTCCATGTAGTGTTAAGGAGGAACTGCCACTGAATTCTGAAGCCTGGAGAAGTTTCACAGGACTATAAGCAGTTCCTGTTTGGCCTGGTGTAAACTTTGACAGGCTTTGTTTTGATTCGAGTGGTCACTTGCTATGCAAAAAGCAGCAGCCACAAAGAAGTCCTCCTTGCATGGCTGCTTCAGATATAAGGACTGAAACATGAGGATTAATAGAAGTCTGGGAGCAGCCACCCACTTGCTCAGCATGGCCATAGCAGGGACAGAAGGGGAGGCCAGATGTATGGTGCCATATAACTTGCACAGAGCTGCAGAAGGGTCCTCCTGCCCAACAGTGGCCAGGGCTGTGCTGGCAAGCGTTTTAAGTAGGTCTGGATTGCTTGTTACAGGCATGGGGATGAGCTCTGCACACACATGGGCCTCTGCTTCCAGTTAAGGCAAGTTCTCTAGTCTCTACTGCTGTTCTTTTCTCTTTAGCACTACTTCAACCACAGTGGGAGCGTGCCTGACCAAGATCTCTATCTGTACAACAAGCCGGGTGGCCAAGGCACAGGTGGCAAAGGTACCATGCTCAGCTCATTTCTGAAAGAGGGTATGAGGCTGTGTGTTGAAGAGCTGTTTCCCATGTTGGAGAGCTCTGAGTGACTGAGAAGGGCCAGTGTCGGGGCAGCACATTCCTCCAGTGGCTGGGAGGTGGGCAGGGTGTGTGTTTGCAGGACTGCATGCCCTTGCATGTGTGGTGGAACAAGACAAGGCCTCCCAGAGAGCAACTTGCCCAGCTTGGCCTGTTGCTGTGGGAAGCAGCTCTAGGTTGCAGGAGCTGTGCGGCAAGACACAGTGAGACCTTGGTGAGTGTGGGGCACAGAGGCTCAGTGGGGCTGGAGCAGGGACAGTTGTTGCGGGAGCCTTGCCACAAAGGTGTAGCTGAATGCTGCGTGTAACTGGGTACAGGCTGCAGGGGCAATACCGTTGCTCTTTTCTCTGGAGTGCTGGAGGAGGAATTAGATAGATCTCATCCTGCAGCAGGCTGTCATGTCATGTTTTGTCCAGGCCATGTGGTCTGTCATCTGGCTATCGTGTGTCTTGTGCCCCTCATGCACCGTCTGAATGTTCTTCTGTTGTGTAGGTACCATGTCGGACCTTGTGCAGCACCTCTTTCCACTCTCCCGCTTCCAAGGTAGCACCTGTGGCTCCAAGTATTACTCCGGTTGCCTTTCTCATGCAGCTCTCTGGCCCCTCTGGTCCCTGCTGTCCTTGTTTTCCTTGTGTTGTGGCTTCAGCTCTGACTCCTGTGTGTGTTTGTGTATGTGTGTCCTTTTAGCTGAGGCTCCTCTTTCTGTTGGCTGGATAAATGAGCAAACAGAACCTGCTGCTCTGAGGTGGCAGCTCTGCAGTCCCTGGCTGTTGAGGGTCCGTGTGCTGCCCTGTGAGCTTGCAAGCAGTGAACTCCAAAAATCCTTCACCTTTTTTTCCCCACAGGTCCAAACAGGCATCTTCTTCCTGAGGAAAACAGGTCATGGTGTTTCAGCCGTGGTTTCATGCTCCAGGGTTTAGCATCATCACTCTCCCAGGGTCTGTGTCCTAGGATATGGATATGATAGAGAAACCTGCCAGAAAGGGAGAGGCTGAAGGGGCTCAGTGTGGGAGTTTATCTGGAAGAAGAGGGGAATAACGACATCCTAGTCTGAAATTACCTGTATGAACAGCCACTGTCATTCTGGTGGGCCCAGGGCTGACTGTCAAGCCAGGCAGATAAGGAGTTTGTGCCCTTTACTGTTTAAAGAGAGAGAGTCTGCTTGGGAGAGCTCGTACTGACTGTCATGTGGGGCAGATTTGCTGTTCTGGGTGAAGTCCTGGTCCCCTCTACTTTTGATATTTAGGAAATCACAAATTTATCTTGTTTGCTGGATGGTGGGTTGTACCTGTGCTTATCTGAGGAAGAAACATGCCAGAGTCTGCTCCAGAGCATCTCTAGGATAGAGCAACTCCTGTACTTCTCTTCAAGCAGAGGGATGCTCATAGGTGTAGAGTTTCCTTTCCTCAGTGTGAGCGCAAGGGAGCTATGTGCTGACTTGAATGCCCACCTCTCTCCTTTGGGAGCAGCTCTCTCCATTCCAGTACCCTCTCCCTTCCATCTGGCATGTCTCAGAGGAAAGGTTGCTGCAGAGCTTATGCTTCGTTAGGAATGATGGAGAGACCAGGTGGTTGTGCTGCTGATCAGACCTGGGCACAGCCTGCTGAGGCTGGATTTGTCTCAGTGCAGGGAGGGCACCCGTGGTGCTGTGGATCCATCAGGTGCAGCTTGGTTGCTTTGTGGCAGTGGAGTCTGGTGTCATCCCATCCATGCTGGGATGGAGAAGGACATAATGTGGGCTCAGCAATGCAGTGGGGTGGAGGTCATTTGCATCTGGGCATGTCACCCTTGGGTAGTGTTGTGGCAGCTTTACCATCTGGTCACCTGAGTGCTGGTTTAGCTGGTCAAGGCGCTTTGAAAGGAAGTGGGAGCATGACGGGACTCACAAGTCCTGCTGATTGGAATGCATGTGGAAGGCACCTGATCTTGTGTGTGTGTACGGTGAGGAGGGGGGCTGCGAGTCTAATCTGCAAAAAGGTGTCACATATACAGGTTTACTCAGGTCCTTCATAGCTTAGAGAGGGCTGCTGGAGAGCATCTGGACTCTGTACTCTGTCCCTTAAGAGGACAGGGATAGTGAGCCCCATCCTGGATTTCTCTGTAGTAAAGGCCCTTCTGGGGCCAATGGAGATACTTTCCGCCTGCATATGAGGCTGGAGAACCCAGGAAGCTCGTGCAGGGCAAGGTGAAAGCTGCTGTGATGCTGCAGGAGAGAGATTCTTGGAGCGCTGAGGACACCCTGTGCTAAACACCATGCTTCTTACCCTGGCTCCCCACAGGCACAGCTGGCCTCTGCTCCCTGGGCTGCATCCCCTCCTGTGGGCCCTGCCTGCAACGTGGCACTGTGCCACCCAAGCAGTGACACGACTGTCCCAGTGCAGGGTGGCAGGCTGTAGGCTGGGATTGTAGAGGTGCACCCAGTACTGGGCTGACGGAGACTCTTGGACTCTCCCCGCAGGAATCGCTTGCATTGCATTGACGTTTGTGGATGAGCACGGCAGCCCCACCTCGCTGCCCCACGGGGAGAAGCCCGACCCTCTGAAGCTGCCTTTCTCCTCACCCATCATGGGCCTGCTGCAGGAAACTGACTTCGAGAGCCTCACTGCGGTCAGCAGGCACCAGCCAGAGCCTGGCACCCCGCATTCAGGTAGGGAGCAAAACACGCCACGAGCTGCCAATACCCTGTTGCCTCCACATCCTGTGGGGCACCTCAGCAGGCTGGTGAAGGTGTGGGTACAGAGCCGTGCAGGACTGCCCTTTCCCCACAGAGCCCTGCGTGCTGGTGCGCCTGGATATCTGGGAGAAAGGCAACATCAGCCTGCTGCAGCTGTCGGAGAAGCTGCGTGGGGCCCTGCGCCATGCTCTCTGCGACGCGGTCATGGAGTTCCTTGTCCTGCCAGCCCCGCTGTGCGTGGAGACCACCTGCCCCTTGGGTGCCATGGATCTGGAGGAGCTGAGCTCTGCAGGTGAGAGCCCAGCCGGGACAGCCACCTTGAGCCCCCAGACACCCTCGCTCCTTCGCCTGGCCTGTGGGAGCTTGGCTGTGTGGGGGGAACTGGGACTGGGGGGGTTGGGAGGGAAGAAGGTGCTCTCCCCTCTGCAAGCAGTACTGTGTGATGTCTCAGGGAAGATGCATTATAGAAGTTTGAGTTGGAAGAGATGCTTAAAGGTCTGTCTGCTCCCTGAGAATGAATCTACTTTGCTGGGTGTTGCTGAGAGCTCTCTCCCTTCTGGCCAGCCACAGTGGGGTACATGGAGATACCGTCAGTGTTGCAGTGGGAAGCTCTGGAGAGTCTGATTCGCTCTGTCTCCACAGGAGGCCTAAGGAGGACCATGTCGGAGACCAAGGGCCTGGCCATGGCCGCTGGTGGGGCTGGCAGGAGCTGTCCTCCACCCTTGCACTACACCTCTGCCCCTTCGTCCAGTTCTGGAGAGCCAGTGACACCCACAAGCAAGCTGGGACGCCGCAGTTTCTGGGACATGCTGGTAATGTTGCCGAGGGACCAGTGGGGAGCAAGGCCTGTAGGTTCTCATGATGTGTCAGGCCAGGAGGAATGGAGAGGAGGGATCTGTCTGGGGTCAGGAGGCTGGTAGCGGGGTCTTTGAGATGAGAGCTCTAGCTGGGTTGTGCATGTGCATAGCATTAACTTACCCCCTTCTCTCTAGAGCAAGGCAGAGTCCTCAGAGCTGGGCAGCCCCAAGACTACTGACGACATCGTGCTGGAGAGGCCGGAGGAGGCTCGCACGAGGCGGCGGCACAAGACTGAGAGCGTCAAGCAGCATCCAAGCCAGGATCGGGCCACAGCAACAGCTGAACTGGAACAGGCACAGAGGCAAGCACAGCCGGCAGGCAGGGCCACTGGGGTGTTGTTTCTCCCTGTCTGCTGTAGAGTGTTCTGCAGCCCAACATCCTGCTGGCTCTGTCTGCATCTTAACCCACTGGACCACATCCCCTTTCCTTGCAGTTTTTCCCTGACACAGACAGTTAGGGGAGCTGTTTTCCACACACAAAGCCTCCATCCTTATTGCTGGAGTGCTGCTGGGAGCACTGCTGTTTTTCCCTGCCAGAGATCCCTTCCCTGCGGCGTGGGGCCCCACGCAGCACCTGACACCCCTGTGGCTACTGACCCAGAGGGACCAAGCTCAACAGCTGTAACAACCCAAAATAGGGGCTCCCTGGGCACTCCTCTGAAGCTGGGTGGGGAGAGACTGTCGCACCTTTGTACCTTCATTGCTGTTGATTTTGATCTGGTATAACTGTGCTTCCCTTTCCTCTTCCCAGGCGCCGAGCCTGTCAGTTGGAAGAAGGGGATGTAGGTACCATGCACCCACTCTTCAGCCAAACCTGCCAGCAGTGGATGGCATTCATGAACCACCTGGGTATGTACCTCAGGTTCCTGCTCCTCCAGATGGTCTGGGAATGGGCCTTTCTCCCCGGAGCTCCGAGGACAAGTGCCTACATGACACCAAGCCATCAGTCTTCATCCCTTGTTGATCTCCACCTAGTTACACAACCTGTCTATCCCTTTCTGGATACCTCTCACTTCAGTGTTTGCACATCCTCTCACACCTGCTGGCAAGGTAGAGCTGTCCTCCTCCTTCTCCTCTGATGAGGAGTAAGCTGGGGACCAAGGAGTAAGCAGAGGAAAAAGTGCCATACTCAGAGCTTGCAGGGAGTTTGGTTCAGGTCCTACTTCAGGCAGAGCCTGAAACCAGAGGGTATTTCAGCCTTTGTCTTCTCCTCTTTCCATCCAAGGTCCTTATTCTCCAGCTCTGCCTGTCTCAGTCCCTGACAAGGCAGGAACTTGGCCTGCTCTAGGCAGCAGGCCTGCAGTGGGGCTCCCTTAGCCTTGTCTGCTGCCCAGGTGGGGTGAACTTGGCTCTGGGGCAGCTTGACGCCTTGTCCTATAGTACTTCTTCTATGCAGGGTGCCCATCAGTGCAGCAGTGCTCGTTGGAGATTGTGTCCCGTTTCCTCCTGTCCTCCATCCTCGTGGAAGTGGTGAGCCTGGTCACTGCCCTGGCAAACGATACCACTGTCAAGGTGTTTGAGCAGATCTGGTGAGTTATGCGGTTCATAGGTGTCTGTTTGGCACCAGCAAATGCCCATCAGCTGTGCCAGCCTCTACTTCCATGGCTCTACTTGTCAGCCACCTTGGCTGCTCTTCTTTGCAGCTGCCATGGGAGCTCTGCCTTCCTGCCCTACAAGCCTGGCCAGAGCGCCAGCCCTCGCCCCGCTGCTGTCAGACACTTCATCCTGCTGGGACGCAACTTCCAGCAGTGGCGTTGCAGCACAGAACAGGGTGAGTACCCGGCCAGGCGCCACAGGACCGTGTGCTTGGGGGTCCTTGTGGTGAGAGATGTACAAGCAGGGCTCCCATCTTTGCTGGGACAGGCTGCTTGTGCCCAGAAGTGTGCAGTGGGTTGTCTGTTTCCTGTTCCTGACACCTTATTGTCAGATTTTCTTATAACTACTTATTTCAAGACAAGCTGAGCAGTACTGTGACACAATATCCTGTCGTACTGCCTTAATGGTGTGTGCGGGATGTAAGAGCAGGATGAGCTGGTACTGAGGGTCACAACTCTGGCTTCTTCCAGCTCACAAAGGGCTCCAGCGCTTTGAGGCCATGGAATTCAGCTCGGCAGAGAGAGGCTCTGATCCCAGCCTTGTTGGACGAGATCTGGCGCCCCGGCAAAGGTTCCTCTTCATGGAGATCGTTGATAAAAAGGTAGCAGTAGTGCCTGTGTGATGTTGTCTCATGAAAGCCAGGCTGTGCCCAGCTGGCCCAGGGCTAGAAGGAGGAGAGGAAGAGTGTCCCTGCAGGCAGGAGCCCTCTGAAGCAGCTGTGTAGGACATCTCTGTTTATGCCACAAGCAGAGCTGGGGGTTCCCTGCAGCACTGTGGGGAGTGCTGGGGGGGCAGCAGCCTATGCTGTCTCTGACTTCAGCTGCCCCACTGGACTATAATCGCCCTTTCCCTCCCCACAGCACGGCCCACCTCAGTGCTGCCAGTGCAAGTAACACCACTGCTGTGGCTGTTAACAGGGAGCTGTGGATGAGCTGTTGCCACCGTCCCTCTCCCAGCCTTGTCATCTGAAACTGGCTGCAGAAAGTGCCACCCAGAGCACCTGGGGCAGCCTGTGTCACCATGCAGGCCCTCTCTGAGTAGGTCCTTCAGCCTTCCTCCGTGTCCTCTCTCTCCAGCTGACACTCTACACCTACAACTGGTCTCCAGACCTGGGGGCCAACCTGAACTGCTCGCTGACTCGCCTGCTGCAGTGGCAGAACGCCCGGTCCCACATCGTGCACTGCCTGATCAGCCAGAAGCTGGGACTCTTCCACCACCACTGCTTCATGGACACACCATGGCATGAGGACAGCAAGCAGGTAGGGTACCCTGCCACTCAGGGCAGTCTTTTCACCCTCAGGAGAGGCCTTGGCAGCTTGAGGCTCTGAGGAAGGTTGCAGACGCTTCTGTGCTTGTGTGTGCTGGTTGGCAAGGTGTCTCCAGGTGCTCATGTGTCCAACTGTGGCTGTGTCCAGCCAGGCACTTGCTGTCTGCTCTTGGAGGCATCCAGAAGTGGGAAGGTTCTGCTATTGGCAGCACTTATCTGTGACTAGATTATTTAGGATGGAGGAAGCTGTGGAATGGGCTTCCCGCTGCACATTAGGGCCATGCTGGGCCAAGGCCTGTTCTCCTCAGGACTGGTGAGGGAAAAGGTAGATAAAAAGACATCTGCAGATGGCCAGAATTGGCTTTACTCTGTTCTTGTGGGTCCTTGCTCCAAGGCTGGCAGTAAGGAGTCTTTCCTGGGTGTCTTTTTGCTTAGGAGCCAAATCCTTTCCTGAACTCCACTTTGGAGGTGGATGCGCTGATCCGGAGCCCCTGCCCCCCACCTAGCAAGGAGCAAGGCCGGCTGAGCAGCTCTGCCCGCAGCCTGCCGCCTCTGCACTTCCATCCCGATGTGGTGCCCTTTGACGAAGCTCTGCGGGATGTTACCACCATCAAGCGCATACCCCACGGGCCTGAGTTGGGACCTTTTGACCCTGTGTCTTGGCATGGGGCCCAGTTCCTGGAAATCAAGAGCATGGAGAGAAAAGGTAAAGCAAGGGGCCTGGTGTCACGAGAGCCTGCCTAACTTGTCTTGCTTCTGGAAAAGGAGCTTAGAATGAGCAGAACAAAAGTTCTGGTGGAGGGAACAGTTCTCAGCTCTTCCTGCCAGGGTGCTGTGAGGGGATAGCTGATGGCTGGTGTGGGAGTGGAGTGTCAATACTTGGGGCTGTGGCTTGATAACTCCTGTGGCTGTTCTCTTTCCTCCAGAACTGGAGAAGCAGATGAAGATTGAGAATCTCTTTGTTACCTGGCAGCAAAGATCAGCACAGTCCAACATGCCCATCAGTGTGAGTGCAGCCTGGGCAGGTGGGCAGCAGGTTGGGCTTTTGTACAGTACACTGGAAACACCAGCTTCACCAGGGCAGAGAGAAGCACTGGAGCTCAGAGGGTGCATGGCAGGGATGGTGTTTGGCAGTGAAGCAGTGCTCTCTGCTTGAACTTCTGAGGTTGCTGGGCTCTAGCATCAGACATGGGAATGCACCCTTGCTGCCCAGCACTGGAAAGTCTGTACACTCTGAGGGTTCCCTCTAGAGTTTGATCCTTACTTGAGCAGCAGGGCAGTGTTGCAGACAGCTTGTTCCCAGGCTTGATGAGGGACATGTGCTGTAACCACGTCCCTCTTGTGCTGTGCAGCTGGCAGACCTGGAGACCCTGAAGCAGTCCTCGCGCCTGGTTCACTACTGTGCTACCCCCTTGCTCTTTGACCCAGCCTTCCGGCAACAGATCCAGACTGACCAGCAGGGCAAGGTGGAGGGGAAGGTGAGTGTCAGCCATACCAGCAGGGTTGGGCCTTATGCACTGAGGCAAAGGATGGCTTTGCAATCTTTTCCCAAGGCAGTGCTGCTCTGACCTCACTCCTGCATTACAGGATGAATTTGCACCCTGTAAGATGGAGACTGTGAAAATCCTTGGTTCCCCAAAGCCTTTCTCCTGTATCTACACCATCCTTGGGGAAGCTCAACTTCCATTTTCTACCCAGGGAATTCAGGGCCCAATCTAGCAAAGCCATCAGAGAGTGCTCTCTGGTACTGATCTGTTGAGGAAGCGAAATTTCACTTTATGCATTGAGCAGGCAGACCTGGAAGACCTTGCCTGGACACAGCAAATAGCTGGAACAATTGAAAGCAAACCAGCTGAATCCTGAGCAGGTTGCAACCTGACAGACTCTAACTGGTGCAGATCCCGCACCAGCTGTTCACGGTCTGTATGTGTGTGAGAAGGGAAGAACAGGCTGTTGTAATTTATCTAAATGTCAAAAGGATTCTGACAGGGTCTTTAAACGGAGATTGCTACAGAAATTGAGCATTTGCAAGAGAAAGGAAAAGTATCATCACAAAATGAAAACTTCACTTTCTTTTTGGAACAGAGCAAAATAAAAATTGGTTATTCAATTTGAAGAACCTGGCAGCAGGGGTTTCAAGGTTGTGTATTGGGTTCTATATCTCCAGATCATTTATTGCAGTGCATATGAGATGCCAAGCTTTGCAATGCTGTGTGACTGCTCAGATTGGTCAGAACAGACAGAGACTGCAAGGAGCTCGAGAGGGACCTGAGCAGCCTGTTAAATGGAAGGTATTGTGGGAGTTGGGACCTGGTTCCCACTAAAACAGAGCACAATGTGGAGAGGAATTTGAACTCCTCCTGTATTGTACACTAGCTGCAGAGGCTGTACAGAGCAAATGGCTCTGTGGATTTCTTCAGACCATGAACAGTTGTATGCAAAAGGCAAACCATTGAGAGCACATCAGCAAGGGGTGTTAGTGTTATGGGGTAACATTCCAATACATGTCTAAAATACTAGTGTATTAATGCCTTCATCTAGACAGTATGAGACCAAGCATATTGTAGAAAAGGCACTAAACTAGAAACACTTGGCAAAGGTCAGAAAGTAGCCAGAGAGACCACAGGTCAAGAAGGTGCTCCTAGGGTAGATGAGTGAAAAGACAGATAGGAATATGTTAAAAAGCCACAGGCTCGAAGCAGAGAGATCAAGAAAAGACACCTCAGTCTCTCACAGCACAAAGACGAGGAGTATTCAGGACATCAAATGAAGAACTGAAAATTGTTAAAAGAAAACACTCTTCATATTCAGTGCTACTGAACTACTAGTAAATCTTGAGAAGTCAACAGGATTCACAAGGTGACTGGACTCTTACCGTGGCAGTAGGAGCTGAAGCTCTGAGCTTTGTGTGAACCAGTTGCAAGCCACTAACATTTTGCGGAAGCCGTTCTGTGGGAAGAGATGTGAATTTTCCCCTTCTGCCAGGGCACCTTTTCCTGCAGTCTGTTGCAGCCTGGCTAAATCTTGGATCTTGCGTTTCAGCACATGCAGTAGGACAGTGTTTGGGGAACCAGCTGTTAGTGCTCTCTGGCAGAGGGAGGTCTGTCCTCTGCTCATCCAGAGCAGCTGGTGGTGTCCCAGCGAGTGTCACCTGTTGGGGCCAGATGTGGCAAGTTTCTTTAGGAAATTATTTTCTCTTCCAGAAGCGCCACCGCTCAAATGACTCTACAGCTTCAGGGAGGGACCGTAGCCACAGCTGCGACTCAACAGAAGCGCTGCCCTGCAAGGTGAAGGAGGAGCCCTGGCTGCAGGAGATGTGCAATGCCTTCCTGCAGCAGTACATCCAGTACCTGCAGAGCATGGGCTTCATTCTGGTCCAGGTGCGGCCACCCTCACCCACCACTCGCAGGTCAGTGACATTCTGGGAACCCTGTTGTTGGAGAAGGGCCAGCACACTGAGCTGTGCCCTGGTTTGTCACAACAGGAGATGTTGGCTCCCCTGCTCAAGGCTCTCTCTGCTGTCATTTCCAGTAGCACAAGCCGGATCCGAGCTCTGGCAGCGATGGGTGTGGAGGGGAGAGGGTCCTTTTCCTACACGAAGCCAAAAGCAGAGGGGAGTCCAAAGGTGAGCGTGTGTCTGTTAGAAGGGTAGAACTGGGGTGGAAGTCAGGCTGTGCAGTGAGGCAGTTCTGGTTGGCTTTTGAATAAGTGTCAGACAGAAGGGATGGGAGAGGGCAGGGAAAGGACTGAAGCCAGAAAGTCTGTCTAGATCAGCACCCTCTTTGGGATGTTGGACCAGATGAGACCTCCTTGTCTTCCTACCTGCCCTTGTGCAGCCCTCAGAACCCCTTCCTGGGATTGGATGGAACCAGGGCAAATTTCAGAAGGACAGCAACAGCTTTGAGGTGGCTCAGGATTGGAACAAGGTGATCTGGGGCCAGGACAGTTGCCTTTAGGTATGATTCTGGAGGTTTACCTGTCAGAGAAGCTTCAGCATCTATGGTGAAGGGCAGTTCTGGGGCAGAAGGATCTGTAGTTAGGGTGAGATGAACACGGAAGTAGAAGAGATCAGAGAAGATAACGGTGGAATGGTTCCACTGTGAGAGCCGGCTGTAGCTTTTAATTTCTAAAGAAGTGGGAACTAGGGAGGAACAGGACAGAGCCCTACCAAATCCCAGCTGACCTGGAAAGGGACTGACTCCTTGCTATCTTATTTGATAAAAGACTTAGACACCATCAAATGAAAGTATTTGGAGAAAGTTTCAAAGCAAAAGGGAGTGTTTCTTTGTGCAGCAGGTAACAGTGGTCTTTATGAAAATGTTCTGTGAACAGCAGCATCACCCCTCAACTCACAGAGTCCTTGAACTCTAGGGACACCGTGTCCTGAGTAAGCAGGAGTAGAAGGGAGCAGCATGCCTGGTGTGCTCTCTTGAGGGGTATTTATTAGGTTTGTTAAAATTCTTTTCACAGTCAGCTCTGGCATGTCTGCTCTCCTCCTGCCAGTGAGGGTGCTCAGTTCATGAGGCTCCTCTATTTCCATTTCTGCCACAGGCCCTCATGGCAGCCTCACACCCTGGTGTGCAGGCTGCTGTCCTGTGCCAGAGAGCATCTCCAGCTCTGTCCTTCTCTTCCCAGAGCACAAGCCCAGCTGTTGCCACCTATCACCTACAGAGAGCACTTCCCGGGGGAATTGTGCTGATGGAGTTGGCCTTCCAGGTAAGAAAGAACAAGAAACAAAATACAATCTTTTGGGACAGTCTTCAGAAGTGATAAAGTGGGTGAATGAGAGTGCAGCAGGGACGTGTGGTCCTGCCTCTTCCATGCTCCTGCAGGACTGTGGATCAGTTAGAGATGGTAAGAGTTGCCTGGAGCAGGGCTAATAAGGCACAGCACCAGGTGGGGTGCTCTGTGCTCAGCTGTGTGCTGGCTGGGCCAGTTTGATTTAGACAGGAGGGGAGAGAAAATATGGAGCAAGAGTGTCTGGGACACAGCCCAGAGGGTGAAGCATGGGGGCTGTTCTTGTTCCCTGGAGAGGCTCGAGGCCTGTGCTGTGCTCATGTGCTCTCTCCTCCAGGGCTATTACTTCTGCGTGAAGCAGTACGCGCTGGAGTGCTCGCGGATCCCCATGGGCCAGTCTGTGAACTCCCAGGTAACGGCTTTGCAGGCACAGCTTGTGCTCCTCAGGGTCAGGGGCTGCTTTGGGGCAGGCAGTGATCTCAGGGATAGGGTGGGCGTTTCAGGTGCGGCAAGTTCTGGAGAGCTCTGCTCCCTCTGCCTGGAAAAGCAGAGCTGCACAGAGCCTGCTGCAGCCACATGTCCTCCGTGACATGCTGCTTGAGCAGGTCTGGAGTGCAGTGAAAGGGGGTGGGAGGTTTGGCAAAAGGGTGACTCTTGTCCTAGCTTCAGAAGCAAGATAGAGCAGGCTGGGGAGAAATAGGAGCAGTTCTGGCAAAGGTCACTGCTCCAGAGAAAGTCAGTGCATGGAAAGCCAGAAGCTCTGTGCTTCCCTTGAAATAAGAGGGAAGGGGAATGGGAACAGGGATCTGTGAACATGATTTGCTACCCTTTGTCAGAGGAGATCACTTTTCACACCATGAGCCCTGGTTCTTGACACCTCTCTACCTTTCTCTGTAACACCATGGGGTTGCCTGCTCTCTTCTCTTTTGGTGTGTCAGGGTGTCTCCTGCCTGTCCCCAGGGCACTGGGCGGCTGCCTAGAGGCTGGCCAGCCCCAGCCTGTCTGAGGCAGGAGGTGTCCATGACCATACTGTCCTTTCCAAGGTGGCTCTATGGAAAGGCTGCATCTTATATATGCCAAAAGTGGCTCCCCTAAGCTTTGAGCCTGCCACAACCTCACCTGAGGATTTGCTGAGCTTTTCCTGGGCAGCCCGCATGTGCACAGGGCAGGGTTCCAGGCTGCAGCTGGCATTGCAGGGAACATCTGGGCTCTCTCTGGCTGACTTAGGAAAAGACTTTTCCTTGGTTTGCAGTGGGAGGGGCTGGTCCTAGGAGCAGCAGGTGACAAGTGTGGGGCTTCTTGCAGGGGCCTAGCCAGTCTTTCTGCATGCTGGGACTAGACCAAAGTTCCTCCGAGCATCGCAGTTGTGATCCTCTGCCCCTTCTCTCCCCTTATCCCATCCCGGGCCTGTGCAGGACAGGCTGGATGCAGGAGCAGGGGTGGGCAGTGCCTTGTCCCTCTTCCCACTGGCTGTGCATCTCTCTCCATCAGGGCACTCTTACAGCCAGAGCTCGCAGCAAGAGCTGCATGGGACCCAGCTCCGTCTCTGAGTCTGCGGTACGTTTTCTTCTCCCACTGCCACGCTGGGCACAGCAGAACCTGCCAGTGCAGGGCTGAACCTCCCACTGGCTCTGCTTCCACCCGCCTGCCCCAGCACCAGCACCTCTTGCCTCCTCTGCCCAGTGCTGTCCGTAACGCTATGTGCCCCACTGGGCAGCCCAGCTTGGGAGGAGGATAGCGTGGGCCCTGGGCGCTGGCATGGGGCAGTGCCTTGTGTTTTTTGCTCTTCACCCTGTGTCTTTCCTGGGGCAGAGCTACAGGCTCCCCTCTGGGCTCGTCCTGGCTGTCTGGGTTGTCTTCTGGCTCATGGCAGCAGCAATGTGGGTGGTGCAGAGATTGAGGGCTGCCTGTTCTTGTGCCAATGCCTCCTGCCTGCTGGTTTTCCCTGCTTGCCCTCTTCTTAAACCAAGGGTTTATGCTGTGGGTCAGAGACCAGAAACACATTAAAACTGTGGGCTTCTAACATGAGGGTAATGCTGAGGTCTTCACCAATGCTATCCCCTGGCACAGGAGCTGCATCTGTGGTAGGGGCATGGCCAGGGATGTGTGTGTGGCGGCCGGGGCTGCTCTGGTAAAGGACCGGCACACTGAGCAGAGGGGATGGCCCTGTGCAGGAGGGGTCCTCTCCAGGCACAGCTCTGACAACCAGCCACTGCTGGATCTGCCTTCCCAGCAGCCATGCTGGGTCCCTGTTAGTTGCTGAGCACAGGGTTTTAGCAGCTTTTTTGTTGCCCATCTCTGGGTCCAGTCAATCCCCACAGGCCCTTGTGCTGCCTCCTGCTCTCCAGGGGCATCCAGGGAGTCAGTCTTTGCCTGTAGATCCAGAACTGGCTGGACCTCCAGCCCTGGTGTGTCCTGTACCTGCTCAGGGACTGGGCAGTGCAGAGCAGCACTTGCTGAAAGGAGGCTGTGTCCTCCTCCACAGCCATGTCGCTTTCAGCTCAAGGTGGGGCTGAACCTCATACCAAAAGGGAGGCAGTGCCCATCGGTCCCTCCTGTTGCTGGAGACCAAGAGTGGGGTCAAGTGTGTAAGGAGCCACCGAGCTGTATCCCTCAGGGCGAGGCTTGCAGGTCTGCTATTTGCACTGTGCACACAGCTTCTCAGCTGCATTCTGCTCTGGTGTCGGGGTAGGAGGGGCTGCACTGGCTCTGCCATGCTTTGTTGTCAGCAGGGCCTTGCAAGAGGGTGTGAGGTGCTTGGTAACATTCCTGCCTCGACTTCTTATCCCTCTGCAGCTCTCCATGCTCTTCACAGAGGAGTGTGACAAGGTGCGGGACCTCATGCACGTGCATTCATTCAGCTACGATTTCCACTTGCGTATAGTCCACCAGTATCTGCTGGGTTCCCACATGACACTCCGCCAGGGCTACCATCTCACCAGCTTCCTGGAGGATTTCATTGCCCACCACACAGACATCCCCAAATTTGGCCGCAACCATGTTTTCCAGGGTGAGTAGCTCAACATGTCATCAGTCTGGGGTTGATCACCAGCCCATAACTTACCAAAGCTTCCTAAGTACTTTACAAATAAACCTGACCCTGGGAATATCCGAGGACATGGCAGGGGGAGGGTGACATGAGGGGCCCAGCTCCAATGGAAGTCCTTGGTACCCTGGTGTGTCAGGGAGGCGGGTTGCTCTAGAGCTCTGTCCCCAGAGTGGTTTGTAGGACAGCAGCCAGGAGGCACTGAGGGGCTCCTGTGATAGCAAGGTGTCCTCCTCTCTTAGGCACGCTGGCCCTCCCCACCAACATGATCACTGCGCACCAGCTGTACAACTACATCGCCGACCATGCCAACACCTACCACATGAAACCTTTGCGCATGGCCCGGCCAGCCATGGGCAGTGACAATAAGAAGGGTACACCAGGCACAGAGCAGAATGAATACGCGCTGGTCTCTATTTGGAACAGGTGAGTGCATCTGCAGCAAGTTCCTGGAGCTGCTGGAGATCAGTGGGTCCCCCTCAGTGCGGGGACATTGCCCCAAGGTGCCAGCAGAGCTGACTCAGTCCTACATGGTGCCAGGCAGCAGTTCTGCCCAGCTTTTCTGAGATGGCCAAGAGGGGTGTTGTGCAGCTGTGCACATGCATTTTCATTTGCCATAGCACTTCTGAGGAGTCCTGCTGTGTTGAATTCCCCATGCCAAATAGTTTTGCTGTAACCAGGAGCTCTGGGGAGAACAAAATGAGGTCCCCTTCATACTGATGTGCTTTTGCTCCCAGCTCGGGCTCCTACAAGGACTCTGAAGGTCTGCGTCATCACGATGACTTTGATGTGTCCCTCCTGGTGTGTCACAGTGCAGCACCGTTCGAGGAGCAGAGTGAGGCAGAGAGACGGATGCTCCGGTGAGCGCGAGGGGCCCAGAGGCAGGACACCAAAGCTTTCTGGTTGGGGAGGAGGACCCTGGGAGGGACTGGGTCTCTCTGGGATGTCACAAGCAGGTTTGGTGCTGTCTGGGCAGGATCCTCACTGAGGACTGGGCAGCGTGATATCTGTCCTTTTCTGGGCAGAGAAGCAGCCTTACTGGCAGGGACAGAGAGGCCCATGATTCATTTGCAGCCAGGTCACAAGTGGGTTTTTTTTGTCTCAGCTTGCGCTTCTACGTCATCATGACGAGCCAGCGGGAGCTCTTCCCCCGGCTCACGGCCGATATGCGCCGCTTCAAGAAGCTGCCGCGGCTGCAGCGGGAAGTGCTGGAGCCTGTAGTGGGCCGGGCGGCGTGGGAGGCAGCAGAGCCGGAGACGAGCCTGGGGCGGCAGCAGCCAGCAGAGCCGGAGCTGTGGCAGGACGTGGAGGACAGCAGCGAGTTCTACGCAGGGGGCACACAAGTCAAACTGGGGCCTGGGCTCTTCTACACCTCACCACTGTTCCCCTTGCTGGCCTCTGAGGTGGCCTCAGCCCAGAAGCAGCTCAGCAGCATGGTGCAGCTGGCCAAGTGCCACTGCCGCAGGGACAACCTCTGGAAGCGCCTCTTCCTACTGGAGCCTCTGGCTTCTGACAAGTTGAAGCTGGGCAAGCTCTCACTGGTGGAGCTGGAGGAGCTTCTTGACGCCGTGCATGGGAAATCCATTGCTGATGTTGACCCCCAGCTGGTGAGAAGTCATAGTGCACAGCAGTCCTGTCCTGTCCTGGGGAGGGAGTGGTGGGGCAGGTGAAGGGTCTGCAGGGCACATCTCTTCCTGCTTGGTGGGAGGATAGATCAGGAACATGGTTCCTGGCTGGCAGGGCAAGGGGAGGCTGCATGGACCTGTCTGTGGCTAGTGAACGGCACTAGGTCAGTGTGCCTCAGCAGGCTGTGTGGGATACGTTTAATCTGGGGTCTGAAGGCTGCTGTAGCATTATAGCTGCTGGTGCCATTGCTAGAAGGAGGCTGAAATCAGCCCTTTTCCATGCCTGCAGGGATGCTTCCTCACAATGACAGTCTCCTGGTACCAAAGCCTCATCAAAGTGCTGTTGAGCCGCTTTCCCCAGAGCTGTCGGCATTTCCACAACGCTGAAACCGGCACCCAGTACCTGGTAAGACAGCCCATCGTCCACCTGCAGCCTGTCCCCTGTCCAAGGCCCCTGCCTGGCATGGCTCCTTGCAGTGTGAGCCTGGTGTGTGCTGTCAGGACACTGTGGGCGCTGTCATGATGTTGCTCTCCACTCCGCTACTGGTGCGGTGTGAGGTGTGTGCTGCTGTGGCACAGCAGTGTCTGTGTGCTGCCCCAGGCAGGCAGGACACTTCACACCAAGAACCTCAGGCCACATAGAGCCGCACTGTTTGGCAGTGTCACCTGTGGTCCTGGCAGACTTGTACCTTCACAGCTCTGTCATGCCACTTGTCCTTCACGTCAGTGTGTCCCTGAGTGGGTGTTGTTCATATCCCTGTCCTGAGGTTTGTGCTGTCTCCTTTGCAATGTGTGCTGTGGCTCTCTTGGCAGGTTGTGCTCAACCAGAAGTTCACGGATTGCTTCGTTCTTGTGTTTCTTGATTCCCATTCAGGAAAGACGGTAAGAACTTGGGAACATACAAGCAGCTATATTGGCTCAGGCCCTGAGTGTAGATTCATCCAGCAGTTGCCAAAGGCAGTTGCCCATGGGGAGAATAAGAGCAATTCAAGAAACTTGTTTACAGCTACCAATTAGCGTCCCAGCATCTGACAAACTGTGGCCCAGGTCTGTCTTGAGCTAGAGGTGGCCTTTGTGTTTATTTAATAGCCCCCTGCAGCTTTATTTCCTTGGTTAATTTGTGGCATCCTTGATTTCCCAACTTGCTGCTCCATGATGTAATTGCAATCTAACTGAAGAGCTACCTTCCTTAGCTTTTTTTTTAACCTCCTGCTTTTTTCCTATGATGCCCCTTTGTTCTTGTATTGGAAAATGATGAGTGGTCGATTCCCTTTTCCTTCCCAGGGTTGCTTTTGGATCATGTTGTCAGCTGTCTGTCTGTCCAGGCTAAAAAGTCCTTCTGTATTCAGTCTAAAGCCAGATGACACTGGGTCTGGCCGGCGGGGGGCTCACCGGTTCTGCAGGCTGCTCCTGCCTGGGCAGAAAGGATGGGGACCTGCACTGTGATGGTCCCAGCAAACCTGTGTGGGCCTTGGCTTTCACCAGACTTGAGGGCAAAAATACTCTGCTTGCAGCTGGGCTTGTAGGCAGGATGTAGGATGGGTCACAGGGAATGCAGCTCCGTGGAAGAGCAGGGGGTCTACAAGACGGTTCCGTCTACAGTGAGGCTTTTGCAGAGACTGCAGCATCTCTGATGTCCTTGTAAATAAATCAGAATCCATCTTAAAAGCAGGTAGAGGAGGTGGTGCCTGCTGGAAGGCTGCTCCGTGCCTCCTGCCACCTGAAGGTGCAGAGCCCTTCCCATTACGTGCTGGAGCTTTTGTCACAGCCGGTTCTATCCTTGTCACGCCAGTGGTAGCTCAGAGCTGAAACTGCTCTTCACTGTGCAGGTACGCGCTTCCTCCCTGCTCCCCCAGATTCACCTCCGCATCTGAAGGTGGAATTTTGGCTAACTCTGTGTTCTGTGTTAAGCAAGCTGAGTTCTTAAGCCTGCCTTCCCTTCTCCAGCGGCTTCAGTGTCATTCTCCGTTGGATTCAGTGTCATTCAGAGCCCTTCAGAGCTTGGGTCAGCCTTTGTCAATACAGGTGGCCAGGACTGCACCCAGTATTCCTGAGAAGTCTCAGCAGAGCTTTCTGCAATTGTGCTAAGGCTTTTCTGTCCCAGTGCGGTGCTTTTGGTACAGCCTAGAGTGATATTTGCTTTTTCCTGGTCATGTGTCACTGGTCATAGTGTCACCTTGTGGTCATGGATACAATACACCCAGACACTCCATCTCTCCCAATGACTCCCATCTTTTAACAGAAACCCTTTGTGTTCCTCACCCTGTATTTCGCACTTAGTATTCATCCCATTCCTGTGGCCTCTCGAAAGTCTCTAGGGCTTTTTTTGCATTATTCAAATCCTCTTTTGTATTAGTGCCTCAAATTTTATCAGCGTGCTCCTCATCTTTGTGCCAGACTCATTAAAGTACTAGGGAACGTGAGTCCCAAAACCTGTCCTGGAGGACTCTGTTTGTAACCTCTCCCCAGCCTGCTACTGCCCCTTTCAGCACGACCACCTTTGCCTTATAATTTTTGCGTTAATTCCTATCTTTTCAGCTTACCTAAATTTCCCATGTGGCACTACATTAAATCCTTCCTGAAGCTCAGATAAGATATACCATGATTCCTTTTTCTAGACATATTACCTTATCAAAGAGAACTCCAGAGTTAGCACATCACTTTGGTAATACTGAGCTGTATTTTCCATGTGTTTTTTTTTCTCTCCGAGCCTGCTCTAAAGCCTTCTGTGCTGCTGGGCTTAGGCTCACAAATCACTTTCTTTTCCCTCTTAAATGGTGATGGTGCCTTTGCTGGTTTGCAGTTAACATGACTGTTCCTAATGGCTTTACAAGTTTGTTAGGAACCCCTGGCTACTACATATGCTGCATTTCAGCTCTGGAGAAATCCAGTCCCTGTGTCTTGCCTCCATGATACTGATCCAAGTGCACTGAGTTGCTCATCTTTTTCTTCTGCTTCAGCTCATGCAACCTTTTCTTCTGAACCCTGTTCTCTGCTCCCCTCTGCCCTTGCCCTGCCTTGTCAGTACAGTCACTAATGAGAATGAAGCAGCCAGCATTTATTTTTAGGATTGCAGTTATTACATTTAATCTCCTCCCCTTCCCCATTTGTTGCACTCCTACTCTTTGCCTTGAAGAAGAAATTTCCCTCTAATTTCCTTGGAAGCCCCTATTATTGTGGAGGCAGTAGGATCCCCTCCTCTCCCAAGGCTGCTGCTGGGGTTGGTATAACTGCATGGGGGCTGGGACAGAGTGAGTGGGCAAGTCATTGCACCTAATTTCCACCAGGAAAATTGTGAGGAGGTTCAAACGTGCTCTGTCACAGAAGGAGGCACTTTGCTTAGTGCCATTGGCATTTTAGGGCTCGTCCCAATATCTGGGCCAGGGACTGCACAGCACTTGTCTGAATCCTGTTCCCGACCTCCTCCACAGAGCCTCACCGTGGTTTTCCGGGAGCCGTTCCCAGTGCAGCCCCAGAACAGCGAGAGCCCTCTGCCGCAGCTTGTGTCCACGTACCACCACCTGGAGTCAGTCATCAACACTGCCTGCTTCAACCTCTGGACAGGCCTGCTCTAGCACTGGCACGGCATCCCGGAGCAACACATGTACTGGACCTCCCGGTGTGGCTGTGCCATGGGTGACGATGGGGAAGAACAGGTCTCTAGTGGGGGACCTGTGCTCTGGCGCTGCAGGCAGGGCTGCTACTGGCACACGTGGGTACTCACCTGAGGAGCCTGGGGATGGATATGCACCTCCATCGTTCACTGGCTGGTGTGGCCCTCAGTGGACTGTTTGCGGTGGGTTTGATACTGAATGACCTCGAACCAAACCACAAGGGCAGGAGCCTGGCTGCTGTGATTTGGCTGAAGCAGGGCACGTCTCAGGGACATGGCTTTGGCATCTGCAGGTGAGCTCTGCCTGCCAGGAAGGCACGGAGGAGCACACACAGCACGCCTTCTGCACATGGCAGCACCGCACAGCGCTCTGGCTTTAGGTAGAAAGACTCCTGCAGTTCAGGGCTCTGGGCAGTGAGTCTGCCCACATCTGGCCCTTTGATCTCATCAGGAGAGCACTGAATGGGGCAGGAAGGGTGAACTGGACCAGGGGAAGGTTTAATTGAGATGTACATTAAAGCCATTGATGTTTCTGTGAAATAAACTGAACCAGATCCCCACTCATGTGCCAGAGGTTAGGATATGGAAAGCCTCCTGCAGGGAATGCGGAGACAACCCTGGCTGCAGCACTTGATGGATTTGCACCAGTCTCATACTTGCTGCAGAGCAGGAGCAGCAGGGCCGTCAGTCCTGCATGTCTGTGGGCAGGCAGCCCCTGGCCTGTTCTCTTGGTTTGGGCAGCCTGCGTGGGGGCTGCTGGCTTCACTTTCCTCACAGGTTGCAGGGTCAGGGCACCAGCAGCAGCCTTGAGAACCACAGGACCTGGAAGCCCAGAGCCCTCTTCACACAACTCCAGTCACCAGCTGGAGCTGGACTGGGAAAACTCACACCTTTCCCAAAGAGTGAATGCTCTGCTTAGCAGGGGAGGCTGGAAACCTCTCCCTGGGCACCCCTGCAGCCTGGAGGTGAAGGTGCTCTTGTGTACCTCAAGTCATCTACAGTGATGCCCAAACCACCCCTAAATATGATGTGCTACAGATGGTGCTTGAGTAGATGAGGGTCCAACTGCATGGGCTGGCCCAGCAGGGCCTGCAGAAGGGCAGTAGGACATAGATGCTCTTAACTTTGCCTCAGGTCACAGAGCAGACAGACACACTTCTCTGTTAAGCCATTGCTTTGACTTTTATTCCAGTGCTTTTCTTGCTTTACTCTGCTGCCTTGCTGGTCCCACCGTGTTGCAGGCCTCGGCTTTCCCAGTAGGAGCGCAGCCAGCCCAGACCTTCCACTGTGTCTCCTGCAGTGACAATGGGGTCTGCTGCTGGCACTTCTGGGCAAGCTGGAGCAGCTGCTGTTTTGGGCAGGGCTCTTATCCCCAGGTAAGGACCCCAGTGTCCACTGCCCATCCACCCCAGGACACGCCTGCCTTTGCAGTCCCCAGCCAACTGGTCCATGCTGGGACCTGCCAGTGGAGCTCCAACCGCTCACAGCCCACAGGCCCACTCACCTTTTGGAGCATACTCACACCCCACATAGCCAGTGTAGCCAAGGGACTCCAGGAGCTCAAAGAGGTAAGGGAAGTTCAGCTCCCCAGGACTGTTGGGCTCATGCCGCCCTGGCACTTGTGCAATCTGGATGTGACCTAGGGAGGGGACAGGAGAAGCCCTGCCTGCAGCCTTCTTGAGGCATGAGACAAGGTAACCCACGGGCAGCCCCACACCCCTAGCCAGCCAAAGCAGAGTGTGGGGCAGTTGGGCCCCATCTCAAAGCTACTCCTGCCCCACAGCCACAGAGGAGCTGGTTTGGGTGCAGGGCTTTACCGATGAGTGGGAAGTATGTCTCCAGGTTGCGTGACAAATTTCCGTCCATGATCTGGCAGTGAAAGAGGTCCTGTGGAAGAGAGAGGAGATGGGTGGTACAGCTGTTCAGCAGTGAGCAGTCAAGGATGGCTGTGCTACAGTCCCTGTCTCTCCCCATTAGGGGATAACAAGCCCACAGCCCCTAGGACTCCCCTATGGGCCTGTGCAAGGTTTCCTGATGCAGGGTTGGACCCTGGAGATCTTCAATGCTGACTCACCAACTGCAGCTTCACGTTGGGTCGTCCCACCTTCTCCAGGATGGCGGCAGCTATGGGTGCAAGAAACGAGAGACCATAACCCCCAGGCTGGAAGCTTCATGGTGAAGCCCTGAGAACTCTCATCAACTGTGCTCCCTCAGCATCTCCCTGCAGGTGAGGCAACCTCCTGCCTTTCAGACTTCGGAGATCCTCCTCCTTCCTCTCTTGAAGGAGACTTTGGGGAGAGATGTCTGCCTTACCTTGGTGTGGGGTGTTCAGAAAGTAGCGAGGGTCAGTGATGCGGTTGTTAATAGGCTCCACCAGTCCAATCATGTCTTCCTGTAACACAGTGATGTCAGCCTGTGGAGCATCCTGTCACCTCTGCAGCAGGGAGCACTCCTAACCCATGCCAGGCTCGTGGGGATTCTCCATCTTTGGTATCCTAAGAGCTGTACCCACAGAGCAGGGCCTGTTCCCCACTTACCTGGGCCAGGAGGTCAGCAGCGTATCTGAGATTCTCGATGAAGGTGGTTTCCATCTCACCTGCCACTGCTGCTCGGTCTGCACCCAGGGGAACCCGCCCAGCTATCAGGTGGATCCTGCAGACACAGAGAGATCAGCCGCAGGCAGCAGCTCCAGTCTCCAAGTAGCTGGATGGATCTAATAGACCTTCATCTGCTGATGGAAAATGGGGCCAGGCTGGGGGAGCAGACATAGAAGGTTAAGAGGAGCAGACATAGAAGGTTAAGAGGAGCCATCTCTCATCCATGAGGCACGACAGGCATCAGTGAGCTGCAGGGCCACAGCCAGGCACCATACCACCGCAGTACACGCAGGAACATCTTTGAACCTTCTGCCTGACAAATTGCAGACCTTGATTCTTGCCTCTCTTGGCAGCTGCCTCCAGCTCTTTCATCCTGGGGCTGGAGCTTTCTTGGGGTCTCATTCCTCTGGGGCTGCCCTGAGGCCAGCAAGATGGGCAGCAGGTGGGGTGCTGCCTCTGCCAGGGACAGGCTGTCGTGTCTCACCGCTTGCTGACTTCGAGCAGGGTGGGGACAGTGGCCAGTGCTGGGCTATGCCAGGCTCCGTGTGGAGCGCAGTGGCCAGGCAAGGCTGTCCAGCAACCAGCTGGGGAAGGCCGACGGGGAAACAAAAACCTTTTCAGTCTACCCGTTACCAGCAAATGCAAATGGTTCTGGGCAACCGCTGACCTGCCTGGCCCATGCCCCTGTGGGGCTTTGGACTGTGTTACTAAGGGAAAGAATGATGCAAACTAAATGGAATAAAAGGGCCACGTTGGTTTTCTGAAGGAGGTTGTGCCAGGCTCATTGCATCTCTTACAGCATCTCTGCTGTGCTGTAATCAGTGCGGCCTTCAACAAAGCAACTGTTGTGGTGTCCTGGAGAAAATGACTGGTACAGTTGGGGAGGAAAAGGAGAGGATTATCAATGGGGTCTGTTGTGTGGAGGTGTAGACAAGAGCCTCCATGGCAAAGGGCAGGGTTGGACAAGGGTGCCTGGCAGCTCTGGCTCTGCAACAAACCGGCTCCTGCCTGACGCAGCCAAGCAGGGGGACACTGCCGGAGAGGCTCCGGGACCCGGCGGGCTGCAGGCTCAGCGGTGCAAAGGGCAGAAGAGCAGGAGAGGCGCGCTGGCGCTGCTGGGGGTCGTGCCTCGCACCTACCTGGGGCAGCCCACCGCCCGGGCGTACTGCACGGCCGCGGCCAGGCCCTGGCGGAACGCGTCCTGCCGCCCCGGCACGGCCGCCAGCCCCATCTCTCCCTTCTCCGGGTCCCCTAGGAGAGAGCGGCGGGGTCAGCGTCACCGGGGCACCCCGCGCCCCCCACCCACGCACCCGGGCAGGAGGCGGCGGTACCGGGAGGGGTGTTGAGCAGGACGATCCGCACCCCCGCCCGCTCCGCCGCGGCCCGCAGCGCCTGGGCCGGGCAGCCCGCCGGCCAGGCTGCCTCCACCGCCCCGAACCCGGCGGCCGCCGCCGCCTCCAGCCGCGCCGGCAGCGCCGGGAGCTCCGGGAACAGCCAGGAAAGGTTGGCGGCGAAGCGCAGCGACATGGCGGGCGGCGGGGCGGGGCCACGAGGGGTGCGGGCGGAGCCATGTGGAGTAGGGCGGGGCTATGGGGGTAGGGGCGGGGCTATGAGGAGTAGGGGCGGGCCCGAAGCGCAGCCCGGCTCGTCCGTCCCGCGTGGTCCGCGGGACCCACCCGTGGGGCTGCTGGGGGGTCCCCACCAGCTGGGGCAGCGCTGGAGCGCAGTGTCTCCCCAGCAGCCGGCGGCTCCAACGCTCTGCCCTGCGAGCGTGTGATGCGGTGACAGTTCCAGCATGTGCTCATGGCCACAGCGGTGGGCAGTGCCACGGGGCCTGTGTGGGTCAGTGGCCCCACGCTGCACCCCAGCAGGCAGAACTGGCCCCGTGCTGCCTGCAACACTATCAGAGGGGCTGGGGGACAGGGGCGTGCTGGGGTGGCCACTGCGCAAGGTGGCTGGTGTTCTCTCTGGGAAAGGTATTTTGCCAGGTGTTGGCCTGACATACACACCGTGCTGTGTTAATTGGTTTCCTGGGGAGCTTGTCTCTAACAGTGTCTCATTATGCAAGAAATGCTTTCTCTTTTGTCCCACGTTCTGCATATTTTACCATAAAATGTTCAC
This sequence comes from Streptopelia decaocto, assembly GCF_964273445.1. Lineage (NCBI taxonomy): Eukaryota > Metazoa > Chordata > Aves > Columbiformes > Columbidae > Streptopelia > Streptopelia decaocto. Next base: position 5,293,804 of record NC_138659.1, on the reverse strand, counting down.
CTCCACTTCTGCAGAGCTTTGGCTCCAGTGTGCGGGAGTTCAGTCTCTGCGATGCCTGTGACCAGCTCTGCATCCCCAGCTCCTGTCCCCTGTGCTCTGGGCATCTTTGGGCACAGCTCGCAGCCTGCACACGTGGGGTGTGTGTCCTCTCCAGCCCGCGGCTGCCCAGGGCTGTGCTGTGACTGGCAGAGGCGGCACTGTGAGCCATGGACATTTTGCAGCCCCTTATGCTGAGCCTGTTCCTGGGGGCTTTCACCTGCCTGCCCGTGCCTGGAGAGCCCTGCGTGCTCCAGCTCCTCCGTGACCGCAGCAGAAGTCCTCTGCAGCCCTCAGCCCCATGGCCCGCTGCAAGCCCCAGCAATTCACAGCAGTTTGGGAGAGCCCAGCAGCAGCGCTGCCTTTGCAGAGGCCAGGCACAGCCAGAGCTTTTTGGTGGGAGGCTAGGGCAGCACCAGCAGAGGGGAGAGAAGTGGCGAAGCTATCCATTAAACAGTCCCAACTCAATTAAGGCTATTGATTAATCACTTAGAAGAAGCTTGATGCAACTTCTCAGTAACAATCCAAACTGTCTCTAGTGACAGACAGCGGTGCAGGGGAGTAGCATCTGTGTCTCCAGCACACATGTCCCCAGTGTCCCCAGTGTATGTGTCCCCAGCCCACATCCCAGTGCAGGTCCCTAGTACTCATGTCCCCAGCACACCAGCTACCCCCTGCCCACCGTGCTGGGGGACCTCTACGCCTTGCATATGTCCTTCTGCAGCTTTGCTCCATGGTGCATGGGGGTTGCACTTCCACTTCAGTCACTCCCAGGGGGTGCCTGAGTACGCTGGGCTCAGCACCAGCTGGCGGATGGGTGGCAGAGCCACAAGGGGAGCCCCAGAATCAAGGGTGGCAACTTCCTGGCCCAGGGGTACAGCCTGACCGAGTCCCTGCACCTTGGGACTGGAAAGGTGCCCAGGAGGTCGTGTGTCACTCCAGCCACAGCAGTCCTGGACACATGTCCAGCTGTAGGCTGGGCACTGGGCAGGGGCAAAGCCCTGGAGGCAGCGGGTGGGAGTGGGAGAGCTTTGCTGGGGGACACACAGCTGATCCCCAGCATGTGGGTGACTCAGGCAGCGGGATGGGAATGCAGGGAGCCCTCACAGCAAACCTGCCCTGCCAGTGACAAGCAAAGCTGCTGGGCTCCACGCTGAAGCATTAGTGGCATCTTTATATCTCTGGTAACACATAGCATTGATTTTCTCTCGTTATAACTGCAGTTCCTGCATTGCAGGCTGGTGTTTTGTCACTTTACCTTGACAAGGTGCTGTGGATTAACTCCGCACTGTGCTACTTGCGGCTCTGGAGCCATGTGCCACGGCAACACTGGGGCCTGCACCCGGCACCCACGGTTTGGGGAGCTGACAGGAGTGTGGGGTCAGACCGGCACCTGTGTCCCCCAGGGAGGCGGGGAGGCGGCCGAGCACGTTGCTGGTGCAGGAGTGCAGCTCAGTGCTGAGCATCCCTGCTGCCGCACGGAAGTTTTATTGGCCCAAAGAAAACGTAGCTCCTGCACATTTTATTACAAAGTTGACATTTCAGCGCAGACCTGGCGCTGGCCTCTATGATGGCAGGGTGGGGAGGCGGCTGGTGGCCCCCACGCCCCAGCACAGTGCCTTGGGGTGCCCCATGGTGCCAGCAGCGGCAGCTGAGCCAGCCTCCCCAGATCCCAGTGCAGTGGGGGTCACCATTCCTCCCAGGACCCCATAAATCCACCAGCTCGTTGTGCTGTGGGGAAGGTTTTATCTCTCTCCCTCTTTATGAATCACATTTTAATTTAAATTGACATTTCTATACAGAAATGTCTAACTACCTGTCCCCAGGCTCTGGGGCGGCTTGGTTGGCACCCCAGGGGCTGGGAGGGCTGAGGCACCATGGGCTGGGGTGGCTGGATGGCACCATCCCACTGGGCCTTGTCACCCCCATCTCTCCTGGGTACCCCCACACCTCCCCAATCCCCCTCCCCACCTGTGTCCCCGAGGTCAGTCACCTCCAGCCCCAGCCCTGCTACCCCATGCTGGGACAGGCTTTGCTGAGTGATGCGACCTGGCCTGCTGCACATGTGTTCCCAGCTCTCCTCCTTGCCCAGAATCCCACCTGAATTTCTTGGACCTCCCTGTTTTCATGGCCCTGGGCATCACCAGGGGTTTGGCTCAGAGACCTGGCACCGAAGGGACGTGCCAGCCCTGGTGCCCGCTGGCAACTCCTTGGTAGGATCCATCACTCTGCCACATCCTTCTTTACTTCCCACAGTCCATGCATATTGTGCAGAGATAATTTGTTAATTAGCGTCTTTCTGCTGCTTAGCCACCTGCTTTACTGACATCAAAGTCTGCTGTGCCCTTCACAGCCATTTTTGCTGCTTAGCCTGTTTCCCCCTGAAATTAAGGACCTGCCAGGGTTGCAAATGGCTACTGATGGGGTGCAGCAGGGCCATGCCATAGCCAGGGCTTGCCCTGGTCCTCGGGGTCTTACTCTCCCAGTGGGAGCCTCCTTCTGATCCTCATCCTCTTCTTCTTCTTCTTCTTTTTGTTTTTCTTCTCCTTCTTCTTCTCCTTCTCCTCCTCCTCCTTCTTCTTCTCCTTCTTCTTCTTCTCCTTCTTCTTCTTCTTCTTCTTCTTCTTCTTCTTCTTCTTCTTCTTCTTCTTCCTCTTCTTCATCTTCTTTTTCTTCTCCTTCTTCTTCTTCTTCTCCTTCTTCTTCTTCTCCTTCTCCTTCTCCTTCTTCTTCCTCCCCCTCTTCTTTCTGCTGCTTCTCTCCCTCCATCCCCTTCATCCATCTCTCCCCTCCGCCCCTCCATCCCTCTGATCCCAGGCACTGGGCAGCATGTGGTAGAGGCAAAGAAAGGTGGAACCCCTCCCAAAGCTGTGATGAAGATTGCTCCAGGATGCCTTTAATGATCACTTTGCCCCTCTCAAGCCTCCCTTTCCTATAGCCTCCGAAAACACTCAGGTAAAAGAAAAATCTATACGTCATATTATGGAAAACAAATGCCCAACCTTTGCCCGTTTATGGCTATTCTTCATCAGGGAGGATCGAACCAGGTGAGAATGCAATATAAATCCCAGGGAAGCCAAGAAGAGGAGGTCAGGGCCAGGCATCCCCATAGCCCCGCAGCTCCTGGTGCGGGTGGGCTCTTGATCAGCCGGCCAAGATTTTCTCACTATTCCAAGATTTCACGGGAAATTAATGAAGAGGCCAAATTCTCCTCCAGCTCTTGGAGGAGGCTGGGGCGGGCGGTGCCTGGGCCCGCTGAGCTGGCAGATGTTGTTTAACATTCCCGGCAGTAATTAATAGACAGCTTCATCACTCTTGTATGATTCAAGCATGTCATCCCGCTTCTCTCCAAATACAGAGCAGAAATATTTGTTAAACATGGCTGGCGTTTTCGCCTGATCATTAGCGCTCAAGCAGCTCCAGTGGCTGCAGGATTTATCGCCTTGCCAGGATTTCTTTTGGCCTCACGATGCCGTCACCATCCCTCCCTCTGCTGCCAGCCCCTCCTGGCGAGAGGCCCCCTTTATCACTTTCCCTCTGATTTATGTCCTGCTGGTTGCAACCTCTCCTTTATACCATGGTTATAGATTCCCTCCTTTTCCATTTGTTACGCTGTGGCAGGATGGGCTTTGGTCAAACCATGTCCCTGACCAGGGGCACCCGGTGAAGTTCATCCCGGCAAGGCTCCTTGGGGTTCGCTCCCATCGCCCGGCACCCATGGCAGGATGCAGGGGAAGAGTCCCCCGTGGATGCTTCAGCCCACAGCACCCAGGTGAGCTGGCGAGGCTGCCCCGAGCAAGTGACACATGTGGGGACACAGCCTGGGCTGGCTGGGCACAGTGACAGCAAACGGGGAGCAGGAGAAGAGCTGGACTGCAGGAGGTGGCAGCTCATTAGCCAGCATGGCTAGCACCCCGGGGACTCACTGCAGAGATAAATTAATAGGAGCCTCCCAGCTCGTTGTTGCCCACTAACAAAAGCAAGCAGGGGTCCCCAGGAGTGCCCTGCTCATGGCATGGCACAGCGTAGTGTCGCTCCCTGCACCCAGAGCAGGGACATGGTGGGGTCACAGGGAACTGGCAGTCAGGAGGGCCCTGATGGCCACACTGGTGAGGAGAGTGGGACCTGGGAAGGGAAAAGGATGGTCCCACCACCCCAGCTGAGCTGGGGCTACTGAGGTGCCTGAGGTGTGGACACAGCCCTCACCTGGCTGGGGGACTGGGGGCCCGTGCAGCCTGGCACCCCAGAGAACAGCCTGGCACCCCAGGGCACAGGCTGGCCCTGGTTCCCAAACCCTCCTGCAGTCCCACAAGGGCTCAGGGACCCGCCCTGGCTCTGCTGGCCCTGGCACACTCCAGCTCTGTGTCCCATGCCATGGGGTGCAGGAGCTGGCCCGCATGGCACCCCTCCCCAGCGTGGCCCTCTGCAGCCCGGTCACCATGTTAAGCCATCTCTTAATTAATCAGGCTGATTGTAATGTGTTTTTAGGTCATTAAAATTCAATTGCGGAATTCTCCGCTGGCTGGGCTCGCAATGAATACAGAAGTTTGCCTAATTAGAGTTGACATGCAGCCGGCGGGAGAACCAGACAAACGGCCCCGCCAGGGCTGCCCGCCTCACACCCCCTCACCCGGCCCAGCATCCCCATCCCTGCCCCTGCGGGGGTGCGATGGGGACCAGTGCCTGCCATGGGCACAGGGAGGGCAGCGCTGCCCAGCCGTGGTGTCCCTGGGGACATTCCCAGCCCTGTGCCAATGCCAACATCCTGGCCAGGCACCAGGCAAGAGCAGCGAAGATGTTTCCTTATCGGCAGCATCAGGTCTTCACTGTCATTACCACAGCAATTATCATCTCGTTTGGAGTCTTTAGCTGCCATAATCTGTCTCTTGCACTGATTTATTCCACAGGCCTCTTCCCCAGCCATGTGGGAGGGAAGGAGCCATCAATAAGGAGGCAATGAGCTCTATCTCCCGGAGGGAGCCTCTCCCTTGCTGGAGCAGAGCAGAGGCGCCTTGTGGCCACCGCATCCTCCGGGCAAGAGCAGGGCTGTCCCCACGGCAGTGCATGGCCGGGACCAAACCAGAACCCAGCGCCTCTCAGCACCACTTCAGAGCCAGTTCCCCCAAACCTGGTGCTACTGTTGGCACCAGCAGCCACAGGGCTGAACCAGCCATGCACACAGGTGGGCTGGGAAGCAGAGGAAGGTGTTCACTCTCCACGGATGGACAGAGAGACGCTGAAGCCACAGCTTCCTTGTCTTTCTCCTGTCACCAGATCAGGCTCTTGCTTGGAGTTGGTTTTCATTCCATTTGCTTCAATCAGCACCTCCTGTGACTGCCAGCTACCAAGAGCACTGTTGAGACTTTTCTTACCTGCATTTGCTGACTGCCCACTCACACTCACTGCTCCTCGTTTCCAATTTCCCTGGGCTATGGGCAACTCTTGCCTCCTCTTTGCCTCACATTGCAACCAGGACATCTGAGGCTTTTCCAGACGGCAGTTTGGTGTCAGCCCCAAGGATGGTCACAGCAACCGAGCAGAGCTCCCCAGGCACCATAAGCTGCCCCAGAGGAAAGGCAGAATGGTGGGACAGGGACAATGGGAAAGTGCCAGGTGACTGCCACCCCCGAGTGAGCTCACTCCATGTCCAGAGATGCTATAAGGCTTCTACATGTGGACACCGCAGCTCCCCAGGATGGCACATCACTCCTGCCTGGCTCTGGCACAAAAGAGGTTGTGGATGTGCCAGCAAAGCCCTGCTCCCACCTGCCTGCTCCTCTACCCACCCCTCTGTCCCTGCCAGGAGCAGCTGTGCTGGGCCAGGGACAGGGCAGGCTGGGGCTGTGTGTGGGGCTTGGAGCAGGAGCATCCCCCGGGAAGGGCCCAGCGGTGACAGGTGACGCAGCAGGAGGCCATCTGCTCACACCAGCTGGTCCCTGCTGCCCAGCCCTCCCTGGGTACTGCTGCCTTTATCATCATCCCGAGGCAGGAGGGGTGTCCCCTGGCTGCCTTGAGCAGCCAGCCCAGCTCCCCCATACATGGAGGGACGCCAGACATGGGTGCTGGTGGCAGCAATCACCCTTGCTGCATGCATGAAGCAGCATGCCGTCCCTGCAGTGCCTGCAGGAGGGACCCTCTGTGCCCCCGTGGTCTTGCTGACATGCTAAGCAAGATGAACCCAGCGCTGCAGGATCGCACCCACACCCCCATGTCTGTGGTGGGATGTGTGGGGTGGGTGTGGGGTCAGCAGGGCAAGGGGAAGCCAGTGGATCTGGACACAGGTATGGCACCACTGGCTAAGCCCCCACACCAAATCTGAGCACATCTGCAGGGCACAGTGGAGCGGAGCAGGCAGGGTGGCAACAGCGCCACTGGTCCTCACAGCTCCATCTCCGTCTGGCAACACGGCTCCCATCCCACCTCTGCACCCACTACAGCCCAACCTGCCTAATGGAATCCATTTATATGCAAAATCCCCAGAAAAAAACAGTAATTAATGAAGTCCCTTTCATTACCATTATGCAAATATGATTAATTTCAGCTGTTATGAATATGCAAATATTACAATTATGATCTAATTGCCAATGTGTGTAGGGGAGTGGGCAGAATATCAAGTCTCAGCCTAAGTCCCAGGAGCTTTGGGGTGTGGAGCCACCCCGGGATGCTGCAGGCGGGAGGCGGGGTGCCCAGCTCCAGGGACTCCGCCTGCTCCTGCGGGTTCAGCAGCAGCGTGTATCCAGGGCCAAGTGGCAGGGACTCACCTCAGCCACTGTCTGCCTGTGCCATGAGTCCTGCGTGGGCCCCCTCCACCTGCCCCCCAATGCTCTGGGACAGGCTCTCTGCTGCACCATGACCCCTAAACTCCTGTGCCAAGCACGCCTGCACCAGAGCTGGGGCTGAAGGTGTCCCCCCAAAACACCATCCATCCTTCTCCAGCCCAGTTCAGTCTTATGAGACATTCATCCCTGGGCTGCAGGGAGAAGGAAGGAGGAGGAGGGTTACCAGGCAACTTGGTGCTGCATCGCTGGAGGGCAAGGAGGCAAATGGCAGTGGGAGTCAAGAGACCTGCCCTGACCCTGCTCTCCCCGTTCTGAGCGATGGCGGCCCCATGCCCATAGACATTGCCCGTGGGGTGCCATTGCTGGTAGCAAACTCCAGCTGTGTGACACCAGCCCTGCTGCAACCATCACCCTTGCCACAGCTCCCGTCCTCTGAGCCAGCTGCGCCCCCCAGACCTTCACCCACTGTCTTGTGGGCCTTCAGCATCGGCCACAGCCAGGGATGCTCTGACCTCATGGTGGGGCTGGTGGGGACAGGCAGCACAGCCACTCTGGCAGGGGACCGGCCTCGGTGCAGTGTGAGCCTGCGGCAGGCAGCGTCTGCTGTGGGGGTGCCCTGCACGGGGCTGTGGGGGTGCTCTGTGTGGGGCTATGGGGGTGCTCTGTGTGGGGCCAGAAGGACGCCCTTCACAGAGCCATAGGGATACTCTGTGAGGCCATGGGGGTGCTCTGCAGGGGGCTATAGAGGTGCTCTGTTTGGGGCCGTGGGGATGCCCTGCGTGGGGCCGCGCTCCCGCAGGACGGCAGGCTGCAGGCAGGCGCTGGGCTGTGCAGCCGGCAGGCTGTGCTCCTGTGCCCCGTGCGTACAGATGTCAGGCAAGGGAAGGCCCACAGGAGGGCATGGCTCTCCCGTGCCAGCTCCGGAGCAGGGCGGGGCAGCAGCCCCCGGGCTGCCCCAGGAGGAGAATGCTCCGTCGGCCGCACTGCTGCGCTGAGCCCTCACGCTCCGGTGCGCAGCCCCTGCTTGGCCCGCTGGCAGCTGTGGCTGCGCACAATGCAGCACAGCAGCTGGTCCCAGCTGTGCCCACAGCTGGCAAAAGCACCTTCCCCAGGGGCAGAGCAGCCTATATCTGCCCAGCACATCTCATCCCTGTCCTGCCTTCCCTGCCAGGGTGACAGCCCCCTTCCAGACCTCATAATGTCCCCCTGTGCCCGCAGAGAGCAAATTAGGGGTCCCTTGCCTGGCCCTGGCTGCTGGTGGTGCCCTGTGCATGGGTTCTGTTGTGCCACAGAGGAGGGGTGTGCTGGTTGTCTGGGGAGACTCTCGCCCTCCCCAGTCCCCCAGTCCCGTCTGTGGGGCTCCTGTCCTTGCAGATGCAAGACAAACCTCAGCTGCCACCCCAGGGGAAGCTGGAGGATGGGAGGGCTGTAAAGGGGCTGTAAGGACACTGTCACTCTTCAGGAGACCCTGATGCTTGCCCCCCACCATCACAGCATCTCCATCTCTGCAGCCCGTCGAGGCTGATGACCCTGCTCTGGGTCTTGAGAGGCACTTTTCTCACCCACTACCACAACCCTGTTCTCTACAGTGACAGGGACCATCTGGAATCCACATCTCCCCTCTGTGGCCCCGATGTGGGGATGAAGCAAGACCCCTCCATTGCTCATGCTAATTGGAGCACTGTATGCTTTAATGGGGGACTTCTCCTTGCACCCGGGGGGAAAGAACTGAGCAAGGCAGTAAGCAGTGAGGTGCCCAGTGGCTGGCACAAGTAGGCAGCCCCCTTGCTTGCACCCAGCAGCACAGCCTGGGCAACCCCTCTGGCTTGTCCCCAGCCCCAAGCCCCCAAATCCCCCAGCCTCTTCCCATGGGGCTCAGCTAGGAGGAGGAGGAGAAGGAGGAGGAGTAGGTGGAGAGGCTTCTCAGAGCTGCTGCTCGGTTTCCAAGGCAATGAGACGTAATGGCTGTTCATCCCAGCAGGGTCAGCCCTCTGTGCTGGAGCCCGGGAAGAAGGAGCTTGGGGGAGCAGCTGCAGACCCCAGCCCCACGGTCCTGGTTTCCTACGTCATCAGGACCTGCTGAGCACCCACAGCCTTGTCCCTGCTGGGGCCAGCACTGCTCCATGCAGGTCGATGCAGGCCAGGCTCCACTGAGGGACGCAGGGAGTTTTGCACAAGCTGTTCCTTGTCAGTTGCCATCAGCAGCATCAGGGATGGAGCAGGATGTTCAGTTCCCTGGTATAGCTGCCACTGTGTCCTGCAGCGGTGTCAGACCCGGGGTGACCCCCAAGGGTTGCAAACCAAACAAAACATCAATGCACAGTGTTTCTCCACCATCTCTCCAGGGTAGCGTGGGCACCCATGGGTGCCATCACCACTGTGTCCAACAGCCTTGTTGTGACTTGCAGCGGGTTCTGGGTGCTCCATCCCCCTGGCTATGACAAAGGCACACAGCCCTGGCCCTGCTCCCTGCATCACCCCTTGTGTTTTCCCAACTAATTGAATTCAAAGAGATTTCTTCCTGGCAGTGCCAATCGATGAACCCCACGTTATCAGCCTCCCCGGCCCTCAGGATGGATATGGGCGAGGGGAAAAATTGAATTTGCGGCCATTTTCATTGGGATTTAATTGGGCAGTCTCACCTCGTTGCCTTAATCCTGGCCACGGACGCGTGCAACCAAGCCAGCAGCTCCCCTTATTTATCACTTTTCAAATATTTGCCTCTTCGCAGTTGTGGGAAATCGATGCTCCTGCCTGTAGCATGCTGGGAGTGACCTGGCCAGGCAGCCGGGCGGCTGGGGATCCATCAGCCGCTGCCATCGCTATTGACAGGGCGATTGGGGTTTAAGAGGCACTTTGATAGCAGAACCGGCACACATTAAGTGCTCATCATCAGGGGAGGATCATGACTTATTACCACTAATTCTCCCTGCGCAGCGGCAGTGCTGCATGGCTTTTCCTCGCTAATCGCCACATGGCTCCATGCTGAGGCGCCAGCACAAGGCTCCTGTCCCACTCCCCAGGGACAGGGTGCTCTGGTCCCTCCCATGCTCTTGGCTTGGCCCTCAGTGCCTTTGGGGGTCCTTGTCCCCAGGGTGCAGGGTGTTGCTGGAGGGGCTGGGGGCTTTCTCTGCCCCCTCATTGCACATCCAGCCTAGGTGAGGTTGACTCCCCAGGCCCCAGTGCCAGCTCCAGCCCCCTTGTCTCACACCATCACCCCCCTCAAGCTATCAGCATCCTGGGGGTTCAGTTGGACAGGAGACAGGACCAGCACCTGCAAGATGGGCAGCACTGTCAGGGTGACCCTGTACATCTGCCATGTCAGCACCAGGACAGGGGATGGCTGGGCTACACAGCATCTGCCTCTTCTCTAGGCTGGAGTGTGGGTGGGAACTGTGTTCCTGTGCTCCTTCCAGGTGCCAATTCCAGCTGTGCCAGTCGTGCTGGTTTGGCTCTGGTCTCATGTTCACTTTTTGACTCCCAGGATCCTTCCAGCCCAGGATGCTCCGGGATCCCTGTGTGAACTCAAGCAGCCTCTAGGCCTGGCTGCCCTGTTCTGCACAGAGGTGCAGCGGGGCAGCCGCGGAGCCCTTCATCAATGCAGGTTCTCACTATGCAACCAGCCAGATTAGTGTCATCCAGCCCCGTCACTTGGAAGGCATCCAGTAATGAGCAGCTGGAGAGAGAGAGATCCTCGGTGGCAGCAAACAGACGCTGCTGTCGCCACACAGCAGCTCCGGCACACATATGCTGCCAGCTCGGCGCTGGGAGCAGGACCATGGAGGTGCTTCCTGACGGTCCCATGGGATGGGAGCAACGGGTGACCCCATCCTGCCCCCGCTGGGTGGGGAAGGGGGTCCCAGGCTCCCCACAGCAGCATTGGGGCAGGCAGGGGATGAGCCAGGAGGTACCTGGGAGATCCCCTGGGATTCACGGGGATCCCCCAGCTGCGGTGCAGAGGAGAAAGGTCTTGAGGGCTGGACACCAGAGCCTCACCAGCACAGGGTGGGTGCACCCAGGAGGAAGGGCACACAAAGCTGGGATCCCACCAGCACCCGTCCATTCCCACACGTGGCTCAACTCTTCCTCCAGCCCGGCCTGGGCTTGTGCCCTGGGCAGTCCCGCCTCAGGCCCATGCTAGGGCTGGCTGGTCCGGATGTGAGGACCATGCTTCTGGTTTCCAGACTAAATTTATTCATGGTCAGAGCAAACCCACTGTCCCTGTGCCAGCACTGTGCTCCAGACCGGCAGCTGTGTGCCCTCCTGGGTGTTCATCCTTGCAGTGCACTCAGAGTGAGCTTGTCGCCTCCACCTCCTGGGCGATGCGGGTCTCTGTGGGGACCTCCTCCTCAGAGCAGCAGGATTCATGCCAGGAGGGGCTGAGCCCAGCTCCCTTCCCCAGCCCTTTCTCCCCGCCTCATGCCCCTATCCAGGTCATGTCTGCTGCTGCCTTCCTGGGGGCTGGAGGTGTCCCTTTGGAGGTGTCCCTTCCCTGTCCACAGATCCACCGCAGGGTGAGATACTTCATGCACTTGTCCCCATTGCCATGCCAGTGGGTGCTCACTGCTCTCCACCTCACAGGGCAGTCCTTAACCAGGGGCCTAACAAAATGAAGAGTTCAAACAGGGCCTAATGGGGCTGGTGACAACCTGCTGACCCCTGGTTCATACGGTCTCGGTGCCATGGCCACCAACAACCCCAGCAGAGCCCCCTGGGGCTGTGCTGCCCATCCCAAAGCATGGAGAAGGTGCTGCCCTAGGATGCTTCGGAAAGGGCACAGGGGCTGGCTCCCCTCACGGCCGCTGTGACGTGGAAACCCCTTTCTGGACATGAAAGATTGAGCAGAGGCTGAGCCAGGGTCTGGGGCTTTGCAGGATGGGAATTGGTTTCCTTGTTAAGCGCTGGGTTTGGTTTTTTTAGCAGCCTGTTTATGGGAATGGAACCGCCCCAGTGTGAATTATTCATGGCCCCTCGCAAGCTCATTCTCAAAATATCAATTTCTCCCAGTCACGCCAAGCAGCACTTAAGCCTAAAAGCCTTGAAGTTAAAATGAGCCGCCAGGCCAGTGAGCCGGGGAGGAGACAGGACCAGCCAGGATTAGGGCTCTGCAGGGGTCCGGCTCTTAGTTCCTCTACCCACCTTGTGGGTCCCGGAGCCACAGAGCAGGACATGGTGAGAACTGCAGGAGGGAACCCGGTGTGGGGTGGACTGTGGGCATGGGGTGGCAGGCATAGGCCTGGAGCAGAGCAAGGAAAGTCATTGCAGCACCTGGGGACTCTCCCTCAGGCTCTCCATGAGCAAGCTGCTTCCCAGGCAGGGGACACACACGGGTCGCCCTGCTCCAGGCATTATGGCACCATTTACAGAGCCACATGAGGAATTAATCAGGTGGAAGAGTGGGGACAAGCACAGGCATTAGCAGGGGGAGCTGCCAGGGTGGGTGCTGCTGCGACACAAATGAAACCAGCTGTGGTGGCAGATGTCACAGCACTGCTCCTCTCCCTCAGGGCTGCAGCTGGGACACCAGGACACTCTCTCCTGTGCATTTGCGTGGAGTCCTGCTCAGCAAGTCACCCTGGCCTGCTGGGGGCCATCGGTGCCAAACCCTCTGCTAGTGTGGGCAGGAGGGCAGGGTGGGCAGAGCGAGGACATCTCCGGCTGCTGGGAGCAGGGGCTCGGAGGGCACCAAGCAGCACCCCCTGGGTTAACCCCTGCCAGGCCAGTGCAGCCTGCCTTTGCCCTGTGTTCGTGGTGGTGTCAGACAAGCAGAGGGCAGCGTCCAGCCCCTGGCCAGACCAGGCATCCGAAAGTGGGGCTGAGGGCTCTTTTTCACCCGGGACCACCCTCTTCTGCATCTGAGAGCAACCACTCACAGGAAGGTGAAAAACTCAAACAACTCAGAGGTTAATATGCCCTGTGTACAGAGCTGTGTTATAATGTGTTTTAGGAAGAGCACAACTAATTTCTCTTTAAACCTCCACTTAAACACCTCCCCAGTGTCACCCCTTGCAATGCGGCTTGCTCTGCAGGGCTTGCCCCAGCACCTCAGGCTGCGATGCTGCAGCAAACTGTCTTCTTCCTTGTTATTATTTCACAAGTCTTCCTCATGCCAGCAAAGCCTCTGTATCCTCACGTTGCCTGTTGGTGCAAACAGTAAATAGTTTTGCTCCCCAGGGCCTCTCCTTGGCACAGCACTTCCCTGATGCCTCCCCATTAACAAGGCTGTTTAGGGAATCTGTCCATGAGCGGGTTTTTAATCCATCTACTGTGCCCTCTTAATTTGTCATAAACCAAGTTTTTTAATCAAAATGCCATGTGGCTGTAAGTGAAATGCTGGAGAGGAATCAGTGCTGCTCTGCTGGTGCTGCCGCCCACACCTGCCAGGCTCTGCTCCTGCCCAAAGAGGCAGTGGGTCTGCTGTACAGGGCTGATGTGGGATACACAGCAGTTCCCCCCCCGGCTCTTTGACATGACCCCAGATGAACCCGCTGCTGTTTTGCTGAGCTCAGCATCTTCCCACTTGGTCTTCGCTTTTTGCACTGTCCCTTTTTGTTTGCCATCCCAGTTCGGTGGAAAGTGGCTTTGCCACCAGCATGCGATTCAAGCCAGGCTTCAGGCTTTAAGCATGGCTTCATTTTCTCATCATTTGTCCAAATTAGCAGCTGGAGGATGCATCAGCAAGACCGCTCAGCAATGAGGTGGGTTACCTGCACGCAGGGACCTGCACCCGCACATCTCCTGCTGCATCCCCTCCTGCTGCAGGGCTGCGAGTCGCCTGCATTGCTGCCCCCAAAGCAGGTGCCAGGGGGATCGCCCAGTACCCAGGTGACCTGGGTGGGAGGATGTCAGCTTCTGACAGTGTGACCATTTCCATGGCAACAGCATGTGACAGCGCAAGCACTGGCTGCTCCGCCGTGTCAGTGCCTGCACCCAGAGCCACAGCCGCCGTTAGTGTGTTTTTCCTGGAGGGAACCAGCACGGCGAGAGCACCCAGTGCTGGTGATGGGACGCGAGGGGCTGCCCAAGCCCGAGTTCCACTGAGCAAACCCACAGCTTGTCCCTGACTGCTCTGTGAGCATGGGACAGAGCTGTTCCCATGGCCGGCTCAGCAGAGGCAGTGTGGGAAGACGGGGACCCCTTTGTCCAGGTCCCCTTGTGCCACGGAGGCAGCCAGAAGATGCTCAGGAGTATGACAATGCAGCGAGCGCTGCAGTTTCTTCTCCAGCATGAGCAAGTGTGGAGCCTGCAGTCCTGCCCCTGCCAATCCCTGTCCCCAGCAGGCATGGGGCAAGGTGGCATCCCTGTGTGCACTGCGCCCTTCCCCAAAATGGATGCACTGACACACAGATCACAGATACGCAGCATCCCCGCTCTGAGCAGAGCCAGGAAGAGCCCACCCGGAACTCTGACACGCAGCAGCCTGGTACCCCTTGATCCCACCATGCAGGTGATGGCACAGCCTGCAGTGTTCCCAGGGTGAGCACCCACGAGTCGGCGGCTGGTGCTGAGCTCTGCAGGGGCTGCGTGGCTGGATGGGGACACGGTGGGGAGGGAGGGATGGACAGCAGGCAACAGGCACGTGAGTGCTCAGCCTTGCTCCTGTCCCCAGCACGCCTGTTGCTCAGAGAAAGCTGCCAGGGAGAATGGAGTGGGCACTTAATCTCCCCCTATAAGTTTAATTAATGGGCTGCAGCGCTCATTCTGTGCTGCTGCCTTAATTGGTACAAGCTGCAAACGCTGTGGAGCCTGGAAAAAAACATTTGGAAATGAAAAATATATTAAGCAGGAAACAAATCAATGCCTCTTAATGAAGCTGATTCGGGGCTGCCTGTCGTCGAGGTGCTGGGGCCAGGAAGACACGGCCATGTCCCAGGCTCCACCACCCCGGCACCCACCCTCGTTAGAACAAACGAGCAGCCCTTGGGATGGTGCAGCAGCCCTGCTCCTGTCCACAGGAGAGTGGTCTGGGGCTGTACCCCTCTGTGCGGAGCTGTAGGGCTCTTCCCCTATGATTTTGGGGGCACCTTGAGCTCTCCCTGCACAGCTGGAGAACGCTGCATGAGCACAGCTGGAAGAGCCAGACCTGCACAGCTGGAGTCCACTCCCAGCCCTGCACAGCTGGAGAGGCACCCTCAGGTACAGCTGAAAAATCACCTCTGCATATCTGCAATAGCTGCAAGGGACACTGAGGGCAGAGCTGGAAGGGAGACCCCAGCACAGGTGGACGGGTGACACCAGTACAGCTGGCCCATGTAGGGCTGCCCAGAGCACCTCCAGCCCTGCGGGGCCCGAGCGGGGTGGCTGAGGGCTGCAGGTAGCACTGGCCACATTTCATGATGGTGGTTTCCTTCGAGTTTCTCCCTTTACATTGGCATGGTGGGGGCTGGGGGGGCGGCAAGGCTGTGCTGAGGGCTGTAATTGCCTCGGCTGTGCACAGAACATTAGCTGTGCTTCCCAGATATTTACACAGGGGAAAACAAAGTCATAACTCACCAAATAAATAACCTCCCAGACGCAGAACTTGATGAACGGGTGCTCTCCTGCACTCGCACAGATGCTCCAGCGCAGAGCATCTTCCACCATTCCCTGAGGGTTGGCAGCACCCCCAGGCCATGCGCTGTGAGGCAGAGAGGGCACCCAGTGAGGTGGGAGGGGGTCCTGGGTGCTGGGGTGCAGCGCTGCAATCCTCCTCACCAGGGAAAGAGAAGTGAGACACTAGGGACTGCATGTAGGCACATGTCCCAGCTCCTGTGCAGAGTGGGACAGCCCTTCATCCCCTCAAATCAATGGGGCCAGGGGGTCCTGCAGGTGTCCCACATGCCAATGGACACCCCAAAAGCACCCAGCACCCAGGACCCAGGCCTGTGAGACCTACAAATTGCCCTGAGCCCCACACAGGAGCGGGATACTGCGTGAGAAACAGGGACCTTGGCACCGGCCCATTTCACACAATACATTTAATTTAATATTTGGCATTTCACTTTGTCTACTTGACAGCCAGCTAACAAATTAGCACGGCGTGGTATCAATAGCTCCAGACTGCGTAGATTAAAATCTGTTTAACCAATAGATCCCAAGAATAAAATACCGAATGAGGGCAGTGGGGCAGAGAGAGAGGTTCCTGGGAGTCAGGACTCTGCAATGGCTTTGACATAGTCAGGAGGAGAGCAAACTGTGTTTAGGTGACATCCGGGGAGCTCAGCCACTGGGCGACTGAGCAGAAGGACCCTGTGGCTCCCAGCACTGGTGGGAGTGGGGGGACTCCAGCACAGGCTGTGGCCAGGATGAGCAGCCCCCCTGTGCCCTCAGCTGCCTGGCTCACTCAGCGATGGGCCAGAGTCTGCAGGGACCACTTTGATTTCCTTCTGCTAAATCCCAGCCCCGCTAATGTGATTGCTGACAGCACACAGCCCCTAATGGGGAAAGTACACTGCAGCCTGCCTGCCTGGGACAAATTGCAAATCTTATTACGGGGTCATGTCCAGGTTTTTAACATGGTAATAGCTCCCCAATTCAAATATGCATGTAGCTTGCTCCCCTGGTGGTGCCCGGGAAAGGCCTTAAGCTGCTTCACTCTGCTGTGCTGCCAGGGCGAGGGCAGATGTGGGGCGTGGTATACGGGAACCCCTTTACGATGCCCCACAGCTGCCCTTTGATGGCAGCAGCCCCACATGGTCCCCTGTGATGCCTGGTCAGGGATGAGCATGTGTTGGCCACACAGCCCCATGCACAGACCTTGCCCCACGAGTCTGGCTCCCCTGTGCTAATCCCAGGGCCAGGCAGTGGCAAATGAACCCCAGCCTCACATTGCTTTTCCTCCCATTGTGCAGGGACACTCGGCCCCCACCACGCTCAAGCACAGCTGTACTGCTCCTGGTCAGCCACGCACGGCTGCTCCTCTCGGCGTCTAGTTAGAAAAAGAGAGAAAAAAAACCCTGGATAAATAATTTAAAACATGAAATCCTTTGCACCTCTTTAGTGCTTCGCACTTTCAAAGCCCGCTGTGTCCATTAACTAACGAACCACATCAAACATGCTCTCGCCTCGCATCTTGCTAGCCTCTCTGTTTGTCTGTGCCAGCCTCTCCTGATCCGCTGTCACTGCTGTCCCCAACCCTTCCCAGGCCCCCTGGCATGTCACCACCACCACTCCAGCCTGGGGATCCCTGGCAGCAGCCCTGGCTGGGGCTGGCAGCCTCAGTGCAGCACCGGGTGCCCGTGGGGTCCCCCTCACGACCCCCTGCCGTGGACTGTGCCCGGTGCTGCTCCCATTGTCACTGGGATTACTGGTGAGTGCTGTAGCGGCAGGATGGCAAGCCTGTCACATTTCAGCTGTCATTACGCATTCATTACTTGGTATCTTTTGCAAGCTTTTGAACATGTTACGGAGTTAAGGCCACGTAAGTAGAGGGATCATTTTCCTTCTCCCACCTGCGCAAGGCAGCCACCCCGCAGCAGGGTGTAATCGCTGTTTAATGACACACACGGATGTTACTCAGCAAGGGGAGCGGGATCCCACGTCCCAGAAAGCTGACGGATGCATAACTGTAAATTACTCACATGGAGCATTTCACAGTTTCTGCTCTTGCAAACGTGGTGGGGTGGGTCACAGGGGTCACGTTTGCTCCCCACCATGGGTCCATGCTGCTCTTGGCTCTGCTGCCCCTCCACAGCCCTCCCAGTTTGGGAGCCACCCCTGCTCCCAAGGGACACACAACCGTGTCACCAACAGCTCAGCTCCTGGTGTCACAACACAGGTGATGCTCTGCCCGCAGCAGCTGGAGCAGGCAGGGCTGGTGCTTACGGGCAGCACCCTGGGCATGCACCCCCTGTCTGCAGGGTGGCAGGAGAAGTGGGGCTTAGCCGAACAACGTGGTGTTTTCAGAGGGCTGAAATTAATAACACAAACCCTAATTTAAAATTATATTAGGCTATCAATTACTCCCCGAGTGTCCAAGAGCTCTGCTGCCAGGATCAAATTGCCAGCTGTGATAAATGGTTTTATTGGGATTTCATAAGGTCTGAATTATTTGCAGATAGGAAATTTTTGTAGATTAATTAAAATTTGTAACGAGCTGGAGTGGTTTGCTGCACTCCCCCTCACTGCTGGCCTGGGGCGGGGTTGGGGCTCTCCTGAAATAACATCCCCAAGTTGTCCCCAGGGACCCCTGCAGCAGGGGTGACCCCGCCAGCGCCATGGAGCATGGCAAGGAAAAACCCTTTGTGTTTGGTAAGTTGGCAGAGCCAGTTATCGAGACCTGAGTGGCTGGAAGATTACAGTGTGCTCGGCTTGAGCCAGCACAGCTTCTGCACAGGAGCATCCAGCCTCATTTGTTACATTAGAGTTCTTCTAATACTTCAGTAAAGAGTGGGTAGAAGAAAAACCACTCGACATAGTTTATTCAGATTTTCAAAAGGCCTTTCAACGAGATCCAGCACAGGAGGTTACTATAGAAATTAAGTTGTCGTGGAGTGAGAGGCAAAGTATTGCCACAGATCAAAGTCTCACTGAGAGAGAGAAAGCAGAGGAGGAATAAACGGGCAGTTGTCATCCCAGCGCAGGGCGACCACGGGGGTTTGCAGGATCCACTGTGGCCTTGCAGCCATTAACATATTCATGGGGCTTCCAGGGAGGAGGAGCAGCACTTTGAGAGACACGATGTTGGATGTGTGTCGGGGTCTGGGAGGCTGCTGGACGTGGCAGGTGTGGCACTAGCCTGCAGGTCATGGCAGAGCCGTGGGGCCACCCTGCAATGAGCATCCCTCGGGGGCTGCTCGTGGGCAATCGCAGCCTCGCAGCTCGGCAGACTGACATGGCATTTCTGTGAGCATGGGGGAGACACAGCACACAGGTGGGGGGGTCAAAGGAGGCAGGGGGCTGTGAAGATGGGGAGCAGGGCCAGGGTGGTTGGGTGGTTGAGCAAACACCTTCATGTCCCAGCTTCTCAGCCCATGTCATGCTGCTATGGTTATCCCTGGACTCTGTCCCCCATCCTGGGACTGCTGTGTGGGGCAGGGCACCACTCCACTGGGCAGGCGACACCCCTGCTCCCACGGTGGCAGTGCCAGCAGGAGCTCCGTGGGCATGACAAGCCCCTGCTGCCCTTGCAGGCAGGCTGTGGCAAGCCCCAGTGCCTTGGCCAGTGCCTTTGGGTACAGATGGGCTCTGCCATGCCACCCTGTTGCACCGTGTACTCACTTGGTGCCTTGGTGCAGGGCTCTTTTACAGGGCCACAGTGGTGGCTGTGAGGCAGAGCTCTCCTGACGGGGACACTCTGGGGGGTCACTGCAGGCAGAGCCGGGCCAGGGAGCTCATGGGCAGCCCATGCACTGGTGCAGGTGGGAGCAAATGGAGCCAGCACCACCTTCCTGTGTTTACCAGGGCTACAGTGCCACATGGCACATCCCTGGCGAGTCTCTGTTCTCCGGGCTCCAGGAGTTTCTGCCTCTTCTGCAGCCACCTCCAACTCCACACGCCAGGAAAGTTCCCTCCTTCATCTGGCAGCACTGCCCAGCCCAGTTTGCCACTTGACTACCATCAGCCTTGGCAAGAGCCCTGCCAGTGTGGCCACAGCTCCCTCCCTCCCTCTCACTAACAGGCAATTACCAGCCGGATGAGAGGTGGCTGTGATTCCTGCATGTCTGCTGCTTCCCCCAGCCCTGGAGCCTGGCCACGGGAACAGTCCCAGCCCTGCCCGGCTGCCCTGCACACAGCCCCGGTCGCTAAGGCTGCCTCTGCGGTGCGGGTCTGGGGGGCCCCTGGGGTGGGAAGCTGTAGGGTGCGAGTGGCAAACGCACGTAGCGGCACTGCCCGGCGACGAGCTCACCAGCGCATCCATACCAGTACTTGGGGGCTGCCCCGATGACAGGGCAGCCAACTTCTCCCGGCTCCCAGGCTGTGCGCAGGGCGCGCTCGAAGGACCAGGAATTTCCTGGGGAGACAGTCAAAGCTCAATTCAGTGAGCAGGTGGGCTGGCGAGGCCATACTGCCATGCAGTGCTGTCCCATCCTTGGAGTCACCCTCTGCCCTGCCAGTGCATGGGGTGGGAGATCCTCAGCACCCAGAGTCACCTGTGACTCCAGATCCCAGGAAGAGAGGTGGAGTGTGCTCTGGGGAGCCCCCAGCCCTCCACCCCACGCAGACACAAGGTCAATTGGGCTTTGGCCCATGACTGCCCCCTGTCCCCGCAGACGTCCCCGGCTGCCGAGGAGGCTGCGGGGGCCAGCGCTGGCGCCCAGCTCCCCACTCCCGCCACAGAGAACCTGTTCAGCAGGAAAGAGGCCCCATGAGCGCCGCGGCGCAGATAAGGGCGGGAATGTAAACACCCTCCCGGCTCTGGCATCCCAGCTATCTGAAGTAGCAAGTGCCTCCAGAGCAAATTCCTCCCTCTCCCAACTCCCACATCAACTGCGGGGCCCTCCTGCCCCAATCTGCAGAGACGGGGCCAGCACTTGCTGTCTTGCAGCCCTCCATTTTCATTCACCCCGCAGGTGCACTTGCTTCTTTCCCTTCTGCCCCCACCCAGCTCCCCAAGAGCCACCTGGGGCACCCCATATTGTCACCCCACCCCAGCAGGAGCCTCAGCAGAGGGTGTTGGTGATCCCCCCACTCCAGCAACCTCAGCCTCCTGCTCTGACCAGTTTTGCCAGATGAAAAGTCTCTCCCATGCAACCCTGCCAGCGGTCAAGGGGCCTTTCTCACTGTTTTCAGCATTTCTCACTGATTTCAGCAGCCACAGTGCAGACATGCCAGGGGGGGAGAGGCCTTGGAAGAGGCTTGGGGGTTGCAGGGCACCCCAGTATGTGGCATCCAGCATCACCGCCAGGTGTTTTGGCTGGTGCCAGAGGCAAAAACTCCCCTCCACACTCTGAAATCAATAAAGGCAACTCCTGTCAGTCCCCTCCCTCCTTTCGTGGACTAGGTGGGGACAGCTATGCTGCCACTGCAGGGAAGGGGATGCTGCAGGGCTTTCGGAGCAGCCACCGGTCCCCACTGCTCCCTCCCAGCAGCAGGTTCAGTGTCCCACCTGTCCCCTTCGGCACTGGCTGCAGCTGCTCATGCTGCTGCCTTGTGATCACGACCATGTGCTGCCTTTGCAGGGCAGGGATCTGCTTGGCCGTGCTGGGGGCAGGCTGCAAACCAGCAACACTGGGAGAAGCAAAATGCACCCAGGGACATGGCCTGGCAGAGCTCTGGGAGGAGAAGAGGAGATGGCACCCAAGGGGACAGGGGGCCATAGCAGTGCAGGGGGCTCAGTGTGAGCAGGCAGGGCTGGTAGCACGGCATCCCAAATTGCTGCATCTGCAATGAGGGGCTCCGCCAGGGAACTTGTTGATATGGCAACCCTGCACAGGGAGGGGGAGTATGTGCTCCGCTCGCCTCTGCGTCCCCTCCGCATCCCCTCCGCACTCAGTGGCCCCTGGAGCCCTCACAGTGTCCCCAGCCAGCATGGTCTCCAGGGGCCACAGCTGGGCTGGGAAATGGGTGACGGCAGGGGGGTGAAATGCAGCAGGATGAAGCAACATGCCACACATGGCAGAAAAATAACCCCAGCATTCATGGACAATGCAGGGCTTTCAATTACTCTTTGGATAAAGGACCTCAGTGTCCCTGTGCACCCTTCTCTGAAGCACCATCAATGCTCAGAAAGGTGAAGAGAGGGTTGGACGGATGCTGGAAAGAAAACAGAACCCACTCCGGCAGCGTGTGCTGGTGCAGCAGTGCAGCCGGCAGCTGCCCCCGCTCAGCAAGGGACCGGACACTCTGAGGGGTGATGATCTGTGGCCGAGTTTTGGTTGCAAAGAGATTCAGTAGCCTGGGATTCTTCATCAATATTTGCTGTGTTTCTCAAAACAAGGAAAGCACCCAAATTAGATGATTTGGCAGATTTAAAATCAAGGATGCATTTTCTTATGGTGTACAGTTAAACTGCGGAGCCCATGGCCACTGGGTCTGGTGGGGGCTGAAGGGGATCACTCCCCACCTGCCTTGTCTTCGCCTTTTTTCTGTGTATCTGTGGGGTTTGTGAGAGCAGACAGCCCCGGCACCACTCTGGCTTCACCATGGGGACTGAGGGGGTGTGGGAGTGGGACAGTCTGGTGGCACCACGAGCTCTCGGGGCTGGCTTTGGAAAAGGTGTGCTTGCACTCGCCTGAGACCCTCTGGTGGCAGCAGACTTCAGCCCTTTAAAATAAATGGTGCTTAAAATTAATCCTCTTTGCTGATGATGGAAGTTTGATGGATGAGTGGCATTTCTCTGCATTTCCAAACCAATTTTTGGTGGTAGCTCTGCAGACAGCCTCCTCATCTGCACCCTGGGTGTTGGCCCTGGACACAGTGATGGCCACGCTGCCCTCAGGGATACATGGGGCACCCCAGTTGTGACCCCCAGGAAAGGTCAGCACAGACAGCAAGCAAGGAATTGCTATGAGGTGTAATTAAACCAGACAAGGAGCAATTCCTCACTGCACAGAACTGTAGTGGGCTGCTTTAGAGGCAGTTAGATCCATCTCAAGAGCTGCTGAGCCTTTAATCCCACCTGCTAATCCCCTACCTGAACCTTTCCCTTCATCTTCCAGGGACTTCAGTGCCTCATCACCACAGGGTGGTCTCTTCAGAGGGACCCACTGAAGTTTCGTGTTTCCAGCAGTCCCTTATCTAAGGGCCAGAGCCAATGCTGACACTACTACAGAGGCTTCTTTCTGGCTTGGGGGAACAGGGCTGCAATCCTGAGCCCCAGGGCAGCCCCAGCAGCAATGCTGGAGCTACTGCTTTGTGATGCTCTGGGTTGCATGTGCTGCCGATGTCTTTCCTTCCCCGTGGGCTTGTTCCCTGCCTCACCATGACCTGCTGTGCCCAGTGTTGCTCCCAACCCCAGACATGTTTTACTAGCTTGGGATCACTCAAGGAGCCGCACGGACGTGTCCCCCAGGTGTAGGGCTGCAAAACCAGCACATGCAGTTAGTGCTGACGCTGCACATCACAGCCCAGCGCAGGGACTGCTGGCCCATGCTGGACCGCTTCTAGATGGTAAAATGTGTTTGGATGAAAGGCAGGACAGCTCCTTGCCAGCAACCCCAGCGGTACGGTTCGCTGATGGACCCCAGCTTGGTTTTTCCCAGAACCCCCTGCCCTTCTGCTGGCACCAGGGCATCTGCAGAGCAGGTGGCTCATCCCAAGAGCCATTCCAGGAGAGAAACAAAGCAAAGCTGTGGCTTGAGCCCCATGCAGAGTCCTCTGCTTGTGAGGCTTGCGGGTAGCAGGGCTTGGGAACAACCCGCAGGAGGGGAACAGGGCCACCGAGATGACCTTCAGGGGGGTGGCAGGCAGCCGCCAGCCCTGCTGCAGGACGCAGAGCAAGGAGGCCATTAGGAGTGTCAGATGTCTGCGATGCCATTACACACGTGATGCCTGTCTCTGTACCCAGTTAATTATTAATGGGGTCCATTTTGCTGCCGAGAGGGACACGGCCAGGCTTGACTGGCCCCGTTGCTCTGTGCAGTGACTGCTGCCAGCAGTGAAACTCCCTCCAGATCATGGCCCTCCCTGCAGCAGCCCTGGGAGCAGGGAATCCTGCATCCCACAGAGGAGCTGTGCCACCAGCTAGGGACAAACACGCGTTCACAATAACGCCTCTCTTTTCTCCTCTGTAGACCCTGTGCCCTTTTTCTCTTCTCCTTCTCTCCTCCTGGCTTTGCCATACACAATAAGGAGTAAATAAAGAACGCTGATGTAAAAAAATAAAATAAAATAAAAAGGATCAAAGGAAAAGCTGGGAATCCTTTCCCTGGGATCTCACTCATAATAGCCCCAGGAGCCCTGTACCTGTGGTTTAGAGGGCCACAGGGCTACCTGCTCTGCACCCTTGATGCTGCAGCCTGGAGGGACCAGAGGCAGCTGCCCAGCTTGTGTGATGGCGTGGGGATGTCACTCAAGGCCATGATGGGGACTTGAGCAAGGGCACAACAGGTGACTCCTGCTCCAAGAAACACATTCAAAGCTTGGGTGTTCTGCAGTGTTTTCCCCACCAGGTCTCATGCAAGCCTCCATTTGGCTTCTTCTCCTCTTTAAGTGGCTGGGGTAAACAAAAAAGATTTCTGAATTTCAATAAGAGCCCCTTATCTCAGCCTCCTCCATCAGCTGCTCCCCATTCTCTGCTCTCCAGCCTCCTTCAGGCCGTGATTTCCATGGCAAAGGCTTATTCCCCCTGGGGTTAAATAGGGAATTTGCACTGGTGCCCAGTAGACGGCTTGTCCTTGGGGCAGGGGGACTGCCCCAAACTCCTGCCCATGGCAAGCGCTTATCAGGGAACCATGATGCTTAGTGCAGGCAAAGGCATGGAGAGAGCCCTGGGCAGGAACACACCAGTGTCCCAAGGCCACCCAGCACACTGGGGTGTGTGGGGCACGTGGATGGCACGAGCCTCCCTGCGGGACCACTCGAGCTTGGCACTCAGCATTGCTTCTTCCCTGCTCTTGCCAGATGGTGACTGGTGCAGAAAGGCAGAAATGTTTAGTAGATATTTCTGTTCTGTATTTGGAATGAAGCAGGAGGATATATTCATCTCCAGATGATACTGTGGATGGAATATAAATCCTGCCATCTGTAACAATGGGGGATGTGAGGCATGATCTCCTCGAATTCAGCATTTGCAGATCATCCGGACAGCTGATGCTCGAGAGTCTAGAAGGAACTAGCTCAAGCCAATGCTGCAGTTTAACATATATCAGAAAAATGGGCAAATTCCAGAAGAGTGGAGAAATGTCAGTGTAGTTCCAGTGTTTAGAAAAATTTAAAGGCACAGCCCAGAGACCTGCACATCAACCAGTCAGTTCATGTGTTTTTGTGGGGTCTTTTTTTGGACAGACTTACAGGCGTGGTTGATAAAGGCAAGTATACCAATTCAGGAAACATGGATTTCCTCAAAGCATTTTGCTTATTACTACATGACATTCGGATCAAAACCCTCATGCTTTAGAAAGAACTATCAAGGCACACACTAGGTGGACTAAAATCTGTCTCAGACAGATCACACTGTGCGGTGGTTACTGGGGAGACTTCAAAGGATGGAGATGTCCTTAGTGATATCTCATAGGGAATCTGTTCCTGTTGCAAAGCTATGTATGTTTTTTACCCAGTGATCCACCTGATCATAAAAAAGCTGTGATGGTGAAGCCTGCAGGTGACTGGTAGGGATATTAACAACAAGAAGGCCAGGTTGCTCCTCTAGTATCTTTTAAATTGCCTCATGAAATGTCCATAATCCAACTAAATACATTTTAATACGGCTGCATGCAAGGGAAGGCATCTGGGAACAAAGACGGCAGCCTTCATCTCCAGGATGGGGCTTGGAAAGCTGTGACTCAGAAGGCGGTTCAGGAATGATTGCAGGTAACTGCCTCTACATGAGCTCTCATTTCAACAGCACGCTGAAAGCAGCTAACACCTTCCTTGAATATATAATGGGAGAATATCAAACAAAAGTAGGGGAGCAATCTTGCCTCTGTTCACGTTACTGTTGAAATGATTACTATGGATGTTATTTCCAACTTGGGTGTGCGGAATCAAAAAGAACAGCAAAGTTCTGAAAAGGGAAGACGTACGGACCATTCAGGCATCAGAACATTTCTGGTATGAAACAAAGTGTACAAACTGCTCATCTGGTGGGAGGGAAGGCCGAGAGACGCCCTGACCTCTGTGAGAAGAGTTTGTGACAGTTCACCCGTCTCCTTAAATCTGAAAGCTGAAGCAGAAGTTAGAAAAATTCAGCCTGGAAAGAAGATACAAGATCCTAGCAGGAAAGCAGGAGATTTGCCTATTTCACAACAAGTTCCTGTATGTGAGATAGCTAAACCCAGATCCTGGGGAGGTTCTGTAGCCCTGTTGTGCACAACCTCCTCTGCACCCAGGGGTGCTTCAGCCCCTCCGCTGACACCAGGGCTGCCTGTGCTGGCCTCCAGATGTTCGTGGCCTGCACGCCACAGGGTTCAGGAGGTGACTCAGGACTGATTTTGTTTCCCTCTCTCCCTCCTTTCCCAGGATGGAAAGTCCAGGTCAGCAGGGCCTGGCAGCTGCTCAGCACACTGGGCTGGGACACCCTGTGGAGAAGGTCTGGGATCCTGAACTCTTGCCAGTGACTCTGCTCCATGTCCTCCAGGCTACATCCTGACAGTGCCAGGAAAATGCAGCAGCATTGCCCAGTAAGAAAATATATTTTGTTGAAATCAAAAAGTTTGGAAGTTTGGTGTGTTATTTCGCCTGCCTGTTCTCCCTTCTCTTCCCATTAGTTGTTCCTGCTCCGGAGCGGAGCAGAAGGATGGTGGGTGGGGACTGCCTTATGACTTTTCCCTTTCTAGCTGGAATGGGGCCAAACTTCCTCAACTTTGGAAAAGTGACAAGAGGGAAAAAAAAAAAGGCGCACTAATTTTGGTGAACTGGAATAGCAGAATAATAAAAATAGGGGTCTGGGCTTTGATTTTTTTTTTCAAAGAGGCAAAAGAGGGGATGGAAAGAAAAATCCGTGAAGAAGCAGGTGGAGAGAACATGAATGGACAAAAATGAGGGGGGGCGTGCAGAGAGGCTCAGGTTTTGGAAACCGAAACAAATTAAGGAAAAGCTTTCATTGGAACCAAGCAAAACGGAAACAAGCTTGAGATTTTTCATGAAGTTGCTTTTCCATTTGTTTCTGTTTGGGCAACAGCTACAGCCCTGGGGAGGGGAACAGTAGCATCGCTTTGGGAAATGAGCTCATCTCCTTTGGTAGAGAAATCTCCTGTAGAGCCCCCGTACCCCCTCAGCAAAAAGAGGGTCCAAGGGGTCCGCAGGATGGGTTTTGCCACATCAGGGCTTTGCCTGAGTGTTTCTGACTCTGCACAGGCAGCAAAATGAGAATAGGAAACTTTTGGGGAGAATTAGAGAGGGTATAAGCAAAATATGTCAGAGCTGTCTTTGCGTTGAGGCTGGAAACCAAGGGAATAGGCAGGAGGAATAAGAGGTTCTCATGCATGAAGACGGTTGTGATTGAGCCGGCGTTGCCGAGGCCTGGTGGGAGGGTATGTGACTGAATTATTGGTGGGGAACACCGCAGAGGCACTGTGTGTCGGGGGGACCACGGGGAGGGATGCGGACTGCCAGCCCCCTGAGCAGGGGGAATAACGAAATCCTGGAGATGACAGCAGAGGCAGCCGCCAACATTGCAGCCATGGAGCCCTTTTACACCAGGACGGAGCCCCAGTGCTGGTCACAGGGTGCTTGGGAGGCTCTACTGTTGTTTAGAAGAAAAGCTCATTTTTATTCATAATTAATTGCAATGCAGATCAGCGGATGCACATGTGACGGGCTTAAACCTTAAAGCTCAAATATAGGATTGTTGGAAACTTAGTGACTCATTAATAACAGGCAGGCTTGTATGGAAAAGACCATTAAGCAAATGAGTTACAGAGGGCTGTGAGAAACTGCCATAACCTGAACCTCAGCCAGAGGCTTTTGGGGTGAAATTCAGCCTGGGCAGTGGGTTGGCTGCTGGGCTGTACGTGGCTCTTGCTTAAAGACAGGAGGATGAAAAGGCTGGCAGTGGCCAGCCAGGCTCTAAATCCCTCTCTGCAGAATAAGCAGTTATTTATGCTGCATCGTTTCCAAAACAAAACGATTTAAAAAAAAAAAAAAAAAGGCGGAAAAGAAAGTAGGAATAAGACATTTTCTGACAGGCAAGAGTCCCTATTTGCTAAGTTTGGTTGGAAACACAAGGTGAAAATAGTTTCATACTTAGTCAAATATGCCACAAATGAAGCAGAAAATCATTCTCCATGGTAGTGGCGGGTCGTGCCAGGGTGCTTGCTGGCAGAGAGGGCAGAGACAAGACTGCATGTGCAATGAATGTCAGCAGAGTAAACCTTTGCAGAGGGGCAAATATGCTCAAGCGAGCATAATTTCAAGGGTAAAACTGAGAAATGGGTGTGCAGCCACCAGAAGTTGGCAATATTTCCAAGCGCTAAAACCCCATACTTAAATCCACCCCAAATGTCACCTATTTGGTGTTATTTGCTTTCCAGCTTCTGAGAAGGCAGTTGCATCACATTTTAATGCCATTCTCTGAAACCTTGTGGGATAAAAACTTATTCTTCCCCTCTCCCAAAAAATAAATCGGTCAGAACTGGTGAATATATCTGAAAAGATGGGCTTATGGAAGTAGGCTCAAAACTGGAGCCCTGCGTGGTGCTGTGCTGAGCCTGCCCTGCCCAAGCTGTGTGTGTGGGCACAGGGTGATGGGCACAGGGCGATGGGCAGGGGGAGATGGGCAGGGGGGCAATGGGTTGGGGGGCAATGGGCAGGGGGGCAATGGGCACGGGGCAAGGGGCTGCAAAGGGGGAGCTGGTGCTGCCTCCTGTGCTGGCAAGGGGTACATCAGGCACCTCACCTGGGACTGGGGAAAGGCACAAACCATTTTGGACATCACCGTTTGAATGCAATACAGGGTACTATAGTTAAGGGAATTGATAAGGAGCCTATAGCAAAGACTGTTTCACGATTAGGATATAAAAAAGGACAGTAACACGCAATACTGTTTGTCTTTAAACAAGCACCAGGAAATACATTTCTAACAATTCTATCCAGATGCACCACTTGAGAACCTCTCCTAAATGTGAAATTCAAAATATTTTTGCTGTAAATGCCACAGGATGACATATAGGGACATATTCACCCCGTGCCACTCCACACTCTTTGCAACAGTCGAGTCCCACTTTAGTTTAAAGGTTGGTGCACAGAATGTCATTTACATTTTTAAAAAAATTCATCTGCAAAGTAGGAGAAACATTTGCTATAATAGGCTTAACCCTGGAGGATTCTCAGATATCTGGTTGGGCTGCAGCTGTCTGGAAAGGGAATACCACATTAAACTCCAAAGATCAGTTACTTCAATGATCTCTGCATAGCAGAAAAAAAAAAAAATCCCACTTTTAAGGGGTAAAGATGTAACATAATATAGAAAATCTGTGAGTTATTGAAAGAATAATATATTTCAGATGGAGCTAATTCTGTATCTGTCATTGAAAAGCCAGCTTAAGGAGGGAGATGCTTTGGTTTACATTATTTAAATGCAGCTGCAACACATGAACACTGTTCTGTGAAACTGCCGTATGACAGGCAGGTTACCAGGAAAAGGGAGAAAAAATCACTGTGAAATGAAGGGCATTTGCTTCAGCAAATAAACTGTGAAGAGACAAGCTTAAATCTAACTTCAACAAGATCTTTAATATGCTATTTGGATGTTGTAAGGGTATGAGAATGCCCTTTGATATTAGTCCTGCTCCTGAGATATTTCACGCAGTAATTGCCTACATCTTTAAGGCACAATGTATCCAGGCTATGGTGACTGCTATTTTAAATTGGGCGATGGCTCTATAAAAGCAGAACCAAAAAACCAGGCAAGAACTGCAGAGAGCAGAGAAGACACTTCAGTATGAACTTTAAAAGGTCAAAATTTGGTCTAGCAGAATTACCTGTACCGGCTCTGAGCTGAGCTATGATGACTTTGTTACCAATTTAGATAAAATAGAAGCAATAATTAGAATGTCTAGCCTCCAAGATATAAAGCGGATCTACTGAGATTTATGAAAACAATATACTATTTGGCAATATCTATTCCTAAATCTATGGCCAGCATTTCCTCAGGAGAGAAGTGCTGCAGTCTGAAATT
Organism: Streptopelia decaocto; assembly: GCF_964273445.1. Classification (NCBI taxonomy): domain Eukaryota; kingdom Metazoa; phylum Chordata; class Aves; order Columbiformes; family Columbidae; genus Streptopelia; species Streptopelia decaocto. Next base: position 5,264,293 of record NC_138659.1, on the reverse strand, counting down.
GCCTGGCGTTACGCGGGCGGAGAAGCAAGCGCTGGAGAGGCTGAAGCCACGGTGATGGAGACCCTTTCCGCACACCCCGGGATCGCTGCCTGACGCCTTCCTGCTCTTTGCCGGCCCTGCCTGAAGGCAGCGAGCAGAAAACCCCAGTGAGCCATTTGTGAACTTGTCTTGCCAAAGCCGGGCTGACATTTGGCGGTGGAGCAGATCACCGTCTGAGCCTTTGCGGGGTCTTTCTCTTCTGCCCACTGGACAGACACGGCATTTCCCTACATTTTTCTATGGATCTGGATGGAGGGGACAACAAGCTCCATGGCAGGCTCCTGGCCCCCAAAACCTGGGACGTCAGCCGGCACTAGCGGTGCTGAGCACAGAGAAATAGAAAACCACCAAGGGCCTGGCACAGAGGAGGCTTTGCAGAGCCTGTCCTGCACAAGCCCTGTCCTGCCAGCTCCACCGCAGCAAAAAGGATTAAAGCAGGCTGCAGACAATTCCTTCCTTAGGAAACCTGCAATTGCTTTTATCCAAAAGAGACAGCACTGCTGAGTGTCTTGAGCCCTGGGAGTGTGGGACACTCGGGCTGATCTGTTCCCTTTGGTCTCTGTAACCACAGTAATATACAACTGCTGTTGTCAGCATCTAAATTTGGGCTACCAAAGGCCATAAGTAAGCATGCCATACATAGGGGTTCACTTAAAAGGCTCAGCTTCAGGAGGTGCTAAGCACCAAGTCTTTACCATAGCAGAACACATGCAAGTGTCTTAAACAGCTTCAGAGCCCTGACATACTCGTGTTGGATTTATGTTCCACTGCTCAGACCTCACAGAATCACGCCCATGATGATTAACAGGCAAGAGGTAATAACATCAATAGTTAATAACATTGAACTCTCCCCATCGAGATCCAGGCTGAATATCCTTTCCTAGTGACATGCAAGTGCTTCTGTAGAAGAGCGAGTCCATCCAGTGTTTCCACCATCATTTTGTGGTGGTGAACCCCATGCCTCCCCAAGCCAGGGGGACATCCCAAGTGCTCGGCAATGACTTATCTGTTTTCCAGGTCCTTCCTGGAGATGCTGCTGCACCTTCATCTATCCACTCACTAGACAGGGCCAGCGGGTTGGTGCCAGGTCATTTGTCCTGTCCCCATTTAGTTGTAAGTGGCTGACAGATGGTTCTGTCACCCGTGGGCAGTAAGGGCTGGGAGGACACAGTGCAGGGAGAATTGCAGTCTGAGTGGCTGGCTGGTGAGCATAGCAATGCAAAGATAATCCACAGGTGTAAAATGGCAGGAGAGAAACGCATAGCTAGGAAAGCATTAATAAACACCATAAAAACTACAGGAGAGGGTTAGGAAACAAGAAATATGAAAATAGTTCGTATACGTGGGCAGAGCCGTGACCTACTCATTTAATCTATCAAAAATGTGAACACACCAGATCCACGTGAAGGAGAGCAAATGCCAAAACAATGCATACCTGTAACAGTATGCTTGAACTGTGTATTTTAAACATCCTCCATGTGGACAGCTCTAGTCTCACTGCAGTGTTTGTGCATTAATTAATTTTATTCAAAAACAGGAAGGGAAGAGCACAGGAATTAGGGAATAAATCCAGGTCCTCCAGTAACCGAAGGCTGAGTTGGGCTGACTCCTGGGCGGTTTGGGTTGGAGAGAGCTGCTCTCACCTTCAGTAATGATAATGAAGAAATTGGGGATTCTTCTGCAGGATTTATGAGAGAGCAGGTGGAGAGGCCAAGAGCAAAGGATAAACACAGAGATGGTAAAAGACTATCTGACAAAACTCAGCCTACATATTGTAAATCTGCAGGTCCAGACACAGTGTGCCTGAGAATTTTAAAAGAAATCTCTGAAGACAATCTTGAAAAATAATCTTCCCTTTCATCACAGGAGTTATCTGGGCCCTGGGAAAGGCCCAATGTGCATCTCATTAGAAAAAAAAAAAGGCTGAGAAGACGGGGCAGGAATCTGCCACCTACCTGCCCACAGCTCTCTGGCAGCAGGGTTTCAGATTGGACTTGTTTTCTCATCCCTCCATCTCCTCCTCTCCTGCTTCTTGTTACAGCCTTACCCAGCCGGGGAGCTGGGAGCAAGGCAGCCTGCCTGCCTGCAAACACAGCCCTGTTGCAGTCCTTCCCGTACGCCAGGAGTGAGTGTGTGTGTTTGCACTCCACCTTTGCACATGGAGCCTCTTTTTGCCAAAATCCGAAGGGAATTGGATGTAAGTGGGGAGATAAAGCTAACTCCACGTCTTGTTTTCAAACTCTAGCACCCCAGGTAACCCACAGTCTTTTTAAGTGCTCTCCCTGGAAAATAAGAATTTCAATAGCCTCCGTTCTCAGGTAACCCGCTGAGCAGCTACGCATCTCTCTCCCTCACTGGGAAGCAGATGTGTTGCCCTCCTCCCCAGCCCTTTCTTGTTTTGGGAAAGGACTAAGATGTGAGAAAGCTGGTATGATTTGAGGAGTAAAAGCTCCGGGAATCAGCGGTATGAAGTTTCTTGAGGACAGGGAAACTCCCCTTCGCCCAGCTCCTCCTAGTACACAGATCATACCAGTGATGAATCACGGAGCTCGCAATCTGAGTGCATGAAAATGTAGTAATGAGGAAGCCGATGTGGGATGCACCTTGAGCCTGACAAGCATCTTGTGGTTTTGGGACCTCTGCAGTAATCAGAGCTGCTTTGCCATGGGTTGCTGCAAGGCGCCCAACCACATGGTCTCTTAAACCCAGAGGGACATTGAGCAGGTGTGGAGGTGGGACTGCACGGTCTCTAACCCACTCCATCCCTATGTGTTACAACTAATTTCCTTCCCTTCTTGAACAGATCGTCCTCATTATGCAGGCTGCTTCTCCAGCTCCTGTGTGGCCGGTCCTCTCAAAGTCATTATTGTAGTGCTATAACTAAGTTTTCTTAAAAACTGAACGAAAACTATAGATTGCGAGAATTTGGTGTGGGCTAGAAATTGGTTGATGAGTCATAGATTCAGATAGTAACCATAAAAATGAAACTTCAAAATTGGGAACAATTTTAGTGATGTTACCACAGGAGACAGGACTGGTACTTGCATTTAAAGTTTCATCAAACAGAGAATGAGGTAACAGTGATCATACCAGCGTCACCAGTGGGTACTGATCACAGCTGTGGGTACTGCCAGCTGTGCTCCAGCCCTCCGGCACTGGGCTCTTCTCTCCTTCCTCCCCATGGGGAGAAGGACCTGAGGGGCAGAGGTGCAGGCAGCAGGTTTAGTGCATGTCCGCTTGTCTGAATGCAAGTTGTTCCACATGTAAAATATGAAAAATGTTTCTCTGTTTTGAGAAATATAGGTAATAGGTAAGTAATAGGAATGATGCCAGGATTAAAGCACATGGTTATGAAAGACTGGAAGAACCAACATTTTATAAATTAGCAGTGTGAAGAGTCAGAAGGGATACAGCCTTGCTCTATAAATACCTTCAGGGTAACCATATAAATGAAGGAAGGGAATTAATTCGCAGTCTCAGAAGATAGCAGGACAAGGAGCCTGAAATTAAGGAGGCAAGGCTGAGGCTGGATGTAAGAGGCTCTCAGCAGTGAGCATCCCCAGGCAGGGCACTCTGCTCCCCATGGCACATGAGGCTGGAGCGATGCAGGAGGCAAGGAGCAGCCCATGAGCCTGCTCCTCACACACTGCTCATTGCTGGCACATCAAAGTTGGAAAGAAGTTTGAAGCTCTGGCTTGTCAACAAAACAAGACCTAGCAGAGCAGAAACGCTGTGAACTGGAGAGTCTGTGCATTTGTTGGTGGCCCTGGGGTGGGGACTGTCCCCTGTCCCATCCCGGCACAGGGCTCCACGCTCCCACTGGGACATGCAGGTTGGGGTAGTGTCTCATTTGCAGAATGGCCTCTCCTCGGGGAGCTGCCAGGGTGGGTGCTGGCCATGCAGGGTACCTGCCCATTCCGTCTGCGGCAGAAGGCAGAGAGGGTCTCCAGCAATGCCACCCGTCCCCATGGCCATGTCAGAGCAGCTCCTTGGAGGGCTGGTTCCTACTACCACTTCCATAAATTCAGAGCGTATTCTGTCAAGGATGTGGGTGAGGACAAATCCAGTATCCAGTGCTGCCACACAGTGGTGAAGAGGCATTTCAGAAGGTAATATCTGCAAAACCACCCCATTAAGATTTTTGGTTGGAACCTGAGACAAACCTTGGGTGACCCCAGGGGACACCTGGGCAGGTGCTGGCAAGAGCTCGCAGGCACAGGCCCAATTTAAAGCTCTTTGGTGACCAACAAGACTCTTCCTCAGTGGACACAATTCCCTGCAAGGTACTCCCAAAGGCACACTTTCCTCTCCACCATTGCTGTTGGGGATGTGTCCCTCATTGTAGTAATATAACTGTGGGGAACATTTTGTTATTATTAAAGTTTCTTCCATGTGATTTCAGCCCAGAATTCCAGTTTATATTGTCTCACATCATCCAAACTGTAGAGCCTCCCACATTGGGCTCCATAGACTTCACAGACTTGCAGCTCAACAGTTTGTCCTCCTCCGACTGTGACCCCGAAAGGTGACACTGTACCAACACAACAGGTTCATACAGCAGGTTTTTAAATGTTGGTGCTCAAACATGCAGAAAGGTACCAAGGGGAACTCGGGAGATATCCAGGTGCCCAACTAGCGTCTCCTTGCAAGGCTCAGAGCCCTCCAGCAGGAGCCCTGACCTTGCAGAATTGTACCTTGGAAAAGGTGATCACTTTACCAGGCCAAATATATTCATCTATTAAACACTGAACAGCGATGAATGCAACACAGAACTTCACTTCCCCATGATCTGAAAGGCTCCTCCCAAAATTACTTGTGTCTTTCCATGGTGTAGCTCACTTACTGTGGTAGCTCCTGCCTCTATTGCTGAGGTTCACAAATCTTTTCTATTATTTATCTTTCTTCACTAGTGCATACAACAGCCCCAGCTTTGGGATGATCTGTATGCACATAGTGTGCTATTAATACTCCATTGCAGATCATTACTTTAGAAGTTAATTAATACCATGCCTAAGTATTAGGCCTGTGGCAGCCTTCTGGAAACTCCATACAATCCGCGGGCTGTAGTTTACTGTTGCTCATCGTTCACCCTGCTGGCATCCCACTTTCCCCATTTCACCAGTCTCAATTAACTTCTGAGGTACAACAATAGCTGAGATTCAGGTGAACCAGCCATCCGCCGGCTATGAAATTTGATCAAAAGGAATAATTACATCAAGGGAAAGAATAAAGTTTTACATAATATGTATTAATAAATTAAGCTTCATAGAATATAATTATATAGATATTATTATATGTAATAATAAAAAGGCCACACCACAGCCAAGCACAGAGGCAATGGGATCTCCTGGCCAGCACTTAGGTACTCTATTTCTACACCCCAGAGTTTCACCACCTATTTTGGCCCTGAACCATGCTGGCAGCTCATCTGCAAGTGATTCCCCACCAAGTCCTTATTAGAGTCATCGCTTCCAAAGTCCTCATTCCCAATTTGTAGCCACCCTTCTTTGTTTCTAGATAAATGAGTTTATTATACTATTGTTCATACTGAAACAGACATTGTGTGCCCACTCCTGTGTTATATACTGCAGTGTGGATCGCTCAGTAAATGACTCTTTGCTGTTCATCACCTGCGATGCCTGGAAGGGTAACAGTGGGGTGGCAGCCGCCGCTCCTGGCAGGCGGCGTGATGGTTCGTGCCAGTTGGAGGGACCTTCTTCCCCAAAGCAGGAAGCTGGCAGCACGAGCACACACTTTCCTCCTTCACCACCCACTTCCCCTCGGCAGGCTGGCAAACACCATGTGCTGGGTTCCCTCGCACAGGTTGCTCGAGACATCTTTGAAGGAGTCTGGAAGCAGAGGGTGAGTAGTGAGATGGCACAGCCTGAAGATGATGTGAGATTATTCAGGTTGCTGAAATGAAGCTAAACACAACTGAAGCTGACTGCAAAGAGTGGAGGGTGATCTCATAATACTGAGTCAGTGAGTTTAAAAATGAAATTCAGTGTTTGTAGCTGCAAATATAATATTAAGAGGAAAAAGGTAGCCTTAACTTTGCATATAAAATCATGGGTCCTAAATGAGCTGTTAGTACTGTGAAAGGGGTTGTGGAGTCAGTCTAAAAAGTAAATCTAAGATTGGGAATTATACATGAAAGAGTGGAGAACAAAACAGATGAAATCAGTGTCACTTTCTAAATCCACCTTACAGCCATGTCTTGAATACTGCACCCAGTACTGATTCCTTCGTTTTTCTTCACCCTGCTTCCTTCCTTCATCCTCCTTCAAGATCATACCAATGTATTGGGAAAGGTACGAAAGCTTATGCTACCAGCATAGTCACCAGGAAGTTGGAAAAGAAAGGTTGAACATTGAACTGACAAAATTTGTTGTCAGTAGTTATTCAAGGTTAAAGGACAAGAACTTACCATGAAGAAATTAGAAGGATCTTATAAATCAGAATGACTGGACAATAAAATGTCATTAAAATCAATGTAGGTATCTGCAAAGTGCTGTGATGAGAATACACCAATCTAATTTTAGGTACATGTGTTACCTCTGAGTTGACTGTTACCACACAGAGAGAAGATTTTGAGGTTATCGCAGAGAAATGCCTGGAAATGCCATCTTGGTGTTCAGCAGAGATCAGAAAAACAAGTAGAATAATGAGGAAGGAATACAGACCAAATCACCAAAGAGCACAAAGTCAGTATAAACCCCATGTACAGTGGGTACTGGGTGCAGCTCTGGTTCCCCGTCTGGAAAACAGGGAGCAGAGCTGGAGGCGCGGGGAGTGGAGCACCAAGGGCAGTTCAAAACCCCAAGTACACAGGGATACAGGAATGGCTGAATAGGTGAGAACTCCCAACCTGAACCAATGCAACTGTGCTGGATGTTTATGCCATGAGCAGTCCAGAAAAGCTGAACTGGCACTCACTGTCCAATGCATCTTTCAATACAAGAGGCTGGGGGTATGAGCAAAGTGACCAGATGGAGGTTCAACACCAAGCAGTGGAGATACCCCTTCAGAGGAGAAGTAAACGAGCTGAGTAACTTTGCTGCCAGAGGATGCTGAGCATGATGAAGGATCACGGCATTCAAGAAGCAATTAAGCAGATTAATGAGATAAAATTTTACCTTAGTCTGTAAACTGAAAAAATTGACCAGCTTTTCTGGTTTAGGAAAAGCCTGAGTTGCAACTGGTGGGGTAAGGGAGGACAGACCAGGAAGGCACCTGCTGTTGTCCCCTCCTTGGTCTCCACAGACATTTGGTGAGTTGCCCCATGACCTTCTTGAGGCCTCTGAGGGCAGCGAGTTGTGGAACAACACCTGTGCAAGGAAAGATTAGGATTACGCATCCCGTAAAAGACAGAGCTGAGGAGATGCCACAGAAGTCTATAAAATAAAAAACGATATCGAGAAAGTGATCCAAGATAAACTGCTCATTCTCACTAGACAGGAACTGGCAAGCTCCCAGCTGAAATGGGTCACAGGTGTAAAACCAACAAAAGGCAGTACTTTTCTGCATGATATATATATATAAAATAGATATATATACACACACATATATATAAAAACACATACATAAAATTGTGGGATTCATTGCCACAAGATACGGTGGAGTATAAATGAGCTTAGAATGGGATTAGACAAATTCATGAAGGATAGGCACATTTGTGGCCATGAAACACAATCCTGTGGTTGCAAATTTTCTTTTAGAAGCTGAAAAGTGCCGCTGTGTTACATCTCCAGCTAATTCCTCCCTGGCCCGAGCGACTGAATACGCATTCTTAGGCTTCTATAAACTGTATAACATTCTGCACACATAGTATAAAAAGTATTAAGTGTAAGCTTATGGTTTCTGGTATATTCTTAGACTTTGATGGAGAGTGGAAATGCTATTTTCGGGTATACTGTGAAGAAGGCACATTGCCAAGACAAGCCTTTGGTATAGACTGTCTTCTTTCATCTAGTGTCAGGGCTTTCCGCATTCCAGCATTTCCACAATTTTTTGTGCCATTGACAAACTAATGATTAACAATTCATACTTTCTTTTTTCTTCACTGCTAAAACTTTCAAAATGTGCATGGCCAGGAACGGATTGCTTCGGGCTCTTTAGTCACATCTCCTCCGGTGAGCATCCCTCATTTACCGTTACACTGTCAAACTTGCATCAAAACTGTCGAGGAGACACCCTCCAATTAATTTAATGTTCAGCATGTTTGCTTGTGTGTTTCTTATTTATTAAGGAGAATGTTTGGTATCAGGCAATTAAAAGTCTAGCTGTAGATGGTATTAATAGACTACTACTTTTTTAAATTGACCTTGTCAGCTATTCAAAAATATTTCAAATTAACTTGGTGTTTTCCATAAATTCAATGGGGACGAGTTATATTTACCAGTTTTAATTCTCCACAATGTGCTGCATCAGTCCTTTCATTCTTTTGCTGTGGCTAGTTGTCAAGATAAAGGGCCTACAACTGTGTGTCTTCTTAAATATTCAAACCATACTAGTTTTTTAACAAATGCCTGAACTTTTCTTAGTTCCAAAATTTCTTGAAAACCAATGGTAATCATCTGGACAGCTTCCTGGCTGTCTCATACAAAATTCTCAGATGCAAATTATCTAAGCTACTGATTTAAAAATGGTGCTATGCAATGCCTTCCATGATCAACGAGAGTTAATTTTGTCTCATCATCATTTAACATGACAATGTCATCTGTCTTTTCCTCTGAAGACAGAAGATGATGACTTATAAAAAATTGCGTTTTTACAATTTCATCATTTCTAGTAATAGACCAATATTACTGTTAGGATTGTTTTCATTCCAAATACACTTACCAAAAAAAAAAGGTTTTAAAAATTAATTATGTTAGGCATAGCTTCCTAGTTCCATCCTGACTGATTCTCCTTTTCAAAAATGATGAAGATTAGTCAGGATTTCAGGTTCTTCTGTGCTGATGCTTTAATTTGTTTGGCTTGCCATAATCTTCCGGCAACAAAAAGTACTGCTCAACTCAAACCGAAATGGTAATTTGCAATAAATATGAAATGGAAGAAAGGATGCGAATGAGTCTAGTGCTGGCGACAGCCATCTCCCACTTCTGACCATGGCTCTGATTTTCAGTTCCTCTCTCAAATTCTCCCTGTCTTATTAAAAACTGTATATATCAATTAGTAAATGCATCAGGTAGTTCTGGAAATTAGTTTGGGGAAGGGTGTCTTCAGTCAAAGGGAGGCCACGCAGAAGCGATAGGACACACATCCACCCGAGCGGAGCAGAGGGATGGAGGCAGATGGCCATGGCCAGGAGATGCTGGAGGAGGTGGAGAGGGACCACAGCTCTCTGAGAAGGTGGGAACCGGGCACCAGCCCATCCCCAACCTGTGCTGACACATTCACGCAAAGGAAGACAGTTATTATGGCTGAAGTACATCTCACAACCCCGTCACCCCCTTTAAGTTGCTAGTAATTGCCTTACCCAAATTCTGCTGGGTGTCGAATCAATCCTAGCGCAGATGACATTTTTAAGCCTTTCAGCAAACCCATCCTGCTATTTTGCATTTTTCCTGGGCATAAAAAAACCACAGACATGTCATAGAGCCTTCCATCATAAATTTTGCAGAGGCGCAACAAATTGTATTGGAAGGAAATGGCTCAGTCAGTTCAAATTAGGAAGTTCTGTTTACCTTAATACTGATGACCTAAAGTTTTTAAAATTTCAGGTAACTTAAGTGTTCAAGAAATGGAGTTTATTAGCCTCTATATAATATTAATGATATATCTGGTTTTCCTTTCAGTTAAGTTAGCACATTAAATAATATTGATGTTTATAATTCTGAGGATGGTCTCTATGAAATTAGTAGAAATTTTGTTATTGACTTTGATGGGCCCAAGGTTTTACCCCTAGCAATTAGCAGTCAATCTACTGCATAGCATGGCTCCCCGAAGGTCTGCAGAGCTCAGCACAATTATAACAGATTGGGTAGTCAGGCTGGTAGGACATTCAACCAGCAAGGAGAACCATGTCTGCCCCCTTTTTTTTTTTTTTAATTTTAAAATAAGGTATTTGCCAAAAGAAAGGTTAAATTTCAACGAACACATTTTCTTTATAGATGTCTAAAATGCAAGCTAATGATTAGGATGAGTTACAGGAAAAAGATTCAACAAAACAACATGTTTGAAAATATTTACACGTTCTATTTCGTCTCTAACGAGGGAGATGATGATGTGCAGTTAAGGCTGCCAGGCCATTCTTTAATACGACTGGAGCATTCTCTCTAAAAAGGAAGAAAATAGAGAGAGAGGGTGTTGGGGAGAGAGAGAAACTGAGCCTTCGGAGTGCAGGATGGAGTCAGCCCTCAGTGACAATTCACTTGAGCTTGGCGGGTACATCAGACAATTGGGCAGAGCCCGGCAGCCTGTGCCAAACACCCAGCACAACCCCCAAACCTGATCTTCAAGGCCCAACCCCAGCAGGCTGAAATAACTGTGTATTTGCTGGGATTCAGGAGCAACTCGAGAAAAAAAGAAAAGAAAAAAAATAGGGAAAACAACAAACCCATGTGCTCACACACCGGGGGGTGGCGAGAAGCGGCTTGGGGAGGGAAGGGAACCAGATGGGACATTTAATTCAGGGAACAAACTAATTTAAATCTTTCAAGGAGTTTGCTATTATTTCCAGAGTGTTAAGAATGTATTTTTTTTCCCCCTGCATATAAAATGCAACATCCCTGCCTGGAAAAACTCTAAGAAAAAAAGCCCAACAATCTAGAATGAAGAGAAAAAGAAGTCCAGAATGTTTTGATGATATCCTTCAAGAATACTATTTTTTATATATTTCACAGATTCATATAAATAATCATAAATGTGCAGTTGGTGTAGGTCTCTTGGGTAAAGGCAAAAGCAGGCAGATTTATAAAATGGCTTTATGTGCCAGGGTGATGGTAATGGCTCCTTCTGTCAGGTAAACACATAATTAGGATGTTTTCAAACAAATGTATTATGCTTATGATTGAGGCCAATCCAGGCTGCAGTATAAATATTATGCTTTTTAAAAAAAGTTGTATAATTACATATCTACCCATGGAGCTTCTCGCCTGATCGGCATCTATTTATGCAACATCACTGTGGCTTTTCCACAGGTGCTGTAGCAGACACTTGCTGAACATGCAGCTCGCCTGATTTTTAAACTGCAGTATCTCAGCTTTCTCTCAAAATACCAATTCTGCCTCAACCCCTTTTTGCCTAATTGCTTCTTAGATTTATTGTTTAATTAAAACCGTTCCTGGGTTATACAAACAACAAATCCCACTAATGTATGTTTTTTCCACATACAAATTATTTTCTGAGCAGTTATGGATCTTCAGCTTGGGAAAGGATTCCGTCCTCCTTGGCTGGGCTGTCATTGCCAAGTGCAGCCTCGTGGTCAAAGCTGTAAGTTGAAGTTTATGATGGCAGCGTGACAAAGCTGTATCTATAGAGTCAAAGTGGCAATACTAAACGCCATTTGAAAGACTGATGGAGTCTTTAAGCCGATGCAGTAAAAACTCTTCTTTACTTTATAGCATTTTCATACGGAGTCTCACAGCACGTCTGGTCATGCACTAGGGAAACATAAATAAGATCCGAGTGATGAGTTGGATGAGGAGGCACCCTAAGAAGACTCTGAGGGACATCACCTCCATGGCAAGTCTTTCCTCAAAGCCTCCCTCACCTGGCGGGGTCCCGTGGGGACATGTGGGAAGGGACAGTGTGGGGACACACTGCAGCGCTGCCCACACACTCTAAATGTCTCACTAATACACTGATGTTTCTAGACATTTACTCTCAGTCTGGATATCCATCTCCTGGCTTCAGAGCTGAAGTTTGAGCTCCTGTTTGCCTAGTTTGGACAGAACAGAAACGTCTGCTAAAATTCTTGCACCTGGAGAAAGTTCTAGCCAGACACTTAAGTTTCAGAAGCACAAATGCCCCACAAAAAACCCAGTGCTGTTCAGATAGAAACTTGCATTTGGATGTTTTTATAGAAGGAATGCTGAAAAAATTGAAAGCCTTTCTGCAAGGAGCATATGCTGCAGTTCCTGGAACAAGAACCCAGCTCTTGCGAGGATTCTAGTTGTCTCCAGCCTTTCAGTATTAAAGGTCTCTCTAGCAGATTAGAGCAGCATAATAAAAGGTAATAAAGATGAAGCTGGACAAATTCAGACTAGAAATTAAGATGCACATTTTTAACAGCAATAAACAGGTTCCATAGGGATGTGATGGATTGCCCGAAGCCGGAGCCTGCTGAAGGCACCGCAGCGCTGCCGGCAGCTGGAGTGGGCTGGCAGGGGGGATGGAGGACGGCTGGGGGCGGGCAGCCAGGCTTAGGGAAGCTCTGTGCTGGAGCAGGAGGCTGGAGAAGGCGGTGGGACCAGGGGATGCTGTGAGTAGAAGGCTGGAGGTGTAATGCGGCCACCTGGAGGGGGGTTTCTGGGGACAGAACTGCCAGCTTCTGTATCCCGGTGACCTTCTCCTGTTTCTTTCTCCATCCTCAGCTCGTGTCCCTTGGGTAAGGGACCTTCCTACAGCCCAGCCTCTCCCAAGTACTGCAGGTGTTCCCTTTTCCCCCGTAGCCTCCGTGCTCACTACCAAGTAGCTCCCTTCTCCCTCCTGCTCCCCTCCGGCATCTCTCAGTGCCTCCAGCCTGCTCGGAGGGGAAGGCTCAGGTTCTGCATCCTGCTGGGGAACCGGGATAGAGACTCCAAGAGCAAACAGCAGGAGAAGAAGGTGTTTGTTGCCAGGGTTGGGATGGGGGGATTGCAACTGTTGCTACCGTGAGGGGCCGCCTCCCTGCTCGGAGACGGGAAAACCGGAGGGTAGAGATGAATTGCTGTCTGGCACAGAGGTTCTCTCTCCTCCTGCCTCTCTGATGCAACATATAAAAAGATGAAGTATATCCCGGATTCACCCCAGTGCTGGCTGAGCTGTGCCCCAACAGTAATGCAAAGCAGCTAACTGAATTTACAGCTGCTTTAGACGGCAGGCGCAGAACATAGCAACCAAAGCCTGCAGCACTTTCAGTCCTACGGCTGGAAGTACTGATATATGCTTTAACCTACGGAAACCGTTTAAATTCAAAGCAGGCACGAAGCAATACCCTTTACATTAGGCCGTAATTTTGCATATAATTTAGGCCATCATAAACTATCGCTGCTGCAGAAAGAAATGTCAGTTGTCCGACAGCAAGTGCATCAAGGTGGCACACAGCCCTGCCTTCCCAGCGCTGCAGCCCGGCCTCGCACACCTGCACCGGCCGCTGCTGGCAGCTCTAAGGGAAAACGCATTGACATTAAAACTTGCCTTTTTTTGGCTATACGAGTTTTAATCCAGAGCTCTCCCCCTGATTTTATTCACACTGCAGCCGCTTCTGTTAATGAAATGGAAAACCTGTTATCGGGTAGGAATAAGATGACATGGATGGTTGTTTTGGTGGCGGCACCAACTTTTTCTAGATTCAACTGTATGTGAAGGTCAGGTCTTAAAATACTGAGCATACCTGGCTTTGCGTGACCATGCCCTTCATAAGGAAAATGGGCAAAGTCTTGTCCCAGCAGCAGCTCTGATCTGCCCCAGGTGCTGGGGAAAGTGGCAGTGGGTAGGAGGAAGACATGGAACAGAGTGGGCTCATCTTCCTCCCAGCTGCCTGCAGCAGATCCACGCCTGCCCACAGCAGCTGAAGCTGGCTTTCTTCCCCCTTCTTTGCAGTTCCATTTTTATCAGTTTTGATTGCTCCAAATCAATTCCTAAGACAGTGTATGATGCTACAGTGCGCCACAGGAATGCCCGTGGGAACTGATTTGTACAACATTTTTACAGATCGTTTTGTATCTTGTGAGATTTTGAGTGGCGGTTTTATTTCTTGATCACCAAGATGAATTGTTTGGGAATTTGGGGTTCTTTACTTGCTTTTTTAAAATCCCTTAGTTTATTACACCTCTCCTCCTGAGTTTTCCACTCGGAACCAGCTGGAGGATAAGGAGAGCAGAACCTGAGCCCATCGTTTAAACCAAATGTGAATCCGATGATCACACTATTTTCTTTCAATGTCTTTTCTAAAGCGTGGTTCTTAGTGTAAATAAAAATACAAAGCATAAACGAGAGGAAAAGAAAAAACACACCTTCCTGCTAGTATCCCATGGAATGAAAAGCAGAGGAAAAATATATAGGATTATAATTTTTCCTGTTTTGTGGATTTGGGGGTGTTACCCTGAAAAGCATCAACAACGATTTTGGGGAAACAGGAACACAGAACTGTTCAAACCAGCCCAGCCCAGACATCCATACAGCCCCATGTTCTGCCATGACCAGCAGCAACTGATGGAGCAGAAGGTGTAAAAACTGATGGGACGTGTGTGGACTGCTCTGTTCTCAGCGTGTTCTCAGCCTGACCTCTCATAGTTAAAGGCTGACTTGCACCCAAAACCAGAAAACTGCTGGATCGTTTTAGTCATTAAATATGGCAACACAAAATATTCTTGGTATCAGCGGAATGTAGCGCAGAGATAACATAAAAATTGTGAAAATCTTCAACATGTCAGCAGGGCACACAGAAGGGATGAAAGAATGAAGATTGCGGGTGACACCCCCAGCCTCTCGGTCACAAGCAGATCTCACAAACCGAAACTTTACCCGAACAAAACAAAGACCCCAGCACAGCAGGCACAGCCCTCCTCCTTGGGATAGAATGGGGAGAGAGAACAAATCACTCGAGCCTGACATGAGTCACATCACTTCATGCATGAATGAAAGGTGCTCAGATACTACAGCCATGAGCCCAGGTCAAGGACCTATACAAAGAAAATTTGGCAAGTGACGTGCTAAAGCTGTTAAAAAGGCTTGTGAGTGGGAAAATGTGGGGGAGAGAAATAAAAGAATGGGTGAGTTCAGCAGCTCTGTTTTAAAGTTTGGCTTGGAGGCAGCACCAGCAAGGAGAGTTTGGAGATACAGAGAGGATGGATACAGATACAGAGCAGCGACTCAGCCATGCAAGTGCTCAGCAGGGGAATGCTCCAGGGGCTTTGTGTGTGTATGTGCATGTACTTGTGTGTGTACCTGCGTGTGTGCACATGTGTGCAGGAAGAACAGGGATGGAAAGACATATAGAAAAGCCCAAAGAGCTGCTGGGACGAGTGTCAGCAGAAGGGAAAAGGCAGGCGAGGCTTGGTCTGGACTGAGGAGGAAGACTTGCTGCTTTCTATAGGGGCCATGGTTCAGGCAAGAGACAGCCAGGAATGCCCAGCCAGCCTGTTTCATTTGCTGAGCATGCCTAACCCTTCAGTTTTGGAGTAATGCCATCTCAAGATGCTTTTAAAAACAACCCCCAAACCCACTCTGTAATATTTACAGTGATTACTGGAGCCAACTCTCTCACGCTTTGAACAGCACCCTTTCTGCCCAAGTTTTAACGAAGTATCCTGTTCCTCACCCACTTTATTGCTCTTAAACTTACAGACAGTCATCTTCAGAGTTGGGACACGTTTTTCAGGAACAGGCTTCCGCATCCATTGCTCTGAACACCTTAATGGGATGTGTTGGGTTGTGCACTTAGAAAAGACACTGGTATTATCACACAAAAGTAACTGTTATGCTGACAGGCTGCATGTTTCTGCTAGAACTGTGATGGAAAGTTAAATTTAAACAAAATTTATGCCCTGAAATTCTGTCCATCTTCAATAGGAAAAGCTATAACCTCCCTGGTGCACAAAGCAGCCCTTGCCGCTGATGTTTGGAGCCTGTACCTGTTATTCCAACAGAGGTGACCTCTGAAACAAGAAAGCCATTCTGTGTAAACACTGAGTTAAGTGAGTTTCCCCATGTCTCCTCAAATAACACCCAAATATCTTTTCTTGTCAAAATCTTGTACTTGTCCCACGGTATACACAGTAAATCATGACAATCAGTGACTTACTTGAAGGCTGGAGCCCAAAGCAAGAAGTGCTGGTGCTGAAAGAAGTTTAACCAGTCACCAGCCTCTAAAATATTAAGCTATAAAATACAGATCTTTTTTTTTTTACAAGAGCAGACTTAAATGACCTGTCAAGACAGCTGGTCCCTGCTGTTTTGTTGGTTTAGTTTGTTTGGTCGGTTTTTGTTTTGGTTTTTTAATTTGGTTTGGGTTTTTTTTTGTTTTGTTTTATTTGGTGGTAGAAGGAATGAATTAAAGAAAAACAAAATTAGGGAATCATTTCAGCTTAGTTCTATAAGATGTCCTGCAACAGGGTAGCAAAGTTCTGGGAAGCATATAAGTCTTGCTGAAGTTTATGAGATTAAGCATCATATACCCCACATTCTTGCCTCTTTCTGGGGGCAAATCCTGTGAGGATTAGTCCCGCAGACCAGAGGAGGACGGGCTGCCCGGGCTCGTATCCGCCAGCACAGGGGTGCGTCCCACCACGGCCACACAGCACAGCCCTGACACCTCCCCAGCACCGCGGTGCTCCCACGGCGGTCACACAGACCGGCCGCTGCAAACCGGTCTCTGCTGGGGTGCTGAGCTTCACGCTGAGAAAATTCACTGTTGGCTGTAAACGGAATAAGTACAGCTCAGCCACGAAATTCCACTTCTGCCAAGTTCACGGCTGCCTGTGGCGCTCCAGGCCAGCTCTGGCACCTGTCACGCTACAACCAGGAGATCACAGCATTCACACGCACAGCCGGGCAGCCCCAAACCCTCCTCTGCGCCCATGCTGGAGAAGAATGGAGTGCTCAAATTCTTCTGCTTGATTTCTCCGCAGATCTCAGCTGCGGAGAGGAGCTACAGCAATGGTGCTGTGCCCGAGGGCTCCTGCCACCCTTCCGAAGCCACTCTTGCCGTTCGCACACAAAAGGCTGTGATTAGGTGATGTGGGAGCAATACTTTATTCCCATCACTTTTTCAGGGCTACAGCTCTCAAACACTGAAGTAAGAATATGGGGACTTCCCATTTATTGCACCTTGACAATTTCAGATCTGATCTTCTAAGTTAAAAAGAAAATTTGGTAAACAGCAATCATGCCAGCACTTCTGGGCATATAAATGTCAATCCAGTGAATTTGCCCTGCTCGCCTGTCTTCTGTTGCAGCAGAACCGCAGTCAGGGTGATCCTTCTCCCACTTACACTTACTGCTCTCTGAATTACCATTTTATCTTCGGTGGCTGTTGTCAGAGGGTGCTGCACGCAGAACTGAGGGCAGAATCCATGCTGCAATCAGATCTGATGATACCATCAAAGAAAACTACTGGCTTTGCAATCCAACAAAATATTAAAAGCTGGTTAGAGGTGGAGTTCTCTGAGGGAGGAGCAGCCGTTTGGGCAGAATAATTTTTGGTGCTGGGGAAGAGTATTTTGGGGTGCTTGCCTTGCTTTAATGTGAAAGATTTGTCATGACTTCATCTGCTACTTGGTTGTGAGCTGAAAATTTGAGGTGGATTTTTATTGCAGACAGAGGGTGTGGAAAAGTTTAGTCAGCACAAAAGTTTAACCTAACTAACAAGGTCTATAAATTTGCTGCAAAGATAAGGGGATGCCACTCCCTTTGTCATCTCATTGCTTATGAGGACAAGCATTGAATCAAAACCCACTCTTCTACACACGCGCAGTGTTAGTGGCATTCCTCATCGCATACTTAAAACACAAGCTGAAATTTTAAACATGCGGTAATCCTCCCCTTGCAGTTGATAGACACGTTGGCATCCGCAGCTCAAGCACTTGCAGCACGGATTGATGCCTTTGTATTTAAGAGACCTCATGTATTTTTCTTTGCTGAGAGTTTGTGCAGGCCTTTTTGGAATCTAGGTAAACTTTTCACATCCAGGAAGAAATTCTATAGCTTATTTATGCTTAATGTTAAGAAACATCTCATACCTTACTAGCATCACTTAGGATTTTTTGGTCTGTTTAACACTGAAAGAAAGAAGCTAGTCTGTTAATTTTCTCTTTTAATGTACTAATGTAGAGAAAAATATATTTTATTTTTATTATCGTACACAAATATTTATATTCATGTATAATAAAGATGTTTTTATTCCTCATTTATTTTCTTTAGGTCTTTATGGCAATTCCTTAGAAAGCACAACATGTATCTAACTGCACTACAGACTTCAGAGGCTTTATCTTGCAGCTGTGACGTGTTTTGTCAAGGCCCTGAACACACTAATGGCCTTTACTGCTTCAACCTGCCTCACCTGGCACCTCCACGCACCCATCCTCTGCCCATTGGCCCAAGGGCTGTATTTAAGCCAAGGCCTGAGTTCTTATTTTCTCTTGGAGATATGTTGGGGACATGGTGGTTTTTAGTTGTCTTCTGTTGTTGCTTTTTTTCCCCCCTGCCCCAATTTATTTAATCTCTTTCGGTTTCTCACCATATTTTCTAGCTATAGACTTGACTTAGGCATAGGGTTAGAATATAGCTTCATTTCCACTTTCGCTTTGTAGTAGGGGTTACATTACAGTTCTATTCTAGCTTGGGGTCTTTTTGTTATGCTTAATCAAATGTCATGTCTAGATGTAATGTTTCGATTATTTACTTATCAGTTCCTAGTATTTATTAGTGAACCTATTATCAGGGCTTTGTTAGCCAATACTGCACAGCTGTACCCGGATCAGTAAGCATCTGACTGCCTTTTTCACCCATTTTGTAGTTAATTCTGGTTTGTGGGGATATTTCTGCTTTAGTTACTGTGTAACACAAGCAGGGCTT
Organism: Streptopelia decaocto; assembly: GCF_964273445.1. Lineage (NCBI taxonomy): Eukaryota > Metazoa > Chordata > Aves > Columbiformes > Columbidae > Streptopelia > Streptopelia decaocto. Next base: position 5,245,531 of record NC_138659.1, on the reverse strand, counting down.
GAAAAAGGAAGAAAACACTGACTCTAAATTTACATTTTGTGTTTTATTGTCTGTTAAGTTTTTCAGTGGTTAGTCTTCAGTTTTCTTGAATTGAGTACTTAACTGTCCTTATAGAAAAGACATACTAAGTAGAAGCATCTAAAACTGATATTATGGGTTGTCTTATTGTTATGGCTATGTCCTGTTAAATTTCTATGTTTAGTAGTGTTTTGATGGACTTGTACTTTAAGTGACCTGATGTGCTGTGTAACTTATGCAGCTGTTAAGACGTGGTACATCAGACTGACTTCATAAACTGATCTCTGAGGAATTAATCCATTTGGTTTTATAAGACATATAGTAACTGATATATGGCTAGAAAGGACTCAGGTTATCAAATTCAGCATCTCAATTGCTAAACTGGACTGCTGCTTGTGTAGAGTTTTATTAAAGGTCTAAGAAAAACTATAAGTGGGTTGTGTTGAGACTGGTACTGAAAACAGTAGTTTGCCCCTGGCAAAAGTTACAGGTCTTGGCCGGGAAATGGAAGCAAAGGCTACTTCAGCATTGTGGCTGCAGTTTTCTTGTAACACCAACTTTCAGTTCTTCAATTAAGTAGAAGCTGTAGTGAAGCAGAATTAAAGGCAAGTTGTTATTCTCAGCTTAAATATTCCCCAGTCCAGACAACCTAATGCTGCAGACGAAGCAGCATTAGGGCTGGTCTCTCCAAGGCTGCAGTTACTTGAATTGGAGAAGAACAGAAATGGGCAACACACATTTTTATTATTATTAGGAGCAAAACGTAGTATTCTAATAATACTGTCTTACAAAGGAAATTAAAGTCTTGGGGGCAATATTGAAAAAATGGTGGGCAGTCAGAGTCATGGCCATATGGTCCTCAAGCTGTGCTGTCAAGCAGATCTGCAGATGGAGATGTATTAACTTACATGAGCACCAAGTTGAGCACTGCACTAGGCACTTGTGAATCAGACCAGGAGAGGTGACAATACAATTGACAATTACTATAAAAAAAAAGTCATCAAGAACACACCAAGAAAAAAAGTTGGAAAAAGAAATACCTTCTGACAGGCTCTGCAGCTTACAGGTTCAATCCAGAGTGTTTAGCAACACCTGAAATGAGAAGGCAAGTTGTCCTGACAAGCCTTAAAAAAAAAAAATCAGAATTGTGGTCTTTTGATTTTGTACTGATTTATGTTAAGGGCAGGTAAACCCTGTCCCACAGTACCTATTTGCTAGCTGGCTATCAAGTGGCACACATCACAAGGCCATGGGTGTGTATATTTGCTCTGAAGAGCTGGTTCAAAAGGAAGGAAGAGCTACCAGGAGAAGTGACCACCAAACCAGGTACTGCAAATACATACTGGGACTTAGTTTTCTGAAAAGCTTACCGTTGAAATGGCTGGGCAGGCTGGAGCAGTGAGAGCTACTGAGATGATACAATGGGGTGCTGTGTTTAGATTGCTGGCTCAATCTTGGGGCTTTAGGACTCTTGTAAGTCTCCTTCCAGAACATGCCAGTGTATCCCCTGCTAAGCAAACTGCTGAAGTGGATGCCTTTGCTTGGAGAACATTGCCTCATGACTGCGGAGTCATCAGGTAAGGGAGTGACAAACTGGCTGCCTGTATTCAGCAAAGCATGAAGCACTGGTGCCTGTTGAGCTCACACCACTTGTAGCCTTCCAAGTTATGTCATGAAGGCACGGAGCATGGGGGAATACGGAGTTCTTTGTGGTAGCTGTATGTGAAAACTTTTTGTGATTCAGATGACTAATGACTTACACCCATGGGACAATAATTTACCTGCAAGTCTCAGCTAGAAGTTGCTGGGCATCGAAAGTTTGAGGCTGGTCTGTGTCAGTCATGTGAATCCAGATTTGTGAAAGTGTTTAGGGACCTGCACCTTTAGGTGTCTACAAATATCTTTAAAATGCCTTGTAGATTGGCTCAACACTTCAGAGTTTTGCTCACAAGTTCATGAGCACCTGACAAGATTAGCAAAGCAGCAGTAAATCACAAATCTTCCATTTTTTGAGTGAACTTAAAAAACCTGTTGCTCCCACATAAAATGAACAGGGGTCAGGTGGATGGGACCCACGTTTGATTTGCCAGCACGGCTGCTGTGCGAGCTGGGGGAACAGCTCTGGGGGCTCTGTGAATCCCTGCTCTGAGCAGGGATCTCATGGCTTCCGTGTGGTCTTGAACTCTGGCACAGCCTGAAGCAGATCCAAATTTTAACACGGAGAGCGGAGCCCATGGGCACTTTGGCAGTGCTGCGTGGCGCTTGGCCAGCAGCACTTACTCTAAGCTCCGTGGCCTTGCTGTGTAATGCACAGAAGGGCTGTTTTGCAGCAACATTTGGATACTGATGAGGAAGGAAAATATCCTCAGAACTAAAGGTTTTCCATACCAGAGCTCCCTCTGAGTGGCAGGGGTGTAAGGCTGGCTTCAGGTGCTCAGTTTAGGGCAGAGGGAAGTGATGCATGAGGGACTGGGCATTGCACTCAGGAATGTGAAGCCCAGTGCTCCTCAGACTGCTTCAGGCAACCAGGCTGGGGCAGAGGAAGAACCTCTGCAAACTATTTGGCTCTTACCACCACTCTGTCTGATCAGAGATGAAAGAACAGCAAAGCATCCCCGAAGAACACAGTTAAAATGCATGAGGAGAAATCCTAGAGACCACAAAGGGCAAAAAAAACCCCCATGCGGTGGGAAATGCCGAAGCACCCCCAGCACAGCGTGCAGAGGAGATCGGCAGCGGGGCGAAAACACCAAGCACCGTGGTGTGGCCCATGCTGACGCAACACCAGTGCCCAGGAAGGGTTGGGCAACGGGCCAAAGAGCACGAACACAATCGGTGTAGCTGATTTAACCCTTCCACCATCCCAAGAGGTTGCAGAAAATCCCTCTCGGTGTTGCTGTTTCTTAGTTCAGGGCGCTGGATGGGGAAGAAGAAAGGAGCGGAGTAATTAAGCAGCTGAGGCAGCAGCGTGCTCGCTGCCTGCACGGGCTGAACAACTCCGAACAGCCACAGCCGGTCAAACCGAGTATAAATCGCAACAGGTCTCAGCGTGGCGCTCACCCGCCGTGGAGTCCCCGCGGGCGCTCCTTGCACCCACCGGCTCCATCTCCCACCGGCAGCCCCGGACCACCTCGGGTCTGACCGACACCCAGCCGGCACAGCCACCGGGCTGACGAGCGGCGGGACCGGGCGCGGGCAAGGGACGCCCCTCCGCGGCACGGCGGGGCCCCGGCCCTCTCTCGCGGGCCCCCGGCCGGTTTTCCCCGCACTGGCGGGGAGTGCGGAGCGGGGCCCCCCGGCTGCCAGCCCGGCTCTTTCCGGCGGCGCCGCGCGAGCGCCCGCCCCGGGCCGCGGCCGCGCCCCCCGCCCGCCCCCGCCCACACCTGGCCGGGGCGGGCCCTGCCCGCCGGCTCCGGGCCGACTCGGCGGGTAGGGCGGACGGGTGGCAGCGCAGCGGAGGCCGCGGTGGAGCGGAACGGAACGGAACGAGCAGAGCGGGGGCTCGGTCGGGAGCAGCGCCGCGCCTCGCCGCGGGGCCGAGCGCGGCAGCCGGGGCTCAGCCCAAGCCAGGTGAGCCCGCGGGCGGCAGGTGGCGGCGCGGCGGCGGCGGGGCGGGCTGGCGGCGGGGCGAGCACGGCGCGCGGCCCCGGCGGGGGCGGGCTGGCGGCGGCGCGCGCGGAGCGCGGTCCCGCGCGGCGGCGGCTGAGGGAACGGAGCGGAGCCACCGGGCGGCCGGCGGGGAGCGGAGCGGGTTCTCGCACGGCGCCCGGAGGCAGCATGCGGGCGGCGGAGCCCCGGAGCTCCGGTAAGTGGCTCGTCCGTGGTGCTTCCTCCCCCTCAGCCCAACGGTCCGCTCCCGGCACGGCGGGATCGTCTCCCGGGGAGCCGCTAAAGTCCGCCGCCTGTTGAGCCCCGCGATCGGCGCCCCTGAGCGCCGGCTCCTCCGGCCGCTTCGGCTCCGCCGCCGCCCCGGCTGCCCCGCGGGGGCCGCTGTGCGGTACCGGGGTCCCCCGCCCACCGGGACCGCCACGCGGTGCTCGGTGGCTGCTGGCTGCGCCCCGCGGGGCCTCTCCGGGTCGCAGCGAAGCACCTGCCGGCGCTGCGCCGCGGTGCCGGGGGCGCGGCGGGGGCGCGGGGCTCGCCGCCGCGGCGTGACCTTCCCGGCGGGCTGCGGCGCTCGGGGCAGCCCCGGCAGGCTGTGCTCCCTCGGCGGGCTGGGGGGGGTGTGGGTGCGTTGTCCCGCGGGGCGCAGCGCCGAGCGCCGCGGGGCGTCCCGGGCACGGTGCCTCCGCCGTGCGGGGAGGCGCGGGGCGCTCGGCAACGGCCCGGAGCGTTTCCCCGCGGCTGGCGCTGGCCGTTCCGCGCCGGGAGGAGGGAGGGCGCTGCAGCGGGGCGCGGGTTGGGCGGCGGCAGATCACGCCTTCATCCCCCCCACGGTGGGGCGAGCCGCCGCCTGGGAAAGCGCGGGGCTGCCGGGCGGCGGCGTCTTGGGTGGCGAGAACAAAGGGCCCCCGGCGGGAGCGGGCAGGGAGCTCCGCTGCTGCGCCTGGGGTGCGAGCTCCCAAAACCGGGGCGGGAGGGGAGTTCGCCCTCCCGGGGGATCGCGGCTGCAGCCTCCTCGGAGCCAGCTCCTGCCCCGCAGCCGCTCCCGCAACCTGTTGGGCCGCCTGCCTGGTCGGGAGCCCCGGGGGGAGCCGGGGGAGGCGGGCGGTTCTCCCCCGCGGGACGCCCGGGGGTGCCGGGCTGGCGCGGAGGGCGCTGGGGTGGGCGCAGGCAGCCTGCGGCGAGCGGGAGGGGAGGCTGGAGGCGAATGCTGCACACGGGTGTGTTTCCCTTCCTGGCGGTTTCGGCATCCAGAAACTGTTCTAAGACCCAACTTCAAGCAGTTCAAATACCTGGCGTGAATTAAATGTAATGAAAGAAAGTATTTCCGCGCTGTTAAACAAAGATCCATTCCCGCAGACCTCTTCTGTAGAAAAGATGTGGTCTGTTTCCAGGAGACTGACTGGGGCAGCTGTTTTAGAGCGTTTTGGAGTTTTGTGTTTATTTCGGATGTAACCAAAGGAAGCTGTCTTGTCAGTATCAAATAAACTGTTCTCTTGTCAAGTGTAGAATTGAGCTGTGGAAAGTGACTTAGTCTGAAGATAACTGGATAACCAGACTTTCAAACATAAGTTACGTTTAATATTTTCTAGTTTAGAGATCTCTGAAGGCAGCTAACTTGAACAGGGATGGCGAGCAAATAGAGTTTCCTTTATGCTGTTTGTATAACCACCTTTGTTCATTTTTCAAGTAAATGTTAGAGAAATGACAAATTCAATTTGAGGTTACTAAGGTCCTCTGCTGCAAATATCTGTATCTGGTTACTGGGCGACTGCTCCAAGCCTGCCAGGGTGGCTTTGAAAAAAGCTTTTTAAATAAAGTCCGTTGCACTCCTTATGATAATGCAGGAAATGTGTGGCTCACGAGAATGGTTTTATGGAGGGAGCGAGTGTACTTTACTCCTGATTTTATTATTTCAGCCGTGGTGGTTCGCTGTGGGGCTGAGGACGTAGGAGTCATAGATATCTGTATGTTGAAGCGCACAGTCAGCAGTCTGAACTTTGAGAGCAAGAAGTAAAATCTGCATGGTGAAACAGCCAGTTTGTGATCGGAATGTGTGGTGGGTGATGGTGTTGGGTTATTTAAGTTCTCAGTTTCTGCCCTTAACCGCCCATCTTAATGTGCGAGTTTCTGAGCCTACGTCACTGGCATGCGTCCTGGAGTTGAAATAGGATGCAGCATGACCAGACCCGTGAAGGGGTTAAAACAGCTTATGGCCGAAAAGTTAATGCATCACTTCAGCTCAAGAAATTTTTATAATTCAGCTTAGTTACAAATATTGCCATCTGCCTTTTTCTTTGCATGTGCGTGTCCAGAAGCACGTCTTGGATAAATACTGGTTGGGACCATTAGGAAAATATTATATTAGAAGCCATAGACAACATTTTATTCTCATTCATTTTGCCAGTGAAAATGGCAGTTTCTGGAAAATCAAAGTAGAAGCCATCCTACATTATGTCTGCATTTGGTTGTGGGTTGAGAGGTGTGCAGGTATTTTCATTTTTTATTTTTTAAAGCTAAGTCCTGCTTTTGGGAATGTGAGATAATGGTCATTGGCAAAAGCAGAAAAGACAGTCAAAGCTTGTGATTATAAGGAGAAAGATCTAAGCTTGTGGGTAACGGAGAAGAAATGTTTTCCTCTTTGTGTCCACATAATGTAGGGCTGTGGGAAGATATGCTTAATGAGGATGATTATTGCTGTGGCTTTCCATAAATCCACTTGTAATGGAGGCTTTGTACAGTTACTTCTGAATCTGTTCATTTAAAAACTGCAAATAGCGATAATGGAGTTGGCTAATAGCAGACTGTCAAGTAAGTGCAATCCTTGTGATAACGTTCAGCCATAGATCTCCATTTAAGTATTACTTTTAAGCAGAGAATGTTTCTTGTAGGTCATAGTATATGCAATTTGGAAGAAAAAAAACACAGTTGTTGCTGCCTGTTCTTGAATCTTAACCAGCTAACTTTAATTGTGCAAAGGGTACTTTTTCTCTTCAGCTTTTTATCAGATAGCGGGAGATCTACAATTCGGCAGATGCGTTTGATTTGAATTTAGATAGTAGAAAGAGATAATAGTAATAACCAGATTAAAAAAGCTGGCCAAAGAGGTCCACCCCATCAGGAAACATGCGGCTGCGTGCAAAACAAAGTTGGGACTTGCACTTTTTGAAGAATTGCAAACTTCCCTGCGAAGCACTGGAGCGAGCTGAACGCCACCGGGCGAGAGGCCGAGCTGATCTTGTTAGTGGTATTACCCAGGACAAGCCTTTCGTTTTCAGTGCCTCTTGGAAGCCGGGGTTGAGAGTTACATTACTCATGTCTGTTACGCAACTTAAAAATGAAAGTTGAAGGTAAGTTAGTAGGGAAAATTTTTAATGTGTCATCTCACCCCAGTATAGAAGGATATAAACACGCCTATTATTTTCAAGTAAAGCAGTCTTAATAGCCGCTGAATGTTTTATATAGTGTTTTGAATGAGTGCAGAAACAGCTTTTGAAGAAATCTGACATGTGAGTTGCTTGTGTTTATGTTTGGAAGAATTCATTGAGAAGTATCAGTGGTGCTCACCATCATTGCTTACTGTCCTTTAAAAGCAATGTCTTGACTTTCACCTTTCATACAGTTTGTGAGCGCTCCTTGTATGGATTTACTTTTGCTCAAAACCTGACCATAAAAGTAAGCTGTGTTTCTGCAGACCTTGGTGTGGTGTTCAAATCCAAAATGTATGCTTCCTTTCCAGTAAAAACCTACAATTACATGGGGTGGTAGCTAACTGGAAAGTATTGCAAAACATATGTAAGAATACTGTCGTACAAACTCTAAAACTGACGAATGACTCACTGTGCCAGTGCTATATCAAATTCTATCTATACACAAGGTTTAAATGACAAGTTTACTTTAGTCAGGGAATATGCAGTTTTCTTGTACTCTTTCTTCATCTAATGTCAAGTGAGCTTAATGAAATGGTACATGTGGGCATACAGGAGGCACCAGTTGTAGAGCTTTAATGAGCAAAGGGAACAAGCACTGCTTGGCTCCATTTGTGAAGATGATAGAGATGTAACTACTCTGTATATTAAAAACCAAGTTCATGGTACTGATGCTTGTGTTCAGGCATTTGTTTCTTTTAATGTACCTCATCACGATTTGTTTATGTGCATTTACTAACGTTTGTTCTATTTTTGTTTTCTATAGGAGAGGGTACTTGTGTGTGTTTTTAGCAGTATACATACTCATCTTTACATATTTGTATCAGTTGAGTTTCAAACTGGCATTTCAGAATTTTGGCTTTTTGTTTTTCCATATAAAATTCAAGTCACTGCCAAAATGAAAATGGGATGATGTTCAGCATGGGAAAGGGGCCCATGATTGTAGATTAAAGAGGAAAAGACCGTTTTCCACTGCAACAACACAGGTTTTATTTGTGCCTTGGACTTCGTTGTGATTTATTTATGATGAGAAGCCTCACAGAGTTTTAGAAGCCCTCTCCAAAAACCCAGGACATGTGAACAGGCAGTAACATCCTGTAGCTGGGAAGCTGTGCGGGCTGGGAGGAGGGCAGGGAAGAGGAAGATGGGGTGCCTGGTCAAACACCCGTGGGGAAGCTCACCCTGTAAAGCATCCACTCGCCCACGGGTGAAAGGCTTTAAACTCTTCACAACCTCTTCTTTTAACTTCTAGTTCAGCTGTAATCCATTCTGCCCCTTCTGCTCTCTTAATTGTCGTCTTTCTGGGCTGTGGGGAAGACGTCGTGCACGTCCTTGGTCTTTGCCTCGCGTTGTTGAGAGCTGTAGTGACCAGCGCCTGCAAGTGTTTTGACTCTGTAGGAAGGTCAAAGTCTCCTCAGGTTGAGAAAAGAGTCTAAGGAAGGGAAGCTGGAGCACTTGCTGTTTAATGCCAGCGTGCACACAGCGTATATACACCTGTGCCTTACTGGAGAAAAATAAGGATCAAACAGGTCTCGCTCCTTCAAGGACTCTATTATCTGAGAAATTTTCTTCAGATCAAAAATACAGAGATAAGTTAGGATTTTTGGAACAGAGTGTGGAAGCAATGTATATAAAAAGCCTGGTTGAGAGCGAAATTGACAAAAGCATCTATCTCCTCCAAGTACACAGCCCAGGTATTAGGAGGTAGTTCTGTTTGGATGCTTTCATTAAGTGCAATCCACAGTGTAGGTGAAATACAGCAATACTATTAATCTGGGAAGGTATAGGGTGGTCCTACTCTTATTCTTGTCCTTCAGTAGGCATAGAAGCTTCCAGTTTACAACCTGCCCAAAAGACATTTATTTCTTGGCACAAAATTTCAGCTGCAGCTGGCAACTGGGTAAGTACTTTCTTCCAGCCTTACTGAGAAAGAGAGGAATTATTTAGGTTGGCACAAGAAGTTTATAGTTTGGAGTTGTCAGTTGAAATTGAACAGAGAAAAAATGGGAAGGCTGGGCATGTGGCATTGCTCTTTGAAAAGCAGTGCTGGAATTCCCGTCATTGCTTGAAACCAAACAAAACGTGCATATACGCATATGCTTCACCCTGGTGAGGAATTATCTGTTGGCTTCACAGTGCAAGTGTAGTGTTTGACGCTAGATTGCAGGTGTGTAATCAAAGGATCACATCTGTTCTGTTTTGTGAGATCCGCGTGGCAAAGTTGCTTTTTTATCCCTCCAGTGTGCAGATTCTTCTCTTGTTTGTCGTCCTTGCTGCTGAAGACAGCCGGGCACTTGAGCTTTGTAGTATCTCTTCTCTCTTCAGGAGTGGAAAGTTATTCATGGGATGGTACTTGATTCCTCAGTTAGATTTCCTCACAAAATTAGGTCTTACAGTATTTTGGAAAAGCCATTATTTTTCTAGAGGGTTTTGTGAGTAGGGATGGAAGACGGTTGATTGTGTGGCTCTTTTTTTTGGAGGAGCTTTGGTAATTATTCTATCAATAGGTTATACTTTCTGCACCAACAAAGCTGGTGAGGGACCTGGAACACAAGTCTGATGAGGAGCAGCTGAGGGAGCTGGGGCTGTTTATCCTGGAGAAAAGGAGCCTGAGGGGAGACATTATCACTGTCTACAGCTACCTGAAAGGAGGTTGTAGCATGGAGGGTGTTGGTCTCTTCTCCCAAGTGATAAGCAGTAGGATGAGAGGAAATGGCCTCAAATTGCACCAGGAGAGGTTTAGATTGGATATTAGGAAAAAAGTTTTCACTGAAAGGGTCATTGGAACAGGCTGCCCAGGGAAGTGGTGGAGTCACCATTCCTGGAGGGCTTTAAAAGATGCGTAGATGTGGCGCTTAGGGACACGGTTTAGTGGTGTTCTTGGCAGTGTTAGGTTTACGGTTGGGCTTGATGATCTTAAAGGTCTTTTCCAACCTAAATGATTCTGTGATGCTATGTATTTTTAGAGGACCGTTAATTGGGGAGGTAAATTACATCTGAGAAGTATGGAAAAGGCTAGTCCAGTGTTTGGATTTTATGGTATATATTAAAAAAAAAAAAATATATATATATATTTACCTGGTACAAATTGTGTTTCTGATCTTTTATCTTGAAGGAGAACCATAGAAGTGGTAAAAAGGATCATTTTGGGCACAATGTGTTAAGAAGGTCTTGAGGTGTTCAGTGTTTGGAAGACATGGGATGGTGAAAAGGAGGAAAAAGTGACCTTTTGTTTTTGGATGGTGGTGTTGCATTTTTATAAACTACTGTTTTCTTCAGATATGAATTATGTTTGTTTATATCTTAAGTAACATTTGTTTCACCAAATTTGATCAAAGGCTTAGTTGTTGCAGAATCAATAATAATTCTTTTCTCTTAAGGAAAAGCCTTTAATTTATGAATGTATCGTCTATTGTATTTTAAGTACCTGTAATACAGAATTTGCGAGATTATACAAATTGACTAGAAGATGCACACAAAAATCCAATAATAGTTTTCTGTGTCAAAGTTCAATGAAATATGAAACATAATTACCATAAACAATGAAAATTAGCCTCTTAAAACTGTGAACTAGAAGGCGTGGAAATAATTTTGTAATATATATTCTCATTGGTTTTGTTGAGACTGGGGCACTGCTGAAATTCCTTTAGAGTCTTATGTATTCTAATCTTTGCGTTATTATGTGGTAAAAATGTAATTGCAAAGTTGTATTTAACCTGAGGAAATGTGCATTTTTGAACATACATTTTAGCTGCTGACTGTCTCCTTACTATATAACCTTCTTCATGGGTAGCTTCCAATTACTAAGTACAGACTTGAAGAATTCAACCTAGGGAGACAAGCAGTTCAGGACATTGTAGGGGTGCTGCTTTAATTCTGCATTTGACACAAAGGGAGAATTACAAACTTTCGAAGGAGGGTTTGTCACCTTCAGTATACTTGAGAGATTGCAGTCTGTTGCTAACAGAGATGCTTCTCTTGTTGGTTTGAATTTTCTCTGGATTCTGCTTATCTTGGGAGTCTGTCAAATGACACTTTATGATTTGGGTGTAGCGTTATGGTAGAGTACCTGTTTGGGGTCTTTTGGCTCATAAAAAGGCATTTTAGTATAGCCCTTCCTTTAGCCTGGTTTCCTCCTGTCTGTCCCATTGCAGAGAGTTCATTTTAGCACTGATCTGTGAGTGCCGGATCCGACTTCTTCACCCAGACAGGTCAAGACTGGCTCCTGGAAGCCTGTGGCATGGCTGTGATTTTAGCTGCATTTTTAGGGCTGATGCAAAGCTTTCTGTTATTTGAAGCTGGATTTTGGATGAAGCTGAAGCAAGCGTGGGCTCTCACTGCTTGAGTAGGCAGGTACCGTCCTTTGCACAGAGATGTTCCCCTCCTAACAGTGAGCACTTGGGTTTCCTTTCTTCGCTGCTGGTTTCTCTGGCTATGGGCTGTGACGGGTGATGGCAAAGGGGCATCTCTCCCCTGTGGCAAGAGAAATGCAGAGACCCTCTGCCTCGGTGGGGAAACCCAGCAGTTCTGTAGGATCAGACTGTGCTTTTGATATCCTGTGTTTCTCACCTGAAGCCTTTTATTTGTAAACAACAACATAATAAAGTGTGCTGCTATAATGGCTCAGTGCCAACCTCTTGCTTATGTCTGTGGAAGGAATCAGGAGCATAATTAATTAGGAGGGAGAGTTCTGAAGGGTTATGTGGTGTCAGGCTCTCATGCTCTTCCAGTGATCCCCCAACCACAGTATCACAGTATGTTTGGGATTGGAAGGGACCTCAAAAGATCATCTAGTCCAATCCCCCTGCTGGAGCAGGAACACCTGGGTGAGGTCGCACAGGAACATGTCCAGGTGGGTTTGAATGTCTCCAGAGAAGGAGACTCCACAACCCCCCTGGGCAGCCTGGGCCAGGCTCTGCCACCCTCACTGAGAAGAAGTTTCTTCTCAAATTTAAGTGGAACCTCTTGTGTTGCAGCTTGATCCCATTACCCCTTGTCCTATCATTGTTTGCCACCGAGAAGAGCCTGGCTCCATCCTCATGGCACTCACCCTTTATATATTTATAAACATTAATAAGGTCACCCCTCAGTCTCCTCTTCTCCAAACTAAAGAGACCCAGTTCCCTCAGCCTTTCTTCATAAGGGAGATGCTCCACTCCCTTAATCATCTTTGTTGCCCTGCGCTGGACCCTCTCCAGCAGTTCCCTGTCCTGCTGGAACTGAGGGGCCACAACTGGACACAATATTCTAGTATCAGAGACACAATATGCAGTATCAGGGAGCTGGGCATCTTTACTTTTTTCTGCAGAGTGATCAAAGGTGTCTTCATTGGCCAAAACCATCTGGATAGATGGGCAAATGTTTGTCTTAAAATGACTTGCACAGAATTATTGGGATCAACAACTTGACCGCAGCGGTGAAGTGCGTCTTCGATACACTAGAAATCATGAGGTGTGCTTTGTTTGCTTAGATCATCAACTGTTCAGGGCAGGCACCACGAATTGTGTGGTGTTAAAGAACACATTGCATGGCAGTTATGTTGCTGGAAAACATTTGTAAATGTAAGTTTGAATTTAAAATATGTAGTTCTTTTCCTTATTAAATTTTGAAGAGTTATGCTTTGAAGACCAGTGAATTTTTGATGCTCTTAAACATGGTCGACAAGGAGCAGGTGAGTGATCTCCTGACCTCCTGTTTTTCTTTTATTTTCCTTTTATTTTTTTTAATTTTCTTTTCTTTGAGCTGATGCCTCTATTGTGTGTTGGTTTTGGATGTGATGAGAAATGCAGACATGCTGGTTTTGGCATTTAGGTGATAAGATGGGCTGACACAACTGTGTAGGTTACAAATGGAGGATGAACTCTTAGATATTGGCTTTCTTCATATCTGAAGTGAGCTAACAGCCTCTTGGATTCTTGTTGCACAGTGTAATTAAAATAAACACTATAATGCTAATCATTTATGTATTTTTGCCTGTGGGTGAAGGTTTAAATTAGAAGGAGCTGTACTTTGGTGGAAGTGGATTTTTTTTATTATTATTATAATGTTGCCTATTTCCAGCCTGGTACTATTTCTGTGAGAGTGCATAAAAAATATTGCTAGGCAGATTTGTTTTTGTTTTTTATTACCTAATTGTATATTCTAGTAACAATGTAATTATTGCTTTTAACAAAAACTGCCTGACTTGAGTGTTTAATTCCATCAAACTCAAGCAGTCACTGATGAGGTGATAAATGATAGGTTATATGGAGAAGTGGATTTGCAATTATTTGCTGCTTTGGGAGGAAAAAAAAAAAAAAGATGATGTTTTGTTTCTGTCCAATAACTAATGTTGAAAATCAAAGCAGCACACCAGATGTTTTTTCTGATGACTGTGGTTCAAGGTTTCTTTTGTACGGAGAAGGGCTTTGACTGAGTTCATCTCTTGGCTTTGAAGTTCCTCTCTCTCGTTAGTGCAGCGCTCCTCTAAATGTTTTGCTCTGGACTTCCCCATGGCCAGGTTGTATGGGAACGCTCCTTTCCCAGCCCCTCGAGCATCTCGCAGCTCCCGTTCATGGGGAGGCGGAGGGGCGACGGCGTTTTCACCGCGCGGGCCGAACGCTTCCATTCACTTGTGTTTATTTCCTAGAATTAAAACAAGAATAAGTGTTTCACTTTATTTGTTGATGTCTGATTAGGAATTAGTGGAAGAAACTGAATCACTGGTGTGATTAACGGTAGGTTTTGTTTCTGATGTATGAAAGGGCTCATTGTCTGAGGCTTTTCCTCCATCACGCTCTGCCTAATCCTGCTGGAATCACGCTAACGACGGCAGCGCTTGAGGCTCCTCGTCTTGCTTTCCTGTGTACTTAATCATACGGCTGGAAAAACTCCCTCCTCGAAGGGACGGTTGCTTCTTGTGCCCAATCTGCTGTCACATCACAGGGGCCTTGCTAATAAGGTGGGTGTTAGTTCAGGGGACCTGGGGGAGAGAGGGTGGTTAATCTAACATCTGCAAGTTGATCTAAGTTACGCTATGTTTGGGTTTAGAATGCGGTCTTTATGGTTTTCTGTATTGCCTACCTCTTTGCGACTGTAGCTGAAGGAGGCGAGCTACCTCTTTCTGACTTTTAATTCTTCCCAAATTGTTAGATCAGCTTTCTGTAATTGCTGATGTAGTACTTCTGCAGGGAGGAACTTTAAACTTGCTCAGTGTAGGTTTTCAAAAGCAAACTTAGAAGTTTGGGGTTTGTAGAATGGAAGACATTTCTAAAGCACATAGCAAGAAGTTACAGTAGGCACGATTCCTCTTTCATTAAAAACCCTGGAAGAAACACAATACCCACCCCACCAACACTAGCCTTTCTTTTCCTCTGAATCGGGTTGTCATTCCAAGGTCTCGGAGTGATTTAAAAATATAAAATAAACTCCCCTGAGGAACCTATTAAAAATTATTTGGTTCACTGAACATTCAGTGCACGTTCAGTCTTGGAATCCTTTACATGCCTGTAGAAAGACTTTAAAAATCCGCTCCGACAAAGTTGGTCTGAGTTGTGTCCCTTTGGCAGGTGAGCACGAGGGAACTTCATTGCTTTATTTTCAAAAGAGAATAGTGTGGAATTAATATTGATTTTTATTATATCTGTCTGCTACTGCCACTGTGTCGAGGGGTTGTATGTCAGCTCTGCTTCTGTAGTGGCAGCTTTCCCTGTTCTTTAGCTGAAGTCTGTAGTTGTGGAGCTCTGGAAATAATTGGAAAATGCTGTGTTTTTTTTTCTTCCTTTGAATTCAATTTGTAAAGCTTTATTACCTAGAATTAAATTCTTATCAGGTTGAAATGGTGCATAAATTCTTGTTGAATGGAGACAAATGCTGTTAGAAATTGGTGAAACTAAGCTATATTTTAATCCTAGATTTATTTTCATTTCTATTGTTGTACATTGAAAACACTTTGCATCTACTTTGTCCATCCGTTTTGGTGTTTTCTTGTTCTAGAAGCTTTTAATGGTTAAGTTTGAGAGACAATGTGTGTTAGATTCCCACTTAAAGCGTGGTTCCGTGCTGTGACATGGGTTATATATCCAGGTGTAGGTGGTGTCAGTTCCCATCAGCGTGTGCTGAAGAGAGTTGTCAGGTTACTCAGCAGAAATGTTTCTTTTGGAAGCACTTTCCCATGTTTTTAGCTCATGATGGAGAACTGTCACATCTGCATCGTTGGGTTTGATATGCAGATTTTCACAGTTGCTCAGTAGTTTTTTGGAGCCTAAAGTCAGTTAAGGACTTAAGCACAAACAACAGGCAATCCCTGAGGATATGCAAGTTTATTTGATTAACCCACCTGACCTGCAGCGTTTGAGAGCAGTTAAATATTTGGACAGTCCGCAGTCCTGTTAGTTGTGTTTCATTAGGTGATGGCCTCCTCCATTTGGAATTTACTGTGTTTTGCTGTTGTTGCCAAGTCTTGTGCGATCTTGAAAGGGAACTGTGCATGGGGGTACGGCGGCTGCTTTTGGGGGTATCACTGAACCAGCCTTCCGAAGGATCTGGGGATGCAGGTCACTGCAACAGCATCTTCGGCAGCAGATTGGAGGCAAGGGAGCGAAATAAATAACTTACGCTTTTTCTATGGATAAACAACATTTAATCCAATTCCGTGTACTCCTTAAACACGTGTTCATTAGAGCATAAGCAAAACAGCACTGGGTGTGCGGGGGATTCACTCCGCCCAACACGCACACTTTTAACAATAAGAAGTGTGCTTAAATACAGTATGGTATTACATATTCATAATGACCCCAGAAACGCCTATACATATTCATGACCTTTCCCGCTTTTTATTAAAATGAGTCTCAGATAACCATTTACATATTCCCCTCCTTGACCCTCCCCTGTTGCGCCTGCGCAGTGTCACTTGGTGAATTTGAGGAAGGGTCTTTAGGGGTCTTTGGATGAAGGCTCCTTCAGCTTCGTCACAGTGGTCTTTTTACCTTTGGCTCATTAGGAGGAACTGGCTGGAACCCAAGCTACCAAACCGACTGAAACCAGACTGGCGCCCCCTTTTTGCTGTAAATCTTGGCTATCTTGTCTTCTCAAGGTTGCAGCTGGTGCTGTAAAACTTCTTATCTCGGCATTTAATGAAGTCCTGCTTTTTTTTTAGCACAATTAGTTACATACAGCTCTAAACTAGATATTAGTTATGTGGTTTAAAATGTTAGCTTGTTAGTAGGCCCTTATTATATAGTTGCTTAACCCTTAAAATGTTAGTTCCCTCTATCAATATAACTTCCTAAACAAGTTTCATAACTTTTTACATAGAACTTAACCACGTTTCCCTTTTCCAAGTTCAGAGTCCATGCCTCATTTGGTTATACCTGTAAACATTAAACATCTTAGCACGAATCACAACTGCATTTTTCACAGGAGAAAATTGTTAATTGCCGATTGTCAACACCGTAAAGGTTAGCTGGTAGATAAAGTTACTCACCTAAGCAGAAATAGCAGCGCTGCCCTGAGAAGCGTAAAAGACTTGTCAAAACCCGATCTAATCTCCTGCATTAACTGTACATTGCAATAATGAATAAATGAAATTCCAGCAAGCTGAGATGGCCCAATTTTAATAACTTTTCAAGAAATCAAAATGAAGCATTGCGCTGGAAGAGGCATATCACGGTTATCCAAATTTCTTTCTATAGAAGCGTTTTTAATTTTATGCGAGCGTACACTAATGGTTTAAAAACTCATTTGTCTCCTTGTCAGCAGCTTGACCAGTATTTTAATACAAAAGACACAGTTTTATCTTGAACCGGGCTTGTTTTCCAATGGGTGTTGCAGCCAGCTGGAAAATTGTTTGACTTTTTAACTGCTTTGGTTTTGATGTGGTGTCTGCTGTAAGAAAGTAAAATTTATGTAAAACCAGTCGCGCTTTCAATTGTCATATTTCCATTTAGATTCAAGTGAAGGGGAGCAGGTGTAGATGCTAAAGCTCAGTTTTGCCCTTTTTCTGAAGATCTGTGGTAACTCTCCATATTCCAACTGGGTAAAATTGCTACCTTTGCCAAAATCTGAGGAAAATAAGGAGGAAATTGCAGCTGTGATTCTAACTTAGTACATTTCTGGATGCATTGCTGAGGCTGCTCTAGTAGAAACACAGCTAGTAAGGTTTATGCGAGGAAAAAGCTAGTACAAAAAAACCCAGCTCTTGGGATTCAAATGTGGTTTTAAAAATGCTGATAGTACCTTTTTGTCTGTTCTGGCGAGAAAAGAGCGTGATGATGATGTGTTTTCATCATACAGGTTTTGTGAGTGACTAGACGGGATTCAGCTCTGAATTCCTGACTTTGGAGTGTCCACGTTGTGCATAATTAACTTAAAAGTGAGTTTTTGGAGCCTCAAATGTTTCAAAGGAAAATGAATGAGAAATTTAGTGTAATGTACTGCTATTTTCAGTATGGTTTTCTCACCTGGAATCACTGAGTTTTACATATTTTAAACTGAAAATGATTCTTCAACTTTGATTCTGAAATGAGCTTTGAACTAGCATTCTCCCGTATTTGTGGTCTCAAAGTAAAAAATGTTTTGATTAGTAGAGCCACCACATTACTTTTTATGGTAGTTTGCTGTGACACAAATATAGTTTCTAGGTGTGCTTATAAGGTGTAAGTTGGGCAGACTTTCTGCTCTATCTTTTCACCTAATGGGTTTGCATATAAACTTGATGGTTGGGTTGTTTTTACATGATTGCTAGAGCATCTCTGAATAGCTAACAAGTGTGTTTTGTGGACCGGAGGGTTGGTGGTTGGTATGAGCTGTGCTGTCGGTGCCGGGTGTGCTGTGAGAGCAGGAAAGGAAAAATAGCTTGGCTTGGTCTGAAATAACCTGCACCGCTGGGCTTTGCAGCGCTGTCTTTTCTGTGCGTCTACATGTGTGTGTAGGGCGGCTTTCTTGGCTGATGCGTTGTCGGGGCGCGGGGGTGACGCCGGGTGTT
Organism: Streptopelia decaocto; assembly: GCF_964273445.1. Lineage (NCBI taxonomy): Eukaryota > Metazoa > Chordata > Aves > Columbiformes > Columbidae > Streptopelia > Streptopelia decaocto. Next base: position 5,227,519 of record NC_138659.1, on the reverse strand, counting down.
CGTCGGGGTGACGCCGGGTGTTCGTCGGGGTGACGCCGGGTGTTCGTCGGGGTGTCGCGCTGCCCGCTGGGGCTGCGAGACCTTCTCAGAAGGGTTGTCTTGCTGTAACCACTGTGGGTCGGTGGAAGCAAATGACTTCAGAGGAGGTTTAAGGCAAAGGCAAGTGTCACCACCAAGGTAACTCCAGGAGACTAACCCAGCCCGGCAGCCGTGGGCTCAGTTTTCGGTGTCACTGGCTGTGACCTTGGGGGTGCATGGGTGAGCTACAGGACCTACCGACGAGCTACAGGAATCCTAGGTGGATGCGTGGCCTCTCATTTTGTTTAATAGTGGACTTCTTATTATTTTTTCTTTTTCGAGGAGGGACGAAGAAGACGCCGAGAGTTCCCAGCCACAACGCTTTTTCAGATCCTGATTTGAAAGTGTTTTAAACAAGGGACATCAGAAGCTGAGATACAAAGCAGCCTTTTGAAGTTAAAAGTGGGTCTGCATGAAAATGAACTGCTTGTCTGTGAAAAGAGTCAAGTGTGAAAGGATAGGATGGTTTCACTAAATGAATTTGATAGTCTGAATAAGTGTGGCGAGGCAGAGAGGAGAATCTGGAAAGGTCAGGACTAAGCATGTGACTCTAGACAAGGCGGTGGAAAGACATGAAAGGAACTGAGTGGAAATGCCTTGGTTTACATTTTTTTTTTTTAACTTAGAAGTGATGTATTTATTTTGGTGAAGGTGGTCATAAAAAGGGAACTTGAGAAGCTTGCCGCAGAGAAGTGGGGAATCTGACTCCTTTGGGATCTTGTACCTTTTTCATTCAACTTTTGTGTGGTTTCAAATAGCTAAAAGATCAAAGCCCAAAGGAACTCCTTGTTACGTGTGCCGTCCCATTCGTAGAACTGCTCTATCCTACACACTGTCTGCAGTTGAGCACTTCAGCAGCATTTTGTCCCAAGTACAGGATTTCTTATTATTGCTGGCTCATTTTTAGCAATCCACATAACTTTCAGATTTTAACTCAAATAATTAGCGACGTGCTTTCTTGGTCCCTCGTATTGCTTAAAAGGTTAATGTAGAGTGTGTGATATCTGCATTTGGTGAGGTGATTTGCATTGTTTGCAGGAAGCCGTCTGAACTTCTTGCACAAAGCGATGGACTCCAGGTTGACTGTCTCCACTCAGGGTGGGATCTTGAGACTGACAGTAGTTCCATCAAACCATCAGCTCTGTGCTTAGTCGTGATCAAAGAAAGCATATCAAATCTCATGAAATGCTATGAAAGGAATAAAGAATAAGATACAGAGCATTATTATGTCATGTCTAAATCCATGGTTTGTCCATACGTTAGATACTGTTTCATCTCCCCTTCCTTTCATCTCAAGAAAAATACAGAGCAGCCAGAAGTGTGGAGAAACGCAACACGGGTCGTTAGAGATCTGGAATGGCTTCCACGTCACGCATGACTGGGAAAGGGGTGGTTGAAGAAGGACGCGACAGAAGTCTGTGAAATCGTGACGGACTTGAAGAGGGTTTGGCCATTTCATCTCCCAGTGTAAGAGCAATCAAAGTAAACTAAACTTCGTAGGAGGCAGGTTCAGGCCCGGCAGGAATGTAGGCTCTTCATGTAGGGGTAATAAGCCTGTGGAACTCCTGGAAAAGGCTTTCTGGGGACTGCTCCATGGACAAATCACACCGGTCTAAGGAAATCCTGACCAGTGAAAGTACTGAAGGCTACAAAGGTGCTTGGGGGAAATGCAGATGTGCTCATCCTCTTCTTCCTCTTCTCTAGCCCTGTGCTTACAGGCTATGTTGGAGACAGAGTGTGAGGTGAGCAGGACCTGTGGTGTGCCCCAGCACATCCGTTTTTACCTTTGTGTCCTGTGCTTTGCTGTGAACTCCATGAACTTTGTGTCCCCAGTTTGCTTAATGTAGGGCAAGCCCTCTCCAGTAAAGCCTCTTCTGTGGAATTTAGTTTCTTGAGCAAGAGCAACGAATAGATAAGCTGGAGCTGGCAAAAGGTGAAAGCAGGAAGGGGGAGTTGCTGCTTTCCCACTCCCAGTTGCTGTGGCTTACCTTATGCTATTTTGGTGTTGGGCCATTTCAGTAGAAAAATAACTTCAGTGAGGAGGGGAAGAGCTGAAGAGCTTTCTGCTGGTTAGTGGATTGAAGCAGTTCATAGGTGCTGCGGATACCCCAGGGGATGGGACTGCGCAGCCCAAGACAAGGGAGAGAGGCGTTCTCCTTTGTACCACTAGCAAGCCAGGAGATAACTGGGATGTCTCAGGGCACAGCCCACCCATTTCCCAGGAACACAGTCCTCCCTTGCTTAGGCTGATTTGGGTGATTGTTGAAGCAATTTGCAGAAGGCTCCAGCTCAGTAATACAAAAGGAAAGTATCAAATTTTGTGCAGTCTTCACAGTTTTTAGTGAGCTCAAGAAGATCACAAATGGTGCTCCATGCCATCGTGGGGTAAGTGGCAGCAGTGCCCAAACAGGCATGAGCGGTCCCTCCTGCCGCGGGGTGACCTGCCTTGCAAAACCAGATCGCGGCTGATGGGGTGCGGAGCTGCCACCCACACTGCGGCACAGACCGCGGCTCTGCTCCCATCGGATACCCGGCACCGTGCGTACCGCCCTGCTCGCCTCGGGCTGCTCTGGAGTGAACAGGGGACCTGGCGGGGCAGAAGTTATTTACTTTCGCATCGAGAGAAAGCTTAGGAAGTGTTTTCCAAAAACGACTTGAGAAAGCAGAGGTGTTGGGAATGAGAGCAGGAGCAGTTTCTCCCTTGCTTTCTGTGGGTGACAGCGTGGAGATGGCGCTTGCCCAGGGAGCAGCGAAAGCCAATTCTTCTGCTGCTGTGAGAGTGGATTGTGTTCTGTGCTGTGAGAATGAGTGCTTTTGTGTGTAAAACGCTGATCAAGGCCTTAACACATTGTTAGCGTGTGCAAAAGCGCAGTGTTTGCAAATGTGCCCGTTTGTTTTAAAACCAGACGCATCGTGCCTTATGCCTCCTCCTTTTGACATCAGGCCCCCTGAAAGGCTGTGAGAAGCTGTGATCTTCAGGGCTTTTTCTTTTTTATCGGATAAGAAGCAAAAAAAAGGCCACTGTACAAAATGAAAAGGAGATCTGCTTTCAGTTGAAGGGAGTTACTTTGTGAATGTCATAGACATCTATGAGCAATAACGGTGGAGGATAAAGATTTGTGCTTGAATTCTTCTAAGAGAACTAACATTCGAGATTGATGGAAAAAATGTGTTTGCTTTTAAAAAATATAATGCAATATTAATGACTTCCAACTATTCTGCAAATATCTTTGTCTTTCCAGGTAGATCTTTCTACCTTACTTGTTTCAAAAGAGATTTGCTCTACTGCTTCTCTCCAGTGCTACATGTCAAAATAATTTTTCTTTCATGGACAGGCCAGCAAAATGTCATGTAGGGTTTTTTTTCCGTTATCATTTCAGTATGGGCAGGTCAGTAGCAGTTCCTACAGGACTAGCCAATTTCCCTGTATTTGCAAGGCTGTGTAAATAGGCACATCTGTGGCCTACTTTTCAACACTTCTGTAGTGTTTTAGATTCTCAGAAACTTGGATTTTTGATTTTTTTTAAAAAGCTTTACAATTCATTTTTAAAACAGTGCTAATTCAGTGTGTCTAGCTAGCTGAAGATCACTAATAGCTTATTCAGTACAGTTATGCAGTAAAGCTCCTTCTGGACTGATGCTATTAAATAATTCACTTATTTTCCTCAACTTCTATTTCTGGTGGCCTAGCTTTTAAGTTCTTTACTAAAATGTTGTTTGAAATCCTAATCTCATTTCTTCTTTAAAGATTAATTCTATTAGTGTGTAGTTCATGGAGGCAAATATTCTATTATGGGAGAAACATACGTAACTTTTAGAAAATGTAAGTATGAATGTAGGCAGGACTGGTGACAAGATGACTGTAGAAAAACACATTTTGTTTAGCTTGGCATGTATGCGTTAGAATCATGGATATTAAGCTAAGTAAAACAGGCTACATTAATGGAATTTTTTTTAGAGTGGTGGAAAATAAAAACATTATCTCAATGCGCATTTTTAATTATTTTGGTCATAGTTACAAAAGCTTTGCAAAATGTAAACTGTTCAGTGAAGGGAGCGGGTCATACTGTGACTTGGATAACTGTCTGTTTTGAGGACAGAGAGCTCCCAAAACTTCTCCCTCAGCCGCCATACCAGGAGTTACTTTTGGCAGGGATGTGGCCTGGAGCCGTGGTGTGCTCAGGCATCAGTCATGGGTTCTCAGCCTGATTTACCTGGGATTTGCACCAGCTCATTTCTTCATCTAGGGAACTGGTTTGTGACGAGTGATTTGCAATACAGTCACTTCTTCCATGTTGCCCGATAGCCTTCTTTATTGTACTCCTTGGTGCGCTGCCAGAAATAACAATTAAATCCAAACCTTTACGTGCTTTTTACTGAGGACGGATTTGAACAGATTTCTGATGAGATCTTTGTTCTTTCAGGATCACTGTGGTGTTTTGGATGTTTTCCAAACATGTTTAACGGTCTTCACTCCCTTTTCTCCTGGGGCTTGTGGAAGAAACAGGCGTTTTCTTGAGTGTGGTGACAGTTTGCCCGGTGGTGGCTGTCACCCTGCCAGGGCTCCATGTGTGTGTCTGCGCTGGCCCCGTTGTCCCCACCTCCCGCTGGATGTGGTTGAAGGTGGTCCCTGTTCTCACTGGTGGAGCACGGCTTTGGCCATGCCGTGTCTGCGTGGGGTGCTTGGGGTTACCCCATGGAGAGCGTGGCCTCAAGCAGCAAATTGCTCAGCTGGGAGCCTGGGGGAGGTCTGCACCTGAAGGACCGCCAGTCATTTCTGCAGATGAGGAGTTGTCCCAAGCCTCTCTCCTCAAGGCCAGGACTGAGTTTCGTTGGAACAGGCTCATGGACCTATTTTCCTTTGTGCACTTTGTGCTTCAGAACAGAAACTGCCTGGTGTGTGCCAAGATGTCAGGAGGGCTTTGCTTGGCTGGGCAACCAGACCCTGTGGGTGAACCTCAGGGCTGGTTGTCCTGGTGGCTCAGAGCCCCAGTGCAGCATCTGCAGTGGACAACAGCATGTGATTAGGGGCTGTGTTGAGAAGCAGCAGCCCAAGTGACATTATTGGGAGGGTGTTCTCCACCTCTGCTTTATGCAGCGGTGTTTCTCATGATGCTGAAGAGCAGCTGGTGAGAGCTCTGCTTGCCCCATCCTGGGCACGGACCTGCTGACAGAGCCCCTCGGCACGAGGCTGCACTTGGCAGGGCTCCACTGGATCTTTATTCCCCTGAAATACGGGGCGTCTGGGGCCTTTGGAGCTGTGTGTGTGCATTGCACTAACTGCAGACACCCGCAGTTCAAACGAGCATTTTGACTTCTGCTTAAAGATGGGAATGGAGTTTACTTGCTCCTGAGTGGAGTCGTTGAAAGTGTGCAGGCCATCAGTGCTGGTAAATCTAAGGAGGTCTCTCCTCTGGAATCCTTTGTGTTTGCCCAGCTTGTGACCGTAATTGTGGGCTATGTGTGGTGCTTTGGGTTGGTAGTTACGTTTTTGCTCACCGGTTCTCCATCAGGTGTGCTCCTTTCCCTGGTCTATGGAGCTGCAGCCCTGCACACAGGGTTTCACTTTCGCCTCCTTCCACCTGTATTGCTCCTTCCAAAGACTGTTTGTAGCTGCTAATGATTTGCTACAAAGGCTGCTGCGGGAAGTGAAACATTGCCCGATTGTATATTTCTTTATTTTAGCCTGGAAAACAACATTTGACTCATTCACAGCATGACACAAAATATTTATAGTACTTGAAATGCTTGCAAGTACATGTTGCAAGCAACAATATAAGCAATGTCTTAAGCCACGTGGAGCAGTTTAATCTATCTGAAACTGTTCCCTGGGTAACTTTTTGATCTTATCAATATGGAAGACTGACTCAGCGTAATTCAATCAATGTTACTAATTTTTAAAGTAATAAAAATACCATTTGATATACCTCCAAATTGGTCAAAATGCTTCTGTTGACACAGAGGTTCTTCAGATCTCAAACCCCAGTAATACTCTAAGGAAATAATACAACGCTATTTGAATTTTATTTATTTTACGTAAGGAATTAAATGCCAGGAAAGATGGACAATGATGACATGCAGCTGGGAAGATTGCACATGAAGAGAAGCTGAACTGTTTTGCATCAAAAAAAAGCAAAGCAGAAGGGGCATAAGAAGTCTAGAAAGTAATAAATTATTTAGGGAATCTAGGTCAGGAGACTGTTCTTGTGTTGTGAGACCGAGGAAATCTGAGACACTTCGAAATCGGTCAGTTCAAGATGAGTGAAAGGAACACCCTTTTTACAGTGCGTGCGGGAAGATCGTAACAGGCGTTCAGAAGAGGGTTAGATGTGTATACGGATATCGGAATTTGCAAAAACATTTAGAGAAGAAACAGAATGCCATATTTCACTTTTTGTTTGAGCAATCCTTGACTGCTAAAAGAAAAGGACAAAGCTTAAGCTGAGCCAGGGAGTGTTTCCTCAATTGGTGGTTCCTGCATTTTCCCCCAAGTCCCTCAGTGTCTCTGTAGCAGGTTGGTGGTGGCTGGGTGGCCTTTGAGGCTGGTCCTGCCTTGGTCGTAGCATCCTCTGAGGTTGGACGTCTCTGTGAGATCAGCAAAGTGCACTTCATGGACTGCTATGCAAACATTAATAAAAATCAGAGGACACAGTCTTCCTGTGGGAAACTGGCAGATTGTGTCGACTGTTTGATAGGCTTTTTTTCTGCTGGTATAACTGCAATGGATTTTAATATTTAGATTAATATTGGTAGCTGGTGTGATTTCAGCTGAGTTGGTGCAGAGATTCCCTTTGACTTCTGAGGACATTAGGTCAGGTGCCTTAAAGTCAATCCTATCTACTGTGTTAAGTTCTGTATTATCTACCCTTATTTGATAGTTTTATACTATTAGAGGAAAATACTTTAAATGGTAAGGAAAAAAATTGTATATTGTTAATCCAAGAGGAATTAAGCAATTACCATGATCCCAAAAGTCTGCCCAAAAGTCTTGCCCAGCCAGCAGTATTTTTAGCAGCCTCTGTCTCTAAAGCAGGTCACGGAGGTTCTTTTTAGCTACAACTTACTACTAAAACCTGCTTTGTTTTGGGAACACTTCATTCATTTCGCAGAACTGGGGCGATTGCCGAAGGTCATCTCGGAGGGAAGAACTGTTTTTAAACCTTGAGGTTTAACCTTGGGAAACGTGATGGCGAAAACTCAATGTGCCAGGCAGAACTGAGGTTGTAGTCACCCTGACAAAAACTGTTGGAGCAAGTGATGATCGAACAGAAGAGAAAGGAGAACACAGAGGCCTTGAAATGTGTGTGGTTGATATATTGTTATGTGCATCTTGAAAACCCATGTGTCAGATAATTAGTGTTCTGGGTCCATAAATGACAAAATGGACTCCTGTATATTTACCTTACCTGCAGCTCTAATTAAAAAGTGTGGATGAAAAGATATATATAAAAAAAATCCTGGTTTTTGTGATTGCAAGACAGCAAATTGGCCTTTAAATGGGTATGTTGGTGGGAGAAAATGCATGTTTCTTTTAAAATCTTTGATCTAATGCAGAGTTCAAAATAACACATTTAGAACTAGCGTCTAAACTAATTCTCAGTGGAAACTAGAATATTTCTAGCAAAGTTGCCATGCTTGTGTTTGTTCCTCTTCTCCCTCTTGTGCAGAAATAACCCGAAAACCATCTTGTATTTGAGAAAATCACCAGCCACGAGATCACTGGATTGTGGCAAAGTTTGTGCCAAACCAATGGCACAACCTCTGTTGTGTTGCAATAAGACTATCCTATAAACATCACTTGGCAAGGTTATTTAAAAGTTCTGGTATTGATGAGCTCTACAATAACCTCTGTGTCTAAATGTGCTTGCAGTGTTGTCTGGATTTCATGTGCTCGTGGAAGGGTCTGCTGTGTGAGACACGGAAAGGAATGGGAAAATAAAGCAGACCCCACACCTCAGGTAGCCTGGCTTTCAGTTACACCCCACATTTTTCCTTTAAAAACTTGGCTGAACTTGTTATGCTGCAGCAATGAAAGAAAAGGAGAGCTCTTGCCCTATAAAGTTTACACCTCGGTGTATTAAATCCGGTGACAAGCCCCATGTTAAATGCCAGGGTAGTATTCTGAGCAGTTCTTTGGCATTCATGTTTATTTATATGTATTGGTGTTTGAGCTGTGCAGGGAAAAATGTGGATTTTGCATGGAGAGGGCAGATTCTTGGCACGGTAGGAGGAGAAGGTTTCGTGCCTGCTTGGCTTTTCAGCCTCCGTCCCAGTGATGAGTGAACTTCAAAGCCGGCCGCCCGCGGGAGGTGCAGCACCGCTAAGCTTGTGTTTCTTTGCTTTGCTTTTGTTGAAGAAAGCTGGAGGTACACGCTGCATTAAGATACAACAGTTTAATTAAAAAAAATGGGGAAAATAAATCACAAGTTTTAACGTGGCCTGTACGGTATTTCTTTATTTACTGCTTGTGTGTTCTGCGAGCAACAGGAGGTTTACTTTCCCCTTCACTGATACATTTCTGTTATGAAAATTGTTGTGCTTGGAAGAAAATAAATATGTACCTAATCATTTGCTGGGAAACTAATGACCTTCAGCCAACTTGAGAGCTGCTCAGACTCATTGTTTGGCCCTAATGTAGAGTTGCACATCTGGAATATTGTGTCCAGTTGTGGCCCCTCAGTTCCAGAAGGGCAGGGAACTGCTGGAGAGAGTCCAGCGCAGGGCAACAAAGATGATGGAGTGGAGCATCTCCCGTGTGAGGAAAGGCTGAGGGAGCTGGGGCTCTGGAGCTGGACAAGAGGAGACTGAGGGGTGACACATTAATGTTTACAGATATATAAAGGGTGAGTGTCAGGAGGATGGAGCCAGGCTCTTCTCGGTGACAACCATTGATAGGACAAGGGGCAATGGGTTCAAACTGGAACACAAGAGGTTCCACTTAAATTTGAGAAGAAACTTCTTCTCAGTGAGGGTGGCAGAGCCTGGCCCAGGCTGCCCAGGGGGGTTGTGGAGTCTCCTTCTCTGCAGACATTCCAACCCGCCTGGACACCTTCCTGTGTAACCTCATCTGGGTGTTCCTGCTCCATGGGGGATTGCACTGGATGAGCTTTCCAGGTCCCTTCCAACCCCTGACATTCTGGGATTCTGTGTGATTCTGTGATTTCTCTCCCTGCCTTGGCGGGGGTGCAGGGGAGTTTGCAGAGCGAGGCGGCGGTGTTTCCAGCAGGAACATCATCAGCTTGCTGCTGCTCATCTCGCTGTGGGGGTGAACTCTTCTTAAACGGTCATTAAAGTCTCTCTCGTGGGTCTGGTTGTAATACTGGGGCTTTAGAAAGGTTGCTACAAGGAAGCTTTCAGACACTTATCCCTATCCACCTACTACTACATACACTAGTCTGAATAAGACCTGTCTCTTCCCAGTGGTATTTACATCCATTTTAAGACTGCAGACTTCTGTGATTATTTTTTTTCCTATGTTGCCTGCTTCCCTAAGTGGGCAAGTTTAGCTGTTGCTTTTCTCTTGCTTGATGTGGCTTTTTTATTTCTATTTTTTGCATGTACAGCCAAGGTTTCATTAATCTTTCTTGCTACCAAATTACACTGCAAACCTTGTAAGAATTTCTTGGCTCCTCAGTTTGTCACTCCCACTGAATATTTCTTTCAGATTATTTTCCTGTTGGTTGTCTTCACTGCACTTTTCCAAGGAGAACCTTATTTTTAATTGCCTGCTTCTCAACTTTCTCTGTCCTCGCTGGGGCTTGCGACTCCTAAATTTAGTATCATCCACAGATTTCAAGAACACACGTTCTACTCCTGTTCTGCATCATTAACTAAGATTTTTAAGTAGAAGAATATATAAGAAAACTTCCTGCATCCTTGAGAGATACTTTGAAAGTTTCGGTATATGATTTTCATTTTCTTTTGTTTATGTTCTTTGGTACAGTGTTCAGTCCACATCAAAACTTGTTTCTTAAATTATTTTGAAGTGGTATCATTTGATACAGTCAAATGGTTTACTGACATCCAAGTGTATTTTATCTACTGTGTGTTTGCTATCAGCAAACTACAATTCTCTAAAGTGATGGGCTGTGTCAGATTTCGCGCATGCTTTATGTACCCCATTTCTCATTTTGGTTGAAAGAAGATAATCATCATGTAGGAGTCTTAGGGGCTGGTTTCTCCTATCGTAATAAAACTGTTCTTTGAGGAGAAGTAAAATTTGCTTGCTTATAGGATAACAATTTGTTTTTCTTCTCAAATTGGAGGCCTAAATATGTCTTTTATCTCTAGATATTCCATGTCATAAAGGAATTAGTGGCTGTATCTACTAAGCTTGTTTGCCAAATTGTCTTCACTGGCTCAACTTTTGAAATAAATGATATTATGAAGTGGTTCTGATATGTATGTCTACATTTCCTAAGGCTTTTACTTGTAATTATTAATGCCCATTTGTAATGGCTATCAATTGGTACTTTACTGAGGTAATGCAGATAAAAGCGCAGAACGGCAGTAGTGGGTATTGCCGGGGGTGCTTGCTGAGAATAGCTGTCCATCACAATTTTGATTTCTCTGTGTTTGACTGCAAATGTTTCTCTATGTAGATGTCTGAAATTTTGAGTTTTTGTGGTGCTGTTCATACTTGTCACAGCTGTAGGTATATATGTGTGTATGCATATACATATATACATACATACGTATATATATGTATATAAATAAATGTTTTAGAAGTTCATAATTACATTCTAATTGTTCAGCCTTTCCTCTATTTTCCCTTTTAGATTTTAAAAGGTGGTCAGTGTAGCAAGCTACTTGAGTTTTAAATTCCTCTTCCTTTATCATTTATTAATGGTCCAGCCTATCCTTGTAATGGCCACAAAGCATTAGCTCGTTTGGCTTTTATGCTGTGCTTATCTTCCCCTGCAGGCTGTAACCGGCTGTGTAATTCTTGTTAGGGTGTCCTCCTCCTCGTCTTCTCCCGCTTATTGAGAAGCAAATCTTGGCGTAGTCTCCTTGGAGCCCACATTGATCATGTCTCGGTTCTTGCGCCCTTGGCTTTGAGAAGGCCTGGACTTACTAAACTTCTGGATTGTTTTGTAGATCTCACAAGGTTGTTCCGCACTCTTAATCCTTTCTTCCACCTGACCTTATTCTGCTTTTAATGCCACACGGCTTTTGTTCCTGAAGTGAAACTCCAGGGCTCTGATGGACACCTTGAATGGCATTTCCCAGTTCACCTGTGTGCCAAATCCATGCACTTATTTGGCACCAAAACTTTTGTTTTCTTGCATCACTGGTAACGTTTTTGTGTTGGTAGGAAGCCGATTCAGGACAATTTCCCTTCTTGGGGGCTCTGTCATGGGTCTGTTAAGCGCCACGCTTCCTGGGCTGTTGCTGCCTAATTTTTTGTGTGTATGTTAATCAACAAGAAGCCAATCTAATGGAAACCCTGCTGAGCGTGGTGTCTGTGCTCTGAGCATGCTGTGGTTTGGTCCAGGAATGTTTTGCCATCTCCATCACCTGGTCCTGAAGGGCTGTGATGAACATTGGTACTGTCCCTCCTTTCGTCTCCCTACAATTCATGCCCACCCAGTTTCTGTCTTAAATTTTCTCATTAAACATACCAACCTTTTTTCTGAGTGTACAATTATTATTCCTCTGTAGTTGGGTTAAAACTACTTTAGACTTTGTCTTTTGTAGCTCAGATTTTGTTTGATAGGTAAAGTGCTGTAATCTCTCTTATTCTTTCATTGCAGTTCCCATTCGCATCATCTCTCTTGGTTCTGCTGATTTCTGGGTTACTACCTGTTGCAGGATAGATGTGTTGAATTACTTTTTTCTGCTTGTGTTTTTCCAAGTTGAAACAGATATATATATATTTTTCTTTCTTTCCTGCCATAATATATAATCTCATAGTCTCTGGTGGTAGCTTTCCATTTTGTAGAAAATGTAATTGCAAGGGTTATTCCTGTCTTTATATTAAATAAGATACTTAATATGGCCACACAAAATTCTAATCCCCGTGGCAATGTACTGAACGTATTTGTCGGTATGTAGCATAGCTAACTATTTTAGTCCTTCAGCCATTCTTCAAACCACATCATGGGCTTCGTAGTTACAGTCACGCTGCTTTGGAGCTATGTTTTCGGGAGAAGTTTTTTCTCCCTTTGTGCCTACCCATTTCAAGACTTCACTTCACATGGTGATCTCCACTTCTGCATAAAATTGAACATATACGTTCAAAATTTTCTTGCTGTGTGCTTTTGTGTGTGAAATTTGGAATGCGGAGCTTTGTAGCGGAAAGTTAAAAACTTTTGGTTTCTTTGGCTCGACACGCAGTCCCCAGGGGCTTTCTGGCTGACCTCACATGCTAAAAATGACCGTGAGCGTTGTGCTGTTCGTAGTTATCCTCTTTGGCATCTGGTTTTCTTTAAGAAAAAACACCACTCAGTCATGAAAATATAGAAGTGACAAAAGAAAGGGTTGTGACAAATGGGGGAAGGCTGTATTGGCTCTCCTGTGCGAGAATGCACACGTTGCAGTGGCACCGACTTGCCGTGGCTGGGGATGCTTAGAGGCTGATCTTTGCTCTTGCAAGAGCAAGTGAAAATTAGCATCTATTTGTTATAATGGAAGGAGGGGGGCGCAGGGTGGGGGCAAAGAGTTTTTCAGTTAAATATAACGGATATGTCTAATTTTAACGGCATGGAAAAGTATCCTTGCATTCAGGCCTGAAAATGTAATTTATTTTGTTTGTTTTCAAGTATTGTATTTTTGTTCCCAGCTTTAAAAAGCAACAAAATTCTTAAATTTGGGAAGGCATTTAGAGTTAGTAGAAATGTTAAATCAGCTGTAGCTCACTCTACATCTGCAGACAACACAGTATTGCCCTGGTTTACTTAGCGAATTCCATTCGTGGCCTCATTCATACACTGTTAAGCAACTGAAAGATTTATTTTTCTTGTACAAGATGGAAAGTTCATTTTCTACTGCATACGAATAAAAAATTCTCGAAAGACAATGAGACCGATTTGATGTATGGTAGATAGATCTTTAAACCTGATGGATTTAAAATACAGAAATATGTTCAGATAAACCTTTTCCATTTCATGTGAACACTTTGAAAGACTTAAATCTTTTGCAAGGCGCCGTTGCATACTTCTGAGCTCAGTTTCCATCCAAATTCAACTGGAACAAGTCAAAAGATAAAAATGTACTTAGTAAACAAGCAAGGGAAGCAACGCTTCATGTCACATCTAAAACTAGAAATGAAAAGTGTGTGTGCATATGCACATACAAGTATGTACATACACGTGAACATATAACTATTTTTTAAGTGTGAAGTGTAGGTTTAGAGGCAAATTAATGCACACTGTTGTCAAGCAATTAATAAGAAGCTTCATGTCTTTAGGAAAATAGCCGGAAAACACAAAAGCAGATACAAGTTAGAACTGCTTATTTTAATCATAGGAGGGAAATCCATTCTGTTTGTCATCTTTTAAAAACCCAATCATACTGTTGAAGTAAATTATATGAAGTATTGGTTGGTATTTTTTTGGTAGGTGTTTGGTATGGTAAGTCTGGTCAAAAGGTAAAGGATGGATCTGGTGTGCTACCCGAAATTAGTGTTATGTTTTATGGTTTATCATCGCTGAAAATATGTTCTCCATCATTTACTTCTTAGAAGATCTTTGCATGTCAGCAGTCATATGGGAAGGATTTACCTCTTGAAATTATTTAGCCAGTTTACAACAGACAGTTTATATACTGATACAAAGCCCAGCTAAGAGGGGTGATTCAGGCATAGCAGAAAACTTTGTTATGAAGTCTTGTTGGTAATGGAGATTTTGATAGGGAAGAAAACTGTTCTAGAGAGCTCATCTCTCTTAAAATGTTGATTTTTATATAATTTTTGTAGTGTAGCCAGTTAGGACATGCGCCCACCAATGCTGTGAATGAACATCTTATAGCTGATAAATTATGTGGTGATATTTAACGTTTTTGATTTCCATTTCCTAGGAATGTGGCACAGTTTCTAGAGTTTGAAATGCTGTGGGTTGGTCTCCTCCTTGTTAATGTGCAGCTTGCGGTTGAAGTGTCCACCTGCAACCCCCAGTGAAACGCTTCTTCCCTCCTCCCCGTCCTGGTCCCCATGTTACATCTGTAAAAGACAATTCCTGACAAAGGAAGGCATGTTTCAATTGTACCGCAGTTTTGTGGTCTATAACCTTCATCTGTTCTGTGACTGTAGAGATTTGGGGGCAAGGAATTTTTGGAGGAGAATAAATCTGTTTTCTTTTTCTAAGCTGAAAAAATAAAGAGTATTTTTGAATATTTCCCAGTCCAGTAACTTGGAAGGATTAACTTTGCTCTCTAATAAATAAAACAGCCAAGCAGATTTTGTCCAAATGTTTCTTCACCAGACTTAAATCCTAATCCTGGACTAAAATCTCACAGGCTTGTAGTAAAATTGTTCCAGACTAAAACTTGGCAAAGTAAAAAAATCTCTGAAAGCAGGGTTCACAATGGAAATGCTGATGCAAGCATAACTGGAGCATTGCAAACACGACGCCATAAGAACAGCTTTGCATATTGCTCATGAATAGCTCAGAGGTAAAAGGATTAACACTTCTTAATACTGCTTTGAATCTGCTAGACTTTTTGCTTGCTGGACTCAACACAGATTTTCTGTAGTGTACATAGGCTTCGTATATATTAGCCTTTTATTCTGATCCCTTCCCCCCCACTTCCAGCTGAGAGTTCTTTATTGCCTTTGTTACCCTGAATTTCCTGCATCACCTATCAGGATCTGTCAGGAGACAGAAATTAATACCAGAAATAACAATTTGAGCTCAGTGCGTAGCTGTTTAATTTGCAGACTAAAGGAACTTCTACACGTTTCGTATTGAAAGAGGAGGAGGAATGGGACTATCGGTGAAGGAGGGGCTGGATCTCTCTTAAAATAGTGTGCACGCTGCAGCGAGGCTGTAGTACTGTGGGTAAAAAGCCCCACTGGAAACCAACAAAACCAAGGAAAAACCTAAAACAAACAAAAAATTAAGAAACCCCAACCAACCAACTGTAAATGAAGTGCCTCTTATTTTGATGGTGTCACTGCATCTGTGCCTGGAGACGTTTGGTTTCTTTTTGGTCACAACTAAAGCATTCTGAAGTGAGCATGTGTTTGTGTACATGCTGTAAATGTTTGATAGGTTTCTAGGCTTCTCTGTTGGAAGATTTTCATCATGTCAAACTTGCTGCTGCCACCCCAGCCCCTTCGTTTAGAAATGGTTGCCAGTTCCTGTGAAAATGAGAGCAGAGAAAATCTTGAGTATCATCTTAACCAGTCTGGGGTTGTGTGTGTGTGTGTGTGTTTGTGAGTGTGTATGTGCATATTTGTAAGCACACACATGCACATGTATACATAGATATATAAATATCCTATTGCTGTTGCCATAGTCACTCTCTCGCTGGGCTTTATACCAGCAACTGTGCAGGGAGGTGTCAGCAAAACATGATGTATTTTAGATATAATCTGAAACACCATCCAGCAGCAAATCAGATGTTTATTAAAGGTCCCTTTCCTTCGCCATGGTTTTGCTTAATTTGCTTTCTCACCAAAGTGAACAAACTTGAAATACTTCAGTGTTTAAGCAAATAATATTTTATAAAAATGGTAATATGCATGATTAAAGATAAAATACAAGGGCTCTGGCTGGTGATTATTTACAACAGGCATGGTCCTCAGACAGCAATGGTAAGAGAAGTGAGTATATAGTAACTGTTAATCCACTTGAAAACTGATAGCAATAGAAATCATGTTTGCAAGAAAAAATAATGTCATGTTGCTACAAGACCTCTATTTTCTTTGATTTCTTTTTCTTTGATTTAAAAAAAAATAAAACTAAGATAAGCGCGTATATAGGTCAAAGTAATTTGAATTATATACTGAAAAAACCTGTAGTCATGATTGCTGTAATTCAGGTTGTCGGTACACCTTGCAGTTTCAGAACTTACGGTCTTGGTCATTTATTACTGGTGAGCGTCCGATTTTGATGTTAATGCATTTGAGTGGGGTATGGTATGTGCTGTATATGTAAAAACCAGGGACATTGTGGTAGTCTCTAATTTCTTTAGCTTTGAAAGTTACCAAGTAAAAGAATAAGCAAGAAATGTACATAGTTAAAATTCACAATGTAAGGGAAGATCTTTTAGGAAGATTTGAGTTGGTCTGGATGGTTATTAAAGTTGCTGGTTAATATTTTTAATATAACTTCTGAAGCAGCTTTTATCAGAAGATCTATGTGCATATTACAGACTAGTTTAGACTCATAACACCCCTGTGGCGAGCTGGGCAAGTATTTTCAAGAAACTGATGTCCAGAGATGCTTGCCATATTTGCCTGTGCTAATTTGGAAAGCTGGGTCCTGTTTATGCTTGAAGTGAATGCAGATTAAGGCAGGGTGTAAGCACAGTAGTCGTTTCTGATTAATTAAATGTGCAGTAATTCTTTCTCTGGAACAAGAGAGTCTTGTTTCTGGTTAGCATATCCTCTTTGAAATGGCACTCATTACAGAAAACTGCCCACTCGTGGCTTTAATGAAGAGCTATTGTGTGAACGGGAAGGTCTGTGTTACTGGAGCTGGGGGAAGCAGGACGTGGGTTCCTTGCTCTTGGTCCTTCATCCCATCTGCAGGACCGGCTGGTCCAACAAGTGGTCAAGCAGTGTTTGGGGATCAGAAGCAACTGGAATGGAGGCTCTGTATTTTGTAGATGCTGTAGTAGAATCCTGCTGTAACACTTCATCTTTTTACTGAAAATTCAGGAGATGGCCCAACTGTTTCTTTGAACCCTCCCCCGGTGCTTAGGTGGGCTGGTGAGGTCTCCTAAATTTAGTTATTGTTGCTGTTTGTTAGGTAATAATTTTTCTTACCTTTCTGACTGGTGGTTTAATGCAGCCAAATGGCTTGTTTTTGGGTGGAATTTCACAGCCCTGAGTGTCTGGTGTTTCCTAAAGCAAAGCAAGGACATCAGCAGCATGGACCCTCATGGCTCGCTGCCTCTTGCTGTTCTGCGTTTGGTCTCCTCACACTCGTGATGACAACGTGCTGTCCTGGTGCTTCTGCCGGGCCAGAGCAGCCCCTCTGCCCATATTCTGAGCAACACGAGAGCAGCACTGTGTGTCAGGGACCATGGGTTGGACGCGTGGGTCATAGTTTTAGGTGATGTCAACTGCCATAGCAGTTGACCTGAAATGACTTGTGTCTCCAACTGTCTGTATAATGGGGAGAATGAAACTGATGTATTGTATTTTAATGTTAAAAAATTTAAGGAAGCGTTCTCTAAGTATGAAGTAATTCATAATTCATCAGGGATAAGTGAATGCCTTGCTTCTCTGTTCTGAAGTGGGCATTGCTTGTTCATGCTCTGGTCTGTTTGCTTGCAGTCTGTAATGCTTGTTTGATCACTTAAGCAGCTCATGTAATACAGGAAAAAAGGCCAGTTTGAGGAGACCTTGTATAATGTAAAATACTAGGACCAGGAGATACTACACAGCTATTTGTCCTTATAAAATCCTGGAAACATGTTCCCAAAGGTGTCTATGCACCAGGATCAGTGGCAGCTTATGTTTGAGTGGAAATGGCTTTTGCTTTGCTGACGTTCTGCTTGGAAGGCGCCGCATCTCTGGGGCAGCGCTTGGCGTGATGCTGGTGTCTCTGGGAAACCTGGGAGGTTTGCAGTCTCGAGTGTGGAATGAGAGTTATGTTCTGAAAGCTTTCCACAGTGTTTTTTTGTTGTATTCCCAAACACAGCTGAGGATTTTACAAGAGTTGCTGGAAACTTTTAAAAATAGCCTGGCTTTTTAAATTTAAGGAATAAGCTGCCTGTGCTCCCCAGGCAAGTTAGGGTTCCTGGGTTTCCGTTTCAGTCTGGAGGCTGAAGCTGGGTTCAGACTTGTCTGTGGTGACCAGGGTGTGTTCTGGAATAGCTCGTCGTGGTAACTGTTCCTATTGTGGGATAATTAGGGTGCTGGCGAAGCAGAGCCGGTAAAACCATCTCTCACCGTGGAACAGCCTGTCTGCTGGAGGAGCAGTCCCAGTTGTTTTCTACCATGTTTCTTGCAGCAAACGCCTGTCCAGCGACCTTATGGGTTGGTGACGTGGAGGTACAGTTTTTTCCTGCGGTCTTTGTTGCTGTGGGCTACTCTCTCTAATTTAATTCTCTTTTCACTGCCACACATTGCTTAACAATATCTATAGGATATGTTACTAAGTGCGTGTTTTCACTGTGGTAGTTAGCATAATTGAAAGCAAAAGTTTCCAACATAATAGAGCACAGCTTCTCTTGTGTAATGTTTTTTTCATGCTGACGTTACATTTTAAGGAGTGCAGTAAAGCCAGTTTGATACTTGGGAGAAGCTGTAAGTCCAAGTGGTTAGGCATCTCATGCTGTAATTTTGTATTCCCAGAAGGCCTCAGGTAGACAGGAGATGAATGTAAAGAACTAATTTTGGAGAGCTGAGATGCTAAAGATGCTCTGGTAATGTTGCTTCTCACTGTGCAGGTACTCCAGTTTTATTTGGGCAGTAGGAGATAATCAGGGGAACACATGGCCATTCAAGAGCAAGACATCATGGGCTCTGGGGTCTTCTGACACAAGTGAAAAAGCCCAACTGGAGCGATAGGGAAGGCTAGTCTGGATTAGAAAGGTTAAAAAAATAATCTTTTGGGTTTTTTTTCCCTTCTCTCCACTCCCCCCCCCCCCCATGAGTGACTCTTTCAACAGGTACTTTGGTGTTGGTTTAGAAATCAGTAAGGTCAGAGCTGTAGTGAACTGCAGAGGATGGTTTTATGGTCTTTGCTATCTTTCTCTGCCAAGTCATAGGGAAAGAAAGCACAGTCCCTCCTTGTCTTTCGTCCCGTGTTTGAATCTGTCAGAGGAAGGACTTGCTCAACCAACAGAACACATCGCGTGGGTTATGGTTGCCGGGAGATGAGATCTGAGAAAATACCTTGAGTGTGGCGAGAGATGTAGGTATAGTCTCAGAGTGTTGTGACCGATAACAGAGAATCATGAGTGCTAAACTGAATAACAAGCAGCCTGGGCCGACTTCTTACTTTTTATGTGTTCAAAAAAGTGTAAGTGGAAGAGAGAGAAGGTTGTTTGATCCTATTCATCTCCATTGCTCTTTGCATCCCTCTTGGTTGTGTAGAACCTCTGTAGGCTCCTTGGGCCCACGAGTCAATGAGTTGAGGTGATAAGTAACTCCAGGGTAAGAATTATTCTGGATTAGATTGAAGTTCAGGGAAAATGCTTTAGTATTTCTGTCTATAGTTGCCTGGTTGAGTCTTGCTGGTCTTACCCTTGCACATTCAGACACCTACTGTTTGGTTGTTAATTTGTCTAATCTTGGCTTTTACTTCCCACTTCATGATGTGCCATATCTAATTGGGTTTTTATATGCACTTGGTTCTCTCAGAGGACTCTTAACTGTCTTGTCAGGTATGCATTTGCTGGTATGAAAGCAGCAGGACTTGAAAAGGTTCTTGTGATGCTGCTGTTGAGAATTCAGCATCCTTAGTCTGAGATTGTCGGGCTGCCCAGGAGGTGGGCTATCCCACTGCAATCTGTTTGCCCAAACATATATCCACTGCCTTTGTGGGGCTACAGATTTCCTCCCACAAGCCCTTAACATAAATGTTTATGCGTGTGTGAAAAGCGCAGGTGCGCACGTGGGTGGCAGGTGCTCTGGTAAGCCAAGGCAGAGCCATAGCTGTTGTACTTGGCTGATGGTGACTTTGCTTCTCTATAAAAGGACCTCACTGTGCTAATCTTCTTGCATTGTAGCACCTGTCACCTACCAGGTAGGTGTTAAATACTGCATTCAGAGGGGATTATCACCAGCTCTTCTGCTCTGGCTAGAGGAGGACAAGAGAAACTTCAGCTGTTTTGTAAGGGAAGAGTAAAGGGGCATCCACTAACCTGGTTATACAGGTCAGGAACAGCACTTTGGGCATCCTTTGGGATGTATCATTAATCCCTACATTTGGGATTTCATAGTTTAGATAGATTTTGATGTAGAACTCAGAAACTGGAGATGTTCAATTTGATGTTATATCACTTGAATCGATGCAGGCTGTTCATCACTGCTATCTAAAAAGACAGCGTGTTGACATACGAGTGTTGTTATATCAACATGTATTTTTCTGGCAGGCTGTGGGAGTTTTTTAAGGTATGTAGTTGTAGACTGGACCACTGGGTAACACGGTTGAAATTCTTTTCTTTTTGTGACTCTTACCTGATTACAGTTGATTCCCTGTATACAGTAATTTCTTTAAGAAGCTCATTTTGTGGAGTGTATTAAAGCAACAAGTTGAGAAGTCTGGAGTGGTGTGTGTGTGTGTGGAAAACGCTGCTACTGAAATATGTTTCAAAGCTATGCTTAAAAAAAAAAAAAAGAAAACAAACAGCAGGAAACATGGATTGCTACCATAGATTTATCCAACCTGAGAGAACTCTCAAGCAAGCTTTGCTTGATCTAAGGCTGTTTATACAAACTGAATATTTTGTAGCTGTGTCGCCTTGTGAGTTATAGGCGGTAGAAATTAAAAGTTACTTTCGGCATTGCTCCAACATACAACTCGGCTGGTGACTTAGTGGAGAGCAGCTAAAGCGAAAGGCTGATGTTGCCCAGAGCATCCTCTCCCCAACAGCACGGCCTGTGTTTATCCCTGAGAGCGGTCCTGGCTTCTGAAGTACCAGCAGACGTGCGTTGCCCATGCAGTGATGAGGAAAACAAGGGTAATGCGTGCTGCAGGGTGTTTCCTATGCATCTGCCCAGTTTTATTTTTACATGATGTATTTATACACATGTGCTATCTTCCCAGTTTAGCTCTAATGCCCTCTAATTCCGGGTATGCAGTTACAAAGAAAGCAAAAATCAATGCAGAGGGAAGAACAAGGACTTTTAAAGCTTTGTAGAATATAAGAAATTCCCAAATCTTCAAATGTTTTGCATGTTTAAATGAATTAGTGCTCCCTATGGAAGTGTTTCTGCTAATAAGTAGAAAATAAAACTGGCTTGAGAACTGTAGCAAAATACAAGGGAACTCAAGCTGTCTGATTGTAGGCTTTAAATATCCAGAATGATTCATCCTGCTTTTTCGTTGTCCAAACCTGTAGTTAAAAATTACCGTATACTTTAAGTAAATTGAAGAAGGGCTACTTCAGAAATGTGAGAATAAACTTGAATGACAAAACATCAAATTATTTTCAATTCCTCCTTTATAAGACTGCTCTTACAGTCAAAGAATAATTATTAGTGACCTGCAGTGCTATCCAGAAGGAGTTGGTAATTTTCAGTTGAGTCGACACTGAGGATTTAGCAGCTGCCGATGTAAGAAGAGTGGGCGACATAAGCAAATTGTGCGAATTGGCAGAGTTTGGCTTGGGTGGCTACTTAGATGAAGACTGGGGCGCACAAGACAGTCTAAACACACTGTTGATAAATTAGGATGTACCTACTAAATAGACCGCAAGGAGAAATGACAGTATAACAAGTCTAGGCGCTTGTATCTCAGTCCTTCTTAAGCGGTGATTAGCAATGAGCTTAGCCTTTTTACATCATCTTCCTCAACATAAGGCTTTTGCTGTCCTTCAGCCTTTGCTTGCTGAAAGTAGAGAACAGATGGGAGAAACAATAGCCCTGTGTGTCTGACTGAGGCAAGATAAGAGAATTAGGTCTCTTGAACCTGGAAGTAGTCTGGTCATACTGCCGCATCATCTGGTACGTAGCCGTGGCAATCACTCTGGTACCAAATCCCAAGTATCTTTGGTCAGCATGGCCAAATACCTGGGACATGCCAGTTTCTGTGCAGCCGAGTAGCACTTTCCTCTGCTTGAACTGTCTGGAAGGGGAGAAATTCAGAAGATTCCTTCTCTTCCCTCTCCCATCCCATCCTGACTACAAGCAAGATGGGAACTCACAGATGTCGTGGAAGATGTCCTCTTAGATGGAGCTACTTGAACAATGTGGCTTCTCCTGATCTCCCAAAAGCTCAAGAGGAAAAGAGATGAGAGGAACTGTAGGGTTAGTCATGTTTTGGTCTCTGAAATAAAGCTTAGTGGCCAAGGAGGAGGGATGATGCTGGCTTGTCTGTATGGTCTAAGAGGATCAGAGGAGCCATGCTCCAGCCTGGCACTTGTGCCCATGGTGAGCACAGAGTGGACCCTTCACAGACCCATTTTTAGCCTCTTATATAAAAGTAATTCCCCTGTTAGCTACTTTCATAACTTAAGAAAGAATTGACCTGGGGCATCAGTCGTGGCTCTGAGGTGGGACAACTGACTAGTTTTCAGATACCATCCTGTACACCTTGATGATCTCTCAGCCACACGTTTAAGTGGTCTGATAGGGTTGCATGCTTCTCTCTGCTTTCCCAAGCAAGAAAGGGATGCCAAAGAGCTCTCTATCTCATGTTTGGTTTTCCTTTCTCACTTCCAAACTGGAGAGAATGTGTTTTGCAGTAGGTCGTATTAAATCTGGATATGTAAGTGTTGCTGTGCTAGTGAGAAATAATTATTTTGAGACCTCTTCTGTCTTTCTGGCAATGGGACAACTGGTGTGAGGGCACTTTAGACCAGCGCTGTGGTTTACTGGGCTGTGTTGCTGCTGTGTTTGCACTGCCTTCAGTGTGAGCAGATGTCTGGGGAGCTTCTTTGACCTTGCTTCTGGGTGGTTTACAAATAGGGAATGGGAAAAAATTATTTATTCATTTGTCATTGTAAGGGAGACCTTAAACAGGGAGTCTGCGGTTCCTGAGAAGTCCAGTGGTGGGTGGACAATAAAAGGAAAAACAGTGAGGCGAGAAGAGATTAGGAACTGGGAATGTTGCTTGGGTAAGGGGTTTGGATTGGAGCAGCAAAATGTTTGAACCTGGCATATTTTTAATGAAAAAAAAAAATCTGTTTATGATGACAAGATGACTGGGGAAGAAGAATCCTTGGATTTCTGTGGAGTGATCCATGAGTCAGAAATAGCTGGCGCTTGCAGAAGCACTTGCTTTGCTCAGCTCCCACCCTGCACTCCTATTTTCTTCTCTCTTTAAATGACGGTGCTGTGGCTTAAGAGACTAATTTGAGGAGCCCTCAGTCCAGTTCTTAGACAGGGCACCTATCCATGTTATGTTTCAGCTGCCCTGGTGAACATTAACTCATCTCCTGCTTTCTGAGTTTGCGGACTCAGCCAAGACACAAAGAACTGAATAACCCTTGAAGAATGAACTCCTTTGTTGCCCACCGAGGCATGGCTGGGGCATTGTTTTCACCACAGGCAGGACAGTGAGTAATAGCATTGCAGCTGCTTCACTGAGCTCTGTGCTGCAGGATGCCTTAGTCTCCTTGGACTTCTCTTTCCAGAATCATTCACATGTGGAAAAAGATGAAATACATTTTTAAGTGAGACTTCATTATTTTTTTGGTAAATGTAAGAAAACTGAGGGTTGCAGTGTGGAAAAAAATGCTCTCAGATTTCACTCTCTAGAAATGTGAACGTTTGTGGCAAGGTGTCAGCACTAACTTTTTTTCAAAATAAGTGTTCAAAATGTGGACACAGCTTTCTTCTCATCCTATGTTCCTATGTTCTGCATCTGGTATTACTAGTCTGGGCAGAACTTTATCTCCGTTGATCAAGCAGACTGCCCTTGCCTAGGCAGCATTTAGCGTTGCTCCATCCTCCAAGCCCAGCAAGGAGTAGGCTGCTCATTGCATTGACTCAAAGCATTTACCTCGCAGCATTCTGCTTTTATGTTTGATTTAGTAGCACCAGCTACCTTTAAAAACATTTTGCATTGCTCTCAACTCAGTCTGCCAAGAACTTTTGTCCAGTAGAGTTTAAGCTACTTTTTAAGTTGTAATTTACACATAATTATCTCACCAAGATTTTATCTGTTGAGAGTAAGACTGTATTCATCAATGACTCCTTTTAAAATATTTTCTCAAGTGGATTCATCTCTGGTTTGCCAGACCCAGTTTTATGTGATGAAAGTGATAAACCTTCAGTGTCTTTGCACAATAGTCCACTAATTGTCAGTATGGTCAGCAGTGATCAAAAAAGAAACTAATTTAATGAATTACTGTGAGACAAAAATAAAATGAAGGCATAATTGCATTGTTTTCTTAGTCTGTGGTGTGAATGATGGTCAGTTTTCAGTCCTTGGTCTAGGAAATGATTTAGTAAAACATAAAATTTCAGAGAAATGCAGCATGAATGACCATCTGTCTTCTAGATCTTCAGCAGAGAACCTGGGACGGGAGAACCATGTTAAGCTTGGCAAAGTCCTAACAGAGAGAAGGGTGAAGAGAGGGGACACTTGTTTTCTTTTCCTCATGTGAGGACTGAAGGTCACCATCAGGTTTAAGATGAAACACTTCATCCTATGTGTCACTTAAGCTGCGAAACACATTGCTGCAGGATGTCTTTGCTCGAATTTTAGAGATGTTCAAAATGCAACTGGACAGGCTTATGAGGAAAAATACCTTGCGGTGACACAGAAGCAAGTTCTGACTGGGAATTAATAAGGGTCTGCCAGTCGCTCAATGATATAGTTAAAGGAGTAATCACTCTAGGTTTTTTTCCATGTTTTTTCTACCCAGACAGATTTGGGACCACGCTTTTGAAGGCAGTTTGTAAGTGTGCACGTTAGTAGAGCCACCTTGTCTATCTAATTCAACATCCGTGATTTTTTTGTGTGTGTGTGTGTGTGTGTGTGTGAAATACCTCAGATTACCAGGAACTAGCAAGGAGCTGTGATTTCTTGTGTGTGACATAGGTGATGCTGTGGATTTTGACTGTTCTGGGGAACTGCTTGCAGAGAAGAGACATGACGCGATGAGACACGTTGTTGTAGACATGCTGGACTCATAAAACGGTCTCTCCCAGCCATAATTTCAGATAAAAACCTAGAGTCTAATATTAGAGAGTGCATACTACTTTTATTTCATAGACAAGGCATTTATAATTTTTCTACAAATAAGTCTTCGGAAAGCAGCCTTCCAGGTATAAATGATTTTTGTTTCTTTGTGCTTTTTTAAGAAGATTGGTGTTTGGTGTGTTTGTTTTGGTGTTTCTTTAGTGGCCTTGCTTCTACCTATCGTTGTCTTACCCCCCTTCAAAAAAGCCCAGTATGAAAAGAGACCAGCAGAAGTGTACCTTTTTGCTATCAATCAAAAGTGAACTATCTTAACGAGACTTAAAGGCCACAATGTGAACACCAGTGTGTTTTTAACGTAAAGCTTTTGACATCCATCAGGGCTGTCATATCATGCCGTTATCACCACATTGGATTTGGAAGAGGAATGCTACTAGTAATTTGCAGAGCATCATTTAATCATCTTTGTCAAGTAATGGATTTGTTATTGATTTCAGGCTCCTAGTTAGGTTAGAGAATCGTATCTTAACTTGCTTTGCCCTTCTTATTCCCCAGAGGATGTAGTGCCATGCTGCAAATTTTGTAAACCAGTTATGTTAAAAAAACATCAGGGTTGAAAATTGAAGCATTCAGTTCAAGCACTGGGAATTTAAACGCAAGTATCATCTGTTTTATTCACTGGCTGTGGCACGATTTTCTGAAATAAATGGTACCTGGATTGCATTTAGGTCAGGAAACAGAAGAAATGGGACTATTCTAATTTTGGAAGGAACTCTTTTTTTTAATATTTGCCTTTGATTTTTCCTGTTTTGAATAGCTTTTGCATGCAATATAAGGAATAATGCTCTGTAGTTCTTGATTTACAGAGAAAGTAAGTTTGGAGGAAAAGTAATAGTTCCATTACAAGGAAATATACTAAATCCTATGCAGATTGTCATCAGGGTTAAATCACAGCAGTTCACTGTTCATGATGAACCAAGAGTAACTAATAGCAGTAGTAGATTCCTACCCTTTATCCATGTGCTTTAAGGTGGGAAGGTGTTGTTAGATGCCTTTTCTGATTTTTCCATATATTGCAAACTGATACCTTTCATCTAGTCCAAGGCATTAACTCTGGTTTTGTTAATACACAGTTTCCTAAAAGATGTCTAGCTCATGGTGAAGGTGTTGAGAGGAGGAAATTCCTATTCTATTAGTTAATCTACCACTGGGAGTATTAGAAAGGCAAACCTTGTTTTTTCCATTTTCAGCTGGACCAGCTTCAGCATCTAGTTGTGGTTTCTGCTTGAAATATTCTCCTCTGTGTGGTCCACTCAGACCTCTTGCTGCTTGGATATTGTAACCCAGTCACCTTTGCTGACTTTTTGACAAAGAAACATTGCTCTTCCTGGTATTTCCCAATTTACTACAGCTGCATTTTAAGGTCTCTTAGCGAGTTCGTAATTGAAATAACATGTGTTCTCCTGGTATTTTGTAGCTTTCTAATCTGAATATTGGGTGATAGTAAATAATGTCCCCCTGTGCTGGTTTTAGCTGGGATAGAGTTAATTTTCTCCATAGTATGAGACTATGTTTTGGATTTGTGCTGTAAACAGTGTTGGTAATACAGGGATGTTTCAGTTACTGCTGAGCAGAGCTTACACAGAGTCAAGCAGTAACTTGAACTTATTATTAAGCTCTGACATGGCATGGAAAGCAGAGCTGAGTCTGGTCACGGCACCGACCTAAGGAACAGCAATGCTGAAGAGCTGAACTGAACTTTGCTGTCTGAGTTGGCTTCAAGTTGAGGAAGTCCACTTGCATTCTTCTCTCTCTGTTTATGAGGCATTTTAATTTAATTGTGTAGTTTAGGTAGGCTGCGTCAAATCAATAACTCTTACAAGTAGCAGACTATTTTTCTTTCAGAAGAAAAGAATATTTCTATAGGTTTAGATGGTCCTTATTACCAAATTGCAAAATCACTGCCATGGAGTATTTCAATCAGATTGTATGTTCAGTTTCTAAATAAAAGATTTAATGTTTTGGGCTGTGTGGTTTCTTTTCCTTCTTCTGGAAATACTTAACAATGGCATAACTTGTTTCACAGCATCCTTCTAAACATTCACACCTGAAAGCTTTTTATTACTATGAGAAAACAATTGTTTGCTCAGAACCATAGTAAAATTTTCCAGTGGTGCAAGTCTTGCTCTAAATCCTGTTTTATCAATAACTCAGTTTTCTCAGTAGGGCACCAGAAGTGATGGCAGAATCAACAGGCATTTGTGCTTAGTTTTCTTCTTCAAACCGTAGAGAAACTGTAGTTTCTGCAATGAAGCGGCATCCATTTTGTTAGAGAAAATGGCAAGCTTTTAAAATGGCATTTTATTATCTTTTATAATCTTAGTTGAAATGAAAATTGCATATGAGAGTTCCAGGCTTACGTAGATTTGCCTTTGCAACTTATAGAATGTGCTTTCTCGAGAGACTTCAGAAAATTGCAAGTGTGCTATGCTGTCTCAGTGGCTGCCTAAGGGGAGTTCTGCCCTCCAATAAATAAGAGTCTACAGATCATAAATCAGCATTTTATCGCCAGCCACCAGGTGACTCTCAAATGTCAAGAAAAGGTGCGTGATAACTCCCAGATTTCTGTTGATGGCAGTAGCTGCCATCATGTTGTATTAAACAGAATTTCACAAGAGGCAAATGTCACCTTTCCTAAATCTTGCGAGCGTATCTTTCGTGCCTTTTTAATTGAGGCTCTATAAATCTAAATGTAAAATTTGAACTAAAATATTTGTCGAAACCAGGTAGAAGTGTTTGGGAGAGAAGCGTGAGCTGGAGAAGTCTTGGCATTACTGGAGGGGACACTCAATTTGGACTGACGTCTAATGACAGCGAATGTTTCCATGAGGACAAAATCAGCTGTTCCGCAGTGTGACCACGATAGAAGAGGTTATTGAATGAATTTCTCATGTTCACTTGTATCAGCCTTTGGAGGTGCCATAAACAAGTGTGTGTAACACCTTGGTAGTGATTTGTGTTGTAGAAAGAACTGTTGTGTAAACAGTTTTAGAAACTGGAACTTTGGGGACTCTGTTGCTGAGGTGAGAATTTGTCTTTATTTAAAACAAAACTTTGTTGTGTTGTTTTTTTCCTCACCCCCAAGCATCTTCCTCCTTTCTCTCTTCCACTTCTGTCACTCACAGCATCATGTCACTAAATCACGAACCGACACAGGCAAAAGTTAATCGTGCATTGCTGGCTATCTGATTAAATCCACTCTTCTGCATTCAGACTCTAGTGGATTTATGAAGATGAAGTAAAGGGGAAGAAATGACATGGCTACTGAGGGAAAAATGACTATTAACGTCTTTTCAACAACAGTTTGATAAAATGTTATATGTTTAAGCTACCTGACTGTTTCAATTACTCATGAAACAGCATGGGTTGAATGTAATTCTGCTTGCTAAATTCTTCATAAGTGCTTTCAGATGACCCATTTTTGCGATTGGTATAAGGAACCTGTAGCTGTTGAATGCAAAAGAAATACTCTGAAAGGGCTCAGCAAAGCTCATGAATTAAGCTGCCTTCTCCAGGACATGTGGGACTGGTGTTTTAAAACGCCAGATGTCTATTTACTTGTAAAAGTGAAAAAGTAATAGTATGTTGTTAATGAAGTAACTTATGTGGAGCAAATCAATAGGTGAATATTTAAGAGGCCCTTTAGATAATTATGGTACTAAAAGTACACAGGAGGAAGAAATATGAGGCTTCTGACAGCTAAACCAAGCATCAGTAATGCGGATAAGCTTGTCATCGAGATTCCTACCCACATAGAAGGAAAAAAAAGGGGACAAAATTGTTAAAGATTTTTTCAGTCTTCTCTCTGATTTTTTTTTCCTAAATCATCAAATCCAACTTTACTTAAATTTAGCAAAATAGAGCAAATTAAAGAAATAAAAGTAGTACTGGAAAGCCTCAGTCTGAACAGAATGTGCTTTGGAAAGCTTGAGCATTTGACATTGGGGTTAGATCAGATATACTGCTCTGCAAATTCAGTTACTAGCTGTAGAAGGGCTTATTGCTCCTTCTGCATCTTAAGCCTTTAACTTTAATATACGTGGCTTCTGTGGAAATAGTGAGGAAGGAATTTTCGAAGGAGCAGAAGTCTGCTCAGAACCTCATTTTTAGTGTGCCAGATCCCAATTACCATGTATGTTGCACATTTGAAGTATGTAATGGTCTCATCCACTGCCTCTTGCCTTATGAATACTTGATAACACTTAAGTGGTTGACTTTACCTTTTCTAGGGGTATTTTGTTTTTTAATGCAACTTCCATCAGTTAAAGCGGATAAAAGTCCACTAGTGAAGATCACGAGTGCTCGCTAGCATACTGAAACTATTTACTCCTTGGACAGAGGTGCAATAAAAAACTCAGCACTTTCCCTGTAGCCTATATTTAGCCGATATCCTCCACCTCTGCAGAATGGGTTTTACGTACGTTACCTTGAACCTCATGCCCATTTAGTTCAACACACTGTGCAATGAGGTCAGCCTTCTGATGTGTGAGGGTTTCGTTTTATGGCCGCACTTGAGCAGGCAACAAATCATGGGTGAACTTTGGTTCCTCCTGGCTCTTGTTAGCATCCTCGGTCCTGGCAGCGTTGCAGCTCGCAGCCGGAGCCGAGATCGCTGTCGTGTTTCATCATCTGCTGAGACTTCTAGGTGTAGGCTTGGTTCAGCTAGTCCTGCGTGGTGAGGAAGTGAAGGAAGGGAGGTAAAGTAAGATGTGTGCTTGTGCTGGGGTGGCAATTGTGCAGCTTGCTGTGCTCCAGGACTCTGGCTTTCACACCAAACCCCCCTGCAGACCTGCTGCCCACCAGCAAACGTGCGCCCGTGCCGTGTGTCCCGCTGCAGCCAGCGAGGAGCTGCGGAGGTGACGGGAACATTAAGAGACTCGGTGGCTGGAGACATGAGTCGCTACCTCTCCTTTCCCTTAGGTAGATCCTTGGAGAGTTCGCTCTTGTTAAGCCCAGAACATGATGTCCATCATCTAGCTTTATGATAGGATCCCCTTGAAGTGGAGACTTGGCTGATTCTTCTCAGTTAAATAGAAAAGCTTTCCTTATCTCTTCAGGGATCTGCAGTGCACAAGGTGACTCTTTTAAAACTTCAGCTTCCAGTATTTCTCTAATACTTTGATGCCGGTTGTATTGCTGATGCGTTTCCCTGTTCTTCTTGTCTGAGATATGTGTCTGCTGGAGGACAATCTTTGCTTTGTGCATTGCAGATTTTTGCAATTTGAAGATTGTTTTCACAGAAGTAATTCCAGATATTTAATTTCTCAGTTTGTGGATGGATCCATTTGTTGCAACTGTTGGGATTCTCATTAGTGGAAATTAACACAAGCTGTGACATAGTTTGGCTTGACGTTGCCACCACAGACCGCAGTTACATGAGCTGAAATAACTCATTACTGAAATCATCTGTAGTTAAGAGAAGCTTTCTGTCAAGTGGATTTGCGGAGAGCGGAGCACGATTACAGCCTGGGGAGCGGCGTGATGCCGAGCAGTTCCTCCGCTGGAGCAGGACGTATGGCGAGCCGTCATCTCCGGCTTGATGGCCGTGATTGCCTGTCTCCGGTGCACGCCGTGAGATAAGGTGATGCTGCAGGAGGAAAGAGGTGGTGGTGTGACCTGTAAGGGAACCTGTGTAAGAGTGCGTTATTTTATTGCGGTGCATTTCTGATACTTATTCTTAGAAAATGTGTTAAAAATCTGAAAGTGTTGAGAAAAGGTACAGTATGATGTGAACTCTGTAGAGGCTGAGCTTCTGTAGAGTGTCACTGTTGGTGGCTTGTTTCCAAAAAGGTTCAGAGATGACTTAATTACCACCAGCATACAAGTGCCTGTGTGAGAGGGGATTTTCTGGTGGAGAGCTTTTTAACTTAGCAGCAGAATGAATGATAAAGTCACTTAAAGCGAAAAATAAAATAAGTTGGGGTCAATAAATACCCTTTCCCAAGGAAGGGCCATTTGCAATCAGGATGGCTGAGCAAAGGTGGTTGAATGTAATGACCCTGTGATGTACCATTGAAGATGGTAGTTTGCCCCAGCTGCTGGGTTGGAGGTAGAAGCCTCACAATGAGGATCTACGCGAAATTATAAAAAGGACTCCCTGGCTATATGGAGGCAAATGCAGGTTTGCTAAACATACGGGAGGTTTACCATAGCCTGTTGGCCTGAATGCCTCTGACGTGTTCCATGTTTAGCCTACTCCCCCCCCCTTTTCTTTTCCCCTCCTAAGATAAAACCCATGATGATGTGTGCAGGACATCCAGTCTGTATTATGGTTCTTGTTTACTCCACTTACTTCTTGGCATCTCAGTCACTGGTTGTTTACTTGCTTTTACTGGGAGCTGCGGTTTTGCTACTCGTTCAGCTCCCGGCAGAGTTAATTAACTGGTAGGCTTGGAAGGAAACGTGCTTCTGTGCTCTTTTTTTAAGAGTTGAGAACAAACTTGTGAAAACTGTTTTTTTTTAATTTTTTTTATATATGATGGAATGATGGGAAGGCAGGTGTAATAATACTATGTATTGATTTTTTTGTTTAATCAATCCTGAAGGTAATTTTTCTGCTGCATTGTGTATTGTTTGTGGAGGAATCTACTCACACAAAGATGGCTAATGTTGTAATATGGCTACAAGAAGTTACTGTGAACCCTTAAATCTAGTGATGTGGTGTATTCGTGAGTTCAGCTATTTGGATTTTGTTGTAAACCTCTTAGATATGATACAGTGGAATCCTCTTAAACACAAATTCCATGTAGCAAGTGACAGAACATAATGAAAGCATAAACTGTTACACAAATAAAACTGTCAGATGCATAATGCTGCAGCTATAAACAGCTGTGGATTTCAGCATGTTCCACAGAGTTTAGCGAGCTGGGTTAGGATGCACATTTTTGGGGTCAGTTTTGACTATCATAGAAGAGCTTGAAGCGGCATTGGTACTTGAGAAAATAAAACTTCCTTGCTTGCCAAGGAAGCCTTTCTTGTCAATATCATATAGTATCAGCACTGCTGACCAATTAGTAGTTATCTTTATATAACAAATCGCAATTGAAACACACTGTGTAAACATTAGGTGTTGCATATAGGAGAAATGACATGTCTTTGATACCGTGCAAGAGGATTTCTCAACCGGTGTGGAACAGAACTACTGAAGGATGTTTGAATTAAGGGGGAGGGTTTCTTGTTTATGCCTTAGGTATTTGAAAATATGTAAGGAAGTGTGTCAGTGTCGTCAGAACTCATTCAGAGCGGCTTTCCCACCTGTCCTGCTGCATTGTCACTGCTGGACTCGGTGACCAGGAGCTGTTGAAGAGGCATGGCCGTCAAAGGGCTGCCCTGGGCTGTATAGGAAGGTAGGGAGAAGTAAAGGAGGTCCTGAACGCCTCTGCGCTCCCTGAGGTTTTTCCACAGAAGACAGCAGCGGTGTTTTGCCAAAACCCTCCCCCAGCTGCAGATCTGGGCATCTGGGGAAGAGTTTTTGGTAAGATCCCATGGCTGACATAGCGAAGTGATGTTTTCCTGCAGTGCTGATGTTTTCCTGCTTTTGTGCCTGACACATTCATTTTGGAAAGGATCTTATTCATCATCGTTAACCTTGCTCTGCCTGGGGATGGATGATGGAGGCTTTAGCAATAAAGGAAGACAACCTGTCCTCCGTTAAACAAACAGACCAACCCCACACCATGCCATCTGGGCCCAGCTCCGGCTGTGTGGGAGGGTGGTGGTGGCTGCTGCTGGCTGTGCTGGTTGGACCTTGCAGGAGCAGATGTCTCTGCTTTGCAGCAGCGCCTGGTGTTTGCCATGGTGTGAATGGATGTGTGGACACAACTCGAGCATTCTCCTCTTCGTGTTGTCTGTCTCAGCTCAAACTTTTCCATGATGCAGCTGTATAAATATGAGTCCTGCCTATGTGGCCAGTAACTGCAGATGCTTCTTGTGTCTGCAGTCAGGTAGGAGGCACATGCCTGTCAGTCCTTCCACAGCTTGGTGATCCCTTCTCAGCTCAGCCCGTGCTGCAAAACAAAGCTGCTAAAACATATGTAGGTTTCAGAGACACCGAAATCTCCAGGTGGGATGCTTACTGTGTTGTAGTTGGGTATTTGTCCTTTGGATGCTGTAAATAAAACAAACCTTTTGCTGCACTGGGGTGCTTCTGACCCACAGGTATCTTGTATTAAGAGGAAGACTGTAGCTTACTTTAGTGGACCTAAAACGGATTAAACAGTTTTTAAGTAGCCTGCATTACTTTAACAAGTTGATTTTTAATTGTCCCTAGGGGAATTGTTCCTATGTAAAAGTAAAGTAATTTGGATGACTTTCGAAGGCATGTGGCTCATGCTTTGCATAACGCTGAGTTTTCAGGTGACCTGCTTTGTGACCCAGTATCCCGTTCCTCTGGCAAATTTGTAAGTGTTCGTAGTACAAAATTGCAATGTGGAGCACGCTCTTGGCTGCTGGAAGGATGTTTGCTGCCACCAGAACAGGACAGATGCCTGTCACCCTTGTCGCATCGTTCCTGGCAGGCAGCCTGCTGAGGGCTTGGCGGTGGGAGGCTGAAGTGCTCAGCTTCCATCGAAGAAGCCAAGGCCAGAAGAGCAAGGAGAGGAAAAGGGAGATATTACAGTGGTGGAAAAGCCTGGTTTGTTAGCTTAGTTCTGCTTAGTTAGTCACTGATTCACTGTGGACCCAAGATCCATCTGGAATATTGTGTCCGGTTCTGGGCCCCTCAGTTCCAGCAGGACAGGGAACTGCTGGAGAGAGTCCAGCGCAGGGCAACAAAGATGCTGAAGGGAGTGGAGCATCTCCCGTGTGAGGAAAGGCTGAGGGAGCTGGGGCTCTGGAGCTGGACAAGAGTACACTGAGGGGTGACCTCATTAATGTTTACAGATATCTAAAGGGTGAGTGTCAGGAGGATGGAGCCAGGCTCTTCTCGGTGACAAACAATGATAGGACAACAGGTAATGGGTTCAAACTGGAACACAAGAGGTTCCACTTAAATTTGAGAAGAAACTTCTTCCCAGTGAGGGTGGCAGAGCCTGGCCCAGGCTGCCCAGGGGGGTTGTGGAGTCTCCTTCTGTGCAGACATTCCAACCCGCCTGGACACCTTCCTGTGTAACCTCATCTGGGTGTTCCTGCTCCATGGGGGGATTGCACTGGATGAGCTTTTGAGGTCCCTTCCAACCCCTGACATTCTGGGATTCTGACATCCTAAAGAGAGGCTTTCTACAAATCTCCCAGAACACCGTCAGGGGGGAATAACGGCTGGTGCTGCAGTGCAATCCTCTCGGAGGAAGAGCTTTTAGGAAACACGGATATTCCCATTTTGTGTCATTTCTGGAGAAGGCTGGTCCTGCCCTGTGGGTTGAGGATCTCTGCAGGGACTCAGCCCTGGGCCCTGTCAGCTTCAATTATAAAAATCAATCACCAGGACCTCATTAAACCCAACACCGTATTTTAAAGTTTATAAAAGTTACTATTAGCAGTCATGAAGAAAGATCTGTTTGTTTTTGTGAAGTATATTAAGTGTAACATTGATTTTGACTTGAAAGTGTCCAAAACTAGAATTTAAGGCAAATAAAATGGGCATGAAGGGACGTGTTTTGCTTGCACTCATAAAGATGGTACTTCAGGGATTTGTATGAAATAGAAAACCTTCTGCAGGTTGCATGAAATGTAATAAATTGTGCCTGAAAACGCCCCCAGTTTGACTATAAAGGTCTTATCTCACCCATGTAAAATATTTATGCGTAAATGCATATTTTATATTTTTCCTTTACCATCCTTGGGTTGCTCTGTACTTTCATAAATGGCATCTCTGGTGTTTACTTGTAGTGGAGGCAGCAAAAATACCTCATACATTTTATTTGATGTTAATACTTTGACTTTTCTTTTGGTTTATTTCGGGCAAAAGGAGGAGCAAAGAGACTGATCAGAGTAGCGAGTGCTAGAGTGATAAAAGCAAAAGTGGAAAGCTGGAAATTTTTCTTTAAGATCTTTGTTTAATTGGGACTTGTCCCTCAGACACATGAATCCAGGGTTTTTCCTGATGTTTTACATGTCACTGTTCTTTGTCTGCCACTTCTACCCCACTTTGAATTGTATCTAGCGTGTCTAAGAGGATACAACTTACTGTATCTCATTTGTAAAGGATTTGTTGCTGATTCTGTGGTTAAAAGACCTAAAAAGTTATTGAGTTTTGTAGTTGGGGAAAATGTTGTCTGAACATAGAACAGTCATGCTGTCTGGGCACTTGGTAGTTGTGTGGTTGTTGTGGGAATATTTGTGTCCTGTTTAAAGTTCATGTGTCTAAAAACATTGAGTATTTTGAGTGTTTTCAATGAGATCTTCAAGTTTGGGAGACACTTCAGTAAGTGATTTAAAGCTCAAACTTTATTGAAAAGAAGGTGAAAAGGTGACATTGCTGTTGCTTAGAAATACTTAAATAAGAGAAAGATATCAATTTAGGAAAAAAGGAAAGAAGAAAGCTACAGGAAGAACCAAAATTGATGGTTGAAGCAAGACAATTTGCAGAGAGAACATAGAAAACATGTTTACAGGAGGTAATTAGCAGTTGATGCAATTTTTGAAGGGTCTTAGTAGATCAAAGATGTGGTGGTTTTAAGCTTTTCACCTTAAAATTTGTAGTTACCAATTTTATCGCAGCATGCTTTGGACTTCTTCAAGTTGAAAGGTTTATAAAAGGATTCCCCCCCCTCTCCCCTATGTCCTTCCAGTGATGCTTCTGATTCAGCCCATCACTGTCCCACCTCATTGCTCCGCTCTGTTGTCAATGGTGTCACCAAGGCAAGGTAAAGGCTGTGGATGCTGCTTTGGAGGAGACTGAGGGGTGACCTCATTAATGTTTACAGATATATAAAGGGTGAGTGTCACAGGGAGGGAGCCAGGCTCTTCTCGGTGACAACCAATGGTAGGACAAGGGGTAATGGGCACAAACTGGAACACAAAAGGTTCCACTTAAATTTGAGAAGAAACTTCTTCTCAGTGAGGGTGGCAGAGCCTGGCCCAGGCTGCCCAGGGGGGTTGTGGAGTCTCCTTCTCTGCAGACATTCCAACCCACCTGGACACCTTCCTGTGTAACCTCATCTGGGTGTTCCTGCTCCATGGGGGGATTGCACTGGATGAGCTTTCCAGGGCCGTTCCAATCCCTGACATTCTGTGATTCTGTGATGCTGGGGGAGCTCTTGCTCTCGCCACCAGCCCATTTCTTTTTTGCTGGTACCAGTACATGCTCGATGTGGTCGTGAGTCACTTCCAGTGCTGAATTAGCTACTCTGTCAATTTAGGGCTGGCAACAAAAATTAGAGGAGCTTCTAGCTCCTTGCACTGGCAAAACGGTAGTGGTGTGGATGCTGGAATACAAGAGGGATCAGTGCATTCAGAAGTGAGAAATGGGACTGTGCTCCTCGGTGGCAGCAATGGCTTAGTTCATTTGTCCCATGAGCTGCCCCCTTGTTCAGAGCCCCGGAGCAGCCTGGCACAGCACAGGCAGGGAGGTTGCGATCCAGACAGTCACACCCCACAGCCAGTGGATTTAATCCTGTGGTTTCAGCAGATTCTATGAAAAGGATAATTTTAAAGCTGTTGTAATGCACTTTGCTTTTCCAGGTATCTCAGTGAAATGTTTGCTGAGTTAGTTATCTGGGGGAGGGAGAGGGTGGGCAACTCCTGGGACTCCTACATGGGATGCGATGTGGGAGGTGCAGGATTACACTCTTGTGGTATCTTAGTCATAACTTTTGTTTCATTGCTGAAGAGGAGAGAGTTTGGGGTTTTGTTGTTGTGTTTTTTTTTCTTGCAAAACTGGTCTGTGTTTTGTCAGCTCTTTCTTGAAGAAACGTAATTTCAAAACCCCAGATCTGCAAACTTTTGGGATCCTGCTGGTCATTTTCGATCAATTGTCCTTTGGCTGTGAAGGGCTAAATTTTCAAGGTGTTGCAAGAAGAAAACTGGTTAAGCACAAAGAAACTCGCACCATGGCTATTGTAAATTAAATGTAAAGGAGATTTGGTGTTCTGGTTGTTGTTTTGCTGGATGCTGGGACTGACGGATTCTACAATGTAAGGAGCTGAGTAAGGGGGAATGAGCCATCACTGTTGGTTCCACTGGGCTCCCTGGCCTTGCTGAGCTAGTGAAACTGCACTGGACACTTGGTGCTTTCACTTGTTTTGGAAGCGGATTCTGTATATCTAAAATAAAATATTTAATTTCATCCCTTTAGTAGTAATCTCTCCAGATAAATAGCAGTTTGGGACTGGCTGTTGAGCCGTGACAGCAGTGGCTGGTAAAGAAGGGAAGTTCTTAGCTGAAACAAATCTGAGCATTGCAGGAGATCATTAAGCTGGTTAATTCTGATCTCAAAGTAACACCTTTTTAAACTTCCGGTAACAGAATTACTTAATACTTCAAATTCTAGACCATAGGTTTCTGGCTTTTTCCAGGAAGGGGAAAAACCAAACTTAATTAACTTACCACAAGAGGCAAAACTTGTGTCCAACCAATCTGGATGGTCTCTTGGCTCTGAATGAATCCACATTCTTTATTGACATTCAGACTGCAAAGTACAGCAAATACCTAGAAAGCAGTTCATTTTCATATGCTATTGCTAACGTAGCTGTTTGAATGCTGATTTACTCACCGCATGAGACCAGAATACAGATTTATGCTACAGGATTCATGCCATGTGTTTGAGAGGGCTTTTTGTATCTCTGTAAATTTTGTTTAGAAGAGGAGAGCAAACTTCTGATTGTAAAAGTACCTGAAGCTTAGGAATGTTTTTATAAAAGCCTAATTGTAATTTTTGCCATTTTTTTTAGGTTTAGGAAACGCCACACGTTACTGTTGCAATATCTGTGGTGTTATGGTAATGGAATTATTCTAAATTCATTTTAGCCATTTGTAAAGCAAGGTGCTCCAGGTGTGATGCATCTTCTGGATCTCGGGACAGGTGCTCTGGGTACAGCCGGGTGTCCCATGAAGCTGATGCAGTTCCTGCAATAGACAAAATTATGTATTTGTGCATTTCATTGTAAAACACAAGTCTCTAGACTTGGAGATCAC
This sequence comes from Streptopelia decaocto, assembly GCF_964273445.1. NCBI lineage: Eukaryota > Metazoa > Chordata > Aves > Columbiformes > Columbidae > Streptopelia > Streptopelia decaocto. Next base: position 5,189,384 of record NC_138659.1, on the reverse strand, counting down.
AGCTGGGGTGTCCATCTGCCCATGGCTTCTGAGGGTGTGGGCAATGGTGTAATGTGCGCCTGCAACCTTTTACTAGGAGAAAATTACTTGTTTGTTAAGGCTGCAATGCCTGACTGTGTGTATGCGCAAGGAACTTTTATTTGCACAGGAGTTGTTTTATGTTGCGAGAAGCTGATAGAAGAGAAGGGGTTAATGAAGCTTCTCTGCTCTCTCCAAAACAAAAGCTCTCCTCTCAGCCCTGGCTTTAGTTTTTAATTAGTTTGGATTACAGTTTGATTTAAAGCGGGCAAAGGGATGATGAGTTCATGTGATCTGAAGGTTTGAACCTTATGCTGCTATTTGTACTTTTTTGGTTAATAATGTATCCTTTGCTAGAAGGATGACTGGTGGGTTAACAGGATTTCTTCTCATAAAACATTTTTTAAGAAAAAAAGCACCTTTTTTGCACACTTCATACCAGCTTGAAGTTGCAGCAGCGCAGAATAAAGAGTGGTTTATTGTGAAATCCACTTCTGTTTAGGAAAGAATAAACTCAGTGCAATACCTAATTCAGTGGTGTTATGGTTTTTTTTTTCCTTCTTCCTCTAAACTATAGAAGCAGCATCATTTTATATGCTTCATATTGAAAATTCATTCAAATGCAGTCTGGATTTATTTATTTTTTACTATCTCATCAGTGAAATATACTTTTTTACATGAATGTATTTTATAGATATATAAAAAAGCAAGTTAAAAAGAATGTTCCTGAGGAATTGTTTTATTTGTTAGCACAACATATATGCTTTTAATGCAATTTAGATTGTATCTAGCGAAAATTGAGCTTGGAATTCTGAAGCTGGTGCTTGTTCTTGTAAATAATGCACACTTTAAGTCAACACTTTGCATCATTATCTTGAGCAATGGTTTAGCCTTGATATATTTCAAAGTGTATTAGATAATGTGCTGTATACATATATGGTTATTTATGGCTATAAACTTTCTGTTTAGATATTAATGTTAAAATAATATCAGGATATTTGCTGAAGATGTCTTCCTTGTTCTGCCCTTTAATCAAGACATGGTATTAATACTTGCATATAAGAAATGATACGCAGGTACTAGATTCTGTCAACTTTTAGTGAATTGGGTAAGCACTCTGTGACTTGAAGCTCTCTTCCTTCAAAATGGTATATTAAAGAACATGTAAGATAAATTTAAGAGGATATGTTTTCTAGCATGCAGTTTATTGTAGGTTGATTTTTGAGAAGACTAAATGTTTTTGTATTTAAAGGAAGCTGGTCCTGAAAATGTCGTAGCAAAGCAAATTACCTGATTGAAGAAGATGCGTTTGCTACTCCTTATTTCAGAAGTGGAGCTGTTTGTGCAGTTGTTCAGACAGACTGAGTTAGTGGTGTCTGGAGAGCGTGGCCTTTGTCCGAATGAAAATCCCACCCAGAGAAAGGACTTTTTTCTTTTTTAAATCGCAATGTTTTGGGAAAGGGCTTAAACATCTGTTCTGCTGTCTTTACTGTGATACTTCAGCTCAGTGTTTCCTTCTCTGTCCGTCCTCTCTGCACACGGATGATGCCTTATATTGCAAAAGGGCTTCCCACAGATGGAAGAAAGGGCTAGAACAAACCCCTCTTGCCAGCTTATTTTGCTAGGCATTATCTGTCTCTGTTGCATGGAGCTTATCTGTAAATGCAAATTTAGTAGTTATTGTTTCTTGAATTATACTTGGTTGTTAGTCATTGCCGAGGTTTGTAGTAGTGACATTTTGATAAAGTCACGGTGTGTGGATGTGTTCATCTACCTCCATGCGAAGAAACTTGTGTTCTTCTAAGTGTTTTTAAAGGACCTTTCTTAATTCAAAATACCATTGTGTAAAATGTTACTGTGAAGCTAGTTATTCTGTTTTCTTAATGTAATTCTACTCACAGCCTTAATTTCATTTCTTCCTGTAGTGAAATGGGTTGCTGACCGGTTACACCTGTAGTACCCTAGTGCTGAAAGGATGATGAGAGTTTGTAGTGTTTATCAAGAGGGTCTTTGTTTATCCTGGTAGGATGTTGCATTTTCGTTGCTAAAAATCCTCAAGAGCTAGGATTTACTCTGCAGCTTATTCTGGCAGCTGCAATGGGAGAAACTCCCCCTTTACTGTGGTGTTTTGGATTCTGTCCATCAGCCATTTCCAGATAGCTACTTGGGGAAAGCAGATACCTAACTTAGGATAATCCACAAATACTGGAGCATGCCGATTTGGAGGTAAAAGTCTTTGCTAGTGTGTATGCAGTATAACTGGAACCTTGCCTTGTAATTTCATAGATTGATTGCTTGCATGTGTTGGCCAAGCCTGCAGTTCACCTTTACTCATCTCATCTGACTGTCATAACCCCTTGTCCATGGTGAAGCTGTGCAGATACACCATCCCTCAGGGGATGGTGAGGTGTAATAGGACAGGGCTGATGTACAGGCTGATTGACCCATGCTTTCCTCTCCGTAGCTGCACTGTGATGTTCAGGATAGAGCAAAAACATGTTTAAATTTCTGAACCAAGACTTGCCTTAATGATGTAGCACATACTTTAAAGCTTTTTGAGCCTGGGAGCGTGCAGGTGTTTCAAGAACCGCTAAGGTTACTTTGCATGGCCAAACTATTCTTTATAAGTGAGACCAAGGAAATGTAGCTCATAGAATCAGTCTTCTGAGGCTGTCCAAGCAGGCCTCTGTTTCTCTAGGTAATGTTCTAGGAGGTATCTGCAAAGAGTTTGATGTGAAAAGGAGCTAAATTTAGTTATAAACTTGCCAGGTGCTAAAATAAAAGCAATGATCCGAGGAAGTGTTTTCTTAATCTAGTATGTGGGGATTAATTATTCTTTTAAGTTTTGTATGTTCTGGCTGTTTGCTGGGTATGCTGTGAGCTGAGTAAAGTGGGGCCAATCTGTTCACACCAAATATTTGTCTGCACTCTTCCTGTACCTTTATTTTGCATGTATGTAGGTGTTTGACTGATAGAAAGGAAAACAGTTGGTAAACAGTTTAGTCAAAAAAGCTTATTTATAAGATTTTAATATGCATCTAAGAAGGAACCTCTGGCATGGCATAGAATAATGAAGTTTACACAGGCACAGTTTCAATTACTATTTTGGATGAATGCTTATTGGTGATAGAAAGAGCCGATTCAGCTAAAGCGCTAGGGCTGGTGCTGCTAAAGGACGTGAGATGTTCTGCTGTTTCCATAATGCAGAATAATCTGCTTCATTGCTAGAAATCTCTGTTCACTATTTGTTTTCCCTCTGGAGCTTTGTGCGTGAGGAAACTGGAGGAATTATTCTCAGCTGATCGTGTCTTACCTCTGTGTTGCCCGGTGAATCCTGCTATCCTGTTGTCACCTGTATAGTTATGAAGATGTATGAGACCCCAGCCTCCATGTAATACAGCTCTGGGCAGTGCTGGATTTTCGCTCGAGTTGCTTTGCACACCAACGCCAACATGTCAGATGCAGTTTACGCTGTTTGAATGAACATCAGCCCTCTAGCAGGAACTTTTAAAGACATTACTCAATAAAATACAGTGCAGAGTTGAGATAGCAAAGATAATCCTCCGTTTGCCTGTAAAACAGGTGTATGTTATATGCAACAGGATGGCACTGAAGAGATGATTTTTGAGGCCTATGGTTGGGAGGGGAAGAAATTTCCATCGTAGAACGTGTGCTGGGTTTCATTGTCTTGGGCTAGAACTGAGCTGAAATTACTCTGTGCTTTGTGGGGTGGGATCTGCTCTGGTCCCTGAGACTGCACTGCCAGTTTTACAGCTCAAATACTGATTCCTCGCACACCTTTTGACTTCTGTAAGCTTTGAAGAAACAGACTGTAGAAGTGTAATTTCTCTTCAGTTGTCCTCGAGCTAACCCAGCCCCCTGGTTAATTCGCTGTGTGCTGTAACATTAAGCCTCGTAAAAACCCAGTGTGCCGAGCTCTAAACCTGCATTTGCTAACAGCCCTAAAAGTCAAATCAATAATTTGCAGATCTGTAGCTCCTTATCCAGAAGGAAACGCCGTGCTGGTGCCACATGCCTCGCGGGCTGGAGAGGGGAGCGTGGCTGGGCAGCACTGCTTCCCTGCCCAATGTTGTGACCTGGGCTTCTGTAAGGTGGTTTTCCCCATCATTGCAGGGAATGATGATGTGTTTTTCCTAATGACGAGCGTCTGGCAGAAATCTTGGCCAACCCTTTTGATAGGGGTTGTTCGGCTTTGTCGGGTAGAGGAGGATGGTTCAGGCTGTGTTTGGGGGCAGCTTGGAGCTGTGCAAGGCTCACGCAGGAAATTCATGAGAGATTTAATTGCACAGACGTATTAGGAAATGAAAAACTTGCCAGTGCTGGGGAGGGAGAGCTGCCCCCTTGCACAGGGCCCTAATGGACACTCTTTTTGGACACAACCAGAAGTTCCATATAAAAGCAGAACCATGGAGAGGTGGTTTCTTGCATTGGCCTGTATGTGCATAGCAGAGCATGCCTGTGAAGGGTGGTACACAGAGGGATCTGAGGTTAATGGATGGTATGGATTTATGGATAATTTTGGTTGCACTGGCTGGTTTCTGAGTTCAAACCTCTTGCCGTTAAAAAGACACTCTTTTCCATTTAGCTTGAGACACGTGTACTGTGTGGCCGAGCAGCAGGTGACAATGCATCATCAGCTCATAGACCATCAGTCAAAAAAGAGATAGTGCTTACATCATTAGATGTGAGATCATTGCAGAACAAAATTGATGGAGGAAATTAATTATGTAGCTTTCATATTAATCCAAATATATCTGGCTGTGATGATGAATCTACTAGCACACGTCTAAATTTTTTCCTCCAGTGAGGTAAAAGATCATATGTTAAAAAGTCTTTTGGAGTGTTTTTAAATTCTGTTGCCTTGACCACTGAGGTATGGTGAGCTGTTCATGCAGCTATGTTTGGGGAGGTTTGTGTTTTTGCCACTGTTAGTAAGTCACTTGTTAGTGTTGCTATGAGGCTGCCTCTTACTGGGTGGTTGTGTGATGTCTGGAGGCTTTTGATTTAAACTTAATGCAGACAAGTGAAGAAGTGGTGAAATATTTACCAGAAAAAGAAACAATTCATATTTTTGTTGTAAAGTTATTTCCATTTGAACTTTCCACAAACTCAGAGTGATGGTAAGAAGCACTGCAGGACATAGACAAGCTTTGTGTGGTGACTGGGAGAGTCTGAGCTTCAGCATCTTCAGGTTGTGCAGCTTCAGCTTCTTCAGGCTGGCTGACAAATGTGGGGGTAAGGCAGTGAGATGGAAGTCTGCAACAGAGCCTGTTTTCTTATCCTTAAGTTTAGTTTCCATGTGTCTAACCATTTTACTTTTCTCCGTGTAATCGAGCACTGTAGAGACGTGGAAACCCATCAGGTGCCCTGTGGTGGAAACTGCATTTAACAGTCTTCTGTAGTATGAAAGAAAGAGATTTGAGCACAGTTTAGAATTCTTCTCAGCAAAGTAGATGACAGGAGCTGGTAAGTGCATGAAGGAATGACACCTTTAGCAAGTGCCTGTAATGTGTACACAGCGTGCACGTAGGCAGAGGGGGAAAAAAGTCCCCGATTTTATGATCAGCTTATTTCCGTGATATTTTAAGAGGATATAGACCTAACAGTGTGTGAAAAATAATGTACCTGTTTATTCATTTTGGAATTTAAGGTCTGAGAGACAGGCACGTATGATCTAAATGTGTTCGCAAAAGTCAGCAATACAAAGACACATTTTCTTTAGGTGTGGAACATAACAGATTTATTTCAGTATTTACTCCTGCGTTGGTAGATACTGCAGAAGCTTTAGGCGTGTTCTGGGTCTCTGGGGTGTCCAGAATCAGACCTAATTCGTTTAGAGGCACCGTTCTTTTTAAAGGACTGACACCTGAAATCGGTAGTTTACATACACACACAGCTTTCACGCTGTTCAGAAAGCCCAGGCAAGGCTGTCCATCGTTTCTCGGTGTTTTAAAGCCTCTGGCAATAGCCATTAGGAAAAATGCGTACTAAAAGGCATAACTGTGGGGAATGGATTATACAAAACACCTTTCTGTGCCAGTACTCTGGAGAACTATTGATAGATACAGAAAACATGGACGTTTAGCTGGTGTTAGCAAATGTGTCTAAACGCTGTGCCGATAGAATGAGCTGTTTAAGGAGAAAAGTTGCTGCTGTTTGTAAATTCAGGTGAATGCAAAAGGAAAGTGCCTTAGGATAGCTGTGACAGAACGATGCTTTCGAGTGTACTGACACTGATGACCACCTTGTTCCCTCTGTATATAGTGACCAGGAGAGTGGGGACTTTTCTCCTGAAAAATTGCAATTTCCCAGTCTTCACCCAGCAAAGAGAAAAAAAAACCAAACAAACCTTAAGTCATTTTATCACAGAATCTCAGAATGTCAGGGATTGGAAGGGACCTGGAAAGCTCATCCAGTGCAATCCCCCCATGGAGCAGGAACACCCAGATGAGGTTACACAGGAAGGTGTCCAGGCGGGTTGGAATGTCTGCAGAGAAGGAGACTCCACAACCCCCCTGGGCAGCCTGGGCCAGGCTCTGCCACCCTCACTGGGAAGAAGTTTCTTCTCAAATTTAAGTGGAACCTTTTGTGTTTCTGTTTGTACCCATTACCCGTTGTCCTATCATTGTTTGTCACCGAGAAGAGCCTGGCTCCATCCTCCTGACACTCACCCTTTAGATATCTGTAAACATTAATGAGGTCACCCCTCAGTCTCCTCCAGCTCCAGAGCCCCAGCTCCCTCAGCCTTTCCTCACACGGGAGATGCTCCACTCCCTTCAGCATCTTGGTGGCTGCGCTGGACTCTCTCCAGCAGTTCCCTGTCCTGCTGGAACTGAGGGGCCACAACTGGACACAATATTCCAGGTGTGGTCTCCCCAGGGCAGAGCAGAGGGGCAGGAGAACCTCTCTCGACCTACTGACCACCCCCTTCTAATCCACCCCAGGTACCATTGGCCTTCCTGGCCACAAGGGCCCAGTGCTGGCTCATGGTCACCCTGCTGTCCACCAGGATGCCTCGTTGTTGTTTTTGTGTGGAGCATACTGTGCTATGAGCCTGGAGAGGACCCCACCCTTCTTGGCCAGTGCTGAATCTGTCTCATTCAATTAAAGGGAGACCAAAAAAGAAATAAAGTGTGGGAGATGCCTGTAAAGACATGTTGGGAGATTGTGCTTGGATGCTGAGCTGCTGCATCTCCGGGTTGTGGGCAGCGCTGGCTCCTGCGGTGGTAGCTGGAGAAAGGGATATTTTGGCCAGAGCCTGCCCTTGCTCCAGCAGCGTGAGGTCGTAATAATGAACTCAGGGGAAAGGCGCTCGGAGTGAAAGTGACCTTGTGAACCTTAATTGCCGGCTCGTTTTCATCGGCTCTGATGTTCCCCGAAGGCTCTGTGGCTGGGGACTGTTTGTAGAGGCATCCTGTGGGAGGGTCCTAACCTTTGTTTCCATAATTTGGGTATCAGGCTCATATATAATAAAATATTCCTGGCCATCCTGCAGTTTTGCATCTTTTTCCTTCCTTCTCCTCTTGGATTATGCTCACTGCTCTGACACACACTTCAATAGCAAATCTTGCTCTGTCTGGGCACGCTCATTAGGAAAATGTTGATGGTGGAGTTAATTGGAAAAATATTCTATGTTCTAGACTAAGTCAAGTAAATTAAGGCTTCATTCTTTGTACCAACCCATGGGATACTGTTGCATCTCTGAATTTCTTAATTTGCATGTTTTGTATGTGTTTTTTTCTCATTATGTTCATTTTTGTGAGAAGAAATGCTGTGTTGTTGAAAGACAAAGTAAATTAAGTAAACTTGTTAGTAAAATGGTCATCACAGAATGTATCAGTTATATGCACTAATGAATACCAAACCAGAAATAAATTGCTTGCTCTTTGTACTAGTTTTTCTTCTTCTTGGAAAAGTAAAATTGCAGACTGCCTTCCTTACTTCTTTACACCTTGTTTGCCTTCAATAAAGCTCAAAGCAAGATGTGATTTCTCTTCCTGTTCTGGTGGAGGCTTGGGAAGCTGTTTCTAGACAGGTTTGCCAGGCTCTGTTTTCGGGGGGGTGTCCACTGGCCCCTTATCAGCAGCAGAGACCTTGACGGGCCGGGGAGCCATGAGGAGGTGGCGCCGGCAGCAGCGGCTGCGCCTCTGCCAGCGCTCGCAGCTGATCAATTCATTACTCTGCTGAGTGCTTAGAGAGAATACCCTTGTGGCTGTTCAGCGTGGCTCCAAAACAAAACCATATTTTGCTCATTTAATAATTGAAAATACATTATTATGTAAAGTTTCATTGGTACTTTACGGTGCTAGAAAAGCTATTGTTTATTGGGCTTTAACCTCATATTTAAGTCTCTTCTGCAGTCTGAAGATGTTGCTTGAAACCCAAGTGATTGTAATGACTCTGACCAACTTTATTTCTTTTTTTTTTGTTAAGAATCAATTATAAATCTTGGTCTAAATATGTTCTGTGCTCCCTCTGCTGGCTCAGCGGCAATGATTAACGCTTTGCCTGCCCTCCCCGTGGGGAGCAGTGATGGACGTGTGCCCACAAAGTACAAACACAGGAGCGTCATTAAAATTGCAGCAGGAGAGACCTCGGTGCCTCAGAAAGGAAAAGGTGGTTTGGGCCAGGAAACCCATTTTGTATTCAGTGGTCGCATAAGGTTTTACTAACAGAGATAGAGCTATAATTTGAAAATAGTATGTCAGTAAAAAGGTGGCATCTTTTAAAGGTAGCTAGCTTTTTCAAGAAAGTAAAATAGGAAGCGGGTGATATTGACAGGAAAATAACATTTTAGTAGTAAACTTGGGGAAGCTGAAGTTTGTAGCAGGGTAAAATCAGGCTCTTTACATACAATAAAAGAACAGAGGGAATTAAATGCATTTTGGGTATAATTTGATGCCTACAGTTTCTTTTACCTTGGAAACCAATGAATATGTGTTAAATGTATCTTGGCATATGAAAAAGATGTAATGACTTGTGCTAACAAGATAAAGGGGAAGGCAGCACTTAATTTCCTAGGTAATACACAAAATAAAAATGATTTGCATGCCTTCAAATGATTATGCAGAACCTTGTTAAATATTGTACAACACAAACAAAGAACAAATGAGTTATCCAGATAGGATGCGTTACTGTGACTGCAGAATGTCCACAGAGGGGCACGAGGTGCAGGACACGTTCTCCACTGGCACTCAAGTGTTCTGGTAATCATTGCTGGCAAGGCAATGCACTGAGAAACACAACAATGTCAAGAACATAAAACAGTGATGAAATGCCTGTGTGATATTTCATGGTTACACGGTGGTGTTTTGATTAAGGATGAGCTTGTTCTCTGAATTTAATTGTCTCAGTTGCTCTTGTCTATATGTTTACCCCTGATGGCTGCATAAGGTACAACCCAGTGGTGACGCTTACAGCCCTGCTGCTGTTTTCTTCTAGGGACTCTCCTACTAACTGGACATTTTCTGCTGGTGTTTTAGAGGCAAACTAGACTCTTTGAGTTTCCAGAGGGCATTTGGTTTCTCTCTAGACTGCTGTAATGAGTAATGGCCCTAGCAGCAATAGCGAGTAGTGCTGTGTATATTGACTGGCGCGGTGCTGTAATGAAGCGTGGAGAGGAGCTTTGTGCCCAGCTCCCTCCTTTCAGGTTGTCAGTCACTGCTACATCATGGTTGAAACGGTTTATTGGCTATGACTGCCAAATTTTACACAGGTGCCAGATTAATTTTGATATATTGTACTTGTAGCAGTGACTCTGGACATTTGCGATGTCTCTGCTGGAAGACTGTCAATGGAACTGTATAAGCAGTTGGCTAACATATCATGGTGCTGTAAATAATTTCCTTTAGTATTTTCAAAACATCTCAAACAAGAAATATATTAAACAGAAACAGAGAGCAGTTCCTACTGTAAGCTAGGCTTCAGATTGCCTTTTAGATGGGTAGGGGCTGTGTGAAGTGTTGCTTTGCTGCTGTTCTGCGCCCCGGTATGACAAGTCCGCTGTGCTCTGGGTGAGATGGGTTTTCACATCTCTTGCTGCTGCTTTTGCTGGGGTTGTTGTCTCCACTAAACCTCTTTGCAGTCAAGCATTGAGATGCAGATGCTTTTTCTTTGGGAGGTTTGGATTTTGTCATTTTCAGCTTGCTTACATATCCCCACGATGTACAAGTGCTTCCCTCAACGGTTCTACCTGGCAAATGTGTTTTCCTCCTCCTCCACCTCACTCTGCTCATGTTGGTTAGAGGAGACTGGTTTGATAGGTTTGAGAAACATGACTTTGGGGAGGTGGTTTGGCTGCTGTGCTACAGTCAGGTCACCACCACGTATTGGGTACTAGAAAGAGTGTTGTAAGGTGAATCTGGATTAAAGTGGAGTCATGCCATCAAGGCAACCATGGGTGAGTTAGTTCGGGGTGGCATAGTTTGGGTTGAAATTCCAAGGAGTTAACTTCGGCAGTGCCAGTTACCTGCAGTTCCTGGAAAAGATTGCTCAGAGCAGCATGGGGACCTGGAATCCTGGCACCCATCTCTAGTCCTGGACTATTGACTTCCTTGCTTAAGAAGGAATGTAGCAAGCAATTCCGATTCCTAATGTTACTCCCTTTTTTTGAATGGTCACACTTTTATTCTCTTATCTCTCAAAGTGAAGAAAAGCCTTTGAGGTCACTGTCTCTGGACTTCCCAAGTGAGAGATCCTGCTTTCTCCTAAGAGCTGTATCTTGCTTTCTGCAACTGGTACATCACGATCAAACTTAATGACTAGTTAGACCTCTGGATTTCAAGTCATTCACATGGTTTCTTCTGCTATTGCTGTTGTCTCGCCTGACATGCACTTGTATTCCTTAATTATTCATCTTTTGGTATGCTTCTAGAATACAGATGCTTTTTTTTGTGCTGGAGTAATTTTGGGTGGTGGTGGGGGAAGCCCCAACCCCAATTTTCCAGTTACTATTAATCATGTTCAAAAGCTGTTCTTTACAGGTGGGCTTGAAAAATGGCTTCCATTAATGCTGTGTGATGTTTAAAGCAATCGCTACTGACCATACAAATCACATTAGTTATTTTACTAGCTTGCTTCTTGCCTACTTTTCTGTGATTTTATAGCAAGGCATATTGATGAATCTTGCTTTTCAATAACAGCCTTCCAAGAATTACACTATTACTGGAAACCGATGCAGCTTTGCTTTCTTATTTTGTAATCATATTCCAGTCCACACTGGGAGCTTGTTTTATCACATACATCCTTGCTCTCCTTGGTGAGGTAGTTTGTTTTGTTAAACTTGTGAAGATTTCTAATAAGTTGCAGAATAATTTTACAGAAACTCTGCTAGTTTTATTTTTGTACAGAGTTTTGTAACTTGGCAGTAAGTAGCTGTATTGCACAGGTGATGAGGCAACACATGGTGGGAGCAATCTGGGGACGGGGTGACCTTACAGGTTTCTTCTACCTCTGACTTTGGGGATTTTTTTAATCATAACACATCGCCAAGAAAATTCAAGTCACAAAAACCCCCCCATTCTGGAAATAGTAATTCTTCACTTTTTATTACTATAGCTTTATGGTTTGCTCTTAGGCAAAAATAAGCGAAAGAACAGAGTGCTGAACATGTAATTCTCATGCAGCCTGTCTTTGGGACAGTGCAACTACCAATCCCAGTGTTATTTGTAGGCTTTTTACAACTGAAACGTATGGCTTTGGTAATATTCCTGTCTGTTTGTGAAGTATCTTTATTTTTTTACTGTGGGTCCTGATCTCAGCTGGAGGTTTTGATGTTGTTTCCATGCTAATAATCTCAACACTCTGAAGCAATTTTTCAGCCTTCCTCTGGGAAAGTGTTTTGGATGAAACCAAAGGTGGTACTTGGGGTTAATCAACACAAGATATTTACATAGTATTTGGAAGGTGATCTGACCTCTCCAGGTGTAGTAGATGGAAACGGGGTTCTGGATATATCTAGTAGCGACCGCTTTCAGTTGAATGACTAGGATTCTCTTGTCGCATCAATAGCAGTTACTATATACAGCTAAAAGATTACAAAGCTTGTAAGAACAAAAAGCTCAGCCTCTGTTACCCTTTACGGGGGCTGCCTTCGTGTCAAGACAAGTTTCATGCAGGGATAATGCACGAGGTGTCATAAATGACTGTTTTTGGAAGAGTCTCTGAGATGATGATCACGTCTGGGCGCAGTTGATTTGAGGTGGAAGCAGAGTAAAGCCACTGCGACAGTGGCTGTCTGGTACTCGATTTTACAGCAATAAACCCCCCATCACTGTCATATTCAACTTCTATAATGAGAATGACGTGAAAATTACGGAGATAAGGATTCCTTCTCTATTCTTTTTCCCTTTGTAAAAGAAACAGCTCAAGGTTTAACGTGGCACAGTGACTGCTTAAAGACAGTGGTGAAGAGCAGACATGCTACCAATAAAAAAGGCTTTTTGGGGGAAGGGAAAAGCCAATATTGTCAAACCAAAGAAGATTACTAGAAGTAAAAAGACACTCAGAGGAAGCCATCATAAAACAAGGAAACTAGAAAAGGGCATGAATTCTGGAAAGGTGAATGTAAGAACGAAATAAGAAAGTCTGCTTCCAAGATTGAAGATCCATTTATTAACAACTGTAAGTAAAAGCTGCTAATAAAACCTTTTCCAAATAGATTGGCTTCCAGGTGTAAAAAAAAGCATTTGAGAAAGACAGAAATGCAAATGTAGAAGTTAAACTATTTCTTTTCATGCGAGAGGACTGCAGGGTGAGTTGTGTATGTTGGAGCCTTTTTCTTCCAGAAGACTCTTCTGAGGAACTGTCTCAAATTGAAGTGTCACTGGAATAGCATTTATAATTAATTGGTGAAGGGAACTGTAGCAAATCATCAGGACCAGATGGTATTAAATCAAGATTTCTAAAAGCATTTGAATGTGAACTTGATGAGCTGCTGACTCTGGTGTGTAACCTATTACTTAAGTCGGCCTCGATGCTGAAGAATAGAAGATTACAAATGTGATGCCAGGATTTTTTTCTTTCTTCTTTTTTCTTTCAGAACCTGGTGAGTGTTGCGAGGAGCTGCAGACAGTAAATGTACAGGGCATATTGATAGAAACTGTAATAAAGAGTAGACTTAATGAAAACACGGGGAAGAGTCAATATTAGCTCTTGGAGAGGAAAGTTGTTTGAAGGAGGATGCGGGCGCGGGCTGGCACGGCAGCAGTAGCTTTCCAGGAAGGTTGTGAGAAGGTCCATCTGTGTTTCAAAGCTCCCAAGTAGAGCCTCTGCTTGACCGGTCACAGCTGAGCAATGGGCTCTGTGCAGCTGAATATGGGAAAAGGGGAGGAAAAATCATTACATATGATTTCCTGTGGTTTCATGACTCCTGTACTGCCAGTGGGGTTCCCAGCCCCAGGGGATTGAATCTGCCAGCGGGAATACTTTAAATCTCATCACAGAGCAGTCAAATGTTCAAGCGGAGTGAACTAAAGGAGGGTGAGTGGTTGGTGCCCATTAAATCCCAAGCTTTACTTATCACCTGCAACATGGTAGATCCCTAGTTGACAGCTTTAAAAAACTGGTAACAAAGGGATTTTTGGATACTACTACTGTTTTTACGCTTCTCAAAATACCTTCTGTGGGGCACGATGAGAACAGGAGCCTTCGCTGGGCTTTTGGATCTGGTGTGGCCACCGGGTGTTTTTGGCTGGTTGACGCTGGTAATAACTCAGTTACTACAGCAGCGATAGGGAGAGGCGTGGTGGGCTGTACTTCTGTGGCATGCAGATGTATAAATACCTATTTTCTTCGTAGGGGAGGAAAAGTGAACATATGGGTTCCCCTCTGGGTATTGTAGTCTAACTTCAGGTTCTACAGCGTTTGAGGTTATTTGAATAGAAATATTTAAAGGAAAGAATAGAAGGCTTTCAGAACATGGGAGTCTTGTGCATTATGACAAGATAATGAACATTCAGCTTGTTCAAATGATTCTTTGTTTCTGCCACCTTCATCGTGTTGAAACTAAAAATGTTAAGAGACTGCAGAGAGGAGAAGAAACAAAGATATTATGCTGGAGATCAAGAATCCAGATTCCCAAGGTTACCTATTGTCTTGATGTGAGGAAGGGAAAATGAGTTTGAACCGCTTGTCCAAAATCTGTTCTGATGTTCTGGCAATAGCTGTCTATTTAGTGCTGTATTTTAGACATCTGATGTCTTGACTTCTCTCCCTCGCTTCCCATTACGATTGAAATTTTGCTTTTGATAATCACGGCACCGGCCACACAGCAGCTCCTTGGGATGCGTGTGCTGTTCTGTGCATGGCAGGGATGTTCTGCACGTTGTTATGGGGGTGCTGCAAATGCTGGAGTGTTTATTACCATTCAGCAGCGCTTTCGTTTGAGGTTTGCGATGGAATTTGCCGGCTCCTACAGGACTATTCTTACTCAGTATTTCTGGCAGTGTGTATTTGCTTTTGTTACAAGAAAAACTCTGGGAAAGCAGCAGCTTGTTTACTAAATGAAAAGTGTTTCATCACAGTGTCTGCAGCTTATAGAGGCTTCGGGGGCTGAATGCGTGCAGTCTGTGTACGAAGCACCCTCACCATGAATGGTCTATGTCACCCCAGGTTGTGGGTTTTTCTCTCCATTTTCTGCCTCCTGACTCCACCTTTTCTGTTCTTTATAGGGCTCGCTCGGCCTGGGATATCTGCTGGATTAAAAAAAATCATGAATGTGTTGTTCAATAAATAGCAATTAATGTAGATTATTCATTTTCGTGTTGATACGCAGTGTAAGGACTTCACTAACTTTGTACTGGCAATGCATAATTTTTGGACAGAGGATAATTAGATGCATCTTTTGCTCATTTCACATTGAGACACAAAAGACTTAATAGCTCGATTTAAAGGGTTTGCTTTTCCTTTTCATCAGTGGAACTTCAAGTAGGGTTATTTCTGAAAAGGAAGAGAACTTGCACTACTTCCAATTAGGAAAAGAGAACTGGAAATAATTTTTATATGTATATCATATCTATGTATAGTGTGTGTGTCTACTAGAATTAATAAAGTGATGTTTACATAACAGTCACTTCATTTCTGGAATTTGCTTCAAGAAATATTCATTTTTTTTATATCCAGCCTCAAAACCCCCAACCCAATAAAAATATAATATGATTGCCAACAGTAGCAAATACGCAGCATAGGATACTTTTAACCAGCTCTGATTTATTTAGAATATAGAACTGCTTGTTTGAGGAGTCAGGAGCCTGTTCCTCCAACTGTACCAGGGTCTGATGTTTTGCTGCTAGTTTTATGTGCCTTTTCCTCGGTTTTAAGTGTGGGGTGCACCAGTGGTTTGCCAGCTGTGGCTTTGGCCACCACAGCAGGGTTTGTACACATGCGGGAGGCCATTGCCTGTCCTCGGCTTAAGTGTGACTTACTAGATTTCAGTCCTTTATAAATCTTTTAAACCCACTTTAATTCCTGTTAGGAGTTGCGGAGGCTTGTGGGGGCTAAATAACTCTTGTTTTACTAGAGGGATGCTGTTAGGTTTATTATCTTATTATCAGAAGCAAAAAAAAAAATGAAAAGCAGTGGATTGTGGAATCCACATGTGCTAAATCTACCACCCAGGCTGCCCTGGTGATTCTCAGCTGTTGGTGTGCGAGTTTTCTTGTGCAAGGGATCTATTAATATTTGGTTGCATTATCTAGGAGTCGTTAAAGGAGCATGAGTAAGGAAATGTGATTGTAATGGTTAGTTCTCAATCACTTATTTGCTGGAGCACTTGCCTCTGGTGTTAGGTTGATCTAAGGTAAGTCTCCCCATTGGACATAAAAATTTGTTTGTAAATTAAAACCAAAATAATTTTTACATGAAGTAAAACGCATCATTCCTTGAGCCCCCATCTTCATGTTATTGAAGTGCCTATAGTGATACTCAGATTGAAAAATCCTGTTTCTTTTTATGAACCTTCTTTTAAAATGAAACCACTGTCTGAGCAGTGCTTTCAGTGATATTTTATGAAGAGAACAGAGAGAACTCTGCGCTCGCCTGCTCCCCGGTTCCTTCACTAGTTGTCCTTCCTTCCTTACCGGTACCAATTCTTTTTCACTCAGGTATGTGCTGAAGAATTTGCTTTTAAAGAGAAAAGCAATGCCAATGCCACTTCAGATTTTTCCCCGTGTTTTTTCCCCTGGTATGAATACACACCACGTCCAGTCCACTGCTATTGCAGGCAATTGCATCCGAGCCCTCCTTGTAATCTGATCAACTACCACTTCAGAAAGAATATTTCTTTTTGGTGGCTGTTGCTAGATGGCCAAACCGTTCACATTAAAAAAAATTCCAGTTCTAGCTTAAATTTGTTTAGGGATCGCTTGTCTGCAGGGACTTGTTTAGAAGGAGTATTTTGTGAATATGAGTGACCAGGTCTGCCTGTGAGGCTGTTCTGAGCCTCTGTGTAAAACAAGCAGCAAAAGTGCTTCTCTGAGGCTTTTCTCAGAGTTATGCCACTTATCTGTCCTCCATCTAATGCACCATTGTTTTTCTTTCTTAATTCTACCTGATTGTATCAGAAATTCCTTTTGTTTTCTCCTCAGTTGTGCACGTGGTACCTGAGTATTTGGGTCTGTATTTTTTTAGCTGTCTGTAAAATTACCCTGTTCTTGGTGTATGACAGATGTGTTCCTCTATGCTGACAAGCAGCAAACTTGATTAGTGTTTTCCTTTTGCCTTCAAGTCACTTTTATTTATATATATACATATATATAATTATAATATATATGTCTCAAGATAAACCATTGGGGAAAAAAAAATCTATCAGTAACCACCACGGCCTCATTTTTCTTGCTCCTATTTGACCTTTCGACTTTAGCCCCTTTCCTTATTTATTTTAGGATACTTATATTGCTTTTTATTTTCTCCCACTAAATTGGTTATTTCCTACCTAACATCGCAGCGTTGTTCTCTGATAGCCAGATAAATGAGACCTACCGCATTATGTTTAGAGAAATCTTGTGTTTTATTTGCAAAACATATTGGGAAAATGTGGCACGAGTTGTTGCTGGTTAACCCAAGTTGTGTCTCATCCTGTCTTCTTTTTTTTCTCTCTTTTCCTTCAGGTCTCTAATTATCTGTCTTTTGAAATGTTTTAGAACATTTCATTACTCCCGAGATTAAATCAGCCAACATTTAGATAACAAAATTAATTTTCCCCCTTTTTTTAAACAGACATTTGCATTTGCTATTCTGTAATCCTCTGGTACCAGTCTAGCTTGATATATTTGCTGTCAGACCTGCAGTAGTCACACCCCATGCGAATGTTTTTAAGCCCTTTATTTGGGTGCCCGCGCTCAGTGCACTGAATGCGGTAGAGCTGGGCATCCTTTGGCTGCAGTGGTTGCCGTGTCCATCCTGGCTATTCCCACCTTCATCCCACCCGTCCCGCTGCTGTTCCCCTCGCTGAAGACTGAGCCAAACTCTCCAGATAGTTTAGAATAATTCATCCCTTCATCCAACAATCTCGTTTTCTCCAATTTGTTTATAGGGCGTGAGAGCCTTTTTAAAAACTCAGTTACCATGGTGCAAAAGGAACTGGAACTTTGGTGATTGTTTTGCTCGTACGCTGCTTATTCTTTACTCATCAGTCCTTTTCTCCATTTATTTTAAGCATGTTGCTTGTTCCTCCAGTCTTTGTGGAACAGCTCTATTTGCAGCGAGGTGTGGATCCCTTCTTTCAACAAGTTTTCGTCTGGTAATTAGGATCTGCATTCCAGATAGCTTTTACAGCTTTGTGCTAAAGAAACGCCAAGTTTTCCTTTAACAGAAAAGTGACTGAGTAAATTTGCCTTTCATGTACGTACATGTGCATACATGACTACATGTACAAAATCACGCATGCTGCAGAAGACTAAAATAAAAACGCTTTAGTCCGAATGTGCTACAATTAAATAAAAAATGACTTTAGGACAGAGGACATTTATAATCAACCTCTGGAGTTCATTAGTGTTGCTTGGCTGCTTAAAGTTACCTTTCTCATGGTTGTGCAAATCCTCGACTAGCAGGAGGACATTGACTTCTTAAGAATATGAACTGTAGGTTTAATTAGTTGGAAGCAATGAGCTTACATGACAGAGGAGCAGTTCTCAGGATGTTCCTTGGTAAGTTAATATACTGCAGATTGAACTTTGAAGCACGGCTCCACAGAAAGCCTCCAGTGAAAATGCGTTCCTAATTGCCAACAGCACTGGTTAACAGGTTGTCTAAGCAATTTAATGGCCCAACTGCAGAATAGCTTTTAATACATTCTTGTCGCCCCATGTGAATAAATTGATATACTGATTAAGATAAAGCTCCCTCATTATTCAAATATTGATAGTAACTTTTTTTTTGTATGTTATCTTTCTATTTTAATATCCTTTTGTACGGCTGTGCATATTCATATTCACATTCACGGCCACTCAGTGGGAATAAAGGACCTCGAGAAGTTCTGCTTTTTTCCCAGCCAGGGACGTAGATATTTGGTAACTTCAGATGAGCGAGCGATAAGAGGTTATGTTATTTTCATGAAGAGTGAAGACTCCATAAATTAGGATTAGTTGGAAGCAATGCATACCTTGCCAGCAGGCTTTCCAGACGGTGGTGTAATCAGCATTATTTGGCTGGGTTCCATATTACATAGATTTTGCGCAGAAACTTGGGTTCAGTGTATTACAAATGATGTTTTTTTTGAAGGATAAGCATTAAGTAATAAAAAAATACCAGGACAGAGATTGTAATCAGTCTTTACAGCTGCAAGTCTTGATGGTTATTGAGTAAATTGTGGGGGGGTGTTTTTTTTTTGGTCTTTCCACCTGTGATATTGCAGCGTCAAGGTTTGTTGTCACTGGTGGTGGTGACCTTACTTGTCCTGGAGAAAGGTTCTGTGCTGCAGCGTCAGCCTTGGACAAGCTTTCAGCTTGGATTTATGGGTTTTGGTTCCTTCCATCCCCCGTTGTGACATGTGGCAAATGCCATTACTAGACCTTAAACAGAATGTGTTTTACACGGGAAGAACAGATCAGTCACGGTGAAGTGTGGCTTTCAGGAAGATGAATGTGGTCATGGAAAACAACTTTAACTTGTGGTTCGGTTTGTTTGTTTATTTATTGGGATCCAGTTACATGCTTTGTGTGTTACAAGTTATATTGTCGAGTGTCTCACCAAACATATGAAATTCAGTATTTAATACTTTAGTTTTATTATCCAAAATGGAAGACCTGGTGGTTGGTGGTGGTAAGAAACAATTGAGCATTGCAAATTGAATCTGCACATTTAACATACAGATTTAAATCTGCAAAGGTGGAATATGAAATGTGGGCAAGGGTGTTCGTAGAAACCTGTGATTCCTTAGATTGCTTCAGTAAAGAGACAAATGGCGTTTATTTAAGGTAACTGGAAACCTTGGTGACTGTAATTCTTGTTGAAAATGCAGTGAAAATGAGTGGTTCCCCCTTCTAGGGTCGATGGACCTTATCTACCTTTAATTAAGGACCTTTGTGTTTTGGCTATATGGGAATAGCTGAGCAAACCAAGAGGACTCCAAGGAGTTATGTGAATTCTTGCAGCTTGATCACTCGCAATGATTCCTTTTCAGTTCTAAAAAATGGCAAGAATGCAGACAACTTATTATTCCTCTGCCACAAATTAATAATGTTTAAGATTATAAAATACATTTACTTACTACTAGTTAAGGTTCAGGTTTGAAAGCACTATGGCTGCTTCTCAGAACCACTTAAATATTTAACTGACTGTACCTTTCAGTTGATGACTTCCCCCTTTTCCCCTTGGTCACTCGTTGTTTTTCTTTGTTGCATCTTGTCTGTATTAGTTCACAACTTTTTTGAGACAGGAACTGCATGGTGGAGAATGATCTTATGAGTATGATCTTGCTTTAGGACCTTCAGGCAATATTAAAATACAAATAACTATGCTTGAAAGATTTTTGACATATGATCTAAACTGTTACAGGGCAGCACTTTACATTCTGTTTGAGCTTAGCAATGTGCAGTCAAGTTCAAGCAAGTTGGAAGCTGACTGTCCTGACTTCTAGTGCTTGCGCAGTGATTTACCTGCTTCTCAAGCCTTAACCAAGCTCTGTTATCAGAAAATGAAGCACAAACAGGCGTGCTAATACAACATTTATTTGGGGATTTTAGTTGCAGGGAAGCTAGATAATCCCAATATTTCCAGTGGCAGTTTTTGCACTGTAGTACAGCTCTTCACAGTGTGATTTTTCTACGCAGAATATGCAGTAGTGCGCATTCAGATGCTGTAAAACCCCAGTAGACCTTTATTTAAAAAAAAAAATTTCTTCTTAAGCGTAAGCACTTAAAAATTGGACCACAACATTCCTTTTTATGCCTATGTTAAAGCATAGCATTCAGCGGCACTATTGCATTCGGTTCCTCAGATGAGGAGATAATGTAATTTTTAATAACTTGTCAACTACCAGTAATATGCAGCTGTGTGCAATTTGTGTAGGATCCATGAAAGTCTTCAAAGTGGAAAAATGCACAATAAACTCTCTGTGCAACATAACGATGCATTATTTAACATCATAAAGTGTTGCAATGCTGAAAATTTACAGCTGTCAGTAAGCCACGCGAACGGGGTGCTGCGTTAACCCGAGGTGGGAGCTGCTCCCTGCAGCCATGGGGACACCAGGCTGAGCCTTTTGGCCACTGTCTGTGCAATCCGGACACATCAGGGTTTTTTTGCACTTAAATTAATTTATCCACCCATTGGTGTCGCGGTGATTGTGAGTACAACAAAGAAAAGTCTAAACGGAATTGAACAACCTCTGCAGCTGCAGCCGGTTGCCCTTAGTCAAAAGTCCATTTTCTGTTGCTTGAAAGGTGGTCTTATCAGGAATTAAATTTTTCAGCTGAGGAAACAATCTGACTGGAAATGGAAGAGAAGTGGAGGGTTAGGCTTAACTGTTGAGGAGAAAAAAACGAACCAAAAAGGCAAAAAAGCATTCTGGCTTTCCTATGGGAGGAGGTGGGTCATCACTTGTTCTGCACGGGAAACATTTGGAGTGCTGAACGTTACTGAAGAAATTACTGTGTTTGACAAATTTTTATGTTGGGTACAGTTCTGTAAAGTCATAAACAGGAGACCGATTAAGGGACATCTAAAGCTGAGGTTTTATGTGAAATTTAATTTAAAGTTCCGTAAAATGGACAGGGCTACTAAAATGCCATTTGTTCTTGCAACACTAAGTGTGTCTTTACGGTGAACCTAATTGGTTTGGAGATAAGTTGCTGAGTTTTAATCCTGGAGGAGAGGTAGGGTTGTTACCAAATAAACTCGATGGAGTGGCAGCAAGTCTTGCTGGTGGTTCCTGGCTGAGGTGAAGCCTCATTCGTACCCAATGGCAGGTATGGGTGTTTGCGACAGTGGTCTCCTTTGCCCATGGGCCATTTATCAGATGATAAAATTGAGCTGTAGCGGTTTTTGCTGGTACTTTATTTTTTGTTTTGTAGCATGATTGGAAACTTGGAAAACTGAGGAGCTTCTAGGGGTTGATCATTTTGAACATCTGCTTTCTACTAAGGCTTAATTTGGGAAGCCTGCGGTACCTGAGGGCAGGTGTTCTTCTCTGCCTTGATGAGCACCACTGGGGGGGTCAGGTGAACCTGGCAGTGACTTTTTGGATTAATACTTTGCATTTTTCTGTCCACCCTACTGGGGCTTTTCAATACCTTTTTTTTTTTAATACTTCTTCCTTCTCCTGAAAGTTTGGGAATGGCCGAAGGCAAGTTGGATGATAACAGGCAGCCGTGAAACAAGGTAGTGGAGTGTAATGTGTGAGTGGGGCTCCTGCGTTAGGACAGATCGCCCCCAAATGAAGTGTGGGGCAGGAGGGATAGCTGGGGACAGGTTGTTGATTTGGGGAGAAGCCCCCTTGGTCTCGGTGCGCTGGCAGGAGCCTGTCCTGTCCCAGCACCGTCCAGGAGCCTGCAAGCCAAAATACTGTGGTTTGGGGGAGCAGGGAGTTACCCCACACTTGGAAACCCCTCTGATGATAAAGGCTTTTTCGCTGACACTTTTTAGACATCTACCCCAGGATTAAATTTCAAAATGATTGTATAGACTCTCTTCGGGTCTTTTTAAGGATGGAATTGCATAATAAAAGGCAACTTGACAGAATGTCATACCATGTTTATATGTAATATATATAATTTTCCTAAACGTGATTCACCCAGAGTATGAATACAGCTGTAAAATTAACCAGGTAGATAGCTGAATAATTTAGCATGAATTTCTGTGTTGTCACAATTAAATGGAAGCAAATTTTGGGAAACTGTGGCTTGTTAAAGCTTGATTTTGTTTTGAACACCAGAGCAATTCTGGATATTATTGGAAAAGCAAGAAGTAATAGCGCCCTGGGAGGTCGTAAATGTGAATGTCAGTGCCATGTTTCTGGGTGCAGTCTTCCCAAAATGTGGGTTGTGTATTGGTGCTACGCTGTAATTGCCCCTTTGCTGGCTGTTTAAAAAACAAATAAAAATACTGACAGTGTTTGTGAGTAGTTCAAAGTGATCTGACAAAATCTACTGGAAGAAATCACAGGACTGAGAGTATTACTTTGACCTTGCACGGTGCCTAGTTTGGGCTCTTTCATTGTGATGTTTGCTTTTTAATAAGTAATTCACTCTGGGAAATTTTTTCTCCAGATTTCTGCAGCTGGTTAGTGGTAGTCTGAAAATTAGGTAAGGCTAATACAAAGATGTGAAATTGATGCTGAAATTGAATACCCAGAAACATGCTCTGTTAGCATAGAAGAAATAGAGATTAAGCAAATGTGACTTTTAAGTTGTGTAGATAGAACCTGAGGGGATGGCGGGAAGATGTGCCAGGGGAGGTTCAGGTTGGACATCAGGAAAAGGTTCTTCACCCAGGGGGTGGTGGACACTGGAACAGGCTCCCCAGGGAGGTGTCACAGCCCCAACCTGACAGTGCTCAAGAAGAGACTGGACAATGTCCTCAGACACACAGTGTGAATTTTGGGGTGTCCTGTGCAGGGACAGGAGTTGGACTCAATGATCCTTGTGGGTCCCTTCCAACTCAGGACATCCTATGATTCTGTGTCTAATGGCACCACTTGGATAGACTGTGTTTGAGAAGAAGGGTACGGCTTGTCCCTCCGTCTCCTTCAGAGCTTGGAAACAAGTAATTTGTAAGTAGTCCACAGTCTCTGCTGAAGTAGGTTACTTCCAGGTTATTTCCTAAAAGGACAAGGCAATTTGTATGAAGTGAAATTGTTTATTTCCTAATGCTTTTGTTAAACTCGCTTGTATTCAGCAACTAGATCCATGTATGTGAACAAAAATAGCCTCCCTAAAATACTGCAATTTGTTTTGAACTAGCACTTGGTTTTTAGATAAAACAGGAAGTTTGAAAAGCTTCTCATCAGGGTAAGCTTGCTTTAAAAATAAGATCTTTGTCAAATACCACTGTGCTTTTTTGTTAATTAATAATATTATGAAACACCTTTCTGAAGCAGCAGCACGTTTTGAGTGTTGTCTGCCTTTATCTACACTGAGTTTGTACACCGTGAGAGTGGTGGGCTGAAGGACCGCAGAGATCCTGTTTTCTTTCCTAAATGTGCGGTTCCTGTGTGTTTAAGCAGGATTTTAGAAAAACGTCTTCTAACAGCATCTAAAGTGCTGCTGGGGTCTGTTGCCCTAATGCAGTGTAAGGAGTTTACCTCAAAAGCAGCCTTTTGTTACAGAAGAAATTGGTTGCAGTGAAAAGGCATAAATATTGAGAAGACATTTTTCTGGCTGGATACTGGGAGGAGGCCTTTTAAGCCTTTCTGTATACCTTCTCTGTTTTGAACTGCACTGTTCTGATTGTGGGAGTAAATAGCAGTGGGTGAAGGGGAAGGCAGAACCTGGAATTACTCGCTTTCGGGTGAACACAGAGACTGGCCCCACATGAATAAGTTGGTGCGGCCGCAGATCTGGGTGATGCCTTTGCAAAAATAAGAAAACCAGGAGGGTGGTGAATGCGGCGTGGAATGAAGAGTCGCATGCAGGCGTGTTGGTGGTTGTTATTGAAGAGATCAGTGATGCTTCGGCCAGTCCATGGGAGAGGCTGCCCAGGGCGTGATCTCGCTCGGTGTCCATGAGGGCTTTGATGGGGAGTGGGTCTTGTGCCAGAGCATGTCAACATCCATCTTCTATAGAATAAAAGCAGATGTTTTTAATTGATTAAAGAGAAGTAAGGGCAGGACTATACAGCTAGAGCATCAGTCTGTCCTGGAGCGTGTCCATCCCCTGTCATCCGGGGTATGGGAGCGTGCCCATTTTATGGGTGCAGGGTGGAAGGTGCTGCCCTGTGCATCCACTATTCGCTCAGATCGGCGGTTCTTTGTGCAAACACAATAAAAATATTAATTTACTCCTTTTTTTGTTAAATGTTTCCCTCCACAATGCAGACAAATTGCTGTTGGCGCAGCTATTGTCTTTGACGGGTTACTCTGGGGATGTATTCGACAGATCTCTATTGCAACACATGGAGGAAAATTCTGAGTGGTCTCCTCTTTCAAACAATGCAAAGGCTTTTTATTTGGTTTTGTTGTATTTAATTAAAATAAATACACCCAGAGGCTTAAGCAATTGCTGGATGTTTAAAAAATAGAAATAGGAAGATTAAGCAATTGAAAAAACATTGTAATGCACAAACTTATTGTACAAAATGTATAAACTTATGTTAATAGGATGATCAAAATTCGGGGAAAAACATTGCTTAAATATTTAAAAGTGTATCTTTAGATCCATTGCCCTTTAGATCCTGTGCCCTCAGGACAAAAAATAGCTTAAATTTTTAGAAGTGTATCTTTGGATCCATTGCCCTTTGGATCCTGTGCCCTCTTTTGGTGTTGCTTAATCCCCATGTTGGTATTTTAAAATATTTAGCTAATTACGTTTTAATATTACCCCGCTGAAAATTGAGTTGTATTATATGGGTCCTAATTTTTTCCTCCGTTTGCGTCTGTTTAACTTGTATTTGAGTTCTGCATGGCACTGCATGGAATAGTGCTGGTCTTGTTTAACAGCTTTATTAGATTAGTGCCCATGGTCCTCAGTTGTCTCCTGGAAGTAAAACTGGCGAGTGCTGGTAAGATGGAAAGAAGTGATGCTGGTGAGATGGTCCATAGGCCCTGTCACCTGTTCGCTGCTCTCAACCAAGCCTCTTGATGATGGTGACGGGTGTTTTAGGAACTTTGACTGTAATATTGGAGGTTTTCTCAGTATAAATATTGTCAACAGAGATCAGAACATTTCACCCTTGGGTGTCAGACGGTGGCGCATATTGAGATCTGAGTGGCATATCTACATATTTCAACAAAATATGCTGCGTCTCCCACCTTCGTGTTCACTTTTTAGTTCCGCTGGCAGACAGATTGCGTTTTATGTCCTTTCTCTGCACGTTATGCCAGAAGGTTCCTTTGCAGGAGATAAATTTATAGTCGGTAGCTGATAAAGGTCTTTCTGCAGAGACGTTTTTGGAGCCATCCTTCCCATTGCGGTGGCATCTCTCAGCCGGCTCTCCCGCGCCAGAGGTGACAGCCCACCTGCAGCATTTTCCACTGCGTCTTTCCAGGCCACGCCAAGGAGAAACTGCACTTTGTAAATAGAGAATTCTTGGACAACTTGGTCTAAACTGTTCTGCTGACTTCAGCTATGTGGTCTCATAAAAATACTTTTTTCACGTAGGAGCTGTCAGGTTTATATAATTATGGGCTGCCTTTGTATGTGTAGTCAAATGCGTGTATGTGTGCATGTACATATTTACTCGTCAAAACTGACATTCAAGCAAAGAACAAATCACTTGCGTTCATGACAGATTTGCTGTGGTTTGAGGCCAATGAGTGCTTGAGCTGTTCTGCCATTAGCAGTGCCATTGTATACCGGAGCGATCCCATGTTTTGATAACGTTACTTTTAGGTTTTGCAGAACCGTAATCGGTTTTATATATGTTAGCTATTCAAGTTTTTTAACAGTCTCTCAAATCTGCCATTTTACATGCTCCCTTTTTTTTTTATGAATAGAGTTAGGCAAATGAAAAATAGCCTAGCAATCAGAAATGGTTCTTCACAAAAGGTTAGTAGTGAAAGTGGAGATGTGAAAGTACTTTTAAATAGCAGAGGTAGTCTTTCACAGAATCACAGAATGTCAGGGATTGGAAGGGACCTGGAAAGCTCATCCAGTGCAATCCCCCCATGGAGCAGGAACACCCAGATGAGGTTACACAGGAAGGTGTCCAGGCGGGTTGGAATGTCTGCAGAGAAGGAGACTCCACAACCCCCCTGGGCAGCCTGGGCCAGGCTCTGCCACCCTCACTGGGAACAAGTTTCTTCTCAAATTTAAGTGGAACCTTTTGTGTTCCAGTTTGTACCCATTGCCCCTCTTCCTATCACTGGTTGTCACCGAGAAGAGCCTGGCTCCATCCTCCTGACACTCACCCTTTATATATCTGTAAACATTAATGAGGTCACCCCTCAGTCTCCTCTTGTCCAGCTCCAGAGCCCCAGCTCCCTCAGCCTTTCCTCACACGGGAGATGCTCCACTCCCTTCAGCATCTTTGTTGCCCTGCGCTGGACTCTCTCCAGCAGTTCCCGGTCCTGCTGGAACTGAGGGGCCACAACTGGACACAAGATTCCGGGTGTGGTCTCCCCAGGGCAGAGCAGAGGGGCAGGAGAACCTCTCTGACCTACTGACCACCCCCTTCTAACCCACCCCAGGTACCATTGGCTTCCTGGCCACAAGGGCTCAGTGCTGGCTCATGGTCACCCTGCTGCCCCCAGGACTCCCAGGTCCCTTTCCCCTATGCTGCTCTCTAATAGGTCATTCCCCAACTTATCCTGGAACCTGGAGTTGTTTCTGCCCAGATACAAGACTCTATTCTTTGGCATGATTAAAAAAAAAAAAAAAGGCAACACTTTTTTGCCTCGCACTCAGTTAAATAGAAAAAGAAAAGTCTTTGGAAATAATGAAAATTAAAACTGCCTGTGTGTCCCTTGTTGCAGCATTCTGAACAGAACTTTTGAAAAAAAGAATACCAATTGATTTACTGTAGTTTGCTGAATTCTACCTCTTGATATTTTGCAAGAACAGAACATTGTTTAATACCAAAGCGAGAATTTTGGCTATGCGTTTATTGTGCTAATGTGGTTAGAAAAAAGTGCTTCAGTATTTTGTTGAAGCTTATCCAACAACAAGATGCATTGAGATGACGTGCATATCTTAATAGCAATTTTTTCATCTCACTAATAAGGAGGAGATATAAAGAATATTATCAAAATAGTCTGTCTGACATGCAGAAAATGTTAAAACTTTATCACATTGCAGAAAAAATAAACTCATTTATGGCCGCACAAAAAATGATTATGCCTTGTGTTTGCCTGCTATAAATTTGATTTATTCCTGTAGTAATTACAGTCGCTGATTCAGTAAAAGTTGAAAACATGGGTTTTTTTTTTTCCCCAAGCATAACAAGACTTCGGCATTCCCATTGCTGCTGCATTGCCACACTTTGAACTTGCTTAGCAGACATGACAAAAGGTTTTAATTAAAATACTAGTGAGATAAAAAGAATAAAATCATTTGTCTACATTAACTTTGTATGTTTCTCATAATTCTTTAATTCTTGTAATAAAGGAGAAATACCATGACTGAGATAAGAGGTTTTCCTCCCTCCTTACTCCTCGTATCAGTAAAAGATTGTGTTGGAGCTCTGGGATGTTTTGCTTAATCCCAACACGGGCTCTGAAGAACCGTTGAGATGTTGCTTGTTGATGCCCCAATAAGTAGGAGGCACTTAGAGGTTTCATTCACCAGCAGGAACACCATGATCCTGGTATGGTCAGGGGTCCGCCGAAATCCATCCCACTATCCCAGCCTTTCCAGCTCCCAAGTAAGCGGAGAACGACTCATCCTTGAGTTTTACCCCAGCTGAATATTCTGGAATTAAAGACTGTCAGCCACAAAACCGATAGGGCAGCTCAAGGACCTTCAGGAATTTTTCTGCCAAATACACAGCGAATTTGGGATGAGGCTGAAAGTAAAGATGGATCGTTGTCAGAGTTCATTAAATCTTTCCACTCTTTTTTTTTTTCTACATTTTTAATAAATACATCATTCTCTGAAACATGATTTAAATAATGATGTAAATCAAGCAGAAACGTTGATGTAAATCAGGCACTTTGATCTTACTTTGTTACAGTTCTCAAAGGAGAGGTTAATTATTAGTAGTTTGGTAATTATTACATTGCCTTGATTTGCTGCTAAGTACAGCTTTTACAGTAAGGTAACACCTTTTGTCAACATATGTTATAATTGTCTAATGATGCCAAATAAGCATTCAGATACTTCATGCTCATATTTTTGGTAGTGAAATAGTTGTTTAACATATATTGAATGCTGAGTATATAGTTGTATTAATGTCAAAATGATATTAAATTGTTAACTGTGTTACTCTTAAATTTGCGGGATGCATAAATCGAAGCAAACTTACTGCTTTTCGCTTTTTGAATTGGTAAGGGAGTGCTTTCAACATTTAAAACAGTAGTGATATTAACTCTGGATAGCGACTGGAAAATGGTTTTGGCCCTGGAGGAGTTTGTAAATGGTAGATCTCATCCTCTTGCACTTAATGTTTACTTCAGGATTGGAAAATGGAAACAAATCTTCATGCTATGTTATTTCTTAATTGATTTCTTATTTTGAGCAAATCAAGTCATTGAATTGAATTAAGTGAATAAACTGAGATTAGGAAAAGAGCTGTTCCTACATCAGCCAAAAGGTCAATCGCTATTTAGAGTTCGTTTAGTGTGTTACTTGCAGTTGTTTAGCTGGTGATTTGCCTCTCTTGAAGGCATGGGAAGCACATGTAGGGGTTTTTTAATGTATATTAAATTTGAATACTTTTGATATATAAGTTCATTTTAATGGTTTGTGTATTTATAAATATATAAAATACGTTGTAATGCTCTAGAAACATAAACCTAATTTTTATTAAGTGCTTTAAGACATTATTTAAATATATGTTAAAAGTAAAGCGTTTGTTTTGCTTCTCAAGGAAAAACCCTTAGCAGTGTAAAAAGGCTCATGTATCTGAGAGCTGCATTTATTCAGTGTCACTTTCATAAGCATATTCCAGGATTAAAAAAAATTAGTATTTCTTGTATTTGTGACTACAAGAAATTAGAACTCTGCCTGTGCAAAGCTGGTCATTGTGGTTACTGTACTATTTGGTACTGTTAATGTACTTCTAAATATGCAGTGCTGATACAGCCTTTATAATGCATGTGGAAATCTGTGGTGTAGTGTTTTGGTTACGTTTGGTGTCACATTCCATTTTCTGTAGGTTTCAGGAGACACAAATATTTCAGTGTGAAGGAATAAAGGTGGAATTGTAGAGCAAAATGGAGATGCAATGCATTTATTTTACTATTATCAATATATTCCGGTTTTTGGTGCTTTATTCACATATATAAAATTGAAATAGAGACAGCGCTGAGACAGGATTTAGGCTTATTTTACTAAGCAAAAACCAGTGTTTGTATTGTAAATAACTTCTTTTAAAAGTGCTCTTTATTTTAATACTTTCTGTTATAGCAGATCGCTCACTGGGGATTATAACTCATGATAATTTTGGTATGGGAATGGGGAAAGCTGTTTCTTTGTTTAAAAATATGCTTGTCTAGATTTTGTAAGTATATCCATACACCTTTAGTATGCATCTATAACAGATGCTCTGTACTAATGGATCTGTGATATAGTAAGTGCGTTCATCTATTTTTACTTCAAACACACGTGTATTTTATTTTTCAGCTCCCCATTAGTCAGTTGGCAGGGACTGGATATTCCAGTCTGAGTGATTATTGCCGTTCCAGCTCTCGTTTGGGACAGGAGCGTTGCTGCTGCTGACAGGAAAACCTTTTAGTTCATGCTGATTGATAATATTTATTTCTCATTTTTCCTTACCCTTCTAAAGGAGGGGGAGGGAAAAAAGCAGTATGCTTTGTAGAGGTGTTAATAAAGCTTGATTATACTTAGGATGAGGGTTTGCTGGTTGTAGTTGTTTGCTGGCTTGGCTGTGGCTGCTCACTCTCCGGGGTTGACATGTTCTTGTGGGTCTTTGGGCTTTGTGTCAAAAGCCTTGTAGAGAGACAGATAAACATCCGCTCTTCAGTGCAATGGAGGGCACATTTCAGGCAACACTAATGTGAACTTGGATCTAATAGTTCCTCTGAAATTCTCCTTCGTGCTGTTTATTGCTTTGCTTGAATTTATGCTGTAGCAAGTTGTTAACACTAGCTACTTGGAGATTATCCCTGTGTGATAGTCCAATGCAACAAATTGCAGTGGATTAAAAAGAAACAAACCTTTCCGTTGTATATTTTTGCATTAATTTTGTAACATTTGTTTCTCATAACATGAAAGCCTTTTTTTTTTTTTTCCATTGTAGTCAGAATTTATTGTCCTGTGGAGTGTAAGCCATTGGGCAACCACAGAAGGTTAAGAGCCACTAATCCTCAAAGAACAGCCCTAGTCCTGACTTCATGCTGGCTGTCACGTCGGTGGCACTCCTGCGACTTCACGTAGCAGTGTAGTTGTTTGGATGTTGTATTATCTCTGGTTCAATTCTGTACCCCTGTGCTAGAGGTGTGCTGT
Source organism: Streptopelia decaocto (assembly GCF_964273445.1). NCBI lineage: Eukaryota > Metazoa > Chordata > Aves > Columbiformes > Columbidae > Streptopelia > Streptopelia decaocto. Next base: position 5,158,632 of record NC_138659.1, on the reverse strand, counting down.
TCTTCTGGTGTTGACAAGAGAGCGGTGTGATCTTTTTCTATAAAACTTCAAAATTGCCTACAGACTCCCTTAAAGTCAGTTTTGTACAAGAGTCTGCTTGACGTGGAGTTAAAATCTTGCAAAAAGGGGAGGTGGGGAACCACTGAGCAGCATTTGGAGGGTGCTCCTTTCTATAACAGCTCGTCCTGCACAAGGCAGCAGTAACCCTGTTCTGCTCTTTTTCTCTTTTCCAAGCTAGTTGAGTATCAGCACAGGTGCTTCTCTGCCAACAGTGTTACCATGGCTGATACAGTGCAGAGAGCTGGGATTTTGGGATCTTGTATATGGAATGAATTGTTCCTTCTGATTTGTGCTTGGCAGCCTCAGAGGCTGGGGTGGCTGTTGAGGGATGGATGCTCTGGATGAAACAAGAGCAATCGCTCAGGCATCCTATCCACAGTGCCAGATATTCTACGTGCAAGAAAAGACACAGTAGGCTGGTGTGTTGTGGTTAGTTTCTTTTTAAAAAGAATAATCCTAATTCCTAATAATTAGCTGCCCTTAATTCCTCAAACATGTGTCTTTATCCCTTTGATTACTCAATAGCTAATGGTAATTTGTATGCCTGTCATCGTCTCCTCATTTCTTAAACCTCTGTTAAGTTCTTGGAGACTCAATGCATTTGTTTAAAATGTGTTTTGGACACATTATGCATTTGTTTAAAAGCTCCATATACTCTTTGAGGGAGGAGAGGAGGTGGCAACTCGTGTCAGAAAGGTGATTCCTACTCTTCCTCCTGATTATATTAATGCTGTGATGAAGGGGGGAAAAGTATGAGTCTTTGGGGAAGTGGGAGAGGGTGAGAAAGGAGATTTCTAGTGAAAATGAATCTGTTCCAGGGAAATAGTTCATCTTGTTCCAAGCCAGAGCCTTGTTACGCTTTGCGTCCTCTCTTTTGAAAGAACAGCCAAGGAGAAGTATAGAGTCATATAATAATTTAATAAAAGGTTCTAGGAAACTAGGAGGTTGATGTGGCCTAGGTGTGCTTGACTGCTGAAAGTCCAGCCTGGTCTCTCCAGCAAAATTTGACAGAGACTGTTCCTGTTTAGTCATCAAGAGCATTACTGTAGTGCTGTGTGTATAGGAATAACACAAGAGCAGTGGGAAAATATATTGATATTGCATCAGCTGCATGAAGAGCTTCAGCCACATCTTGTTTTATCAAGCTCATGCCTGTATTGGCCTACCAGTCCGGCTGTGTCAGTGCTGCTGAAATAGAGAAAAGCCTTTAATCAGTTACATCTCTGAACAAGATGATGTAGCTGCTGCCCTTCAGTGCTCGACTGAAGCGTGGGCTGCGAATCGACGTGCACCTCTACCCCTGCGATGCGGATTTGTGATTGTTCCTGCTCCTTTGACAGTATTGGGATTGAAGGTGAGATGTTCAGCTGTGCTTGGATAACATGATAGCATGTTAGTTGGATATATCTGAAAAAAAGTTTAGTCCCCCTCCCTCCAGCAGTGTAGACAAGATAAAAGTCTTTGACTTCAGCACTGTTTTTGCTGATCGATATAAAAAGCACTGTAGGAATTACCTTGTTATACTAAAAATTTACCAAATAAAACACAGGCAGGGACTGTACGGGCATCACAAGTAAATTTCCTGGTCAAACCTAGAGTTCTCTATGGTGAAATATAATTATATGCCTCCTGACTCTCCCAGTTTGGTGCGAGGACACAAACAGGCATCTTCAGTTTGTAGCTCTGGCTACTGATTAACTCATTTGAGGAGTTTTGATACACTTGGCCTTTGTCATTTAGGGCCTGATTTTTTTCCCATGCCTCATGATCTTCAAAGGAAATAAAACAAGTCAACAATGTTCCTAGGTTTTATACAGGTGGGAGTATTGGAGATGTCATTTCTCCATAGAGGACTTTGTAGCTTATTCATCAAAATTAGTCATGCTTGGCTCTGTAGGTAGGAGAAGTTGTTCAGAAATAGAGTGTCTTAAGAATGTTTTGGTTTATGGTGAGAGGTTTCTGTGCCTTGTGCCCAGAACTCATGTTTCTGTGTTCAACTTGTTGCCAAGAACCTACTTGCAATATAACAGATAATCACGGAATATTAGGGATTGGCAGGGACCTTGAAAGATCATCTAGTCCAATCCCCCTGCTGGAGTGGGATTTATCTTCTATAAAAGACTACCAAGAAACCAAATGTTCATCAGCTTTTTGTTGTTGTTGTTTAAAATGAGGAAAGCTATGGAAGATTAGGCAAAGTGTGTTTATTTTAGTAGTTCTGCTTTGGCTAAAAAAGTCTTGGATGTTGGTGGTCGTTTGGATGGTGTTGAGTGCTCATCTGCCTTCCACCTCAAAGGGATCTGCAACCAGAAAGGTCACTAGCACATCAGGACATAGATGCTTCGTGCATCTCTATGGTTATACTGGGTCTTTATCACTTAAGCCAAGCATGAAATGCCAACTCCTCCAGCTCTAGAAATACTCCTATGACTCAGTATGGTGAAGGGCCTTGCAAAAATTTGCCCAGTGGTGCCAAAAGAAAGAACATGTTGTTTCTGCCACAGTGTTGTATGCTTTCTTGCTTCCTTAGTGTGTGAGGATGCTGTGTTAGATGGCTTGGAAGCTCCAAGGCTGTTGCTGGCGTTCTTGCCGCAGTGGGCAGGAGCAGGGATTCTTCTCAGCCACATGCCTGGGATTTTTTGAGTGCAGCCCCTTTGAGCACTTCTGAAGCACGTGGGTTTCCTCTGTACAGTCATGGCTTGGTTCTCCACAGTCTAACTAGCCCTTAATTTGAATCATGCATTTTGTTGTCTTTTGTGTTTTGTAGACATTGAAGTCTGAAGTGATTGCTGAGCTGAGAGCTCCCTTGTGACCCAGAATTACATTTTCCGTACAGATAAACTGCCACTTGAAATCATAAAGGGTGTTTGTTGGTGTGTTTTTTTTATTGTTCTGTCCTTCTGCCCAGTTCTGTTTTGCACTTGGAGAAGCCATGATATTCTTTTGATATCTGTGGAGTTCTTGAATAAATTAATTTACAATTTGGAAAACAAACTCACTTTGTGCTGTAGTATCAAGACAAAAGAAGCCTCAACACTAACTCTGCATAGCTAAGACCAATGTAGCTCAGCTATGTGCAAATCAACTGCTTCTTCATCTTCTTAAATGAGTTTTCTCACTGATATGCAGAATATAAGATTGGTTCTCTATTGTACAATATAGAATTTCTGCAAGCCAGATATTCACCAAAGGTAACATTAGACACCGAGCGAATAATTGTTTCCTGTCACACTGCATTAGTAACTGGGAAGAAAGTGTTTCCTAATCTGTACTTGTGCAGAGCTAAATATAGCTCCAGTGAAGCTTAACTTCAGCTTCAGCCATTCAGGTCCCTAAGAAATTCAGCACCATGTTTGTCAGTCACTGGGGAATGACTAGAGATTCTTGCATGCCTCTTGCCCTCCCACTTTTGAGTTTTATAATCATAGGAACTTGAACGTGAGGCTGACCAAACTCTCAGAAAATCCTGATGGTCCTGGGCTGTTGCTCTCTGCAGAAGTTTTGGGATAGCAAACCCTGGGGGCACCTCCTCCATTCGATATTGGACCAAGTTAAATTGCCCTGTGGTTATGTTTTCCAGCAAAAACTGCTCTGATTCACCTTAAATCTGTTATATATACTTGTTCTACTCTGTAGTTCTTCTGTAGAGATGATGGCATGATGCATAAGAGCTTAAAACAACTTGTTAAAAAGTATTGAGATTGTGTACCAATGAAATCATGCTGCGTACCTGGTAAGAAAAACCTGATGTTGTAGAAAGTTGTGTTGAATAGATTGTGTCTCCTCCCTGGGAACAGCACAAGCTGATGTCTCTGCCGTGTTATTAAGTCTGTCAACTGTGGGATAACAACCTTCGTGCTACATCTGCACCAAAAAGGCAGCAGCTTCCTGAGGCAATGGAATGCCACATGCTGGGCTTTGGAGCTTGAGTCCTTTTCTTTTGGCTGGCATCTCTGAGGAGAGGATGCTTTGAGTTCGTCTCTTCTGAGGAGGCCAGGAGTGAACCCTGACTGAAGAAGTTAGTCCCATACGTTTTTTCATTGGTGTTTGAATTCGCCAGGATAAGCTTATCCTCCCCAGTGCCTCTGTGTGACAGCGAGCAGGATGAGCGTGGTTTAGAGGTCTGAGGGGATTTTACATCCAGGGTTCGTAGAGAGATGAAGACAGTACTTACTCATTCACCTGTGCCACTTTTTCAACCATAAGTGTGCTACCAACTTGTTCCTTTTGGGTGACACATATAATTAGGAGGAGGAGGGGACACGTTTGTGGTTGCTATTGAGGAGGAGTCCTGTGTACCCAGCACTGGCTGTCTGCCTGCACATGTACCTCTCACCTTCAGAGAGATCCTTTGAGAAAGTGATCTGAAGAAATCCAAAGAAAATTGCTTAGGTTTGTAACAGCTTTCCTCCTGGCAGGTGGATATTTATTTATACTGTAGGATGTGACAGGCAATTCCTTGTGCCTTGGCTCTGTCTAAAATGTGAGCGATCGCAGGAAACGCGAGTGATTGCATTAGAAAGTTTCCGTCCTCTGGTGAGGAGAGTGTTTCAGCTTGAACTCTACCCTCACTGAGATCTTTGAAGTTTGGATCTTTAAAACCATTCTCCACTCCAAAGACCTACCACTGCAGTTGTCATCCTTCCCATCTGAAATGGGCTGGATTGGGCTCCCTTCAGAGGCCATTAAAGCTGCTCGTTTCATCCTCCAGAGAGGTCGGCAGAGAAAGACATAAGTAAGTAATTATTCCCTGCCTCTCCTCCCAGGAGCTGAGGGAGCTGTGGAAGTTGGAACATCATTAAATCTCTGCGCAGCGTGGAGGGGCTGGAAGCCTCCGCAGCCCGGGAGCCTCGTGTCACGCAGCGAGGGGAGGGCTGAGTAACAGGTGCTATTTAGAAACTAATTAATATTTATGAATAACAATGCACTATTGGTAAGAAAACAAATCAGGCTGTGTGTGAATATTTATGATGAAGACTTTCAACACTGCTCGGATCGTGCGGTGCTGCGTCTCCTCTCGTGTCACAACATTTCACGCCGGGGTGGAAACCTCCTCTGCCGTGCCGCGCCGCCCTGCGGGGCTCATCCAGCCAAGCTGCTCCGCCAAGCCTGTGCTTTCAGAAGAGTATTCTCACCGGGTTGATATTAGTGGGCCACTACGTCCCCCACATTTTAAATACCCTTTGCTGGTGGAGTAAGCCATGCGATTTAACTTGAGATTTCATCCCATTAAGAGCTGAGCCGTGCACAGAGATAATGCTATGTTTGAAGAGAAAGCAGGTGTTAAAGGTTGTTCTCCCTCGTAATGTTGGGTGCGAGTTTTTTACAGTAGATCAAACTTGCCTAATGTAATCTTCATAATGCTTTCATTTAAAAATGCTCCCTGTGGTTTGTATTTGTGGAACTGAAAGAGCACAATCTACTTTGTAGCTTGGTGGGGCGGGGTGTTCGATTGAACATATGTTCACACTGTCATTTGGGAAAGATAATAGGTTTTTAACCTCTGTCAGTGTTAGACTGAGGTATTTATGGAGCTCTATTAAAGCTGCGCCTAGGCAGCTAACCTTGTGATGCAGGTTTTTCACAATTTGCCATTTTCTTGTGATAAGTTACGGCTTTTCTTGGCCTCTCGCAGTGCGTCTTGCTGTGTCAGCCAGCATGGGAGCTCACTGAGAAACGAGGATTTCCTTGCTGTTGTCAATGCTGCATGAAATGCTCGTGGCTACTGATATTGTCTGTTCAGTAAATACTGTCACGTAGATTTTAAAAAGCAACCTTGAAGAGTTTCAGAAAATGCTCTTTGGGTTTGACCCAGGGAAACTGGCAGAAACGATGGAGGGTTTGGTTGCAGAGGTTCCAGGTGCAGCTGCAGGTGCTGAGCCCTTTATTCTTGCTGCCCTCGAGTTTAACTTGAGGAAGGGGGAAGCGGTGTGTAATTCAGTGTGTCTCTTTAGACAACCTAAATTCGCATGATGGAGGCTGCAGTGTGCTTCCCGGGGACGGTTATCTCCAGTGAACTGCCACTAGCCCTCTCGTCACTGCTGATTAAGTTTTTTGTTAATGTTTAATCCTCCAAAGCAAATGCCTAATGTTTATATTGCCATTTCCCTGTATAAGCAGAACCTCTGTTTTATAAAGTTGGCTGCTACATCCAAAACTGAATCAGTGTAAAATTTTAAATATACATGTCAGACAGTCGGATGCAAAGAAGTTCAGAGCATAAACGATCACTTCACTTTGCACAGGTCCTGTTTTGGCAAGGGTTTCCAGGGGTCTCAAATCGCATACTAAACAGTGCTTGGTATAACTAACAGTACATTCTGTCATCATCTTAAAATTCTTTGCTTTCTATCTCAATATTTCCAGTGTAGAAAAGATATTTTGACTGTCGTGTGTTTCCCCCTCCTTTTCTAGTTGTAGTGTCACTGTGGGGTAGCTGAGAATAGTTGACTTCAACTGCCCCTACTATGCAAATGCAAAATCTGCTTAGGCTTTTGTGGGACAAAGGAGTTTTTAGTGAAATATATGCATGCGTACCATGGATGACTGCAACTCTGTGTGTTGGAACTATAGGAAATTCCATAGTGTTTCCAAAGAATAAATTCAAAAGAAATGAATAAAAAGCGATGCAACAATTAGCGGCAGAGGCCGAAATGTTTAAGGGAGGATATTAATTTAAATTGTTGTCTTACAGAAATTTCAAGTATTTTTATACATTTAATAAACGGTTGCCATTTAAGTAGCTTGGTTATCCTTCTCTGTATACAACGCGTCCTGGGATTTAACAAACCACTTACCTTGGGTGGATTCCACTTAGATGTGATTGCCATTCTTCATACAAAGACTGGCTGGTGAAGAGAGTGAAAAGAGCCAGTACTGATAATTGTGGGGGAAGGGAAAAACCGGATTTGTGTGATCTATCTTTATTCACTTACTATGGTTAGTCTTGATCATGGGCATCAACGTGGATGTGTGGATGTCTAAAAGAGGGTTTTCCTCAAATCCCAGGGATCCTGGCAGGAGGTCCCAGGCTGCTTCTGTGAAATTCTGACCCGAGGGATGGAGCCTGACAGTGTGGGACAGTTGCAGGTGGGAGCTGGTGACCTGCCACTGAGGGAGAGATGCTGGGGCAGAAAATTGGGCTCCTGCATGAGAGGGGAAAAAAACCCCAAACTTAAGACATGTTGTACACAAGGGAGCTTGGAGGGACCAAAGAAAGAGGGACAGCATGGTCGAAGATATGAAAAGCATATTGAGGAGCATTGCGGATAGATATTGGCAGGGTAAGACCTCCAGGTTTAAAACATGAACATGCTCTGAGTGACTGCAGTGAATGCTGCCGACGTGTGCCAGAAGTAAATATAGTAGAGTAAGCACGGCTACAGAGTCATTGAAGTCAACACTGCATAACATAAAATTGCATAATATATTTGTTTGTCAAGGTTATTAGAGCACAGTTTTAAATGGATCAGAGTCCTTGGAAAGGTGACTGTATTCTGGTTCCCTGGGTTGGCACTTCCAACAGGTCCCAGTCTGATCTGGCAGCAGAAGGGGTGAGCTTGTCCTTCCCCTCCCACCAGCTCCAGCGCTTCTCCAGCCGCTCAGGAGCCGGTTCCACTCGCTGTGCTGTGGGAAGGGACCTGCCCTCTCTCCCCAGAAATCAAAAAGAACAAGGGACTTTTCTTGTCCTGGTCAGCTCAGGTTGTGAGGGAATGAGAGGAGGTCTCCAGGTGGTGTGTGGCCAGAGGGGAGGCGGAGTGAGGGGCTGCGGGCGAGCAGGCTGTCTCAGCGCCGTGTCCCACCAGAGCGCTGGAGCGCACCGGCAGCATCCTCCCCTCTCCCGGTGAGGATACAGTCGGTACATGATGCAGCAACCGTCAGAGACCCGGATCTCAGGGCACTGTCACTCTCTGAAAGTGTACTGAAACTGTTTACGAAATGAGTACTTTGTAAATGATAAAGGCTAAATAATGCATTCTACACATTTGCATAATTTTGAATTGCGTATCCTTCTGAGGGCTGTAGTCATTTCGCTCGCGTTAGAGAAAACTTAATGGTGTAATCGAGCTCAAGCCGTTGCTTGCCGAGCTGAGCTGACACAGAAGATAGGAGGTGTGTTTTTGGGGAGGCTGTGCGTGCTCCTGCAGTGTCCCCGTCCCCGTGGAGCAGTGCCCCAAGGGCTCAGAGCACTGCAGGTAGGACAGGCGGGAGGCACGCTCAGGGCTCTGAAGGATCGGGGTGTCTTTCGGAAGGAGCTTGAGACCTGGAAGTGGGACATATCTCCATGCTCATAGCATGCCAGGTCATGACATTAGGAGGCATTAGTAGGGGAAAAAACCCTTTGTTGTGAGCTGGGTATCACAGTATCACAGTATGTTTGGGATTGGAAGGGACCTCAAAAGATCATCTAGTCCAATCCCCCTGCTGGAGCAGGAACACCTAGGTGAGGTCGCACAGGAACATGTCCAGGCGGGTTTTGAATGTCTCCAGAGAAGGAGACATGGGTAGGTAGGATGGAGGGAGTTACCAGATGGAAATGCTGGAGAAACACATCTTTGTGCAGTCACAGGGTGACAGTGAGCCGCAAGGATGGTGCTGGGTAGAAGACGGTGAATGGGGGTAAGAGAGGAGGTAGGTAATCTCGAGGATGGAGAGTCTTCCGAGAGCAAACTCCAATAACTTGCTTGGTTTGGGCGGTAAAATGAACCCTGACAGGGAGGTGGTGTAATTCATTTTATCGTCAGGGAAATAAACTTCAGGGATAAGGAAAAGCTGTTTAAGCTGCTGGATCAATGTTGGCATGAAAACAAATGGATAAAACCTGTTCAGGAATAAATGTTAGGCTGAAACTTAGAAGTTTTTAACTATTGGAGGAACTCAGTTCTGCAGTGGTTGTTGGATACAGAGGCTGAGGATGAGCATTGTCAGTACATTGGGGTCCATCGCAGTGGTTGTGGTTTTTCGATGTGGTGCTTATAAGGGAGGGTGCGAGCGAGTGACCTGCCAAGGAAACAGCTTTCCTGTCCGCATCTGTGTGTGGTGGCGGATTGTGACGACGATGGTGCGTCCAAGTAGGAAAGGGGAAACCGTCCCTTGTTGTCATGGTTTCAAGAGCGTCTGAAAGGGCAGATGTGTTGAACTGAACCCCTTCTTCACCAGGATGGAAAATTCGTGTCGTTAAATGAAGTTTTAACCTTTGCTTTATATTTAGTCTGTGAATGTCTCTGCTGTTACAGTCATCTGTGACACTTATTTTTATGTGTATTTTTTTTTTCTAGGTATTTTTATGGCCTCTGTCACAGTGGTGTCTCAGTGTCTCCCAGGCATTTATGGATTTATTCTGAGAACGTTCCTGTGAGGTAGGGAAATGTTATCACCTTCGTTTTACAGACTGGGAACTGAGGCACAGGGAGATAAATGTTGCAGAAGGAGTCTGTAGCATAGCTGGCAAACACCGGGTTCCAGCAATTTCTTTATTGTCCTAATCCCTGAACCCAGCTACATGTCTTTGACTCTTTCCCCTTTTTTTCCTTTTTTATTTACTTTCTTCCTTGGTCTGAGTTTTAGTAGAAACAATGCACAGGGCTGGGAGGACCTGTGCAAAGTCCAATTAGGGTTACTGGTGTCCTTTTTTTGACATTGTTACTTACGAGTTGAAATGCCTTTCTAAAAATATCAGCAGATCTGTTTATGTTAAATGATTAACATGTTTAGACTTTCAACAGATAAGCTGTCATGCCTTTTTGAGTCAGTAACCCCTTTATCCTACCTGTCCAGGCTTGTGGCTGTTGAATTCTTACCTTGCCTAAGCTAATGCCATCCCAATCACCTAAAGCAATGCCGAGAATTTCATCATCCATGCAAAGATCTGATTCACGTCAAGACAGGTGTAAAGTTGCTCAAGCACATTTATATATAATTACTGTTTAACTTTGTTTTTCAAAGGTCTTTCCAAGCCAGGTAAAATGTGCAGCTTTGAGCTCCCAGATTCTCCCAGAAATTGGATTTCAGTGCCTGATTAGTGATACTGATCCTTTTCAAAAATATTGCAAAGTTCCTGACACGTGTGCATGTGCTGAATTACAATTTACATTCTAAAATCAACTATAATGAATAACAGCTTGAAAAATGTGGGGTTTTTTTCCCCTTCAAGTAAGGAATTTTTAAGATAGGTCTCCCTTGAGCCTTTCTCTCCCTTCAAGTTGGTATTTGAAGTGTGACTTTTACTACTTAAGGAATTTTCTGAGAGCTACAGAAACATTACAAATTGCAAAGACGCTAGCAGGCTCTCACAATTAAATATTTTTATGGCATATTAAAATAAGCAACATTATTAAAATGATAATGCTGCAAAGAAAGATTTAATACCGTCTTTCTAATTTCACCACCTGTAAAATACATACATTGGATTACATTTGTGCTCTTTATTAATGTATATTACATGTCTTTGTGTCCCCAAGAATGAAGTCCTAATGACTCATGAACTGTGTCAAAGTGTACTAAATAAGATTAAAGAGCTGGCCAGTGACCCTAACAGTCAATTAGGCCGTGCATTACTCACCCCTGTATTTGTGGAGCACAAAAGGGAAGCAAAAGCTCAAGATGCTGATGCTTGAAACAAACACCATTTCTCTAAAACCGGGAGCTGGTCTTGTGGTGTAAGTGGAGATCGAAGCACTTGCAGTCGGTACGTGTTTGCGTATGAGTGTTTGAGAGTTCCACTGGTGTGGTCCTGGGGAGGGGAGAAGAGCCTGCTGGCAAAGCTGGAGGAGAGCAAGAGCTTTCGGGCTCAGAGCCTTTTGGAATAGATCCTGCCGCGCATGGGTGACGTTGGGTCGGGCAGTGACGGGTGGTAGGAGATCGTGCTCAGGTGGTGGGATGTGCCCTCAGAGGAGTTATTCAGAGATGTCACAAACGGGAGGGTCAGTTTCATAAACCTCATGTTTCACAGAAGCAGCAGGGCAGGGAAGGACATCTTTGTTTTCTCATAGATGAGCGCAGGGTTGGCAAGATTGCGTTTGGATGCAGGCGGGAGCGTGGCCAGAAGGGTTGTCGGCTGCAGAACAGGGTTTGAAGACTCCATCCCCATCTCCTGCGGCTCAGGAGAGGGGCGATGAGGCAGTGCTGAATCCTCAGAGGTACAGACCGGTCAGATCCCCTGTTCCCCACCAGCTCCTCCATCCTCCCCTTGCAGACTCACCTGGCCCGTGGAGTCATCCACGTGGCACCAGGCTGGCGCGGGCCAAGCACATCCCCACGGTGGGTTAACCCAGCGAGATGTCAACCTGGGCGCTATCTGAATTACGGGAGAATCTCTGCCCGCTTTAGGACTCTCATTTCTTAGCTCATCATTTGCATGTATTTTTATAGCGCCATCAGAAGCATTTTAGAGCAGCTGTTGGTTGAAGATAGCCACCCCCTGGGAGGTCACTACGTGGTGAGAAAGCTGAACCAAGAGCAGTGACGTTACACGGGAGCTGAGCTGGCAGCTTGGCCATGCTGTTCCTCAGCAAAATAGTGATTCTTGAGGGCTTCTCTGTTTTATTGCTCTTCTTTTCTGGTGTGTGCAGCTATGTATGCTTTCAGCCGACCCTGAGAAGTTTTTGCGTCGTTCTTAATATAAACTCAGCTTTTAAGAAAGAAAAGATGACAGACCCTTCCATACAAACTGTGGCTGAAAGTACTGTTTGAGTGGCATGCAGCAACATCTTTTAAAGTTAATAATTTTTTTTGAACACAAGTTGGGCACAATCTCTGTGATCTAGGTCATAATTTATCTGTAGGGTTTTCTTTTATAATAATTTCCTTAATAAAGTCCATCTGACTGGGGGGACGAGGAGGAATGGGCAGGGAAACCTGGGAAAAAAGGTGTATTTTTGCTGTTCAGATGAATGGGAGACAGAAGGAAAGAGAGACTTTCCAGTCATGTCAGGCTGAATCATCAAGGAATGATACTATAGGAGAACCCCTGAAGATAAACTGTAACCTAGATTAGCAGAATACAGATTAAGTTTTTGGGAGTTTGAAGGCGGCAGCGCGTCCTGAAGCAGTCTTTTGACATTCATTTAAACTAAAATTATTGTATGGTTGCTACTTCAGGTTTATACAAAAATACATAAAGTTTCCATTTGAATGTTGATGTCCTGAAGTTAATAAATTTGTTAAGGCGAAGACTACTTGAAAAGATTAAAAAACCTAAACTCATATTTTCCATTTGAACTGGCTATTACTGGGGAAATGGTATATATCTGTGTGATTATGGTTTGGGGGATTTTTATACATGCAACGTTACCACTGAAAGCTGGATGCTGGAATGACAGTTAACACTGAGGCTTCTGCATGATTAGTTTTCTGCATTCTGACTCTAAAGTATAAAACAGTTGTCGTCAGGTCACGATGCCCTCTTCTAATTCTTTAAATATTTTTACTTTGGAATTTATTTGCATTTTGGAAAATGTGCTGTGATACTATGTCCTAATTTAAGGGGTGCTTTCTGTAATACAGGCAATGTATTTCTACAAAAGGTTGTCCCAAAGCCTGTGTGATTCAAAGTGATTTGATTGTGTGTTAATGCCGCATTGTCTGGAACTTATTGATACTTAATGCAAAACAGTGAGTTACCTGTTACTTTTCACTGTAATACAGTGAACAGTAATTTTTGGTTGTATTTAAATAATAGCCTCAAAAGGGCATTGGCTATATTCATTGGCATAGCTCAGCAGTCTGTGTTACGGCTATGTATGTTTTTTTGGACTGAAGAGTCTTTACAGGTCCTTTTATCTTACAAATGAGTGGAGTGCTTTAATATACCGGTGCCCAAAGGGCATGACCGCTGGGCATTTACCTGGTTTCACGTGGTTCCTGTAGGAGAATGTGTGGAGGGCGAGGGGTAGGATTAAAAGCTCCCAGCTGGGACTAGTAAAATTCACCTCTGCTTTGAAGTTGTATGCTTTAGGTGTCTACAGGGATATATGTTTTCAAAAGTGTATTTATGAAAAACAGTATCAGCAGAAGCCGGCGATGTTACAGGGTTTAACCGTATTTGCAAAATTGAACATGAGCATTACCCCTCTGGTCTTTTCATTTCCTTTCCTATTATATAATCAGCATATTGGTCGGTGGCTTTTGTCACTTTACCTGTTTAATTAATTTATCTCTCGGAGGGTTATGCAATAAAGGTAGAATCACCATAACTGGCAGCGTAGCTTTTGTGGTCCCGCAGAGTCAGCACTTGCGCTCTGGCGCAATGGGCTTGGATGGCTGCCACGCCGTGTGTGTGATTCCTGAACCCGAGACAAGCGCTGAACTCGTTAGAAATACGTGCTACAGGAGTTAATGTGCATAAGGAGTTTTGGTACTGAGATCTCCTTTGAGGATACATTTAACTCTAATTAACTGGGTTTCGTCCTATCTACCATCACCATAGGCTTGGCTGAAACCAGCCGGTATTGGTTAGACTCCTGGTTTGAAGTTGAGCCGGTGGGGTAGTGGATTAAAAACCAGGCAGTTGTGACTGTGATGGGGTTCCTGGTGCCTGCACCGGGGCTGTGCCGCTCCTGGGCCAGGGTGCCACACCAAGTGGATGCACAACCTATTGCCTTCTCGGGCAAAACTCCAAATTCCTGAAGAGGCCTGAAATAATGAGGTTTGACGAGCTGTGATTTAACAGTTGCGTGATACCAAACTCCCCTGATCAAAATAGAGTCTGAATCTTTCCACTTGCAAAATAAGGAACAGCAGCAGAGAAGACTTATCAGTATTTCACTGGTCTGGCTTTTCTCTCCGTTCATGCCTTCTTTCTAATCATCATTAGCTCAAGGATAATTTCCAAGGATTCTGCTAATTATGGTCTGTTTTTTCAGGGGGAATTCCTGATGGTTCCATTTGTAGTAAGGACAAGTACAAGCACACATGGATTGTAAATACCGGGTGGGATTTTTTGGCCTGGCAGTGCTGGAAATCAGGCTTTGTTATTATGTCCAGTAAAGCAGGCTTCACATAAAGCTGATTATAGTATTTTGTGAGAGAAAGTTTTCACTGTATCACTCTGGAAGAAAATACAGATCCATATTCAACAGCTGATGTCTGTATTTTGTGTAATGGGAAGAATGTATGGATTTGTTGCATTTTCGTCACGGCCAGCAAAAGGAAACTGTTGGGGTTTTTTTTTTTCCTTTTTGACTAGCACTAGGGTTCTAGTCTTGCAAAAGTATTTTCTTGGTAGAAACATGAGATAAAATGGATTCTGGATTTGAACCCTGAGGGGATGGGAGTGAACCATTACCCAGTAGTTTTTGAGTGTCCATAATGTCCGGAAAATTGGACCTTTTCAGGTATTTCAGGCTGGGTATACTAGAAGTTGAGGCATTCAGACCACTAACTGCTTTTGAGAATGACAGCCAGGATCTCCATTAAGGTGGCATCTTCTGCCTAGGGGATCACAGAGCAGAGACTGATGTGTCTTCGAGGATGGAAATGGAGCAGTTTAAGTTGCGGTGCTTCAGCTGAGATGTGGTAGCAGCACACAACCACGTCTGGTGCATTTTGCTGAAAAACAAAATAGAAATCACAGAGGATGATCTAAAGCTGTCTGGTTTGCTTTGCATAGAAGCAGAGTAGCTACGCTCCTGTAATAAGTTGCCATGTCTCGGCTATGAGGATGGTAATTTCCAGCTGATGAAAGGTAAATTATAGCTAGAACAGGTGGGTGCATTAAAAATCGTAATGTGCTTCAAGGTACATTTCTATGTTCACAGAGAAGTGGGACTTGCTGTGCTGGTTTGGACCAGCGGTCGGTCTAATTTGGTACCCTACCCCTGGCAATGATCCGTGCTAGATAACTGAGGCCATAGTACAGGAAATAATGCATTTGGCTATCAAATGTTTTATCTGCTGGGGAAGTGTTGCCTTTTTTTAATGTATCAAACCAAACCAGGCTGGTTAAGTCACTGGAACTGTCCCTTCTAAAATGCAGTTAGATTTAGTTTTAAATCTTTCCTTGCAGACAAGGAGTTTATTGCCATTTCTTAATGTTTTTCCCTTCAGACATCTCAGCTGAGGGTTGGTTAAAGCTACATACAGTTTGTAATCTAGCTTGGTTTTTATTTTAGTTTTTTAAAATGTTCTTCTGCATCTCCAAAAGAGTCGTAGTAGGTGAATAGTCTGTTGGGTTTTTTTTCAAACATTATAGCTGAAAGATAAAATACTAAATGAGTTTCATGTAGTTATTATATTGCTTTGATTATGTCTTCACATTAATTAAAATTAATTTAAACAAGGTGATAGGAGTAAAGTGCAGAGTAGGAAGAGGATAGATCAGAAAAAACAGATAAGGTAGGTGTATTCAAATAGTCAGAGCCTGATGAAATTTGCCCCAGGGTACATCAGCAACTAGCCAAGCAACCTTTGAACCATTTACAATTATCTTTTAGAAATTGAGAAGAGCAAGAGAGGTCCTGGAGGACTGACAAGGGCAAATGCAGTACCTGCCTTTGAAAAAGGAAGATCCAGGGATTTACAGTCTAGTTAGTCGAACTGCAATGCTTAGAGAATTGGAACAAAATTTTTAATCAGTTTCTAGGAATCTGGAGGATAAAATGACAACGAGGACTCTGGGGAGCAGTACCTGTGATGTTACCTTGACTTCAGTAACTTTTGTCATAACTTCTTGTGGCATTTCTGTGGAATAGGGAAATATATGGATTTAATTATATGGTAAATAACTGTTTAAAAACCGTGTTTGAAAAATAGTTATGTATATAACTTGTTGCGAAAAGCATGGGAAGAACGGGGGGTGTCACGAGGAATTGTGTGAATACACCCCTGTTTGTCTTGGGCTGAGCTTTATTTGCTGTTCTCTTTACTAGTGTAGACAAGGGAATACTTACTAAATCTGCAAGTAAGCCCAAACTGAGAGGAGCTCAAGCACTGTGAGGCACAGTTCAGAATTAAATGGCTACGGTAGATTGAAAAACATTTTAAAATGTGCAGCGTATAACTTAATGACCTGAAATGAGGAAATACAAAACGCTGAGGACATGGCTGGGCTGCAGAGTGCTTTGGGATATGTGCTGGATCACCACCTGTGCACAAGTTAACAGGTGCAAAGAGGACAACCTGCATCTGGGGTGTATTAAGAGGACTGTAATTAGAGATAATGGTTCTGCCATGGTCAGTGCTTCTCAGGCCCTAGACATGGAGCTGTGTCCAGCTGCAAGGATGGTACATCAGGGAGTGGGGTTTGGCTGAGGGCATCTCTGGATGTAGCTGGGGTCTGGAGTACAGATGAGATGAGAAGGGTGTTGGAGCTGGGTCTGATCAGCCTGTGGATGAGGAGACTGAGGGATTGCTTACTCTCTTGATCAAGGGTTGGACAAGGGGTCCTCCCAGTTGAGGGTAAGGCTGTAACCTGGATCCCACCAGCATTCAGAAGTATGAGAGAGACATCAACAAGTCAATACAGGTGCCAAAAACTGGAGTGAGTTGGGCAGAGGATGGTGTGGCTGGCAGGGGACTGGAGCAGGAGATGTGCAAGTGGTGGCCGAGGGGGCTGTGCTTCCCGAGCCCCGGGGAGGAGGTTCCAAGCGTGTCACCCACCCTGAGCAGGCGGTGCAGTGACAGCAGTGTCTGGCACTGCTGGGGTGAGCACAGGGAAGGGAAAAGAGGCAAAGCTCGCAGGATGCAGCAAGGAAAGTTCCAGAAGTTCAGCGTGAGAGTGGAAGAGCACTGGAACAAGGGTCCAAAGAGCTTGTTGCACTTCTATCTTTGGAGGTTATCAAAAGTCAACAGGGCAAGGCTCTGGACAATATGATCTGACTTGAGAGTTAGGCCTGCTTTGAGCAGGGGTTTGGACAAGGGACCTGCATGTGTCCCTTCCTGCCTGCCTTAATTTGAGGTTCAGTGAACTACCTCCATCCTCCTTTTCTTTAGAGGATGAAATTTGTGGATGATAGGTCTCAGGTCAGTGGCATTGCTCCTCCAGGTAGTGTTAATCAATGGTTCAGAAGGGCCAGTGTTACTGAAATTGCTTCCCTTGGAGTAGTGTCTCTTAATAACATAAAAACATTTGTTTCCTCATTCAGACTTCCAGAGGAAACACCATAATCAACTGTTTAAATTTCTTCAGTTCTTCAGCATTTGTTTTTGTTAGAAACACCAGAGTGTTTTCTAAGATACAGGTGTTTAATTTCATAGCCTTTAAGACCCATTTGCATCAAGGATTGGATTGGATTGGGTGCTCAAAGGAGATTGTTGCCTTGTAACATAATAAACATGTACCTAATCAGAGAAGCTGATTGTTTCCCATCACAATAAATAGAAAACATGTGATCAGTGACTTCAGCATCTATTTCTTCTTAGTGTTTTGCAAAATTAATAGTTATGACTTGTGAAAGTGATATGCAACCTCCAACCTGCAGTCATTAAATATTAAGATACGTGGGCTGTGTTTAAAAATCAAGAGTGGCTCTTAAGTAATGAAATGTTAACTCTCTCTTAAGCTCCATCAAATTCTGTAAGGTGACTTCTAGAAGGGGAATGTGTTGCCGTTCAAAGTGGTGGTCTTTTGCATGAACGTTATCAACAATTCAATGCAATTGTTTTTCTGGGTCAGAATATTGAGAAATCGACACTAAGGTTTCTGTTGAGGTCTGATTTAATCGCTTTCAAACATAGCCAGGCTGCTTGACAGGTGACCACATAAAGCATTGCCAAAGATTAATGGTCTGTCTTGCTCATCTGTCCCCATTTCCTTAATCATGCTGACGGGGTTTTTTTGTTCCGTTTCTGAACTGGTGCCATTAAGCTGACAAGGCCACCTTGTTCAGAGGTGCAGCGGTTGAGGGGTTGTTTCCCAGGACAGCTGTGGCAGTCTGTAGGGTCACATAGTTCGGGAGGTGTCCCATCCTGCCTGCTGGGACAGGCACTTGCACAGTGACGTGCAGACTTTAGACCATATGTGTAATCTTGGTTAATTGTGTTACGTATTTGTTCTCCTCCTTTAATGTTTGTTAAAGTCTTGTAAATGAAGTTGCTACAGGGCGAAATTTTATGATGTCCAAGTTTGAAATGATCCGGCTTATCTTGTTGAATTTTTTCCAAGCTGTTTCTCATGGTGGTTCTGCCGTGCCAGCCAGCACGCAGGAGCGACGCGCGGGGCTTTCTCCCGAGTTTTATTTGATAGTCATTAACTCCAGATGGCAAATACCACTTTATGCGGTTGTAAAAGGTATTTTGTTCAATCGAAGTTCTGCTTCTCATGCAACAGGGTTGAGTTTTTTGAAAGTTTCCATTTATCTGTTTATCTCAGGAGCGCAGATTATTGGCTTTGCTGGAGTCAGAGGCCCTAACTGATGAGGTGCACTAAGAAGAAGGGCTGATAAAATGTATGCTACAGATGTTATGACAAGAACGTCATATTTTTTGCTGGGTAGCAGAGTGACTGATTGGCTGTAGACATTCCTGACACTCCCTGACAGAAAGGGTTATTTTATCTGAAAACAGTGCAGTTACAGATGAGAGAGCTCCTGAAAAACATCACTCACTTTTACTAGCGACATCCATCACTTCTTAATTATGGGTGCTTTCAGGGGGAGAAAGAAGTTCTTTCCTTTGCTCCTCTGGAGCTTTTCTTGTCACTGCAGCAGCAGCGCAGGGTTAAAGTCGGTCCTTTATGCAGAGGGACCTGTGGATTAAACTAATGCACACAAGTGACTGTATGTGTTAGATGGGTATCACGCTGTTACAGGAATGGCAATAGCCAGTCACTGTGGAGAATGAATAACTCTTTGTAGCTTAACTACCTGCTTTGAAGCACAGAAGATCTGTTAAACATTTTTTGTTTGGAAACCTGGAGTTTTCATTGTCCTTTGAAAAGCTGAATCAGATTGGAGCAAGTCATGAGTCCAGCAAATAGAGGAATTGGTGATATTTGTTCAGAAACAGGAGTCTCCGCATCTCAGTTTTCCAACCCGTATGCCTGTTTTTGGTGGCAGGAGCATAGCTGCCCGTATGCCACAGAGACTGTGCTACAGCCACCACCGGGACAGAAACGCAAGTGGAGTTTTTCCAAAATGCTGAATTGGCCTTTTTCCTGTTGAATTTGTTGGTCCTGTTACCACACTTAAGCCATATATGTTTTCATTGCAGTCCCCAGTGCTACTGCCTAGAGATCCTGTGCCGGTTCCAAACCCTTTGCTGCTTCCTGGCATCAGAGCAGACGTTAGCAGATACATCCATTATACAATGGCCTAATTGACTGGAAATCATCATATCTTAGGGAGCCCTTTGCACAGCCGGGTATCTTACACTCCAGTTTGCTTCAGTCACCTTCTGTGCAGGGCTCAGATTTTCTGAGCTCTTAAGGAATTTATTTTCCTTTGCAATACTAAATAATTCTCCTCTCACAGTCTTTACAGCAAGAGTAGGGCAGGAGATTTACTTTCTTTATGTGCTACTGTTTACATAAAGATAAAAATAACAGTTGGTTGAAGTATTGTTTGTTTTTATGTATAGATGTGCAGTGCGCTCCACCCGTGTGTGCGCCTCTCTGCCTAAATTTCTTTGTGTTTACCTTGTGTGGCCGGTTGATCAGACCGCAGGAATGGAGACGCTGTGGATACCATGGCGATAGGGTCAGCGTAGGTGCCTGTGTGCATGGTGCGGTCAGGCAGGAATAAATGAGCATTTTCAAAATTGTTGTTTAACTCCAATGACTCTGCAGATGGTGAAGTATTTACAGTTGCTGGAGTGCCCTGTGCTGCCTTTTTCCCTTTGAAGAGTAGGTGCCTTGCAGCCCTTCCCTGGCTGCCAGTAATAGCAGTAATTAAATACACCTGGTAATGACAACAGACCTGATGCACCTTCTGCTGCTGAGGATACTGATGTCCTGAGGTTGGGAGAGCCCGTTGCTGTTTCACAGGAGCCCTCAGTTTAATTGCAGGCTCAAGGTTAAAACCACAGTCCATAGATGAGGTGGGAGCGGATGGCTCTGTTCCCTGAGTACATCCCTGTCTTCCTCCTGGGAAGTGGAAATAGGACAGCCAGTGTCCCCCTGAACTGCACTGGTATTTCATTGTTTCACTTTTGTCCTTGTTTTCGTACCGCTAAAGCAGGGCTTCTTTGCAAGAAGACCCAAAGGTATTATCTGTTGCTTCTAATAAAAAGAGGAGAGTGCAAATGAGATGAAGGTAATACGAAACAAAAAGTGATGGCTCGGTGATGCTGCCATCCCCAGACCTGCCGACGCTTCAGCGGGCAGCACTCCAGGCGCTGGCTGTGGATGAGCATTGCCCGTGGGTTGGAGCGTCAGAGGTCTGGAAGCAGCTCAGGACATAGAAGACCTTCAGTAAAAATGCCAAATGTTACTAAAGTTCTAGAGAAGTGAGTTGCACTGATTGAAAAATCTATCTTTTCCTGAAAGTACGAGTCGAAGTTTCATTTATGAGAGCATCACCCCCAAACCTGGAATACCCCATACCCACTCTTTTGAGATCTGAAGGGCTGAAATGGATCATTATCCATCAACTCCCCGAAGACTAATTTGTGGGGAAGGTGATGCCAGAGCAGAGGCTTTTGCAGGGGAAGTGTGGGAGAGCCCATCTGTCAATATTGTTCTTGCTGCTTTTCCAGTGCTTTTACAAATTGATACTCTGGGAGTTGTCTGTGCTGCAGGTAAAGCCTCTTTCAGGCCCTTGTGTGCTGATATTTTATTGAAGTGAGACATGAACGCTCCAGGGGAAAGTGGCATTGCGAGATAAAGGGCTCTGATACGTGCATCTAGCTTAAATGTCATCTTACAAAAAAGATACAAAGCAGATGTTAATTGTAAAACAGTGCTTCATGTACATTTTTTATTAAAATTATTTCCTCTAATTCAGCGTATCTGAACACATAGAACTCTTGTGTTTATCCAGCCTAAAAATGTGTCTTTGAAACGGTTTTGTGATTATGTAAATACATAGTTTTAACAGGAGAGAAAGTAGATTTAGTAGTCTCTGATTAGAGAGAATATTTTCTTCCAAGATGAAGAGTCTGAAGTAACAGTCAATTTTATCATTTGTTTTGAAGGAGAGAATTGCAGGTACACATTTACTTCAAGCATTAGATAAGCAGTCTGACTGGAAAAGCAGTTTTAATCTGTTTTAATGATGTTTTTCCAATATGAAAGGGGCCAAGAGATGCATAAGTCTAAAGGTCTACTGGTAATTGTCGAAGTGATGGGAGTTGTTTACAGAACATACAGTGACTGGATGGTTGCCTCTCGCTAAAAGCGTGTATGCGACCTTTGTTCTTGATTTAAAGTATAATTAAGGAATACGTGCCTCTGTGTATTTAAAAACAATAAAACCATCCCATTCGCAGACTGTGAGGTATTTGGGGATGGCAGATACGGATGAAGCATTTCGTCGAGTGCTGGTGTTAACTGCTTTGTTATTTACTGATATTGTGATCCCTTTCTCCCATGCAGTTATGATGAGGCCAAATCAAATCTTTTATTAAGCATTACTCATATGAGTGAGGTAATGGCTTGTTATCTATGTAGGTAAAACTCTCATGTTTTCCAGGTGATCCCAAACAAAAAAACTAAGAAATCCTGTCCTGGCCTGTCTTTTGCCTACAGTGCATGCCAAGACTTTTGCAGGCTTGTTACGGAGATATTAAATAGACTTTGCTTTTTGTCTTGCTCTGCTGTTAAGGCCATGTGCTTTCAACATGTATGCAGCTGTAGGAAGCTCAGAGAGGAAAAACTATAGGCAATTCACTTTTGAAATCCTTCAAGACTGACTCCGAATTCTTTATATTGTTCCTTAATGCCTGATATTTGTGGGACTGTCAGGGTTAATGCTGCTCAGGCGCTGGGGTGTTCCCCATGCGCTGGTGCTTGGGCAGGGTGGGCATGTGGGAAAGGTGCTGGTGAAACATCCCCATCCTCAGCTGGGCTGTGGTGACCCACAGTCTAGTCGGGACAGATTTCTTTGTCACAATAGAATTAACGTAAATATTTCTGATAACGTGTGTATGTGTGTAAATAGGTGTTTATTTAGCAGCTGCAGTGTTTGGACCACAAGCTGGGAAGGGAGTAGTGTAACACCGTGTAAACAGAGGAGGCAAGCAAGGGAAATTTCCTAATTTAACCTCTTTCAGCTGGATGGTGAAATGTGATAAACAGCTGCCTTGGAGTATGGGAGGAAAAGGGCATCCCTAAACAGGGGGAGAACACCTGAAAATACATACCCCCTCTCCGTCCTCGTACAGCACAATATCAGCTGGAAAGAAACCTGAGCTATTTCTAAGAGGTTAAGCATTAGAGTTATGAGGAGTGGGGATTTTTTCAGCATTCATACAGCCAGGGTTCGCTAACAACATGAGGAGAGGTGCTTGGTATGTATATGTCTGTTTGTTCCTTCTGACGAAGGAACTCAAGATCTACTGTCAGTACTGTGCACAAGCTGTGGTGCAAACCTTCCCATCTGAGGGCTGGTAATAATTAGATAATTGACAACTTCAAGATAATTGATTGAAGAGGAAATTTTATTATTATTATTATTTTTTACCCACTTGGAGAGACAAAAACCTAGCGAGGGAACTTTCTCATCTTTTTTGTTACTGTCTAAGATTAATGCCCAGACCCTTTTAAAGGCCATTAGTACGAGGAATAGAAGTTAAAAGAAAACAAAGTCCACTTTCAGTTGCTTTCCCGGTTATTCATTTTGGATTCAGCGCATGAGCGACTTGTAGTTTGCCGTGGGGCCGAGTCGCAGATCGGGGCCACAATGGGGGCATTGTGGTCACCTTTCTGTCCCCGCCGCCCTGCGCAGTCGAGTTGAAATCCTGCTTTTTGGCATCCGAGCTGTTGCTTTGGTGACCAATTATGACTCCAGAAGTATACATTGTGGTCTTGGTGAATAGCTGAAAAGGGTGTAAGGAAGAAGATAAATGTGTTCAAGCACAGCTCTGTTTTGCAAGCCTTCAAGGTGATTCAGAATAGAGTTGTTCGTCTATTGGGTTTTAACATGGTGTATCAGTGTAGTGTTGGGAATTCAAATGTCAGCGTTACAAATCCAGAAAACGTAATTAAAGGTGATTTAACACTCAGAATGCTGTGCCCTTTACATATACATTATAATTACCTCTCATTTTTGGTCACATGAAGTTCTCGGTTTCACTGAGCAGCACTGTTTTCTCTGCAATTATTTAATTTTAGAAATAGTTATGTGTTAATCACTCAAACCTTTGTTTTCTAGAAACCTAAGATGCAAGCTGTAATTCTGGGTTTAGTGGACGCATCTTGTATTTTTTGGTCTTATTGATGGTCCTGAAAGTCTTCATGTGACCCCAACAAGGTTATATAAAGTATTTTTAGAATTAAGAGGGAGCTTTACACCAGTGATGTGGCAGGGATGAAAGAATGAGAAAAATGCTAAATTCTGTAGATACTTTATGTAGCAGCTCCTTCCCAGGTAAAGGGAGAAAGCTTGCTAAATCAGTGTGCAAACAGAAGAAAAATGTGTAATTTCAGGGAAAATAATTACATGTGGTGGTCGAGCAGAATTTTCTGTTTCTTTGAACACTTTTCAGGAGTGGCGTTTGCAGGATTTCTGCTTTGCTTCCCATGGCACTCAATCTCCTGCTCTGCGTGGTTGGTGAGGTCCATGTGATGTCTGTGTGTTCAGACACCCCTGTCCACCCCACTCGCTCTCACAAGTGACAACTGTAATGATTTAATGACTCTCCTGTAACGTGCTGATACCACAAGTCACTAATTCTCCTCCTGGGCTAATGAGTGCATCTGTTCTCCCCTCTGGGTAGATTCCTTTGTTTGTCCTCCCCAAAGATTAGTGTTTATACTCCCTTGATAAAATAAAAAGCACTCCAAGCATGCATTAAAAGTGAAAACTCTCCTAGATCTGGCAGGCAGTACAATATCACTAATAGCAGCAGATACTTAAGTAGCCTATTTTCATAATCCCACAGGTAGCTGTTAGGAGCATTTTCTGCTACTAGGAGAAAATCCATCCCTCTGTTCACCTTCTTGTCAGCTATCACTATATTTATGACCCTAATGGAATTTCCAGCAACCCTCCTAAGATATAGTGGGCCCTGTATATGCGCATATTTCAATATTTTATTTTACCCCTAGTAGCACCTCATGTTGGTATAGATGAGATATTTGGGTTGTATCTGTACTGGTAACACAGGCATTTCTTCTGTCCTCAAAAATGTTTCTTCCTCGATGGCTGATCTGTACTAAATTTAAATTTAGACCAGCTTTGTAGCTGCATTTTGCTCCTTCAAGTGAAACTGTTCTCTTGGGCTAGATGGCATCTGCTACTGAAGTAGTACCCAGGGCAGAATTAGTAAATCAGCCATTTCAATGCATTTTCCCAAAATCTGGTGCCTCGAAGAGAATAGATTGACAAACTGGTAACTTCTCACTGGGGTTTATGAAAATTACTAAGTCAATTATATAGTGCAGGAAAGCTGTACAGTGCAGCTTGTTTTCTTTTCCTTGTGTAGTTTTTAAATACGTTGCGACAGTTTTGAACTGGGAATAGCATTTTAAGAGGAGACGCTTTGTTGTCGCTGGGAGCAGAAATCACACGGTGCTGAAGAACCAGATTGTATAAAGAGGATTTCAGAAGCTGATAATAAAGACTGTGCTCATTGGTGATACATGAATAACAAGTATGTTGCAAGTCAGATTAATATCTCATTACTTCAAAACAAAAGTTACCTGGGATACGTATTCTTATGTTGATCAATAAGCCAAACTAGAAAAATGTTGGAAGCTTTTGGCCAGGAAGGACTAAACCTTCAGAATTAAACATCTGTTCCTGGAATCTGAGCCTCTGATCCCTCTATTTAATCACTTTGTAAAGGAAGAGAGAAAGAATATATTGTCTGTGTTACTTATTTTATGAAATATCCTTTTTCCACAGTTGCGTTGTTATTTTTTGCATGTCAGCCAGTAATTTGTAGGCTGTAAGAGCTGGGATGGGGTCCCTAATTATGGTGACTTGGTAACATTCAGTTAAAGCTATATAAAAATAAGTATTTTGGTAGGGTGCAGCCTCATTGCCTTGAACATCTGTCGTCCAGGAAGCATCATCTAAGGACTGGATGCAAAGCATGTGCCACCTCGTATTGTTCTCATCAGAGTTTGCTGACGAACGCTTTGCTCTGAACCTTTTCCCAGCACAAATGAGAAAACGTTTAAAGTTTCAATAATATAATCCATTCTCCACGGGCCATTGTTTTCCCCGGTTGTTAGGGAATTACAGGTCCTATCTTGCCTCTCAGTGCCATCAGCTGTGATTCCCAGGTGGAAGGACAGGGCAGAGACACAGTCTTTGGTCTGGGAAAGGAGACAAACCCTCAAAGGCATCTTTTTGAAGAGGGGCTGTCCTCATTAATAGATCTTTATCAGGTGTAACTCTGCTGTTTGAAGGAACATAGTCCAGATGAACTGTAAACCCTGAGATTTTTGGTCTCCGTCAGTCTCTCATAAAAGGTGAGGAAGCGTGGGATGGCGACTCTGATCCGAAAGAGGAGTAGAAAGTCCTGAGTGCTGTGTTGAACCACAACACTTCCCAAGACATTCTGCTTCCGAAGGGCCAACAAAAGCTTCAACCCCCTGAAAATTTTGATGATGAAGCAGCACTGTTTTGTCTGTGGAGAGTGCTGGTACTTCCCTTTGGGGTTGTTTTCTGCAGGGGACAAAGGTTTTAAGAACTTTTTTCTGATGTTTGTGACATACAACCATAGACCCTGGGTGGGGGATTATTTTGGAAAAGAAAATCAGTCAAAATACTGCCCTGAAATATTTTTTTAGAGGTTAGTAAGTACTTTGCAGTATGAAGTAATTGGGCTGCCATGTGTAGTTGGAACATTTCTTCCAGAGTCTGACTGGGCTTCCCCAGTCTCTGCCCATCTCTCCCGCTTGCTCCCAACCTGCTTTGTCACTAGCAGCGGTGCAGTAAATCAGGAATCTGCTTCAGGTTAAAGAGAACTATATTCTTTTTACCCCCTCTTGTTTACTTTTAACTCAGATTGGCTCCCTGGTCCAATCCACTGCACAAAACTGTATTGACGCAGCCGGGGAGGTGGCTGGACTTGGGCACCGTGGCTGCTCAAGCCATCGCTCTTGCTCAAAGATGCGCTTAGCAAATTACAAGAGACAAATGTACTATGTTACGCTAGAGAGCACTGTGAAAACTTGGACTATGTACTCTGGGTAGCACTGATCCCTGGTGATGTGCAAGAGTCCACTGCTTCTTTTAAAAGAACCCACTATGATTTGGAAAGGATTGAAGTAAAAAGTAAGTTTTCTACTATATTAAAGCACATGATTACACTCTTAAAGGTGTGACCTATTTGACTTGAAGTTTTAGGCCTATGAAATCCGGTCTTAAAAATAAATCCTTGGAGGTTTTTTTTCTGCTTTGTAGGTATTGGGCAGTTGGCTTTCAATTGTGTTCTCAGTGACTTGCCAGTGATGTTATCACTTAAAGCTTTATGGATGAACTCTAGATTTTTCTTCAAAATATTTAAAGTTTAAGTGGGAACAACCTCAAAACATGTGGATATACTGGCTCTGCAGCGAAGGCTTGTGTTTTGATAAAATTTTTCAACTTAAAGGCATCTTACAGTTACTTTTTGCAGAAAATGCGTTTTTCCGATGGTTAGGTTTAGTTCTTATTGTCAGCGTTATCCAAGGAGACAACTGGTCATTCCAGGAACAGTGCTTTAGTGTTTTGAGATGGGCTGTGAAGAGCCTGTTGTTGTCCGATAAGACTCTTGGCTCACATCAACCTAATTTCTTCTAGACAACTGGAAGGTAATGGGAGGTAGTTAGGTTTTTAAAACCTTTAGTTTGAGGAATACTTTTCATTTCATTATTGAAATTGGAGTCATGAATAATGCTGAAATAATGTTTGTCCATATTAAGTGGAAGCCGGCTGATTGTGCCCTACTTGTGTAGAGGAAGTAGGGACCAGTCTTTTGACTTCACGAGCAGACCTATGCTGCGTCTCAAATCGTACACATGAAAAGCACCTGGATATAAAAATAGCAATCACTTTATTCTGAAGATTTCCTAGCAAAAGTAAACTTGGTCTCATAGCTACATTTTTATTAAAAATTGCAAGACAGAAAAAACACCTTATCTTCACCAGCTCCTTCAGCACAGTCATGCTGCACTTGATGCTCCCAATGGTGAGATTTATCATTAAAAGGTGATTTTAAAGGTGTTTATAGGAGAGATATCCTGCTGTACTCTGTAATATTGCTTTGCTTTTTACTTACATCTCCCATCCTAAGATCTGAACTTGCATTGCAAAGTGCCGGTCTTGACTCTTGTTTAGATAGCAGAGCTCAGGAGTGCAGAAGTGGAGCAGCGTGTTCAGTATTAAGGCACATCTTAAAAGAACAACAAAAACAAAAGTTTTAAAAATCCAGTCTTGCTTGGATTTGGAGGGTTGAGATGCTGCCTGGTACAAAGGTGGAGTCTCTCTCGCTTGGGAAGAGCCTGTGGAGCCTGGGTATCACCAACGTTACCCATCCATTATCTTCTTCACACTATCGCCCTGTCCCCCTGAAAAAGTGGTTGAGGAATAATACTTGCAAACCCTAAGTAAAATTATCATTGGCTTTCCTATTTGTCAAATGCAGGGGAAGAGTGTTAGATGTTTTAGGCCTGTATTTTTATAAGCCCGTGTAATATCAACATGAGCCTCATCAACCAAGATCTAGCAGAGGCATCGCTGCACATTCTGTGTGCGGTGCAGGACAGGACAGGGAGGCTGTAGCCATCGCTCCCTGCCCGCAGAACCAGGGCTCTGCCATGTTCTCAGTGCTGAACTCTAATATCCAGGCAGTGCTGGTGTTGTTGAAACAGCACAGATTTTGTAGTAAGAGAAAAGTACACAATTTTTGTTGTTGCACAAAAGAGGCTGTAGCGATTCCATGTGAGACATGTGGGAAGATGGGGGAGAATCAACATTTGCCAAACAGAAAGGAATAAAATCTGGTGGAATAACAGAAACTTTCTGTCAAGCTTCAAGAATGGCAATAAATAAAAAATGAAAAAAAACCCCAAACCTGAAGAAATTGGCAGGGGAAGAGGCAAGGAGAGGAAAAAGGATACTGCAGCATCCTTTTATGTCTAAAGCCGGTTCACTCAGACCGAAAAGCGTGCTCCTAGAGGCCACGTGAGTGTCTCTGAATAATGTGTGTCTAACTATTCTGATTATTGGATTGCTCTTGTGTGTGTGCGTGTGTGTGCATATAACAGGAATTTTCCAGAAGCGCTGGATCACCCAGGCGGTGCAGCGGCTTGGCAGTAAGTGCTTGGGTAAGTCAGCGGGTTAGCACTGTATTGACACTCAAAAGTTTTCCTTTCTAAGCCCTGGATTAAAAAATTAACTTGGTTGTGGGGCCCAGATAGTGTCTACAAAGCATTATGTAAACCATCTTTGGCTTATAGCTTAGTTGAATCAGTTTTTGGTGCATGTCAGAATGTGTTTATTCTCGCAAGGCTACGTGACATCATCCACTTAGCAGAGAGGTGTAAGAGAGCAAAATAATGTACAAGGCTGGTTCCAGCTGTCTGAGGGGTGAGCATTTTGCTGAGCAAAAGTGGAGCAAAACCAGCTTTAAGGGTGGTTGTTTTTTTGTGTTTCACTGTTAAAAGTCTAAATGGTGGTTTTCCTGATGGCTGTTTGAGCAAGGGTGTAGCTAAGAAGTGTGTGTGTGAGTGGAGTGTTCATAAGAGAGCGGCTGCAGTAGCTCAGGGGGCTGTTTAATTCTTCTCCTCTTCCATTAGCCAATGAAGCAAAATGAGTGGGAGGTCTGATAAGCCAGATCAGTGTTGATAAGGGAAAGCACAGCTTCCAATGCAAGGATTTCAAAACACACCAATATCACAGCAAAAAGCAGAGCAAGAAGGTGTGAATGGGTGCAGGAGCCAGCAGAACTGGAGGTGGAAGCAAAGCAGAGCACTCTTGGGGTCTTGTGGGAGGGCAGAGAATGAGAAATCGTGCGTCCCTCTGTGTCCTGATGTCTGTCCTGGGTGTCAGTCTGGGTTCCTCCTGTGCTGAATCCAGTTGTGCGTTAGTCAAACAGGCGTTGCGCTCAGGATCACGGTAACTGGATGACATGTAACATTCTTGGGGTTCCAAGAGAGGCCACGCTAACACTTCAGCTTGTCTTCTGACCTGGGATACTATCAATCTGAATTTGAGGGCTTGGCAACAAGAGCAGTTTTGCCTGCGTGGATCAGAGAATCGCTGCCCTGGGCTTCTTTGTTATAAACCAGGCAACTTGACAACCTCAGATTTCAATCTGTGTGTATCTGAGATAGAGTGATTGGGATAAGGCTGTCTCTGGCGTTGTCGTTAGAAGAATAGTCTGATTTTTCTGAAGAGGTGGTCATAGGTTGCAGTGAAGATCCGGCTGGTGCGTGGCTCGGGGTGCAGTTTGTTTCCCTCTCCGAGGTATCTTTGTTTCTGCTTAGTATTCTGCGTGCCGTGCTGAGACCTGGGTCTTGTTTAATCAGTTTGGTTCTGATTGCTTCCTTGTATCCATGGGTCGCATCTTGAATTCAGTGTTTTGCATTACAAATCCGCTCTCCAGAGATCAGCAGGATATATAGCTCCATCTGCCACATCCAGTTTTAGCCCTTTTTCGCGGAGCCCCGTTAACAGGTGACATGCACAGTCTGACGAGATTCCAGCTAATTTTTGGTGTGTAATTAGGAAGATGAGTGCTGACCGGATCCTCTTCTGCAAAATGGAGGAACCACTGTGGAGAGATGGGGAATATTGGCCGGACCTCCCGGTGCGGCTCCCGTCCTCGCTCCATCGCGGAGCCTTTTTGGCTTTGGAGGGTGAGATGAGTCTCGGGAGCCGGGTTTTTCTCCCTGCATGCCAGCTTCTAAATGCCAGAGATGCGGGGAAGTAAATCTCTCACAGGAGTATCATTTGTTCCTTTTTGTTTTGTGACATTTGGATGACAGTGTTTTCGAAATGGTCATTTCTGCTGTTACTACTGTGAGAAAGAGGTTAGTCTAAAATCAGTACGTGCAAGTGCTAATAAATACAGTGTTTATGCACCATCAGCGAAGAGATGACCGTTTTGATTTCTTATCTCATTGTTCTTCTGCTGGAGCCGAACCTCTGTTGTTAAAGGGTTGTAAGAGATAACCTGTATATTTTTAGGCTTTTCTTAAGGTGGAAAACCTAGAGTTCAGATGGTGTGCAGCTTTTCTCCAAAGTGGTGGTATAAATTGTCGTACTAAAACTAAAGGTTTAATGGAACTTTAAGAAATGGAAAAATAAAGCTAGTCCAGAAGATGTTTGCAGGATAATTTGTTGTGTGTGTTTTAAGCCTGGTAACTGGAGTAAGCTTCTGATATTTTCAAGATAGCAGTATTTATCCTTCAGAGTTTCACAGCTGGTTGGGTGGTTTGTTTTTTAAATCTGTTCTCACAAAATAGCGCCAGGGAGGCAAAGTGCTCCCGCTGCTTTTATAGCTGGGGAGTGTGAGGTGCAGGAGTGAAGGCTCTTGGCAAGGCCATGGCAGCCCCGGTGCCTGGACACAGGGTTGGAGCTCTGGGCCAGAGTCCCCCTGCCCTGCTGCCCCCGACGCAGAAGCAAAGCGCAGTGGTGATGTGAGGGTTGTTCAAAAGAAAATGACGATGCGTTGCCTGTAAAATACAATCGTGGCGTCATTTTTATAGAAATGTGTGTAAACGTGTAAAATATGCACGAATAATGTGCACTGCAAATCACGGTGTGGAGGGTGTTTTAGCAAGATCTCTTGCACTGGCCAGTTCCTACTTTTAGGAAACCTTTTCTGGGGTTTTTCGCCCCTGTGGTGCTGTCTCATAGCACACACAGAATCTGGTCATCCAGTCTGGGAAGGTCCCAGGGAAGGAGGTTGTGGATTGCATTTTGAATGCAGCGAGGAGGATTGTATCATCCATCTTTAAATATGCATTGTCTTTTGTGTACTTGATGACTTGGACAGTTGAAACTAAAAGCTTCTCTTGAAACAACATATTGAGAGATTAAAGTTTTGAACAAGGGTTCTGGCAGGTAGTTCTGAAACACAAGTGTAGTTTAAAGCTGTTCTGAAACAGCTGTTATGACAGTAACATCATGTATTGCTGTCAGAGAAAAACACAATTTCTTCCTCTGTGGGGAGAGGGAAATAGCTGGTTAACAGCTAGAGACTTACCTCCTGAGATTTACCTTTTCAGATGAAGTGCTAAGGAAAAATGCATGGCTTTCTTTTCAAGTATACACTGTAAACTGTATTTATATAGCTGCTTTACTGCCAGGGTTAATGAGGTGACTGGAGGCCAAGTAAATTTAACGTATTCATAGGTAATGGTATTAAAAACGAGGCCTGAAAAGGCTGGCTGGCTGGCAGCCAGTCTGGGGTCCCCCGTTTCTCACTGTTCAGCTGGGAGATAAGCTGTGAAGAGGAGCATCTGTGAAAGATGGGAGGCGAGGCAAACATTTTTTAAATTGTAGCTTCATATTTGCTTTCCAAACAACACCGGGAGTGCTGCTGCCTGTTTGGTAGTGTGATTGTGTGTCCGGTGTTGCCCGTGAAGCTGTTGCAGCACTGGCAGCTGTGCTCTGCCAGGGCTGCGTTTACCAGCTGCCTCCCCTGGCTCGTGGAAGCTGGTCTCTGACTTGACCCTGTATTTCTGCTAATCTTGAGTTGTGCAGTAACACTTTTCAGCAAAAACAGAAGTTTATTGTAAAATTCGATGTGGATTCTTACATAGAAACCTGGTGGAAAACATAGGTGGGGTGAATTTTGTTAGTATTCATGTTCATCAAAGTTCATTTTTAGAGACTTTAAAGCGTGAGAAGCACACTGTAGTGGGCTTATGGTGTTTCATGAAAACGGTGCCTTCCTCTTCAATTCTAGAATGTGTGCAGCTTTTAAATTAGAGGGATGGCATTATAGCCTTAGTAATAATTTCTGAGGTGATGCTGTGTGTTTTTAATGTATGTTTTTATTTTGATTCATTCTAGCTTCACAGCTATGGCTTTAAGTAATCATTCTGAATAAAGCAAATCTGGTTTGGTTACATCAACAGGGCATTTGAAGTCCACACAACTGCTAATCATTCTTCAATTTGTGCAATTAGAATAAAGCTTAGGTCAGAAATGGTAGATATATGAGAGAGTCTGGAGCTGCTGTGCTGTCATCTGCCCTTGGCTTATGTGTGCAGAGGTGATTTTAGCCTGCTCCTGAGCCCGGGTGTGTTTACATCAGCTTAATTAAGCACCAGCCCTCTCAGTGCATTGCCTCCTAGTGCAGTCAGTGATCTTGATTCATTGGTTGGTCTGGAAGAAGATACAGCCATGGCATAAAGGATGGGGTGTTTTTTCTTGCCGGTACGTACTCATCACTGCTAAGTGCTTCCATTGATTACAGCAGCGTGAACACAGCTGAAA
The DNA here is from genome assembly GCF_964273445.1 of Streptopelia decaocto. Classification (NCBI taxonomy): domain Eukaryota; kingdom Metazoa; phylum Chordata; class Aves; order Columbiformes; family Columbidae; genus Streptopelia; species Streptopelia decaocto. The sequence continues at coordinate 5,126,098 of NC_138659.1, read as the reverse complement.
ACAACACGGTTGGTGGTTTATAGGAACGCTTGCGCTACCGTTTACCAAGCCCTCACCATGTTGCTTGAGGACTTTATTTTGAAACAAAAGTGGAAATGTCAGGCAAACATGTGCAAATGCTGCTTGTGGTTGCTGTTTGGAGGGGCTGCCCGCTGGCTCCCCGCAGTTACTTTGCAGCTGTAGGTACTGAGCATCTTAGCGGGCAGGCTCTGGTGCTGCTGGGCTGTACTGGAACCAGTCTGCAGAAGCAGAGCAGGTACTGGCACAACTGGGCTGCCTGCGGTGGGTGGGTGAACGTGGGTGTAGACTGTGCTGCACTAGTTGTGTGAATGTCATGTCATGTTATCGCTAACTTTTAAACGGCAGGTGAAAAGCTTTGGCTAATGCTGCTTTAATAATTAATTGATGTGAGCAGGCCCATCTTAGAGCCATTTTCATTTTATATGGTATGATAGACTTTTGATTAATTACCCTAGCCTGTAGAGTTGTAATAGATTAGTGTCTTACTTAAGGGAAGGTAAGGCTGTGCTTTTATTGTCATTGACCAAACACTAATGGATTGGTTCGGGGATGCAGCCGGCTGTAGTGCGGGCATCCTGATGGACACACGGCTCCTCTAACATGCGGCATAAGAAATGTGAGTCTGTTCTGAACGCCTCTGTTTCTCTTGTGTGCTTGGACCGGGCACACCACTGTAGGCACTGCTGGAATAGAAATTAATTCTTCTTGCACAGGTGCAATAAACTAACTTGGAAAGAGTTTAGCCCTTTCTTGACCATCTTGGCTAAACTGATATTGCAAATGACATCCTTTCACACTTAGACATTGGCAAATGTGTGACAGCAAAGGGAGAGGAAATGCAGATGTAGGCAGTGATGTATAGGACCTCTGGGGCTAGACCCACTGCCAGTCACATTGCCCATGTTGGCTTTCTGAATGTGCTTGCTGCCTGAATTGGGGCAGGGCATGCTCTCAACAAGGTCCCAAATGCTGCAGCAAGACCCCTTGGTACTGCAGCTCTTTAAACTAAATAACAAGTGTGTATTTTTATTGAATTTAGTATGAAAATGAAAGATACAGTGGCCCCTAGGGCACTCTTCTGATATAATTTTGTATAGAAAAATGGTTTTCCTCTCTTCTGTTTTTTTTTTTTTTTTTTTTTGTGAATGGGGAGAATACAGACAGCCCTTTTCAAAATGTTGAGGTGAGATTGTTTGTAGTTTGATCTTGTGACTCCAACCATCTACTCTAGATAGTACTTTTCTGCGATAACCTGGCAATGCTTGGCATCCTTTCATCTATAGCACATGTACGGCCATCCCCAAAATGCACCCAGTCCTCTGAAAACAAAGCAGAGTCAGAAGCAGAGTCAGCAAAAAGCTTAAAAGTGTGTTTTAAATGGGTTCTTTGATTGTTTTGTAAACTGTGTCCTCCACAGGTAGGGTAAGGTAAGAGAGCCTGGCCTGTATGGAGCCTTTAAAGGCTTCTGGGGCAGGAGATGCTTTCAGCAGGGCTTGGGTCAAACACCTGAGCTCTTGTGGCAGCACCATGATGGAGCTGGGCTGGTTCTGAGCCCTGTCGCCTCTCACCACTCTGCAGCAGCATGAGTTGAGATGAAAGGATTTGTTGTCTGATGCTTTCTCCAGATGTTAATAAACTTAAAGGACGTTTTAGATTCTCTCTGCCCCCCAGTATCAGCTGCCAAGTGTGGGATGGTTCGGAAGGCTTTGTGTAGTTCAGGATTCAAAGCCACTTGAATAAACTTGGGATTTAATAAACAAAAGACGGATGAGATGGTTCGCCTTTTTTCCCTGTACATTTGCCTAAGGCTTTCAGCTGTCCAGAAAAATGACAAACTACATCAAACAGAACCAGTTATTGGTGGCAGGGTTTTTTTTAATGTTTCATTTCAAGAAAGTTGCTATTAAGGTTTTTTTTCCCCAGCTCTGACACACTCTATTGGCAAAAAAGGCTAAAAAATCCTGTTTGAAAAAGAGCTTAAATAGTCTGTGATGATAATAATGAATTTACAAAGTCCCTCAAGATAGAAATCTTTCTGTATTAATACTAATTGAAATGTTTTAAAGGTAACATTTAATAATATTTTAGCACAGTCTCCTGCAGTAGGATTTTGACCTTTTCGTTGCTCTGTGAGCCTGGGATGTTAATCGTGGAAATTGCACATGAGACATGAGGAATGTCTGAGATAATTTACCAGATTTTGCAAGTCCTTTCTTGTGGACAAAAATACCTAAAACTTGTACTTCTTTAATTTGTGGAGGAGCTCAAATTACAATAGTTGTACATGGTATATACCTTAACTCTCAGCTTGCTAACGCTTCAGAGATTGCTGAGTGCTCTGAAAGCTTAGGAGGATACGGGTATGTGCGTTTACGAACTCGGAGGGGTTAAGAAGGCTTGTAGTTAATCCAAAATACAAAAATGCTGCTGCAGCAGAATTGCTTCAAGCTCTTTTAAAAGTCCTTTCAAGTTAAGATGACATTGCTTTTGGTTTAATATAATGAATTCAGTAAAGCAAGAAGGCACTAGCAGTTCTGCTTGTTCCCACTCTCTGGTGAGGAAAGGGGGGCTTATAGGATTCTCGTTTGGCTAAATAAAGTTTGACTTGCATGTAGCGTGATAAACCCAAGTAGAACGCTTTCAAAGATAAAGAACCAAGCATCTGCAGCTTTTGTGCCTCCAGTAACTTGCAAGAAACTCTCTGGGACAGTTGATGGAAAAGAGTTTGGGGATGGTGGGCTTTCCCGGGGCGGTTAGTTGGTGTGTTTGAAAAGAAATAATCAGCTTTGCCTGGTTCATACAGCTGGCTCTCAGTAGTTAATTTGGTCTTGTTTCTAACAGCACTCGCTGCCTGTGAGTCTGCTGTGCCAGTAGTTTCGGTCAGCCTTCCCGGCGCATCCTCACTGAAAAGCTGATTTCATCAGCTTTTTTTTTCCTATCCACGCAGTGAAGAAAGAAAATCTGTCTGGCTGATGCTACTTGGCAGCGAAGGCTCTCGAGGAGGTCACAGGCTGGTGCTTGCTGGCATCTGGAAACGTTACCCTTCTCCCAGTCACGTTCCAGAGCTGGGACTGATCTTGCAGCGGTTCATCCACCGTGATGCCCCATCAGGACGTGCAGCACAGCCCTGCCATGGGCAGCCCTCCCGGGGGAGCTGCCAGGACAGGCGTGGGTCAAACTTCTGACCATCAGTGGTGAAATAATAAAAGAAAGGAACTGCAGTGTATCAGAACTTTGCTGTGTAATCAAGGGATGTGTTTGCTGGCAGAGAAATGTGTGTTTGTATCTTGTAAAGCCCCAACTGTCCGTTTTGGCCCTCTCCTGTTGCCTTTGCTCAAGAAGGGTTTCCATTTTCCAGAGGCTATTTGATCATGTCAGCTAGCAATATGAGTCTTAACTGTTTTTTTGTTAACTCTGTCAAGGAAAATACATACTTTTTATTTTATTTTGCATTTGTGAAAGTTCCGTCTGACAGTGCTGACTTCCTTAGGAGACACCTTAGGAGGCACAGGACGCTCCAGTTTGGATGATGGCAGTTCCACTGGACTGCAACATTTTCTGGAGCCTCTTAAGTATCAATTGAAGAGCAAGCCCAGAATACTTTTGCACAGAGATCTCCACCACCGTGGTCCACCTGATGTGAGGCTTTAGTTCTTCTGCGAGTAGGACAGATGTGACAGAACGGTGGGGGATTCACTTTTCCGATGGTGCCCTCGGTGTGATGTGGAAGGTTAATCTATCAGGAATTATCTCTGCAAGCTTGGAGGACAGAATAAGCTCTATTATGAACAGCAGTGTTTAATGAGGAATAACTGTTCAAATTCCTCCATGTGTTCTTTTTAAAAGGGCTGTAAACAAATGGTTTCTCATAAACCACCTGCATGCATAAAACACATTTTCTATTGCCAGCATCTCCCAGAGTTGGATTGCTGATTTAGCCCTGACAGTGCCCTAGGTACTTTGTTCTTCCGCTCAAAAAGCCGATCACTGATACTTTTCCAAATGTTTCCCTGTCTTTAATGCTGGTTCAAAATATCTAACGCGTTGCTCCCGCAGGCAGAGAGGATACCAGCTGCACCGGGCGAGTTCCTGTTCTGTCGCCTCCCCTCCTGCAGTCAGGAAGGGCCCCTGTTCTTCCTAGGAGAGATCTGAGATTAATTTTCACTAGAAAATTGGGGGAAAAGTGGTAAAGGGAAAAACAAAGACAGGGACATGAGTCTCTCACAAAGCCCTTTTCAGAAACCTTCTCTTCCCTCTGAGAAGAGAAAATTACCTTGTACATTGCATATGATTTAGGCTGTTTTTTTTCCTCATACTTCAGCTCTCAAAGAACTTTTCTTTTAAAAGGATAAAATATAAAAATAAAATTTAAGTCCAACCGGTCAGCGAAAGGTAATACATTCTGAAGCAAAGCCTCTGGGCTTTGAACCTTTGCCAGCTGACCCCTAAAATGCTGCTGGTGGGGTACTTCTCTGCTATAGCTACTTCTGAAACACTCTTACTGTCTAGAAGGACTTCATTTACTAGCCAAGGGTGAGGGAGCAAGATTCTTCCACAGAGTTTCCAAGACAGCATCCAGATCAGTGGGAAATGTTGTGAAATTTCTGACCTGCAATCTGTGGCTCTGTGTGCAGTATCAGCTTCTCCTCCTGCTAGTAAGTGTTGGGTAAATTCAAAGTGTTCCCCATGACAAGATGAAATAACTTTTTCAAGCAATAGGTGGGCTGCCTTTACTGCAGGGAGTTTTATGGCTTCTGTGTGAAGAAGAGACTCCTTCATTTCTCTGTCGTCAACCCATCCCATTTTGGGATCTTTGCTACCTGATGGGTGAGAGCACTTGCTTCTGCTGGAGCTGCTTCTGCCACCCCCACCAGTGACTTAGTGCTGGCACATGTCACTTCAATGAGCTTTTTTGTTGGTGATGTGTGTTCTGTGACAGGAGCAGAGCTGCCCATTACCTGACGAGGGTCCAGCAGGTCCTGTACCGGGTGGGTGATACTCCCTGCGGTTTCTAAGATGTAACACTGTGCAGAAATTGGGGAACGAGTGCATCCCAATGACTGACTGGCCCCCCATCCGCAGGGTGCACACCAGCAGCTCCTTTTGCAGGACTGTCCTGACCTTGTTTGTTTTGGACTAAGGCACCATAAAATAGCTTGTTAATTGCTGCTCATTTAGAATTATAATTAGGCGTTACAAGATGAGTTCTGTAGCGCTACAATTAAAATGTTATAAAAAATTTTGTGGTTTTTAATACTTCATAAATTGGTTAAAATTTAATTCAACGTACACTGATTGCAAGCTCTGTGTGTATGTGCATAATTATTAAAACATACAAGGATCAAACCAAAGCAGAGATCTCCCATAAAGGATGTACCAGTGAGAACAACTGTGTCCTTTGTATTGTGTTGCTGGGGAAAGTTTGAGTGGTGCAGAATCCAGAGGCACCAGCTGAAGGTCAAGCAACCAGGGATGCGATCTCCAGCATCAGGTCCCTTCAACAAGCAAGGACAGAAATTCAGGGCTGTGGTTGCTGTCCTGGGGTGTGAAAGGAGAAGCGTGTCTCTGAGAGCGAGGTACAACTCAAACAGTTTGGGGTTTGATTATTGCCTTTGTGAAATGCAGGGTGCCTTGCACTGAGAAAAGTTCTTGAGCAAGTGGCAGCAGATGCCTTGGGCATTAGAAAATCCATTATATTCTGGGTCATGCGTTACCAGATCAAGACGACCTTAGTTAATGCAATGCAGTGTGCTGTACTGATGCAAAGGTAGTCTGGTGATTCAAGCTGATTTGAGACATTTTGAGGGGGTAACTTTGTCCTGCCCTCTGGTAGCCAGAGTGAAACACGGAACTGGCACAGACACGGTGTTGTGTACTCGAGCTAATTCGGTAAAACCGCCCCTCTGCTCACGCCTGGCCCAGGTCCACTTTAACTACTGCGCTGGGCACGCGTCTAGAAGTGATGGACTTGAGCTCTGTTCTCTGAGCAAACGAGCTTTCAGAGGGAATGTCATCAAAACCACTTTGGTGTGTTATTCTGCAGGTAAGAAAAAGCCTGGATATCTGGTGGTATTGCATATCCAGAAGTAAATGCATAAAACTTGGAGCACGTTCATCAAATGTCGCTAGGGGCCTCAGAACTGTCATTTATTGGCATCTGAGGAGCTGCTCTGTGCTGCTGTTAATTTGAAGTGTTTGGATTTGATGGACAAGGTGCTGCATCTCGTGTTGTTAGTTCCATGCCAGCATCAGCCGTGTGGAGGAACAGGGACTGTTCCTTTCCTTGGAGCTGTACTTAACCAGGTCCGGCTTAAGCTTTCCTTTGTTTTCCATCAAGCTAGGTAATGTCTTTCCCCTTTAAGATCTGTTCTGTTTTTCTGCTAGAAGCTTTTTGCTTTCAGGATTTTACGTTCTGGCAACTAACAAAATTAAAATAGCTTTCCTCCTAAGTACTGTAAAATGTACATTGAATCTGATTTCGATGGCTCCAAGTATGCATTTCAGCACACTAATGTACGAATGGATTGAAAAAACAGCTAGAAGTAATTTTCTTTCCTTCGGTTTTACTGAATGGTATCCCAAGAAGCTGCACATTAGGTATTATCCTCTTTATATTTTACTCAAGGTCATGTAAAGGTTGTGGCCTGGAAGGAAAGAGTGAATAATATCAGTAGTAAAGCTACGAAGTTGCTGCAGACGGCATATGGGATGTCTTATTTTTCAAAGGTCTTTCCATCTGCTATTGGCAGGAGTCTCCATTACAAAAGGGCAGTTTTGCGTGAGGTACATAATTTTTTTCAGGTTGATTTTTTAATTAGGATTCAGGTTTATCTTGACTCAGACCATTAGCATGGGACCATTCCACTAATGAAGAAAATGCATAGAAATTGTAAGATCTAACTGAGATGCAGAGAAAATCATCTCAAAGTTTGGGGAAGAAGGAATTTTTAAGATTGAATTGTAGAAATCAAAACCAAGGTACTGTCTTGTGGACGGTGGGTTTTCTTTTCCTTTGAATACCTTACTTACGGTTGAATTGCAAAACTTGAAGCTTCTAAAGCCATAGGATGTCGTGGAGGAGAATTATACTGAAGGGGGAAGAATATCCTGTGTCTGTATGTGCCGTGCTGAATGTAAGAACAGATCTCTCTTGCTGCCTCTTGAGCGTAGAAATGCCAAAGCCATTGGAAGTAGCTACATATGCTCTCAATCCCCTTGGCTAGCAAAGCCTTTCCTAGTAACCAAAAAATTGCTCACATACATTTAGCATGGATTTCATGGTGGATGAGGGTCCCTGGGAGGTACAGAATCACGCAAGGAGCAGCGAGGATTGCGCTGGGGTATTGATGTGCCCACCTCACCTGAGAGGCCACGTTGTTTGCTTTTGCTGCGTGATTTCTTTCAGAGGTTGGGAGGTCCATTAAAATGTGCAGAATATTTTCGCCTCACCTTTCGAGTCCGAAGCAGGTGAGGCTGCGCATCCTTCACAAGGTGGCAGAGAGCGTTGGATCCGCAGCCCCACGGAGCGGCCCTATCGGCTGCCTTTGAGCTTTCGGCACTTGTGCATGTTCCACACGTGGGACTTTACTTGCAGAACGCATGCATGAAAAACGTGATCGTGGAAGCAGGTTTTGGTCTGTTTGACTCTGTAGAGCCCTGGGATTTGCTTTGTGGTGTGAAAGACAGAAGATGGCTGGTCTGTCCAGAAAGCGTTGGATTCGCTGCAGCCTTGATGCAGCTGTTATCTTGGTCCCTCTAGCCAGGAAGTAACTAGGAAACCTACTGCTTTGATCTGCCGAACAAAGCAGACTTGTAAAATATATTAATTGATTTTCTTCCATCAAGCTGTTTTGAACATACAGCCTCAGATCTGAGACAAAATCTGATGTGTAGATGTTTTGTGTGTCTTGCTGTACAGAACGTGATGCAAGAAATCTGAATTTAATTTTTAGCCTGAAGTGCTACTGAAGGAGAGAAATTGTATTTTTGGACTGAGTCAGAGTTAAGACTGATTTTTGCCACCATTAATTCAGGATTTCTTAATTTACAGACCTTTGGTTTCTTCATCTTCAATAAGCGCTATATTACACCTAGGGCTTGATTTTTATTTACATCCCTTTAATATGGCTTGGGTACTATGGGAGTGTATGCTACCTCAGAGTGTGTTTTATTTTCCCCTTAGAAGGGAAAAAAAAATCATAAATTTAACATCTTATTATAATAAACTTGATTGCATTTTGGTTTCTTTATAGGTTACAGAAACAGTTTTCATTTTTCAAACAGAAAGCAATCGCATGAAACTTGTGCTTTCATAGTTCCTGCTTATTAGTTGCGAAGGGAATTTCTGGGTGCTGTCTTCCATGGTAACAGCCAAATGCCTCCAGAGCCAGAGGACTGCAGGATGCTGGGGGCGTTCTGCATGAAGAGAATTCAGTTTAATAAATGTAATAAGCCCATTTACCCTACCGGGCTATGTTAACTACCTGCATATAAACTGAGCATGCATAATGTTTGGGCAAAGGTTAGAGAAGCAGTTTGTAGGGAAGGCTAGCTCCATAGCACACCGAAGCAGCTATCCTTTAGCCCTCAGTAATGCACACAATAATGGGGTTCAAGCAGTATCTGTGGTTGAGACAGTAATAACAACTATGATATAATTAACTTCAAAACCCTTTAGGAGAGGATAATTCCAAAAATCTAGCGTTGGAAATGTTCATAGTTTCACAAGATGAGAATTACAGAAGGTTTAATTGGATATATAAAACCTCCAGAAGGGTGTAAGTTGTCTGCTGAATGATGGTGTCAGGAAGAAACCAGCCCCATGGCAGTCCTGTGTCTTCTCCTGGGCTGGGGCTGGGACCTGGGCTGGTGTGTTGGTGCTGCTCCTCTGCTGGTGGTGACCACATCTAGAATGGGCAGCAGCCAAGACACATTGGTGAACTTGCCCCTTCACAGGCGCTTGGTGGTCCTGTGGAAGAGGATTATCCTCTCCGTTAGCAGGATCTGAGCAGTAAGTCCTTGTTACTCAATGGCCGCACGTGACAGCGGCTATGAGGCGGTGTTGGAGGTTTTGTCACCAGCACGTGCACGGTTTCCAGAGCTCAGCTTAAAATAGCTCCAGACACAAGTATTCTCACTCAGCAGTGTTTAATCACTCCTGTATTTGTCAAGCTGCTGCTGAGTCAGCAAGGTTAAAGTCATTTGTAGGATCTTCACATATGTCTTCATGAGTGGCCACAACTACGGTGCACGTAGTGCATGAGTACGGTCATAGAGCCTGGAGGGGCCAAGAATATGATCAAAATGTTGAGAATGATGCTAAACTTCAGAAAGAACAATTTAAAGGAAAGTGAACAAGTTACTCAGAGCAGCCCTAAAATTAAAATGGGAGAAAGTAAGAGCAGAAAAGAAAATTGTGGGAGGAAAAAACCAACAGTGAAACAGTTCCTTGATGTGGTTTGAAACCAATAGCAGAACTTAAGAAAGCAAGCTGGGAAAAGCAGTTAAATTAGCAAGGCTGGGAATAACTCACGTGAGCTAGATGGCAGGTTTGAGAAGCTGTTAGAGATGAAATCCAACTCCCAGGTATTAGCAGTAGAGCGTATCAAGAGTGTAAAAAGAAAATGGAATGATCCAAGGTGGTCTTTGAAGAACTAATGACTATACATAGAAGATAAATAATGTAGGCAACTCAGTGCCATTTTCTTATGTGAAAATTGGGTTTACTGGATGATGGGAGGTAAAGACAGCAATTAAGAGTACTGCTAAAAGGGGAAATTATTTCTTTGCATCAGTTTTTAACTGCTAAAAATGAAGACTTGGTAATAGTATTGTGCCCAGTCTTTCTAAATATAAAAGAAAAGCAAATTTCAGAAGTCAAGGTCTTGACAAAAGCAGCTTTGGAACAAGCTGTTAATCTGAAAACGGTTAAGTGGGCAGACCCCAATAGTATGCTATGTTATATAAAACATAACTGAACTTCCAGCAAAAGTAAGGGATTTTTCATTTAAAAGAGCCAGTCTTTCAGAAGAAAGTTCTTACATGCGTTGCACTTTGGCTGAAGCAAAAATTATTGAGAAAATAATAAAATACCTGAAAGATCATGTTCTCATAGGGTCCAACTTTGTGGATTCTGCAGGGGAAAGTGTTCTAGTGGTTGCTTGAAATTCCCAGGAGGCGGCTGGAGAATGGGTTCACCTCCAGGAGGTCTCTCAAAAGTCTCTGCACTGAGGCCGCTAACGAAGCTGAGTAGATGCGTGAACAGAGCAAAGAGGTTCTCATGAATAAGAAACTGATTTAGTTTGAATTATGATTGATTTAGGGTTTAGTTTGATCTCAAGCCAGAAGCCACTATACAAAAATCCTCGAAGGAAACGAAAGGCAGGTTATCCCTCATCTGATGGATCATTTGCATTCTTGCTGTTTTGGTTAAAGATCGTTTTGGTGCTTACTGGATTTTACATCAGCTCCACTTTGCTTGTTCGGTCGGTCTGAGAGATGCAGAACCAGCATGTTTGGCATCGCTGGAGCCAGATACAGAAATAGCAGTACCACAGCCGTACAGTAAATAGTTGTCAGTTGTGGTGTGTTGCAAGCAGCCATCTCAGTTTTAAACCTTCTGTTCTACATCCTGGATGTGCAGAACTTGATGGCAAGGAGTTGGGGTTTAGAGGATTGGACTTGCTGCCTTTGGATTTTAACCTTTACACTGTTTTCCCGTTGTGCTGAATGCAAACCTGTAAGGGCACAGTCATTTCTATTAAGAATATATTGTGACGTGTGTAGTAATTTGTAGAAAAAGCACTAGAATTCTTGCTCTGTGGAAGTGACTGACACATGAACGCTTTCCTTCACATTAGTGGAGTTTGCTGATAGCTGAGGAATAGCTGAATTTCTCTTTAAGTTTTGTAGGATTTTCTACAGTCCTGGATCTTTAATCCACGCACTGCTGAACCTATTACATAAATCTAAAAGATCTCTGTTGAAAGGCAATGGTTTACTTCTTTTAAGGAGACTTTAGAGCAGACATTAAGAGCTGATACACTTGGATAGGGTGATCTACAGCAATCTGTATTTAGTGCTCACTGTGAGTGATGGCTGGGCTTGTGAGGCTCAAGGCTGATCTATATTTTAAGTGGACTTTTTGACTTATCGTCGTCGTGTTTTAACGGGCCCCTTCATAATCCTTGTTCCAGTGGAAAAAATCCTCCTTTTTATCTAGGATTGTCTGCAGGCAGTGACACCTTCAGAAATTAATATCTTCAGAAGCAAATGTAGCCAATAAGGCAGACAGGAGAATCCACGCTGTGCTCGCATCCTGCTTTAACACTTGTCGTTCCCTCTGCTCCTCTCCGGGGCCAAGTCGTGATTGTGTATTGGGGATCACAGAATCTGTAGCTGGGCCAGCTTGTTGCTGAAGTCTTCACCATAGTTTCTTTAATGCTTTGCCAAACTAAGGAGAATCTTTTTTAAGTACTTCTGAATGTTTCTTGCTGTTCTATACCAATCTGCCTCTGTTTGGGGTTTTTTCTAGATCATGGGATTTTTTTTTTCACTCCATTTCTCATTTCCATCCAAACAGAAGATGAAACGTTTTCCTACTGGGGTCTGTTCTCTTGTTCTCTCTTCTGGTGTGTTATATTGTTTTGGTGTTTGGTTGGTTGGTTGGGTTTTTTTGAGACACTTTCTTTTGCTCTATCTCATTCCATTACTCACAGTTATATGCCTGTGGCTAATTACACTCCTCCACTGCTTTCTTGGTGTTTGTATCCTTCTTGTTCCTACAGATGGTTATCAAATCCCCATCTTGCTTAGCCAGTCTGTCTAGCACTTGTGTCTTAACAGAGATTTTTATCCTTCCTGGTTCTTCAGGTGCTTTGCTCATCCCTTCTCTCCAGATGGTTTGAGAGGCTTCAGGCTGATGCTCTAGTCCTGCTCACACCTGGGTGCTGGAGGTGATACCTTTGCTCATGTAGCAGTTGCTTTGGCTTTTGGCCATTTTACTGTGTTGCGAGTTTATATAAAGTCCCTCCCTAAATCTGTGCGAGTGCTGCCATCTCCATATATCTCCCCACTGTATCTCTCTAATATGTTCCCTGCATGTGGGAGTTTGGAGTGAAATGAGACTCATTTTGTCTTTTTTGGCCATATTGCTGTACTCCCCAAGTCTCTTTATATTTCATTTCTTGCAGAACAGCACAAAGAAATCTATGATAAAGGAATACTAATGCAGTGAAGTGAAACCTTCAGAAGTCGTTAACTTGTGTGTAACTGTGCTTCTACAACTTTTAATGTGTGCAATATGATGATCTTGAATTATATGGTGCATCATGGTTTTCCTCCTTCAGAGCACAGATGAGGTGTTATAGAGAGTCAAGCAGTTGAGCTGTAGCCAATTATTGTTCTCATTTTTAATACAAGAAATAGCTGCCTTGTTGCTTTGCATGGCATGTGCTCCCTCCTTTCTCCGTCAGTTCTTAATTACCATAATTTATATGACACCCCAAAGTGTTCAGGTGTTTGGGTCCCTCTGAAACACTGGCTCCCCTTCAGGATATTTGTGTAAAATACAAAGTTGTGGGTACATGTCCAGAAGGAAAACTGAGTTTCTTTGTGTTGTGCCTGTGGTGGAGTTGAGAGAAGCTGATGCAGTTTTAGCCCCTTCTTTGCTATCATCTGGGTGATGTCCAGTTGGTATCTCCTGACCTGCATCCTTGGGCTCACGTTGAGAATGTTTAAGAAGTTTCCAGCTTGAAAAGCAAACATGATTATTTCACGTTCCTTTATGAAAAGATACTATTACATGTCCAGGTCAGATAAGGACGTTGCTTACGCACTAGGCTTACCTTCCTGCCTTGTACGTTTCTAGAGAGTCTCTTAACCGCTTTTCACGGCAAATGCAGTATCAGTAGTCGCGCACACAACTGAACCTGGCAGTTCTGTGGGCAAACAGGGCTTTCTGCAGGGAACATTTTTATGCTGACTTGTTAGATACTTAGGGTTGCAAAGTAGCTTAAACTTAGAAAGCGGTTTTAGTACGGTATTTTTGTCCCTGGTTTGGATTGGGCTGGCTTGCTTTGAGGATGCTTGTCCTCACTGTGCTGTTCATGGCTAGTGACCCACGTAACACTTGCTTCAGTTCAGTTTAGCTTCCAGAAGAGTTCATAGAGGACGTGAGCTATTCAGTGCTGCTTTGAAATTCCTCTTGACTCTTTAAAGTTGACTGCTTTTTCTAATCTCTTTTCAGTCTCCTGTGGGACATGCTCATTGCCAGAATTTCCTGGTACCATATGAGCTGTTGGTATTCTTGGCTCTGTTTTAAATGAGTCCAGCTTTTTCTGCTTGTCTGAAAGAATCAAACCATGTAGGTTTCAAAAATGTTCTCAAGACCGCCTTTTTTTTTCCATCCACCTGCCCCATGGCAAAATTAGCTATATTTAAATGAAATTTGCTTTTTTTTTGTTGCTGTTGTGCTTTCCAGCTTTGTAGTTTTCTGCCAAACCTAGCACTCAGTAGTTCTAACACTGAGTTTGGAGCGAAGACAGGAGTTTAGCCTACTAAACTCAGAGCTGTTTTTCCAAAGCCATCTGGAGTGCTTAGCCTTAGTCTCCTTTTGGGTTACATGGTCTAGGGTTTATAATATTGCCAGCACCAGATGCAGAAGTAGCAATGAGAATGTACGTGTATTTTTGAAAGACCTTTTTCTACAGTGTCTGGATTCCCAAATGCAATATCAGTTGTGAGAAGCTGGCCAAAGCAGTGAGATTAAAGGAGGCCTTCAAAGGAAGGGACTTGAGGTCATCTGGTGCACAGGAGGTAATTCCAGGTGCAAGAGAAAGGCATGAGGTTACTGGGGAAAAGAAACACCAGGAGTCTTTAGAGCATTAGTTGGTTGGTTGCTGTTGGACTTGATTTTACCAAAGTGATACTGACTCTATTTGTTTAGCTTGTTACAGAATTCTACCAACATTTGGTTTATAGCTACTTTCTTTCTTAGGCTGCCTTTCAGCCCCAGGAAAGGAAGCATTTAATGTTTCTTCAAGACAGCCATTCAAAAATGTCACAGTAACACTGGCCTTTGAAGGGTTAACTGAGCTTCAGCTAACACCCTGTCATCTTACTTTGAATATTGGGTTGTCTTATTGGGAGAGAGCACCTCATTTCTAAATATGGGAGAGCTGAACCACTGGGAGAGGCTTTTTCATATTTTCAGTTTCAAAAGAGAATGACAGATACTGAGATTTATAAAATTTTTAAACATTCCAATTTAAAGGGCTTTAAATATTGAATGCAGGCAACTTTTCCATAGGCAGAACAACCATGGAAAGAAGCAGCAGCAAAGTTTGATCCTTTTAAGGGCCAAAGGTGCTCTATTAACTTTAGAGGGACAGGCAGCAGTCTTGCATAAGAAAATCTGGCTTTCCTTCCAGATGGTAAATTATTATAGAGCACTAAACAGTTGCAAAAAGATCAAGTCTATAAAGCATCTGGTAGGGTAACTGACAATTCATCAGTTTTGCACGATGCACATTGTATGTATCTCATGGGCTTGAGAGGAAAGTTATAAATCTGTCAGGCTTGAAACTGGAGAGAAGCTTAATCACATTTGCTGAGAGAAGAGAGAAATCAAGAGACAGACCTATTCTTTAGCTGAGGTTGTTGTGTTCTTGAGAGTTACCCTGAATGAGGGCTGTGGAGGTGCCATTCTTGTGACTTCTGAGCAATCTGCACTCAAGATACGCCATTAGATCAGGCGCTTTTGTTGTTAATGGAGGTGAATGAAAGAGGAAAGGCTCTCTGAAAGCTATTCATCCCCAGCCTGGTCTGATACGTACTTAAGGTGTTTTCCGTACTACCTGTAATACTTGTTCTCTGTCCTAATCTGAGAGAGTTTGACACGCGTCATTGGTTTTGACACACTAATTTCAACCCTTGGTGTTCCCCCCAACAAGAAGAGTAGCCTCTTTACGATTCTGGCTGCCGTTGAGCCGGGACGTGATGCTGCTTCAGTGGGTTCGCTTCTCTGGGCTGCACAAATTAGCACCGTGCGTGCGGAATTTAGAGACATAATCTTCACTCTTAATCCAGGCACTTCTTCCCAGTCCCATGTGGGCCAAATCTGGAGAACTGGCTCACACAGGCCAAACTGCCCAGGGACTAAACCGATTTTACCATTGGAATAGAGCTTATGGAGCTGTGTAAGACAGAACTATCTCTCTGTGGTGCAAGAACTGTTAATGGTGCGTTTAGTAATTCTTTGGTGAGAGATGAATGAGGATATGAAGGCTGGAGAGCAACAAAGAGAACGGAGTGTGTGGCTGGTATGAAGAGCCTCTTTTGCAGTATTCAGAATCTTGCTGCTGAGCTTGCTTGGATTTATGCTTTCTCATTGAGATAATAAAAGCAGGATGAGATGATCAGTATTCTCTCTGCATCTAGGTTAGAACTAGGTTATTTTGTAAAGTATTTTCAGATGTCTTGGCTGTAGAAGACATCGCATAAATAAAGATCTTTCAGTGTTGAATGATATAACGTGTAAGAAGATTTACTGTGCAAATACAGTAACAGAATGGAGAAGAACCATGATCTGCTGTTTGGCAGCACAATGTGAGGTAAATATTTGCCTAGGTAGATTCTCTTGAGATTTGTCGCGAATTTCCCTCAGCACTATCATTGCTGGCTTCTTTGAGTACTATATTTTTGTCAGAAGTAAATATGTTCATAACATGTCATGCTTCCTTTAAAAGCTCAGTGGTTCTCAAAGAAGAAGATACCTCGTCTTCCAAAAACCCAGCAAAATGCAGTAATACCTTTCTTAGAACAGTCTTGAACATGTTTTTGAAGTGTCTGACAACATGAATAAGAATGGTGGGTCGTGCCATGTACAACCCGTGCATTTGCATATACTTTGCTTCGTGGGTGCTCGTGGGTTCTGCTCAGGCTGGCATCTGCCAGCATGAGATGTTTTCACTGTTAATGCTGTGTTGCCAACTTTCAGTAACTCTTGCAGCTTGGTGAACGAGAATCTCGTCAGCTTTTGAATGACTCTTGAGCTTGCGATGCGATGCCCAGCGCTCAAAGAGGGAGCTGAGCGTGGTCACTTTGAGGGAATAGGCCTTTCTGGCTCCTTCAAAATCTGTCTTAACAGGCTGGACTTGGTGAAAATAAAATTAGTATCTTCTCATGAAAAGATAAAGAAGGGAGATATACAGAAATTGCATTATTTTTAAATACCTGCCTTATTTTTGGTTGGATTTCAAGGAATTATCTGTATGCCTGTATCCAAGCAGATGCCCAAGTTAAGCTGATTTCCAAAACAATTTGCTTTGGTTTGGAGAAGGAATATGCAATCCTCAATGCTTTTAGACAGTCATCTCAGTTTTTGGGAGGTGGAAGATTAGGTGTGTGCTTTAGGTAAAGTTTCTCTTTACAGACACTTTTCTTAATAACCTTCTGCTGTGACTCTGGTAGCTCTGTGACCTGACAGCTGATCCAGTTCAGCTTCGGTTTCTCCTCCTTGGACCCGTCAAGACGTGTCTGGTGTGTACCAGCCCAGCTGGGTGGGCCAAGCTAAGCTTAACGCTTAGTTTAGCGCAAAGGACCTTACAGATGCAATCAAGCACGTCTCTCTTGGACAGGTCGACAAGGAAGAGTTACACGAGCTTAATACTATTTCTTGTATTGTAATATGCAACTTCAGAACTGTTTGTTATGAATAAGAACAACAAAAGGATGTATCAATAGGCCGTAACAGAGACTGGATATGAAGATGAACTTGGAGATGCGCTTGCTTCTATGCCTCATGACCCTTGAAAACAGCTTATTGGATTTGGGACATCAATGTGGAGCTCTACTCCTCAAGCAGGAAAAATAGTTAAATTTAATGTTAAAAGTATTTGTAACAATGTCTTTAAAATGTAGCTTGGTATATGAGCAGTTAATCTGTGTGCCACATTGATCATTTCCTTTCATCCTCTTGCTTTGCAGGAGTAAGTCTGTGTCTGTAACACTGGATGTACTGACCACTTGCCTCAGACTGAAGAGGACTTGCTCTACTTTGGAATATGGTGCCTAACTTCTGCGTCCCAGTACTCACTGTGCCAGCAGCCATCCTCTGCTGCTTGATGCTGCCTTTAGCAGGAGCAGACAGTAAGTAATATTCAGTTTTGGAAAGCCTGAATACCTTGCAAAATTTATTTCAACAAATATTCAGCTTTTTTTTCTTTTCTGGAAACACTGAGGACTAAGGGGTAATGCCCCCCCCATCTTCTTTTCCAGTGTGCTCAACGCAGATAAACAGTGTATATGTGAAGGGGCACACGTAGAACTAAAAAAGCAGACAAAATTTATTCAAGCACAGGAAGAACTTCTGTAGTAGTTGCAAGATCGAAACTTGACAATTTGTTTTTACCATTTGTAGATGAGTAAAGAAAATTGTGGGCAGAGAAAGAGAGAAGTATGGGGGTCACAGTAATCCCTGTTACTTTATTTTCCTTGTTCTTTTACCAGCTCTTGTAATTTGTGTATTACTGAGGCATCTCTACTGAGTCAGCTGGTGACTGAGAGCTGTTGGGGAAAGGATGTGAGTGTTTTTACCTTCTGGTGTAGCTCTTCTGTACTTCAGAATTGGAGCTGAATGTTTTCTAGTGGTCATGGTGTAAGCTGTTGTGTCACTGCCTGTCGTCCTTATAGTCTCAGAGTGCTGCTGTGCCCGGCTTTGCCCCCATCCAGGCCAAGGACAAAGCTGTGCACAAAATGCTGTTGGGGACAGACAAGAGCAGAGAAACTTTATTCATGGTGGACTACTGAAAATACCTTAAAGTGAGAATTTCCTATTGAATGACTTAGGCAGATTGCAGGAAACCTTGTGGGTTCTTTGCATAGTCTTTGTTTTCATAACTTGTGTATATTTGCCAGGCTGTCCCCAGGTATTTGTGCAGCCCCTCTCCCCTTTTTTTTACCAGTAAGTAATTTTTCAGTGTCCAAACATTTGCACGTTTGTTGCAGGCTCTGGCAGTTGTGAACATTCTGTGCGTTTGAAAGCACGTAGGGCTCCTGGGACACTCGAGTTGGAGCAGAGAGGTGGCCGTGATGCACCTCCTGAGCTGCCACCAACCATCTGGTTCTCATTCCAGTTTTAGTCACCAGGCTTATAATTAACATGTAATGTTGTGAAAGTTGGAAGATCTTGATACGTGCTGGTGGGTGCCTGGCTGGATGGAGAAAACAGACTAGGGGTCCTAAATATCCTTGACTGAAAGGGAAGGAGTAAATTTAGAGAAGCTGGAGAGAAAAGTGAAGGATGGAGGTGAAGAACGATATGAATTCACTATTCTTGTTGTCACCAGGGATGACTTGCACAGGCAGCAGATTAGTGTGTAGTCTGTATGAGTCTGAGCTCCCCAGTTAAACTGGGGACAGCAGCTGTCTCCTTCCTCAGCTTTCTTCCCTGGCTGCTGATGCTGCTTGGAAGATGCTTATTCAGATCACTTTATGTCTACACATTGTAGCCCATTTTGGAGCCTGGCACAGAGAAGTACATGTTTGATGTTTTGAGGTGTGTAAAAATTCCTCGAGGTTCATTAGATCCTTGAGGTCCCGGATCCTGCGAAAGCAAGAAGCGTCACTCCATCAGGCGTGCAGAAGCTGGTGGAGCTTGAGATGTCCTAGGACAGTTCTTGGCCTGAGGATAACTTACAATAGACATGGTTTGCTAATTTTGTGGAGTATTTCCACATGCTTAAATTTTAACAAAATTGGCTCTGTTTCACAGGCCCAGATCCAAATATTGGTGTCTCAGATGTGGAAAGCTTCTGTGTTGAGAAGCAAACGTATCTGTATGTAAGCCTTTTTCTCTGGTGCAGGCTAGCTCTGAATTACTTTCTCCTAATCTGGAAGGCAGATCTGGAGGACAATGACCTTTTAACTGCCACAGCCACCATGGATTAACCAAGGGTTTCCCAGGATGGAAAGTGTTGCTCTGTGTATGTCAGCAACTTACCGCTTTTCTGGATCGTGCCACGGACTCTCAGTGGCAGGGAACTGTGTGAAATGACCTGCTCTGTACCACCACAGGGGGAAAAATCATCCCCAAACCCTGCTTGTTTCATGTCCTGCCATCAGTGATGGAGACGGGCAAGATACGGTAGTGTACACAGCATTGGGCAGTCCTGGTTCAGGACAGCAGTGAGGGGCAAGGGGGTGGGTGTGATGCACACCAGAGCTTACTGTTAAAGCTAGGGAGGGATGCTGTGAATGGAGCACCACATATGCACCCTCTTCAGTTTTTTGGTCCCCTAAGCATCCTGTTGGCTCTGGTCAGAGACTATTTAAATGGATTCCTGATGCAATATGGCTGCTCCTGGGATTTCATGGTGATTCTTCCATTCCCCTATTGCAGAGCTGCTTGGAGACGGGTAGGCTACACATTTGAAAAACATTCCTACACTTCCCTAATTAAAAGCAACGTGATAATGGGAGAAGGGTTATCCCTGGAATTCCTGGAGTCAGTCCCTAGAAATACTTCTTGTAGGAACAGCGAGGATGGAGGGCAGGGAAGGAGGGCTGTGATGAGCATCCTGCATCCCTGCAGCAGGGTGCTCGGGAGCACCCATAACCGGGGCTTCCCTACCTTCCCCACCCACGCTTCGGAGCTGCTGTTGTCGCAACACATTTCAGCATCGCTCCTGTAGCTTCCTGACAATTAGGCAGCTGGCAGATAGCTAGACGTTAACGCCTGAGATAAAACAGATTGAATATTGTATCGCCTAGCGAAGTTAGCACCGGCCGTGTGCCGCGATGCCTCTCCTGGAATTGAGTTCATAGGAAATGTGAATAATGTCAGTGCTCAGGAATTGGAGGGGGATCGAAAGGTTAAACGCGAGGCAGTGTGTCAGGAAAAGAGGGGCTCACTGGGAGCCTCCCTGCCGGCAGGATGGGATGGGAACGGTGGTTTCCCATCAGCTCCAGCGCGGTGCTGGGAGGAGAAGGTAACTGGGAAGAGGCACGTGTGCCTGAGCAGTGGATACAGAACTGCTCATTTGGCAGAAAACACTTTCAAATCCTCCCCGGCTTTTACAGACTGCAGTAAGAAATTATTAAATTTTCTCTGTGATCTGACTGTGTTTCTGTCAGGGTGACCCTAGTTCCATTAGAGCAGCTCGGAGCTGATTCAGGATGGCTGTTTTGTACTTTCTGCCTCGGCTTGCCTATGTGTTTTTTTCTTCTTTATGCACTCTGTGCTTCCCTGTCTGTCAGCTTTTGATTGTGCATGGGAAAAACGGCTTTGCAGATTTCATTTAATGTTCAGTTCAATTGTCAGCTAAAAGATGCTCTTTTCCAGCTTTTGGAAATATGTCATTTACTCTAATAAAATAAAAAACAACAACAACAAAAAAAATTCCCCTCTCAAAACAAAATGCAGAGAAAACAGGAAAAAAATCAATACTGTAATCAGAAATCATCAGCAATGTGTTTTGTTGTTGGCTTGTTTTTTTAAAAATTAGGCTTTGTTTTTGAGGTGCTGGACACAGGTTCCATTAGCCAAAGGAAGAGACTAGTTGACTACTTCCTAACTGAAATATGTCTTGGTTGTCTCGCACAGAATTTCACAGGGCTTAGGGAAGAAAACCACTTCAAAAGTGACCTTGTAGAAGGAAAGAACTAAGGCAGTATTAGGCCAACTACGTGTGAAGTGGTAAACAAACAATTTGCACCTTTGGATTTCTAAAGATAGAGCAAACTTGGCTTGTGTTGAGGGGATGGGGAAGCTTGCCGCAGTGAGCTGGTGCTGGTGAAGACAGGTCTCTGGCTCTCACCACCTCCAGTGAGTGAGGACCTCAAGTCTGAAGTGTCTCTGTCCCTTGTAAATGCTAGTCATTTTATATCCAAAAGTTATTTATGTCGTACAGAATTTTTTTTCCCATCAGCTATGTTTCTTGGATGCTAATTGGGTTGAGAGACACATTAAAAAAAAATAGGAAAGCGAGGTGTAGATACTGATGGTGGTTGAGAAACGGAATACTATTGATGCCATTTCTACTCTCACCCCTCAGGTGAGCTCTGTTTTCCTGGGCATTTTGCATCACACCCGAGCACGTCCAGAGGTTTTGGACTGAGCAGCACTGGAGTGTTTGTTATAGCACTTGGTTCCTCCTGTGCCCCAGCTCTGCAGTTACTGTTCCGTGGTCCTGGGACCCGGGAATGACGTGGCAGGTTTTGACTCCCTGGTTTGGCTCTATGTCCCCAATTCAGCTCTGCCTTCTTTGCTTCATATCCTGAGCGATGCCTCAACTACAGCTCAGCTCAATCACAGCTGCTCTGGGCCGCTCTGCGGGACAGATGTGCTGTTGTGCCCTGGAAAACAGCTGCTTTGCAGCACCGGACAGAGGGGTGCGTCCCAAAAGCTGGATCTGAGGCTTCTCCGCTGGTGCCTTGCACCTGTTTCTGTTGCGTGGTTTCTTTGTTTGCATGCCTGTCCCCAAATTCTGCACATAGTGATTATATGTAATTGGTATGATTGGATCCAGGTATTGCAGCATAGGTAAACACTAATTTTCTACAATTCCACCTTGACTAGCTTGACAAATCCCATCAGTGAAAAGAACATGTGAAATATTTTTCAGGAAAACCCCTGTACCTGCGGCATTTGGGTTGCATCATTAAGGGACAGGTTGAAATATTAACCACACTTATGCGCAGCTTTATTTTTGGTGTCCTTGTATATATATATATATATATATATGTATACATGGGTTCCACAGTTTTCCTTAAAATGTGCAAATGCTGCCTGCTTGTAACTGAGAATTGCAGATACCAAGGTAGGAGGAATGTTGTGAGAACACCATCTTGAGAGTAGATAACAGATCTTTTTCTGCATTTACAGCCATGCCCCTTTTAGCTCCAGCACTTGCAGGGGTCACGTGAGTTTGTTTGGGTAGCTACCTACAACAGGTCACAGCATCGTCGTTTGTCTTTTTTATTTATTCATAAAGCCAGCATCACTCATCAATCAACATCAGCCGCTGGGTCAGAGGTCCAGCTAGCTCCAGATCCCTTATCAGCAACGGTTAGTACAAAGATCTCTGGAGGATGTGAGAAGAGCATAAATATATAGTGATCCATCCCTGGTGTCATCTTCTCGCCTTCAGTGATGGTGGCTCCTGAGCCCAGGGAGGTGATGTTGCAGCTTCAGACAAGCTCACTCTGGGTTTTGCTCTCAGGCAGCTCTGAGAATATTGTTGGTCATCAGGGACATCCTGGGGCCGGTGGTTTGCTTGATGACCACCGCGTAGGCTGTGACTTCTGCCTCTACACCACAGCTCTGCGTTGAACCCACGTAGTGCTGCTCGGCAGGACTGAGCAGCCTCACCTGCCGCTGGCTCAGCGGCGTAGCCAGAGTTACTCTATTGCCTTCACAAGGGAGTTGCTGTGTTTAAGTGTCCGTGTAAGTTATCCGGCACAGCAGCACATGTTAGGGGGTTGATATATTTAATGCACGTTGAGAGAGAGTGTGCTTATTGGCTTGGTGATCTAGAAAAACAGTAAAACTACTTGCTTAAAATTTTATCTTCAGTGTAGATTCATAGATTTTAAGGCCAGAAATCAGATCAGTGCAGTCTTCTACTCTGACCTGCATAGCACAGGCTGTATAATTTCAGCCAGTAATTTCTGCATCTGCTTTTAACAGCTGTGGATGAGCTAGCACGTAGCTTTTAGGAGGCTATCAAACCACGATGTGAAGACTAAATGGTACAGAATTTACCCGTCTCCTATGTGATCTGTAAAAATGGCAAGTAATCATTACTTCTACAAATCAAGCTTTGTTTATGTGGGTTTTGGGTTCAGACACTGGATGTTGTAACTTGTGTCAGCTAGGCTGGAGACTCCTGCTATTTAATGCAATCTCCCCAAGAAGCAAGTTAGAGTGTAGGAGTTAGACAAGCTCAAAGTTTGTCCTTTTTGTTGTAGAAACAGGTATTATTTTTATAGTTTTTCGCTGTTTTTCCAGTCTCTTCGGTACATTTTTTTTTTTAAAGTAAAGGGACCAGGACCAAGCAGAGAAGTGGCCACATCTTGCCGCAGTACAGTGGCCCTTTACCCTTTTTGCTCATAGCATTGAGCTGGGAAACATGGTCCTCATGGTGACCTTTAAATCCCTCTCTGGGCCTCTGATTCCCAGGGTACAAGCTCCCATTTAATTAGTGTGACTTGTGTTTGTGCTCATGAATATCTACCCTTAACTACATTAACATACGTTTTGCTGCATCCCAGCTCGTCCAGTCATCCGAGTAATTCTGTGCAGGTAATATTCCCTTGCTGTTATTAGCTGACTGCTAATCTGGGTAAAGCTTACCCTCTACTTTTCAAATCTAGTTGCATTTATCCCCAGATACTAATCAGTTGTGACTATTTGCAGAGGCTGCTGCGAATATTTTAAGGAAATATTTAAAATATCCTATAGAGGTGATGGTAACACTCTTTGCAGATGAAAAGAAGTGTCAGGAAACTGATAAAATAATACAGTTTGTTGTAGTAGTAGTAGTACTGACGTCAGATGAGGAAAAGTATGAGGTCTGCTGGAGCTTTCAGTGTTTCAGCTGAGCAGTTGTAAAAAGCAATGAAGTGGCAATAGGGATGCTTTTTTTGTTTCTTTGATTATCTGTGCATTATATTGGTGCTTCAGAATGATGCTGTAATATAAGATGATCAAGCTCATTTTCGTGAACAATCAAGAGTATGAAATTTGTTTGCTCAAAATGTTAGTCGATCTTTTTTGATGGTGAACATGTTTGGTTTAAAAAGGGGGGAAAAAAGCATCTGTTCGTGGATGGGTTTTTCTCTAGTAAAATGTGTGTCTCTATGTATCAGTAGCTGAAAAGCAGTGGTGTACTTTTAATTGAATGCTGTATTTAGACCCTTGTGAGAATCAGTGCTTTGTCTATGCCAAAGACAAATCTCATTTATTTTGTTGCTGTGAAAACACTGTAGGATGCTTACTGAAACTTTTAACTCATAGAAATGTCTTTTGCCTTGCACACTTTACTGACATATGATTACTGAATCAATCCAAAGCACATTTTATTGTGGATGATGGGTTTACATTTGTACATGAATTGCAGCCTGCAATGCTAGACCTTGCCCCGAGTGTCAGTTACATTTGGGCTTTCTCTGATGCATCGTAGCATTGAGCTTTCATAATAAGGCACACTGTCGTGATATGAAAAAGAAATAAGTACAGAATATACTCAATTTCATGTAGTACAGGCTGGAATGAACTTGCAGTCCTGCTCTGCTTTTTAGTTGGCCCTTCATTGCATGTATTACTCATTATTTCAAATTTTTTTTTTCCGGTAATTAACTGTACAGCTTCCAGGAATGCATTTTGTAAAACTGGACTGAGACGTGTAGATAGTACCTAGTGAAAACCAAAAGCAAGTGGAAATGCCACCATTTTCCAATAGAGGTTTGTGGCACCACGGGTGACTGTTCTGAGTTGGTGCTCTGGATAAAGCCAGCATTCCAATAAGAGGTTTGGACTGGATTTGTCTCTTCTGCATGTGGTTACTTACTTGAGCTGATACCGGGTTCTCTGGAAGTTGCCATGTTCTCGTAGAAAGGACCATAATCACTTCACTGCTGGCACTGTTTAACACTGCAAATTTGAAAGGAAGATTGCATTCAGGGAATTATTTCTGCTTGCTTCTGCTATTTTTTCTTGTGTTTGTGGCTGGTGTTTTTTTGTTTGGTTGGTTTTGTTTTATTATAAACTCTGTCTACATGTGATAACTGTTGGTTCACCTCAAAGGTGAGTGGTGAAAGCCCTTGCAAGTTAATTGGGGAGAAGACAATGATTCTTGAGTCTCTCTAACTTAGGTGCAGAGTGCAGAACACCTACGTGTTTTCTTCAGGTTTATTTTTAGCCAAATTCACTTCAACCGTTCGTGCAACTACTGTTGTGTTACTTCCATTAAAGGCTGTTTTGAAAAAGGGGTTTTAAAGAGGCCAGGAAATATTCAGTAGCTTTACTTCTGGAGGTCTTTTGCCCCTGAAAAACTCCATTTGTAATAAATACTTTGAGTCTTGGCATGAGCAGAACTGCACCTGGCGGGTGGGACGGTTCCTTTTCAGCCTCTTGTCTTGTCAGACCCAGTCAATGGCTTGTGCGGTGGGAGACGGGAGCATCTCACAAGCTCTTACTGTTGTTGTGGGGCTGTACAGAAGGCGGAGATGCCGCTTCCTTTGCTTTCAAACTTCAAACTGACGTTCTCCCTTTTGAGTTAAATGTAAGAGTTGCCCTGCATTGGTTTCAGAAAGGATTTGTGTTGTAAAAGCGCACAGAAAAAACAGCTTGGAAGTGAGAAGGCGGCTTATAGGTATATTGTGCTTGAACAGTGTTTAATTTACAAGATGGAAGGTTCATTGAAAGAACTGAACGACGAGTGGTGAAAATCTTGTGAAATGCCAAAACCAGTTAAAATATTACATGATGAAAGTGATTCTGTATTTTAACCCTGTTTAGCATCCAACAGAAGTTTTCTGTAGATTCAGGATGCAAGAAAAGAACTTACCTTGTGCATTCACCTAGGTTTATTTATAGGGCATTAAATAAATGTGGGGGGGTGGGGGGAGAGGTTGGATGCTAGCAGGGGGAATCAGTATAATTTGAGAGGAAAGCAGAAAATACTTTCATATTGCCATGTAAAGGACTGGGATGCCTTGTCCTGGCAGTGTTCTCATTCTTGGCGTGCTGACTACAAAGAGCTTAATGTGACTCTTGGGAGGATGATGAGGGTAGTCCAAGACCTGGAACGGCTCCCTTTGCTCCTGTTTGCTAGAACAGGTAATGGGCTTGGCTGTTGACTTGTCGTTTATACCTGCTGTATATAGACTTTCAATATGTTTTTTATGCTCATCACACACAGTTTAGCAGGGGTTACGCAAAGTTCTTCAGTTATAACCAGTTGTTTTCAGCTTTTTAGGTGTTTGTTTCATGGTTGAAATATGCCCTGCTTGGTCTTCAGCCAAAGTTCAAGCTGAGGGGCTTTATTTTATGAGTCAGACATTTGGTTTTTGGATCTTTCTGCAAAAATAGTCTTTGGATGCTCTTAAAAACAAAGAGAGTGGAAAAACACGTTTGTACCTTGTAAAACAAACTGTGGTGTTATTCGTAGGTCTCAAGTCTAAAATGTCTGTGAAAACATTTGACATTACTACAGGTGCGCTTCAATAGTCAAGAGAAAATGGAACTTGATTTGTGGAAGGGAGTGGCCCATAGAAAAACAAGCTGCTGGATAATATAAGGGGGATTTCGTGCTAAGTCATTAAGCGCACGTGAGTAAAGGATGCTGTCGGAGCTTGTGTGTAACTAAATTGCCCGTATATTCGTTCTGTGAATGTAGCCAGAGCTGGTTTCGTCTGAGCCGTTCGGAGACCCAGCGGCGTTCCTCCGGATCCTGCAGCATGTAGCCTGTAACATGGGCAGGGAGAATTAATTCGCATCGACACCGCGGAGTTTGCGTGCTGGTGCATTTGTCTCTTTCTTGAGGCACTTGTGTAAATAGAGCATTTTCTTTGTTGAAG
Source organism: Streptopelia decaocto (assembly GCF_964273445.1). Classification (NCBI taxonomy): domain Eukaryota; kingdom Metazoa; phylum Chordata; class Aves; order Columbiformes; family Columbidae; genus Streptopelia; species Streptopelia decaocto. Next base: position 5,099,497 of record NC_138659.1, on the reverse strand, counting down.
TTGCTCTGTGGTTCTACTGCAGGCCACAAGGGTTTGGACTTGTCTTTCTTGGCGATGCCTGTTGAACCTTGATTCTGCCTTAGTAATTGCATGAAATATTTAACATATTTAACTGCTTAAGTTTGAGGGTTTTTTTCCTTCAAATGCTAAGATGTGCCTCTGTTCCTATGGGTGCAGGGTTGTGTGCCTCTATTCTAGGAGCAGAGTGTGATTTTGGGTTTTTTTGATGTTAAGACAGAGTCCCTGGGAATACGTATTGTTCAGTCAGCATCTATGCACTGCTCAGTGTCTTTTCAATTAGACACACAGCCTTCTGTTGCAGATAAAGCATTTTTTTCCTGAGACAAATTTAGCTAAAATTTCTGGCATCGTCTTTAATCTGTAGTACATTGCATGGTAGCAGTTTCCTCTGTAATTTTGAGGAATTTGAGAAACCCCACTTAACATATAAAGAGTGATATGCAGTATGCCACATGGTGTTCTCCATGTTTATGTCAAATTGCGGAAGGGACTATGAATTATTTGGTGTTGCAATCATCGCTGCACTGCGTCAAACTCAAGGTCCGTTTATCCCAGAATTGCCCCAACTTAAGCCAACAAATGCCACATGTTTTAGGGAGGTGCAAAATAAAAATCCAATAGTCTTGCCTTTTCTCAGCCCACCCAAATGAGTTCCCATTTCCTATGTAAAATTATAAATGGTTGTAAGAAGCTGGACTTCTGTTACTGCTTCTGTAAACATTATTAATTGCAACAAGTCTAAATATTGTTATATCCACATGGGCGTAAGAATAATGCCCAACATAGATTTGTCAAGGTCAGATCAATCTAATTTCCTTTAATGACAGGATAACAGGCTTTGTGAATGGAGAAGCAGTAGATGTCATTTATCTTTAGTAAAGCTTTCAGTGCTCCCTCATGAGACTTTTTCTTGTGAAACATCTGCTCACAGGGTGGGTATTTGGCAGTTTGGTAGCATTCAGCATTTGCAGTAATGATCTCTCGGATAGAATAGAGAACATGCTTATTAAATTTGCAGGCAACAACAAGCTGGGAAGAGCTGCAAGCATGTTGGAGGACACCATTAGAATTCAAAATGATCTTTACAAATTGGAGAAACTCTCTGAAAGGATGCATGTCAATAAGGAGAAATGTGGATAGATGTTTGAAAATAGGAGTAATCAGCTACATAAATACAGAATGAGAGACAACTGCCTAGACAGCTGGTATACAGAAAAGGTCTTGCCAGTGCTAATGGATCAGAAACCATAGAGGAGTCAACAGTGCCATGCTGTTTTGAGAGGGACAGACATCACAGTGATATGCAGAAATGAGGAGTACCATCTTGAAAGACACCTTAGATAGGCTTTTTACTCTGCTCACGTTGATACGGCCTCCGGTGAAATGACATCTCATCTTGAGCATTCTGCTGCCCGAATGGAAGGACTAATTGAGGAGCAGTCAGTCCTCCCTGTCCAGTGCTAGGAGGAGAAATAATGTGCTTGAACTGCAGCTGGCAAGTTCAGGTCAGGCACTAAACAACGCTGGCTGATATAAAGGATTGTTGAGCACCAAATGGAGAGTTTCTGGAGGAATTTCTGGAATCTGCTATACAAACAGTGTTCCCTCATATAGGTTTTGAATGGCCAGTGTTATTTCTTAAATGGAATGTTTCTTTGTCTTAATTTATGAACCAGGAAGGTACAGGCTGTCTTCTCTGGGTCGCCTGATACTCTGATATTTTTATCCTGTTCTTTTTCATACTCCTCTCAAGTGGCAATCATTCTCTTCTATCTGACTTTGTAACTGTTTTCCAGGCCCTTAGTCCTCTTCAGTGCCCTTCTTTGACTTTCTAGCTCTCCTGGAAAGGAGCTGATGGGGAGAATACAGGGGAGACTATACCATTAACAAATGAAACTTAAAAACATCCTCTGTATGTAGTTTCCTCAAGAACCCTCACAGGTTTGCTGTCCTTTTACCCACATCTGTGCACTGACTAAACATCTTCCAGCTGCCTGGATGTGAGGTGTGGTCCACCTTCTGAAGCCTTATGGTAGTTCTGGGGATTGGTTGTTTGTTTGGGGAGGGGGATATGTGCGTGTGGTTGTGTTGTGTGGATTTTGGTGGTGTGTTTGGCTTTTGTTTGTTTCTTTGTTTGTTTTTCTTCTCCGTAGGTGTTACATATTTATCTGTAGGTAGCTGTCTGTCCACTTTACCACCCTATACGTGTGTGCACAGGTCTGCGCCTGAACTTTTCTGGTCACAGGAGCTCTGCTGGCCAGGCAGCTGCTGCACCAAGGCAGGAGTTTTGGTGTGTGTATGGTGGTTGCTGCCGTGATGCACAAAAGGTCATAGCACCAGATTTCCCTGCTGTTCTTCAGTGTTTGTCACGTATTTCAGCTGCAGTTGATGTGGTTGTGCCAGGCTGTATAACAGCACATCCCACAGCACAGCGGGTTGGAGGTCCTGCCCATCACACCGCCGCGGGAAAGCGATGCTGCTTGTGGTCCAGAGCACCACCGACCAGCAGCATCGTGCAGGGTGCATTGAAACGGCTTCTGGCAGCTAAAAATGCTTTGGGAGACAACTGCAAAGGATGCTGTAGGTCTTGTAAGACCTGACTAAAATCTGTCGTAATGCCTATTTCTGTGTATGAAAGGGAAAATGTATAAAAAATTTGTGTGTGTGGAATACTTTTGACGTCAACAGTAGTGGAAAAGAAGGTGTATAAGGTTTTTTTGCTTCTCCCAGTAGTTATTCTTCCTATGAATAACTGTGCATCTACCCATAGACCTCTGTCTGGTGGATGGAGTCCTAAGACTGTATGGGATGGGACTGCCTTGTGCTTCATGTTAAAAGACTGTGCTTAACTCACTGAGTATTTGTTTTGGATAAGAAGTAGTTATTTGCACACCTAAGCGTTTTCTTTCCTGGGTTTCATATAAGAGCCGTGTGCTTCTCGGAAAGTTCCTCAAAGACATAAAGGAAATGTGTCTCTTTAATGAATCAACATGCAGGCCATTACATGAGTTCCCGAATTCTGGAAACTCTGGCCATTATGTTGGGATGTTTTTTGCAGTCAGACTTTGGCTTCAAACTGCTATTATTTTTCACAAGACCAAGAATGAAGTCTGTTGCCTTTTATGAATAATAGAGTATGGTAATATCACAGCTATATATGCAGACTCTGCAGACTGGCAGCACAGCTGCTAAGCGTTACGCTTTTAAAATATGTACAATCTTTTGTCAACAGAATTAACACCAGGAACATTACATAGTTTGTTTCTGCATCAGGATGTTTTCTAGGGAAATTTAATGATGACCCGTTCTACATTTTGACCTTTAGAAACATTTTTTTCTGAGTCCTTGCACCTTCTAGCGAGTTGAGGAGATTCTCAAATTGAGACGTGTGGAATCCTAATGGCCAACCTGACATTTTCTAGGCCTGGCTGGATACCTGGGCTTGATTAGTTTTCTAATGTACCTGCTCTGCCAAGCTGGAGAGGCTCACACGCTCTGCAGCTGAGCTTCCTTTAAAGTGATTGCACTTTAAACCTTGTTCTAATTAAGAGGGGATGCTGTTCTAGTAATGGAAAGTTGTTTTATTGTTTCTCTCCCCTCATATGCATGCGAGTGGAAGTGTTCTAGGAAAGTGTTATCACTGCTGTTTTTGTAGTTCTTTCTTATCTTCCATCAGTCTTCATTTACAAAAAAAAAGCGAGAAATGCAGCATGCCCAGCTGTCTGAGGGCAAATGTGAATCAGCGAGATAAACCTTCAGAGGGTGTAATGGGCCTGACTACAGATGATCCTTTTGTGCTTTCCAGCATCCTGTGGCCTGTATCGTGTGTTGAACCACAGGCAGCAGGAGAAAAAGGGTGGAAATACAGCAAAGAACCCACGGCAGCCCATCGTTTTGGTGCTGAGAAGGGAATGATGCATGATCAGGCCACCTTCCTCTTCGGCTCTCCTCCTCCTACCTGTGGAGCGGGGAAATTGGAGATAAGACACAGAAAAGTGAGAAAGCAAGAAATAACGACTAAATGTGAAGAATATAGTAGATTTAAGTTTTCTGTCCCTCACCAGGAAAATGCTAGAATGGGCTTTGGAGTCCTGCTGCTTGAGAGAACCTGCAGACAAGTGCTCTCCCAAAATGCCCCAGCGGCTCCTCGGGTGTTCTGTGCTCCAAGAATCACCAACATTAGCAGATCGCTGATGATGTCTGCGCTGGCAGAGGGTCCCAGAACTGATTTATAGCACTTGTTCAGCTTTCAGTGAGCAGCAAATGTGTTGCTTAATTATTCATGGCAGCTGTATTATTGCAGGAAATTAAGACATCAAGGAAACAAGTAAAAACTATTACTGAATATAGCTATAAACAAGGTAAGGTGGAAGGAGATGCAGGGGGACAGCACTGAAATGTTAAAAAAACCACAACAGGCTCAGGAATGTTTCATGCCTTCTGAAAATAATGGGTTAAATTCCCAAATCTTTAAGTGATCATTCATAGCACGTAACGAAATATTCTATTAGCTAACAAGTTGGGTTTAATTTTTTACATTTGTCATCTAAATTATCACATTTGTGAATGTGTGAAACCTTCCTATGGCTTCTTTCAGCGTATCTGCTTTCATAAAGACACAGTTCTCTTTATATCTTCGACTACCTGAAGGGCAGTTCTAGCCAGGTGGGGACTGGTCTCTTCTCCCAGGCAGTCAGCAATAGAACAAGGGGGCACGGGCTTCAACTCTGCCAGGGGAAATTTAGGCTGGATATTAGAAAGAAATTCTTTACAGAGAGAGTGGTCAGGCATTGGAATGGCTGCCCAGGGAGGTGCTGGACTCGCCGTCCCTGGAGGTTTTTAAACTGAGATTGGACATGGCACTTAGTGCCATGATCTAGTAAACGGACTAGAGTTGGACCAAGGGTTGGACTCGATGATCTCTGAGGTCTTTTCCAACCCAGTCGATTCTGTGATTCTGTGACTTTCCTTGGAAGATTCGGCATGTGTCCCCATTCGGTTTGTGTCCCTGGGTTTGGTTCTGCCTGGAGCCGTGGTGTGAGATGCTGCTGCAGAGAGTGGGACCTGAGAGTCCAAGCTGCTGACATGGGTTTCCATTGTCTGAAACCACGCTGCGGCTTTATTCAGAGATTTATTTGCATGTGTTGGTCACATCTGCTATGAACCTGTCCTCTAGGCTGCACCCAGTGCCCCATACTCACCCGGAGGCCAGAGCTGTTGGCTTTGGGGAACACCAGCACCTTCTTGCTCATCAGGTGGCACTAGGACATGTCTCGTGTTTTTCTGCTCTCCTTTGTGCACGTTGCTCACAGTCGCTCCACGTTCCCGTTAGCTTTCAGCCTGCCAGATTTAATGACAGTTTTTCAAGTACATAGGCAGTAACTGACCAATACTTATTGAGAAGGAAGTGGTTTAAAGAAAACCTTTTCAACTTCTCTTTTTATACTAGAATTATTAGCTTTATTAAAAAAATTATAGGGACCGTCTATTAAGTTTGTGTGTAACCCCAGGCTTTCAAGACTTTCCATTTCATTACTGTTTATAAGCTCATTATTTTGGTACATCTGTAGTAATTTTGGAGCCCTTTACTTTCTAACTTCAATTATGTAGTTTGCAAAGTAATAATATTATGAGTCCTGTTATGGAGGACTTGGAGCAATTTTAAGGCGAACAAATGGGTGATTCAGCACCATATCCCAGAGAGCGTGTCTACAGACAGGGTAGCCCTTTCAGATGTCTTTTCTGTGGTGCACATATGCAAACTGACAAAAAAATCAGTTGTCATTAGTCATAGTCTTTCAAATTTAGTGACAAAATAGCCTCGTCTAGTTCAGTTCCTATGACGGGAGGTGTTGGAGCCTATTTGCAAACTATTTGGTGTACAAATCTAGGAGACAAAAAGAAAATATTCTTTAACTCATCCTATAAGATTGATTTGCCTTGTTCTTGCAAGCATGGTGTCTGTGCAGCACATATATGAGCATAACGTATGATAGGAATTGGGCAAAAAAGAGATCTTGCAAGAATCTGACACTAAATAGTAAACATTGAGGAACATGTTCCTAATTGGCTTTTGTGAAAAGCTTGCTGTTCTCTACACGCGCATCTCAAGATCGCCCAAACAGAGCTTTGCTTGCAGACCTAATCAATTGGTTCTCGAGCCATTTAGCTTTTTTAATTACTCTTGTCAAAGTGAAAATTATGCGAAAGGACTTGACTGTGCAATTAGCTGCTGCACACTTTTTGCAGCAATAGTGGAAAGACAATACCAAGTCCCAGAATAGCACTAGATATAACCATAGGAACAAATCTGCTTTGGCAAAGAGATATTCTAGTAACTAATCTGAATGAAAGATAATTTATTTTTTAAATATGCATATATTCACAGATGCAAGCAGAAAAGGCTGTCTGTGTTAGCGGTGCCTGTCCCCAGCTGAATGCCACATTATCACTTGCTGATTTCTCTCTGATTTGAGAGGCTGCTGCTCTGCACACACTCAGGGCTGAGCATGTTATAAGAGGTGCCAACCGCTGACCTCTTTGCTGCCCGGGATGGCGTGCATGTGGCTACATTTTAGGAAAAAAGGTTCATCTTTTCCTGTGGTGCAGCCATGGTGGGTTTCTCCTGTGGGCTGCGAGAGCCTGCTTAGTGCTCATTCAATGATCTATAGATCATCTGCTCAGGCAAATTATATCCCTCAACAGCTTCACACTAAACTAATCTAGGCTTTTAAAAAATAAATACATGAGGCAGTGTCTACGAAGTGCTCCCACTTAGTGAAGTGGAGCAGCTGGAGCCTGAGAAATGAACCCCATTTACCAGCCTGGGTGTGTGTTCGCATCTCCCCGCCGCCGAGCTCTCCCACCCAGGATGATCGTCCATCCACACTGAGGACACACAGTCACAGTGGTGGGGACGGGGCTGTCACCTCTGTGGTCGGTGCTGCCTGCATTGGGGAAAACTTGGAATCTGATCCGTTTGGTACTGGTGCCCCTCAGAGGGGGGTTTTCACCAACGTAAAACGGTGTTTTTACAAATGTGATAAAAAATACAGTTTAGATTTACGGACTGTGTTAAATCGCTGAGCTGATGGAATGGACCTGTGCCCGCTGCGTGCCGACTGAGTGAACTCTTTTTCCTGAGAACAACGCGGTGAGGGCAGCTGAACAAATCCTGGTACTCGTCCTCCCGTGTTTGGAAATGCTTAATAGATTCAAAGGCTCAGAATTTTAATGCAGCTCTTTTCTGTATTGATAGAGGTCTTTGAAGTCACTTGAACGTTTTACTGAGCATACACGCCAGGTTTTAAGTTACTTGTAGCAGCGTACTTGATGATTTCTGATCTTCATTAGGCTGTGTACTGGAAGGTCAGTCTGCACGCATACGTACATGCCTAAAATCATTTATTCTGCTGCACCTGAATGTGTTACTAGAAGAGGAAATAGCTTCTTTTAGATAGTGAATAACAAATAACATTTCTCCCAAGACATAACATTTTTACAAGGAGTCAAGGTCCAGGACCATACATGGCCAGGATTTTTTTCCCCGGAGATGCTGGGGCCAGACCCAGCAGCACCGAGAGACCTGAACGCAGGTGAAAGGGCTCAGAAACCAGCAGAATGCTTTTATTGGGTCCGAAATAGTCAGCACATCCACTTCTGGTTTTGGATTACAGCTAGAGGCAGCAAGATATTATGAGTATAGAAAGTTACTTTTGATGATGTAGCCTGCGTATGTGTGTAAGCCAGCTACAGTCAAATCAAGGAAACCAGCACATTTCAAGCGTAATTGTGTTTTTTGAGCAATTGTAGAACTCTTAAGTATGTGATAGCAGCTCCTTTTTGTGTATGATACAGATTTCATTCGTTGCATGAGACAGAAGGGCTTTGGGAATGAATGGTCTGTGTGTGGGGAAGGACACTGGTGGTGTGAATTGCCAGTTTTTCTTCCTGAAGAAGCTGGAAGGAGTGTAATGAATGGGACGTGGGACTCTGGGAGGGAAAATCCAATGTTTAAAGCATTTTTTGATGTCCCAGATGTTTGAATTCCAGAAGGCACGGAGATACCCCAAATTGTGAAAGGGTAAATTTTAAAGGAAAGTGATAAAATGTAACCTAAACACAGAAGCTGGTGCCACTCGAGTTACATGACGAGGTTTACTGAAGGGACAAAACCACATATTGTTCCAAATTGTCTCTAGAGTGTGCCGTCATGTGAGTGTTAGTGCAGATCCTTTGGAAGAACAATCAGCAGCTTTCTGTTCAGAAACTTGATCAAAAATACGAAGAGATTGAAACTGGGCTGTGAGCATCTAGTTTTTAAGCTGCAGTAAGGGTGAATAGGAGGGAAAAGCTGCATCTGCCTGGGGAAGTTTAAATACCTTTTGTCAACATGTTTGCAGATGTATCAACTTACAGGTATGCGAGAAATGTTTGCATTTTTGGGCTCCAAGAGGTGCTTGAGACGTGCTGGTCTCTGTATTCACCTCCCTCCTCCCCCTTTGCTTCTTGTGATTTAACATTGTTGAAGTTCTTTGGGGAGTAATGCTTTGTCCCTGCAATCATTTTTAGATTATAAATGACTTTTGTAAGCAAGTCGTCTTGACTGTGGATCAGCCATCTCTGTAAATTATTTGGTGGGATACTGAATTTGAAGTTTCTTCATTGCTTATGACAAGATGTTTCTGCTGCTGTCATTGTTGATGATTCACAGCTCAAGTGAAGTGCTTAGAACTTCAGAAAACACGTAACGCAAGCAATCCTACTCATAAAGTGTTTCTATCCTTAAAAAAAAAAAGCATAGAAGAAAGGTCCCATGAGAGCTGTGGTGAACTGTGTGAAACGGTGTGTGAGGCCTGACTGTGGGACTGGCTCTGAAATGTGGAGGGGAGGCAGGGGGACCTTCCTCATTCTGAATTTGCAGAGAAATCGGAGATAACTAACACATTCCTTTGTTTTTTTTTCCTGATCATGTGTGTGAGTGGCCAGGAGAGTTTATGAACCAGTTAGTTCGTGGGTGTGCGTGGGGACAGGGTGCCCGTTGCAGTCCCGCGTGGTTTGGTCTGTTCTGCTTTCACAGCTGGGCTCACAGCGTCATATTGTTCCTGCCTTAACCGTGGGATATCTGGGTGAATGGTTAGAAGGAAGTGGAAAATGAAGAGGCCTTGCACTGGTTAGAGGAACAAAAAACATAAAATGGAGTATTGAAGCACCGGCACCATCTGGATGTGGCTGATACTGTGCTCAGTGTCTGTGTCAGAGCAAAAGGGGATCCCTATTAAAATTATGCAGACACAAACCTTTTGAGGTCAGGAGGGAGGAGTGGCTGGCTGCCTAAATTCCCGCTGTTTTGCCATTACTGATGTTTTCCCTGCAAGAAGCTTCAATGAGGAAGCCTGACAGATGGCAACAAAGGGAGCAGTGCAAACAGGGGCACTCCTGCAAAATAAACGTTGAGCTTTAACTGTTTCACTGAAGTGTTTAAAACACATGTAAGAATTTAGGCAGAACTACAGAGGCATGTTACAGCGGTTAGGTGAAATTTTAGGAAAAAAGCCATGGCGGTTGTTTTTTCCCCAGCCAAGCTGAATTCCAGGGATGCCACCGAGAGCAGCTGCACGCCCTGAATGCTGATGGGCAGCTGGTGCTGGTCGCGCTCCCCCACCAACTTCCTCCATTGTTCAAGAAAATTCTCATGTTCTTGTTTCGAGCATCGCATTATAGGAGTGCGTTTGCAGCTGTACGAGTTCAGCGAAAAGGAACAAAGTCATGAATGAGCCGGAAGGTTTAAGGGGGTGGAAGAAATCTGGCAGGTTTGGGCACGTGGTGTTTGAGGGCTCTGTACTGGCAGACAGTTGGGGGTAGAGAAAATTCACAGAATCACAGAATGTCAGGGGTTGGAAGGGACCTGGAAGGCTCATCCAGTGCAATCCCCCCATGGAGCAGGAACACCCAGATGAGGTTACACAGGAAGGTGTCCAGGCGGGTTGGAATGTCTGCAGAGAAGGAGACTCCACAACCCCCCTGGGCAGCCTGGGCCAGGCTCTGCCACCCTCACTGAGAAGAAGTTTCTTCTCAAATTTAAGTGGAATGTTTTGTGTTCCAGTTTGTACCCATTACCTCTTGTCCTACCATTAGTTGACACTGAGAAGAGCCTGGCTCCATCCTCCTGACACTCCCCCTTTCCATATTGATCCCCATGAATGAGTCCCCCCTCAGTCTCCTCTTGTCCAGCTCCAGAGCCCCAGCTCCCTCAGCCTTTCCTCACACGGGAGATGCTCCACTCCCTTCAGCATCTTGGGGGCTGCGCTGGACTCTCTGCAGCAGTTCCCTGTCCTGCTGGAACTGAGGGGCCACAACTGGACACAATATTCCAGGTGTGGTCTCCCCAGGGCAGAGCAGAGGGGCAGGAGAACCTCTCTGACCTACTGACCACCCCCTTCTAACCCACCCCAGGTACCATTGGCTTCCTGGCCACAAGGGCCCAGTGCTGGCTCATGGTCACCCTGCTGCCCCCAGGACCCCCAGGTCCCTTTCCGCTACGCTGCTCTCTAATAGGTCATTCCCCAACTTATACTGGAACTCATTTTGGGTATCTATTCCAGGTTTTGGTTGGGTTTTAGCTCTTTGACTGCTTTTGGGCCCATGGAACTGTGGAGGAGACTGGGGAATCAAAAGGTTTGTTGCTGGAACTGGATGAGGTAAATGTAAGTGGAGGAAATTTTAGATAAATCAAGATGATCATGATGTGGGCTGTTTATAGGCTTGTGTCTTTTACATCTAAAGCAATGTTGTAGCTGCTGTGCATTTAAAAACACTTAAGGTTTGAGTGGACAATAAAAATGTGTACAGATGTTCTTCCTTCTCGAGTCTCAGCATTCAGGATATTCAAACCACAATTGTGGCTTTCTTCACAAACTGCTTTACGGAGATCTCCACAGCATTTTAAAATTAAACCAAGACTTTCTTTCCAGTATTTAACCTTCACTAGGGAGACGTGTTAAAAAAAACACTCTAGTGTGTGTTTCTGCAGGTATAAATTACATCATTTGCATTATAAAGAGAAAGCCTTTTTAAGTCAAAAGCAAAAGGAGGTGGAGTAGAACAGTGAGCTTCTGCACCTCCACCTCATTACCTGATACTCCCGAATTCTGGCTTTCTTACCCTGGCTTTGTGCTAGTGCTGTGCCAGCCATGAGTTCAAGCTGAATTTCTGCTGTGTTTGACTGGTTTTCTTTGTTTGGAATCACTGATGTACTAATGAATGCAAACTCAATTTAGACCCTCAGAGGACCTTCTCTATTGCCTGTTGCACGTTCATCTGAAACGCTGACAGAGAAACTAATCTTTTATTTTTCAATATTAAAGAACAATAACGGGTTATTTAACACTGGATAAGAAAGAGGCTTCAGCAAGCAGTGAACTTCAGTGAAATAGTGAAGATATTTCTGTGAGCTGCTCTACTTCAAAGCTTATGGAACAGGATTTCTATGCCACGATGTGACCTCTGCAGCACTTCAAAGTGACGGTGCTTTGCCCATCAGCTCCATGTTTTTACTTTGACTAGTGGTGTTCTTGCTTAAACCACAGAAAAGAACTTTTATCTAAGCACTTTCTTGGGAAAACTTCAAGTATACAGACTTTTGAAATCAAATGCCACAAATGTATTTCGGTTTCCGTATGAGCATACTTGGCAGAAATACAAGAAACTTGAGTATAGGAGACCTTCTTAGGGAAGAAACTCTCCTTTTTGGTGGTTTCTGCAAAACTAAACACATATTACTTCAGGAGTATTCATTTGTGCTCTTTTGTAGTTGTTGCATGCAAACTTACGTGTTTTCGATGTATCACTAGTGTTTTAGCACTCTTACTCATTAAGGAACTCTGTCTCATTTGTACATGTGGGTTGTATTTCTGTGTGTTGTGTTACGGAAAGTGAGAGCAATTTATTGTCTCTGTTAATGGGATGTGTGATGTGGATCAAAGTTCTCTGGAAACCTCCATAAACTCATAACAGCCGGCCCGTTATCAGTTAATGCCGGCTGCTATCAGTCATTTTCCCTCCAGGAAATGAAAATGTTCAAGCATCAGGTCAGGGGCCTGATGCCGTTTCCTTCCCATTCCTCTCTTATCTCCCTATTTCAGTCATGTGTTGTTTTACACTGGACACACTTTGCATGCTCTATAGGTTGGGATCTCAATCCTGTTTGCTTCATGGGGATTTTGTGGAGTTGGTGAGGTTGGTTCAGCCTCAGGAGCTGCTTCATTTTGGTTGGAAGTCCCCTTTGCTGTGGACTGCATGGTGGGGTTCCCTTCTCCCCGTGTCCTTGGGATCTTCAGCTGTCGCCCTTTCCCCAGGCAGGGCTGCATGTTAAAATGCCTTGTTTCACACACGAGTAAAACCTTTGGTAGCCCATCTGTTCTCTTCCTTGCATTTCAAGGAAGATTTTGATTTCAAATTCAAACCCAGGAGTGGCCGTTCAAGGGCTCCTGCTTCCTAGAGACCCGTTTTCCCCTTGGAAAAGCCAAGAAGAGCCTCTAGAAGCAGATGTGGCTCCGGTGGCCCCGCTGCAGCTGGGGGGGTGGATTCGGCTTCCCGCTCTGCCTTTGGCTCGCGGGGGGAGGCAGGACTTGGCAAGGATGCTCAACATGGCACAGACTTTATTTGTCCTTCCAGACGTGGGAATTAAAATGCCTCAGCGTTTATGGAGGAAGGTAGTTACCACAGCTAGTTACAGTTAGTCTCCTTATGTTGATTCGCTTATTTTTTTTATATGTTTTCAGCTGTTGCTAATGAATTTAAGAAACAGATGAGTAATTTTTGCTTTAATTAAGACTAATCTTGCCATTTGAAGTAATATGTTATTTTTTGCTGTGCTTTTTCTGTTTTAAAAGCTGATGTGGACAAAAAGCAGCTCAATAGACCATTTAATGAAGGACAAAAATGATCAGGTCATGCATTCTCTCCTTGTACTGTTCGACCATAACGTAATACATATCCTGTCATTATTCCCACCCCATCCATTAGCCATCACCGTTCAGAAATAAACAAATTCCCTGCTCCCTTCTCCATTAAATGTAATTTTATAAACTGCATTATAACAAAGCTAACTGAGCTATAAGTAGGGAAAAAAGACCTTAGTTTTCAATGTAAATGGCATAAATCTGATTGTGCAGAGAGGATGTGTGGGAAGGTATTGTTGTTGTAAGGATATTAGATGAATAAATTTTTAAAAAAATTAAATCAAAGAACTGCTTTAGAATTCAGTAGTTGCAATCAAGAAGGAAAAGTCTTTTTGGGGAAAATGGAAATGCTTCTCCTCCTAGAGGTGCACACTGAAAAGCAAGAGTCAAAAATGACAGATTGCAGCCAGGGTGATAAAATTGGTTATATGGGGAAACTTTTTGATGGTGCAAATGGTGCCCAGTTGAAACAGGGGAAAAAAGAGGTTTGGGGGTCTCGATTTGTGGAGATATTCAAAGCTCAGCACAACAAGGTCCTGAGCTGCTGCCTTTAAACTCTAAACACGGCTTTGAAGTGAGTGTTTCTCTGAGCAGGAGGTTAGCGTAGCTGACCTGCACATGTCCCTTCCAACTTAAATTATTCAATGCTTCATGCAATGGACTAAAGCGGTTACTTCACATAAGAAATTTGGGATACAACTTTGTTGATGCCGTGAGCTTCTGTATGGCATCTACGCAGAGCCCATTGCAGCAGGGTGAGAGGTGATGTATTTCCCTGATATTTCATTTGTGGCTTCTGGAAACACGTGTGAAAATAGCAGGTGAGTTGGAAATGGAGAAATAAAGCTTTCTGTCTATAAAAGTGGTACAGAATAGAACTAACTCAAATTTTACCTTGGTTTAGATAGTCTTTGTTTTTTTGGAGAGGGAATGGGGGAGATTGTGCTTTTTTTTCCTCAGCTTTTTGACCATATTTCCTTTTTATGGGGATGGCAAAAGCTGGTGCATAACATTATTCAGTACAGCATGCGGTATGCTGTAAATCAGTGTTGATCTCTCCTTTCTGTGCTTTGCATTATTTATACATCAGCCTCTACATAATTGCATTTGAATAGTAGTAACTAGTCATGTTTGCCGTAAAAATAGAAAATGCATATTTTAGACAATTTCTTTAGAACTGTTTTATCTTTTCCCTTTGGGTGTCCCTGTTGTTCTGAACTCAGCTGGACCGCAGCTCCTCCTGGGTCTGTGTTCAGGTGATAGCCGCATTCCAGAGTTACAGACTCCAATGCTGTCGGGATATCCGTGTTCCTCAAAAACTGGTGTTTCTTATCCCGCATCCCGAAAACATTGTGAAATAATGGGCTGAGTGTTGAGCTGCTGGTGCCCCCTTGGGCATCCTTGTGTTTGGTGATCCTGTGCTGTGTCCTGGCTGCTGGTGCCAGGTTTTGTGGTGATACCTTTGGGCTGACCTTGCCTCCGATGGTGGGGACTCACCCGGCCCCAGTTTAGTTCTGCTCTCATTTGAGTCACCCTGAAATAAAGGTTCTTCCTGTTGAGCAGAGGGAGATGAGCTGATTGTTGCAGGATAGGTGCATGTTTGTAAGAATTCAGTCTTAGAGAATCTTGGAGCAAATTTGGAAAAGAAAATCCGGTGTGATAGTCAAAGTGAGAGCTGTGGGCAAGGTTGGGGTTGCTGCAGAGTGTTTGCTCATTAGGGAGGGAGGGCAGTGCTTTACCGCAGAGTCGCTGGAGAGCTGTAGACCTGCTTCTATATATTCATACAGCCTGTTGAACTGAAGGGACGCTTCAGAGAGCGCGCGCTTGTGCTTCCGCGGCGTCAGTCTGCCGAGTCGGGGTGCCACTTGTGTCCTGACCGATCAGTTTTGTGTCTGTAATTGGCAGGTGGTGATGAATGCAGTCCTTGAGCAAGTTGCTCCTGTTTTTCCTGTGCTTAAAAATGTCAAGTGGACACATTAAATAATGCCCTTGGCTTCCCCACTGTGGTTGCAATAGTGGCAGCCAGTGTATGGCAAGTGAGTCGAGTGGCTTTTTGTCTCCTTTCAGCAGCCCACTCCCTCTTAGGAAAGCATGGTAGGTTCTCTGCTAATTCTCTGTTAATGTTATATATATATAATTGTTATTTTTCTTTTGTAAGTCCCTCCTCCATACATGAACCCTGCAGCCCAAGCCCCCAGCCCTGTGCCTGTTGCCAGTGCTGGGAAGGGGCCGGCTGCCGAGACCATCAGCCTAAAGCTCAGGTGGCTGCAACGATTAGATGTGGGAACTGATTATCATTTCAGGAGTAGAAGACAATCAACATTACACCTAATTACAAATGTGCTTGTTTAATCTCTTAACATTTCTCGTTTGACCTGTGTCACACCTGATCCTTCGAGCCTGGGTAAATGGTGTTGAGGATTGCCACCTCCTGTTCAGTGCGCTTGGCTGCCAGAGTGTCTTGGCCATACGTATGTATCTGTGTCAGTCTTCTCTTTTTCATATTGAGGTTAAATCCATTTAAGGTAAACAGATTAACACATTTTCCCATGTCTAACGTGAGAGCAGCGAGCCTGTCATTTCCCTAAAAGCATTGCATGCGACAGGTCCCAGATGCTGAGTTTTCTGGGCAGCTGTGTTATTTGCTTGACTGGATGGGTTTTACAGCTGGTGTCCGGCTGTTCTTTGTTATGTTTATCTGCAGTCTCTGGGGCTAATCAGATTAGCAGATAGCATAATCTTGCTAAATGTCTGATTCCCTTTGGAGCCCCAGGGTGTCAGCTTTACTGGTCTCTGTGGTTTTGGGGGGGGCTGTGCTTTGGGAGGTGTCAGAGGTCACTCAGAAGCGGCAGCTGCATCTCCCTGGTCCTGCACTGGAGTCCAGCGGAGGCTTGTTCTGGCAGCTTTGGGCAACAAGTGCGTAAGTGAAGATAAAGTCAGCTAAAAGGAGTTAGCTTGGATGATTTGCCTTATATTTTGTCCTTTCCAGACGATCTGTCCTTGGTCCATGTTTCTAAGTTTTCTACCACAGGTTCTTCAACCCAAGTTACTGTTGCTCGCTGGTGAGACACAGGCCGTTGGGTTTCCAGAAATAGCTCTGGTGGCTTGGGCTGTTCAGAAATGGCAGTTCAGCCCATCACCATGCTTTCTTCAGCCTGGGGAGCCCTGGTGTGGGCTGCTTGCATCGCTGAACGTCACCATGAAGGTGCTGCAGAGAGTAGGAGTGGGACAAGTCTGCTGGTGGGTTGTGATGGAGCTCAGCTGTAAAGTGTACTTGATGGGGTGGGGAAAAGTAATGGAGATGGGAAGTGAAGGGACTACAAAATCAACTCCACGATTGCAGAAATTGGGGTTTTTGGCATGTTTATGACCTGTCTGTAATGTGCCGTGTGCTGAAACTGAGCACAGCACATCTCAGCCTGAAACAAATTATTTAGTGGCTGCAAAAAGAATCAGTGTGACAGAATTATACTTTTAAAGCACATCCAGCACATGCAATGAATGTATATAGAGTATTCTTCCTTCGGTATAAAATATATGGTTTTTCTTATTTTAAGAAGCGTTTCACCCTATTAATATAGTCTAGAGCTCTACACAGGTTGAAACTCTTGTGGGTTTTTTTTAAAAAAAAAGGTTTGGCTACTAGAGTCCAAAGTTGCAAAAGCACTGTTTGTACTGGTAAAGGGTTTTATTGGAAAGTTTTACTGAATGTGTCCTGTACTAACTACTTCTGCCCTCTGTGTAAACCAGGACACCTTTGTTACCCCTTTGAACAAGCAAGCAAAGCTTCCTGGTAGAGCATGGTTGCCTGCATCCACTGGAGTAGCAAGAGCAGGTGAAGCTGTCTCTATTCTGTGTACTTGATCGCTCTTAGCAGAGCCTCCGTTTGCTGGACTTGTCCAAGGCGGAAGAAAGCTCGCCAAACTGTTGATAATCCGTGATATTGCATAAGGAAAATGCACTGTGGATTGCTGACTTTAGGAGTGATGCTACTGAACACACTCTACCTGCTGTCTCTTCCCCTTGAAAAGATGCCAGGTTTCTTGTTGGTGGACATAATTTAAACAGTTTGTGGGCTTTCATGGCATCTTAGGGTTTGTTAGTTTGATTCAGTTGTGCAGAGGTCCTGCTCAGGAACCCAGGCTGACTCTCTGGCCCTTTCCAAAAGCCTTGGTGTTTTCAGTGGTGGAAGGAGGGTCCCTGTGGAGGTTCCCAGGTACAGACTCATGCTGGCTCTGGAGCAGCAGCAGCATCTTGCATGTCTGTACTGACTCCTGCCAGCATTGAAGAAACCACTCAGCGTCTGTCACAGATACAGGGATCCTCTTTTTTTTCTGCCCTCCCACCCCCCTTGTAGCCTTAGGAGGGTCTATATGGATCTTAAAAAGAGAAGTGAACACTCACAGATTAAACCTCAACATTTTTTACTATAACAAATGGAACAGGAAAAAGTAATGGAAGGCTCAGGCTAGGGAAGTATGGGATTTATAGACTTCCTAATGCTGTCAAGGGTTTCTGCTCATGCTGCCTCCAGGACTGAAGATTTTCCTTCCTGTATTGATGAACTCCTTCATTGCACAGCAGCAGTAGGAGAAAAATCAGCAAGCACAGTGAGATCTCCTGAAGAAGGACACCAGTTTCATACTCAGGATCTCTCCACATAAGGCATAAACTCCACTTCATGATGCACATACACTGTATGTATTATTTAAATACTTCAGCTAGTCCAGCCTGCAGCTTCTTTAGGAACCCCACTATTTGGTGTTGCTGGTATTTGCTCCTTTATCCCTCCACAGTGCCAAGACTGATGTCCTCCATGCCACGGATCTCTGACCTAAGTGGTTGCCCTTTAACTTGAAACGCATTTCTAAGCATCTGTAATTCTGGGGTCAGATGGCTGTTGTTTATGAAAACTGATTCCAACACTGGTAATATATTCCAGAACTGACACTATGCGCTGCAGCCCTTTCCTAACAACAGTT
This sequence comes from Streptopelia decaocto, assembly GCF_964273445.1. Taxonomy (NCBI): domain Eukaryota; kingdom Metazoa; phylum Chordata; class Aves; order Columbiformes; family Columbidae; genus Streptopelia; species Streptopelia decaocto. The sequence continues at coordinate 5,081,532 of NC_138659.1, read as the reverse complement.
TTTAATGAGTTGGAGAGAAAGTTTGGGATTTTAGAGGCAGCAGAGTGACGAGGAGTGGGCTTCCCGTGCATGGTGGACCCTCCTGAGCAGGACTCCGTTTCCGCTTTTGACCTCTCTTGACCAAGAGGTGTAGAAGTGCTGGTTGTCCCAGCGCTGGGTGCAGGGGTAGAGATGGTGGAGCAGGCACAGATTCTCTGCAGCTCCGGGGTCTGATACAGGAATGAGTCTTCCTCATTCCTCCCTCTCTCCCCAGAGTTCCCCCAGAGCTCTTAAACAGGGAAGCAGACTTTTTTAATTTAAAAACCCTGTTTCTGCCACTGAAGCAAAGTGCGTCAGAGTAGGAATTGCTACTCTGCATTTCCACAAAACCCACAATGAGATAGAAACCGTTGGAAACTAGAGACTTTTTAAAAACAAAATACTTCGTTTTAGGTTCTTATTTATGCAAGGACCCATACAGGGTGGATCTTAATGCTTGTATTGAGCCATATTTAAGCTATGCAGTTCATGAGAATTAACCTTTTCCAGGAAGGGCGGTCACCCAAAAGCTGAACCCTCTTAAAATTAGGAATACAAATCCTCCTTTTCTTTCAGTGTCAAAGAAGTGAGAGTGGTTTTAAGATTTTGTTTGTTTCTTGGGTATTAATTAAAAACATATAAAGGCTTGAACATAATGCCATTCCCAAAGCAGTAGCTAATGGGGATTGGTGCAATTCTATCACCTGTAATACAAAAAATATTGCTGACTTGCATTGTGGAGAGCCTAGGGCTGCATTTGTGGGTGGCCTCATAAAAGTGCAGCAACGGCCTGAAACGAGGGGTCTGGAGAAGGTCCGAGAATGTGATTTGCCGACCTTCTGCGGGCACTCGGAGACCGTTTTCCATTTCCTGCCTCTTGGATTATTTGGCACAACTGTAGGGTTTATTTCATTCCTGACACTCGGATCTCAGCTCAGTACTTTATCACCAGATCTTGCTGAGCCAAAATTTGCATTACACTCTCCTCACAGTCTCTGTATTACAACGGGGAGCTAGTTCGTATAAAGCAGCCTCTTTTGACCTAGCAGAGAAAAGCCGAAGAAGGAGCAGAGGCTGGAGGAGCTGGCTAAAACACATCCGATGTCAGAAGGGAGGTCAGACTGGATGATAGAGTAGACCATTCAGTCCTAAAAATCTATGAATATTAATATGCATCTATTATAGTATAGGGTACAGTGAGGTCATTGATTAATGCTTTTTCTGCCCTAAGCTGTTGTCCTGTAAGGGGATTCTCCAAGTCTGGTGCTGCTGCTCTGGGGCATCTCGCTGGCTGGAGGTTAATTATCTGTTGGGTGACTATTAAAACAAAAGACTCGCTGTTTTGAATTTATCACTTTTTACATTCAGTTGAATTATTGTTTCTCTTGCAAGTATGAAATAGGAGCGGCCAGCTCAGTCTTTTCTCAGAGACAGTTCTCTAGAGTTTTGTCAACCCCTTTGTCCAAGGGCAAAGTCACGGTTGATGCAGTATTAGATTATTTTGCCTTAGACATTCTCTTGCCTTTTTACAATAGTGTCTTTTTGTGTTGTTCCATATTCCTTTCTATGTGCTTCCTAACGTTTAGTTTCTTTTCATGACTGTTCTTGCTCTGAGCAGCTCACTGAAAACACCTACTTAGGTAGTTATGTCCCGTGCCTTCCCGAGTGGTTACGGTTATTTTAGAATCCAGAAAAGTGTATGATTGGTTTAAATTATTCCCTACAAAATGCATTACCTTAAATTAGACAATGCTGAATTTTATCTGCCTTCACTGACCATTTATGTGGGTTTGTTACCATGGATTCTCACATGAAAAAAGCCCCCAACCCTTTTTTGTTTGAATTCAGATTTAGTTCCATCTTGGTGAACCGGCTGTGCTCGTGCTCACCTTCTTTTCCTGATTGAATAATAAGCTGTAGTCTCAGGTCGGAACTTCAGGGCACTACAGCGTTGGTCTTTTTGCTGTGCTAAAAACTAAATAGATCGAGGTCATACTGGGAATTTCACGGAGTACCAAACAGGGCCTGAGTTAGCCTTTAGAAAATACTGCTCAGAGAAAATGTCTAACAAAATCGCAAAAAGGAGAGGCTGCCGTGCCTTTTGTGGAGGGCTTGGAGGACCGTGCGAGAGGAGCCCGTGGGAGCGAGGGAGCCGTGTCCTGGCGGCTGCAGGTGACAAACCTTTGCTGCTCCCTGCCCCGGCTCATCCAGGTCCAATTACCTGAGTCTGAGGCAAACCCAAAGCAACCCAGCGACTGAGATTGTCACAGCAGCCTTAAAAACAAGCAATAACGTGGCCAGCGTTAGTTGCTATGGATGGACTCCTTCAGATGGAGATGGCCACCCTTATGGTTATGAAGACTTACTCAAGCAGTTTTTCTTTCATCTGCATCATCCTGCCAGGGCTGCACAAGTGCCACACAGGGCGGTGGTGTCAGAGACCAGCACTGTTTTGTGTGGCACAGCACCTTGGTTGGGTAGGAAATAATGCTGCTGGGCTTCAAACAGAAGGAATTGTTACGAGAGCCGAGTGTGGTTTTGGTTTTGTTCATGGTGGTGGGGTTTTTTTTGGTGTGGGTTTTTTGTTGGTTGGTTGGTTTTTTACTACGTCTAGTTTGAAACAGATTAGTTAAGAAAGCTGCCATTCAGAAATTTATTTCTTTCATAAAGCTTTCCATGATTATTGTGAAGAATAGCCTAGGTACTACTTAACCAACAAATCAATGAACCAAAAAAACCCGAGACCTTTCAGAGACCAGCAGTGCTGTGAATGTCTTTCAGACATGTAGCATACACCTAAACAGAGTTTGTCTGAGCCAAAATTTGATTCTAAATGCCTTGAAAGCAGGAGCTTTTTCCTTTTCAGTAGCTCCTCTGTTGAACACAAGAGTATTAAAATACATCAGTGGTGAGCTTGTGGAAAATCTGGTTGGTAGACCTGAAAGGGGAAAGCTATTGCTGGTTTTTAACTTAAAATGTTAAATGCTTTAGAATTAAGATAATGAGTAAATGAGTGACCCAAAATATTACTCTTTTAAATGCTTATTTTTAAAATACAGGGAAGCCTTAATGTGCTTGCTTGCATTAAAAATCTTTCCCTCCAGCTCAGTGATCTCTTATGCTGCTCAGGAGTTTTACCTGCATAGTTTATAGATTTAGTAGTCTGATACAGTGCTGTGAAGTCATAAACTGTTCCTGCACTCCGGCATAAATCTGAGGTGTTTTTGGCTGCGGTCTGTTGGAGGACTCAGCCTGCATTGGGTTGCCCCAAATATTGTCATCCCCATGGAGCCAAGGGACACGGGACTACCTGGCCATGCTATAGCTACAGGAGCCTTGGCTCATCTTTAGCTGTCCTCCCGCAGCCCCGTGGTTACAGCTGTGGCCATCATCGAACTTTTCTGCAAAATTTGAAATAAAACTAGAGCTCTTGAAATTCAAGAAGGGATAGGAGACTTGACTTGTAACCGATAGTGGCAGAAGGGAATTTTGTTCTCTCCTCAAACAGTATTGTTCTGAGCAGTTCACAACAGATGTTTGTCTAGTGTGTTCTTAAAAACCTCTGGTGAGAGAAGAGCTCACCCTTTCCTCAGCGAGCTGTTCCAGCGTTGAACTGTCAGTGCATTTATACCATGGGAATATGGTATAGGAGATTACCAAACATCCTAACCTTAAACTCCCTTTCAGCAGGTTTCTGACTACAAATTCTTGTCCATTTACATGACACACACAGACATTCCTTTTCATCTTGCAGTTTCCTTCCAGATCCTTAAAGGCTGTTCCCATGTTGTCCCCCTCCCTGCTGCCACTGCTCCTTCTTTCCTTCCTAAGCAAGATAAACCTGATTTCATTATTGTTGTCACCTTGTTTACCTCGGTGCTCATCCAGCCTTTCCTGACTGCTTAGACTCTGTGAAAGTCTCCCCTCCGGTAGTTTCACCCACCATTCACATGAGTTGTGTCCCATGCAGCTGGAGAAGTTGAGTGCTTTTTGTTCCGCTCATCCGCTTTCTCAGAATAGCCAAAGTTTCCAACACTAAACAGTGTTTGTGACAGTTTCTAGCAGTATTTTTGAAAACAGTGCATACACTTAGAGTGCAACATGATGCAATTTACTGTTGAGGACGCTGAATTCCATTAGAAACACAGAGAAAATACAGGAAGATAACCACTGAGTTGATGGGAAATAATTCGGAGGATCATACAACTAATGCACCTTGGTCGTTGCACCTTGAGCTGTTGTTTACTTCTGTGTATAGACAGGGAATAGACCATGATTGTGTTACCTGTCTGGGGTTGCCGCTGCACCTGTTATATCGCCTGTTCCCTCCTCCCCAAGACACAGGAGGCACAGTGGGCCCAGCCTGTGTTCTCCTCATCCCTCCCACCTGCAGAGCCCGCTCCCTTCTGCTCCATGCTCTTCAACTAACGGATGTTCATTACTGTATTTACTGCACACCATGGGGAGTCTCTCAGTGTCTACTGCCTGACCTTAAAACTAGATGGAGTGACTTGTCAGGGTAGAAGCTTCCTCAGTGCAGGGGTTGAATTGCCGTGGCTGAAGGAGCATTGCTAGGAGCAGGCTCCCTCATTTCCCTGCTTTTCCAGTCAAGCTATTATGCTTCTTCTACAGTTAATATTTTTGTTTTGAGTGGGCATATTTCTTGACAGTTGCTCATTCCACCTCCAGGAGGATACAGCAGGTGAGAAGGTCCCTTTTCTGTGCCGTGTCTTAGGTGTTTAAGCACTAGAGTAGAAGGATTTGCCCAGCCTGAACACATCTGTCAGGTCCCTCTCCAGCCAGCTGGTTCTCAGTCTGAGCTCCCAGGCTCAGCTTCAGAGAAGCTAAACCTTAGCTGCTCTGCTTGTCTCACTAACATTTCTCTCTGCCTGCAAGATTTAATAACCCCTTCACTTATACCACAAAAAGCTGGTTGTCTTAGGTATCCAGGCAAGCAAGGTTCATATGTCCTTCTCCATCGTGTAGGTTATTACCTGGAGATTGCAGGTGGGCACTTCTGCTGTCTCTGCAAAAGCTCTTTCCATCTTCCAAGGAGCAAGCAGTTAACCATTGTGAGAGGACAGAAAATACCAATGTCTGAACACCGTGATGGATGGCTAATTAAGGAGGACCCTTCCAGCAAATGATAGATTTCATTAATTCTGCCTCTCGTTACCCTTTGGGGATCTCAGAACTATCGGGGGAAAATCAGAGCGGTGAGCACAGTTGATGGTTGCACATTGACAGCTTCTCTAGTCGATTCTCAGACTTGAGTCCTTGTCAGTCTGATCATTATCTGCTGACCTGTACACAAACCTCCACAACAGTTTCATTGTTCCTGGTGTTCCACGTTATACAAAGTGCTAAGCCTTCCTCTTATGCCATGCAAAGTATGATCAAAGTGGCTTTATCAAGTTAATAAGTAGTTCAGCCTCTCCAGGGAGAAGTTTAGAGCCCTGACCACCAAATGCAGTATCTCTGAAAGCAGGGAGAAAAAATGGAGTGCTGTTTTGGTTTTGTTGGCACTGTTAATACCGGTGTCAGTGCATCCTGCTCCAGGTGTTTCTCTAAGATCTCCCACATACTAAGGGTAGCAGCCAGCAATACTCAGAACAGTACTGTTTGAGTAGAGAATGGAATTCCCTTCTGCCAGTCTTGGTGACACTTGCAAACTGGCAAGAACAAGACCGTCGCATTCCTTGTGTGTAAAGAGTGAGAAACCAGTAAGTGCTCACTTGCTTTGTTGATACCAAGAGAATCAATGGTAACAAATGTGGTTTTGAAAGTTTGCTCCTCGATGTCCATGAATTACCTCTTGAACCTGTGTATGAGTGGGAATTAGGAACGTCTATAAGAGCGGAATACAGTGGAAAGTGAAAGAGCACTTGAGGAATCAAGACGAAAGATCTGTTTATATAAATTTCATATAGAATATCTATTTCCCATGGCATTAAATTCTTGTGGTGGTGCCAGAGTCTAAATAGTTTAGTTTCCCATGGACAAAGTTAAAGTAATTGTGGGGTTGTCTGCTGTGATTGCTGCTGGCAGCAGAACCTGCTCTTTTCCTGCTTCCATGGTCGTGCTCAGTGGACTGGGGAGCTGCTAAAGGCGGTTTCCTGAAAAAGCAAAGCTTGACAACAGGGCGCTACGTGTTGCTGCTGCTCTTGTGATTCACCGCGTGGCTATGGATAGTCTGCGAACAGTCAGAAATAAATAGAAATATAGCAATGCAAAGAGTTAATAGAATCGCCAGTCCGGGTTCGTGGTCTTCTGCCCTCATTTTGCCATGTCAGAACTGATAAAGCTTGTTATACTCATCACTCTCTTCTGATTAACTGATACAGCCCTCTTTTGAGCATTTTGTATCTCATATGTCAAGCTCTCTTTTTGCAGTGACAAAGGGCTGGTTTAGAATATCCAAAGAAAGGTAAAATCTTTTGTTTGTGGCTCTAAACTGCCCAGTTACTTCATTACTTAGTGGAAGTTGCAACTGGCATTCATTTGTTACGTAGACTGAAGTAGTAAGGGGATGTAAATGGAGGTGATGGGTTGAAACGTAAGTGGGAAGTGTCTTTGAAAGTGTTTTAGTGGTGCGTGTAGCAGTCCTGGGTAGTGGGAGCTCCACTGACCTGCTTTTCTTTTAGTGCCGGCATATGATGATTCAGAAATTATAGCATTACCCCCACATTTTGTGATGCACTTCATAAGCGTCAATAAGCACAGCAGAAGAAACTGTTTGTCTCACAGAAAGTGGAGGAGAGGAAGTAAATAGTGGAAATCAGATGAAAATATTAACTGAAGATGGGCTGTCTAGCCAGGGGTGTGAGGAATATGACAAGCACTAGGGATTTTGGTCACAACAACCCCCTGCAGCGCTACAGGCTGGGCGCAGAGTGGCTGGAGAGCAGTCAGACAGAAAGGGACCTGGGGGCACTAATTGACAGGAAGCTCAACATGAGCCAACAGTGTGCCCAGGTGGCCAAGAAGGCCAATGGTATCCTGTCCTGTATCAAAAATAGGGTGGTCAGCAGGACAAGGGAAGTGATCCTTCCCCTGTGCTCTGCATTGGGGAGGCCACCCCTGGAGTATTGTGTTCAGTTCTGGGCCCCTCAGTTCAGGAAAGACATTGAAGTGCTGGAGCGGGTCCAGAGAAGAGCAACAAGACTGGTGAAGGGACTTGAACACAAGCCCTATGGGGAGAGGCTGAGGGAGCTGGGGTTGTTTAGTCTAGAGAAGAGGAGGCTTAGAGGTGACCTCATCACTCTCTATAACTACCTGAAGGGCAGTTCTAGCCAGGTGGGGATTGGTCTCTTCTCCCAGGCAGTCAGCAATAGGACAAGGGGGCATGGGCTTAAACTCTGCCAGGGGAAATTTAGGCTGGATATTAGAAAGAAATTCTTTACAGAGAGAGTGGTCAGGCATTGGAATGGCTGCCCAGGGAGGTGGTGGACTCGCCGTCCCTGGAGGTTTTTAAACTGAGATTGGACATGGCACTTAGTGCCATGATCTAATAAACGGACTAGAGTTGGACCAAGGGTTGGACTCGATGATCTCTGAGGTCTTTTCCAACCCAGTCGATTCTGTGATTCTGTGATTCTGTGATCTGGGAATAACAATGTTCAGGAGCTTGCCTTTCCATGTGCTAGTGTTGCAAGATGTGAAAACATTTGAAATAATTGTAGGTGAAGTTAATTTGGAAGGGCTGTGGCTGCTAGTCGAGCGATATTTCTGTGTAAGGGAGATAAATTTGCAGGTTGATGTCCTGCACAGTTCATATAGTCTTGGAGGTATTGTAAGAAGTCATCTTTCATTAGTGATGGTCTTACTTTATGCTTACAGCAGATAGCTTGTAGATGCTTGTGAACACAGAGCCACAAACTGAAAGATAGGAGAAGGAGACTGACCCCTAAATGCAGCCCTTCCTGTTTAAGGCAGGTAGCAAAGAATACCATCTTCTGATGAGGTGATGAAGAATGGATTTATGGCATTGTGGGCTGGTGTATGGGCATGCAATACATTGGTAATGAGATGGTGAGGGGGCTCTGTAGCACCAGATGTGCCAGGAGAGGCTGGGGAAGCTGGTTTTGTTCAGCCTTAGGATGAGACGGCTGAAAAGGCACCTTACTGCTGCCTTCAGCTCCTGAGCAGGAGCACTCAGGTTCTTCTGGCACATTTGTGGTGACAGGGTGAGAGCCAACTGACATAAGCTGGAGCATGTGAAATAGTGATAATATATAACAATAAAAAAAAAAAAACCAATTATCCACCATGAAGGTGGTCAAACATTGTACCAGGGCCCCAGGGATGTCTATCCTTGGAAATACTCAAAGTTTGGTTGGATAGGGACCTGGGCAACCTGACCCACCTTCGGAGTTGGACCCAAGTTTGAAGTTGGCCATACTTTAAGTGGGTGTTTGGAAAGGGCGATCTCCAAAAGTCCCTTCCAACATAAATTATTCTATGATTCATAAAGTCTTGACATGCTCAAAGCTGTGGCAGGGAGTGTGTGTGTGTGCACAGAATGTATATAATGAAACAAATTCATTGCCCATTTGTTTAATTTCTGTTATTTAATCCACTGCATTTGATTGCACTCCAATTTTTCTTTTATCTTTGAGACATACGGTTGGAATGGAGCTCTGTGTTTGTTGAAGCCAGTCCCTGCTGCTGCAACATGCATTTAACTGTGTCCTGGAATCCCATTAATAAGTCTATTGATGTGGTGATTAGCCATGTTTGAAAATACTGGTTTTGTTTATGTAAACATGGGCTCCAGTGCATGTATACAGGCATAGTATCTGGCATCTTTAGTCATACATTTGCTCAATAGCTGTCATAATAGATGAAGAAGTCTATCACAGATGAGATGGAGGGCTAGAGGAAACTATGTTGAAGTTCACTATTAATAATTGAAATAGACAATCAGATGGTGTTTGGAACATCTTCTCTTCTTGGAGGGTAGATCGGTGTGGGATCAGGCTGCTCAGCAAGGTGGTTGATTCTCCATCGTTGGAGTTTCCCAAGGCTCAGCTAGACTACACCAACGCTCAAATGATCTAGTGTTGGTGAGGGTCCTGCTTCAAGCAGGAGTTTGGACTAGAGACCTCTTGAGGCCCTTGCCTGGCTTTGCTTTTGTGATTCAACTGAGTCTTTTTTATAAACAGATGAAGAAAATTGCTTCCTTTTTCCTCCTTTCCATACTCGCACTGTTGCAGAAGTGGTGCCAGGCTCCATGAAGTCAGTTACATCTGCTCCAGCTTTTATTTGTATCACCTATTTCTCCGTCCTTAGCAGGTGTACTAATCAGAAGACATCTGAAAACACTTGCTGTCCTCAAGTAACTAGGACAATAATATTTCAGCAAGCTGTCACTTGTTCAGGCTGGAGGTGATACAGTCAAGCTTGGTGCAATGTTTGCTCTGGTTTCCAGCCTGGCCTGTAGCACTGGAAATCGGGGTTTGGTGTGTCAGGTTCGGCAAGCAGAGCGCGTCCTGGGCGCTCGGTGGTGGGTGGGAAGAGCTGAGCTGCCTTTGGAGCAGTGGATATCGTGCTCTTTCAGAGAGCAGCAGTTATTTCAGCTGCATGGTCTTGGCTGTTTGTCACCAATAGTTAATGGAAGATCATAGAAATCAAAACCACTTGTCTCATTCTCTTAAATTCCCAGAGTTAAAGAGCTTGAAAATCCAGCTGCAAGCTTTGAGTATTTACTTAGAATATGCTGGTTAAGAAGTTAATAATATATTTTTGTCTGATTTTTTTTATTGAAAGTTAATAGAAGGAGAGAAAAAACAAGTTCTAGGAAGTAACACTATGACTGCTTTGCTACAGCTTCCTGCCGATAATGACCATTTTAAAACTCCTAATGCAGTGTTCTCCTTGTTTCATAAATGGAATGGGCTTCTCACTGTTTAAAAAAATAAAAAAAAAAAGGAAAAGAGGGTTTGCAGTACTTCTGAGTCATTTAGATACAGTCAGTTTATTTAAACCATGCCAAAATGGCAACAAACTTGGTTTTTAAGGAAACTTCAGAATTCTGAAAAAGTAATTACAGTGCAGATGATCCAAGCAGCTGAGGTCTGTCTTCTCAATAAAGTGATGAGCAAAGACCTGGAGGAGAGAACGAGTCTAAAAGAATGTGCATTTCTCCTTAATCCTGCCTATGAACTCCGAAATGCAGGCTTCTCTTTTCTGCGTAACTGCAAACTCACACTTGGACAGCAGTGAAGTTGTTTCTCTCCTCCTTCCTTTCGGTAGCACATTTGACAATGTGTGACAGTCCTGCATTCAGTTTAAGCTGTTTTAATTTTAGCAATTTGTGTTCTGACTGATCTGTTGAAGAATCATTGTTCTAAGAAAGAAAAAAGACCCCAAATCCCCACATCCAAGGAGGAGGTAAGAATCAGAGAGGCATCTCTGGAGTTCTAATGGCGTTCTGAGGTTTGTTTTACAGAACTGCTGTCCTTCTGCCCTGGCTTTCCTAGCCAGAAGAGAGTCCATAAAGTCTGTGCTTGGTTGCAAGCCAGCCCGTCAGTGCCTAATGGCATTATGTGCAGTGTGGATACACTCAGAAACCACAGTGGATGAATTACATACGTGGATGCCTGTGAAGACAGTAAGAATAACACTAATATTGTTCTGCGAAATTTATTTCATGAAGTTCACTTATTCATAGGTGAAGCACCAAATTAGCAAAACAAAAGTGAATGGTAATATTATTAATAACGATCGCAGCAGTCTGAAAGATAAACCCCTGTCTGCTGCAGTGTTACTCCTGAATTTATAATACTTTCAATGGGGCTTTCTAATACTTGGAATTTTAAACACTGGTCTCTGCAATGTGATTTGATGCAACTCAATGAAAACACTTAATAGCTTTTAAGATGCAGTCACCTGGAATAGGAGGCTGTATTTCCTTACGGTGGTGGGCCAGTGTGTCACTTCTCTCTGAGATGTGGCAATGCGATGGCTTCACAATGCCAAGACAGTTGGAAATTTCAAATTAACGTGTGATTAATTCCCGTACTGTCATCATCCTTTCTCAAGCCTTTAGTTCATATGCCAGCTTTATCGCCAGTAATAGTGGGAAAATGCTTAGCTGAAGGAAATGTGCACCTAAGATTATGACTGGTGCTGTTGGGTGATTTCAGCACTTTGCAAATTGTGTTGTCAGCGTTGTTATTACGACTGAAGCACTGAGAATGTTGTGCTGGTGGGCTTGCTCTCCTAGTTTACAGTTCATCTCCTGCTTTTCTGCCTTTATCTCACTGTTAATTATCTGAGGTTATATTATAACAACAGTTGAATTGCATGTTTTGTACGACTCTACAGCATACTTCCTAATTTGCACAATAAACACACCTTTGAGGCTTCTGGCTAGTTACAAATAGAACTTTGTTCTTTCCATAACCATGGGTAAACTGTGGATCTGGACGTGCACTTGTGTATGAGAGTGCAAGTGGAGCCTTGCACTTTGTTAACAGCCTTGTTAACAAACACTTTCTGTGCACTATCAACAGAACCGCAAGTTTTTGAAACTTGGAATGTCATGAGGACATTGTAGATGTGATCACACAAATTAAACTAAGGCTGAATAGTTTAAATTATGTAAAAGAATTAACAAAAGGTGTGTAACTTTTAAAAAAAAAAGGTGGGGAGGGAGGGGAGAAAAAAAAGTGATGATAAGATTATGAATGCTGTTCTCAAGATGTCTGAGCCCAAATGCATGCTTTTGCTTGGTTTTCAAGACGATGGTGGTGATAATGGGACAAAGCATTATGGAGAGTATGAAGCTGAATTCAGACACCTTGTAAGAATCAACATGACATATCTCTCTTTATTTCTTTTCCTTTTTTTCCTCTTTATTTCTTCTTCTTTTGTTTTTAAGAGGAGCTCTTTAGGCTGTGAAGTCTCACGGGGCATATATAAGAGAGAAAACATTTTACTACTGTTAAGAAGGGGGTAAAAATGATCTGGGGTATATATTGGGGGCAAGAGAGAACAGGGACAGAGATTGAATGGAAGCCTTCTCAGCTCAAGGATCATGTTAGCATACGAACAAGTGGGTATAATTGACAACAAATAACTTTAAAAACCGCAATCTGTTTCCCAGCTGATGCTTACCTGCTCATCAATTTGGAACAGTTTTCCAGTAAGAGAAATGTGGCTGAAACTCAAACCTGTTGTAAGTCCCACTGTCCAGTGTCACCAACATTAAACAGTGCCGGTCCCAATACTGACCCCTGAGGAATGCACTTGTCTTTGGCCCCCACTTGGACATGGAGCTGTTGACCACAACGCCTTGAGTGTGACCATCCAGCCAATTCCAACATGAAAATCAAAGACTGGTAGTAGGCAGGGGATTATTCCTGCCTGGGTAATTCTTAAGCAAGATCCATTTGCCTATATACAAGTATGCTATCCTCACCATTAACAGAGCTGCAACTAATAAATTCACTCGAGGTGGTCGTAATTGGACAGGCTCTCTTGTCTAATTTTCCTGTTCTTTCCAGGCTGTGTATAATTTAGCAATGCGCTGACTTGCAGTAGGTAAGGAAGGCTGCGGTTCTTTCAAGCTTCAGGTTCACATACAGGTTTGTGTTTCACCCTGGTGTATGTTCTTCACAAAATACACTGGGATGTCAGATCTCTGAGGTGGAAAGAGTGCCTTCTTTCTCATGCATGTAAAACCTGAGAGGCGCAGTTAGCTCACACGGAGGTGGCTTGTCATCCCTCTTTACTGGTATGGATTTTAGTTCAGCAAATCGAGTGTGAAGCCAGGAACCTTGGGAGTCAGTCAACAGAGCAGGGATGGGTGAGGGAGACTTAGACACAGCACTCTAAAAGACAAATCTGTTTTCTGTTGTAAATATATCCTGTGTAGTATCCACAAAGAGGTTAAAAGCAAGCCGAACCTTGGAGGTTTGACGTCTGTGTGCATGGTGCACATCCCTTGAACTCGTAGCATGTGATATTGTCTAGCAGCGAGAATGAAAGTAAGTGATGCAGGCAAACACTAAGTACGGCAAATCTCTGTAAGCAGCAAACCTGTTTACTGCTCCCTCATGGCACCTGCAGCTGTCCATGTATTTGTGAGTCTCACATTTGGGCATAAACTTACTTCCAGGCTGCAAAAGTCAGTTCTGCACTCTCCTGGGCTTCGGGGTAGACCTGGTGGCCACAGCAACTTTTCACAACATGGTAAACAGTAACTTCTCCACATGAAGCACAGCTTTCTGCATTTCTTGCAATTCTATGCATAAATAGGTGAAATAAGTAAAAGCTGGTGCAGGTAAAAAGCCACCAAAAATATAAAATCTGTTACCATGCCTAGTAGCTAGAGATTTAAGGAGTTTAGCCTGGAAACAGAGGCTGACCTGATTGTCTATACAGAGAAAAGTTATTAAAGTGAAAAGAACTTTTCATTTTATCTGCTAAATTCATAACGCAGCAAAGAATGGATGCTAGAAAAATCAAATCAGGAATGCAGCAACCATGAAGGCAATTAATTTTGATGCCTTTCTAGAAGTCATCCCTCGCTGAACCAGGAAGCCCTGGGTGGAGGAGGGGACCGGGCACCCACCTTGATCTGTGCATGGAGCAGGGCTGCATTCCAGTGACCGTAAAACTGGAAACCTCTGGCATGTGTCAGTCATTCTCTTTACTGTGGGGTTCAAACACCCAATATTCATGTTGGATGGAGTAAGATGTTTTTCACATACATACAGAGCCATTTTGGGAAAGCTTGGCTGCAGTTCATGGACCAGAGGCAGCATCTCCTAGAGCTTCCCTGGCTCCACCACCGATTGCAGCAGGGTCAGTGTGTGCCAGGCAAGGCTTTGGTGTTCCACTTCGGTCCTTGTTTTCTGCTCTGGACGATGGGAATTGCTCAGCAGCCCCTGCCCACGCGATCCTCCCCAGGCAGAGGTGCTGGCCCTGGCATTGAAACTGCTCAAATGGCTTTTGGGCTGTGCATGACGCTGTGCCTTCATTTAGGTTCTGCTAAAATACATCGCTACAGGGAAAAAACGCTGCCCAGTGTCTCCCAGAAGTGTTGAACCTCTCCATCCAGGCTTCTCAAGGGGTCTGAGAAGGGCAACAAAGATGATGGAGTGGAGCATTTCCCTTATGAGGAAAGGCTGAGGGAGCTGGGGCTCTGGAGCTGGAGGAGAGGAGACTGAGGGGTGACCTTATTAATGTTTACAAATATATAAAGGGTAAGTGTCAGGAGGATGGAGCCAGGCTCTTCTCAGTGACAACCAATGATAGGACAAGGGGCAGTGGGTTCAAACTGGAACACAAGAGGTTCCACTTAAATTTGAGAAGAAACGTCTCCTCAGTGAGGGTGGCAGAGCCTGGCCCAGGCTGCCCAGGGAGGTTTTGGAGTCTCCTTCTGTGCAGACATTCCAACCCGCCTGGACACCTTCCTGTGTAACCTCATCTGGGTGTTCCTGCTCCATGGGGGGATTGCACTGGATGAGCTTTCCAGGTCCCTTCCAATCCCTGACATTCTGGGATTCTGACTTGGAGGAAGCCTTTTAATGATTAAATACTCCTGTTTCTTGCAGAGGTTTCAAGTAAGATTGAGCAAAATAGAGTAACGTCTTTTTACACTTGAGACTATTTAGCTTGGGTGCCTAGCTGCCTGCTGAAACTTTTTACACGCTGGTAAACATTTAAATGTGGAAATTATATTTCTTGGTTTTCTGCAGACTGTACTACAGATGCTGAATGATAAAACAGTTGATACAAATAGGAAAAAAAGTCACTGGTGCGATAGAAGTGCCACAGTGCGCTCGTTATTATTAAGCAGAAAATTTTCCTACTCACCAGGTAGATGAGGCAGGAATTTGGTTCATTAGGAGGAGGAGGACAGAACAACGTACAGCGGCATTAACATGAAATACTGGTCCCTCAGCAAAGGCCTTTCTGAGAGCCGAGGATGCCTTTGCTTTAGTAACAGATCTTGTGAAGAGGTCGCTTACTCTGGCTCCCAGTTCTATTAAAATCATTGTGCTGTGCTCTCTCTTTACAAAATAAGGTTTATGCTCACTCTTAATTCTAAAAAGCAGAGGAAAAACCTGAGCTTGGCAAACCTTTTTGAACTGCTGAATCAAGGAGTAGCTGCTTGCAGAGAGGGATTAAAACCTTTTAATCCTTTTGTGTAAAAGAATATGGTGTTTAATGTGGTAGGCACGCTGGCAAAATTAATTTTCATGTTTTTTCAAGCACAAGATTTCAGTTCTGTCTTTGTTTCCTGGTCCTGCATATCTTACGGGTTCTTCACACTATGCGATACACTTTATTAACTTTGAAGTTTTGAAGAAATTTGCAAATAACAAAACACAGATTTGGAAGGAAAAGTAAGTTCCTAGGAGCAGGCACAGCTGTTACATGCTGCCCCAGGCGGCGTTGTGATGGCTGATTTCAGAGCCCGGTACCTGCCATTATTATTATTCTCTTGTCTGCTGTACATGTTCTGAGCAAGAGAGAAGGGGCCGGAATTAGGGTACTGAATTTTGTGTATGATTAAATGAATGTTCTATATGTATGCATTTGAAAGCCCTTAAGTGAATGTTGTGTAAATGGTGATAATTGGAGGCAGTCTCCTTGCAATTCTTTCTCAAGCTAAATAAGGTCTAAGGCCAAAGGCCCAAATGTTTTAATTGTATTAAACACAGGCTGAAAAATTTATTTACTCAGAAAGTGTGTATTACGAAGTTAATTGGAAGTGCCTTTAAGCTATTACCAGGTGGAAATTTGACTTCAGGTTTCAATTTTAAATTAAAGCAAAGCAGAAGACCATTCTGTGAGGCTGCTGGAAGGTCTGCAGTTAGATCAGTGTTTCTCTGCTCTCCCTTGTATTTTCTACCCTGTATATTATTTAGTATAAATACCAGGGAGTTAGAATTAAAAGCTAAACCCACATATAGGGGACTGGCTTTTCCCCAAGATATGTGGCACCCTGCACACAGGCTGCAGGTGCTCTAGGGAAATGTAAAAGCAAAGGGAGGGAAATGAAGATAACCCTAGGTTCTAGAAGGATGTTTTTCTGGGCTGTTTTTCTGCTTTGTTTTTAATCGGTATTCTTCTGTTGTATGCAAGGCTGCTTTGTGCTTCTTGGCGTATTTTTCTTCTCTAGTTATGTGTTATTTCAGCTATTGGAAGCACTTGTAAGAGTGGTGTCACAGCAGAGAGGTTGATTTTTTTTCTCCCCCCTTTTCTTTTCCCCTTTCCTGGCACACAAAAAAACCTTTAAAAAGCCCATGGACCAGAGTCAATCACAGCACAGGGATTAGCCAAAGTTAGGGATTTTCTTACTAAGATGTAAAGCAGCTCACACTGATAGCTAGCCAGGGACTTTGAGAAAGATACTGCAATTACAACAGCCTTGGAAAATAACAGAGAGAATTTGCCACCCTGTGCGCGAAATCTGTAGGCACCCTGCAGGTATGATACGAAGAGAAACCATCTCCGTATTGTGCTAAGGTCTAAGTTCCCTGCCTCAAACTCTTCTCCAAAACAATAAATCGGCACCCAAAACGTTCCTCACTGCTGAGTGACTTGCACAGCATCCTTGTGCGCTGCCGTGCCAACGACAATTCTGTTTCGGTGTCATGTCAGTTAATTTTAGGCATCTAAACTCTTTCAACGATTTCCATGATTCATAAAGAGGCGGAATTAGAAATTTACTGAAGTGCAATACTATGATGACAGGCTGTTGGTGTAGTTTGTTAATATCCAGTAATTGTGGCCTTAACAATTGAGTGAACTAACGGCTTTTAACCCATATTTCTGTGGAATAAGCAGGTTTCTCTGACATCAGCATTTAACAGTGGACAACCAGTTTCTACTGGGGTAGGGTTGGTTTATGTATAACTGGCCAGACACTGACCAGAAGTACACAGGATACATGAGGCTTTAGATGTTTCTTTGAGAATACATTTGAAATATTCAGCTTTGACTGAAATACTATTTAGTGTTTGATATCAGATTTGGTAAGTATAAATACTCTAATAGCGAAAGGGAAAAAGAGGGCTTGAGAATGCTGGTCTCAGTATGAAGATTTCCCACCAGTGTGTCTGCAAAGACACCTCAACCCCGTCCAAGAGTTTGTTTTTAGACTGGGCTTATGTTGAGGAAAGAGCCTTTAGAAATTGTGAACTGTACCCATTTGCTGAGATGATGAAGAAGCAGGAATGAAAGAGTATAAGAGTTTCTGAGTTTAAGTCATTTATAAATACTGATAAAATCGTACATCTGACCTAAAATGTAGCCTTGCGTTTTCCTCAATGAAAATTTCTACACATAAACAATGTGGAGTCTCGCCAGCTGAACTGAGTACCTTGTATCTTGGTTCGCTGTATTTCCTGCTGGTGTTTGGGGAGAAGCCCAAGCTCTGCTGGATGGCTGCTTTTATTAGTTCTGTAATGTAATTTTTCTACTGAAAGTTACAGAGGTCATTGAACGTGCTAAAAGATCATCATCTTAGAGATTTGTATATTAATCGTTCGCTTTATTTGGTTTCATTTTGTATGAACTCAAAAGGTATCCAGGGTAACTTTATGGAAGTGGGGAAGTGAAGGTGAAGAGAAATGCAACTTGCTTTGAGATAATGTTTGTAGATTTGATTATCACGGGCAACCACACTTGGAGCTGGAAAACTCAGCCACTAAAATTGGATTGAAATAGCAGAATCATTTGTCCTAGCTGTTGGGAATCTCTGAAGCATTAAAACCTAATAACAATAAGATGATGAAACAAGAGAGGAGGATGCGCAGGTAGCATTGGGTAACCTGTAATTCAGAGCGATCTGAGGAATGTGTTGAGTTTGGAATGCCATTTTCTGTGATTGGGATGCGGTTAAGTGGTTTTTAAAATCAATGGGTGAAAGGGTTATGATCCATTCACGGGATAAAAAGAAAATTGTGTATGTACCTGAGCATACATGGCCCCACTATATATTTGCATTTATTTAATAAGTACCTTGCACCAAGCAATAAAGAACAAAAGTTTCAGTTACAAAGTGCTGTCATCTTAGTGAAATAAAACCGAAATAGGAAGAAATAAGTAATGAATTAGCATTGCGATCACCAAGACCCACTGATGCTATCGTAAGCTGTTGTTAAAGAAATATTATTACAAGGCTCAAACAGGCTCTTCCTGCTTGTAGAATTTACGAGAATTGAAAGTGCAAGTTTGAAAAAATCTGTATTTTGCCAAACAATATTCCTAATGATCATAAGTGGACAGGAACCACATTTAAATGATAGTGCATGTATTGAATAATAAACATAAGGATAATAAATATAAGGATAGCTGGAGAGCCCACTGGCTTTTCTCCTGCCCTGCAGCAGATACTTGGGAATGAAAACATAGAGTAGGTTTCATGAGAATATCCTTCCAACAGACATCCATCCATGCAGAAATATCAGTCATCCATGTTTTATGAAATTGAGAAAGACCCTTGCTGTATATATAAGAATGGGCCACCTCTGTCTTCTAGACCACTTTATTTCCACTTCAAAGTCAGTTGTGAACATGAGAAGGTCTGTGTCATTCCAGGTTTCTTCCCAGTGTTGTAACAACTGAGCCACATCATCATTTTCCACATATTTGTCCTGACAGCCGCCGTGTGGGAGCAGCAGGCTGGTTTTACAGAGGAAGCTGAGGTACAGTTGTGCCCTGGCATATGTGACAGGGAAGGTTAAAAGGCAGGGATTTAAACCTGAATTTCACCATTTGCAGGCTCAAGGACTCTTCCTGCCTGTGTCAATAACTCCTTTCAATTCATTTAGCCTAGGCACCTAAATAAGGTTACCCCTGTATTCCTATTGTATATGCTTATCTAGTTCATCTCATATCCCAACTCTGATATTTTTTTCCTTCACAAGCGTACTTTAAATCTTAATTTAGCCCAAGTCATAAAAGCTTTCAGATAAAAATAAAAGCTCCCCTATACTAGAACACTGGTCTTATTTTTGGCTGCCCTTCTGTTCTATTTAGAACAGCAGGCACTTGTAGCATGAGGACAGAGATATTTTTCTTTCAAATCTCTCACAGTGATTGTTCGTAGTACACTTAATTGCAGCCATGTGTTTTGTAATTCATTTTTCTCCAACCTGTGTGTGACTCTTTGGAAAAACAGCATTCACAAGAACAGGAGGAGCAGTATGATTGCCGGTTATTTAAATAAAATTTTTGGATGAGGTATATTTGATGTGGGTGCTAAATACTGAAAGAGCATCAGGATTCGTTTTAATTTTCCCATTTATTTTAAGAAACCATCTAATGATGTGTCTTTGAAATAAAACAAGTTAATATTTGGATATATGAAGCATATTTATGTTGGCATATATTATGTTTCAGCCACTTGCAAGTTTTTGGCTCTTATAAAATTAAAAGAAGCATATTTGATGTGACTGGTGCACGCTTGATGAGATGAGAAACTTCTTCCCAGTGAGGGTGGCAGAGCCTGGCCCAGGCTGCCCAGGGGGGTTGTGGAGTCTCCTTCTGTGCAGACATTCCAACCCGCCTGGACACCTTCCTGTGTAACCTCATCTGGGTGTTCCTGCTCCATGGGGGAATTGCCCTGGATGAGCTTTCCAGGTCCCTTCCAATCCCGAACATTCTGGGATTCTGTGATGTGTAGCAAAATACAAGGATCTGTGCTAAATATACACGACCCAGCATCATTTTTCAAGGCTTTGGCTGGTATTCCAATCAGGTAAAACAGATCACGTTACTTCTCAAAGGCCATGGTTCACAAAAAAGACACTTTGCCAGGTTGGCGGGAGGGCACACCTCTGTGCCTTGGCCTTGAAGGAAACCTGGCAAAAGTGAGTTTTCTCCCTGGGAAGGTCCTTGGGGTTCACGGAGAAGCTGCACAGCCCAAAGACAACACGTGATAAGTGACTCTGAACTGCTCTGATAAAGGGAAAGCCAAAGAGGAGAACTGAACTGCTAAAAATGTTTGGTAGGGCAAATTTTAAAATAGTTGCTGGGATGGTTTTCTGATTGACAATTGTTTCACAACAAACAAGTTGTCTAGAATAGCAGAGAACAGCAGTGGCTTTATGCATAAAATATGGGTGTGATGCACCGTCACGGTTGCTGTGTCTCGCTCTGTGTTGCCCTGCGGGAAGGCTGGGGCAGCAGAGATTCCACCTCCGAGGGCTTCAGGTTTCCCTCCCAAACCCGTCACATTTGCTTTTGCTGGGGAGGATGGACAACAGCCGTACTGATGAGTGTGTACCCAACCTGTCCGCTTGTACTTCTTCCTCTGGCTTTCTCTACCCTTGTTCTTGTGGACGTCTTAATATGTAATTTGATGGAGCATTTCCTTGGAAAGAATCACACACCCTGGCTTAGCCCAGGACTCTCCATGAGTTTGCTGCTGTTTTCCAGCACAGTGAAGAAGTGCCTAAATCTCTGCTAGCATCTCTTCCACACTGTGAGGCCCTCCTTGTGATTCACTTCATAGGGTTATCCAGGAATCTCTGCTTGCTCAACAAGTGACTTTTTCAATACTACCAGCTGTGAAACTTAAGTCCTTTTCTTCTGAAATGCTGGGGGGGATTTGTTTGTTTGTTTGTTTTTATTGTGTGCTTTTTTGGTTTTGTGTTTGGTGGGGTTTTTGTGTGTTTGTGTTTGTTTGGTTTTTTTTAATACTTTCTCTATGGAGAGTATGTATGAGCAAGTTTTTTTCAGCCCCTAGCCAAATACAATGAAACCCGTTTCTTTCTCTTATAAGAAAATACTCTATTTTTCATGGTCTTCCTCCTCAGAACTGTGCTGTTCCCATAAGCTCTCTAGAATAATTGAGTTTAGAGCAAAGACCAAACAGGGGAAATTTTGGCCAAGAAGGTGAACATTTTCCCATTCTCCTGCCTGAAGCTTATGAGTAAGTAGAAATGATGATAGCATTAATTTCCACTCCTGGTGTAATGGGAACTTGGTTATGAAGTGAGGAGCAAGAATTAGTTTAGAGGGTGAGGACTGAAAATGCTCCAGGGATCTGACACTGAGCAGAGAGACTGGGGGGAGAGAGAGGCTGGAGTTGTTTGGACTTAGACTTATTAAATAACAAATAGACCAGTCTGGAGTTGTTACTCCACGTGATGGAGTAAGCGAAGGTGGGCGTGATGGGCACCTGGCCATCCCGCAGCTCTTCCTGCTGTCACCTAAGACTTGCTCGGGAGGTTCTGATTTCTGGTTCAAGCTGATATTTCACAGATTTATCTGTGGAATAGGATCACTCTTTTTTCTCTTTTAAACTTTCAGTTCAAAAAATCTTCAGCTTTGCCTGATCCTTAGGTCATCAGGGGAAAGACAGGATTTCACCGCAAAAGACATTTTGGTTTCTTGTATTTATTTGTAGTTTTTTTGAACAACAAACAGATAACTTCAGGCTTGGCATGTCCATAATCTTCTATGGGGACTCTCATTTTGACTTTAAGAGGGGAAAAAGAGAAGACTAGGTCACTGGTTAAATATTTTGTTTTCAGTATATCCTTATTTTTTCCTGGTTGTGTTCCTAGGGCTACCCTAAGAGTGCAAGCACTCAAAAGGAGGTTGGAAAAGACTGTTTGGACCATCACCTGGCCCTGTCTCTAGTGGTTGTTATATTGCCCTTTGGAGGTAACTAGTGATGTGTCCCACAGCAGCCTCCTCCGAGCAGTAGAGATACAGAGGTGTTGGTTGGAGGGAGGTGTGGAGGTAGCATAGTCCACTTAGCATGCGTTTGGCAATGACACTATGATTTTCATGGATGATCTGTCGTACTTCTGTTATCTCTCACTGAGATAAGTTTTGGGGTTTGCTGTTAACAGTTGCCAATCTGTATAAATATATGCATGCCCATGCCCAACTCCATTGTCCTGGGGCCAGGACTTAGGATTTTAGGTTTGCTTAATTAGTACTTTCCTTCCATTTCGAAACTTCAGGGCATACACGTTTTTAAAATGGCTTTGCACAAATACCTTTTCGCAGACTGTATGAGAATTTGGTTTATATACAGGTACACTTTTGTGACGAGTCTCAGTGGATTTAGATGGTTTCCAGAAATCATTGTTGCTCAATTAAATGTGCAGAGGAAAAAGATTCATTACAACAATGTAAATTCAAGCTGAACAAGGCAGCAGGTTTTTTAGGTTTTACTGCCGGTGAACATTCAGTTTCCTTTTGTTCTGGTTTTTAATAGTATTGATTTTTTTAAAATGTACAAAGGTAAAGCAGGTCCTCAGTGTACAAGCTGGGGAGTAGGTGTACAGTGAGAGATATAATTGCATTGTATTCTTCAAGGACAAAAGTTTTTTGGATTCTGTTGTATTTGTCATTTGAAAAATTTACACTATTTTACTAAGATCACAGCGTAAATAACAGAAAATCAAATGAACAAATCAACTGCCAAATTGCAATACATCAGCTCAGCACACTGCACAGCAAAGCAGTCAATCACACTGCAATCACTAGCAGCCTGAGGAGTAAATTAACGTTTCACTGGGATAGATGAGAGGTGAATAAACACAGATATATGTAAATACAAACTAAGTAGAAATAGACATGATTATAGATGAGTAAATATGTGAAATCAGCATCAGTTAAGCAAGCACACTTAATAATTGCTGCTGTTCGTGTCAGAACAATGTGCCAAAGACTACAGACGGCAGCCATTGTGGTTTCAAAGCCAGTTTCTGAGGTTTTTTGAGCTACTTTCTTTGCACAGTCCTGGGGCTTTTTTCACCAAGGATGGCAAAATTCAGTACCCCAGTGTGTGATGAATTTCTGCAGTCGGATCTGTGATATTCCTTCACAGAGGCTTGTTGAGGACAGAGCACGTGTATCCACTTCTGCGTGGGCAGCGCTGACCGTGGTGGATACACCGTCCACAAAGGTGTTTTGGAAATAAAGCTGAGCAATCAGCAGTGGTAGAGGTCCGGACCTGCAGCTTAGTGTCTCAGCTGTGACATCCAGATCACCTGGGTTTGGTGTTGGCACGTCCCCTGGTGCCTGTGGTCTGTGTGGGTGGTTGGTGGGCTCCCTAGCACACAACCACAGTCACAGAATCACAGAACGGTTGGAGTTGGAAGGGACCTCTGGAGATCATTTAGTCCGACCCATCTGCTAAAGCAGGTTCACCAGAGCAGATCGCACAGCGTCACATCCACGTGGGTTTTGAATGTTTCCAGAGAAGGAGACTCCACCACCTCTCTGGGAAAGCCTGTTCCATGTTGAGCATCTGATGTTGCAAGGTTTTAAGGGGTCTGATGCCCTGCTGCCTCAGGAGCAGTGTGCCACCAGCCCCTCTTTGATAAGCGTGTCCTCGGCTGGTGGTTGCTTCTCCATGTGGTGCCACAGGGTCTGACTCTGACCGTGTCCCTCACTCTGAAGCTGTGGTGGGTTCACCTTGGCCAGCTGCCCACCTAGCTGAGGGCTGCAGGGAAATACCTGCTCCACCATGTTGTCTTCATGGTCTGCATGGGAGTCTCTGCTCAAGCACCCACAGCTCCTCCTCCCCATCTGACCTGAGGTCTCACAGGGCTGTTTCTCACATTTTTTTACCTAAGTTCTTACAGCTGTGAGATGTTTTGCCCCTTCTTAAACCTGTTGCCATGGCGGTGCCTCCATGGTGAGCTCGACTGTGTCCTGCTGTGGGGCTGTTGTGGAGCTGGCTGTGGATGGGGCAGCCCTGATGTCTCCTCATGGAGACCACCCTGTAGCTCCCCGCTGCCACCACCTTGGCACCTGCACCCTATATGAACAGTGGTTTTGTGCATGTGAAGCAAGAAGCATCCTGGGCCCTCAGCAGTCACCCTGGTCTGGTCCACACACATTGGAGGAGGGCAGAGCCTGGGCTCTGGGCTTTCTCAAAAGCAACAGCTGGAGTATGTCACTTGGTCGAGCTGTTGTGCGTATTGAGTCACCCCACAGCACGCATGGGCTAAACCAGAAGGTGAAACTGGGATCAAGGAGGGTACCACAGTTTTAGCAAAGTCTTCAGAGATTGCTGTTTGAAGGCAAAGTTGTACTCAGCAGCTTCAGGAGGCAGGTGCCAGCTCGCAGGCGCTGAGGGAGAAGCGCTTGTCTTCCAGCGCCCCCCGAGCTCCGTCTGATCCTGCCCTGAGCCACTGTGCTCCCAATCCTGCCTGGAAAATAATTTTTAAAAGCCTCTTTCTGCCAAGTTAGGAGCCTGAATCTGCTGCACAGAGGCTCTGGCGACCCCAGAACTGCTTGTAGGGATTTGGGTGTTGGTGACTGGAGGCAGGAGGGGAGGCAAAGGGTACAAGGAGTAGAGCAAGACCCCCTGCCCAGTAGCTGCAAGCGGCTGGACCGGCTCAGCTGTAACTTGAAACTGCACCCTTAGCATTTTAATCTGTTGTATGTTAGGAAAATACATTTAAAGATTGTCTTCTTTTGGGGTCGCTGAGTCTGTATCCCTCCTAGGTTGGGGAAACTCAGCTTTCAGTTCATCAAGAGCTTAGTGTTTAAACCACCTGGGCTTACAGATGTTGTCCTCCTCTCCCTCAAGGACATACTTGTGCACGTGTCCAGAATGTGAAGATGCAGAACCACTGCCAGCTCTGCTGGGAATGCTGGTTCAGTGTCTTGGGACTGAACATGTTTCTCCTCTCGCTCTTGCTCCTTTCTGCATCCCAGCAGCCGTCTCTGCCCTGTTTATAGGTCAGGTTCGTCTTTGAGGTGGTCGATCTGAATTTTATTTGAAATGTGGCCTTAGAGTGACCTGTGCACTGAATGACATCATGGGTGGACTCCGTTAACTCCCTCTGTGCAGTCGAATGTTTTAGTGTTTTATGGGCATACAAGATCATCAAACACTTCTCGCTTGTTTCAAAACGACCCTTGGATCACATATTGCAAAATTCTCTTGCACAGTGAATACAGAAAAAAACCCAGAAATGTTCAACCTGGATGCCTAGTTTTATCCATCCAACTCTGCCATGTAAATGCAGAAGACACAACTGTATTTTTATGAAAGTTCTTTTATTGATTATTAAAATGTTACACGGTATTTTTTTTTCCATTTTTGCTGAGTCTTTCAGGCCTGAATGTCACTTTCGTTTCTTTGCTGACTTTCACTTTTAGTGATTAGTTTCTTACCAAGCACAGGCCAGCCTGTGCAGATTTCCAGATGCTTGTAGAGTGTAGGATTTTTATGTTGATCCACATCTAAAATGAAATTAAAGGTTGTTATTTGTGTACTTAAAACTGTGTCTGTTAATTCTGATGAATGTCTTAACGGCTTTCAGGAAAACTGATATCAACGTATGGTACATTTGGTAGGTTTGGTGTGTCAGCTGTTCTGTATTTTCCAGTGCTATGACCATGTTATAAACCTGCGAAAATCCATTTATTAAAAAAATAAACCGTAAAAATGGTTCCAAATTGTCATATACCTGAATGAATGCCCAGGGGGCTGGGGGGAGCCCTCAATTGCCCTCATTTACAGGCAAACCAGATGGACTTTATTCATTTCAGGGAAAAAAAGGTACTCAAGCAGAAACTCTGCTTGTCATGTTGCAGTCTGCGCTGAATTTGTGTGGCCAAGGCCGTTCAACCTGGATTTGTAGCAGGCGCACCAATTATCTTATAATTTAGATTAACATGACACATTCCTTGCTTATCTGGTGTTGTGTTCTCATGGGGGTGATTTGGTTGTTTTTCCAGGCAAGCCAACGTTTATGAAAGCTCCTGAAGATCAGATTGGGATTTCTGGAGGAGTGGCGTCCTTTGTGTGTCAGGCAACAGGAGAGCCCAAACCTCGTATCACATGGATGAAGAAGGGGAAGAAAGTCAGTTCTCAGCGGTTTGAGGTAATTACCAAAAAAAAAAAAAATTAAAAAAAATCGGTAATTGATCTAATGCTTGCAGATCTTAATTACACAGTAATCATCATTACAACCCGGCTATCTCTGCATCACTGCAGTACAGAGTCTAGAGCTTTAAAGTAAGTTTCCTTCCCTGCAGCAATGCAATCTGTGGAGCAGGCGTTGTCGTTTGAGCGCGATGCTGGAAGCACACACGTAGGGCATCCTTCTTCAGATGGGAGACTGGGGCTTACACGGAACTGGATGGCAGATGAAAGTTGGATCTAGCAGTTATTTTCTGTTTTCATTGTGAAAAATTGATAAGGCATCTCTTGGCCTGCTATGCCCAGTGAAATTCAAAAGTGCGATGCCGAAACACTATTGGAAAGCTTTCTAAGTGATGGCCACTGCCATCCCGCCCACACATACCCTTGAAAGGGAATGGCAAAGTCGTCCTGAAGGGTGAATTGACTTCCCTGTGAACTGAAGTCTGAGAGAAAGCAAGAGGGAAGAGCAGGTATCAGAAATGCTTTTGAGAAAGGGTCAAATTTGATTCATATTTTAAATAGCAAATGCATTTTCACTGACTTCCTCCACCTTTCTCTCCACTTTAGTTTGTTGGATTTGGGCTCTTCTCTCTAAAACCGCCCCTAGAAATGTGACCTTTGTACCATTCTGCTGCCTTTCCTCTAATCTTCTGTCTTTGATGTTTTTGCCTTTCTGACTGGAGCACGAGATGACTTTGCTGCGCAGAGTGGATTGATTCAAGTCATCGGTTTTAATCATGATTTTGTATGTGAGCAGAAAACCTTGATTAAAGTAATCAATTTTAATCTTGTTTTACATTGTTATTTTTCCCTAATAAAGGTTAAGTTTTGTTGTATAGTAACCATTTAAACATTCTGATACGTAGATAGATATAACCTTTATAGTGAATTTGGTACTTGTTGCAGCTAAGCAGAGGGCTATGCCAAATTATATGCATTTATACAAGCAATTTCATACCTTTATTCACCTCAGTTTTGGTTCATAGTTGAGACATTTTTATTGTGTTAGGAGATAGTGAATAATATTTTTTTTCCTAGGTAACTATTAATTTTACCTCATTATGTAGCTAGTCTTTATTTGGAGGAAAATCAGAACTCACTTGAAATGAAAAATTAATAAAGAAAACTGATTTACACCTGCTGAGTTATTACACAAAAAGGGTATCCATTGTTAGCAAATGAACAGCATTCCTGGTCACTGTCTGTCAGGTCCTTAGTAGTTGTAACTTCTTCTCACGTGGAGTGTTTGTTTAAAGCATAATAAGGACAAAAGAGCTTTTCTGCTGTTTCACCTCTTAGATTTTTAGTCCTTATCACTGAAGTTAATTAATCTCTGTGTCTGATTTAGTGTTGTTTTAAAATCTGGCAGTGGCCCTGTCCTGTGTAAATGTTGCAGACAGTTTAGCATTTTGTTACAGTTTCGTATTTAATTTAAAAGTCAGTATTTAAAAAAAGCCCTTAAAATGTGCTATGGTGATGCTGACATTTCTCTGTCCTGTCTGCTACTACTTGACCCCAAATTAGGGCTTTTTGCAGGCTGTTTCTGTTACTTAAAACAGAAGGGTTATTCCTTCCAGCATGAAGAATAACACATTTTCGGTAGTCTTGGTTACCTGTTGCTTTCCTGTTTCTCCTGTCACTGCAGAGCCTTGTTGTGCCCATTATTTTTCTCCTCCTGTTTTCACACATCTGGTCATTAGGCAGTGAGAAGTGCTCGTAAACAGGGCTGGAGAAGACAGGGTAACAGTTTTGCATGGGGGTAGCGCAGGTCCTATGCAGGCGTGCATGGCCTGGAATGGAGCACAGCTCGCTCTCTTCATCTCCCCGTGCAGTTCCCAAGCGACAGGAGAGGGGCTTGTGCCTTTCCCTCATGCTGTCACCATCTGCAGCAGAGTTAATATTTCCAGCTTTTGCTGTGCTCAGTAATAGGAGAAGGATGAGTTCCACATTAACAGTGGCCTAAGGCTATGCCTTCACAGCCTTGCCATTAAGGAATAGCTTATACCGATCCAGCGGCAAACTAACACATACCTCTTTCTTCCCTGTAGAAGTTAGAGTAATGCATGTTACAGCTTAGCGGGATGGATGGAAAGGCAATGATTTATTAAGGACTTAATTTACTGTGCTGGGGAAGGAATTGTAATTACATCATTGTTGATTATGCCAGAGTTGCAAAGTACCCGATGCTGAAGGACATTAAAAACTCACTTTCTGCTGGAGTTAGCATGCGCTGTAAGCGCTCAAGGTTGTGTTCGAGTTTTGTTACTGTTTTCCCGGTAATCCCACAGGAGTATATCATTCTGCTCCTCCATCAAGGTGAAAGTTGGCACTAAATTGCTATCAGTGTGATTAGTAAAACCATTAGTGCAAATATGGCTCAGATGTTTTAAATCATCAGATTCACATCTTTATTACCAGGTTGATAATTTGTCAACCTTAATTGATTCATAAAGAACTTCATTGGATCGTCATTTGTTCTGGCCTCCTCAGAGGACAAATATGTTCTTGACTCTGAAATTTTTACATTTCTGGACTTGGAACACTTGATGAATTGCATGGCATTTTATAGCTTATGGGGCTTGGTTTGGTTTTTTTGGTTTTTAACCCCTTGGCTTTCAGTTTTTGTTGCAGAAGATACCAGTAAAGAAGTGCTTTCTTTTCATTGTTTCAGGTTATTGAGTTTGATGATGGATCAGGATCAGTTCTGCGGATACAGCCCCTGCGCGTTCATCGAGATGAAGCGATCTATGAGTGCACAGCAACCAACAGTGTTGGGGAGATAAACACAAGTGCCAAATTAACAGTGCTAGAAGGTAAGTGGGAACTCTTTTCATGCCTGAGGTGGCAGAAGACGTGGCTCTGGCTTTGGTAACTACGTATTGGTGTGGTGCCTTTAAATGACAGGGTGATATTCTAGCTTGGTTTGTAAAAGCTGGGTATCGTTTGCTATAATTTATCCTAGTGACAGAACCTAACATTTTTGAGACAATCATGAAAGGATTGCAGATTTTGAACTTTCTTTAAAGTGTTTCAGTAATATTGTCTGATTTAGGTGTTTCATTTCTAACTTGGAGGGCTAGCTAAAGAGACATTTGTATAATTTTCTCACCTCTTTGCTTTGATATAATACCCATCCATCTTCAGGGTATTTAAGAATTGTATCTGACAGTCAGAAACTTGGTCTGTGTTGCTGCACTTTCTGGTTTATATCAGCACAGTTCTTGAATAGTTTTTCAGGTTACTCTTCAGATTCTGAGTTTGATGTGTAATTGTGCTGGCTTTGCTTTTCACTGTAGTCATATTTCGTTATTCTGTTTCTCCTGTTAAAGAATAGATTTTGATCCTTGTCTGCTATATGAGCAGGTGTTATTTTCTTGCTTCTTCTAAATAGAATGTGTTGTGGAAGAACAGTGTATTAGATACAAAACGGCTTTGTGATCAGTCGATGATTTTTTTTTTTTGTGTTGGATTATCAGTATTATTGTCTGTTTTCAAGGAAATTTTTATTTGGTTTTGATGTTTTGTGGTTTTTTTTTTGTCGGGGGTGGGGGGAGGTTAGCACATCAATGTGTTGCAGTATTTGTTTATATACATGATTTTGTAAATGTGCTGAGATGTTACAAATCTGGGGCATTCGGCTGAATGGATTTGTTTTGTTTTTTGCTTGAGTTTCCTAAGACAAGCAGGAAGAGGCTTAGGCAAATTGCTTGGTGTATATGGATTGATGCAGAGACTTTTGAGTAACGAAGAAACTAGAGTGGAAAGCGTTTATTGTTGTAAGATTTGGAACCAGCAGAGACTGGTTATGCCAATGGCGAGTGTGCCAGCCATACACAAGTTACCTATTGTCCCTTGTTCTCTCATCCCCATTTAGAGCATAGAGGTAATCATATTTTCTTCTCTGCTCTGTGACAAAGAATACATTAAACAACTGTAATGTGCTCAGACACTGTGGTGATGGGAATCATAGAAATCATTCAGTACTTGATGTGATTGTGTATCTTGTTTCTGGAGGTGGGGCATCCTAAAGGATCAGCTTGCTCTTCAGTAGTAGTATTATTAAGAATAGGATAACAGGTGCTATAGACTTGAAAATTGTTGGGGGGGGGAAAAGAAACAACACAACACATCTTTTTTGTTACTTCTTGCCTTTGTAGCCGTGTGTGTGAGTGCATAAAGCTCAGCGGAGCTTTTTCAGCAGTTTACGTGCAGATCTGCATTTAAATATTTCTTGCAACTGCGTTTTTCTGATACTGGATACATGAATACCCAACTGTTCCACGCACATTCCTGTTTCCTTTGGTTGCAGTTGCCTTTATGTATCTTAAATATGTATGCACATACACACACGCGCTAATAATTTATTTGCTCTGTGTTAAATGTTCAAAGGCCCGCAGAGGCATGCGTTGCATAAAGGAGCACAACAGTATTTCTCAGCTCCGTGGTTCTCCTGCTGATTTCCAGATGAGGTAAACCTTGCAGACCACCACATAAATAGGGAATGTTAGGAAACAGCAGAGACAGGAGAAGAAATGCGTGCATACAATTTGAGAGCTACAGAAGTCAGGCACAGGGCTGCTTTTCTGTTTGGAAGCTTCTTTTAATCAGGAATAATGCTGGTTTAACGTGATTCCATAAGGTCAAAAATTATCTACAGGCTGTGGGGGCTGTGTTTTCCTCTCTAACTGAAGAGTATTGACCCCTTGCTGGACACTCTTGTGATGGATAAAATTAAGAAACATTTGCTGTATAACAGTTTGTATGTGCTCGTGCATATAGAGTTGTGAGCTTGATTACAGATAATGAAGAGCTACATGTATTTCTTAACTGATGAAGAAGACAAGTTCTGTTATGATGTATTTGTATTAAAAAAGACTGCTTCTATTTCTTTATCCAAGATTTTCTGTGGACAGGTCTATATTTTTTTCAGTCATACTATCTTATTGTTCTGTGTTGTCTGCCTTAGATTATGCTGTTTCTGCATTTTGGGAGTGTGAATTTCTTTATTATTAATATTCCCTTGCTTGTTTATGTGTTTGCAAAGCGGTTATTGCAGCTCAGTGCCCTGGTTGTGGCTGTATTTAGTCTCAGTGGCCTCCAAAAAATAGTGGTAAGTGCCGCACCGCTCTGTTATGCCATTGCTTTCCTAACGTGAATTTTCTAGAGGTTTTTGAAAGCGACACATTTGATGTGGAACGTTTGATAGTCTCAAGACTGTCAACTAGGATTGGATTTTTCCCTCTGCTTCTGGGGTTAAAATAACTTCTGTAATTGCTCTCAGGTGGCATTTTGAATGATGCAGACGTTCTGTACTTCCTTTCAAGAATTTGACTAATGCAGTAGTCCCTGGTGCATGACAAAACTCTATCATAGACGTCCTTATGGTTACATGCTGCTAAATACACAGCACATATTGATTTTTACATTAAAAATCCTTTATAACAGTGAGGTTTAATGCTTCTTCACAATTTGCTCTTTAGAACATAGGCCCTAACCTTAAATCCCGGAGTCACAGTCAGGGTTTAGCAGGCTGTTATTAGATGGCTTTGTAGCTAACTAATCTGGAGCTTTATAGTTTTTTTTAGATTTCTGCGATGTTTTACAGATCAGAGGCAGATAATCCTTCCTAATTGCCAACTTATTCCATTCTGAATATTAAGAGAGAAGCATGAGTCCAGTCTCCTGGAGGAATCAGGAATTCTCACTTAAGTGAATCTCTTTTAACAGTTCGGTTCCCTACCAGCCTTTCATTCTCTGCTCCCGTGTCTCTCATTTTTTCCTTCTAACTGCAAATCCTGTTGTGACCAAACTACATATACTTAGTCTAACTGGAAATTATTTCTCCTGTTGATAGTAGGAGAAATAGACGTGCGTATACCTTCTCTTCTCATTTCTCCTGGGTAGCTGATAAGCTGAATTATGTATGAGTCATATTGAACATTTCTATCTTTTTTCCAATTATGACCTGAAGCGGCACAGAAGTACGTTCGTCCCTGCCTGGCAGAGGAGGAAAGCAGCACGGGGAGGGGAGGGCTAGAATCAATAAGCTGACACACGCTCCCAAGAAAAGCCTTGGGGACAGTTAGTGGCACTAACAAATTAATAAATATATTATTCAGCGGTAACGTCGAGAATTACAGAGCTTTTTAAATAGGGAGATCGTATGAAATGTGAGTAGGAAGGATGGCAGCGTGGAAGAACGTGGCAGGAGGTGTGTCTGCGTGGTGTCCTTCCACCAGACTGCGGCACGTTCAGCCCTGTGGCTGTGTTTGCGAAGGTGACAATAACAGTGTTTGTCTCTAGTTGCCTCTACACCAGCTCATACCTTCATCTATGTTTCCAGCAGTCTCCACCCAACAGGA
This sequence comes from Streptopelia decaocto, assembly GCF_964273445.1. Taxonomy (NCBI): domain Eukaryota; kingdom Metazoa; phylum Chordata; class Aves; order Columbiformes; family Columbidae; genus Streptopelia; species Streptopelia decaocto. Next base: position 5,049,282 of record NC_138659.1, on the reverse strand, counting down.
ACACAGGGAACAGAAGTGCAGAAACAGTCTTCAAGGGACAGGGAGGAGTATATGAATTATTTGGGAAAGGAAGGAGGCTTAAATACAAAGTATACGATCAGCCCCTTCTCCCAGGACTTTCCAACTTGGGCATTCAGTTACAGGTTTTGATTTCCAGAGTTGAGAAGGTATTTAATTGTAACTGCTCCCTTAGTGCTCTGCAAGCATCGATTTGTTTTTTTGGTTTCAATTTGTTTTATTTTTTCCACTCCCCTGTAACCAGAGCACACAGTCATATCCATGTGACATCGAATACATCCAGAGTTTCATTTTCCCTTTGGTTTTAAGTAGGTTAAATGGAAATAATACCATTTCCATTTCCAGCACAGATCTATACAAGTCCCCTATGCCCCTATCCCAGACTCCTAATCCTGTGGTGTGTCCTTATCTGCCTGGAGAGCACGGCCAGGCTCCACGGGAGAGGGGACGGACAGAAGGGCTGGGAAAGGATTGCGTGTACACTGGATTTCAGTCTCCAGGTAACCCGGTCAGATGGGTTCTACTGACTGGCTTCGCTCTGTCAGAAGTTGGGGAAGTTTTGTTGTGTTCCAGTGGAGCCCTGGAAAGTTCCTGCGTGCGGCAGCTGTCCCGAGGTGGGAAGCACCTCCACCTTACTGTAATTTGCTGTTTGCTGAACCATGTCATGAGCTTAATTTCTTTCACCATCTGCCAGCCGCATTCCAGTTCCTGGGGTTACCCTGTTTGAAATGCTGTAAATGATGAACATTGGACTGTTACGAATGATTTCTGCAGAGAGCTAGATCTCAGAAGGCCTGAAACAATATGCCCTTTTTGTAAACACTCTTCCAAAAGTGATTTTGTCAATGGAATAATAAACAAAAGTTAGCTCTGTTTAATCCTTGTTTATGTTTGGTTAGTTAGAGAAGGATCAGTCAGATCATTGTACTTTGGCTCATGTTTGTCTTCGTTACTTTTGCATCTTTTTTGCCAAGAATTTCTAGCAATGTGTTATAAAACCAAAACAATTATAGAAAGGAAATTGAATCCATCCTGACTGTGTAAATGAATTCCTGTACCTTGCTGCTCCTGGGACTGGTAGTATTTTCTTCGTGTCTCTGATCGGGAGAGGACAGGTCTTTCCTCTACATGTTTCACGTTCATTAAGTTCATTTGGCAGCGCTTTGGGAAGAAAGACGGCTGTGATGGCAGAGGTGCTGCTCCAGTTCTTTGCACTCTACACAAGCAATCCAAATAGTTCTTGCTGTGTGAACCAGGCAATTAACAGATGCCTGTAACGACTGCATTTCCAAGGGCCGTGGGACAGTGAGCCTCCACATGCTTCCTTGCTTCCCAAAATACAGTAATGCAAATAGAAATGAGGAAGCCTGAGTGTGTTTCCTTTGCATTAGATTGTGGCATGTCCCGTGCTTGTTAAAAAGGGAAACATTAAGCCAATTATTCGTTGTGGCCTCATTGAGAAGTTTAGGTTGTCACCTAGAAGAATGTAAATCCCAGCTCATATGGATTTATGCTATTAAGGTAAAAACAGTGTTCACAGTATTGTGCTGCTCGACAGCAGGTCGCCCAGTATGGGTCTGATAAGTCAATTTAGGAGCCGTGTCATCTTGCTACAAGCTCTAGTCATTTCTCAGGTACTAGAAGCTGGAAGAATCCTAAAAGGTCAAGTGGAAAGAGATGGCCTCTTCATCCCATAGCACACAGAAGACTGAACAGAATTGGCAGTTTGTTTCAATGAGACGAATAAAATTTAGAGAGACACTCACTTGTATCACTATTATGTCCAGTGCTGTCAATACCTACATTGCCACAGTATCTGAAGAACTGTTTCAGCTATTTAATTTTTGGTACTTATAGAGGACCTATAATCTCCATCCAGGTGTGAAACTCCTGGTTCTCTTCATTTTATTTATTTACTTTCAAATATTGGATTCAATAAGAATGTTAGTCTTACTCTTGTATTTATTTTTTTAATAATATTTAACAAGGAAGACTTTATTGGCTGTGAAAGGGAGAAGAAGAATTGATTTTCTCAGCTGAAGAAAAGTTTTAAGTGTTGTTGGTCTCTTCTCCAAACAGGAGAGTCAGCAGATCTTTAGAACGTATCAGACCCAAATGCTGTAATTTCCATTTCTTATCTCTGTTTAAATGATTAACTAATGGCACGTAACCGTATAATGTATCCATGATAGCAAGTTCCATCAGAAGACTGCCATGCACTAAGGTTAAGATCCAGGTTCATTCCACAAGTTTATGAAGCAAGAAATAAAACCTTTGAAAAGTTTTAAATGAAATATCATATAGTTAATGCCAAGCTGAACCCCTTGGAGCTGTGCACTCCCATAAAACCTTGTGTCTGAAAAGCTACTGACCTCGTAATCTTGAGAGCGTTTTTCTTTTACAGCAAGTGGCTGTTTCTGCATATCACCTCTCAAATGAGGTCCTATGAGATTACATCTGTAACAGAATGGGATGTTGTCACGTTCTTATCAGCAAACTAATGACAGCGATGATATTGAAACACCCAATAGCAGCATCTGCAGTTCACAGAATCACAGAATGTCAGGGGTTGGAAGGGACCTGGAAAGCCCATCCAGTGCAATCCCCCCATGGAGCAGGAACACCCAGATGAGGTTACACAGGAAGGTGTCCAGGCGGGTTGGAATGTCTGCAGAGAAGGAGACTCCACAACCCCCCTGGGCAGCCTGGGCCAGGCTCTGCCACCCTCACTGAGGAGAAGTGTCTTCTCAAATTTAAGTGGAACCTCTTATGTTCCAGTTTGAACCCATTACCCCTTGTCCTATCATTGTTTGTCACCGAGAAGAGCCTGGCTCCATCCTCCTGACACTCACCCTTTATATATCTGTAAACATTAATGAGGTCACCCCTCAGTGTCCTCTTGTCCAGCTCCAGAGCCCCAGCTCCCCCAGCCTTTCCTCACACGGGAGATGCTCTACTCAGACTTCCCAGATTAAAAAAGAAAAGAGAGCTTTAAGTGTCAAACAATGAGGCAGTATATTCTACAGAATTCTACCAAAGCTCTAACACAGGGTTCGTATTACCAAGTACTAGATAACTTGAAATTGTAAGTGTGCAGTTATATCCTGTAAAAAGATTTCTCAGAATTCCTTGTCTCACGCAATTGATTTATTCCAGGTTTATTCAGCAGTTTATGAGCACTGACTTTGGAACTGGAAATGATGTTCAGCTAAGAATTTTTGCTGCCAATAATAGTTGCTTCCTTTCTATTTGCTCCATTTCTCAAATCCCTCATGAAGATACTCGGAAATGTGGATGGTCATTCAGAGCCTTGTGGCAACCTACTGGTAACTTCTGTCTGTTATGAAAATTGATAATTGAGCCTTGGGCATTATTTTCCTTTCTCTTCCTGGGCTCAGGGTGTAGAGACAAGTTGCTTCTCACTCTCTGCTGTCTTACAGCTTCCTGGGAGTTTGTCATGGAAAGTGCGTCAGGCTGTTCTACTGCTGCTGCTCTGATATCAGAACGTTCAGCCTGTTCCAATAGGTAAATGAGGCACAAACAGATCAGTTTAACTCTCTGGCAGAGATGTGCTGGTGCAGTCAGGTTCCCGTCTGGTTGGGGATCATCCCTGTGGGTCGCCATCCCCCGGCTGAGAGCAGGGATGGCCAGATGACTGCTTCTGCGTCTCTGTTCCAGTTTGGAATCAGACAGGTTAGATTAAATCGTCTATGGTTTAAACTAATCTGTTTTGACTCTGTGTTGGAACAGATCATCGGCCCCAGCTGGGAGGCAGCAACCACCAGCGCTGCCTTTCACGTCTCTCGGGCTGGAATTCCCTGACCCCCCCGGCCACAACGGTGTCTGGATGCTTAGGGCTGGGATTCTGGTGGTGTTGGTAGGCAGTAAACCAGGGTGGAAACCTTGGGTCAGGCCTAGACTAAAGAGAGTGGTAGTTTAAAAAGGGTGAGAGAGTGGAGCAACAAAGGGCAGGCTGCCAAGGAAGAGATGTGTGTCACATAAGCCTTTTGGACTACCTGCTATGAAGGAAGAAAAGGCACGAATAACATAGGTGTAAGGTAGCAGATTGCAGATCTTCAAGTAAATACATCTGTTGGAAAAATGGGGGTGTTTCGGTTGAGATGTGTGCTAGCCAGTGTTCTAAACTGTACCAGAAAGTGGCCAAGTTAGCAGTAAAATCCCCACATCGTTTCATAGACCATCTGCCAGTCTTCTTTTTGATTCTTGTGGTCTTAGTGGTCCTATTCTGCACCTGTTCCTGTTTGATTCGAAACACTTTTTTAAGTACTTATTTTTCAACACACCTATCTAAAGATGTCCACACCAGGAGCCTTGCAAGTGTGTTTTCAGAAGCACTGATGGATCCATGGATTTTGGAGATGCGCCATCAGATGTATGGTAGGATCATAGTTGCTTTTTCCATTCAGTTGATCACTGGCTAGAATAGCTTCTGTGTGTTTCCCTAATGCACCCGCATTTGTCTTGTCTCCTTTTGTTTCCAAGCAATATGTGCCAGGCTTATAGCAAAAATTCTTAGTATTTCTTATGTTTGTTCCTATTATCCCTTTCACTTAAGGTGATTTGGCTCTTCCTCTTTATTTTTCAGCATCTCTACAACTCTGTCAATTTAATACCTGCCTTTTGTGCAGAGGTTGCGATTGCATCTAGTCATTTCAAAACTGATATTTGAGGAACTTTTTGATAGCGACCATTGTTGTACTACTACTAAAAAAAAAAAAAAAAGGTCAATAAGAGAGTGAAGTTGATCAGGTGTCAGTGAGACCCCATTTGGTTCTCAAAACATTTATCTGATAATAAGTAAACTGAGGCTGGACCCAGTAACTCTCAGATAATAAACTGAGTTTGGAGGACTGGCAGAAAGAAGAAAATACTTTTATTAATGAATTGTGTATACATGAATTTAGAAATCTTTCAGAGAAGAAGAAGAAAAAAAAAGAGACATGAAAACCCACAATTATAACTTAATCAGTTTCTTATTGTAAAAGGCACTTAAATTGAAATTTATTTAGTTCCTCTGGAACAGACAAACAATAACTTAGTTCCTTTAGATAATTTGAGTAGCTATAACCATAAACATTGTCAGAGTGAAAAACACTTATTGTCAGATTTAACATCATCTGGTGACCATCAGAAGCTAAAATAATAGAACTTTATCATCAGATGTTTCAAAAGACCTTTCTTATTGCTGGATCTCTTTCAAGATGCTGTGTTCTGAGAGTGTCTGTAGCAACCTGTTACTGACAGATGTGTTCTCCATAGCTTGTGTGTCAGTCCTGCTGATATCTCCTGCTGAGTAATAAAGTTAGTTGCTGGTATGTATTTGTAGAGTCTTTGAAGTCTGTTAGGTTGTGGAATAGCCTTCTGAAAGAGCAGCTCATTGTTTGAACTGTTGGAAATTAACGGGAAACACTGATAGTGTCATATGGATTATCTGCTTTGGTTCCAAGGAAAAAGGGAAGGCCAAGAGCAAGATGTCCTGACAAGCCTTTCTGAGCCCTTAACTACCTTGGCAAAATTATCTCCTGTATCTGCTCATAACTGAGAGGCTCTTTGCTCAAAGCTTAGTGACCTGTTGTCATTTACTGGTATGCCATGACTTACGCAGGCACTTAAGAAGACATAGCACCGCAGTGATCTTCTATAACTTCTTCTGCAGAAGTGGAAGAATATATCCACTTAATCGAACTTGGAGAGTAAGTTCTTAAATGGAAAATGGAGCATGGAGAGAACAGAATGTGATAACCATGACTGTAGGGAATGCAGTGCTTACAGCTACAAAAGCATAAATCTCTTCATGCAAGAAAGTTTCTATACAGTCATCTTGGGCTTATGTTCTGTGCCTTATCTTCTTCCTTATCACAGTCCAAATTAAATCGTTCTTGAAGAAATCACTATTTTAAAATGAAAGCCAGAAAAACGTGAAACTGGAATATCAACACATGCTAATAAATCTGTAGCTACAACAGCTGTTCAGAAGGGAAGATGTCCATGTAGATAATATAATAGTATACTTCATGTGTTGCGTACCGTACCTGTGGAAGAGAACATTTCACAAGTACTTTAAGTTCTTCTCCTGCAGAAAAAGGAAAAATCACATAATTGCTACTGATGGGCCACCTTTTGGTCTCGGTCTGAGATGCTGACTGTACAAAACAAAGCTGGCTTTGCATTACAGACCTGTAATATTGATCATTCTGACAACTGCTTTCTGTGCATCATACTTACTCACAAGTTGCACATCTGGAGTATCACAGAATCTTTCAGGTTGGAAAAGACCTTTAAGATCATCAAGTCCGACCATTAAGCTAACACTGCCGAGTCCTTACGGATCTCTTGTTGATCTTGTATTGTTATTATACAGTCTGGTGTCAGGAAGGCTCTACATCTGTGATGCTTATTAAAATGCAGTGCCCAGATAATGAGCAAAAAGAATAATTTGCCCTAATTTTGGATGCAAGGAAGTAATTATTGTGACCATTGATTGCTAATTTGTTATTTAAGCTGTCAGTGACTAAAATATGTTTGGTATAGAGATGATCTAAAATACGTGCATTCCACTCGCTGTCTTAGAAGCCAGAGAATCTTTATAAAAGTATTAATCTTGTACTAGTAAAACAGCACCTTCCCCATAGAGTTTTCTAACAGCTGCTTATTCCTGTGGATATTTCAGTGGGATAATAAAGTAGCAACTCTTTCTGGCACTCTCACCTGCTCAGATTCTTTCTGCCCAGAGCTCCAGAATAGCTCTTTCAAATCCTTTTTCCTAAGGAAAACGAGTGGCTGTGAGGTATAATAATATCTGTCTTTTCAATATCACCTGGCGCCTTGCTGAGGCAGGTTGGGTGATGCCATGGGAAAACGCTGCAATGTGTTCATCTGTCATGTTAATCCTGTGCTCTGTTCTTCAATCCTTTTATCGCAAGGGTCCAGCCTGGATGAAACCTTTCCAGGTTCTTGGTGTGCGAGTTGGGTGGAGAAGTCTAAACAGCGATCAGAGCTACAACTTCATCCAGCTGTAGCGTACGAATGTTCACTGTTGGGTTGCTGTTCCAGGCTGGAACTGGGGGGAATTTCCCTGCAGCAAGAGTGCCCGTAAATAAATAAAACTAGCTGCACAAAGAGCTACACACAACAGAACTGGCATTATGACCTTTTATCTACTGTGAGTCCCCTGGAAAGGCACAAGAAGCATTAGCCTGTTGGAGACCTTGAAAACCCAAATCTTACTTTTTGGTACTACAGCTCCAAAGTGATGCTTTGTTTACAAGCAATACTGGAATTTATTTTTCTCTATATCTCTTTGATTTAGACAGTGCCACATTTGGTCCCAATGAGGAGAAAGTCCTTGGAGATAGGACGGAAATCATGAACGTATTGATGAAAAATGTATGAACTGCACACAGGGTGGTATTAACAAAAGCTGTTCCAGGGGAAGGTAATTAATTGGGGAATGCGTAGTCCAAGATAATAGTATATACAGTATAAAGAAGGGCAGACAAAGAAGGTCAGGAGGAGGGCCAGGGTGAGCCTTTTGAAGTGAGGCTGCATCCCCTTCCTTGGAGTCCCAGCAGGGAAGAGCAGAGCGTGCCAGCGGTGCGGCAGTTCCAGCGAGCGCCTTCCAGCTGGAGCTCCGTGCCCGATGTGTGACAACCAAGCCAGGCAAAGCACAGAACCTGCTGTCCCTTGAAGGCTGTCTGGAATTGAGAGTAGCCCAGCCAAACCCCTGGCAAGTACCAGTCCGCCGAAAGCCCTGCCTATGATTGAGATCAAATAGTTCACCTGCAAGAGTGGAGAGGTCAGCAGGGAGTGCCCTTGCTTGCACAGACCATTCTCTGTAAGAAGATTTGGTCTTGTCTTCTGCCTCCTGCCACGAGGTTAATTAGGACAGCTTTTTGCTATGAGAATATCACTGACGTGAAACCTGGCTATATTATGCATGTAGATATGTCATCAGCAAACCCAGCATTGAAGCTGTTGAATGGCTTGAGGCCAGGGGGAAACTCAGCGTGTGTTCTTTACAAATAAATGATTTGGTTGCTTGATTTGGATGTGAATTTGTCCCTTCAAAAAGTAGCGTTGCAGAGAACGTTGGCTGATGCTTTGCCTGCAGGAATAATGTGGCCTCATGGAAAAAGCAGCAGTTGTTTTGCCTAGAGGTGGTAGGCTCAATCAGAGTCCACCTCATCGGCATGTAGCACACGTCCTAACATCATAACTTCTGCCCACCATGTGCTCAGAGTCCTGAGGAAGAAACTGCTGATCAGATGAGTAGTATCTAGACTTGAATTTAGCAAACATGAATAAAATCTTTATCTTTTGCAGTATGACTTTCAAAAGGGTAGGGGAGGGAAGAAAAGGATTCTGGAAGATTCATGTTTTTACTAATTAGATACTAAAAATTATAAAAGTGCTAAAAAAATAATAAAATAAACCCTTAGCTCTTGCCCCAGGCAGGAATTTACTAGCTTTAGTTTGTTTTTCAATTCGGTTCATTGATCTTGTCACAATTGATGATTCATTAAGTTGTGACTACTGTAGAAATTACAATGCACAGATGTAGCTGTACTGCACATCTGTGTGTTCCCAATGCGCTAATGGTTTAAAAATGTACTTTCTCTCTGGCCATCTACTGTGCTCCGAGTGCCAACTGGCATTTTGTATTACTGAGCCATTTGTTGTGGTTGGCAGAAAGAAGGTCTTCTGGTTCTCCTTGTGGTTTTTTTGTGACTTTTGTCCATATTTCAGATAGCTGGATTTGATTTTCCCAGCAACCTTGGCCTTGCAGAATGCGAGTTTTGATGTCTGTCTCTTCTGCAGGCTGCCACCTTTGTTAATGTCACACACGTTCTCCGAGTGTTTGCTTGCAGCAGATGGGCTTGTTTCCTGCCCTGAGTCATGAGGAACGTGTCAGGCTCAAACACAGGATTTCCTGGTTTCCAGACTTGCTCAAGATTCTGAATTTTAGTTTTTGAAATTTGACTTGGTTCCTGGCTTAATGCTAACAACTCGTTTTATGTAAAGCTTCTCATTCTAGCAGGTCCCAGAAGACCTCAAAATCTTTCAGTGTATTGACTTACAAGCCAATTGGCACTAGTAATTCAACAATGTGCAGCAAAACTGTAAAACGACTTAATTATTAAAGCTACCTCTAGTCTCTTCCCCGAATTCAAACCACTATTCGGACTGGTCCTTATTAGGGACTTGTATTTGATCAAAGCATAAATCTGAGGAGCTGTCTGATGGAGTATGGCTTTGAATTGATGAGGCAAGCTATGCCTGCCATTAAATCATGGTAGGATTATGCTGGTGTTGTGTAGTTAATGCATTTCCCTGTGATTACGTTCTGTCTCTAATACCACTTTCTAATGCAGACAAACCCATAAGACTCCTCTCGCTTTAGGCCTTTCAAGGAGCACCCAGGGGGAGCAGACTGCATCAGTTCGACCACATACCAGCCAGTGCCTGGCTTTGTATCCATTTCCAATTTGATCACAGGCTCTGTGGTAAGAGGGTCCATGTCTGGGATCTCACTTGCATCTTCTTTGTTTCAACCACACAGACACTTCTGAAAGCTTGATTTTAAAAAAAGGCGATTTTCAGTCCAGCACTAACTGATCAGTTTATTCCAATAATTAGTATTTAATTCTGGGGTTGAAACTGTATAATACCAACTTTAATCCAAGCCACTTGGTTCTCTCCGAGACTGTAAACTCTCTTTTTTTGCCTTGTTTCTCTGAAATTCCTTTTTCCTCCTGAACTTCTGTAAATTCTCTTCAACGTGCTGAACTGTTTGAGCTTGGTGAGCCCCTGTTGTATGGCCTGTTTTCTACCTTCTGGCTTGGTTTTGTAGCTCATCTTGAAATTCTCCGCGCTATTTCCATGCTCTTCTGGAAATGCATGCGTTGCAATTCACACTGTATTTTACTGCCTTAAGAAACAGCTGCAATGACTCAAACCGAAGGTCAGTCTATCCCACTCTCTTTTCCAGGAGCTAGTGCTGGATGCCAGGAAAGGGTGTAAAGACAAAGAGTGTTTATAGTGACAGTTCTTCCAAACACAAGCTTCTCTAGCCTCCACTGGAGTGTACCTCTGGTAGTTTTGAGCTAGATATAGTGGATTTAGTCAAACTAATGACAGAATAATCTGTTTAGTCTTTCAACTTCTAGTGTGCACAATATCCCATAGCATGATGCTTCCCAGCTTAACTGCGTGGTCTGTGAAAAGATACCCGTTAATTGCTAATATCATTTGATGCCCTGTAGTCTTTGTATTAGAAGGCATGGTGGATTATTATTACTTCTAGTAATAACTCTGGATTTAGTAGCTTTTGATTGTACCCGTCCTTGTTTGCATCTTTGATTCTACAAAGTGCTGGTCTATTTCCTTTTGATGTAACATGTTTGCAACTGCAAAATCCTGCATCCTTGTCTAGTAGAAATAGGGCTGGGCAGCACTCTGGAGTTTCTTTACATTCTGTGTCACAGTATTGCATGAACGTTGTGAGCCCTTTGAGTTGCCGTCATCTAGGACTGTCTCCCACGCGGGCTGAGCGTATGTTTTTGCTTGTTCCTGTGGCAACCGAGAACACATCTGGAAGATTCTAGAATCTGTTTGTCCAGGTGAGTCAGTGCACAGGGTCAGTCTAGACAAAAGACGAGACTGCAGGGGCAATTTCGTGATGTGAACCAGGAGGGTACTGGCCTCAGTGACTCAAAAGGTAGGTTTCTTTTTCCAAATTGCTTGTGTTCCAGTTCCTTTGTCGCCTTTTGTATTCAGAGATGATCTATTGGATGTTGCCTCTTTAATTCTGCGCAGTTTGTAGCAGTAGCCTGTCTTCGTTATTATAATCCTTCTAAAGATCTTCCATGTGTGTGAAGCTGGCCTGCAGCAGGGTGTGCGCTGCAGCTTGCTCAGTAGCTGTGATGAGGGGAAAAAGCTCTAAAGCCTTCTTGTGCAACTGTGGAAGGCAGCACGCAGGTCTTCCTTCCATTGATTTTGGCAGCAGAAGCTTGCACATCCCTCATCTCCAGACTAAGGGAAACGCAAAGCTGCAGAGCACCGAGGCAGTTTTCCACTCCCTACAGTGGCACTTTGCTAAAATTCAAACCTGGATCAGTGGACCTGCCCTAATACTCAGGCTCCCCAGTTCAAGATTTTGAGCTACTTGATGCAAATGAAGGACAGCAGGTGACAGTAACCCATCGAGACTTGACTGAAGCCAGCTTCTCATTTTATCTTGGAACATTTAGTTGTAACACAAGTCAGATGTTATTCGTCAGTTATGCAAGTCATAGGCAGTGCAGGAGTAAATGGAGAGGTGAGTGGAGCTGAGCCAGACAGAGCTGGTCCTTCTGGTCTTTTGTTGGTCTTTTGTTGGTCTTTTATATACAGAAAGGCAAGAGACCTCAGGGGCATCCCACCTAGTCCTGTGCTGCCATACGGTCCCTTCACCTGAACAATGGCAAATACATAAAAGGTGTCCATGAAAAACAAACAAAACCACACGCACAAAAAGCCCCACATCACTGTGTTTAACAAAACTGTCTGAAACATAACTTAAGTCACAAAACTTGACAGCTCATCTTCTCCACCTTCCTTACAACCGTGTCACTAATATTCATTCAAGCATAGAATTGAAATGCCTTCTCTTATCACTTAACCTGTTCTTTTATGGTACACATTTTTTTAAAAAATTGCAGCACTGTTGTCCTTTAGATCAGTGCTGCTATTCTAAGCCTGGCAAGTGTTGTTTTTCTGTGGCTGAAAAATGAATCTGAATATAACCTAGTGATTCATTACTCTATGCACTTTTCAGTTTATTGAGACATGAAGTGCTGAATTTAATGGAAACTGGACCTCACTGCCAAATAACAAAGTTTGAACTTGTTCTCCTTGTGACATTAATTGCTAATTTACAGCTCCTATAGAAGAGCAGGTAGAGTGGTGCAGGCACAAGATTGACCAGCAGAAATTACCCAGACTCTATAGTTAGACAGTTAACAATGACTCCACAGTGCTACTGTTAGCATGACCCTTTCAGCATTTTTAAAGTTATTTTAGCATTTCTTGTAGTAGGCCATTCTGTCTTCAAGATACTCTTGGCAGATATTCATTAAAGACCGTGATCTTTAGAGATGCGGCTTTACAGTTAAATACAAGTTTCAGTAGAGTTATGGCTAAACCATAGGATTTTTTCTTTGGTGTTTCTCCGCATCACCAGCATGTCTCCCAGGCTGTTTTTCAATCCCAGGCAGGAAGGGGAAGTGAATGTTGTTTCTAATTGAAATGCTACTGAGTGCTATGTAAGAGAGTAAATATGCAGAAGTCCAAAGTTTGTTTGAAATGGAAGTACAGCTCCTAAGGTTGATGGTGTTTATCTTCAGTCCACTGCTCAGCTGTCTTAGATTATAACCTTCTATTTCAACAATAGGATTAGTAGAGGCCTTTTGGTTCTTCATATACCATAATATTTTTATAAAAGTCTGCCTATGATCTGCTGATGCTTTTCAGGGAAGGGGAGCATAGTGCCATTTTTCAAGGCATTTGTATGTTGTTATGTCAGCTTCTCTGTGCAGCAGTGCAAGGTGGGCACTCCACTTGCTGCTCTCCCAACAGAGCTGTTGATTTTTCATAAAGATATTTTGCAAGAGCCTTAGCAATCTGGCTTTATTAAGTAATGTATAGAGGGTTCCCTCTGTGAGCTCTGAGGATTTCCAAACCAAATAGTTTGGAAATTACATTTGGCAAACTCTAAATTCTGAACAGAGCAGGTGCAACAAACATATTTAATCTGTTGCCTTTAGTTAGAACTTAATTTCTTAGTGCTGAGTATTTCCACCAGTCAGAGCGGTGGTCCTTGCTCAAGCATCTAGATGTGATTGAGTGGTGCTACTTCTGTAACTGTACCCGAGGTGGCTCTTCTTCATGTGGGATTAACTCAACATAATCTGCTACTCCAGCTCTGAGACTGTGCTAAGTGGAAAATCCTAGATTTTTTTTTAAAAAGTGGGTTTTGCGATGTCTTGCTTGTGGTGAAACGTGACTTGGTTTCCTGGTTGGCAGCAAGAGGAAGGTTCGTCTTGCAGGGAGGCCACAGCAACCTCGCATCGTTAGAGTAATGAAGGCTCTGATTGCGGAGCCTTGCCATGCGGGCACGTGGTGTTCCCGTCAGCTCTGCCTCAGGGGTCTGAATATCCAGGTGGGAGACAGGACAGTAGATGATACAGGGAAACCTGTATCTATGGCACGAGTTAGTGCAGAGACAAAATGATCACCAGGATGCTGCTTACAGCATCATCGTTGGGTGACTCCTGAGGAGATCAGACTGGAAAAGAACGATTTGGAGGATGTATCTTGCTGAATGTGCTGTGGAAGAGGCTCTGCCTTAGCCTGGGGCACTGCATGGGATAAAATGTGAAGGAGCTTGTGTGAAAAAAGGGTATGTGGGTGATGAAGCATTGCTGGTGCCTGGAGAGAGTCAGCACCTCAGAAGAACATTGTATGTCAGGGAGAAGTGTGAGTCTTTCAGACAGAAAAATAGTGCAGTCTGTTGTCTCAAGAGCAGGGGTAATAGCTGGGCAGCCCTTACTGTACGGCCAGGCTTCAGCAATTTAATATTGCATGTCTTCACAGTTCTGCCTGACTCGGATATACTCCTGTTCTGTTGTGCGTTAGTATAACCCAAAGAGCATTTCCAAGGAGCTTCTCAAATCTTTTTAAGATACCTGCTTCTGACGCTCCACAACATTGAGTGTTAAATGCTGAAAGAAGCTTATAGGAACAGGGGGTTTTATGATGTGAATGTTCACTTTTTTAATAAAATAGCTTCTTCTGGAAGGAAAGGAAAGGGAAAAAAAAGGGCAGCACATTCTCAGGAAAATTACTGGCACAGATTCACTAGTTAAAAGTAGGGAAGGTCCTGAAGTGTAATGGAGTGAATCACTTATGACCAGCTTTATGGTGGTGTAATCTGACATTTACTTTCATTGGTAAATACAGAAAATGATAGTGAAATGTTGAAAATGCGATGTATCATAAAAGTTACAGCCTCCTCATCAAGTTTATTATGCTTTGGGAGATACAAGGTCTTGGTTGCTTCCTGGAATAGTTAAGATGTTTGAAATTTAGACACTGCAACGTAAACTAGTCTTCTGCTACCTGTACATTCGAGATGGTCAAATATCAGCATAATTACGCAGCCGACTGGTTCTGCTCGAGTGCCCATTGCCTGCAATTGGCTGCGCATCCTTTGGTCGTGAGCTGCAGGTTTCCACGGAAACTGCATGTTCCACTACCTGAGAATAGTTGAGAATGGCAGCTGTAATGAGAGAATTTGGGGCGAATTGTGTAAATATTCATAACTAGATTACAGTGGTAAAATATTTTCACTCTGGATGAAGATTTAACTTCCAGGCTTAAGGAGATTAAACTGAAGAGGTCCAGGAAAGAATCCGTCGTTGTGAAATCCGGGGATGAGTGTTGTAAAACCCATTACAAATTCCCAGAATTTTAGAGCAGGGTTTGGGAAAGTTGTATTCCCTGTTCTGCCTCAAGGGTCTGATAGAATTTGTATTTTTGTTCTTGGAGGCAGGTAATTGAAAGGCAAAAGCTGTGAGTTCGTAGCGTCTGTTGGCTGGGAAGTGACTGCTCAGACCCCACAGCTTCAGGGCAGGTGCCTTGTCCTACTTGCAAAGACATGTGAGGGTACACCAGGGGTTTGGAATAAAATAGCCGTGTAGCATCTGCCTAGACTCCCCTATTTTTCCTCTTCAGCTTAGATATTTATTTTTTTAAAAGTTAGATGCAGTAGCTTAATATTCAGAGCACTCTGTTGCTGTGCAGTGCGATCTGCATAAACCGAAGGAGAGATGCTACAAGCTAGCATTTCCTATAAAGACAGCTTTGTGTGTGATAGAGACGCAAAGCCAGCTGGATGTAACAGGATTCGCTGTGATTGCTGCTCAGATACTGTAGATGTGTATTTATGCTGGGTCGAAGTGACCTGGAGAATTTCCATTGCCCGTTTCTGGGCGCACCTTCTCTTGCACCGAGCTCGCAGAACTAATGTGTGCAGTCGTGCCAGCGGGAGATATGTGTGTTTTGTATTAGCCTAAGGTTAAAAAGAAGTGGTGACTATTTCATGTGCTGCAGCTAATGAAAAGTTTGGGGCTAAGGCATCATAGTTAATTTTATACAAAATTAACTTGTCTTTGAAAATTGTTTTGTTTTATTTTTTGCCAGCAATAGTTTCTCACCGCTGGTAAAGCAGGAGAGTGTGTCTGTTTTTATATGAGCCCAGGGCAAGCCAGGGGGTTGGCATTACCTGGAAGAATGTCGTCTTCATCTGGGAATCTTAAAAAGACAGTGCTAGACTCCCGGTTGGTCTCATTGCCTCTCAAACTACAGAAAGACCTGGGAAGTAGCTGATTGTGCAGCTTACAGAGAAAATGTTAATTGGTTGTAACTGAGCTTTCCTCCTCGAAAGTACTGAACTCTGAAAACTCTCAAATCATGAATATTGCTAGGTTAATTGGATGGTTAAATTTAGCAGAGCCTCGACTGTGCCCTACACACAGAGCTACCATTTATTATTTAAATGCCTGTTGTGACATGAGGTGATGGCTCAGGGTAGGCTACCTTGCAAACCACGCAATTTAGTAAACAGTTATTATTGACTTGAGAGATGGAGCTTGTCGCGAATTGCATCTATGCTGATGCTGTCAGTTAATTTTGAGCCAGATAGCTGTAACCAGCTTTCATTCCACTAGCAAATACCTGGGGATATATGGGGCTATGTACTAGCAGTGCTTGGCTGAAGAGGAATTAGTTTTATCTCACAGTCAGTGATCCACAGCATCCATCAGCCTTATTAATTAAAACTAGAACATGTCACAAGACTCTGATCTGAGTATGTAAAAAAGAGGTACCTTAAACTTTATGTTTTGCCTAAAAAAAACCCCATAACTCACTGAAGAAATGCTCTGCTGATGACTGGAAGATTTAATAATAAAGAAGGTTTAAATGGGAGGAAATACTCTTGCTCAGGTTTCCTTCTGCTCATGATGCCAGAGCCTTGTCAGAGTGAAATATGTAACACCGGCTGAATGGCTGAGCAGCTTCCATCTGCTTCAGGATCTCTCAAAGATAATCAAGAATGATGAAAATTGTTTCTTCATTTTTGACCTCTAACCAACCTGCTAGCCTTATGTCTATAAAACAAGAGATGTCTTCAGACTGGACATAAATTGTAATGCGAGTGTAGATCACAACTCCTCTATCAATATTTGAACTGGAAAGATCTTATATCAGTATAGCAGCAGTTTATTGTATTCATAAGAAGAACTCCATACCCTTAAGACTCATTAATTTGACAGACCCCTAATAGCAGCTTGCAAATCTTACTGCCATTTCTGGTGGGAAGTGAGGTCCTTCAGGATCTGCTGTCTCAAGACTAGAGGAACCATCAGCCACATTGACTGCCCATGCATGACATCTTTTTGCAAAACACCCTCTCCCAGCAATCTCTGTCTCTTCTGTATAATACTGGGCATTTTACTGCCACTGCAAGTTTTCTGTAAGTCCTCTGGCTGTTTTTTTCCCCAGGTTGTTCTTTCAGCCATGTTCTTCCTATGTACTGTTTTCCTCTTGATCCTTCAGCGCCTTGGAAACGGGCTTCCTGCATTCATCAGCTGATCCTTATTCCCAAGTGCCCTGTTACTTCCTTTCCCCTCTTGTGCTGTACTGATGGAACGCTGATGCTTAACCTGCCGTATAAAATGATACGTTATCTCACACCCCTCTCTTTTCCAAGTTCCGTTTTTAATTTCTCTGCACGATCTGTGTGCTGGCTTTGGGCTGCGAGCACCTTGAGGAGGAATGCTTCATGTTTAACTCCGTAAAACCCTGTGCAAACTGTCGGTAAGGGGTCTAGCAGCATGGGCTGTTGCCCTGGAGTAGCACATCTGTGCAGAAACGCTTGTTCAGAGCAAAACAACACTTGCACTAACTCTTACCTTTTCTCCAAGGAACGGTGCCATAGCCTTCTGGAGATTTATATCATCCCGCAGAAGTTTTGCCGCCCTGTCAAGCAAGTGCTGTGTTCCCAGAGCTGGTTAGCGCAGCCGGTCTGCCCAGCGCTGCCGAGCCCCTTGCACCGAGTTCAGTGAGCGGGAGCGCAGATGTTCACGTGTATCCCCACCTAACTGTCAGGCCTTCCCAAATGTCATTCATCTGTCATTTTGACTGCCACACACTCTGTCCCATTTGCTTACAATCCTTGAACTCTCCCTGCAGTAACTCTCAAGGGGTAATAAAGAAAAAAGAAAGAAATGTTGGGTCTAAACATTGTTGGGAAATGTTGAAGATTGGCAACCTACCGAGGGAGACTGTTGGCTTAAGAAAGATTTAGAGGGCTTTAAATAGCAGAGGTCATATTGGCTGTGCAAGAGGAAAAAAAAACACAATATGTTTGCAGTAGATGGAGAAGTCCCTGGAAAACTGAATATTTCAGCACAGCAGTTGTTGAACTACACATGAACCTGAAAAAGCTAAACTGGAATGCACAAGCGTTGTCCTTCCTGAGTTTCTTCACAGCTAACACATTCATCTGGGCCTTGTTTTCAGTCTGAAGTGAAAGGAGGGTTCATTGCTTTAGTTGCAGACTCTGTCCTTTGCAGAAAGCCAGGAAGTCAGGAAACAGTTGTGTTGTGTCCCATCATCACCTCCCCCCCGCCGAAACATCCAGTTTGCCCATTACAGAATTTTAAAGGCAAGATTTGAGACAACTGGCCATGTCGCTGGAAGTCTTCCACTGACATCCTGTGAACCTTCAGGAGACTCCAGGGAGAGTTTTTTGAAGACTCAATGAAACTAGCCTATTAATATAGAGGAATATTGCTCTATCAAACACCTTCCCCAACTGTAATATTCAAAAGAAACCTCAGATCTTTGAGGTGCTGCAGCGTGTTTAAGTGATTGCAAAAGGAAAGGACAGATGAGGCTGGTGTTAGGACTCACCTTTGTTGCTTCATGTTTCTTATTTCGTACGGGACAGAGATTTGTCATCCCGAGCTCTCTGTCTTTGGGTTGGGTTGGGTTTCAGAAGGAGCCCCTGTCCTGAAGATGCCTTTGATATGGCTTGGAGATCTCGCTGTTGGAAAATATGAAAAGTGAGTGGTTCATTTGAAAGGCTTGTTTGCTTGGTGGTCTGTCTTAGGTAATTATTTGTGCTGACAACACAGCCGTTGGCTGAAGCAACCTGCCTGCCATGGGCTTGCGTTGTAGTCTGCAGTGCCGCTGGACTCCTACCAGAGCAACGTTTGTGCACCTGTAGCAACAAAGTGAAATTGTGTTTAGAATTTTTGCCGTGTCCCTGCAGAGCTGTCTCATCTGTGCACCTTTGGGGCTTATGCGAAGAGACATCGTTGTTCCCTTCCCAGCACCAAGAGCAAAGGAGGGGTTGTCTGTTGCCTGACTGAATTTCTCTCCCTCCTTTGCACTACATCCCCCTGTAGCATCTCTCGTGACACTCGTGAGAGCTTCTGCTCCCTTGAGAAGAAGCAGAGTCCTGCAGGGCACTGGCTGTTTTCTGGGGCACTAGGATAGTGCCCGCAACAAGGTGATCAGCGTGGATTTGCTGACCGGTGGGGACAGAGTCCGAGCTGCCTGTTACAGCACTCATCCTAATGGTGTTGTCTCTGTTGCGGGAAGCGAGGAGCGTTTCCCTGCCGTGTCCACAGGATGTGTGCTCGTCCAGCCCGTAGGAGCTTGTGTTCTTTGATCTGCTGCAACACATGCGCTCGAAAGGATTAGCAGAAAACTCCCTTCTCAGCACCTTATGGTAGTCGTATACTGACACCTGTATTTTGGTATTTGCAAGCTAAGCCTGCGCACTTAAACAAATAAGCAAGCTCAGTTCTACATGGGTAAAATTGTAGGATGAGGCTGCTTTAATTAGAGGTGGTGAGACTCCTCAACACTCCTGCTGTTTACTCTCATAAACATCGTGCATATGATTGCAGCACAGTGAAAAAGACAAGACTTATGGGGCAGGTGCTTCTTTTAGAGCAACAAATCCATTTCCAGGTAACTGAAAAAGCTACAATTGCTTTCAGAACAGGTAGAGCATACAGAAGGAAAAACCATTGCCAGACATCTGGTACGTGGTCTGCAAAGCGGGGAATACCTCCAGTCGTGGGTCTCCTTGGCTGTTTGTGTCTGGAGTCCACACTGTTCCCAGGGGATGCTTGGGGAGCAGCTTTTCTGGCAGGTTTCAAAGCAGAGCTCATTGCCTGGAATTTTCATTCAGGATTTTCCTGTGTATAAATCTGGGTACTTTTTTCCAGTTCCATTGATTCACAAATCAAACTGGGAAGCTCTCACAGTATTAAACAAAGAATATTTAGAATAAACAATGTGCATCAGAGTCTCCAAAGCAATAATCCCATACAGTACCAGCTCTCCACCTGGACTGAGTGTCTCATGTCAGGGCCAGCAGCAGGAGCCAGCGATACCTGCCAGTCAGAACAGGGAGTCCTGGTTTTCTTTTACCTCAGAACAAAAATAATATACTGTTTCACTTCATCTATATGAAAGCTCCATTGGCTACTTCTTGCTTCAGGCATGTCAGGTTTTTTCCTAAATGAATCAGCCTACTTTACCTTACTTTTATTAGGTGGTAGGTTTCTTCAGTCTTATTTTCTGTGCTTGTCACTTCTATTAAGCCCCTCGGTTGCATGTTGCTCAATGTGAGTGGAATCCTGCTTGTGTAAATTTTCTTGTTGATCTTAGCGAGCGGTTCCTGTGCTCCTTTCTGAAGTGACTTAGCTTCGCTTTCCTGAAATCCAGTACTGCTGCATTCAGAGATTATATAAATCAGAAAGCTGTGATCTCTCATACAGGCTTTCTCTGGATTAATTCCCGTTTGAACTTGCAAAGATGTTTTAGAAAAGCATCCCATCCTAACTTCACAATTGTCAGAAATGTGCAGGCCTCCACAGTTCATGGTATATTGTTGCAGTTGTTAATTAACCTCTCTGGTAAAAGTTCTACCTTTCAGCTTTTGTCTTTTAAGATTTTCTAGACTCTTATCAAATTTCTGATTTTGTGATGGCATTTAGTTACTTTGATCCGGATACCTTTAAGTCTTCCTCTTGATAAGGTGAACAGATTGAGACCCTGGAACCTCTAATTAAAATGGTATGTTTCTCAACGCTTGAACCATCCTTACAGCTCTGGACAAATGAGGTATTGTCAGTATCTTTCTAGGAGGAACACCGAACGTGGAGGTGGTGCGGTCTGCCTGCCCCTCTCCAGCGTCTCCGTGCAGCCCAGGGCTGTCCCCTGGGGTTTTCTTTCTTACAGACCCGGTTACAGCATCATCCGCTGTGTTAAGGATGTAGCTCCCTCGCAGAGAGAGGCTGTTCAGACACAAGGTCTGTAGGAAGAGATAACATTTTTATTAGACTAGATATTACAGATGGAAAAAATGAATGAGGAGACCTTCATCAAATAAGATCCTCCTCCACCCCCGCATGCTTTGCTTTCCTTGTGTCTTTTGAGCTGCCTGGTTATATCGTGGCTGTTGCCAAATACTTTGACCTTCTATCGTTTCTCTGTAGGATTCTTCTGGCCTCACCTTTAGCCTGACAATGAGGCTCATCGTGTCAGGGTTCCGCTTTGTTTAAGGGATCACGAAATTCCTTCTGCAAGATGGTGGTTCTCCCGGCTTTGAAAATTTTATAGTTGACATTTACCCCAAGCACTGCAAAAGTAGACTCAAGGTCTCCTTTTAAAATAGGAACTAAACATGCATAGCATAACTACATAAAAAGACCCTTATCTCTTAGTTGGTTTTTCATTACCTCCTGTGGCTCTAATCTGATTGCCTTGCATATATTAATGAAGAAGGAAATAAAATATTTGTAATAATAGGTGCGTGGCATTCTGGGATTGATTGATTGATTTTCCAAAGAGGCATGCTCCACTATTTATTCCTTTAGGTGGTCTTGGGATGCTGTTGGTAACTCCTTAGTTGTTCTCGAGGCCATAATCACAATGCAGTGATTATGTCATGAAATCCCTTTGCTGCTGGCTGTTCTTTTTCCAGGAAAACCATTATTTGGGCTGTGACTTTGGTTTGTAGTTTTGTTCAGTACCTTATAGGTGTACAGAAGAGAAGCCAGCTTGCATAGGTATTTCAGACCTGTTCATCACAAACTGCTCTTGGAACAGGGGGCTGAAGTGAAGGGCTACAGCCCAAACAACACACTGAAACAGAAATACTTGACAAATCTTGTTACTGCTGACTTATTTACAGAAAAAGCGTGAAAAAAGCATGTTCCAGCAGACACAATGAGAGAAGGATCCAGGCCTTCCGCTTCTGGTCTCCTTCAGGAACGCCAATGTCTGTTTTCCAAATGGTTGAAGGGAAAGTCTAGATAATATAAAAAATATTTACTTTAGGGAAGAACAGATGCTTGCACTGAAAATGTGACTGGTTTTCACATTATCCAGGGCTGTCAGTGGGTGTTGCATATTTATATACTGTAGGGAAAAGGTGATGAACTAGTTTGCTTCGTAGTAGCTTTTCCTGCAGGAGTGAAAAACCTAAGATTCTCAGATGAAGCTTCCTGATAGTTGTTTTCAGTGCGTGAATTGCAGGGATCATGGGGAAGAGTTTGTGAGTGATGGGAGAAAACTCCTCTGGGTTATCTAGCAGGAGGTTGGGGCAATTCTTATGCCTCAGCATGTGCTTGGTTTGACAGTGAAAATAAATAAGAGGGACCTAGGAATGAGAGTTCTATTTCTGAAAAGAAGCCTATGGAAGTGTTTTATATCATGGGGTTTTTTTTACAATCTATAGAAGCTGACAGCCTCTGATTTTAACCTCTACATAACTGTAAATGCCACAACATATTCAAAAGGCATTGTGATCTCTGGGTCACTGATTGCCTATGGAGATGTGCCTGTTTCAGCCACCTTGCTGCTGTCCTGGAAGATCAAAATATAGCTACCTCACACTTGAAATGTTGTCGAGTCCTCTGTCCCCTCTCTCTCCCAGTGGTGATAAGCGTAGAGATATTGAAGTGAAGAAATCCATGACTTCCTTCTCTAATAGGTGAGAGCCCAAGCAGATGGATTATTTTTCCAGGGGCCAGGTCAGGCCAGTCTTTTCACAGTAGATGTGTACTTGAACAGGTCTCTGTTGACATGGGTTTATTTTCCCTTGGAGGCAGTTTCTCAGTGACGAGTGGGGCTGTTGTAAGCCTTCCCTCCTCGGAGGGAGGATGTGAGAACGTGCATGCAGGCGTGTTGTCTCTCTGCCGAAGCTGCCTCTGCCATGGTGGTGCTGTTTGCCCATCCTTTTCTTTGGATTGCTATCTTGTTTTCTTGAAGACTTGCCCATAAACAGTTTGCAGTTTCACAAGAAAGAGAGCGTGGTACCTCACGGCTGCTGGAAGATGTTGTAACATCTTTTTAAAATGTTCCAGTGGTGCAGAAAAAACACTGCTGGTGAGAAGAAGCTGCTGATAGCAAGTGAAGTTCCTTTGGAAATAAAGGGTGGAACTAGACGACGTGTTTGCATCTCTGCCAGGCCTGTCGCTGAGCGTTGTGGCGATGGAGCCTGACGGCAGCGCCGGCGCTGGGCGAGGTGAAGCCGTGCGGAGCAGTGCGGGGCTTGTCGTGCTGGTTGGCTCTGGTGATGTGCCTGGACGCACACGGCTCGAGCTGCCGGTCCACGGCCACAGGAATGGAGTGGTCTGTGCCGAGGGAGACCTGGTGTGCCTCAGGAGGATGTAGCTGAGGGGCTTCTCTGCAGGAAGGTGGGAGATCAATGGGATCTGAGGGGGTTGTCATCCAGGTAGTATATGTACTGTCAGCCTAAAGGCTGACACAAGATTATGTATTTATTTTAGGACACTTAATGAGGGCGGAAGTAAAGTTATCTGCCTGAATATAATACGTTTTTGTTCATTTGCAAGCTTGGATTGCTCTGAACTAGGTGTTTTGGAAAGAAGAAAGTTGCCACCAGCCAGTCCACGTTAACTATGTATTAACACAGCTTCATCACTGATCAACATGGTGTTTTAGGCAGAAGGCTGGTCCCAGAAATTACCATCAGTTCCCTGGCACAGGACTGATGGGCTCAGTGAGCTCCCGAGGTCTCGGCCAGCATTGCTCTGTGGGCTAGGGAAGGCTTGGGAGGGAACAGATTTGATCTCCGAGTAAGAATGAAGGCTGCTGTGTGTTTTCACTCATATTCTCCGCTGCTGTGAAAGGGGGATTATGGCTGTGCTTTCAAATGTCTGAAAGTTGTTGACAGGGACAGCAAGAAATCTCAGATGCTATCTGTATTCCTGACTCTCGGTTGTTTTATTCAGTCCTAGCTGCAATAAATTTCAAGGAGGAGAGGAAAAATGACATGTCTATTTCTTCTATTCCATTTCAGTGCCTTTTGGGCAGCTCACTGCCCTTCTTGGTCTGTTAAGCCATTAGCATTTTCAGTGCTCAGCTTTTGGAGGGCAGGGGGAGGAAGAGTTGCCCAGAAGCCGCAGTGCTATGTGTGTTCCATGGGTGCAGCTGTATTTTGTACTTCCCATAGCAGGAGTGGAAGCTGGGTTTGCTCCCTTCCACTCTGTGGGAAGCAGAAACAGGGACCCAGCCCATGCTATGGGGCAGAGAGAAGAATAGGGATTCTAGGGGCCCAAGCACCCCAGGGGAGAGATGAGCCAAACTCTCATCCCAGATCCCCAGAGCAGGATGTGGTAGGGCCATGAGGGATCCTCATTCAGGTGGGAGTGGTGCACACACAGATGTAGGAGAGGGCGAAACAGGACCCTGCTGAACTGCGCTCGTTTATTCACACTCAAATTCTGCCTTGACCAGCGTGCGGGTAGATGAAGGTGGGCTTGTTGTCATCGTGGACTTGCGTGTCACTCCACTTGGGTGGGAAGAGGCCAAGAAGAAGGTACCACCTCTGGCACGTGCCTGTGCAGCAGCATCCCTTTGGCACCCAGGATGCCTGGCCGACTGCTGCCCAGCTCCTGTGCTGCCCTGGGCTGCTTGGCTGTGCCAGCCTGATTGCCCCGCTCACGGTGCCGAACAAATATCTCACGAGTGAAGGGATGTTGGCTTCTTCATAAATGTATGCCCGAAGGAGTGGTAGATTCATGAAATAGATGGGATAAACTCAGAGTAACAGGTGCTTTTTGAAGACTATTAAGAGCTGCAATCACATTCCCTAGTCTTTGACAATCTCCCAGTACTTCTATGAAACCTTAACAAAAGCTGCTTTAGGAGTTTCTGCCTTGGGAATCCTTTGCCTGAAGGGCACCAGGTTTGGACTCCAAATCTTAATCTTCATTTTGTGAGGCATCTGCTCGTTTTTAGACTATCTGTGACTATTTTAGAGCACTCAGAGCTTACTTTTAAGCCAAGATCCTTCTAAGAAAGGTTTTTAACTCTGGCAGAAGCTGTACACAGATGTAATATTTTTCCTTTGGGAAGGTTGGAACTGATCATTTATGTTCTGAGAAAAGACTAGTTTTCGTTTTACAAAAGAAAGGGTATTAAACCCCAGGTTAGGAAGAGTGAGAATAAAGATTTCCCCTGCTTTTATTTGTCCAGGCCGCGTAGTTCCTTACACAGCCTCAGTGGCATGGAAACCCCATGGTGACCCTGTCATTGTGCAGCACAGAATGGAAATTAATCTAGAGAGTAGTAGGTAATGAAATGAGTAGTTTTAGCTTTTCTCATTGTGTTAGCAGTGAGGATATTAAGGGTTCTATGTGAGAGAAATACACTTACTACTGTTTTGGGGAGTGTTTATCTGAAGGCTGAGTTTAAAACATCATTATACTGAAATCTACAACCTCTTCTGTTTGTGTTTATGTGTTTGGTCAAACACCAAGAGGTAGGGAATACTATTAAAATACTGTTTATCAGAAGGACCTGCAGATGTTTAAGGCTGTGATATTAATGCCTGGTATTAAAAAGGCAAAGGACAGAAGAGGGGCTTTCCAGTGCATTTTGCTGTTCTGTCTCCTTTTGTCTGTTTCTGTGTTCCTTAATCTCTTTGTACTTTGTGTCTCCTACCTGTAAGTGGGAGTGAAGATTCCTGCTAAATGTTCTGTTTTCTAGTGAGACAACAGGAACAGACAAGTTAGGGCTGGTTATTACTGGCTCATAGCAAGTTGGACGCCATAATCTGCAAAGAAGACGACTCACCTATTGTATTAGCTATGTAGCTAAATTGGCCTCATAGGGCTTCCTAAAACAGAATTAAAAATGAGATCTCTGACACAGGACAAATGCGCTCACTCACACCTCTGGAGCAGACGCCTTGTGGGTCTGTAGCAAAGTTTCTGGTGCTGTTTTAAGGCAAGGAGGGTGTTTTCACAGCGAAGTAGCCCTGCTGTGCTCGGGGAACAGTCACCTGTGCTAACAGACTGCACTCGCTGGACATCCTGGGGACTGGGCAGCCTGTGCTTGACTCCTGGCACAGCGAGGTTTCTGGACAAGATCCCAAACTGCCAGTCTCTCTGAGGTACATGTCAGAAAAATATCTGTAAAGGTGTTTAACATCTTGATAACTTGTTTTGGTTTGGTTTTGAACTCCTAAGATCTAAATGTTGTAAGAGCGAGAGTTGTGTTATTCCTGTGCCAGCATCTCCTGGGATGACTTCCACGTCATCTACGGAAGTGATGCTTTGAAGCTGGTCTCTTTACTAGCTATTGCCTCTTACAATCTTTCTGTTTTTCCTCAAGCATTTCGCACCAAACTCCTTTCTCTGCTCCACTTTCTTTGTAGCTGCATGGTTCTGCATCCTGCAGGTTCTCAAACTACCTAAATATATACACGGGGAAATTGCTTTAAGGTGTCTTTCACAAGCAGAAGCTGGAGGAGGGTAGGAGGAACGAAGTCCTTCCTAGCTTTGTGTGTGCTTGTTTTCCTCTGTCCCTGGCCCAGGAAGGTGGCTTTCCCTTTGATTGTAGACACAGCAACACTTGTGTTACTCGGCTCTGATCATCAGACAAAGCAGGCATTTGGCACAACGATCTCTCCTTGTTTTGGTCCCTCCGCTGGCCTTTCTTTCAGGACCCGTTGTGCTCTGCGGGCAAGGTGGAGAAGCTGCTGCTTGCTCTGGATCTTGCCCGTTTTATGGTCCTCTCGATCCTGTCCATCCTGGCAGCGCTGGGAGCTGTGGTGCACAGTCACATCACTCCCGTCTCGCAGGCGCTTTTGGCGAGACCAGCGCTCGCTTTTCCCTAAAACAAAGCCGGGAGCAGCGAATGCCAGACCTACAGGAAATGGTTCCTGGACTGGAAACAAAAGCAGAGGGCCTGCCACAACCAGACACAAGAGTTACTTGAATTAAAGGCACCTGCTATCCCCAGCTGAGCACTGGATACTGGCACAGTGTCATTTGCTGGGCAGAACTGTACTCTGTTTTCAGGGATTTTGGCTTCTGCAGCTTTCTCTCCCTGCTGTCTTGAAGAACCGGTTTGTAAGTTTAGAGCCCCAAGGTGAGTAGGTAGGAGGTGTTCTGGAGAGAGGGAGAAAGTGGGAGTGTCACCTGTGAGAAACAGGAATCCCACCTTTTCCAGGCCTCACTGAATTTTTGTGTCGTTGGGTAGATGGGACCAGGTGTGCTTTCTGCTCTCCACGTCCCTTTGGGGCTTTTATTCTGAGAATCAGTTGCATTCCTTATGTCAGTGGCCTGTGGGAAAAACATGACAACCGTGGTAAAAAGGAACTGGAGGAAGGAACTGGGATTTATATTACCTTAAAAATAATAATACCTTCTGTTCTTTTCAATGTTGCCCTGCTTATCTAGGTTGTTGGCTCACTCCCTCACAGGACCTCTGAACAAAATGAATTGTGCATATGGCTCTGCACATCTCATCCTGAACAGGCCTGTGGCAGTAATGGCTGTCTGGGTGGTTTTATGGGTGCCCGTCGCTTTATCTGCCTGCTTCTAACATGTGGAGAAGAGATTGAAATGCAGCATGTGTGTGCAGCGCAGGCGGGGGCTGCGCGGTGCACACCTGCCCCGCAGGTGGAACGCTCAGGTTCACGCTCATCAGTTTGATCTTTGTCTTCGAAAGATGTCATTGGTGGAGTATGATGTAGCTGAACAAAAATGAACTCTTGTAAATTGGAGTGCTTATAAAAATTACACGTTCGTGGAGAAATGCTTCCGTGGCCTTCGTTTTATAGAGGCCCCTCTGCAGTTAAACAAGTTGTTATTGAAGGATTATAAAAGCATTATGTCCACAGTATTCATGCTTCACATAAACCAAATAATGTTTAACCTCTCCTTTAGTCCCAGAGAGACTGGGCAACGAAAACCTCATGCAGACTCAGCTGGCAAAGTCAAGATAAGGCTTTACAGGAGAAGGTTAACCAGGTTGTTGGTGCCTCCATGCAATGAGGATTCTCTGCTCTAACAGAACAGCTGTGGATGGCAGCTGAGTTTATCTGGATCCCCTAAGAGGACTTTTGCTGCCATACAGATCCTTTCCAGGCAGGAAGGTGTCAGGTCTGCTGTCCTGCTGGCCATAGGGCTGGGGGAAACAGGTTATAAGAGACCTTTGGAGGCCCTCTGCTCAAACCAGGGCCAGCTTCAGTTAGTCTGTGACAAGAACGGCTCCATGCTGGGTGGTGCATGCGGCCTCCCAGAGCACAGATCTCTGCCAGGAAGGGGGTTGATGTGAGTTCCCCTCTGGCTGCTTAATGCATCTTCTGTCTGTTTGCAATTAAGTGCTCTTGCCTGCTCTATCCAGACTCTAAAGAGACGTTGAGAGGTGACTGGCTTAAGGGGACAAATACTAAACAAGTGAAGCCTGAAAGTGTAAGAATGGAAATTTGTTTATTATTATTTTTTAGGAAAAGGGTGCAGTAAGTTCGGATCCAGGCATTCTTTGCATGCGTGAGGTGTAAGGCAGCTCCCTGCTTTTCCAGGGCTGCGGGTGAAGAGTGCTTGTGCAGGTGCTGACCACCTGGAGCATTTTGGTTTTCCCTCCCAAGGAAGGAATGCCTGCAATCCACAAGGACAGACCTCCTGGCAGAGCTGGAAGGCCTCAGCTAGCTGGCCTGACACCGCTCAGGGAAAACAAACTGCATGGTGCTTGTGTGAGAGTGTAAGAGAAAGGATGACCCTGACTCATCTTCTGTTTCAAATCACTTTTCGAATTCAGTAGGTAAAAATCTTAAAGAAACTCTGACCTGTGCTATGACTGTATTCAGTGCTTATAAGGATTTTCTCCCAAATATTCATTGTGGGTATATCCCCAGATGCAATATCTGAAGCCTGAGCTTTAACTACTGAACATTGTTCCTTGGTATCTTTTTCTCATGCCTCCCACTCTAATGAAGCTGTGGGTAGGCATACTCTGATTTCAGAGACACCGAGCCAGTCCACCCTGCAGTTTAGTTGGAAAAAAGGTGGTATTGGTGCCTATGCTGTCTTTGCTGGCTATTAAAAGCAAATTGCACCTTGAGAGAATATTTCAGGTGGCAGGCAAGAGTTGTTGGTTCCCTTTTCAGTTACCTTGTGTTCAGATGTAAACAAATAATACCTGATTTCTTACACATTTCTGCTAAAAACGTGGTAAAAACTAGCTTGGCAAGATAAGTCAGGGCTGATAAACGTGATGCATACAGGATTGTAGATGAAACTTTCCCATTTGAATCTTTTGCCTTTAAATGTGTTGCTCCACAAGCGATTGCTGGAGAAAAGGCTCTTCAGCTTTAGGGCAATGGGCAAAATGCATTTTTCTTAATCTTTGGATTTATTTAGGGGTAGGGTGCTGTTTTGTTTTGTTTTGTTCCAGAATTAGCAAGCAGAGCATAGGAAAGACGGTGCCGTCCACCTGCAGTCCCTTGTCTATGCATACCTCTTGTCCTTATGGGCAGTCTTGGGGCTATACTGCAACATTCAGTAAACGTGCTTTGCTTTGGGAATATGCATGAATATGATGTTAAGGAAGGAAAGGGTAGTTCAAAGACAAATATTCAGTATGATGACAAATCAGAAGGACACATATTGTAATTAGGAGTAGTACTTCTAGATTTTTCATGGGGTGTTAATTTCTTCATAGTCTGAAATAATTGAATCAAATTATTTTTTTCTTCTTCCCTAGGGAGAGTACAAGGGGCTGGCTAGTTCGGTCCCACCTGTCCTTTATTCTTCTGCAGTCTATTTATAGCTTCTGCAGAGGGCAAGGAAGGAGGAGGCCATGGAGAAACACTGGGGCTCAGCCTTGTTTGTTTTGTATTGGAAACCGTGGCTTTAACCCCTTCCTTGCTCAGCCGCACCAGGAATATCCCACATCCTTCAGCTCTGGCAAATAGATGAGCGCACCTCTTGCTGTCTGTTCTATAAATAAAATGTGCATGTCGTTAACTCCGCATTATTACGGAGTAGCTGCCCTTCAATATTGATGAAGCTGTCGCCTGTCGTGGTGCGTCGGCCCCGTCTCCATGCTGTGACGGTCTGTGTCGCACACGCGGAGCCACCGGTCTCTCCGGAGATGCTGTGGGCTCCGCCGCGGCAGTGGGTGAAGGCGAGAGCGAGCATGGGCTGATACTTTGAGATTCGCTGTACTGAAGAGATAAATGGAATTGCCAGAGGGTTACTAATACCCTTTAAAAGAAGAAATATTCTCTCTCCCAAAAGGATGCGGAAAAAATTAGAGCAATTACATTTGTATCGTGAACCTTTGCACCAAAGGGAACAAGGAAGGGGTGTGGGGAACGCGGTGGAAGGAACAGGACAGAGAGTTCCCATTCTGTGCTCCAGACTAAATAGCTTAAAAACTGGGGCAGGAGAAAATGATTCTCAATATTTTTCTCAAATACGTTTGCTCACAAATGTAGGGATTAGCAGGGGGCTGTTTTCCAGTATCACAATGATGCAGAATGTGTTGAAGCTGGATGTTCTGACATGAGACAGTGCTGCTCCTGCACAGCTTTATTTGTGTACACAAAGAGAGCAGGCTCTCTCCAGCACCCTGTGTTGGCAGAGCAGCGCTGCTCAAAGCGGGAAGGAAAGTAAAGGTGGCTTTTTCAGTTAATGCCAATTGATTTTTCCTTATTAAACTGAGTTCTCCCTGCTGCAGCCTCTGCCACTGTGTAACTGGAGCTGCCCTGCTTGCAAATGTCTGTGAAGTCAGTCTATTTTCCATCTGTAAGTAATGTTTTAGTGTTTAATGCAATTTATCTTCAGTCAAATTGCAGAAGATGTCAACACTAAAACATTTGCTACAGACATCATAAACTCGAGACACAGGCAGGCACTGCTGAACAGAGCCGAAACAATGGCAGTGAATACATATTTTTAAACTATCTGGTATGCAAGTGGATCAAAAACTGACATGGTGCAAAAAACTTGCCCCTGTTGTCAGATGACCTTTGGGCAGTCAACAGAGAAGCCCGTACTGCATGTAAATGCACTTGAAATAGTACGTCCTGTCTCAGTTCCTACTCCTGGGCCTTGTTCCCTTGCTTGCCAGATTTCAGAAACTAATAGGCTTATTTAGTAACGTTTAGAAGCAGCTCAGATAAAGCAGCGCCTTGAGGGCTTTGCACACCACGCTGCTCGCTGAACACGCAGCTCCTCTCCGAGCCATGGCGGGGAGAGATCCCTTTGCTTTTTCCTCCCTTTGTTTTGATATTCTGCTTTATGTCCAGTTTTCCCTTTGTCAGGAGCGGCTTGCACGGGTTGTATATACACATGCATGTGCGCAAACACATGCGCTGCTGTTTATTTTACCTTTGTGGTACATGTCTGTAGTGGGAAGCAGGGCTCTTCGTGTTCTGATGGGGAAGCCCCTCAAGAACAGGTAGCCTGCTTGTTGCCAGGCTTTGGCTAAGGGTGGCATCTGCTTCAGCTGGGACATCTCTGCAGGCAGCTGTTCCTGAAATAAATGTTGCAGAGTCTCTAGAATTTTCCCCTCTCCTTCCCCGAGGTTTTCTAGCTCGTTTCTGACCGTGCGTCAGATGAGTGTGCGTTTACTGCTGCCTGTAAGCACCGGCCAGCATGAGAAATGGTGAAATTTCTCAGCTGGTCCCTAAAGCGTGATTGAAAGTAGGGACCATATGAGCTGAAAGTCTGCAAGGGTGAGTGTGTTCCAGCCCCCTCAGTTACAGGAATGACCCCAGAGAAAAGTGGCTGGCGGCTCCTGGCATTAAAAAGCCAGATACTATGAAAGCCCCAGGCCTGCCCACCCCCCCACACAGAGCAACCGTGATTCTGCCTTTCGTGGTTAAATAAGGCTTTAAAATACACTGCCTAGCAAAGATTACTTGGAATTTCAAACATGGTAAAAACAGGAAAATGAAGGTACCCTCTTTCTGCAGTAGTGACAGGTTGTCCTACTTCATCTACCTGTCTCAAAATGCGTATAAAATATCATGTCCACAACAGGCTTTTGAGACAAGCACTCCATTATTGCCCAGGCATATGAAGAACTCTTCAGCACCCTCCCATTTCCTTTTGTTTCAGCTTTACCATATTTTTTTTCCTTTGGAGAATGAGGTAGTTTCCAGATTAATGCTGTCTTTTTGTGAACAGACTTAACTAGGTTGCTCTAGATATCTTTGTCTTGGAGGATGAATAATACACAGGTGATAGCAATATGAGTCATTTGCTGCCTTAAAAGCAGCTGATACTATGTTTTCATTAGGCAAAAAATTAAGAAGCTCAGTATGGATTAAGCACCTGAGTTTTAGTCTGTGCCCAGTAGGTTTACACGTACAGGAAAGGCAGCCACATCTGCTGGAAGGTGAAGTTACTCTGAATTAATTTGCTGTCATCGCTTGGAAAGCTCTTCTGTAGACGGATATTCCTTGCTGAAAAGGAGCATTACTCAATTGCAGACTGTTCTCCAGGAGGAGGAACAGGGTGCCCAGGAGTCCTTGAGATTATGAATGGGATACGTTTAAATGAAGCTCTTTC
Source organism: Streptopelia decaocto (assembly GCF_964273445.1). Classification (NCBI taxonomy): domain Eukaryota; kingdom Metazoa; phylum Chordata; class Aves; order Columbiformes; family Columbidae; genus Streptopelia; species Streptopelia decaocto. The sequence continues at coordinate 5,017,282 of NC_138659.1, read as the reverse complement.
CAGTGCCCTTTGTATTGAGAGGACAGGGAGATGAGCAGGTAGACCAAGGAGTGGACTTTCCTCCTGCACATGTGCACTAGCACACAATTCCTGGATTTGTGTAAGTTTCTTGACAGAAATGCGTGCAAACTACACGTTGTGCCTACCAGGGCGACTGAATAAAATGAGGAGGTGACATAGGGTGTGCTGGGGCATTCTTAGATATTCTTTTCCTCATTCACCTAAGAAAGGTGTTGATATCACAGAGTTCTCTAGTTCAGGCTTTAAATAAGCTAGAGACAAAGTACAAACCTATTTTTAGATGACTTTAAAATAACCTGACATATTTACCAAGCTGGCTTCAAACCAGCTAAAACATATGCAAACAGTTAATACAGTATATTCTCACAGAATCACAGAGGGGTTGGGGTTGGAAGGGACCTCTGAAGATCATCTAGTCCAACTCACCCGCTAAAGCAAGTTCACGGGATCGTGTCCAGGTGGGTTTTGAATATCTTGAGAGAAGGTGACTCCACAACCTCTCTGGCCAGTGCTCTGTCACCTTTAAAGCAGTTTCTCCTTATATTCACATGAAACTTCCTGTGTTTCAGTTTCTCCCTGTTGCCCCTTATCCTGTCATTGGGCACTGCTGAGAAGAATGACCCCATCCTCTTGACACCCACCCTTAAGATATTTATAAGGATTAATAAGATCCCCTTTCAGTCTTCTCTATTAAGGCAATTTCTGCTTTCCTATGGTATAGGTTAATAAGTGCTTTTGTTCACCACACAAGCACTAAAAAGCAAGGAAGATCTAAATGTAAGCAACAGTGACACCTGACACAGTGTCAGTCTTCAGGCATCCTCTTGATACATACTAGCCCCACAGTACTTAATCCAAACTTGCATTTTCTGGTCAGGCACACATCAGGAAAAAAGGAAAACCTGCAATGCACAGCCTTCAGTCTAGCTTTCTAATGCTATATTCCTTAATAATTTAAGGACAGCGATAGCCTAAAAATTGCAGTCTTAGCAGCTTCACATAACCTATGTTAGACAGAGGGTGAATATCATATTTATTACGTACTCAAGATGTCTGGCTTTATCAAGATGAAGTCTTCTATGTGTTTGGCACTGTATCACTTAAAAGGGCTCAGCTACATGTTATGTATTACTATCAAAGCCATCTATAATCAATTTAAGGGGCTGGCGTTCGTGGTCTCTGCTTCCCCCAGTGCTACTCGTGGGGCCTCACGGGAAGAAACAGCAGCTCTGCTGGGACAGCACAGAGGGCCAGAGGAGCCAGCTCCGGTATCGCTGTATGGGAATACAGCGGAAGATTTGGCGAGGAGGTTGGTTAATGTAAATACGCTCAAGTGACTTGCACCTGTCTGTAGAAAAAGCACATACATCACACTAATTGTTCTACTGACCTTGCGTGCTTGATGAGTGGAACCTCTGTGTTAGATCACATAGGCCTGTGAGAAACTCCAGGCACCTCATCACTATGTCTGAGATTCCTGCTCTTGCTGGTTATGCAGTGTGGTCTGCAGACAAAGGTGATGTTCTCTGGTGTGATGCTGTTGGAAATCATGTCTTTCCAGTTATGAGGTTGCTTTTTCTGCTTAGAGAAGTACGACATCAGTGCAGGGCTCAGAGGCCACGGGAATCACTTTTCAGCAAGGTAATTTCGGAGTTCAGGGGACTCTGAATTAAAATGATAATGTATCTTAATGCTTTATTACACTGGTAAGGTTTTATAAGAGTACTAAACCAGTAAAATATGTTCATCTCTGGAGGGGGCACATGGTTCAAGGGGCCTGTATTGACTGTAGCAGGGGAAGGATGTGATTTCAGGGCTTAGAAGATCTGTAGAGAGAACTGATTTCCTCAGGAGATTACAGTATTTCCAAAAATGGGGCAGGGAATATTGTGGTAATGGCAGTGACACACACACACAAATCTGCGTTCTTCCTCTCATACTGGTTTCTTCTTGCAGGCTTTTTCACTTGAGCTAGATTTTTGGGGTTTTTTTTGGCTGACAGTCATCCTACAATCTCCAGCTCAGCTGGAGTTACCTGCGTGGACTCCTCTTGGTTTTCTCAAAGGACTCCCAGTCTTCTAGATTTTGGCATTACTGTTAGATGTTTGCCACCTATCTCTCTGAGCTCTGCATTATGCTGCCGGCTGGCTGAGTTGCAAGAGTCTGTTCCCTTTCTGTACTAGTGATGATTAGCTGTTAATACAGGTGTACTGTGCAGCCTCCAGGTGCCTTCATTGAAAAGGCCTCTGTTTTTCAGGAAGAATTGAATTGCCGCTGCTCTGAAGTGTTGCATCTCCACTGTTCTGTGCTGCAGTGGGGGGCAGAAGCCTTTATTTCCACCAGGAGAGTCGGCTGTCACAGCCCAGTTACAATTCCATACAATACAGTCGCCAGCCCCATTAAATCAGCACAGCCGGTACTTGCTGCATTGCCGTCTTATTCAGTATATAACTCTTTTCACTGACGCAAAACTCCTTCCTGAAATGTGGTATTGGTCAGCTGAATTTGCAGGACCGGAGATCAGCTAAATGTCAGCGTATCATGATAGCTCCCATTCCCCTGTAACGTGGCAGTGGTGACAGGGTTATTAATAGGTGTAGGTACCTGTTCAGGATGCTTTATGGGAGTGCAGTGGGCATAAATGGCAGTGAAGGGATTTGTTTTTGGGTTGAGTGACTTCACGGGATAACAAATGTTATCGGCTGCCGTGCTGGCAAGGACACGATTAATTCTGGTTGTGCGCTATAGTTCATTTGGTACGCATCTCAAATGTTTTCAATGAGCTTCGCATGCAGATCCAGCGGACCGTAAGAAAAGTTTCTGTTTAGCCCTCAAATCTGCCTCATCTATTTTCGAGTGATTCTAAAGGGACCTGACGGTGTCCCTTAATGTGAAACAGAGCTGCTGGTTGAAGTCAGAGCCACTCTGCTCTGTGCCCTCCCCTCTCCCTGGGGCGCTTGGGCTGATTGCCTTTGTGTAAGACTCTAAATTCTGCCGTATCAGCCTCTAATCAGCTCTTGGAGCCCTCCAGGTGTAGGACGATCACCCACAAGTGGCAACCTGTGCGGAGCAGGACTCCTGCCTTTGGGGAGCTCGGCTTGAAGGGTTGTGCTGGCCCTTGGTCCTGGAAATGAAAGTGTGGCTTAACCGTTCCGCTCAGATCTTCCACACGGATTTGTAGGGCATCAGTTTTAAAACTGAAGCGCCTAACACAAGAATTAAGCTTCGCAAGGTCCTGTCCATGTCGAAAAAGTGTGCCGATTTGTTTGTTTGCTTTTAAAACTCATAATAAGGAAATGGTAACAGACGAAGTAACAGATTTTAAATTGCCATTCTCCCTAGCCAGCCTCTGTATCTTCTGTTTTTTGCTTAGATTGGTGAAAGTCAAGTTTGTTGTTAAAATAGCAAACTCGGTGGTAATGGGAGCAAAGGAAGAATGAATTCTTTGTTTAGGAACTCACGTAAGTGTGGAGAGGGGAAAAACTCTCTCTCAAAAAAAAAGATGGGGAAGGGGCAGTAACTTAAATGCAGCTATTAAGCCCTATTATTGGGACCCGGGGTTTGTTCTTAATGGAGGGAAATTAGCAATGCAAATATTTCTAGTCACCAATTATCCATGATATAAATAGGTCGGAAATTTGCACTGTTAATAGAAGCCGTGTTGAAACCTTTTCTCAGCAGTTCATCAGCAGAGAGATTTTGAGGGGGTTTTTTTGTGATTTGTATTCCTGTGGCTTGTTAAAGGCTTGAAGAGGGGGAGGAGAACAGGAGTAGGAGAAAAACAGGTTTAATGGGCTGTAAGGAGTAAAACTCTTTTCTGTTACTTGTACTGTAAACAAAACGATCAGCTGAAGCCTGACTTTGTTTAAAAGGGGGGAAAAAAAAGTAAATAGCAGTGATTCTCCTGTGCTATTGCTCTTCCATGCTTCTGCTTTATGTGCCTTCCTCACAGGGTTTCATCCTTTAAATACAAAGAGGCATTAAGGCACATAGCTGCCAGAGCAGCTCTCTCCAACCAGTATCTCTGCAGAGGATATCAGTAAAACAGAGCGGTGGCGAGAGACGTGGGGAGACTGGGGTGCTGTGCTGATGTGGGTATCATGTATGTATCAGCCGCCCCAAGTCTTCCTTGGCAGGTTTTTAGAGCTTTTGCAGGCACTCAAATAGTTTAGAAGCTACTTTTAGCCAGCACGTTTTGCTGAATGAAATATCTTGGTCAGGGACCAGATGTTTCTGTTGAAAACTGAATACGCACACAGACACATGGAGGAGATGCGCCAGCTTTCCTGTCTGCTGTTTAATTTTTAATTATATGAATTGAGTGATTGTGGGTTGCATGTTTTGCTCCAGTCTGCTCTTTCATCTCGCATCCCCACTAAGAAACAGCTTTTCTGGTGCGGAAAACCATGAGATAACCCAACATGGTAGTACCAACAGAAAATGGCTTTTTGTGTATTTGGCCTTAGTATTACGGGATGCAGTAGCTCAGGCTGTGGAATAGCTCTGCAATCCTACAACGTACCTGCTACCTCTGAAAGAGGAAGGGTACCCAGCCCAGGGTGATTCTTTGGGGGAGCCATGCACTTGGAATTTTAAAAATAAATAAAGAGGAAAGTAAAGGAATTTTTAGGCTCACATTCAACATCTTCTGGACAATATAAGCCACTGGCCTGTGCCTGGGAGGAGGCAAGCCCTAAGCTTCTGCTGGGACTCCTGCTGTATTAGCAACATCCTCCAAGGCTTTATGGTGTGCCACAACTGCCCAAATGGACTAGGAGGATGAGGTTAGAGATGGGCTGTATAGATAGCTTATATTCATTTTTGCCCCCCTGGAGATTCCTAGCACATTGATGGAATAGTACCGATGTTGTACCTACATAACTGTGTACAGGTGTGAGGCGAGTGTCACTGCCTTCTACTGATAATGCAATGAAAATGTCAGTTTATTTGAGGTCCATGCAGGGACACTGTCAGAACTCAGACCTGAAGGCAAAAAACCTTGTTTATCCTCTTTGTTTCATTCCAGCAACCAGACCAACTCCCTGGTTGTTGAACCCAAGGTCACAAGCTGCTGGAACTCTGTTGTGACTTGCTTTGCTAGCAATTCCTTTGCTTGCAAATGAAATGTTGCAGGTGAACGATGGGCTTGACTCGTACTTTTGAGGTGGCAGGTTGGGGTTCAGACATGTGAGTTGCTCTGCATCAGTTTTCTATGCCAGGACAGGTGGTGTTATTCCTTTGGCATTGCTTAACCCCAGTGGTTTATCTGGAATTAACAGCGATGCTCACAGAAGTTTGTGAAGCTGGCATTGGAAAGTCAATGAGCAAAGCAGCGCATGGTCACATTTCCACGTTCCACACAGTAGGAGTGTTTGCAAGGGCTTTCCAGGAGCGTGTGGCTGTGCCAGCAGGCCAGGTCAGGCTACGATCCCTGTCTGCAGCCAGTGTGGTCCTGTGCAAGACAAATTTACTTTCCATGTGCATATTTGGCTGAAGCAGCACAAAGCAAAGTGGTCCTTTTTACCTTGTCGTTAAAAACACATTCTGCAGGAATGATTAACCACACTCATGCATGGAGGAGTGAACCAAAAGCTTGAGGCTTATTCCCCTGGTCAGTAGCTGTGTGACCTGTGTATTATGGATCATACAGTTTTATACAGGGTCATTTTTAGCCTGATCTTAATATCATGTTTCATCAAAACTCAGTGTTTGAAGGAGCAGCGCACAGGAGGAGGGTGGAACGGTGTTCACAAAGGGTTCTGCTCCTCAGCCATTCCCGGGCAGGGCTGCAGCGGCTGCTCCTGTCCCCACGCTGCTCGCTGTAGGATCGCACTGCGCTCGTTGTCTCTGTTCTCAGCTGCTGTCAGACCGGGACATCGGTCCACCTGCTCCAGAGCGGTGGGTGCTCGTGTTTGAGAGCTCCCCCATGCCCGCTCCCACACTCAGCTCAGTAACTAGCGCCAAACGCATGCAAGGAAGATTAATTCCTCTTGTCTTTCCTGTCTCCTGGCATCTGCTTGTGCCTCCAAGCACTTACCTTCCAGTAGGAGCTGGCCATGAAGAGTTGTGCTACCACACTGCTTCTGCTGACAGAGTCCTGAGAGGCTCCAGGGTTGTCCTGTCATCTCCCTCTGTGAATTCATGATGTGGTCTGTGTGCACCTGCGTCCTGGAGAACTTGAGAACCCACGTACCTTGGAAGCATTTTAGTGATTCAGAAAGGAGCATTATCATCACCTGTCAGAAATACGTCATGAAGGCAGCTTGTCTCCACATGCTTAACCCAATGAGGAACAGCAGCTCTCAAGGGATAGCAGTTCCTATTTAAAAGCTGAAGAATTATAATTTTCTTTCAAATATCCCTAGGGATTTGCATGTCATTAGCCTATGCTATCAAATCTGGCAGACCCCAAAACACCGAAAGCTGGACCAGAGCACTAATCCTCTCCTGAAAACAAAGGTGGCAGAGGTCCTTCCTCACACTCAGAGGTTAGTAAAAAGCACAAGATTGTTGGTGAAAAGATAAGAAACTGCAACCGTACTGTATTGCAAGAGAGGACAGCTTTCCTCTTGTGGGCTGTTTGCTCTAAGGCCCTGCATGCAGTTCAATGGATAAACCTGCATTAAAACAAGTAATAGTTGACTCTTGGATTCTTAAAGTAAAAATATCTCCTAACAGCGTTGCAAGACAAGTGATGTTAGGATCTGGGAAGTGTCCCCTGCTTGGGATGAGACAGCAGCCTGCAATAGCTGTGCAGCGGCACAGTTGGCTTGGCTCTGGAGTGAATCATGGCGAGCAACAAGAACATGAAGAAAGAAAGCAAATGCTAACACAGAAGCAAACTTTAAGTTCTATGGCTCTTGGCTCTTGAGTCCATGACTCAGTCTTTCTTTGGGGTTTTTTCCCCAGGAGGAATTTTTTCCTGTCTGCTTGTGTAATGGGGTGCAGATGTCAGGCAGCTGTATGTGGAATGGTGGCAGAGTAGCTTGCTGATGGTATCACCAAAATGCTCAAGTGATGTGCTTCTGCAGAGCAAAAGTGATACCGTTACGACAGTTCACTTTGTTAGAGGAACCAAGAAAGTCTTGATAGCCCCCAGGCCAGGAGAGCTTATTGTGCAAAGCACTGCCAAGTGATGCTTTCTGCACACTTTGTTGGCATGGCAGTGTGGCAAACTGCTGGAAAGGGCAGAAGTGAAGAAAATAGAAATTGCCAAGCCCAAATGGACTGGGGAAAGTGTGTGTGTTAGCTCAACGCAGAATATTGGTAACAACATCTTTTTCCAGCGTGCTGAGCCCATTGTCACTGTATGCCGGTCCCTGAATTTCATACATAACTGCCTTTGCCTGGCAGCTTTACGGTCCTTATCCTTCCCTTCAAGGCTTCCGTGCTTGCATCTCGGTGCTTTTGTCTATAAGTCATCGCCTTCTCCTGTCTCCTTAAAGCTGCCTTTGTTGTCTTTTTTCACCCACGACTTCACCTTTTTCGTATCACTCACAGTAATCGCGAGGCTGGAATAGCCTGCCTGCAATACTGCCGAGTCCCTGGTGGGAAAGACCCACTGCAGTACCAAGTGGTGATGCAGAAAAAGCCTGCAACATGTTCAATCACTGTTACAGTCACTGCTGATAGAGGTGCAAGATGACCTGGGTTTGTGTTGTGCGAAAATATTGGTATGTGCTGGTTTCTTAAGATTAAGGAGGCTAGATGTCATACACAAAGGCTGTATTTTTAAATCATAGGGCCTAAAAACTAGATGTTCCTGTTTAGGAAAAAAAAAAAAGAAGAAATACCAGGGGAGTCCTAGATAGAAATATTGTACTCTCTTGCTAATATTTTTAAAAAGCAAATGGTCGACTCGATTAATTAAGCCTAGTATTTGTGTTAAATTAAAAAAAAACAATATTAAAATTGTTGCAGGATATTGTCAATAAAGACCTAGGGTGTTACTAGGCCAATTCGAATTAGTGTGGATTTAACGGAAAGTACTTCCATCTTTTGAACACTGCAAGTTTAATTAATTAAGTTAACTGTGCAGTAATGATATACTAACTTTAATAAGGCATTTGACTGAAAGCATCTGATTGAAATACATAGCACTGAAGGTTGTGTGTCTGGTTTGACCAATGACCAGAACGCAAGAGCAGTTCTTATTGGACAGTCATCAAACAGGGATGTTTCTAGTGGGACTTGGCTCCAGTGCCAGTCAACACCCCATCAGAGAGATGGGAAATAAATCTTCTAATGCTTGTGGATGATAAATGTAAGCAGATGATAAACTAAGAGCTTTTCCAGTGCCATGCACAAGGTTGCACAGTGTTTAGGCAGCGTAATCCAGCTTTCCATTATGCAGAAGCAGCACTTGTAATGTGGTGCACGCAGGTGGGGGTTTCTTGTTATTTGCCCACATTTTATTCCCTAGACATTATATTCCCTAGACAGGGAATATACACTATGGGAAAATCCCCCACTTTGGTGTTGGGAAGAGCAAGAGAGCATCTAGTTCTCTATGTTTTAAAGGGAGTATTAAATTGGAAGCAAGAAAAGTGCAGACAATCTAAGCTTCTAGAAAAATGTGATATAATGGTAGACAGGAGGAGATCAATTTGCTTTCCTTCTTAATATGAAGATGGGGAGGAATTTGATTATGGTATATAAGTCATTTCATGGGGAGAGAAAAGGCTTTTTAAGGTCTTCTTAATCAAGTGAAAAAAACATATTGGAAGGACTTAATATCTGGAAACTTTAAATTGTGGTGAATTCAAATGGAAACAAGGTGCAGGTTTCTTGCAGAGCAGGTGGGCAAATGTTAGAACAATCCACCACTGGAAGTGACAAATTCTTCATCTTCGGGTGACTTTAATGATGCCTGGGTGATATTCTTAGAGATATTTTAAAGCATACATTTTCTGTGTGAACAGCAAGACTGTGCTGTTTTACAGTCTCTGATGAAACAAGGTATCAGACTGATGATCTTATGTTCCCTCAAGACCTTAAAATCTCTGTGTACCTGGGTACACAGCTTTTCTTTGTATTCTTTGGCTGGTATATTGAACAAACTGGGGGGGCAGCCATAAATCTGGCTCTGTTTCTAATTTAAAGAGGTTCAGCAAGGCCAGCACGTAGAAATATGCAGGTGACACCCTTAAGCAGAGCTTTGCAGGAAGGTATGGAGATCTTAAACGTGCGAGGGTGGGAAAAGCAGAAGATGTGGTTCCTGTGGGAAGGAGCTGGAGCAGAGCTGATGGCATCAGCAGAGCAGCAGGTAAGGCAGATGATTAGTTGTTGGTTTCTTGGGTGGACTTAGAAGGTCAAAGAGCAAGAGGGGAGCTACTGTACTAGTCAGGAGACAAACAGTGTGTGTGGTAACTTCACAGGGTGAAGGTGAGAGAAAGATGGAGGGTTTTTAATAGAGGATGGGAAATGGATAGCAGCCCGGAGGGACGAGGAAGAGGGGCTTCAGGCTGGGCAAAGGGGACAAGAGTGGTACTGGTGACACCTAAGGAAACCGAAAGGAGAAAAAGGAGAGCTGAGTTGGTCAGCCTTCATCGTGGTGAAGCTGAGTGACAGCAAGACAAAATGTTGTAAAGAAAGGCTTTGAAGGGAGTCTGGCCGTGTTGTGATGCAGGCAGAAGTTTGAGATTTCTGCAGACCCTCAGCCTTCCCTACTGTGTTGTATATCTCTTCTGAAGGGAGTGCCTGGGGGTGCTATTGCGGAAGATGTATGGAATAAATATGGTACAATATAATGCCCCTAATGGTGGTTGTCAGTCAATAGGGATCTCACACTATTGTAATGTGTTTACACCACAGTTATCAGAAACTAAATGGCCGGGGAGAAAGAGAGTGCTGTGCCAGTAATCTTGGCTGCTGCTTCAGCTGAATGACAGATACAAATCCTGAACCCAAAAAAAGGAAAAGCGATCTGGGCGAACAGCAGTAATCTGCCTGTATATTCATTTTACAGCTAATCAAAGTTGGATATAACAAGCTTGTAGCAGCTGGCAGTCCATAAATGGCGTGATGAAACCTTTAACTCTTTGACTTTCTGACAATGCTGCTATGATTTAAACAACTCTTCTTATGTTAAACACTGGAGGAGTGTAAGGGAGGACAGAAAAGGTAAAACTGTTGAATTGTGGATCCTTACATCTTTTGAAGAGGCTGTTGTCCCTTCATCCACATGGGACTCAACAGAGTAGAGCTTTTGCAAGATCTGTACATTGTACAAACACAAAAACCCTGTGTCCAGAGTTATCATCAGCACTTGCTCTTGCCTGCACGAAGCTCGCTGAGGCAGAAAACATCTTGAAATCAGATTTTCATCTGTAGGAATTCTGTCTGTAGCAAGTAATTGTCAACTTAAGGAGACCTGCAGTTATGTGGAGTATAGTAAGACTTGCTGCTTCGCAAGATTGAAAAAAAGTCCTTGACCAAAAGGGTCACCTTTTCATATCATTGCTGACACCCAGAAAGCTGTAGTATAAAAACCCCAAGGGGCTGAGTTCAAATGGGTTCTGTGTTCCGAGGAAATTCTGCTGAACTAGTCGTCGATGTGTCTGTCACATACGGTATGTACACTATAGAGCAGCAGAAGCACGGGGAACTGTGTCATTTCATTGTTCCTTACTGCAGAAGTTTGTACAGAAAAGTGTAACCTCTGAGAAGTAGTTACCCAAAATAGACACGGTATTTTAAGGCTAAACAATGTTTTGCTTGGAACAGTAGTTTGAGGCTTTTGGTACACATGAGGCCTATACAAATTTGCATCTAACCTGATGGCAGGAGCGATTCAGGAGGATATACAGTGCTTGTTCTTATGTATTTTTTATTAATTCTCTTTGTGTGTATCCCTGTTTGACTTTAATGAATGCAGACCCTTTCAACAAGGGTTTCCGTGGTGGTTTCTGCAGCTACTCTTCTCTACCATTCTTATTCCTAAGCTCTTATCAGATAAAGTTCTCTGAAATTCTGATGCTGTTTTAATGTGGCTCTTAATCTCAACTTTGCCTTGTCCATATGTAATCGTCAATCATTATAACAGCTTGTTATGCACTGGTAATGTGCTTGGCCTTGTACGTGGCAGAAAATGAGAATAACTACTGGAAAGATGAACTAATAGACTAGAGATGTGCTGGGAATCCTCAGAGGAGGGAGGAATGTGGAGGTCTTTAGTTTTATATGTGACTGTTACTCTTGGCTCCCTTCTCCTGAGCGTTCTAAGTGAGGTTTGAGGACATGCATTGCCTTTTCTGTCCATCCAATTACTTTGTTTTCATTCTGTTCTCTACCTTAAATTATGGAAAACTGAGGTTTTTGTGCCGCGTTTCTGCAGCTTTTTCCGATTCATCCCCGGTTTTGTCTATGTATGGCTCTTCCCCAACACCTGTTTGTGCAGACAATTTGGAAGCTGTTTGCTGATGCTTTCCAGTCGCCCTCTCCTCTTTTGTCCACCTGTGGACATTGTTTGTGGAGCAGACCGTATCTCGGGGGGGGACAAGGACTCGCACTTGTATTCAGAGTGATTGGCAGGGAGCCTCATTCTTAGAAATACTGTAAGAATATCACACCAGAGCGCTTGGGAAGACAGAGATATATATAGAGCTCCCCTTCATTCAACTGTTGCCTAATGGAGTTTCTGCCTATTACCTGAGGTTAGGGAGTGTGTTCATTATCTAGTGCATAATGCGGTTGATTGCAGGCTTTAAAGTAGGCAACAATGTTTATAAATCAACAAAAGTTGATCAGAATTAAAGCTGAAGTGTCAGTAAAAACGTGTAATCAACTGTTAGGAATAGTTTTAACAGCAATCTTTAGTCATCTTCCTCTAAAAACAAGGCACGTAATCTGCCGGTAATAATGATAAATGTCCTTAGAGACGTTATGAATCAAACCTCAGTACCGAATTTCAGTAATATTTATTGTAAGACTTCATGACCTGTTCAGTGTCCCCTTATGCACTGCTTATCTTCTGTTGCTCTTTGTATCTGAGATCTGCTTTGAATCTTTACAGAATACTTGCTTCAGCCGTATTTTTGAAAGGGAACATGACATCCAGTCCCTTCCTTAGAGTTCTATGAATGAGCATTTTATCAGTGAATCAGCCTTGAAATGTTACAATGCTGTTTTAGTGTTTGTCAACGTTTGTATAAAATGTACGCAAAGCAAACTATAAAGAACTCAACACTTAAACAAAGAGCAGTAAGCATCTGAATTGGCCTGAGAGCCCAAGAGATTACTTGAGCTCCAGAAATTACCATGGCCATTTGTTTCAGGGATTTTTCCTGGCTCTTGGTGTAGCTTGCACCTTTGCTTCTAGGCAGAAAGCCAGTGCCCCTCTGTCCCTGCAGCCCAGAAATGTGTTACTGGGGTACTACAGCTTTTTCTAGTCAGACAAGAATACACTGAAATGGTAAAACACTGCTGAATACAAGGCTGAACTATCTAAGCTAACAGCACTTTTTCCAATAGAGCAATTGATTCTGATCCTGTTGAGTTGATGCCCTTTTCTGGCCTCTTTTAAAAGCAGAGGACAGGGTAGATGTCATTTTGTTTGGTTGAAATACAGAGATTCACTCCCACCTCCATTTCATCTAGCTTTAAGCTTGCTTCCAGCTGGAGCAAAGCACTCCTTAAGTTTGGGCAGTGATATTTTGAGCCACTGGAAAGGGGCCAGTCCAAAGCACTTGATTTCAAGGAGATTTAATATAAAGTTTCTCCTCAGAAGAATGTGAACTTGGTGCCAAAGGCCTTGATTAAGACCATTTCTAAGCCTGTTGGACATTGTCGGATGCCTTTCCTGGTGATTTAATTAGCTTTGTAGGAAGGTTTAGTGTCAGCTCAGAAAACAAATGGGGAGAGAGGGTATTGCTGGCTGTCAACAATACATTAAAGTGTTATGTGAGAATTCAGCTTTAAAAGCATTTTTCTCAAGTATTAACCACAGTTCTCATAAATCACAGAATAACAGTTTCAAAATTATCCTACACAGGCCATGCTGAAGAAATCTTCATTATCTAAAAGCTTACATGAAATGGTGACCTGAGGGTTACCCCGGCTGGAGGGACTCTTGTGACCAATGCATCCAGGGCATGGAGGATTTTTCACAATGGTGAAATAAATAGGAAAGACAAAGAAGTTGGTTGACATTCGGAAATGCAGCTGCCAAATATAACTTCTGCTTAGCAGAAGACAGGGTGGTCAGTGCTTGGGTGTTCTCTGGTAGCAGAACGCTCTGTTGATCTGTGCCAGCGTGGCCACATCCAGGTTCTTCCTCAGGGCCCTTGCAGGCAGGGTCAGGAAGGATGCTGCTCTGGCATTTTGACCCCACTATCAGCTTTATGCGCATGAAGTTTAATAGAAATCAGTGTGCAGTCCTGTCTTGGAATGGGACAAAACCCCACTCGGCTTGCATGCTGCTGTCATTGGTGAAGGTGTGACACTAGTCTTGACATCTAGCTGGTCATGGAGGTTGGGTGGACTGGGGGAACCAAGTGCCCTACTGTGCATGGGTTAGGGTGAAGTGGAATGGGAAGTTCTGGCAGGGGTGGGGGAATGATAGGACAAGGGGTAATGGGATCAAGCTGGAACACAAAAGGTTCCACTTAAATTTGAGAAAAAACTTATTCTCAGTAAGGGTGACAGAGCCTGGCCCAGGCTGCCCAGGGGGGTTGTGGAGTCTCCTTCTCTGGAGACATTCAAACCCACCTGGACACCTTCCTGTGTAACCTCATCTGGGTGTTCCTGCTCCATGGGGGGATTGCACTGGATGAGCTTTTGAGGTCCCTTCCAATCCCAAACATACTGTGATACTGTGATACTGTGAATGGACAATGCATGTGAATCTGTGGCTAGTGCTGCCTGCTGTGGCAATGTCACAAAGGTCCCTTTAGTGATCCCATGTGCCATTTCTTAGAGGAGATCGTGGGGGTGTTAGCTGGTACTTGCGGGGCTCAGGAGGTCCTGGGGGCAAGGATGGCTTTCCATGGGGTGCTGTCTTGGGTGGTAGAGAGCAGAGCACAAAATGGGGTGTCCTGCTGTATGGGGTGAGGGAAAACCAAACCAAAGCATAGGTATAGGTTGGGAAGCTAAGATCGCACCTGTCACCTTGCTGCACCTGCCGCTACCTCCACGGAGTAGATGTGTGCGCCATTGCAGCACGAGCTATGTACACCTGTTGTAGGGTAGGATTATAACGGATGCTTGGGGATTATTGTTCTGGAAAGCTTACATCACTTTCTAGTCAAGACACACATTTTTTTCATGTAGGGAAGGTTGAAATCTATGTTGCCATTTCGAAAACGTAGATGATGATGATGATTTCTTCGTCATCCGAAACGTGCTGTTTTCAAGTACAACAGCTTGGCTTGGAGGAGGCAGCAGAGAGGATCCCACCTGCAGCATGTGTCTGCACACTTGCACACAGTCCTTACCAAACGCTGCCTGGGTCCATCTGTCATGACAGAGTAAAAATAATTCCACAACACTGTATGCTCTGCAGTCTCACTAATATAGTGCTATGCTTAGTAATAAATCAAATGCCCAGGTGTCATGTTTCATCCTGTGCAATTAAACTTTGCAAAACCTCCAGAAAATGTATTTTAACACAAGTAGCAGCTCACTGTGAGAACCTCTAATGTGCGTTTGTCACAGTCGATTCAAAAATTCATGTGATGCGCTGAGTGTGACAGTGATTAGAGGATTGTCATTTCAGTATTTATGCAGCTCCATGATTATTTAAGTTCCAGGTTAGCTGTATGGAAAATACTTATCCAGGCTATTTTGTATGTGAAGTAAATATACAATTAAGCCCATGTCAGATCAGTTGGGGTCAGCAAGCACTTGCTCCATCTTTTCTGTGGAGCAGTATAATGTGACATTGATGATACTGGGTTGCAGTGCCTAAACCCTTACTTAGGCTCCTTAGTCAAGTCTTTGTAAAGCGGTGCTCATATCAGCAGGCAAGGTCACTCCTGTTCGTGGTGTTATTTAAGCTTATCTCCCTTGCAATGCTGGCTGTTTAAAGAACACCTGATGTAATTTGTGCCAGTGTCCTGCCCCCCACCAAATTCTAGAGAGCTTTTTCCGCACACTTCACTGTCTTACAGAGAGTTTTTGTGATTTTTGACATTTCTGTGATGGAGCACTAAGTAGTATAAATTCGAGGTCATGAGGGTAAACAAAAACAAAATTTGCATGTAATTCCAGCTTGTTTTCGTAGCTGGTGAATAAGCTCTGGCAATAGAATGTAGTTGTGATTCACTCAATTAAAAGGTCATCAGCAGATCAAAATGAGCGCTAAATACCTTGACAAAAATATCTACCGTGGCTAATGTTTTTACTTCATCTGTGAGCTTTACTTCAGAAAAGCATTATAATATTGTCTAGTAACATTTCTACAATAAACAAGAGCGCTCTTAGCAGGGCCGCAGCTTGCTGCCGAAATGTTCTGTAGTAGGGAGGACCCCAACAGTGTGCTTGTTTTTTTCTTAACAAATTGAAACAGAATACAAGCAGTTGAATGACTTTCTAATTATTATTTTTGTATAGTCATATTAAAAAAAATGTAAAATACAGTAAAATACGGTGGAGCCTGCGGAGTTACTACTTCTGATATTCTGTAAATAAAATATTTTGACACGGTTGTGCCGCGGAGTGTTGAAGCTGTCTGTCTCACATGGGCACTGTGTAATTACCCATCCTAATCGCAATTATGTAATCTAGTATGTTGTTACAAGATTAGGGTATCTATTTATGTAGCTGAATCCCTGAAACGTTCAAAGCGCCGAAAATTACTGTGGGGAAAAGGAAATGTAAACATTTGGAAATTGCGTTTAGGAAAGGCCGGCAGGGTTGGAAGACGCGCTGCCAAAATGAAGGGTGTTTGTGATCCGAGGGGAGGCGGCGGTGTCGGCACAAAGCGGCGCTGCTCCTGCTGCCGGGCAATCACCCCCTGCCCTCCGGCCACCCAAAAGCCGTCGTGCTCTGCCATGTGCCTGCCCCAGCTGGGCATCCCGGTGACAGGATGTCTCAGTCTTTGCCACCACCAGGGAGCAGCTTGGGCTGGCGGCAATTGGAAGGCTTGGACGTTGCTCCTTCCTCTCTGATTGTCCGCCTCATCAAGGGAAGCTGTTCTCTCTAGGTCAAAACTTGGTGCCGTTTTCAAATTAAATTTCATTGTTGAAGGCTCAAGTCTTGAGTTCTGCTCTTCTGTGACAGCTTTTCATTTACAAGTGCAGTGAATTATTCTTTTTCGCTGCTTCGCTTGCCAGGTGGGGAGTGAATAGATTACCTGGGGTTCGGCCCTTCTGCTGAGAACAGAAGCTTCTCGCTCAGAGGGAGACTGGTCATTGTGCACCTCGACCCAGCCCATCGCGTTGAGCCGTTCCGCTGTGTACAGAGGAGATGCGTGGAGAGAATTCGGCAAGGAAAAACGTTTTGTGCTTTAGGGAGGAAGCCCTGTAGCAGGCAGAAAAAGCAAAAGAAATATTCACTCTTCTTATAAGTGAAAAGGTCTCAGAAGAATAGAAGCCTTAGACTGGCAGCTTTCATCCTGAATGTGGATTTGAAAACAAGACCAGGTTTTTGACCTAACTTAAGCAGTACGCCCAGGAAAGATACCCTTGCAGAAGTGGTTAATGCAGGCAGAGGGGATGACTAAATGAGTTAGACCTCGTAAAAGGATCCATTTATCAAGGCTGCGTACCGGGGGAGCTGCCATCCTCGGGAGGCTGGCGGGGGGATTTGCAGAGCCTTTCTTTGTAGGTCAGGGCTTCCAATTTGTCTTAACTTGCTACTGATTAAAAGTTACCAGCGAATCTCTCTGTATTAGATCTCCGAAATGAATTTGTGGCCTCAGTGTTGCTCCAGCAGGTGCTGCCTCTTGCAGCATAGGGTTGTGGTCACAGTGGCCCGTCTTCCCAGCAGAGAGCTGGAGACACAAAACGCTGTTTGTCTCCTCCCGAGGCTTGGGGTTGGGTCCCCAGAGACCGCTAAGGACATTCGTGGCTCCACGAGAGGTCTCTTGGGTGACTATACAAGATTAGTTTCTTGCACAGGGCTCCAGGTCTGTCTGTCAAAGGGGACCGTGCTAGACCCTTTTTGTAAAACCATTGAGATCTCTTGATGAATAGCGTCCTGGGATAAACACGTCGTGGTGAGGGTTTCCGGGAGCAGCGAGGCAGTGCACAAGTCAGACTGCACGACATGCCCTTTTTGTGTGTTTTCCACCAGTTTTTTACATCGGATCCCCAGCGCCAGTTGCTGGTAAAATGCACTGACAAAAAACACATTCTCTATGGACGGGGAAAGAGGCCTAACAATAAGTTTTATTGAAGCCCTCAAAAGAAGACCAGAGCCCATTAATCCAGAGCAAGTAGGGGTCTCTTGGAAACATCAACACAGAGTAGAGACCAGCAGCAAAGAAAGAAGAATATTGGTCCTAGTAGATCTCTTGGCCCAGAGCTCTTCTGTTCTTTGATGACCTCTATGCTCTTGAATTGTACGTGCACAATATTTCACCTCTAAACCAAATACAAGTATTCATTAGTACCAGTCAAGGCTTGCTGTGGAGTTTTTAAATGAGACTCTTCTGCTGAGTCAGATAGATGACAAATCCACCTTCTCATGTTGCATTGCCTAAAATAGAGATCTTTTTGAATGCGGAATTAGAGTGCATCTTGTCTTTCTTATTCTGCATACTTGCACAGGGGTTCCAAAAAGCTACTTCTCAGGCCACAGAGAGATTTCACTGCGGATTCAAACATCGCTTATTTTAATAAGATGTGTTATATCAGTGACTTATTTCAGGTGTTGAAAGGGTGGAGAACAATGGTTTAGAGGAAGACTTCTTTCCCGAAGGCTCCAATAGCAGTTTAGTACTTATCTCCTCAGTAGGTTTTAATGGGAATTAAGCACCTACAAGCCATTTTTTTAACCTTAGAAAATCTCCTCCGCAGGCTATAGAAGAAGATTGGTAGCATTAAAAATGATGACATTTATCCAAGAAATGGCAAAAGGGAGCACAATAACCCTGCACTTTACAGGTGCTTTTCATCAAAAAAGGATGCCTCACATCTTTGCAAATTCGAGATACGAATGTTGCTGCATCCTGACGTTTGACCAATTCAGTGAACTCTTTTAGAGCTTGTATCAGTGCTACGTGCCAGCTAAAGACACAAAGGGAAATATATAAGCTGTTTCATTTCTCCTTGCAGTATATTTTGACAGTAGAAGTCAGAGCTGTGGTCAGAGGAAGCAGGCTGAAAATATGGTATATTCTGAAGCAATCTTAAGGACAATATAAGTGGTGTGTAGGTAACCAAGACAGAAGGCTCAAGATGCCTCCTCCTTCCGTCCGTCTCTGGGTGGGTTAGTGGTTAATTATAACCTGCCACTTGGGTTTTCCCCATGTGACTAGCAATGATTTCCCTATTCCTAGATTAATTAAAATGTTAAATAAGATCTGTCCCTAACACCAGTCTCGGGGGTAGCACGTTACCACTTATTCTCACCCTTTAGTTATGGACATCTAGTAAGTTTTCAGACATTTAATCCCAGTCAACTTCAGTTTGGGGGATGCAATTTTATAAAGTGCTGTAGCACGCTTTCCTGTTGACTCTGTAGTCCAACCAGAAGGAAAAGTTTGGGATTACTCTTTCTCACCTGCTGTTGTTTTTGCATTCATGGTGAGCCTTGGGTTCCAGCTTGTGCTTCAGCATAGGCAGGTTTGTCAGTCTGATTTGTTCCGTTCCGCTGTTTGGCATCACAGGGCAGCGATTCCTGGATCACCCTTTCTGCCTCTTCTCACAATAGGTTCTGCTGCTTTTCGGATTCTCAAATGGCTTAGCTCTCTACAGACTTTAAAATAATTGCGATTGATATAGTAAATTTGATAGCTAATTCCCATAACACGTTGGCATTTAAACTAAATGCTGGGCTTTTTTTCCTGTGCTTCTTTTAGAAAAAGTGCTGAGCAGCTCAGGCACTTGAATCCTAAATGGTGCTCCATTCTCCCTTATTTATCAGACCTACTTTTCTGTTATTTAGTTCCACTATCTCCTCATTTCCCAGGGCTTTCATGGCAGCATTAAGTCATTCTGGATTTTCTACTTTCTTAACTCGTTTGTGCTGCTTTTTCTTGTTTTGATCCTGTGTTGTTTCTGTCGTGCCTTTCCTTTCCACTTTTGCATACCAGCTTTAGGTTTTTTAAGCGCTTGTTTGATGATGGAGCTGCGCTGCCCTCCCCGTTCCCACAGTCCAGCCTGGCTGAGTTGGTGGGAGAGTCTGTCTACACAGAGCAGATGTATAACGAATTTAGCTATTAATAAATGCCTGTATGAGAGTTACTATTTCCATACCCCTTCCTTTTGGGGGGCTGCATGTCAAAATCTGTACATTAACAGAACTCTCTGTAATTTCACTTTTCTTGTGACTCAGTGGCAGTAGCATTTGCTCGTTTATTTGGCCATCACAGGGGAATAGGAATAGATTTTCTTTGAAACCATTTTCCCCTCATCATTTCCCATTACAGCAGTATACTTGGCCTTGTAAGGATCTTCTCATACCCTTCTGCTGAAATAGTTTCTTGTACAGCAGAAGTGGTGTAATAGAGCTACGGTTACCTTGAAACTGTGTGAAGATTTTTTTAAGTCTAAATTCCGTTTTAACAAATAGAAAGGAAAACCTGGGAGGAGGCAGAGGAAGGTGGTTTATTTCCTGTGATCACAAATGGACATTCGTCCATTCTCTCACACACCGATATTTTGGATGCTATAAAATGTTTTAAGTCTAAATGCAGGGCAGGGGCAATATGGACGCACATTTAAGCTGGTTTCCCCTGAGAACTGGAGCGATCGTGCTTGTTGTTTTGAAAATGGAGGATTGCAGTAAAAACGAATTCCACCCTGTGATGCTTTAAGAGCGCTTTGAGATTCTGCTCGTGTAACAAATGATGGGCTGGTGAGGTTTAAAACCAGAAAGATGCAAGCACCTAGGAATACAAATAAAAATATTTCTGACCTCACCTTAATGATTGTGATCAAAAAATATATCCTGACATTGCTAACTAAAGCAAAAGAGCAGCTGACAGAAGTCAGCTGGAAAGCACAAGGATTAGCTGGTGACATTCTGATCTGTACAATTAGGTGGATGCTATTAACATTTAAGTAGTTTAAAAATCGGCTCCCTGAAATACAGAACTGTGTGCTTGAACTGTAAAAATGCCATCATTCTACCTGACTCAGTGATAATTGCCTAGTAAGTGCTAAACATAGTGAAAATGCAGCAAAGGCTCAGAAATGCAGGCTAGGAACCAGTGATGGGAATGAAAGCAACATTCATCTTAAAACAAATTCAAAACAGCACTGAGTTTAAAGAGAAAGAATAAAGAAAAAAGAAAAAATCCAAGCTTTTAAAATGCCAAGTTTGATGTAACCAAAGAAGAAAATAAGTGGTGATGGTTTTCAACTGAGGAAATCAGGGATAAAACCTTCAGTGTGAGAATAACTGTTTTCTCACTGTCACACACACACGTGTGTATGTGCGTCTGCCCGTACGCATGCTGGAGCCAAAGGGTCTTTTTTTTCCCCTGTATCCTCAGCCAAAGTCTGTATAGATAAATGAGTTTGCCTGTGTGAAAGCAGATTTGCTGGGTAAATCACAGTTCTGTTTGGCAACAAGTTGCTGCCGTTGTTAGCACATCTGAGAAGTACTTCTTGGCGCAGCATCTTCTGCTCCTCGAGTTTTGTCTTGCCTCGCTTACTGAGGCCAACCTCCCTCCCCAGGATGGTCCCTTGTCATAGTCATAGAATGTCCTGAGTTGGAAGGGACTCACAAAGGTCATCGAGTCCAACTCCTATGCCTGCATAGGACAACCCCAAAATTCACACCGTGCGTCAGGTGGGACTTCCCTGTGTGTTAGACCAGAGCCCTGCAGAGTTTGTCCCCCTGTGTGGTTTGGTGCGCCATGCTCAGCCTCCTTCTAGCTCCAAAAGGCTCATTTGATGCTGGTGATCAGCTGGAGGAGAACTTGACACAAGACAGGAGGTAATCCAAAGGGTTTTCCAAAGGGAGCCCATGTGCAGCCGGGCTATGGTGCAGCTCCAGGGCCGGAGGACGCGGGAGAGATGTGCAGCCTGTTCAGGTTGACTGAGAGATTGCTTTAGCGATCTTTACAGGGTAAATAGCAGCACTTTTTTCTTCCTTAATAAGAAAGGAAGCGTGTGTGTGCAGCTGTAACTATCTCTGTTTCAGAGCTATAAGTCTCTGTCAGCTTCAGTGCCTGGTGCATTCCTCATACAGTTAATGCAGCAGCACCTGGGAGAAAATATGGTCAAAGTCACACGCAGGCTCAGCCAAAATAAGCTGAATCAAGAACCATCTTGCTGTCACCCCTGGCAGCTGCCTCGGTGTGTGAACACCTCGGTAGGAAGCTCCTTGAGATAAACTGTCATGTCAGCATGCTTGGAGATAGGCCTGGATTCAGAGTACACCTACCTGAATCCATTGGCTCCATTTAAAGCATTTTACTTGAACATACATGCTAAGTATTTAGAAAAGCTTGCTTTTTGTCTGCCATATTTCTACAGAGCTCTTCTTATTTGGAAAGGTGGGGTTATTATGTTTTGTTATTCCTGTCTTTCACTCAGGACGGTGAATAAGCGAGTCTTTTCACTCCAGAATGCGAAGTCTGGTGGTGGTCTCTCTGCTACCACTGCTCCAGGCTCAGTGGAAAACAGGGAATAAACCTGGGATATTAGTTCAGTGCTACAGTAATTCAAAATTTTGCATATAATTCTATTAATGATGTATGAGCTGGAATAGATGCCAGCTTCCTCTCCTAGAGCTACATTTATTTTGCAAAACAATAGGATAAGAAGATGTTTAGCTTCATTTTTGTTAATATAGTGAGCAGACATGACTGATTACACGCAGGGAATGGAACAGTTATGTTAAAAAAATGATGCAGTCATTTTTCTGCCAGTAGCCACGTTTCAAAACCACAAAGGATTATTTGTAGATCACTGGGAAGTGTTAAATGACTTCATTGAATATTCCGTTAGTATGTAGAGATGCAAAAACAGAAGATGCAAAGGTAAGAACTCCTTTGCATCTGTATTTTCTCATCAGAGAATACCAAAGACAAATAACAAATTTTAGAAAACTAACCACTTCTTGCAGGTTTGGATAAAGGAGGAATTAGGACTGTTCCAGAGGGGGAGAAGAAAATTTAGATAAAATAGGATAATTTTATTCATCTTTCTCATGGTAATAGGCATTGACCACTCTTAGCAGGCTGCCAGGACTGGGGAGGTCAGCTCGGCTGCAGAGGGTGCCCCATCCTGCGAAAGCAGCCACAACAGCAGGTCCTCAGGCCAGGAATGGTCCTTGATCCACATCCAGTGGATGTGTTTCTGCTGTGGACAGTGGATCGTCACCTCTGCGACAGCTCCAGCGGAGAAGTGAGGTATCCTTTGGTGTGCTGTCTAGCACAGATGGGAACATCCCATGGTCCTCACACGCACGTTCTGTATTTCTGCATATCTGGAGAGGCTGAACTATGCCACTGGTTTTGTCAAGAGATTTCGTAGTGATTAATATTTGACCAGCTCTTAGGAGGTAATGGAGGCTTGTTGTAGTATCTTCCCTTTTCAACTCCTGCCACACACTTCTGAATTTATTTTCTTCTTGATTGGCTTTAAAGGTGTGTAATCATGCGAAACTCAGACTGTTGACAGCACAATTTTAATTCTTACCAGCCACTCAACAGACAACTGGTGCAGCAGGAACTGAGCGCAGGTTCCCACTGGCCCCTCGTTTTAATAGATGCACTGCTATCTCAGTTCTGTTAATCGTCTCACCTCTGAATGCAGTAATGAAATGTTGTCAGCTTTCTTGGTCTTTTGTGTTCTTGCCATGCTCATGTGCGACTGGAAGCTGAATCCTTGTGAAGCTGAGGTTACACCTACATCACACAATGTGGTTCAGTATACAAGTGCTCATGCTGGCTCTCAAAAAGGATCTTGTCTTGATAGCATGGAGATAAGCACAGGCTAATTTACCTTGCTGGTGATTTAACTCAGTTCAGCAGAGGTGTACCTGAGCTATCTGCCATCTCTTTAGGCCAGGGGTTCAACTTTGATAGGCTTGGGGTATGCTGCTCCAGTACAAACAGATGTTGCACAGGGACAGATTTTGGTGTTCGTATCTGTAGCAGGAGCAGCTTGATGCTTTTTCCTCGCAGTAAATAGTCCGTGTGTCACTGCTTAGCAGAATAAAAGCAAGGACAGGAGTGCAATGCTAAGGTTCCTCTTGGAACTGAAGACCACCTACCCGCTGCCCTGAAGCTTTTTTTTTCTGCTTGCGTTAACTACTATTTCTTGATTTTCTTCAATTGTTTTTCAACTGCAAAATACCAAGGTCTCTTTTTTCCCCCCCTTTTATTTCCTGTTATAGCTCTCGAAGTGCCTCTAGCTCTTTGACTTTAGCCGTATATCCATCATCAAGAAGGTTAGTTTAGATCTGCCTTTGTTTAGCCCGATGCATAAAGAGAAGTATTACTACTGATCTCATTTTGAAATGTTACTAAGAAGGAAAATGAAATTACTGCAGGTCGTTTGGAAGCAGGAGCAGGGTTTGTAGTCAGAAGCAATGTTTCAATGTAATTGGGAAGGAAAAAGTGAACTGATGACAAAACCAACAGTGAGAAGTAGGGGAGGCCTTTGCTGCTTTGAGCAGCACCCTGTGCCATCTACCTGGACTGCCCAGCCTCTCCAGTGACAGGAATCACCGTGTTCATAAGGTGTTCTGGGCACGCTGAGCTTTATTTCGAAGAATCATCTTTGAAATACGTTGATTATTAATATTTAAAAGGGCTCAATTAGAAGTTCAGGCATATTACACAGTGCAGCTAATAAGAGCCATGGTGTGAAATACAATAGCGCTCTGGTGACACTGTTATGGCATCACGGTTAATGACCAAAATATTAAAGAACTTATTGAAGTTCAATCATCAATCAAGGTAAATTGATTCTTCTGGCAAAGAATGCAAATGCATCCCTTTGATACTGCGTGAATACCAACTACCAGGCTCAGCTCACACTCATTTCTATGGTTGTCAATTTATGAACAGCTGGGCAAGCCACGGTGAGAGGAAGGGGGGAGTAGCAATAATTAACTTTCCATTTACTAATTACTGGCTGAAATTGTCATGATA
The DNA here is from genome assembly GCF_964273445.1 of Streptopelia decaocto. Taxonomy (NCBI): domain Eukaryota; kingdom Metazoa; phylum Chordata; class Aves; order Columbiformes; family Columbidae; genus Streptopelia; species Streptopelia decaocto. The sequence goes on along the minus strand of NC_138659.1, from coordinate 4,993,047 downwards.
ATCCTGATTGCTAGATTTCTGCTCAAAGTTTTCCTTCTTTTCGCATGTTGCCTCCGTCGTTGTCTCTGTTGAACCTGAGGCTACTTTCAACAGAGGGAAGTTGGAGAGGGGATGAGCGGTTTAAGTCTTTCTGCAATCAGTGTTTCCTTCAGACGCTAAATGTGTGTGAAAGTGTCTCAGTCTGCCTTGGTCAAAGTTGCCATTATAATCAAGGTATCACTGGAGCAGAGGCTTGTTCCCCTGCTGTCAGGAGGTCATCAGTGCCTCTTCAGATCCTGCTCTGGTTTTCTCTCACCTTTCTCATCCAATTTGCTATGTTGGGCCCTGCACTCAAAGGTCTCACACAGCCTCTCCTCTCCAGGAGTTAATTCCTTTTGCTTTCTTAGCTCTTTGGGTATGCCGGTACCACCATCCTTTGCTGTGTTCCCTGCTGGAGATCCTGCCTGCAGCTGTACTGCCTGGGGCGCAGAGCTTGCCTGGTGTCCCCACATCCTGCACACCTGGGGTGCTCTTCCCATCTCTCTCTGAAGCCTGTAAACACAAGTACAAAACCTGCTATTTTCCTACCATCCCTCCTTCCCCCAAGCGCTCTGTGTTACTGTCACATGGGGCAAGTTTTGGGGCGCATCCCGTTCTACGGGGAGTAAGTTTCGGGACAAGATGAAAATCTTCAGAGGCTGCAGCTTGTTTCCAGCACTGCGACACACTGCAGGTAGAACAGGGATTTCAAACGTACCCTTTGTTTGGATGTCCCCTCTCGCCAGAAGGGCCCAGTGTGCCCCAAGCTGTGCCACCTCATGGTTGCCATCCCGGGAGGGTTCCTTGTGTGGGTGCTGTGTTGGTTCCCAGTGTGGGCAGATGGGCAGTCTGTCTGTCCATCCCCTCACCTGAGTCATTGCAGGAGTGGGAGATCTAATGGCTGCTAATGATAAACACTGATCTCCTCTCATGCTGCGTATACAAATGTCACATTATGCTCTTATAATGAAAAGGGAGAACAAGCCATTCCTTACCTCAAGGACAAAGATCTGGCACCATGACCATGGCTAGCAACTCCTGAAATCTTGCCAGGACTGATAATACACAAACCAAAATTGCTGTAGTAAGAATTACATTAGTTATATTTCATAAAAAATACCCTCATTAAACACTTTCTGTGAAAGACCAAACTGTCAGAAATAGACCTAGGTTTATAATTGATTTTTCCTACGTGGACTGCTCTCCATCGTAGCCTTCGAGTGAGCTTCATTTGTATGTGAAGTGTTTATTGAGTAAGTGTAGGAGCTGTAGCAGACAGGGGCAGAAGAGCTAAGTCATTGCTGGGAAGGAAGGAAGTACAAATGAGTGAGAGATCAGCCATTCTTTCTAAGAATACAGATTTTTTTTTAAGAGATGGTTCTTGCCTTTTTTCCTTGGTCCAAAGTTACCCTCAGGACAGGTGCAGTAACAAAGGTTTTACATGCCCGTACTTTCTTGGACAAGGAGGAATGCAGGCCCTAACCACAATATGGGGTATGTAAAAGGCCCCAGGATTTAATCCACAAATGGAAAAATATGCCATGCACAAGACTTGAAGCTCTGTATGCTGCACTTAGAGAAGGAAGAGCAAGAGGTGAAATATTTGTGGACTATGAGTACCTAAAGTGAGAGAAGATGCTGGCTGCAAAGAAAGACTGTTTAATCCATCAGACAGAGCCAGAACAAGAATCAATAACTGAAGGCTGAAACCAGAGAAATGCAAGCAGAAATAAGGCTCAGATCACCAACAGCGGGGCTGATTTTTCCACGGGAAGTGTTAGCCTCTCTATCTCTTGCTGTTATCTAATGCTGGGCACCTTTCTGCAAGACCTTTCAGCCCAGCGTAGGTGGAAATAGAGCACAAGGTGGGTGTGAAGGGCTGCTGCATGGCACTTGTCTGATACGACGGGTCAGGCAAGGTCACCAAATGCTCCTTCTGGTCTTAAAATTTTTACTTGGAAATATGGCCGGTAATTTCTGGTTTAACTCAGCTTTGTGGTTCTGGTTAGATCTTTTCCTTGAAATCAGCGAAGAACTGATTTTCACTCAGGTTATTTTGAAGTGTGAATGAAATGAAATTCGTGCTTATCAGTAAGTAACGTCCTATGGGGTGGCACGGAGAAAAAACCCAGAAAGCAATCATATGAATTAGCAGCCAATCTTCCTCTCCATCTTTGCAAGCACACTGCTTCCATCACAAGATTAACCAGGTCCTTCTGCCTTGCAATTTCATCTCTGCGTCAGATGGCAACTTAAATTCCTTTACAGGAAAGTGCAGGTCCCTGCTCTGGCGTCTCAGGGAGTCGATAGCTATACTGAAAGTCACGCTGCTGGGTCAACATGCCATGAGTCCTTACCAGGATATCCAAAGTGGATGTTTCTCTTTCAAGTGAGAGCGAGCTGTGGAACGGACTCAGCAATGGTCCTGGGAGGTCACTGTAAAAACAGACTTGGAAACAGAGGTTGAGCTTTTTTTGTGCAATGATGACTTGGGAATTTCCAGTAAAGTCAGAGTAAAAGGAAGGGCTGAGTTTTGAGGCCGTGTTCTGCTAATGATCGACCGCTAGCAGCAAACCCTGATTCTCAGCCTGTTGACATTGCGCAGAACTGAAAACAGCTCTTTCAGGAAACAAGAGTGGGGATGGACGGGTTACATGGATGCGGAGCTCGCATGTCATCGGCTTCCCAGAAAATTAATCTTCTTCAAGGTTACTGGAGAGAAATTGGCAGCCCTGAGAGCAGGAAAGAATGTAGCTGCACGCAGCCGCTGATAGAAAATGCTGTCGAGTTTCCTCACAACTGTCAGTTAGGAGGAAGAGAAAAGGTAGCACAGAGCTGCCAGCACATCTGGCATAAACTAAAGGTTTAACTAAACTAAAGCATTCGTCCTCCAGCCTGGCCGGTTACACACTACCGAAGAACAAACTCTGTGGAAATGCTGACAGGTAACAGATGGTGCAAGCAACATAACTTTGTTCGTAAGCTCCTACTGCCAGTCATACTCCATTAGCAGAGGCACCTCTTCTCACCTGAGTTAGGTGGCCTCTGGGAGCACTGCTGTGGGCTAAGCTTGGCCTGTGCCAGCAGAGCTGTTCTCGGGTTGTTTGACACCGCCTCGTTTGACATGTCAGTAACCACAATCGTCAGGTATGCATTTTGGTATCTCTGTTTTTCCTCTGGAAATGGCTGATAACTAATCAGGTCACTTCTACTTGTAGGTAAGAACACAACGCTCACCCTTTTTCCTACAGTCGTTATTCATCAGCAAAGCTATTTTTATTCAGTTGTTGTGTGTTTCCTGTAACTACAGCTAGAAAACCCAGGAAGGTGTTAGGGTCTTTCACACTTGGTGGAACCAAGACCCAGACCCCCATGGTGCCAGAGTCTGAACCAGCTGCAGTGGGTAGGGTCAGCTGTGTTTGGGGAGATGCCGTATCTGCTGTGCTGGACCAAGAAACAGCTAGTTAAGAATAAATGAAGCACTCAGAGATCAGAAGCAGAAATATTCATCCTCCTATCATCGCCATCTGCTTTTTTCCCATTGAGGCATGTGGTATATACTTCAGTTTAATGCCAGCTCTGCCCAGAGGGGTTTAGAGAAAGAAATGAAATTCTTTTCTTCCATACACTGTCCTTGTAAAATTGCCTGACCATAAGACTTTGCCCTTTTTCCCCAAGGTTAAAAACAAAACAAAATAAAAAACTACTGGTGGGGACTCTATTCTTTTTGCCTCTGTCGGCATTTCCTTAACGGCTTAATGCTTTCTGGTATTCGTATGTGACGCCCATAATTGTTAGGGAGATGGGAACGACTGGATTTCTGTTGAGACTTCCTCCCTCGTCGTTGGTGTCACCCCATCCCACAGCCTATCTGTGCACAGTCACGGGGATGGTGTAGGCGCTGGGTTACTTCAGCTCTGTGCCTCCTTAGGCTCTTTCTCTAGAGAGAGACTGTCCAGTCAATTCTGCTCCCATCCGTCCTAGTCCCACTGTAAAGAACCTGTGGAGCAAACTGGCAATTTGAGCTGTTTTCAGCTTCCGAGTGGAAACACTAATATCTTTGACACCGCTGGTCCAGCCTGCACATCCTTACGAGTTCTTCCTTGGGCTGCTGCCTTGCCTAGACCTTCTACATCCTTTTTCCTCTCTGTCCTGCTCCCGTGAAAAACGATACAGTACACTGGCATATTTCTTCATTAGCACAAGTTTCTGTTGTGGCTGAATTGTTTGAAGTGATAAAATCTGGACTGTGGATGTCAAAGCCAAGATGCTTAGGAAAGAATGGCTCTTTACAGACCCATATGCAGCTCAAGCAAAATTTGAAAAAGAAAATCTGTCTGTAAAGACAGCATGCACTTGACAACCTCATAATACTTGCAAATATCTACTGTAACCACAGCCCAAGCTTCTTTATGAGCATGCATCGTGGGCAGTAGTTTTCCCTGGGCATTTGAAGATGTGCGGTTTGGGGAGTAGGCAGCAACTTTGTTGTAGACGCCCAGCAGTGATGGTGGAAGCTGTGCTAGGCACTAGCACGTACTAAAATCCTGTTCATACAGAGCTGTGCGTTACTTGGGATTGGCAATCCTGCCCACTTTCTCTTTGACTTGCAGGGTTTAATAAGCTGCGTATCCTGCAGCTTTCCATCTCCTGCACTGTGAGCTCTGCAGGCCTTCCCCGTGTCCCTGCTGCAGCTTAAAAGCTCTGTTGGCCAGGGATGCTCTGGAGCTCCTTCAGCTTCCAAAAAAAGGATTGTCATGAATATTTTTAAATATAGCCAGCCAGGATATAAGGAGTACTCAAATACAGATTACTAAATGGAGAATTCAACTAGAATGCTTGAGATAGTTTTCCTAGGAAAGCTGTGAGAGTTTACAACCTTCTCTCTGCTATCTCCAAAATATTTATGTGACTTCAGATTCCCTTCAAAATTTTTCCTTAGCCAGTGCCCTGCAAAAGGTGGTTCTTCCACTTGAAAACAGAGCAGTTAATTACAGTCATAAATATGCAGTCACTGGCCGGTGTCCCTGGGTAGATACATACCACTGAAATATGGATTGTGGAATTTGGTTTTGCTGTAGGTGCTGTACGACATTCAAAATTAATGTCCCCAGATGAGTCTCCCGTGGGAGGTTACGGTGATACTGATGTCCTCTTGAAACTCAGGGCTGTTGAAAGCACACATGAGATAATGGTTATAAGAATTCATATAATAATCTATTAAAACTTAAACATGAATTAGCAAGAATTGGTTGCTTTAAAAGACAGAAGTTTAATGATCCAAAGAGCAGCAGTAGTGGCACCATTCCATTCCTCCAGTGTGTAGCCCTGCAGAAAGAATTACCGTGATGCCATATAACAAAAATCTTAGAAAATCTACTGCGATTGTTAAAAACACCTATTTAAAAAGATTTTTGATGATTATGAAATGAATTGTACAACATTTTTACTAGTGTGAAAAGAGCCTCTGTAGTACAATAAGTGGAACTGAGTTGAACTATGAAGCCTTAGGATTATAGTTTCATAGAAAGAGGTGGATGGCATGCCTCCTACTGCATTATGTATTCCTCCCTGGGGTACTTCCTTCTTGCAGAGTTTCAGGTATGGAAAAGATGAGCTGTTACATTAGCAAAAATCATTGCCTGCAATCAGGTATCATTCCAAGAGCTAAGCCTTTGTAATTAACAAAGGGAGCAAAGCACTCGCTTTGCTGGTGTAGTACAAAACTGGTATTAGGCAAATTGAAGCAGGGCAGTGTGGGTTTTGGGTGTGTGTATATGGGACAGCTGCAGGTAGCATCTCAATTAAGTGGGTCTGTTAGTAGGTGGTAGCCGTCTTCTTTAAAGTGTTTTGTGGTCTGTTTTTCGGGGTGTTGCTTTTGCTGGCTCGGAGATCTGTACAGGCAACTGTTTCTGGTAGTTACAAGACGATCAGCTGCTGCGGATCCCTGCGCTCTGTGTCTGGTTTGGTACCTCTGCACATCCCCAGCGTGCCCAGGACGGGGCATGTGCCATCCTGCCGCGGGCTGGGCTTGCTCTGTGGTGCCCAGCAGCCATCCCATCACAGCGGTGCCAGATGTGCTGCTGGGTTTGGTGGACACTTGAGTTACCCCAAGGCCCACAGAGGCGTTTGGGAGCCGTGCAGAAAAGCTCGTTTAGGTGACGTGTCCATCAAAGAGGCATTCAATGGGGACATCTCCCTTTCTCCCTCCAGGGTGGCTTAATTCAGAGACTACTGCCTACAGGGAGGGATATCATTCAGATTGAAATTAGAGACAACTGACAGGATCCCTGTCCTCGTAAATCCCCAATAATTGTGACAAATGTCTGGAGTGCCGCAGGCAGCGCTGTGCCAGCTGCCTTGCCAGCCTGGGGCTGCTGGGGACTCGTTGCCGTCACCGTCACCCCAGCTGGGGCTTTTAACTGTTTTCTGACAGGGACAAGGGAACAGAACTGGTTAAAGCAGCCAAAAGGGTACCAGTTGTTTCCTGCTGCCTGATTTGTTTATATTGATTACAGACCGTAGTGGAAACCCACAGCTGAAATAGCAGAGTTTGCTGCCAGTTTTGCTGTGTCAGCAAAATCTTGAGATTTCCGTTGCATGAGCTCAGACGGGAGATTAGGTTATCTGTCCCAGTGTGGGAGCGGGAGCCTCAGGGCAGCCGCTGACACTGAGGCCCCCATGCAGCAAGCAGGGGCTGTTTGCAGGGGCTGATGCCATCCCTGCAAGCTGTGCTGGCGGGAAAGCGATGCTTCCTCCCTCTCCCACAGCCCTCATCTGCTTGTATTTCTGACCCCCCGGCTTTCTGCACGTTTCATGGGATCGTTCCTGGTGCCACCCACCCCATTGCTCTCTTCAGCCCATGGTATATACCTAGCTCTCTGCTGCTTCATGGAAAGGAAGGATGCAAATCCACAGACACCCTGCAAATAAAATTCCACCCTGGGCAAAGCAGGCAGCTGTCTGAAGCCCTCGGCTACAGGGATTGATTAGAAGTTGTCTTGTTGCAGCTGTCACATGTGTGCTCGGGGCAACACAAACATCCACTCCTGCCCGCTCAGTGCGGCGGGCGCTGGGGCTCAGCAGTTTGGCTCCCAAACCAGGCAGCGCACTCACGGCCACAAGTCCAAACTCTAGCGATGTTGCTTCTCCAGCACACTGGAGGAAACTTTTTAGTTTTTTTTAATCTCCATTGAAAGATCCCAAGCAGTGGTGAATTCATCATCCTTCCTGGTGACATGCCCCAGTTCTGAGTCAGCCTCACAATGCAGAGAAGACGCCCGTCCCCAGTACGGCGTGTGGCTCTGGGGATGGAGGGCAGCAGCAGTCACACCACAGAATCACAGAATGTCAGGGGTTGGAAGGCACCTTGAAAGCTCATCCAGTCCAAGCCCCCACCAGAGCAGGAACACCCAGATGAGGTTACACAGGAAGGTGTCCAGGCGGGTTGGAATGTCTGCAGAGAAGGAGACTCCACAACCCCCCTGGGCAGCCTGTTCCAGTGTCTGTCACCCTCACTGAGAAGAAGTTTCTTCTCAAATTTAAGTGGAACCTTTTGTGTTCCAGTTTGTACCCATTACCCCTTGTCCTATCACTGGTTGTCACCGAGAAGAGCCTGGCTCCATCCTCCTGACACTCACCCTTTAGATATCTGTAAACATTAATGAGGTCCCCCCTCAGTCTCCTCTTGTCCAGCTCCAGAGCCCCAGCTCCCTCAGCCTTTCCTCACACGGGAGATGCTCCACTCCCTGCAGCATCTTGGTGGCTGCGCTGGACTCTCTCCAGCAGTTCCCTGTCCTGCTGGAACTGAGGGGCCACAACTGGACACAATATTCCAGGTGTGGTCTCCCCAGGGCAGAGTAGAGGGGCAGGAGAACCTCTCTGACCTACTGACCACCCCCTTCTAACCCACCCCAGGTACCATTGGCTTCCTGGCCACAAGGGCCCAGTGCTGGCTCATGGTCACCCTGCTGTCCCCAGGACCCCCAGTGCCCAGGCAGACATCAGGTTGGTCCCAACATCTCGTCGAGGGGCACAGGCTGCGAAGGAGGTGCAGCCTCTGCGATACGTTTCTCTGGCATGCACTCATCATTGTCTGTGATTGTAGCAGCTGGTAAAAATGCACGCTAAAAGAATGTGCGGGTTTTTGTCCCAGTGTATTCTTCCTCCTCTTTTTATGTGGCATTGAACTTGCTTGCTCAGCAAACTTTTTCTCTTTAATTTCCGAATAAAGGATGTGAAATTTCTTTCATTTTAAGATTTAAAAAAAATTTAAAAATCTGTGGAGCTGCCACATTGAGATTGATTCCTCTAGAGAGCGTGGTATTTAAAGCTAATCTTGCTTGAGTTCGTAAATTGCTTATTGTGTGTGGTGCTTAGGACTTGAATCGCTTTTCTTGGCCAGGGTGCTTCAAGCTCTAGGGGAAGAAGAGGAGCATGAAAGGTGCAGTTGCATTTAAAACTGAAGTGCTCATTTTGAAATATCTCCCTGTAGCGATGGGAATTTTTCTCCCTGAAACAAGTGTTTGGTTTCAGGCTGGTTGGAGACACATCCTTAAGGAAAGCAAAGGAAAAAAAAAAGTGCTATCCGCAGATTCATTTTTCCATTACTTGGAAGTCATCTTGTATATAATTTAGATGGGTCTTAACGAGGCATAAAGTCACTTTCAGAAAATTGATGACTCCTTGTTCGCTTCTCTGTGAAATGAGGGCCTGGAGCCTTCCCTTTGTTCCTTCAGTGGGATCATCAGATCTGATTGCAGAAACCCGATGAAGCTCTTAATCCAAGCACCAGAGTAACCACAGCTCTGGCCTTCTCCTCTTTATTGATTTTGTGGCCGGGCCACGTTTCTATTTCAGCCTAGCATGCTTCGTGTTTCGTTATCTCTAGCAAAACTCATCCCTGGCCCTTTTGGGTTTATTAACTCTTTAGACACCCAATGTTGATTGGTAGGGTTCAGAGTGTTTGAGGCTGTGCGGGCAGGACTTCTGCATCTCCATCTCTGAACTGTGGTCGTGTGGACCGATCAGGACACAAGACAGTCAGGGAGTTGAGGTTGGTGCTAATCACGACATATTCATAACCTCCAGTTCCACCTCTTTTTATCTCCATTTGCCCCTATGCAGAGCGGGGTGCTGACACAGTCCTTGGGGCCACGTGGTGGTGGGTCCCCCAGCATTTGTGCTGTTCGTGCCTGCAGTGGATTTGCATCTGCTTAGAGGCACCTCGGCAGCCTGGGGGGCAGGTGACCCCAAAGGACAGCCAGGACCAGCGAGAGACGGTGCATGTTGTTCATGCCCTGGCTCTCGATTTGCGAGTTTGACCTCACCGGGGGAGCCCGCAGGTGTGAATTATTCATTGCCGTTTCCTCCGCGTGCCTCAGCGCACCGCGAGCTGCAGTTTGCCGACTGCCTGCTCCGTGGCAGGAAAGGTCAGGAACCTCATAAACAAGGTGAGAAGCAGAGTGGGGCGGCGCGGCCGCCCGGGCTGCTGATTCCTCCTGACATTAGAGCGCTAATGAATGTTCTGTCATGGTCCCGTGAATATTGCAGGAAGCTCTCTCCTCCCGCCTCCCCTGCCTTCGCCGGGCCTCGGAGTTACCAAGGTTACCTGACATGACTTTCCCGGGAGAGAGGAGCCACAGCTGCAGGTCGGCTGCTCCGGGAGCATCACACCTCGACGGTGGGCGTGGGGAACGTGGCCTTCCTCACCGCCTTCCTCACCCTCCCTGTGGCCGCTGCCGTTCCCCTCACGCCCACCCCACGCTGCCTGAGTTGTCATTGGTTTCATTTTATTTTAGGGTTTTTTTTGAGTAAGGATCATATTAATTTTGTTTTGCTTGCATAACCCGGACTGTTATCATCCGACTAATTACTCACACATTTTCCTTCAGACAGCAAATGGGAGAGATAAAACTGCAGCAGGTTTATATGATTTCTGCTTATCAAATTACTGTAATTATTTGAAGAATGGCTTAAAATTGTATGGAGTAATGAATTTAATTACGAGTTTGCAGCGATGCCTCGTGCTGCATGCAGCAGTTTATGAGCAGCTCTTCGCAAAGCGGCAGCCAGCGGGATTGCACCGCTCTCCTTGCGAAGGGAGGCTCCAGCACCTCCATACCCTGATGAGGGGGGACGGGGCACACCATTGCAGGTCGGCTTGACAAATCGTGCTCATCATTCAACCGATTAGCTCTCTTCGTTTAATTCTCGCACAAACCCAGGTAAGATAAGGTGCTGGGAGCCTCCTGGTCGTGGCATGCTGCAGCTGGCTGGCTTTGCTCCGTCTCCTCAGCCCCAGGGCATGCGGGTGACCAGATCACTTGGCCAGATCTCCATACCTCCTCCTGTTCAGATCAGCCTGCGGGTGGCTGGCAGCAAAGGCAGGTCATGCAGTGCTGAGAAACCTGTCCCACCAGAGCCGCAGCCTGTTGCGACCTGCTCGAAACACTCAGAGTCGTGTTTGCCATCTCTCTGCTCCACACTAGGAACAGCAAACCTTTCCGCCAGAGCTGGGAGATGCACAGGGACACACCTGTGGAGCACACTCTTAGTTTAGTCTAGAGAAGAGGAGGCTTAGAGGTGACCTCATCACTCTCTATAACTACCTGAAGGGAAGTTATAGCCAGGTGGGGACTGGTCTCTTCTCCCAGGCAGTCAGCAATAGGACAAGGGGGCATGGGCTTCAACTCTGCCAGGGGAAATTTAGGCTGGATATTAGAAAGAAATTCTTTACAGAGAGAGTGGTCAGGCATTGGAATGGCTGCCCAGGGAAGTGGTGGACTCGCCGTCCCTGGAGGTTTTTAAACTCAGATTGGACATGGCACTTAGTGCCATGATCTAATAAATGGACTAGAGTTGGACCAAGGGTTGGACTCGATGATCTCTGAGGTCTTTTCCAACCCCGTTGATTCTGTGATTCTGTGATTCTTTCAGGATGTACCCAAACCCTCAAGTACAATGAATTTCTCCACTCTTACTTGTACTTTTCTTTACACCCCTGCTTAGTTCCAGGTGCTGTAAAAAATTGTGTTCTCCTGCACTCCACCAAAGGACTCCAATCCCCTCCTGAAACTGGGGGGTGAGGACACAGCAGCCCTCCGTCCTCACAGCCATGGGGATGGTTGAACAGCTCAAGGGATGGAGATGCGACATCCCTGTGGGCTACTCCTTGCCTCTTGGGCACAGATGTGCCAACTTTGTGTTTCTTGCCAGTTGAGGTAGTGACAATACATGAGATTTCAGTCTTTGCTTTTGTTGACTAAAATACAGACAGTAGTGAGGCAGCCAGTTGTAGAAATACTGAGGTTTACAGGTAGATGGTTGGGACTGGACAGTATTTTTTATGCTTTTTTCCATTGCATGCTGCTGGTATTTGATGTAGATGGTGTTACCTGAGTGGATAAACAGCTGGGAAGCCTGGTCTGGAAAGGGCCAAAGCCTGATGAAATACTGTTCCCAAGACAGGCTGGCAAAGGTGGACTGTGCCACCATTCCCCACAAAACTGGATTGTGGAGTGAGACATAGGGCCAATGGAGTGAAGAGGTTTGGGCTGGATGCATTTAGGCAGTGGAATAAAAGTGCAGGCAACAGAGTATTGAAACTGGGTATATGGGAGGTGGAAAAACTGCTGGAACTTCAGGTCTCTGCACTGTGATGTTCTGGGCTTCATAAAGAACTGTTGGATCATCTGGTACAACCCAGCTGCCACCTCATTCTCTGTGGCATCCCTTGTAACATGGCAGATAGTTCAGGCTTAACTACGTAAAATATCAGATATGAAAGGCAAAAGAATGAGTGGCCAAGGGCCACGCAATGTCTGAAACTTTGCAAGGATAAAGTGGCTTACAGATGATACTAACATAGAAAGCTTCATGGTCTACAGCTCAATGATTACACTGTGTTAATGTTTGGGTGTTTGTTTATTTTAAAAATGGGGGCTCCTGTAAGAGAGTCCTGAATTTTGAAAGTGCAAGCCTGCCCTAATTTGGACTGTAGGCAAATCTGGCTTTGCGTGCAAAAAGAAGGCATTAGCAGTCAAACCCCTTGTCTTTCCTGACGTGTGAATAAGGGAGTTTGTGTGCAGGATGGAATCGTACATGTTATTATGTCTCTAAATGCAAGGTCAAAGCAGATTCTAAATGGTATTGACTTTTAAAAGAACCTGTCACAAGGCAGACATGAATTCTGCATAATCTCTGCAGTTTTACATAAGTGAAGAAGCAGCAACGCACAATGAGAGCACCAAAAGAAAATGTGATTGTTGAAGCCATAAACCAAGTGTAATTTCTGGCAATTTTTCCATAACTCTCTGTAAGCCGGGAAGAAACTCAAAAAACCACTTTTGTTTGGAAAACTCGTAAAGATTTGTGTGACGAGTGCTGTGATTGTTAGTATGTTGACAGGGGTCATAAATGCAGTGGAGTGAGAGGAGACTGCAGGATGTAGCAGTTTGCTGACAGTGACTCTGACCTCAGCCCCTGTGGGTGTCTCCCAAACAGAATGTGTTTTCTCCTTCTCACACTGACATGAACTATTTCCATGGTTCAGCATGTGAGACAAGAGGAAGAGAATACCTAAAGCGCCATAGCATGAGATTTCATTACCCATAGTGTTTTTAGTCTTTGTAGCTGCAAATGTTATTAAACATCATAAAATTGTCCAGTTCTTTTAAGTTCAGCTACAGTACTTTTCCCAATTTGTGCTTATATGAAAAAAAGACAGCAAAGCTTGTCTATGAAAAAATGAGAGAGAGTCATCTTAAATTCTTAAAAGCAGTCTGGAAATGTGAAATAAAATTAGCAATAATATTTTGCACACAAAGCTGCCTTCAGGAGTGATCTGTATCAGAGCAAATAACGGTGGCTAATGTTTTCTTCTCTCAATCATTTTTAAAGGTCACTTCATGATCAAAATCTACTTGCTAATTTAATTTCTATTCTCAGTGTAAATGTAAGATGATGCTGTTATTCTGTTTGCAGGTGGTTTGCTGGGGAGAATTGACCTTTTGCCTTTGTTCTCAGTGTACCAAGGTCTGGGTCCAAAGCCTTGTGCACGTGGCAGCCCAGTTTCATGGGCTGGTAGGGCCCCATTTCCCAAACCAGGGTTTCTCAGGTGTTTAAATCCAAGGGCTCTCTGATCTCAGGAAAAAAAAACATGTAGAACATCCAGTGTAATGTTGTCTCGTGGTACCAAATAAAAATTGTGGGTTTGCTTCGTTTATTTTGCTGTTTTGCTTGTTTGCTTGCATGTGTGGGAAGGTGAACTTGTGTTTATTTGCTGTTCTGTAGCAGACCAGGGTTGTTCATGAGCCACAAGTTGAGAGGGAGCTTTCCTTCTCTCCCTGCCTCACATTACCTTAGAGATTCGCCTCCCCAGTTCTTTCTGGTGTGTTTATTCTTTTTGGCTGCACCTCTCTGACTCAAGGTCTGGATTTGGGCATGTTGCTGAGCAGACTTCAGCAGAAAGAGAGAAGAAGCCTAGGCAGTGAAATGCTTTGGAGAGTCCTATTAGCCTTAGATCAAGGACTCAATAGGCAGCATGAAACTTGGATTTTCACCTCTCACATGGCAACATTCATGGCTTTGTCTGTGACTTGCCCTTCCTGCTTTGTCGCAGGGAATGATTTCCCCTGTATGGGCTCTGCAGAGATCCGCCTCGGGTCTGATGTGGAAATCCCAGCAGCTGCCGGAGAGCCTCGTCTGCGGCGTGCGGGGCTCGGATTGCATGGGTCTGTGGTTTCCCTGCCGTTGCTGTCTGCTAGAGAAACCCCTCAGATCTTCCTCTGGCTGCTGAGACACGAGGTTGGTCACGAGGAGACAGAGTGCCGCCTGAAGGAGACTGGGACTGTGTTGGTTTTCGACAGATAGGATGGGGACGTATTTTGTCTTCCCTCAGGCAGGTCATGGGTCTGAAAACCTCTGTCTGGAAGGGAAGATGGTGTTTTCCCAAGGAATCTGAGGCCCCCGTGATTCTCTCCAATATCAGAGGCTCATTGTTCAGGGTGTCTCCTACTGGCATTTCGTGTTGGTTGTCAGTTCAGCAGAGCGAGCAGCTGCGATTCATTCACTTCCACTCTGTCCTTGGCAAGTGTGTCCTCTTGCGTCCCAGGCGAGTGTGTGGTTGGGGCCCCTATTACCTCTGAAAATCACAGCTATGTCTTCGGGGCCTCTGCAGAGCACGCCGTGCTGCACCGGTTGCTGTTGATGCTCTGAAAAGGGACACGTGGTCTTGTTTACTTTGTGCCGAAGACAGGAGTGCCAGCAGTTATTTTACCTTAATGCTGGGAACATAAAGATTCACAGTATTCTTACCTGCAAGGATATACCTGAATATCTTACATCCTCTAGGAAAGACTTAAAGCGGCATCTGCATAGCAAAAGTTTTCTTCCCTGTTAGTGGCTGCAGCTGGAGAGCAGTGCCTCATCTCTTGCTTGTAATTACATCAGCGGAGTATCTTGGGAGAAGGTTAAATACTCAAATAAAGCCAGTGAACTTCACTGAAATCATTTAATGAAAACAATCCTGATTATCTATATATACTGCCATGTGATATTGTAAAAGAACATCTTAAAGGGAAACGTGGAATTGTTTAAGGCCTCCAAAGACTAAAGTGCAGAGGCTACGCAGCGAATGCCTTTATAATCTAGGATCTGAAGTAGGCTTTGAATCCAATTGTGTTTTTTGCTGTTGTAAAACATGAGAGATTTTGATGCGGTAACTCAGATTTAATTCAGAACTTTCTTATTAACCGTTCTTCATGCACATCAAATTTTAGAGACTGAGCTAAAGGGCTCTGCACATCAAAGATGGAACTGACTCAAGGACAGAGCTATTAAGGTGTGTAATAATCAAGAGAGGAGAATTAATTGTCTTTAATTTGGCATAAATCCCAGGGACCATAACTTTGGTTATTAGGAATTCAGGGCCTATTTCCAATTAGTTATACCCAAGCATGCTTGTGTTTCCAGCTTTGGGAGTCTAATCCTTGAGCGCGTTAGCGCAGCCATCGTTGACATGCTAATAAAGGACAGCGCTGCCTGACCCCTCCGTGTGTGGTCACTGCCAGCCAGCGTTTGCCGGGCAGTAAATCAAACCGTGGAATCGCTTTATCGTTTCTGACACCTTGCAGTGAGCAGCTCGGTTGTGTCAGCTGCCCGGGCAGCCTGTGCAGGCAAAATCACCTGGGCCGTGCGGGAGCAGGTCAGAGAGGCCGCTGTGGCTTTTACATGCTTTTTAGTCTTCGAGCTTCCTTCTAAGACATCTGCTCCAGCAAAGCTAGGGTGTCTTACCTTAAGGCGTATGAAATGTAAATAGTGCAATTGTTATCTGTACTGGAAAATCTGGTCTAACCTGAGCTGGGCTGAAGAAAGAGGCGGCAGAGGTTTCCTGAGTTGGCAGCAGCAGCAAAAAAGGACATAGTGCAACTGCGTGGCTCAAAATGCGGCACCTCCGTGCTGAGAGGCTGGGAAAGTCCGTGGGAGTGGGGGGCCCCGGCCCCCCAGCCCCCTGCGCGCACCTGCGGAGCGAGCGGAGGTGCCACGTCCCACGGCAGCGCCGGCTGCTTCATACGCGCCACGGAATGGAAAACACGAGCAACAACACCCTTGTTGTAAAGTGCTCAGTGTAAACATCAGAAGGTTTTAAGAAAAGCTCGTCCCCCTCCCCTTGCAAGCCGGCCTGTGTGTGTCTTGCATCGAAACACCAAAATGGGACCGGCAGGAATATTTGTAGCCGTGTTTATATGTGGGGGGCAGAAGGAAAGATGGTTCAGAGCAAGGGAGACAAACCAATTCATGCACTCAGCTCCTCTGTAATTGTTTGCCGAGACCTGCAACCTCGTGGTGCTTTAGCCCCTTTCTGTCGAGTGCTGCCTGCCAGTCGGTCAGGAGTGACACAGAACGCTCACAGGGCAAGAGCGTGGCATCCCCTCCTAGCTGTTGTTGATTCTGTTTGTCCTGGACCTTGACTTTATTGCATGGAAAGCTCCTGGGAAGTCCATAGTGCCTACCTTTCCCCCCCTCTTTTCTATGATTTCCCATTTGAAAAAGAAATAAGGAAACCTCAACAGCTACTGTGGGGACTGCTCCTCCCAACCACCCGTGTGTGGAGCTAATGCAGGGATCTTCCTAAAGAAACCTGGAATTACATTGCAGTGGAGAAACAGCAGATTGCCTTTAAAGCGTCAAGGCCAACTATTCTTCATTTTGAAGAGGGGAAAAATCCTTTTAAAGCTTTCTTCAAGCTATTTTTCCAGCATAGTGAAGCTGAAGCTTGCCAAATCCAGGTGTCTGTTTAGCTTTCCTGGTCTGTGTCTGGTAGATGTAATGTTTTCGGGGAAAAGGTAGGGACCATGTTTAAGGAAAACACAACCTTCTGTCTGGGAAGGAACAGTCCCATGCCACCAACCTCTGTAGCCCTCCTTACATGCCGGGGAAGAAGGGTGGGGAATTCCCACAATTTCTCTAGTGGTCATTTGATAAAATTAACCTTTGATTAACAGCAAATATGTCTAATGTTAGGGAACGCGTTCTCCTTGAACAGCAAAGGAATTTCAGCCGATCTCCTGCCTTTGGTTGACGTTGAGTACCACAGGAGCCAAGAGGCGCCTTTTTTTTTACCCACTTGGCCTTGATGTGGTTTCACTGCCAGCTTTCCATTTATCTGTTGTGTGCTCTTTAATTCATGAGGGCCTGCACTGGGGATTTGTTTAAAGCCTTGGCTGAAATTGTCAGCCCCTCCTTTTATTGCACATCTTTCTGAAAAGATGGGTGTTGTGGCAAAGCAGTAAATAGGATATCGAGCCTCTGCAGCACTTGCTATCTGTAAAAAGAAGAGTATGTCCTCTGTTAAACTCTGATCAATTACATCATCCCAGCATTAAAAAGCATCACTTGTCTGGCAACGTCTTATTTATGTTTGCATATAGCCATTGGCTTGCTACAGGTCTTTCAGTGGGGGCCTTTCTACTTCATATGGTCTCTGAAAGACTGTTGAGGTAACCAGAGTCTCCATCTAAAGTGATGTTGATGCCAGTGCAATTAATGGATCTAGAAAGTGATGGCTTAATGCAAGACGCAGAACTCACAGTAAGACAATATTTCTGTCCCTACCTCTGGTCAAGTCTTGCCGCGCTTTTCCCCTTTATAAAGAGTCACTTCCCCACCAAGTAGATAAAGTTAGTTATCCAGTATCTCAAGATGTTTTCTGCAGTAGAGTATTTTAAAACTTCTGAATGGAAAGCAGTAATTTGCCGTATCAGTGATCTGTCTGGAGTTCAGATTAAATTAAAGCCCTTCTTACAATCCTCAAGTGATTTCCATGCCTACAGACTCTCTATGCCTGAGCTAGCTGCAAAAGAACAAGCGCATTGAAACTTCACATTTATTTTTTTCGTTTGGAGATAGAATTTCTCTGAGAAAAAAAGTATGTCAGAAATTGTCACAGAGGTACCTATTGTCAATACGTGAATATTTTCTTAAAGGTTATTTTCCTTTTTAATACTATAAAGAAATAATGCTCGGAACTAGAAATTTAATTTGTGTTTTACTATATTGGCTTTTACTGGGGCTGGTTCTGTATACGAGTTTTGCTGACTTATTAAAGTGCTCAAAACACAGATCACTGCAATTAAGGAGATGGCAGATGGAGCCACATGCGTGAGAATTGTTTGAGTGGTAGAAAAGGATGGCGCTGGTGAAAAGGCACACGGTGAGGGAAGGGGTAATACAGGGAGTTAGAGAACAGAACAGGCACCAGAGCTGGTGATTTTCAGCTTGTTGGCTGCAGAGGAGCCTTGTTTATGTCAGAATTGCGTTCGTCCTCCTTTCCCACACCCACGCACCTTGATTGCTCGCGCTGGGATTCAGACTCTCACGGCATCACAGAACCACTCGCTCCATCCCATGGCTTGGCAATTTTGGAGGTTGCCTTCAAGTTTCAGTTTAGCCTTTAAGATCAGAGAGCAAAGAAGTGCTTCAGGAGGCTGTTCTTCCGGGGGGGGATGATTTCTTTCCCTTTTGAAGCACTGGCAGTTTGTGAATGCCAGAACTGGAGCGTATTTGTGCTTTCTGTAATGACTCTCTAGCTCCTCCCCGGTACAATCTTAAATTTCAGTTTCCAAGCTAATATTTCCAGAGTATTTAGAATGTTCTCAAGAGTTTTTGTTTGGGGGCTTGGGGAAGGGTGAAAGATAGACAAGAGGGAGTTATTTTTCTCTCTTAAGTAATACCACAGGGATTATCCTTAAAAAGTCAACAGTCATTGCTCTTGCATGTTGTGTGAATACCTTCATTTTTCAGTAGTTTAGATGCAAGGGAAGGCAGCACTTTTTCTTTCCCGTGTTGGAACAATTGCTAGAAAATAAGACTTTTTTAGCGAGGTTTTTTGCCAAAACATACAACTTTTTTCCATCCCTAATCTTAAAGGTTTTGCTTGAGAGTTGCTGGCCACCGTTGCTTTGACAAGCTGTGATGTTCCCCCACAGGAGGAGAAGCCACTGGGTTGGCAATGATGCAGACAGGCTGCAGGAGCTAAATAGAAATCAGATTTTAGCGCGATCTAGACCTTTCCGTCGGAGTTTAAGTGACCAAAAATCTCGCATTCTGGCCTGTGAAGTGGAAATGAACAGATTTAGTATTCCAGCTGAGTGGCAATAGGAATGGTTCGCTTTAATCTGAAACTCGATGTGAGGGAGCATGGGAGAGCTCTGCTGTCAGATTAACTCAGTTCTCGTGCATTTTTTCCTGCACTGAACTGCAACCAAACATACATGGATCAAAAGTCAAATGCTCCATTAATTTAACCACATGTTGTATTTAAGCGCACATGGAAATGCATTATTGATTGCGCATCTTAAAAATGAAAATCTCTATGCTAATAGCATATCACATCAGTGCAGGTGAAGCAGAATGGAAAATGCAGAGGATTAATAAATGACTTAGAATAAAAGTAAGAGCTTTTTCCATGTTTTTCTCTGAAAAGAATGAAGTTTGGGGTATGTTTTAGTGGCTTGTGTTTATATATTCTGTCACGAGGAAAGTTGCAGTGGCAATAGTTATGTTGTATTTCTCAGTATAGAATATTAAAAAGAAACAATGGTTTGAAAACCATTCTACGGGCAGTTATATTCAACAGTTGGTACCAATAAATGGCGCAGCCCTGCCTGAAAGCACAGCATGGTCTTCTTTTACTGTTCCTTTACTATGGAGTCTTAATAGCTGGCTGCAAAACCATTCTGAATTCATTGTGCTTAAAGAACTTTTGCGAGTTTTTTCAATGCTTGCTTCCAGCTGATGAGGTTTTTTGTAAGTAATAGTTGTTGAAAGAGTCTAGACCTATTTATCAGGTGTTGGATATGACCCACAAAACTCTATTTTTACCTACTTGAAATTATGCTGTAATTTTAGGGGAGGAAATTTTAAAAAGTGGGGTTTTGTTTTGTTTTGTTGTTGTTATTTTTCTTGACAAACAAGGGTTAAAAAGGGATGCTTGCTCAGCCAGGGAACCTTGCAGATATTATCTTTTACTTGTGTGTAAGCTCTTCCTCACCCACATTCTTGACATTTCTTGCTGTAGTTTCTGCTGTGCTATACTCTGAACCCTTAAAGGACTTTCAGTGCCATACAGTCTAAGCCCTTTTTAGTACTTCATTAACATGAGTGACTGGTTTCTCTGGTCTCTCAGGAAAATGCTTGTTTTGATGTGTCTTTGGCTTTGAGTTGCCTGTGGACATTGCTCTACGTTCATGGCAGAATAGCGGGCTTGCGCTTGAACCAGGAGGACTGGGTGGTCCTCGCTTCATAAGGGGTTTTGTGCCCCAATTCCCACCGCTCTAGGAAGCTGTGTCATCAGCTTGGAGAGGCTCACACAGAGCTGGTTTAGCCTGAGCAGATTAAGTTTCTGCTATAATCTTCGTTCTTGAGGTTTTTTTGGCTCTTTTAGATGTATCAGGCCTAAGTCTTGGAAAAATCTTGAGTTTAGGACCAAAGCTACAAATATGACTGTCACTGCGGTGAAACCAGAAGCGAAGGCAGGAAGAGGCAGCCAGGGTGACTGGAGGATGGTGCGGTAGTAGGGATTTCGTAAAAGCCATCTCAGACTGTTGCAATCTAATCCGATAAAGGTGTCAATTATGGTTTTCTTCCAGGATGGGTTGAGGTCTCCTACCTGACAGCAGACTCCACAAGCTGACACATACTGAGCAGAAATTTTTATTATTTAGGAAGTTTCCTAAACTAAGCACTGAAACAGTGGGTTGTAGGTGCAAACCAAGTTTGTGACTGAATACTTCTGGTCTGCTCTGAGTAAGCTTCAGCAGGTGTCAGTCATCTTCGTGTTGCCTTCCATTGAGCACAGGTCACAAGCTGTTACCTGTGAAGGAGAGAGAGGAATTGCCTGTTCACCCCTGAAGCTGTGGCTGGACTCGCTCACCTCAGCAGGTCGTGCAGTGCTGATGAAGACCTTGGATCAGAGGAGTGCAAGGCTGTGGTGGTGCAGTGCACCTATTGCCCAGAGGGACCTTTCTTACACTTTGCCTTGGGCTGCGCTTAGGGCACCGCCAAGCTGGAGAGTGACAACTGTTGTCTCCATCTGTGCCTCTAGAGCTGTGTCTCTTCGCTGTGTCCCAGCCTGAATCTACACTGAATGAGCCACCCCGTGAGAAGTGTGGCTATGTCTGGTGTATCCTGGAGGGCTTTGAGAGTGGTGTGCTGCAGTGCTTTTCAATTGGAAGGAGGACGTATTTCCTGCATCTGTGGCACCACCTTTTGACCTGGCCAGTTCCTTGGGACAGGCCGAAAGGCACCATGAGGCCCAAAGGAAGGTTATTAGGATGATAACAGCATCTCCAAGGGCTGTGAGAAACAATTAGTTTAATCCCATTGGGGTGCAGTGTCCCCTCAGGCCTGAAGAACCAAGGCTTTGCCCTGGGTGCGAGGGAGCACTGGGTGCTAGTGCACAGCAAACGCTGGGTGCTCAGCCCTGGGGACCTGACAGGTTGCTGCGGTGACTGTGCGTTACCTGGGAGCACGGTGGGAGGCAGCGCTGGGACTTGGCAGGAGCACGGGCTGAATCTGTGTCAGAGCTGGCTGGGAGACGCTGCCATTGCACCTAGGAGCACCCACCTCTCCGCAAAGCCGCCCTGCTCCTCTGAGATAAGCAGGCGCTTGGGAATGGCCAACTGTGCTACCCAGAAGCTATCGGTGGCTTGTAAATGGGGATTATTGCTCTCCAGCCTCGAAAGGAAAACGTTAGCATCTCCCATGTGGCACTTGAAGAGTCGCACTGTCTCCATCGGGTGTTTTATGGACTTACAACCTCTAAAATGAGCAGGTCCCCTGAGCTCCCATGCTGTGAACCCCCGGGACAAGACTCTGCCTGTCAGTTCATCCTCTTCTGCTGTGTCTAGTCTCGTATGTTCTTGAATTTTCCTTACAGTACTTTCTTTGTTTTGGACTGACTCAGATTCTTTCCTCTGTGAACTCTTTTGCTGCTGCTGCCGCTGTGATCTTTCTAAGAGATAGCAAATACTTTGTTTACTGTAAGCTCTTGTGCAGTAATTCATGTGGTTACACCGTGACACAGAGAAGTCCTTCTGGAGCTCGTTTCCACACCCACCCATTCATCTGCGCCCTTCTCCTCATTTTCGGCAGGCAGCTTCGGCATGTCACGTTGGCATGATGTCATACAAACCCAGCAGATTTGTCATTAAAAGCCCTGTCATCAATAGATGACTGTTTGTATTTTCTGCCTGCCTGAAACTGTTTTATACTTGCTAACCCAGTAATTAAGACTTTGGTGCCTTTGAAACAGGTTGGTTTCACTGCCCCACCTTTTCCTTAGGCAATTACAAGGCAGTGCCAATGTCGACGGGGTGTTCATTAGCCTGCACGAGGCTTGGCTCCGGCAGCGAGGACACACAAATGCTCTCCTTCTCCTGCTGCTCCCCACACAGGCAGTAGCCCAACACCAGGCAGCCTCTGGAGACCATGAATTTGGATAATATTTTTTGGTGAGCTTCTAAGGGGGCTTTTGTAAGAAAAAAAAGGATGCAGGAAGACAGCATCGCCTCAAAATGGCTGATAAAATGCTCTTTGTGCAGCTTCAGTTGAACCCGAACAGAGCGGTGTCAGGGTTTTCTTATTATGTAAAATGATGCTCTTCTTCTGGGCCGCTGGATTGCTCGACTGCTTTTGATTGTCTTGCGGTAATTGAATAGCTGCGCTGTGTAACCTGTGCTGAAGGAATTAGGGCTGTTTATTCAGCAAACAGATGTCCTGGATTGTGGTGTGCTTACGATCTTACTGGCTTGCATCTTTCATTAGTTAATATTGCCAGCTACCCAGGCTATCTTCCTTGCACTGATAATTTTGCATTTGTTAATATGTTTCTGTGTCTCAAAGGGAGATGTGGAAGCTTGTAAAATTTGTAAAGTAGTTCTGTTGATCCATCAAATACAAGTCTGTAAGTAGACAAGGGGTTACCCTTGCAACATCCTATGTTATATTGCATCAAACTGCTACCTCTTACCAGGACCAGTTCAGCCCTGTTTGCTTTAACTGGGTGAGATCCCAGCCTGCCTCACCAAGCGGGTAGGGAACATGTGAAATCGCTTTTGATAAGTGTATCCTGCTCCTCTGCGATGCTGACCGCAGTCAGTCGCATTTATCAGAAATCTCTCTGCCCTCAATCCATTTCCTGCCTTGTCCCTAGCACCACACGCTCCTGAGTGGCTTCAGATAGCTGGCAGATTGAAAACAAAGCAGCTTTGTGTTTTAATCATCCCTACCGAGCCCCTAAAATTGATGTTGGGCTGGAAGTTCCTCAGCTGATACAGGCTGGCGGGAGCCCGTGGCCCAGATAAGCTGTTTCCAGCCCTAAGTGGGGATAAGGCCCAATATCTCACTTGAAATGAGTTGAGAACACCCCTTCCAGTGGGGCAGCGGTTTTGATAGATTGTAAGAGATTTAACTTCACAGCTGTAGCTGTAACGTGTAGAAAACTACTTTTTGCTGTTTCCAAATTCTATTAGGTATCATTTTTTTTCCTCTCCCTCAGCAGTCTAAACAATTGAACTCAAGGTTCTAAGCAGACCTGGCTTTCAAAGGAAGAAGAATATGACAAATAACTCCCATAAACGTGTTTACAGTTTTCACTATCATTTCTAAAATACCATTTCCTACGTTGACACAGAGGAGGTTCACAGTGGGAGGGGGAAGGTTTTACAGGTGCCAAGTTGTGACCTGACCCCCAAAACCCAGTTGCGTGGCTGCAAGACCAGCGAGTGCTGCTCGGGGTTCGCCTCAGTAGGAACCTGATATCCAACCCCGCCAACTTTTGTGTTCTGCAAGAGATTACAAGTTTTCAGCCAAATCCTGGGTGTAATCCTGCAGGATTCAGCCATCAACAGCTGTGCTCAGCGCAGACTCCTCTGCAGGCCTCTTCTGTAAGCAGCTGTTATGCACATACCATTCCATGCTGGGGCTGATCCATGCTTCTCACACGACATAAATTTCAATTGTCTCTGTGTCCCTTATCATCACTTGATCTTTGGAGTGATACAGAAAATAAGGACACCCCGAGGGGTATGTGTCTCGCGGCAGCATCCTCGAGAAAGGTTGTTTTCTGGGGAGCTGGTGAATGAGCTATGCCATTGCAGCTGCTCTAAAGGAGGTCTCAGCTCCGGTTTGGGGCTGTGGGAAAGGTTTCTTACCTTAGCTTTTCCCTTTAAGATGGGAAATATGTGGCACAAAAGAGCTGTAAGAGGAAGGGGGTTAGATTTCTGTCACCTCGGAGAGGAGATTAGCAAAGGGAGCTGTCAAGTGAGCATGAGATATCCTCTCCACATGCTGTCATGCTAGATGCCAGAGGGACATTCCTGGCTCCTTGGTGACTGCTGCTAGCAAGACCTCAACCTGGTTGTGGATTTTCCAAGTTTCATTTTGTAACTGCAAGACCCACCCCTTTTTTCCTCCCTTGCTGTTTCACGCTCCTTTTCTCCTGCTTCTCTCTTCTTTTCCCACTTTCCTCACTATCGTTCCTGCTTCTGCTGTTAGTCCATGGAGAGAATTAGAGCTTGCAATGCTCAAAAAAATCCTGCTTCTGCCTCGATTTTGCTTGCTCTAACCTAGTGCGTATCTGAAGTACACCCTTCTCAAAGTATCTAAGACCCAGAAAGGAAAACCGATTTAGATAGTCTGCACTTGAAAGCAGATTCACAGCCTGTTTTAACGTGCATTAAAAACACACTAGCTACCCTTGAATAAAACCAGGTGCTGACAAACTCATTTTCTAGAATAAGGGTATCCACTCATTGGTATGAATAGGATAGCTATTATGATGAGCTCCGTGTGCAGACAAGTTAGTACAGCTAACGAGGGCTGAAAGGAGCCGAGGCATGACTGAGCCTCATAATTAGACCTAGATTAGACTTTTGCCGGAGGGTAAGGCAAGCCAAGAACAGCTCTGAACTCCTGTTGTTGCCTGTAGTGTTTGAACATAGAGACATCTCTCGCCGTCCCAGTGAAGTCAGCAACACCAAGCCAGGCTGGAACAAAGCCCCGTTATCTCCACAGGAGCATTGCTGACAGGGCAGGCACGGGCTTGTGCCGGGCCGTGCTCTGCGGTGTGACCAGCTCTGGTTTTCTCCACCGCCGCTCATCTCCAGGAGGGTTCAGGGGACTGCCAGAGCCACAGCAAGACCTGGGGTAGTTGAGGTCCCCCATTTTGTGATGGACCACCTCTGGAGAAGGTGGTTGTCTTCCCCTTGAGCGTGAGCCCTGGGCACTGTGCCCTTGGCCCAGTGCAGGTCCCCTGGAGCTACCCCAAAACCACAGCAGATGGACCCCAGCCCCTGAGTGTCTGAGGTGCTGTCAGAGACGGGCTGTCAGATTTCTCCTGGTGTCTTGTCATGCAGTGATGTGACCTGGGACCACAGGTTCCTGGAGGCACACTGCTGCTTTTGAACGCCAGTGTTGCCCTCTGATTTTGGTCGACAAGGGATCAAAGAAGTCCTTGCTGTCTGTGTGTTTTTGTAGATGCAGGTATGCCAGCGCTGCTTGCTTGAAGTTCTGGTGATGGTGTGGTCATAGCAGATAGGCAGGTTTCAGTCTCCAGGCACGCATGGGAACTGGGTTGTACCAGTACCGGTGCTAGCACGGGGAACCTACTGTAGTTCTGACTGCACAGGATGCACAGCTTCTCTACTACTGCCATTTGCCACTATAATTTTGGGGCTTGTCCACAGTTAAGAAGGAAAAGAGTGTGGCACCACATGAGCCTTGTGTGCCTGCCTGTGTCCAGCTGGGTCTGGGGTCTGGGAGCTGGGGGTCATCACATGGTGGTCACCAGTGCCCTCTGTCCAGATGATGAGTGCCATCTGCGCTTGGTTATGGCTTGGGCTCACAGGGGGTGTGTGGCGTGAGAGCAACGCTGTACGTCTCTTTGGAGTCCAGAGAAGGCTTGGTCTAAGATTTCTAGTATGGCAGAAGTAGCTTTGCTGTGAGGTCTTTGTAATCAGTGCCTCTCTCTGTTATACCCAATGAAGTCAAGGTTAGACCGCATGATTTCTGCTGGTCTGTGGCTCATCACAAACTTCTGATTTTGCTTGAAGTGTCACCTGCAGTGCAGCAGGCTGGTCATGCACCACCTGTCGATCAGACGCTGTGAAGGATTTTCTGATCTCTCGTTTCTGTGGGCAAAGGATCACCGCAGATAGGAAGATATTTCTTGCACAAATGCCGCTTTCAGATTTGCTTTTAGTTGTGTGCTGAGCTTCCACACAGACTTTGGACGCCAAGTTAACTGGGTGATACTTAGCTCAGTGCATTCTTTGTAAAATCTTGAACAAACCAGAAAAGATTGTCAATGGTAGTCGTGGTGATTAGATTAGAGCACTTCAGGGTTTCAGCCTTCCCAGAGTAAACATCTGCTTTCAATACCATAAATAGCAAGGTGCTGCACTTTAAGCAAACTTTGCCTCAGTCCAAGGGAATGTCATTGTTTACTGCTTTTCCTATGTATCTTCCTTTGCTTTTTGGTCTATACCATGCTGTACCTCTGTGTGTACCCTTCTTTTGTTTCTTTTCAGCCATGTAGGAGTATGCATTGTGGTTGCTCAGTATTGAGTGCTTGTTGCTTGTTATTGAATGCTAGCTCTGGTGTCATTCCAGTTAAGCTCTATGTACCTTTTGTCTTTGAAAATCAATGCAGAGAAAATTAAAAAAGAACTAGTTTTCATGGTACCTTTCATTTAAAAAAAATTTCTATTTATGTTTGCTCATGATGGGAGAGGTTTCTAGGGAGGCTGGTCTGGGGAGACAAAACACGGTTTGTGCTTTTAATAAGCATCAGAAACGATTTTTTTCCTTTAGAAAACCTTGGATGCTTCATAGCCACTCTCATCTAAACAGAAAAATAATATTCCAGGGGATTGTTTTGTTTACAGCAGATGTTGCCTTGTGCTACAGTCTTGATTTGCAAACAAGTCAAGGGTCTTGGGAATTCTGAGATCTTAGGGAGAAACATGTAAGATTAGCTGCCACAGGCCGTGTTCGTGCTGCAGGTGTGGCGGTACAGGTAGAAGGAAGCACCCAAGGTGGCCTATTACTAGTACCTTCCTGTCAGGAGTGAGGGGGATGCTTCAGATGTGTGATGGTAGCAGGAAAAATCAGATTGCAGCAAGTTCAGACTCCTCTGGGACTTGGGAAGATGCTGAGGTCTTGTTTGTTTAAACACTGCAATGAGCTGGGAGCCTTGCGGAGTTGGATTTGACAAAGAAGTAGGTTTTGCTTAAATTCCCTTAAAACGGGGAAAAAAGAAACATACTGAAAATAATTGAGTTTCTAGTGCTTTAAAAGCTTCTTGATGTTCCTCAAGTTCTTTTTTTTTTTCTGCGAAAGTATGTCCTTTTGATTGCAGTTCAGGCTTAGCAGAGTACAGTACATCTTGCCTCAGAATGAGTAAATGAGCTCTGTTCTGCAGCTGCTATTGAATGACGATGTTGGAGCTTGCCTTGGCTTATCAGCAAAGGCTGCCTAATGTATTCCACCCAGCCTACCTGAGTGTGCTCTGCAGCAGCAAAGCCAATTAACCATTTTCATACGTGCTGTATGAATGGTTTTAGCAGTTATGGGTGCTTCATTTTGTAGTATTTCAGTAAGACATGCTAGAGCGTGCACTGGCCCTTTCTCGCACACCTCTTGCTCTCTGCAGCCCAAAAAACACACCAGGAGCTCGCTACGGCACAGTCTGGTGAGGCTCCTCATGAGCAGAGTGTGGCTCATTAGCTTTACATTCATTAGTTTCTAAAAGCCTTCTGAATCAGATTTGGGGGCACAAGGAAGAGATTTACAGTCTATCCTACCAGTGTGACAGAATGTTCGTAGTCAAAAAAAAAGGAGAAAATGGGCCTCTCTGGACCATTCTAAAGGGTTTTATTGTTTAGCTGTTGTTTTTCAAGATGCCTCAAACTATTTGGCTTTGTGTTTGTCTGTTACCTTCAACTCAGTCCTCCCACAAAAAGGCAAATACCTGCTTTTACTGAATTATTAACAACAATAGATGGAGCTTACGTATCAATGAAAAATATGGACGTTTCCCAAGGCAATTGATTTAAACGGAGTTAAATTTAGTGGAAGCTTCTATTGGTGTAATGAATGCTCATTATAGAGCCTAATGTGCTTTAAGGGCTTGAAAACCTTCTCAGTAGGGAAGTCAGGCTGCTGTTTTCCAGCAGAGGCACAGATGCTACGCCATGGCACTGCTGTCACTGCAACCGTATCCCAAACGTTTCTCTTTAACCTTGTGTGTTTTCTCCTCTTGCAGAAGACCACCTCCCCGCCGGCTTCCCAACCATTGACATGGGCCCGCAGCTGAAGGTGGTGGAAAAGGCCCGCACGGCCACCATGCTCTGTGCTGCCAGCGGTAACCCCGATCCCGAAATCTCCTGGTTCAAGGACTTCCTGCCCGTGGACACCGCAACCAGCAACGGGCGCATCAAGCAGCTCCGCTCGGGTAAGGCAGCACAGCAAGTAAGCCTTCCGCACCTCCTCACTCTTCCTCCCTTTTCTCTTTGTGTGCCGCTATTGTTTTTTTCCCTGTGATGCTGAAATGCAATTCTAAACCCAAATGCCGATTTGATGTGAGCTTGTTTCTCTTGCAATATAAAACCAGTTTTTGGAGATGATCCTCTCTGGCAGGATATTGCGGCTTGTTCAAAGGAGACATTAGCGTGGACATGCCTTTTGGAACATCACCTGGATTCCTTCTTCGGTAGATCGTCTTGACCTTGCCCCAAATCCTTGGTAGGCTTAGACATTTCACTACCAACTCAACAGGTCTCAGGTGCTTTTAATGGGAGCACGGTGCAAATCAGGACAACGAGATTTTACAATTCGTGGTCACATACTACTCCACTCTGTACATAGGCTCTGCAACACAGTGCTCTGCTTTCGGTTGACATCTTTGTCATTCTTCCTATGTGACACCACAAGAATACAGAAAAATCTAAGCAGCAGCAATTCTTTGGATTTCAAAGGAAGATGGACAGAGTTTTGAAGTATACCATTCCTTTTTTTGTTTGTTTGATAAGCCACATACCAGCTTTTGAAATACAGATGGTTAGTTCTCGCGGGTGGCTAAGAATGCACTCATTTTAGCGAGCAACTCTGTTTTTCTGCTGTACTGTTCGGTCTCCCAGGACTGTAAGGCCCATTAGAGAATTAAAGAAAATAAAACGTTGCATTACACACTGATGAAGTGTGGCTCCCCAGCGTGAATTGCAGTGGCTATTTAACAATGCACAGCAGAACTACACGGAGCTTTCATCTGGGGAAAAAAAGCCCACGGTTACGCTACAGGAAGTGCAGAAGGGAAAAAAGCTGGAACAACTTTGGTCTGGAAAGGTCTCCCGCTTAAGTAAGTTGCAGACTGCCTTGCCTGGCCACGATGGATCTGTGGGCACTCAAAAGCCATTTGTTATGAGTGCTGCTGCCAGGGCAACACCATCTTCCTCCTAGCAAGGTGAACGTCTTGACACATTTCCCCATAGCAGGAGCCCTCTGCGTAAATCTGATGATGCTTGGATGATAAGAAGTAGGCTTGTACTTGGGGGAGTGGGTAATGAGACATCACTCTCATCAAAAATAGAACGCAGCCTGACATTCCTGATCCCACCTTGATGTACCAGTGAGCACTAATTATGCTAATGCATTTATAGCTTATGAAATTTCCCAGTGACCTTTAGCTTATCTCCCCCACAACATGGTTTAATCTTGATCTGTTTGTGCTGAAAGAAAATATCACACTTGTTAATTATTCTGAGAAGCTTTAGGAAGCAGCAATAGGAAAGTGCACATGGATGTGTTTCACTTCATAGCTGACTAAATCATCATCAGAAATTACCATAAATGAGCAGCAAGGCAGCTCCTGATGCACTTGCTGTACGTTCTCCAGCCTCCTTTTCGCAGGCACTTGGCTGCCTCTCTACCAGCTGCTTCACAAGTTTAGTGAGATAGAAAGTTTAAAAACAAACTAGTAAACCCTGTCACCGTGTCCAAGTTTTGCTTCCTATTTGCTGTTCTTGAGCAACATCTCAATTGAATATTTCGCCTGGGATTCAAAGTCTAGAGCTGGCTGCTTGCTGAAGACACAGTAATTACCAAGGGAGGTGTCAAGGGAACCTTTTAGAAATCAATGAGCAGCACACATCCTCAGACTCGCAAAAGAAATTGATTAGCTCTCTAATGTAGTAAGGGAGGTTTCCGCAGTTCAATGCAAGAGATTTCTAAATATGAGTGAAGTTTTGTTTTCAGGGACCTGGTGATATCATGCCAAGATTCTCCAAGGCTCTGCTCCAACGTGGCATGAGTGGAGAACAAGGAGTTTACCGCTTCTCGTGGGCCAGAGATTCACACCCTGCTTGCACTTGTGGCTTTTTCCTGTATTTGTAGTTGATATAAAGCAGGGCCTGCACTTTGAAGTGCCTGAGTCCCACTCACCTGACTGCAGTTACCCGATATGAATAATGCGATGGGTTGGGCAGTCTCTGATCCATTCTGCAAGGTGCTAATTGAGCTCTCCAGCCCTACACTGTAGTGGGGCAGAGTTGTTTTTCAAAGAAAAGAGTATTTAAATAGATACCTCATTATATGGGAGAGTTTAATAGTTCGCAAAGTCTCTGCTCCATTAAGATTGTATCTTACAGGCAGCATGGCATATCTGCATGAATGTCAGTTTATACTATCTCAATCTAAATATACGCTCATTTAATTTCATTTAATTAAAACCCAATAAAAGCTAGACAGATGTAATATAGTTAAAATAGCTACAGCACCGTGTGAGCCCAATATTGCCTATATAGAGTGCCCAGCCTTCAACGAGTACGTAATAGATTATCACTCAGATGTACTAAATATAGGTCATAAAGGTCAAAGCAGCTTTGGAGTCTGACTTAGAGAAGGGGTTGAGGGATTATTTCATTTCTTCAGAGTCCTAGTGTGGAATGAATAGCTAGAGGTGAAGAAGCCGTGTGCTTGGGAAAGGTGCTCTCTTCTGATGCTCGCAGTTTGTGGGCTGGCAGTGCTCTGGGGCTTCAGGCAGGTCTTTACACTCACATACAGTCAAATCATGTGCCCAAGGAGGGCTCTGAACACCATTTTCTAGAGGTCTGTTAATCTTCTGTGAAGGTATTAGAGAGTTTGTGGTTTAGGACAACCAAGCCATCATCCCAGGCACTTTTAACCTCAGAGCACTGGTATCTTTGTCAGGAGCAAATACTCAGTTTATAAATCTTCTGTGTCCTGCTTGTCCTTCGTTCACGAATTACATCTATATGTGTATATATGCATTTTTCTTCTTAAACATTTTGACAGCATAACTCTTTAGATTTAGAGGGCTTTTTTTCCACTTTTTCCCCAGTACATAGATCTTTCCTCCTGAATAACACTTAGTACTTTTTTAAGTCCAGCTCTTGGGTAGTTTTGCCAGTGTGTGTCGGGCTAATTGCTTCAGAGATGGGAACACAAATAAATACAGGTTTTCATCTCCATTATCACAGATCAAGGCAAAAACAAGGTCTCTGACTCACGCTGGTTGTAGCAAAATTCTCCCTTGTTCATCTTGCTAATTCTTCCCACCTCTTGTGGAGAAGCTGCTTTTCCACAAATGCAGTGACTCAGGACAACTCCCTGTTCTCCCCCAGGGCGCACAGCTTCAGTCATTGCCTCTCAGTCACTGACACGGATCTAAGGCCAGCTCCGGGCTGGGAAACCTCCCCAGCATGCCAACTCATTTAAAACCTTTTTGGCTGAACTGATTTTAAAACTGCGTGGACATTGTAGTATTGCAGGTGATGTACACATGAGCTCTGGAAGCAAGGGTCAGTGCTACACCTCTAACCTTGTTTTAAAATTAGCTGATGACGTGGCAGAAACTCTCAATATAAATCAGATTGTAGTGATGCTTCACAGTTCTTCTGTAAAGATTCTCGGATCACAGGCTCCCGAAGACTTCAAAGCAACTCTGATGGTTTTCATACTCTCCAAGCTCTTGAAGGCATCCAGTGAGTTTCATAGTTGAAGAATTGTTCTTCCACCTTGCTCTTCAGAAAACTTACGAACAAAATGTCAGATTAGAATAAATAACTATTCTAGATGTTAACATATTTGCTATGTAAGGAAACTCCAGAAATTCAGGGAGCGCTGTCATCTTTCATTTAGTGAAGAACTTGGTCTTACGACAAGTATCATTCTTTTTCAATCACCGTCAATTTACTGAGATATGGAACCATGCCCTAGACCCTAGTGTGGCCTTTAGGCAATTAACTGCAAGTAAAGTATCAGAGAGAGCTCTGCAGGTGACTTCAGTTGCTCTCTGGAAAAGTGTAGGTGTCTCTAACAAAGAAGCAGCAGGAGCCAGCTCACCAGATCATCTTGCTGCATTTATGCTCTCAGAGTTGCCAGCAAGCTTCTTCGTTTTAGTCTTGACCCTGCAGGTAGAAGCACTTGCTTATTTGGAAACAAAAGGAATACCTGACATGCACAGAACAAACTTGCAGAAGAGCTGGAAGTGCCTGTCCCAGTGATGGCCACATCCTGCGTCACTGGTAATAGCCAGCGGTCAGTACCCAGCAGAAGACGTTCAGACATCAGATGGGCATTGGCCTGGCACAAGGTGTGTAATGACGGCCCAAAAGAATGGGGATTAGGGAGTATTATCCAAAAGGATCAGGAAACCCAAATAAGGATGGATGCTCTTTTAGAAAGGACTGGTCGGGCGAGGGTTGAAGCAATGTTGTGGCCAACCACTTGACAGCTGAAGCTTTATAATCCTGGAAGAACCTCTACTGCACATCTGGGGCTTGCTGTATGAGTTGCACACAGCAGTGATGACATCCACATAGACTCCCAGTTGCAACTGTTGGCAAATAGCCGGTCTCTTTTGTAATACTTTTGCTTCTGAAAATAATTTCACCAGAATTACTATTTCGGATCGTAGCAGAAAGCACGGTCGGAGGTCTCTGGGATTCAGTGTTGCACTGCGCTAATGCACAGTAGTGCCCAGCAAGAGCCTTGTTTTCTCTGCTTGGTGTTCCTTTGGAGTGATTTTTAGTGGTTATGTTCCTACAAGAAAGTGGTGCGTTGGTAAGTCTGGTATGAGTTTGTGTCAGCAGACTGAAGTCCCTTCTCCAACAGAGCGTCCCCTCCACACTGGGAAATACTGATGCCAGTAATCCCATGGGGTTTTCCAGTGTATCATCCCGTGGTGTGCCTGGCTGTGTGCTTTCCTGTACGCAGACGGTGTCATGTCGGCATTCATTCCTGACTGAAGGGAATGTATGGGGTGTTACTCAGTGCCTGTTATCATCGAGGAGAAATAAACACTCCTTCCTTAATGAGTGTTTCAAACCACACAAGAAATTGGGTTAAAGCATAAAGCAGCCTGGTGATCACAGGACACAAGTTGGCCTCAATAAGCATTCGAGTGGTGACGCCTCCATCACTTGATGGACTCTTACGTTGGTGCTCTGTGGCCTGTGTGCTGTAATTCGGTCTCTTTGAGAGACACCCTGAAAGGACAACAGCCAGAGATGCGTTGTCATATGATGTGGAGGGCAAATGGGAACTTTTATTCCTTCTGGGTAAGGAAATTTGGCTCCAACAGAAAAGCCTTGTGCACTCTCCATAATGATGTCTTCTGAGTGACGGGTGAATGTCTTAACTTTACAAAGGTGAGAGAGACCCAGAACAAACACTGTGCTAAATACAGCGAGCCTCTGTGCTGCTCCCACAAGGGCTGGCTTACATTTGGAGGCTGGGAAGATTGAGATTTGAGACTAAAAAATGAGCTGGTCACACAACGTTTTAGGGAACCTGCCTCAAGTATGCAGTTGCTCCTAGAGCTCCATATAGACAATTGTGTGTTAGAGAAAGGGTTTAGCCTCTATGGGGAGTAGATTTAAAGATTTGCTGCAAATCTTTCCAGTTCTAGGGGACACAAACAAACCCCTTTTCAGCCAGGTGAGGAGGAAGTCCTGGTTTCTGCCCCCTGGGCTTGCGCTCAAAGTCATTGCACCCTTCCCGTGGGAAGTGACGCACTGTGGTGATGCTCTTTGTGACTCTGGGAATCTCAGAAGAGGACGGAGGGAGGTGGGGGATGGAAGGGAGGAAGCCCTAGACAAAACAGAACAAAAATATCACTTGGCAAACTTTCCAAACGGGCAAAGAGAAATAACCCTGTTTTCCGTGGCTGTGCTATTCCATGCAGATATCTTTGGGTACACCTGTTCTGTCAAGGGCAGTGGTAGTTAGTAAGATAGATAAAGAAGCAGCAGATTTATTGTTGCAAGGGAGAGATGACCCAAAAATTCTGTGACTGCAGGATCTTTCCTGATGCTTCAATCATCTGTGGATAGAAAGCGTCGGAAAATATAACCAGACATAAAGTTAAAGTGGGGAAATGTCATCTTGGCAGAGGAAAATGCTAAAATGAGTAGTTTGAATTGTTGCTCCTGCTTAGAGAAAGGATTCTGCCTAAAGGAAGGGTAGTAAGGGAAGAAAAACTATAAATATTGTAATTACTTTTTAAGAGGCAAGTTAAACATGCTTAAAATATGCCTTCTTTGTATTTACAGAAATTCTTTTCTGTCTTTCTTTCCTATTGGGTGATCATTGTTGTGGATAATGGAATGAGCTGTAAATCTGAGATACACGACACTCTTGTATGCATACTGGTATTTATTAATCAATACACTGAACATTATTTGACACACTGTGTCCTGTTTAACCCTGTTTTTCTGTCTGTTTAAACTCCTCAGTTTTCTTTGGTAAGTGCTTGGTATTCAGATCCTACAAATCTGCATAAAACCAACACATACCATGAACTGCCTACGGATTTGATCTGCATGAATCTCTCCCTTATACTAACAGCCTTCATATGTGCAAAATAAGACCAAGGGGACAAAAGTGGGGATTAGAAGGGTTCCCTGCCAATTTGCCCAGCTGGAGCATCTCCCCTTCAGTCACGCTTTGTTACTGATTCTACACTGAACTCAAGACACTGACCAGTGGGTCATCCATTTGCTAAACACATTGACCTTATAAACCAAACCTTTATGGGTCATTGCAACAGGATAACTGAACCTCACTCCCAGAGAAGCCCTCCTTATAAGATACTCTTCATTATAGCATGTAAAATTACTTCCAGTGCCTTATAAAGAGGGTGGGGATTCTTTTCTCCAGCTAACATCCAAATTAGGCAGGAACAACAGAGTTCTGGCTAGCGAGCCATTGTTACATTACCAGAAACTACTTCATTTTGAAATATTTCTGTATGTAAAGTTAACTCTGCATGACAGCAATTTCTTTGCCAGAGGGAACCCGGTGCAAGGGTTATGTGAACATGGAGAATGGCTCAAAACTGATTTGTTACGCTCTCCTTTTAGTTTAATTTCTTTAAGCGAGCAGATTTTGTCCCACTGGTCATCCTAACCTCAAAGCAAAACTGCACCGAGCGCCCGCAACCATGCGCTTTGCACCCCTCCTGCCCAGCACACCCGCGGTCACACAGCCCCCAGGACACGCACCCCCTCCGTGTTCTGTAAGGAATGAAGGGGCACCGCACCATGTCCCCACCGTGTCCTCCATCTCAACCTCAACTGCTCCAGCAGTGGTGGGGGTGAATGCGAGCGGTGACGCCAGCCAGCAACGCCACCTCGGCAGCTTAGTTCAGCCCCCGTTCGTGAGGGTGGCGGCGTTAATGGCGAGATGCAGGGCTGGGTGCTGCACTCCTGGAAGCGATGAGCTTTACTAACCTCCTGAGAGTGTCACTCCGACTTTTATTGCACATCAGTTTCTTTTTGTTTACTCCTGTCGCGCTAATACGAATTCTAGCTTTAAAAAAAACTCTGCTTTTTTTTTGAGTTATGATTTCCTTCCTTTCCTCTTTGTACTAATGCTTCTCTCTAATCTTATTTGCATTCAAATTACCTCACCAGGTGGTACACCGATCAGAGGTAAGAATGCTGAAATGTGCCTCCAGTTGTCACGTCACTCCATCTCCTGTCCGCCTTGTCCCTTCTCCTCCGGTGTTTCTCATCTCCAGCTTTTACTCTCAGCCCTAACTCTGCCAGCGCTCTCGCTCATCTGCACTCTCCCACTACTGTGTTTATTTTGGTTGGTTTTTAGCGTGATTTCTTGTAGACTCATCCATTGCGATTTTTGCACTGTTGAAAGGGGGTTATTCAACGGAAAGTTTGCAAACTGGCAAATGGTCCCTTGGCCTCCGCCACGGGAGGGTTGACGTCTCCTGCAGCTCCTGCAGATCTCTGGACTTCCCGCACAGTCGTAGCCTCTGAGGTTTTTGTGTGTACGGGGTTTTAGATGGGTTGCTTCGGTCTAGGTGTAAGGAGGTAACACTTTCACAAGAGAACAGTCAAATTCTTCTTTGCTGCCGCTGCTGGACATGAAACTCTAACCAGAAGGAAACCAGTTCTTGAAAGTTTGAGCAAATCTGGCTCTGGGGTAAGGAGCACCTTTATTTACATTACTCATGTTCACTTTCAAGTGTGCCAACCCTGGAATGTGGTGGCAGAGTGGGGAACCACTGCCCCAGACCCCCCATTCTGAGCCAGACGTGCTGACGTCACTTTGCAGCACAAAGATTTGTTTTCACTAGATGAATCAGAAGCACATCTGACTGCTTTAAGCCTTCATTAATTAAACCCACCCCTGGTCTGACAGCCCAGTGTGCGCAGTCCCTGGCCAGTTTTCGCAGCCTGTGTGCACCAGTAATGACTTTCCAATTGGAGTGTTGTCTTTTCTAGCCTGGACACTCAAAGCTGTCCCTTTGCATTAACTTTAGTGCGTTAATCAGCCTTATGTGCTAAGGCCCTTCTGAATTCTCTTGTGATTTTAGTTACCCCTGTTGACTGACCCCTGGGTTTCTCGACAGAATGACTACCACCTACAAATCAACACGACCTCATTTGTTTTCTCCCTTCTCCCCTTCCCTCCCCCTTTTCCCTGAATCACTGCTGGAAGTTAATAATCTGACTCTTTTGAACTGGTTCTGTTGCTGGGGGTTAATGTTTTCAGCTCCTGTTAAGTGATTTTAGAGTAAATGTGAATTGCCGTTTGATGCATATTTGCATTAAGTTGCCTCTGTTGCAAATCTGGGTCAGGGAAAAAAAGACGGCAAACCTTATTTTTATATGAATGGGCTTATATATCTGTCATTCCTCCCTTTGGAACGCTGGAGATTGACAGCTGTGATGTTACAAGCTCCTTAAACTATTTCTTCATCTCCTATTTCTACCGCAAATCCTAAAATGGAATGACAGGTTGAATACTAACTAGGCGAGTGCTCTGAGCTCCCAGCCGCGCACCCCGAGCGCCCGCCCTGTCTGATGGCATTAGTGACTCAGCACCAGAACCGCCTGGATGCTCCATACGTCCTGCTTGGGAACCGAACGCATCTCTGTGAAAAGAACCATCCATCTCATAAAACATAAGTTTCCCGCACTCCCCCTGCTCCCCCTTCCCCACCCGCGTTTGAGTCCTGATGAGGTATTTTAAGAATGTTCTTGACATTATTTAAAATATATGTGTCCTGTTTGAATGTCAAAGATGACATTTCTATGAGAGCAAACAGAAGCCACGTGCTGCTCTCTGGCTTCTCCCAGAGGATTTCTGTCAGCCTAATGCCTTTTATTTAAAACGGAGGTCACTGAATTTCTAAAGATAACAACAGATTAGATGAAAGTGCTTTTATGATGGTGAGGTTGTGTCCATGTAGAAGTGACTGTTCTGCCATGTTCTATACCCAGCTGCACTCTTGTTCCTCATTAAGGTAAGTTTGATGCTTTGGAATCCATTAATTTGGTCTGAAAGGAAGGGTGAACTAATGACTTTTAATGAACCCTTTTGGTAATAATGTTTGGGGGAGGAAGGGGAGGTTTGGGGTTGATTTAATTGCTGCTGTGACTGTCGCTAGGAGTTGTGTGTCTGCAGTACTTGGGAGGTTTGAGCATCACCCACGGCCTTTGTGCTGCAGCAGCGGAGAACCCACTCGCAGGGAGCAGCGTGTGGTTAGGGAGGGTCCGACCTGAGAAATTCCACCATGCACCCCTCCAAAATGGAGGAGATTTTTCTCTCAAAACACCTTGTTTCGCCTTACCCCCATGTATTTGGACCTTTCTGTCCAAGACATCTCTGAGTTCCCTGAAATGGGAGGAACTCGCATCTATAATTCAGAATCTCAGTTTGTAGCTTCACTCTTTACCCCACCAGAACTGCCCCAGATAGTCATTTAATCTTGAAATCCCTATTTGTTCATCAGAAGCACGTGGAGGTGGCAGATGCCCATCAGATTAGGCAATAACCAGCTTCTTAAAGTGACTCACAGATAGTATCAGCAAATCCTGTTTAAGCAAGTTCTACCCCATTCTTATTTTCAAAGCAGAATATAAGATGTTCCATTTCCAGCTTTTCTCTGGAATTGAACTCACTCAACCTTTTGTAAAACCTGCCTGCATTTTCCTGCCCTGGGCTGTAAGACAGAGCAGAGCACGGTTTTCTTTCTGGTGGGTGCTGGACAGGCATTAGATCGGATGCACATGAGGAGGTAAAGAAATATCATCATCTCAGGCATTTTCCCTCTCCAGTCAGATTTATTTGTTACTTTTCTGTCACCACAGGAAATATCTGAGGTTCCTATACATAAGAGTATTTCTTCCCTGCAGACGTCAGCGTAGCAGAGGTGTGTCTGAATTAACTTTAGATCAGCTCACTTGGGTGTCAGCAGCTGTCTGTCTGAGAAGCCAGGTAAAAACCCGCACCGACGTCTGTATAGCTGCAGCTAAACCTTTTCCAGTCCCGAGCAAACTGGTTTAAATACAGCTTCGGTATTTCAACTCTGTCCTGCGAGCTGGAGCGTAAAGCTATCCAGAGAGATTAGAGGAAGCTAAAAGAATTTTGCTGTCTCTTTCTAAGCATGTGTTTGTACATTTGATTGCACTTTGTATATGATAGGATTTTTTTCCCTGATTCTTGAGCTTTTCAGTCACAAAAAAAAAAAAAAAAGGGCAAAAGGAAAACAATTTAAAAATGAGCAGATACGCTTACAGGAGCAGACAGTGTCGCGGGGAGGCTGGGTGGGGTAGTGCCTGGAAATGTTTGTAATGCCATGTTTCTCACTGTCGGAATCAGATTGACTCATGTCCCTTTAGAAGCACACAGAGGCGTTACTGTGCATTTGTCAGTGCTGTAGCACTGCTTCTGACGCAGAGTCCCCTGACATTTCCTGTATCTGCTGCCGAGAGATCAGAGCATCCCGAAGCTCCGCTGTCTAAGAGGAGAGCTCGCGCTGCCGAGCACGCTGGGTCTCCTCCGCTCCCCCTGCCCGAGTCCCCTGGGTGCCAGCACCCGGGTGCTACCGCAGTGCCCGTGGTGCACAGGAGAGCGATTTCTCAGCAGCGCTGCCATCCAGAACAGGCCCCTTGCATGCCAATTGCCAGCCTTGCAGGCATAATGACCGTAATGAACACTAACAATGAAAATATATTTGTAGTCATCGTGTTTTGCATAATTGGCAGTGCTGACGGCTGGTGAAGGCTAGGTGCAATCCTCTGTAACATCTGGGAGGTGCTGCTGTTGTAAATTACAAAAACGGTGAATATGGGAAATGCTTATTTTCGTTATTAGTGACTCTTGCGTGATTTTGAGGTGTTTCAGTTTTTCACAGCTCCCACGGCAAGTGCTGGATTTCTCGGGCAGCAGCCAGGGTATCAGACTCCAGCCCCCTCGTTGTCAGGGCTCCGCAGTGTCTCTTTCTCTGCTCTGTTTGCACTTGTGGGTCCTTGTTTTGTCTGGGCTTGCCTCTGGCCCTGCTCCGCTGCTCCCTGGGTTTTGTTAGGAGGATTCTCTTTCTTTGGGAGGGAATTTTTAGCAGAAGCGGGATTGGGTCCCACACCTGAGGGGTGGCTGAGAACGCTGCTTCAGGAGAAGTCCAGCTGTGTTTGAGTGGAGGAAGCTGGTGGGAGGCTGGGGGAAGAGGAGGGAGGGTTTGGGGTAGCCACGTGCTCTGGTGTGCAGGGTGGGGAAAATTTGCCTCTTCCCGCTGAGGAAGGGCCCTGGTCAGGTAGCTGGGTTCATTAACATCTGCATTGCAAGTCCTTTCCTTAGACAAGTGCTGTGCCTGCAGCCTGGTTCTTCTGAGTCCTGGGTGCTTACGGGAGCGTTTCCTTCCGTGTCTAATTTTATAACGAGGGCAAAAGGTCAGTCCCTACCTCTGGGCCAGGGGCTGAGGCTGTGAACGCCCTACTAGAGGAGTGGAGCTGCTGCCACTGCTGGGGATGGAGCTCTGACCTGAATGGATACAGAAGAGCATCACCCCAAGAGCTACCTTGTTTAGCTCCGTGCAGTGCTCTCTGGGAGAAGAGAGCACAAGCACCTGATGAGTTTCAGAGCGGGATTTCAGAGACATCAATTTGTATGGCAGCTCAGAGCTTTTTACATTTGGTTTGTCACCTGGAGGAGAGAGTGACAAGCCCTCCGTGGCAGAACAGTACCCAGCGCTGCCAAGAAGCGTCCCTTATCAGGATCTGCCTTCCCCATGCTCTGTGCAGTGCACTTTCTAAATGCTTCTCTTAACCACTGTCACTGCAACTAATGATTCTGCCTGAGCACAAGTGTATTTGAATAGATAAGTATCTTGGAGAGCTGCTAACGGGGCTGCTGTCTGTGCCCGGGTTTAAAGAGCAGAAGAAAAAGCTAGGAGAGGAGGGAGGGAACTGGAGAGGAGATACCAGCACAGAGTAAAGAATCTATAAGGGATGCTTGTCAGTCAGCAGGGCTGGCTCCTGCCCGCAGCCCCAGAAAGTTCTGCCTTGTCACCGTTCTCCCTGGCACTGGAGAGCAGCCAGGGTTTTTTCTCAGGAGCTGTCAGCTCTCTGATAAGCTGAGATGTGTTATCGGGAACAGATCTGAGCTGCAAGCGAGATCGACATGACATCGCAGCGTGCTGAGGAATGGCCGCCCCTCTTCTGCTGGAGCCCCGCTGTGGTCCGGGATGCTTTGGAGGCAGAGGAGCTCGAGTGGCGCTCAGCAGGGAGAAGTTCGGCTCTGATGCGCACGTGCCGCTGCAGAGCCCCGTGAGCTCCCAAACAAGCTGTTCACTGCTCCTCTCTGAACACATGTGCTGATGGTGGATGGTCCTCATGCACCCACTGAAGCTGTGCTATCTGATTGCATGTCAGGACAAGGCAGCTGGCGCCGGAGCACTCACGAGTCCATGTGAGAAGTCTGCAGGAACGTCCTGTGGGAACAAGACCTTACTCAGCAGCTTGTGCAACATAAATCCCAAAGTAATGAATAAAAGTAAATCTGCCTTCCTAGCCCTGGTTTGCAGAAGCGCAGAAGATAATGAGATGTCGACAGGGCTAGGAATAGAAATCAGGTCCTTTGCACTTGTCAAAGCAAAGAATTCACTGCACTTTTGAGGGTCTTTGGATGCAGCTTCCCTGAACTTGAGGGAAAGGAGCTGCTCAGAATTCGGCTCTTCCTTTCCTGTAGTTCCTTGTGTCCTGTCCAGCCTAGACTTGAACCCTCCAAGAAACAAAGCTGTTGCCTTTATTTGGGATGACTGAACTAGGACCTGGAGCATTTTATACTTAGGGAGTTTTTCCCAAGGTTCAGTTTCATTTATGTCTCCAGCTTTCTGATCCTAGCAATGTCTGAGCTTCTTAACTTTATTCATAAATCTCTGTACTCTGAGATACCATATGCTTTCCTGTATCCATCACTTATTTGTAGGTTGTCCTTCAAGAAAACCCCTATAGTCCCTCTGACTGCCATCCATTTACCATTATCCCTCCACTTTCTGCTAGCTGTCAGCTATACTGCAGGATCTGTATGTTTGTCTAATGGTGATTTATTGCAGTAACTGTTTTCTTTCTGGTTCAGTTGAGAGGTTTGCGCTAACTTCCTTCTGCTTCCCGGGTTCCTTCTTGTCCCTGACACACCATAGTTTGAGTAGTCACGCCAACCCACACAAAACCAGAATCCCTTGCCCAATGTCCCTGAGCAGTTTGTAGGCAGCTGCTGACACGTGTTACATGTTTATAGGATGATTCTAGAAAATGATCCGCATTGACTGCAGAACTGACAGGCAATAACAGCACGTAATCTGAAACTCCCCTCTGCCTTCATTTTCCTCATCCTCTGATGTTTTCCTCTTCTCTCTCCAGCAGTGATGTTGAAGTCCCTAGAGGTAAAAAGCAGTTTGACTAACCGGCATTTAAGAGGCATAGTGATTGCAAGTATAAAGGGTATAACTACCAGTGAAATATACTAAATGGCTACAAGGGGCGTTATAAAAGGGTATATGTTCATGGCAGAATTATCTAGGGATCTTACCTTTTTCTAGGCAGACTGTCAACTGAAGCTGGCTCTTCTTTCAGCCCAGGCAGCCGATGAAGGCTACAGGCTAAGTCAGTGATAGGGTCTTCCTCAAGGTAATAACATCCACTTTCTTTTTTGTGTGGTTAGACTTTTTTTTTAAGTTTGGATACGTTTTGCAGCAAACAGCTTTTCCCAGCCAAGCCTGATGCAACCACTCAGAATGAACTCTGCAGCACGTGCGTGCCCACAGAGTAACGAGCATGAATTAAGCAGGGGATAATAAACGGAGAGTTCCAGGAAAATCTGCCTGACAGAGTGTATAACCAGGCTGTGGCATCAATTCCTTGAGGAAGTGGTGAAAGACCTATCACTCAGCACATTTAAAATGGGATTGGACAGAACACAAGAACATTTACAACAGGGAGTAATCCTGCCCTGGCCCCCAGGGATGCACAAGATAGCCTAATAGGTCTTTTCCATTTCTGGATTCTCTGAGTCTTGTCAATGCTGGGAAGCTTCCTCCTGCTCCACTGCCTGTCATGCTGCTGTCTGCTTGAAGATGTTTTTCCCAGATAACATGTTGAAATTCAATGTTCTCCCTGAATTAAGCAGCAGTGCTCTGTGGGCTTTGGCCTGTGGGTGTCCAGGGGATGCTGTGGCTGGGGAAAGCTGGCAGGTCCTTTTGTTAGTAGGTGGAAAGACTTCTGCAAACAAGCTTTCTCTGTTTAGCTGAAACCTCATTTCCAGCACTAATGCAACAATAGGGAGGGCTCTGTACATCATTTTTATTATATGGCAGAACCCAGGGAAGTTCATTTTTCCCCATGACATATAGACTTATGCTACAGTCTCAATTTATCCTTCTAAATAATGTAGGTGGCAGTGGTTGATTCACATTAGTTTTTCTTCTGTTCTGATGATATGAAAAACTGAGTTTGACCTCTGCAACTTGAACCAGCGAGAAGGGAGAAGGCAA
The DNA here is from genome assembly GCF_964273445.1 of Streptopelia decaocto. NCBI lineage: Eukaryota > Metazoa > Chordata > Aves > Columbiformes > Columbidae > Streptopelia > Streptopelia decaocto. Next base: position 4,950,155 of record NC_138659.1, on the reverse strand, counting down.
TTTCACCAGCTATTCTCAGTGCCGCTCTCAACGGTCGTTTTGAACCGTGGCAGGCAGAAATGAGTTCAAATCCTTACAAGCAAAGGGGTTAATGTTTTCTTTTAGCTCAGTATATGGTTTGTGAGCAGAGTTCCCTTCTTTCAGGCAATCCTAACCAGCAGAATCTGAGCACTTGGAGGCACTTTAAAAATTATTCCGACATTGCCTGGGGGAAGCAGGCTGAGCACCAGCCGCTTCAGCGTCTGGCCAGCGGCCCTTCGCTCCTGCAGCGCCAGCTTGCTGTCACATGCGTCCTGCTTCTTTCTTCTCTGCATCTCCATCTTTTAGTCCGCGTATGGGGCCCGGTTCGGGGAGTTTAGATGTGATGGGTTTTGCAGTCGTCTGCACTAGAATGAAAGACCAGGCTCCTGGGCTGAGCAGCGCTGGGCATCAGTGGAGCGGGCTGAGCAGAACAGAGACCAGCACTCCCTTCCACACCACGAGTACTCCGCAGGTTCCCCATGTGAATTGCTGCTCCATGTGCTCTGCCAGTTATTGCAGTTATTTAGATGTGCCCCTCATGCATCTGGCACTTGGGGGATGGGATCAGATCGGGTCTCAGGGAACCTGTAGTCTGGGTTTAGCAGCTGTTCCTGACCCAAAGCTGGAGGAGCGGGCACTGCTGGGACAAAGGGAGGGCGGCTCTCGTGCGAGCGCCATGCAGCAAAATGGGTGTATTGCATTGGTGTGTATCTTCCTGTCTCAGACTGAGTTTCTAATCTTTCTATATCGCGTATAACGAACTCTGAGAGAACAAGGAGATCTCTGACATGGAGAAAGCTGATGAAAGGCAAAGTGTTTTCTCGAAATGGTATGTCTGTTGGAAGGAGGGGTGGTGAGGTGGGAGAGATGGGACTCTGCCAGTTTCTACAGGAAGGTCGCAGTTTGTCGAGCATTTACTAGGCTTTGTGTGCATCAGATAAGAAACAAACAGCTACAGTTAGTGTGCTTTGTGCTTGGCTGCTTTGATTAAAGGTTTATTAAAGGTCCTTTTATTAGACAGGAGTCCCATACAAAGCTGTAATTAATGTGTGTATGTGTATTTTTTTTTTCTTTTATTGAAGCAATGAATACAAGTGGTTGGGGCGGTTGGATATATATCAGTAACTGGTTCCCTGTACATTATAAAAATGACAATAATCAATTTCACAAGCTTCTAACAACAGACTGGGTGCCTTTTGGCTGCATGCTGGTACCCTGTGGGTCCAGGGAACCTCACAATGTATTTACCCATGAAGATACTTTAAAAGCCTGGGGCATGGCCTTCCTTTTCTGAGGCTGGCTGCTCAGTTACCAGATTTGCCATAACCTGAATTGTCTGTGTCATGTTGTTTGTGTACAGGAGCTCTGCAAATAGAGAACAGCGAGGAGTCAGACCAAGGCAAATACGAGTGTGTTGCCACCAACAGCGCAGGAACCCGCTACTCTGCCCCAGCCAACCTTTATGTTCGAGGTAAGAGCAGCGTCCACCCAAGGAGGTCACTCTCCTCCCGCACAAACGACTCCACGGCTTTCAGTGAAGGAGCATGTTCCCTGTCTTAGTGCCCTGATCACACCTTGTGGATTGTGTGATGTAACCTTTTGCTCAAGAAACAGTAAGTTCAAGGATATCTTTGATCCACGCCGGGTTTGACTCGCATTTCTGGAAATCTGGTTTTGCTGTTTATATGGTGTTATGTAAAATGCTGAAAGACGGGCAGAATTGGGGTTCCTTTCTCCCTTGCGCTCCTTTACTTTGTGTCCTAGTTATTTTAATTGGGATCGAGGCATGCTTAATCCTCTTAGTATAAACTAACCTTTGGTGGAGCGGCGTAAAACTGGTCATGCTCTGGTGAGCCAGAGGTGCTCTGCTGTAGGTGAGCCAATATTTAGGCCTTAGCTTTGGAATGTGTATCTTTAAAAACTGAACAGCTTTTTTGGAGTTGTCCTAATCCATCTTATATGCATTGATGATTGAGCCTCTGGGTATTAATAGGCTCACATTGGGAACCTGCTGGAAATTAGCCACAATACATGTAAAGTGGTTTTTCTAATCGTTATGCTATGTTGCTGATTTAAAGCTGTTTTCAACACACCAGAATAACTAGGTTTTACATTAGGACAGTCTTCTGCCAGTTTTCTTTCTCTGCATTAAAGGTGTTTGAGTTAGCTTGGAGAGAAGCAAGGGCTAAATTCCCGGTACGCTTTCTGTTAATTTCAGCAAGAAAAAAATGTGCTGCTTTATTTGAAACTCTATATAACCAGAGCCACTGGTCAGGAACCCCCGAGAAATGTAGTTATGGATTTTCCCGAGAAAAGAAAGAAAATTCTTATGCTTGTGCAACTCATTGTTTTTTTAGGAAGTTAGAACCAGATTTTATTTCCACATAGTAAATCAACTGTCTAATAATAAAATCTCATCTTCATTTCTTCCTTCCTCTGTTTTGAAGAAAGAAAATACAATTTTAAAGCTGCATATGCATTGGTTAGTATGGAAAGAGGGCATGAGAATGATTAAGTCTTCACATGCTGTGTGTTTGCTTCTAGAGGTGGCTTCTGGCATTGTTTACTTGGTTTATTCTGGGGGACTGCTTTTTTATTTTGCAGCGTAATTTCGATTTCTAAGAGTCTTTGGAAGACTGAAGTATCCAATTAAGCGTATTCAGAAGATGAAGTTATATCTATGCAGTGGAATCACTCCTTTCACTCTCACAATGTAATTATGGATGATTTTAAACTCCCTGTGTTCTTGCAAGTTCATTTTTCAGGCAAGCTGTACTAAAGCTCATCCCAGATTGTCACTTTGCACTCTGAGGGAAAGGATCCCTGTTCCCAGGCTGGCTGTTGTTGCATAGGTTTGTGTGGCTACCCAGCTGTTTCGCTGCAGTACTCGGGATGCTTTTGTTTCCTGTGACATGCTCAGACTCTCAATGTTCTCTTTTCTATAGAGGTGCAGCTGAAAAAAGGCACAGGAGCTTCGAGAGGCAGAAAAACTTCCTCTTAACAACTTTCCAGTTTCTCACTAATGAACACTCTTTATTTAGCAAGTAATCCTGTAGGACTGGGGAGTGTACTGAATTTTACACTTGGCTTGCTGCTCAGCAAGGTTTGTCTGTGTTGTTTGGGCTTGGCGTGGGCCTTGGATGGTCTGCACGTGTCAGAGGATCCTGATGTTCACCAAGGGAAGCATGTTCTTTGACATATGCTTTGCTGTTAACTGTCATTTTCTCACACATAAATTTTTGGAACAAGCCTTTTTATTGCACATAATCTTTACAATGTCAGTCTCCAACCTGCGCGATCCTGATAAAGGCCTGCTTTATATTTAAGACAGGATACGCCATAAATTATTATCAGATTAAATCACTGTGCATACTAGGTCCCGGATGGTTTTTGTGCTTACGGTTTCTGATAGCAAATGTTCTACAAAAAAGATACCATGTTGTTACTATTATGTATTAGTTTTGATGACTTCAAAAAGTTAGTCAAACCAAGAACAATATTTTATTTCTTTAACGAGAAAGGAAAAAAAATGAAAATATCTTACTTTCTCAGCTCTGGGATGCAGAATAAAAGAATCCCTGTTTTTTCTTCTTGTGGTAGTCCTACAGTGTTGTTATTAGACGGATCAGTGACTTCCAGTAGGATCTTCTGAAAGTGCCTGTGTCTTTCCTAGAGAAGATGTTAATTAATGCTAAATTACAGTGGAAATTAAGCGTGTCGGCTGCACAGCCACTGCATGGTGGTTCATAATGATTGACCTCATTGCCACGAATAGCCAAGAAGCTGGCCACTTTCTCGGGAAGCATGGCTGAGTACTGAGCAGCACTACTAATTTCCACCCTGTGTAGTTCTCAGGACCGCTTGTGCCTGCTCTCATTTACAGCCTACTGTTGTTTTTTTTCAGTAGTTCAAATGTTTGTTTGTCTCCTGACTCTTGGGTTTTGTGTTTTTGATCATGTCCTCCCCTTTCCTAGCCTCCTAGGTAATCCTTTGTGAGCGGGCTGTGTTGGAAAGCACAGGCTCATTAGCATCTTTATCGTACTTTTCATGCTAACAAAGGAAGATACTGGGTGCTGAGGAGTATCCAGGCGCTGCTCAGGGCGTCCTATATCAATGAGAGAACAGGAGGAGGAAGGAGCAGGCTACGCCAGCGTCTTCTCTCTCTGAATCCTTTAGAGCCAGCACTCCTGCACAGATGGACTTCATTAAAAGTTAAAACATTTCCACACCAGGGATTTGTAAAGGAAAATGGATGCATTTTCCTTGAAGCTATTATTTTCATCTTACTAAGTGTGCTGGAAAGCAACCCGCCTAAGCCTTCTGCTTCTGGAGTGACAGGTCTACCTGTCTGTCTGCTGCTGCAGAGCCGGGATGGGGCTGGAGGGCAGTGCGGGGCACCCACTGCCTCCCTCTGCTGCTCCCTGCCCTCCATGCTTGGGGGCTGCACAAGGCATCCAGACCATCAGAGGAGCAAGAACGGGGTGAAAGACAGAGCAAGGAGCACACCAGGGCAAGGTGGCTCTCTGGGGCACAGCAGGGACTTCAAAGTGGGCACAGTGGCATATTCCTATCCTGCCCTTTCGGCACAAGTGTGCTTGCTGGTGCTGGCCTGGGTGTTGCCATTACCACCACAAAGGAACACTCATCCCTTTGTGATCCACGGTTACGTGTACATCGTAACAGTGATTAGATTTGGGACTTGGTGGTGCTGCAGGGAGAAGGGAAGGGAATAGAAGTATACGGAAGATGCGATTCCTTTAATCCAGAGAGCTTACTGTCTAATTTAGCAGCAAAAATCCAAGAAGTTGATTCAAGATATACAAGAAATCGATTTAAGAGTAGAAAGCAGATTGAGCCTAGTGTGGGGAAAAAAAGATGTGGTGTCATTTTGTCATGCTCACTGGGAGTATAGTATAATTGCACTGATTCACCTACGCTATTGGTTTTTTAATGAACATATTTCACTCTTCATTTGCCTACAGCTTCAGAATCTGCAGAAAGAGGAGCTTTTTCAGCCAAAAGTCTTACCCTGTGAAATGCCTGTGAAGGTGGTGGCCTGTGTAGTGCTCCCCTCGATAGAGGGACTGTCATTTGACTCTTTCTCTGTGTGAAAGGCTTTTTTCTGCCATTCTCTTTCTCTACACGTGGCATTATTTTTTCCTACTTCAATGAAGCAGACGAGCAGGAAGATGTGTGTAAGAATATCCGTATTAATACACTGTGGAGTTCACTAGCTGTGTTCTCCGGTGCTGCTTACAGCAGTGAGCAATGCAGATGTTATTAGAATAGTACTTAGTGGAGCATTGGCTGCATACTTCCCATCAAATGAGAAATCTGCTGCCCAGTTTTCACTTCCTAAGTGCTGCTTTTCATGCCTTCAGAGGACAGTCCAGTGGGACAAGTGCATTGAGTTCCCTGGCCCAAAATGCTACGTGTACTGTAGAGAAGCAGCTGCACAGCTGCTTTTATAAAAAAAGACCATTTGAAACTGAATTGTCACCTCCATCCCTAAACTGGAGACTAGTAAATCAGACTGCAGTAAATAGAAATGGTATTACTGCAAAAATCTGTGCTTTCTTGATCTGCTCTTTGAAAGGCCAGGCTAGTATTTCATTTGGCAGCAGGGAAACTTGCTCAGAGTCTGAAATTTTATTTGCCAAGTTTCACTAAGGACCCGTCACCCAAGATGAAATTAGGATAGTGGCTGTCCCCAGCAGCGATTCTCTGGCCTCCGCGGGGTTTCACACTTGGGGACTTGGCGGTAGCTTAGACTCAGACATGGAGGGAGCTCAGTGAAATGGCTAATTGCAGCTATATGATGCTTACTGCAGCGAGGACCTTGTGTAAATAATAATAATTCTGAATGACTGACATGAGCCTGGAGCAACAAGACTCGAAGCCTTTCAAAGGGACATTTTCTGCTTATGTAATATTAGAACAGCTAAAATAGCAACAGCAATCAAAGCTTGAGGGTGTTGCCAGGAGAAGAGTTGAAGCTGAGGGTAGCGGTCAAACAGTCAGTGACCAAAACTGGAGATGTCTGAAAAACAGCTAAATAACAGGGAATACGTTTGTTTGCAACCCAGCTATATGCAGACTTCTGGCAATATGTTCTGTTAAACCTGCCTCTCGTCAGGGCTGGTGGGGGTGGCATCACTTGACCAGAGAGGGACACTGCGGGTGCTGGAGGGCCTGGCAGCGATCACAGACAAGCCGAGACTGCAGAGACCTGAGAGGGAGATGTCTGGGTGATGGGAAACGCGAACGGGCAGTGCGGTCAGACTGAGTGACCCAGGCCGCTGCTTCGCACAGATGTCTGCCCTGGACCACCCGAAGCAGCACAAACAGGCTGCCATAGAGGCCACGGAGTAACTGCCCCTCAGCAGCGGGTACACGGCTGAGAAGGGCTGCGGGTCTGAAGGGCTGCGTTCTCCATGTGGTCCTGACCTCAAGATGATGCTGCAGTAGAGCAATGCAACAGAGAGCGGTGACCCTTTGATGAAGAAAGTGCTCTCCTTTTTATGGGGTTTCAGTATTTTTAGCTTCCCTTGCTCTGCTCACGGGTGCTGCTTTGGGCAGATGCAGTTTGGGCAGACGCACCGTGGCTGTGAGCAGGGCTGGTGTGAAGGCGACCAGCGGCATGGCCGGAGCTGCACAGCACCCGGCACCAGCCCGTGTTTGCTGCTCCGCCAGCGCTGCCGCTCGTGCTGCTTCTCACAGGTTTTCTCTTCCCAAATACTACAATGAATATTGTTGTAATGTTTTCTCCTGGAGGGAAGTGTGTTCATAATCAGTGTTTCTATAAGCATTTTGCTATGCCGTAATGATTATTATGATCACGGTTTAATAAATAATGGTTCTTTGTCCTTCAGCTAGCACATTCCATCTAAAGATTTCAATGCGCTTTATAGAACTCAACTAAATAAGCTTAATAGTTTTATTCCTTGCAAAGTCCTTTGATGGTTAAAAGTGCAATGCGAAGCTCAAGTCTGATTATTTGTAAAATGACCTTTATGGAAAATAGAAGGAGAGTGGCTGGTGGCTCAGTGCATGATAATACAACACAGAAATGGACTTGGAATCCTATTTCCCCCTCCTCCCTACATAGACATCTGTGGAACAATTACGCCTGCGTATCTATGCCGACTAAATGTCCATTCCCACCCCTTCCGTATCCACTTGCACAAAGGGTTAGGAAATCCGTCTCTGGTGCTCTGAGATTTTCTGCTCTTAATTGAATTCATGCATGCATGTGTGTGCTCTGTGAATGGGAAAGGATGGTTGGCCGCCCTGAGCATCCTGTCTGTCTCACCAGGATGGAATATACTCATCACTGTGGCATGAGAACATTGTTCATCGCATATAATGGGAGGTTGTCTTATTCTCATGTAATCTGGCGTAAAAGAGACAATCTGTCCTTTTGTTTCTCGATACCTCTAAAAGCTGTAAAGGATAAAATTTGATTTATGTGGAGTCCTTGAGACACAAGATGTGCTTTTGGAGATAAGCAGGAACAGGTTCATCTCCCTCTGGGTTTTTGTTAACCTCTGTGTCTTTTGGATTCCGAAGTGTCTGGGTTTGCCTTTGTGTTAATGCCTCACATAGCACCAGAGGGTTTTTAGCACAGGACAGATGCTGGCAGTTCCCAGCAGAATGGCAGAGCCAATTGGGATAATGAACTTACTTGTTGCTTTCAGGAAAGTATTAGCTTCCCACTCTGAAAAGCTTTAGAAATGTGTTCCTTTGTTTGAGCTAGTGATCTAAACTCTCAGACCTGTGCATCCGTATCCTGGCCGCAGCCCCCTGCCTTGTTTCAGGGAGCTAATGCCCAAGAATACACAAAAGTAGAGCCTCCCCTAAGCCCAAATTCATTCTTTCTGCAGCAAGCTGCTGTGGTTAAGAGTATTGCTGCTGCTGCGTCAGACGAGCACGTCTGTGGCAGGGTAAAAGCCAAATTCAGTCATCATGGGAATTTCTGCCTACAGAGCACTGGAGCCACCTGACAGTCAGGACTGGCAGATGCGTTTCTGATACAGCCTTGCTCTTTACCTCTTTGCTGTTTCAGCTTGGATCTTTGACGGAGCCCCGTTTTTACCTTCTGAAGTTTCCTATCCTCTGGTGGCATTTCTGCTGTGACTTGACTTGCTTTGTCTTGCACAAAGACTGGCATGTTGGAGTGAGCTGCCAGGCAGCTCAGGTTCGTGGGAACGAGGTACCGTGCCTAGTGAGACGTTGTATTCTGCACAGGGGATGCGCTGGGTAACCCCAGCCCTAAATCCTATGTCCCTACGGGGCGAGGGGGACAGATGTTATTTGCTGTCGCTGCTTAGAATAATTAGCTTTGTAAAAAAAGCAGAAAAAAAATGATGGTAAAACATGCTTCTTAGCTTAGGAGTGACATGGAGATAAGGGAGCATGTGAAAGAGATCTTTAAGGAGCTGAAACTTTCACTTTACCATTTATTTGGTTTATCTCAGCTAAAGCAGCAGCTGTTTAAGCATTAACTAAAGGGAAAGGAGAGAGAACTTTCTGCCCAGGTGTTCCCTCTTCCCTCACAGCTGTTCCAAAATAGCCTGCTACTGGTTTCTATTTCCCATAAGACACTAATATAATAAGAGATTAAGAGATAATCCAGCAATTAGTGACAAATAGCAGGTCCCAAACTTGTTCCTGTTTGACAGACCATAAAGTAATCTGTTTGAATTAGCGTGTTTCACATGTGTCTCCTCGCCTTTCCAACTCTAATCTGAAGCGTCAACACGTGGGGAAAGCCACTGCCAGAGCCTGCTCCTGTCCGTGCACACTGACGCAGCGCGATCCCTGCCGAGGTCCCCAAAATAACCCTCCTGGCACTTGCAGCACTTGGAGTTCACGTTGCCCTATTGCAACGTTAATGCTGCTTTCCAGAAACGCAGCTGTTCACGGGTATGCCTGGTTTGCCAGAAGCACTGACCTTCCTGGGCAAGGGCAGGAGGCGAATCCTCCCTTTGGGAAGAGCTGAGCAGAAGGCAGAAGCCCCTCACTGTCTGCTGAGGCCACGTAGATGTGATACGCTCCATTAGATTAGGAAATAAAGTGGTGGCTTGGGAGCGGCAATAAAGAGGTTCCCTCCCATCGCAGGGTCTCGCAGGACTAAATGAGCCTTATGTTAATGTTTTGTGGACCAAGAGGAAAATCCCCTGCTTAAAGCAGGAAACCTTAAGCAGGAGAAACCTGGTCCTTAAGCTAGGACTGTTTGTTTTGAGGATGTCGGGGTGGGGGTCCTTTCTTGATGTGTGCCTCACTTATGGGCCAGTTAAGCCCTGAGTTGGCTGGTTCTGGTCCCCTTGTATCAGTTCAATTGAAGAAACATAAAACAACTGTTTTGCTGTTCTCCTGAAAGCTCCATTACACTTTGTAGGCCACTGTTGTAGCTGTTATTGGCAGTTTGTTGCCTGGCCTGTACCATGTCAGTGTTGGTTAAAGTCTTGTCCTCTAATCGCTGGAAATGGCTGACTGTACTGTTGCACTGTATAATGCCACATGCTGTTCTCTAATTTGCAGTGTTTCTGCTGGAAAGCAAATTCCTTCCCCCCCCTTTCTCTTTCCCTTATCAAAAATGTGACTCATAAGCAGTCTTTAACTATCAAGTCCACTTCTGTATTCTCTCAGCAAGGGTTCGATTACAGCTGATATGCCACAGATCTGTAGCTGGAGTGAGGTCACTCCTGCTAGAGAAATAAGATCTCCTTTGTCTATAAGGAAAATGCAACTAACCTTCTACTGTCTCTCCCGCAGGAACAAAAACTGGGACCTGCTCAATTCTCTCTGGGTGTTTTTGTCCTTCTGGTTTCTTGTCCATCTCTCACTCGCAGCACAGTGTACCCATAAGGCTCTCCCGAAACTGAGCCCGGCTGAGACTGCGCATGTGTGTCACTTGCCTAATACCTTTCTGCTGCATTTAGCTCTTTGTCTGGAGAGGGGGAGCAGCTCTTCATGGTAGAAGATTTTTCCGTTCACCACTTGGAACATTACTTTCATACTTGATATAATTCGGATCTATGTATATACTCTTCCCAGTGCGTGGTCAATGGGTTTAAAGTGCCTTTGCCATCATCTTTATAGCCGGAGTGGGTGTGTGGGAGCACGTCAGTCTGTGTGATGGCTGCAGTCCCTCGCTCTGTGCGTGCACATGGGTGTTTTGCACATGTGAATGTGTCTGTGCTTCCAGCGTCTGGCCCAGCGCAGGGCTGCCCCCAAAGTACCTTCCATGTGAGTACGTGTGTCCCTCAGCCCTGTTCTCGAGGGGCTGAGCGGTCAGGAAGGCGGAGGGGCCGCGCTGGAGCCATGCGAGTGCATCACGCTCCTGTCCGTGACATGGAGCGGTGTGTGTGCGTGGTGGGAAGTCGTGGCTGACCTCTGTAGTCTTGTCTTGTCGTTTCAGTGGTGTGCGGACAGATGAAGCTTGGCCTGTTTTTACTCTCTGTGTTTTTCCTTGTCTTTTTTTATTCCCTCCTCATCTTCATCGCACTCTGCCATCAAACAAAACAAACTTTCATCTCTCAGATCAGCGAGAAGGTTGGTCCTTTTCACTTCTTATCCATCTACAGTACGCCACGTCAGATGGGACTTTTCCAGTAGGGAGAGGAGAGCCATCCCCAGAAGGGGAGGGGGCCGTGCAGACTCTGGCTCTCTTCCAGGCACGGCCGTAGTGTGCCTGATGAAATCTGCTTTCTGTTTGCTGTGACTCTGGTGATGGCATTGATACTTTGCTTGCATGCCTTTGTTGCTTGAGATTTAAAATGCATAGAATATATTTTGCATGCAAATAGCAGCCAGGGCGGTGTTGTTCAAAGGTAGGGTGGGAAGAAGTGCATGCTGCTGTGTGTGGGGTCCTTCTCTAACCCATTACCTGTGCTAGGTGCCAGTCTAATACCTCTAAACTGCTGCCGCTTTCTGGCCGGAGATCAAGAGCAGTCTTTGGAAGCAGAGATCAGAATGATCTCTAGTCCGCTTGCAAACTGCTAGGGAGAGCGGGTGCCTCGATTTCTCCTGTAGCTTTAAAAGTTTGAACTTTCTCTGGAGTCAAAAAGCTTACTTTAGATCTCAGCTGGAGAAGAACCCAGCGTGCTGCCCGGCCACAGGGCAGCAGGGGCAGCTGGCTGAGAGCTGCAAGGCCCTCGTACCGAGGCAGCTTCCCTGCTCCGGGGCAGCCGCTTCTCCACGCTGGGACAAGGGCCCTTTGCTCGAGCAGCTCTGACTCTCCTGTCCTCCCCAGGGCTGGGTCTGTCACTTGCTGGCGGGAGAGCAGGGAGCTCTGGCAGTGGCCCCAGCCTTACCCAGGATAGCCCAGGGAGACCCATGGCAACGCGCACAGGAGCTCGTAGCCACCCAGTAAAACCTGGTTTGTGCTTTGCCCTGCTCTGTCCCACTCCCCTCAGAGAGCCAGAGGTGAATAAAGGACAATAGTGAAAGGCGACTCGAGCTTTCAAAATAAATCTAGCTCCAGACCTAGCTTGAGGCACTCGTGATTTCACACTGAGGAAAGCTGCTGTTTTTGGCAGAAGTCCTGAGCTAGTTTCCAGAGATGACTCCTTCACTGAGCAGGTACCATGCAGGTCCGTCTGTCCGTCCGCGGCGGGAGGGATGCTCGCAGCGGCTCTCCAGCCCGACACGGCTCCCGGGTGGCACGGGGACGAGACCCTGGCTCCTCTCACACGTGTCATCAGGCAGCTGCATGAGTTGATCTTATAATCATCACTGGAACAAGTTTTAACAAGTTGTCATAGCGGTTGTTCCAGTACAGTGACTTCGCTCCCGTTTCTCTCCCTGGAACGTGCTCTCATTTAGATTGTACCGAGGCATGAGGCCTTCGTTGTTTACCCTCTAAAAATAGATTTTGTAGAGGATAAAATTACCTGAGCCCAAGACAATGATGAAAAATGAGAACAAGGAAGAGAAGAAATTAAAGCCAAGACCCAAAGCCTCCCAGATTTCAGTGAATTTGAAGCACCGCTGTGATGGCTCAGGAGCCTCTGGAGAATGAACCTTTGACAGGGCACTTAAACGTTTTAGCCGCATGGTTTAGCTGAGGGGAGGCAGCCGAGAATGGATATGAGCCAGCAGGAGCAGATAATTCCTCATTCTTTGTGTCGACCCCTCCTTCCCGCCCCACCAAAAATACCCACGTACACAAATATTTAACGTGAAGCTAGAAATTAGTTTCTAAATATTCCATTGGGATTTGCCGCGCTTATAATTTGTTTGGCACTGATAATTACATCTTACATTTTTCCAGCTTTACTTAAAACTGTGTACTGCTCACCCATGCATTTAATTATTGCTCTGTGACTGCTACAAGGTTATTTATTAACGAGTTATTTTATCTTGATACAGTGGATCTTTTCTCTTATTCCCCTCCTTAATGTTGTGTTATTTTCATCAGAGAAATTTCAGAGCGAATGCAAATTGCATAGCTCCACAATCTTGCTCTCCCTTACTTTGCTATTAGTATGTCAGTATGCTGAATGCTGATGTGTCTCCAGTGCTGCACCACTGTAATGATATATCCTCTTTTATATGTGGTTGTCAGCGCAAATAATTAGACCTAAAAGTTATAGCTGAAATATAATCCAAAAATGGCAAGGCCCTGTTTTGGAAATTGTCTATAAAATGTCAGCACTCAAGGATGCATTGGGAGCATAAATAGTACAGCATTGTTTGAGCACAAGATTAGACTGTAAATGCATTTTTTTCTGGTTCCAATTTTTCCTCTCCTGCTGTTGATTCTGTCAATAGATTGTGAGACTCCAGCAAATGCCTTTCCATTTGAAGTCCTTCCTTAAAATGATAGCACTAGAGAGAGATGAAAGGTGTCTACAGATGAGTAAACCATGCAGACTGATGATCATGTTTGAGGATATCTCCTAAATTCACTCCTTCCCAGCTCTGAGGAGGTGGTTCCTGAGGGAGGTGGCAGTTTTGGGAAAGGTAGCAGCGTGGTGATGGCGAGAGCACATCCCTCGCACCAAGGGAAAAAAGTCGGGCAGTGTCACCTTCTCACAAATGTGCCCCCGCATCACTCTCTACTACTCACCCCAGTCGGGGGGTAGAGCAGAGCCCTCCAAAATTGCATACGCTACGCAGGGGCCAGGGAGGAGCAGCACAGCCAGTGCTGGTTCTCCATCAGAGCACACGGGGCTTCGGACGGCTGCTCCTTCGTGCAGAAAAAGAGCGAAGGGCAGAGGGTGTCAGGACAGTGGTGCGGGAGCAGAGCAGCTGGGATTGCTCCAGAGAGGAGCGGAGAAGTGTGCAGAGCCAGGGCGCAGCTCTCCATCGCCATGGGGCAGCTCCTGTGATGGGTCTCAGGAGGGAGAGGATGGAGCCCAGAGTTTCGGTGCCCGCTGGGCACCGGGGGAAGGAAGCCCAGCATCTCTGCAAGCGGGAGGGAGGGGTGTTAGCATTGTCGTTGGCCCAGCTGTGCTGTGGCCAAGGCAGCCAGCAAGGGAAGCGGTTTCATTTCCCTGTCCCTAGCAGTAGCACGCGGTTTTGGAAGCACGGACAGTCGTCCTGGCACTGCTGTGTTCCCAGCAGAGCCCTGATGTGTGCCAGCAGTGTCTCAGCATGCGGGAGAGGAGCTAACAGCGCCGGCTCCTGAGCGCTGGTGGCCAGGGCTCAGAGCCCACAGCTCTTGCAGACAGCAGCAGGAATGGGAGGTTTCTGGTTCTCCAAGTGGTAACGTCACCCTCAGAGGGAACCTGAGACGTTAGGAAACAGCCACTCCCGTGGTGAAAGGAGCCGGGCGATCGATTCATGCTCTTTGCTCTCAAGGCAAGGAATGTGCATGTTAATGCATGCTGAATTATTAACATTTCTCAATCTCAACCTTAGTGGCTCTCGTGTTGCCTGCTCCCCTCCTTCCTCCCCGTGGTCCCCCCAGTGAGTGGGGAGCCGGTCTCCACGCTGTCCTTTCTCCCCGTCCTGTGGGATCCAGGGCACAGGCTCAGGTTGTGCCGCATTGCTCCCTGCTCTGGGGTTTCACTCCACTTCCCAGGGAACGCTCTCTGCAGGGCGGTGTGCTGAACAGTGGAGCAGCACGGAGCCCTTACGATGCCTGTTCTTGGGATGAATGACAATGAATCCCATATTTGACAGTCTGTTGGTTTAACTAAACCTCTGAATTATACTATTGTCCATTGAAATCATTTTAATACTCACAGCAATTTTCCCTGTGCTGTTCTTGCGCAACCTCCAAACCACCTTCTCTGATCTTTATCCAAAAAGAAGATTAAAAAAAATATTGCAAATTCTTGTCAAGAAAATTGTAATAAAAAGGGAAATTTCATTGCTGCTATAAATGAAGAACAACAAAATTTTCTGGAGCACTTTAGGTAGCATCATGGGCTGTGCTAGCCCATGTGATTTGACTTGTAAATTGGACAGAAATTCTAAGAATGCTGCTTTTTGAGGAGTTATACTGATTTAAATTATTACCAGACTCTTACGCTAGAAAAGCAAGCGACTTAAATCGCTGGCTTGAGCCTGAGGAATGTGTTGATGGTGCTCTGCAAGCTGCTGTGAGAGCTCTGCCAGCTCTCACTAATGCTAACTGACAGCATCTCCCCTTCTCCCTCTGTACTGACTGGGACGAGAAGCTGCCAATTATCCCCCGAGAGGCTGGGAGGCTGATGGAGCCCGTCCCTTCTTTTGCACGAGCTCCTGCCAGAGTATGGTCCGGGCCAGATCTCTCACCAAAGGCATTGCCCTGACCCCCTCCCGCCTCCCGTGTTGAGAGCTGACCCCTACACGTGGCATCCATTTTTAGCAGTTGCGCTGCCTTGGGCACGGCGGCTCTCCAGCGCGGAGCACCGAGCCCATCTCAGCAGCTGTACCGGTGTGCTAATGAGGGAAGGCCGGCTCAGCCGTTCTGCGTCGCAAAAATACACTGCAGAGGCCTGTTTGGCCGTTCATCTGTTGCCAGGCTTGAGAGCCGAGGCCCCACAGAGGGTCCTGGCGTGCCGCGGGTTGCGGCGCGCAGCAGGCATGGCCCATCGCAAGGTTGGCGATGCCGCAGCCTGCCCGCTCTCTTGTTTGGTTTGATCTGCAGGAGCGCTTTCCTTGCCATTCATCCCTTCTTGAGGCACACGAACGCACCACCCATCTCTGCTGCTCCCCTGCGGGTAGGACGGGGGAGAGACGCTTCTGAAGGGGCTCAGCCCTTCCCTTCACCCTGCAGAGCTCTGCTGAGAGAGCCCCCAGCCCCTGTGCAGTGCGTCTCCCCCGTGCTGTCCGCAGGGCCGCGGGGCAGTCGGCTGCTGGCTTCCCCGGGAGAGACGGCTGCAGCGCCCACTGCCTCTGCGGGACACATCAAGGGGGACACGGCGCTGATGGAGCTCAGCATGGCCCCAGGAGCACCCTGAAAGCAGAGCTTGACGTGGGGGCACAGCGCAGGTGCGGGGGAGTCTGCAGCGGGCTGTGCTGCCTCTGGTCTCACAGGGCTGGGAGTCAAAATCTGTTTGTGCATGCTGGGCTCTGATCTTCCTGCATGGCCTCTTGTCCTCCAGTCTCCTGTCTTCCCGTGTCCCTGTACGTGGGTTGCTGTGCATCTTCCCTCTCCCTGTCCTGCCCTCACACCGCTGTCTCTCTGACTCGGTAGTAGCCTCCGGTGCCTGCCGGCCTGTTTGCCTGGTGCATGTGTGTGAGTGCTCTGTGCACACCTGTGGCTTTACCCTCGAAGTTTGCTTTTTTTTGATTTTAATACAGTGTGGGTGGGTGGGTTTGGTCCTTGGATGGGGATGGATTTTGAACAGCTTCTGCCCGAAATAATTCGATGCCATGTTCATTCGAAAATTAAACCTGACTCTTAATGAATGGTGCTGGGATGCTTTGGTTGGAAGTACACACCATCATGTTAAACCATTGCCATCTCCATCAGGTTAACTCCGTATTCTCATGACTGCATCGCACTTGAGTACACTTTCAGTTCTGTCTCATTTGGGGAGCACTGCCCCATCAGTCAGGTAACGCCTCACTGGCGATGGCTCATGTAGCTATTGATTTGAGATTTAATAATTGATTAAAAGAAACAACCAGCAAGACGCTGGATTTAGACATTCAAAAAAAAAAAAAAAAAGCAAAGCAAGTTATCCTTCCCCTGACTGGTAAGGAGCTAATGAGCCCTGTTTTGTCACCGAGACGATGTGTAGTACACACACGATGTTGACAGTATTGTCTAATTTATCACGAAGTCTTAGCTCTGTTGTACATGCTAGTGTGGGGGCTTCCGTGTTCAGTCTATTTCTGCAAGCCTGTTGGTTTGGGGATGAATCATCAAAGAGAGCGCTAGTGAAATTTGATTTGGGGAGAGTCAGCTTGGCAAGCAGAGCTGACACCTCTGCAGCTCGCCGGGCTGTCAGCAGCTCTACCGTCTGCGGAGATGCTGTGGTGGCAGGAGCCGTGCCAGCGGAGCCGTGTCCCTGCGGACCCCCGGCTCCTGTGGGGCTGGGGGTGCCTGCGGTGTGTTGTGAGCTGGCACCACTCGGCTCCTGCCCCGTTTGCAGCGGCCCCCGCTGCTGGCTGCTCCGCCAGCCCCGCGCGCTGATGGAGGAACATCCCCGGCAGGGAGAGGCTCCTCGGGAGCCGGTCAGTCGTCAGCCCAGCCGAGGCTCCGGGCTGCCCGCCTGGTGGAGGAGGCGAGAGGAGAGCAGGGCTGCTGGGCAACACGCATTCGAGCAGTTTCCCTTTTTAACTACAGACTAAAATGAGCTTGCCCAGAGGAGACAAAGATTTACCGAGCACAGTTGTTTCTCTACCCTTGCTTAAATAGGCCCATAACACTAACCCTGAAGAAGGGACCTCATTTCTCAGTGTCATTTTCCTGACGGGAATGCATATGGCAGGCAGCTTTAGAGCTTTATTGTAGCTGAGGGTTGCTTACAAATAAGTCTTGAATGAAATACCCAGCAAGGGATTGATATGAAGAGAAGCTGTGCAATGAAATAAGGAGGAATACATCTCCCAAAGTGCTGCCACAAAGGTGGGGAGGGTTCTGCCAGCCCAGCTCTCTTCTGTCAAAATGGATATGATCTCACATCTGTCAGGATTAGTTCTCTCCTGCCCAGCAAGGTGATCTGTTCAGGCCCTGACAATGTCATGCAGCTCTGGTGACTATTTTTTCTGAGCCAAGGTAGAACCTGAATTACATTTTGAAAGGAATTATATTTTATTTAGCAGCACACGTGTGCTAATTCAGAAAGAAACCTTTCTGCTGCTCCTGCCCAATCCCTGAGAGGTTTAGGGGACGAGTTGCTTTACTCTAGAGCTAATAAATTGAGCAGGTAATTCCATTTTGCAGACCTTCAGTGGGCTCTGCACAGAGAGAGTGTGTGACTGGCATTTGTGCATACTCTCTAATTAAAGGGATGTAATTTAAATGGAGGAATGTTTCATGTTAGTAATATGATTTCAAAAGGCTGTGTTTGGAGGGAATGGATTGAGCCATCCCTTAATGAGTTCTTCTAATAAGATGCCAGTGGCTAAGGAAGGAGAGCAAAGTATGTACAATTTGGCAAAGCTCTGAACAGCTCTTGCACTTCATTTTATCTGTCCCGAGGGATAGACAGGCAAAAGTGTTGAACCCCCACTCATGTACCCCTGCAACGCAACCGAGTGCTCTCTGCTGGTTCTGCGACCCTACTAGCTGTCTCCTCCTTGTTTCAGTGCGGCGTGTCGCTCCTCGATTCTCTATCCCTCCGAGCAACCACGAGGTGATGCCTGGGGGGAGCGTGAACCTCACGTGCGTGGCAGTGGGTGCCCCGATGCCCTACGTGAAGTGGATGGCCGGCGTGGAGGAACTGACCAAAGAGGATGAGATGCCCGTCGGTAGGAATGTCCTGGAGCTAAATAACATCGTCCAGTCTGCCAACTACACCTGTGTGGCCATCTCCTCGCTCGGCATGATCGAAGCCACAGCCCAGATCACTGTCAAAGGTAAGGAATTGCTGCTCACAGTGCTCCTACTTGGGTTTCAATGATGCCCTTTGCCAAAGAGTTTTTGGGTGCAACTAAGTGACTGCAGTTTCCTGTGACATTTCCACCTTGTGAGGGAGGTTCCCAAACCCCACACCTTCATTTTTTTTCCTGCTGACAGTAAAGTATTTGCTTAGGAGGTCACTTTGTCTCTCCCTGCATGTGGCATGATGGGAGACAGGCTTGTGTCAGGTTGGGTCACTGTTATGCCACGAGGGAACCTCACTGAGTCTGTGCTTATCCCAGCAATTTCTGGCTTGTTCCATGCACCAGGAGGACCAGCTCAGCACAGCGGCAGCCACAGGCTGTCCTGAGGCGGGGGTCTGTGTGTGTCTGCACTCAGAGAGCTGTTTGCACAGAGGTGTCCTCCTGCAGTAAGGGCAGGACGAGAGAATGTTGATCCCACCAACGTGAAGTGTCTGTGGGCCTCACCAGAACGAGCATCCTCCCTCCCCTGCAGGGAGGAGCTCTACACGTTCGTTTTTAAATGGTTGCATATTCCTCTGTCAATTTTCTCTTTTCCCTTACTGCTCTGCCTCTTGCCCTCTCTCTTCCTTTTGTTGCTGTCCTTAAGGCATGCTTCCTGCTGCCATTTCACAGGTAGCTTTGCCCCAAAGAGGACGTTGTTGCTGATTGCTGAGCACTGGGTACAGGGCAGCCCACCCAGGCAGCTCCCCCACAGGAGGCTGAAGTATGTGTGCTGCCTTTTCCATCTGGGGCCAAGCAGGTCCACACTGTCCCTTTCCTCCTCTCCCTGCAGTTGGCTTTTAGCTCAGATTTCCACAGATATGTCATCTTTTGAGTCTGTCTGTTCTCTCAGGCCCCCTTCTGCACTATGGCCACCTTTAGCACTGAGTCTCTGCTTGAACAAATCACAGAATTGAGTGTTAGCCCTCCATGACCTACAGATTAACAGCAAATTCTCTTTTCCCTGGTGCTCGTCAGAAGATGCTTTTAACCTCAGCCGCACATCGCTCCCTTTACTCGCAGCGCCTGCTAGTCAGTACCTTTTCCAGCCCCCGTTTTCTTACAGAGCACAGGGGTTGCCTCAATTATAGTACATGCCCAAGAGTGTACGGAAGAAAGGGGAGCGATGGAGAGGTGGTTTGGACATGGAGGGAGGAGGTGGGAACTGCACTATTGCACTGATGGTTCCCAGTCATTACCTCTTTGTGCTGCCTTGCTCCCTCTTTGGCCAAGTGATGCTGCCACCCCAGGACAGGGAGCGATCTGCTCAGCTCTATTAGCCTTTTGTTATCCTCCTTGTTTCTGTTTTTTCTGCACCTTCACTAGGGATATCCTACTGCCTCTGTCCCTATCTCCTTCACCCACTGCTTGCTGGAAAGTACCATTTGCAGGGCAGACGGGAGAAGCAAGATGACACAAAGCCGATTGCAGTAAGGGCATCGAAGGTGCCAGATCTGCCCCTTGCTCACATGCAGGCTGCACACCCAAGAATTAGCAAGAGTCAAGCTTGCAGCTCTCCAAAGGAAAGGTGGATGAGTGTCATCTGCCCTTGAAAGCCTGAGACTGCTGATTTCTTGGATGCTCTAGGAAATGCGTTGCTTCAGGCTGTAATACTGGGCAGGATGCGTTTGCTCATCCTGAGTCCTCCATGGGCAGTGATGCGGTGTCTGGTTGTGGGTTGCACGCCCTTCCCTCCCGTGCCAGTTTGGCTCTCACCGATTTTTTGAGTGTTCCTGTTGCAATAGCACTGGAAAAGTTGTCTTCCCTGGCATTCGGAGCAGGTGTGCTCCTGTGCTAAAGAACCTGCCCTCCTCAGCTGAACCATGTGGAAACTGGAAACCCGGTGGCTTTGCCAAAGAATGACGTACTTGAGGATCTTAATTTGAGCTGATCATTTTTCCTAGTTACTCGTCAAGCACAGCTGCATTACAGTCACTAATGACTTTAACTAGGATGGTTCGTAGGAGGCTTAAACTTACTGTAGACTTTAATTCAGTCATTGTCTTAAAGTATTTGTGTACTCTGCAAATCTCTCTCACACACACTCATTCTCTTTCTTTGTTCTTTTGGTAAAATGGCAAATTCTGTAAATGTTTGCTTGCAGTAGTTGCATTCTCATTAACATTTCAGTGATGTCAGTGTCACAGAGTTCTTGTGTAACAGTTTATTGTCTGGTTGCAGTTTGACACACCACCCAGTGAAATAGTGGATGTGAAAGTTGGTAATTTCTCTGGCTGTATCCCTCCTGCATGCACTGTAACACTTACAAGGCATTTCCCCATCACCCCATCTAACAGCACTGTCCATGAACTCCCTATGGCCTAAGATGCCGGCTCTGTGGAAGCAGGGGCATAGTTCCAGGTGACTTGCGGTGCTCTGCTTTACTGTATCCCTTTGTAAACCAGCTGTACTCCTGGCTTCTTGGGGCCAGCCCAGCCCAGCAAGCACCTTCCCACTGCCAGCTGAAACCCCATGACAGAAACATTCCTGCATCCCTGTTGAATTACCTTTATTTAGCCTGCTGCTGGTAAGTGCGTCAAGCACGTCTAATAACATGATTGCTCTGTTTATCCTTCCATTAAGAACCACTTCAAGCAATATATGGTAATATAAAAATGCATGTTCTAGAGTATGAAATGATTTCTGCCTTTTAAAGAAGAATGTTAATAGGAGGTGGCAGCTCCATTTTTATCCCCATGCACATTGAAGGGTTTGAGCTGACTGAATTATTTAAATCACACCTCTCTGCCTTCCAATTGCAGCACTGCCAAAACCTCCAACAGAGCCATTAGTGACTGAAACGACAGCTACCAGCGTGACCCTCACCTGGGACTCGGGCAACTCCGACCCCATTTCATATTACGTCATCCAGTACAAGCCCAAATCCTTGGAGGGTCAGTTCCAGGAGGTGGATGGTGTGGCAACAACCCGCTATAGCATAGGTGGGCTCAGCCCCTTCTCAGAGTATGAGTTCCGGGTCATCGCAGTCAATAACATTGGCAGGGGCCCCCCCAGTGAGCTGGTCGAGGCCCGGACAGGAGAACAAGCTCCTTCAAGTCCACCCCTCAAAGTCCAGGCACGGATGCTGAGCGCCAGCACCATGCTGGTCCAGTGGGAGCAGCCAGAGGAGCCGAATGGACAGATCAGAGGGTACCGCGTTTACTATACCACCGACCCGCATCTGCCCTTGAGCATGTGGCAGAAACACAACACCGACGACAGCCACCTCACCACCGTGGGGAGCCTCATCACGGGGACCACGTACAGCATCCGCGTCCTGGCCTTTACTTCGGTGGGTGACGGGCCTCCCTCGGACATCATCCAGGTCAAAACGCAGCAAGGGGGTACGTATGGAGTGAGGTGCTGCAGCTCGTGTCCACCGCGGCCGGCAGTGTGCAGCTCAGCTGTGTGGCTGGTTTGCGCCAGGCATCGCAGCTGCACTTGGTGCTCAAACGGTTGCATGTCAGAGTGGCATCGGCACCCCACAGCCATCAGATTTGAGCTGTCAGCCTGTCCTGGGGAGTTGGTATCGATCTCTGTAGAAGTAACACAGCCCACAGTTTTGTCTGGGATACAATGGCTATAAAAATGTGACACAAGGTCCTGAGTGTGAACCTGTGCTACTGGGCTGGGCCCTCCTGGGGTGTGAGTGCACGTGTGGAAGGAAGGAGCTGGGTTGCAGTCAGGGGCTGGAAGTGAGTACAATTCCTATAGTCACCTGCCTGGGTCCCAGAGGTGCTTGCTTGTTGCTGGGTTGTTGCAAAAGCACCGTACAGGGGAGAGGAAGAAGGGAGGGTCCAGAAGGAATGAAGGAGGATCCTCACAAGCTGAAACGCAGACTCCGCAGAGCCGCACAGCTTCTTTCCCTGCATCTGCCTCCTGGCACTAACCATGTGTTTGGTCCCCAGTTCCTGCCCAGCCAGCTGACTTCCAGGCAGAAGCAGAGTCTGATACCCGCATCCTGCTGACGTGGCTGCCCGCCTCTCAGGAGCGCATTACCAAATACGAGCTGCTGTACTGGGAAGGGGAGGATGGCGCACAGGTGAGGATCCTGCATCAGCAGCACTTGAGAATGGACATAACCATCCAGCAGCTTGGGAAGGGTGTCTGTGTGAGCTGGGGTGGTAACGGGACTGTTTCTTCTCCATGGTTGTGTGATAGGAGTATGGCAATCTCTGTCTGGCTTCTGTTCAAGTGACCTCAGCTGTGCTTGTGTGTGCCCAGCAAAGTAGCTAGTGACAGGTTTGGGATGGCAAAGACTCCAGAACACCATGACACCATCTCTGAGGCATCCTTCCTGCTGGTGCCGTTAAACAGTTGTGCAGGCCAGTTGGGCTTCCAGGTGGGTCTGAAATGGCCTCCAAAATGTGTCTGCAGCTCCAGGACTGGTTACTCCTAAGGAGCAGATTGAGGGTGGCCTAGAGAGAGCCCTTCCACATTTACTGTCAGGTCCCTAAAAGAAGTCCAGCTCTAAATATATCAAAAGTAGCGCTGGCTGCAGGGCAGCACAGTGAGGACTGTGCCATGGCAGCAGCACAGTGTCCTCTGCTCCTCTCTGCTCCTGTGTTTATAGTGGCGTGAGAGCTGCCAGAAATAAGTGCCCTCCAGGTGAAGTGGCAGCAAAACCAAGTCCTTTACCAGCACTGTTAAGGTGCATTAGAGATGCTGACTACTCCAGGACAAGAGCTTTACTGTGTTTCACGGGCAGACACTGTCTGTTGGGAGGAAACAAACTCAGGCGTCCTGTGCCCCTCATCTGAACTGTTTAGCTTCCCACAAAGCTGTCAGACAGTGAGTGCAGTCAGGGCACCAGGCACTATAGCCTGGATGTCAGAGAGGTCTGCTTCCCTGCACAGTCCTTGTGTTTTACCCAGGAAGCTCCATCCTTTGGTGTCCTGCAGGACTGCAGCAGGTTTGGCAGCGTGGCTGTGACTTGGGGCCAGAGTGGGTGATGGGGCTGCCTATTCCCTTGGCATTGGGAGCTGGGTGCCAGCTTTTCTGTATTTTCCAACTATATCAAATAACCTGTGTTTTCCTTTATTTGACAGCAAAAGGTGGAGTTTGACCCAACCTCCTCATATGCTGTGGAAGGTCTCAAACCAGACACGCTGTATAAGTTCCGTCTGGGTGCCCGCTCAGAGCTGGGCGTAGGAGTCTACACCCCCACGATCGAAGCCAGAACTGCCCAATCCAGTAAGTGTCTGATGCTCTGCAGTGATGAAGACAAAGCAAAAGCAGTCCAGTTTCCATCACCTGGACACGGAGTAGCTCAGTTCCCCTGCCCTTTGGGTCTGCAGGGATGCGGGCATGCAGTTTGCTAGAGGGTGTGATGGGGAAAGTCAGCTGGGGTTTTGGATCAGGGCTCTTTGGCAGAGGGGGTGCACCCAAGTGGTAAGTTCTTCCTTCATGTCCCTTTGATCATGCTGCCTTTCCCTAAGGGTAGATTCATAAAAACTGATGGAGGAGTGAAACAGGCTGGGAAATTGCTTTGGAGAGATTGATTTGAGTGGGTTTGTGCATGTCTATGAATTCACTCCCATGCAGACAAGCTGTCTGGACAGGCAGCATATGGGTGTTTGGCTCTAAATGTGACTGTCTCCAAACCATTGCATTTTCACCCCTTCACTCCCTATTCCAGCTGCCTTGCTTCCACAGGAGTCCACCCCTGGTCCATACACTTGATTGCGAGGTGAGGCATCCTTTGAAGCCAGATGTGCCAGTGGCTGTCAGGCAGCTGGAGGAGTCAGTTTGGAAAGCGGCTGTTGGCCTGGGTCGTGTGAGCAAGTTCTGCTTCTGGGACTGCAGCACTAGGGGAAACCAGAACAAGTTGCAGCCGAGTTAATGGAGAGGCTGGATAATGAGGTGACCCAGGCAATATCACTTTCATCCTCGCTCTGCTCCGTGTGATCACAGAGCAGGAGTTCGCATTGCTCTGATTGGCAGCTCAAAGTGCTGCGCATAAGCAGATTAGGGCTATCAAAGGGTCCTGCGATAAGCTCGTTTTCACTAACGATTTTTGGGCTTGCCATTATGCAAAGAGCATTAAAAGGGGGGAAAAAAGACATTTCTGTTAGCACCGTCTGTCTGGGATTTACTAGCTCTATGGGGTGAGCAGTTGGCAAAGGCAGCCAGCCTTCCCTGCAGGGAGGGCACCAGCATGCACAGCAGCCGAGAGCAGAGATGGCCATTAGAAGGGGAGCACAGGCGGGGAAGAGCAGCTCTGCTCACTATTGGAACGACCTTCTCTTTGACGAAAACTCAGCTTCATTAACGTATCAGTCACAGGGATTCCTCCACCTCGTTAAGTGAGCTAATGGTGGCTTAGTGCTGAACAATAGACAGGTATGAAAATGGAGAGAGGTTCAGATCATAAATATTTGAACACTGAGAGCAAATTCTGAGTGTGGGGATTTGTATACCTATTTCAGATGGTTTTTGTATTGATAGGCAAAGGTTCAAGCAACTTTCCTGCCACTTAAATTAATTCCATCAGTGGATGCTCTTATCCTTGAACACACTTAATCAGAGACAGCTCCATGCATAAATTAATCCTTCAGAGTCTCACAACAGTCTGAGTAAGAGAAACCTTTGCTTTGTGGACTCTTCCCATGACCTGCTCCACACGCTGTCTGCTCACAGGGGTCTCATACCATTCTGTTTTTCAGGTTTTTGCTTCACTGACTGGTTCTGGCATCTGTTCAGTAAGAAAGTTGTGCACAGGCTGGAGGAGATTTGGCCAAAAGCCACAGGAATACCTTGGTTTGGCCAGTGAAACTCCCCTTAAATTGGGGGACCTAAGATTTCTGTTTATCCAAGAACTGCCTGGGTCTTGGTTTACAGGCTTGAGGAGATTTCCAATGGCACTCTATTCTATGAGAGAAGTCCTTGGTAGTTACTACTGGGCTGTAGTTACTACTGCAGTGAGGTTGACAACCACCAAACAGTCCCAGGGCAGGGTGGATTCTTGGGTTCTGGGGCTCTCAAAGTCAAGTAGACTTTTCAGAAAGTTCTGCTGTAGCTCAGCAGAAGTTGTGTGCACAATGCATGACTTCCAGACAGAAGTTCCTTGGTCCACACTTAACAACACCTCTCATTAGATGGTTTGATTGGTCCCCTGTGGCCTTAGAACTTACTAAGCTAGAAAGACTGTTGCTCCCAGCTTTGAACTGGTCTCCTTCCTGCACTTTTTCATCTGATAGCCATAAAAAAAGACTGTTAGATCTTGGAGGCTGACATGTTCAGGTGGGATGCAAGCTGCAGCAGCAGCCAGACTCCTCCTTTCCAAAGAGCCTGTCTTCAGGCTCTATTCCTGGCCCTGACAAACCAGTCAAGGGTAAGGTAGGAGGCACATCATCACTAATGAGCCACTAATGGGCTGGAGAAGGACATCTGTATTGCTGTTACTGGGCTTTTCTTGTAGTGTTGCTGCTCAGGTGTGGTAGGGATGCTTGTCCAGCAAAGCCAGAGGGATGGAGTGCCCCTTTGTGCCCTTCCATCAGCACAGCTTGGACCCCATCTCCTGAGAAGACAGCTGCTTTCTGGGCTGCCTTTCCTGCTAAGCTGCTTGCTTAGTTGCTGAGCACCCTGCAAAAAGTACAAGCAATGCCGCTTAGAGGGCCTGAGGAGCACGGGGGAGTTTTCCAGGACTGCGCAGTGCCTCAGGCAAGCAGTGTGATGCGGGAGAGGAACATCAGCTCTTTGCCCATCAGGCCTCAGCATTAAAATACTGTTCTCGCTTGAAATATGAAAGCAATCTTAAGGCTGCCTTTTCCCTAGCTTAAGGAGTAGGTGGGCTGGATGGGTGCACAAGGCTGCTCTGGGCCGGCGGGGGAGGCCGGTGTGAGTAGCCCAGAGGCAACGGAGGTTTGCACAGTGTGTGTGTGGGTACGTCTATGCTGGCCACCCGGTCTGCTCTTTGCTGGCTGCAGGAGAGACACTTCTACTCCTTGTGCATTTTAAGTTGATCCTGCTCATGTTATCAAGTTTTATTTTGCTTTTTTTAATTGTTAATCTGAGTTTTTGCCTTGTACATCATATGTGTGACTCTTACCCAGTCAACAGCCGAAGTCTGACCTGCCCACACTGACAGCTAAAACTGCCTCTGGAGAAGGGGCTCACTGCTGCATCCCAAGGGATGCTGTGGAGGCCCAAAGTCAGAGCAATTCTCTTCTGTGAAGGGCCTGTCTACAGACAGTGCCAAAAGAAAGGCTTGCTCAACTCCTATGTCTCAGCTGTCCCCTCTGAGGGATGACACCAGGCACTGTGTCTCCCTTATGCCTTCCTTGAATTCACTTCTGGTGTTGCGTTGGTGCTGTATCTTCCTACTGTCTTCTCTGCCACTTCTCTGCTGATTAACCAAGAGAGTGTGAGAATTCATTTTCTACCCCTGCTGCCCCCCGGTGTACCAGAGGACAGAGCCGATCCCACTCTGCCTCCCTCATGTAGGCAAATGTTTGCTTCCAGGCATTGCTTTGGCTTCTCTTTCTTTCCAGTGTAGCTCCCGTAGCAGCAGCCTGACCCTGCTCAGACATCATCTCATCCAGCGCCATCACTGCCCACTCTCCGTCCATCTTTCCATGCACTCCAGCCCAGGCATCAGGGACAATCCCTGCTCCCTGAGCACAGAAGTGGGCACTAAGTGTTACACGCAGCCTGTGACTGCTTCTGCAAGCAAGTGGGCCGTGTTCCCGGCAAGCAGGGGTCACCAGTGGGGTTGGGAGGTCCTGCTGTCCCCAGCTTTCCCAAATCTTCTCCCACTGCCAACCTGTGCCCAGCAAAGCCAAGGCACAATTATTGGGTGCTTTAATTATCTGAGGTCCTTGCTGCTGTCTGGGGTAACATAGCTTGTATTTGTCTTTGTGCAGACGGTGGCCTGGCAGGCTTGTCCCTTTGTCCCGGGAGGGCTGGCTCTGGTGCATCGATGGCTTCAAAGACTGCAGCATGGGGAACGGCATCGGTCTTTTTTTCAGGTGTTTCTGGGTGCAGTGAAGAATGGAAGCGGCCTTTCACCTGCCATGGCAAAGCAAGTTACCTTGTACTCCATTATTTCTTGGCCAGGCAGCTTCCTAGCCCTAGAGCAACTGTGTACGCTTTTTTTCATGATGGTGCCCTGCCCTCTCTGCTTAGGGCTCTTGCCTTCTGTGCAAGCACCCAGGGATGCACCCATCTCCCTTGTGCCTTCCCTGACCAGGTGGGCTCCCTTGTCTCTCCAGGGTTCCACCCTTATCTTCTGATCCTCATCCCAGTTAGAACTGTCTGCTGCCCAGATCCCGTTGCTGGGGCTTAGAAGTTAACATAAAATGCAGGTGGCTTTTTGCCTTGGGGGAGAACAAGACCTACCTATCTTCCCCTGTACAGCTGTATAGGCCAGGGAGCTCCTGGGGCAGGTAACCAGTTTGGCAGGCAGGAAACTATCAGTCCCAGATCCTGGGCACACGTGCAAAGCAGCACAACCATGTTATCTCCTGTTACCACATGGTGCTGGCTCCCACCTGGGTCAGGGTGCCGCTCACAGCTGATGGTTGTGATTTCAAACCCCGCCTGGATGCACTCCAGCCAACCTCAGTCACCTGCTTTCCCTACCCTCTTTTGTTTCCTCCACTTGTCTAGGAACGGGTTTTTGCAAGCCTTCGTACAAGCTGGTGTGTGAGCTTCCCCTTCTGCCACTCTTGCCTTCTGTAGCTTCCTACTTCTTCTGGTTTCCATCTGCTTCAGATCTTCACTGAAAGCATCTTTCTTCTCCCCATCAGTCTGTCTCTCTCACTCCCCCTTTCCCTTATTGCCGTTTGTTGTGTTTGGTAAAGTGAGCGTCCAGAACTGCTTTGTGCAGAGGTATTCTCTGATGCAGAACAGCACTTCCATCTCCGTGCTGTTCATCAGCCTTTCAAATACAAATTGCCCCTAGTGCCATCTTTGATGATGTGCGAGGAAGGAAGGCAGTTGTCCAAGAGGCTACTGGCTGAATTTCCACGAGTATGTTCAGTGCTCAGTTGGCTGGGTAAAAGTTCCCTGTGCATTTTGTTTTGTCCTTCCAGTCATTTCCCTTCATCTCCCCACTTCATTTATTTATCCCCAGCCCCCTCCGCCCCACCCCAAGAAGTCGAGTGTGTAAGCACCAGCTCCACTACCATCCGGGTAAGTTGGGTGCCACCGCCTGCCCAGAGCCGCAATGGGGTCATCACCCAGTACTCCATTGCGTACCAGGCAGTGGAAGGAGATGACAACACCAAGCATGTGGTGGATGGCATTGGACGGGAGCACTCCAGCTGGGAGATCAAGGACCTGGAGAAATGGACCGAGTACAAGGTGTGGGTAAGGGCTCACACCGATGTGGGGCCAGGACCGGAGAGCATCCCCGTGCACGTGCGCACTGACGAGGATGGTAGGTGTTACTGAAAGCTTCTTCAGCTGCCACCTTGGGGTAACCAGGACTCTTCTGTCTGAGTTGGTGGAGAAGTGGGGAAGGGGGGTGGGGATGTTGGCCTGGCAGTGCTTTTCAAGCAGGACGGGAGAGTGTCAGGAGCAGTGCTTTGGTCAGCTGCTCGGGGGAGCGGGGAGTTGCTCTGCTGGCCCTTGTTCTGATGTGATGGTTGCCTCCAGGCTGTGGGTCAGATGTCCTGGTGCAGTCCCACAAGGGTCCTGTGTGTGTCAGCAGTGCCTCCTGCACACCCAAGGCACTGCTTTGCCATTTCAGCTTTCTAGCGTTTGGTGGTCATGGTTTCCATTTTACTGAAGGTAGCTCGAGCTCTCCTAGCTAAAGGCTTCTCTCACATTGTGAGATTAGGACTTAAAGTTTACTTGTTGACTTGAAATCCAGCAAACTAAAGAGGGGAAAAGAAATCCATTTGAAACTTGTAGATATTGCAGGAAAGCTGCTTCCTGCCCTGGCTTCCAGGCAAGCCACAGCTTATATAAATCTGCTCTTGCGCTCAAGAGTCAGAATATCGCATGTACAGAACACTTTACTGGATACGACAGCTTTAAAGAGAAATTGCTTTGTATTAGCAGGGCTGTCAGTTATGTCATCATGACTTAAGCCATTTCCTTTGAAAGTGCCAGAGCTCAGGGTGACAGTAGGAGCTTCCATGGCTTCATGCTGACCCCAAAAGCTGCAGATTTAATAGGAGAAAAAAGAGATGCGGCGTCCAGGCAAGGAAGGGGTGATCTCTGCATTGCCCAGTCAGCGTGGCAAATTGAAACCAGACATGTTACGGTTTCCCTAAATGGGCTGCCACTGTCCCCCACGTCTCCGTGGCTTTGGAAGTGGCGTCTGGGAATGCTCACTGACTGCGTTCCTGGGCTGGCAAACACATCTGTGTGTGTCCTGCTGCCTGTATTGTTTGCTTCAGTTCTCATTCAGCAGAGTTGTAGCCCAGGGGAAGCTGCTACCCCAGAAATGTCGCAGCAAGCTCTCTCAGTTAGTTTTCAGGCACTGTGGTTGGACATTCCAGCTCAGCTGTCAGGAGTGATTTCATATCCCTCCGACATGCTGATGCTCAGTAGATACCCGTGATGAAGGAAGGAGAAATGCTAAACTGTGATCTGAAAACAAATTGAACTTTCCCTGTTTGGGTCTCAGACACAGCACATACTTCCCATAATGGGGTAGGATAATGTTCCTCGAAACACTGCGGTCTGTTCACATTCACGTCTTTTCGTGTCCTGCCAAGGCCTCCTGCCTTCTCTTGCCGGCAGAGCTTGACACACAGCTTCTGTCTAGTTCTCAGGGAGGATCTTGTTTATCGCTTGGACTCCCAACTGTGTGTGCGGGCAGGTGTCTTGCTAGGGCAGGAGAGCCCTGTGGCTTGTGCAAGGTCAGTGCACTAAGTGATTTGTGGATTGCAGCATAGGCTGCTCCAGCCAGAAAGTGGTAACTATTCAGGCACAGCCCCCTCCATTCCCATACCTTGAGCTGGCCTCATGGGGCTAAAATGCTCCATTCCTCCCTTCTCTACTTTATTTAATTATCTACAATTAAGAAGGACATCTGGGGAAAATAATGAATTGCCCTGCGGCTTAAAAACTGTGCTTACCTGCTGGGTAGATGTTTCTTCCCATCTAGTTGGTTGAAATAGCAACACTCGTTATGTCTGCGTGTCAGCTATCCATCCCTAATTATCTAATACAGCTTATTTCTTGCTTTGCTGAGAATTGGGGCGTACGGGGTTCCAGACCCCGGGATTTTCCCAGGCAGTGGAGGGTCCTGCAGTAGAGGTGCCAGGATGGAGCCCAGGTCCTCCACTCGGGTCCTGGCGCTCGTGTGGCAGCGGTGTCATCGCAGGGAGCGCACAACCCTGCGCCAGCTGCTTCAGCGGGACGGAGCTCTCCAGGAGCAACCAAGAGGCTAATTTTTTAGCATTGACATTTTTGTCACAGTCAATGCAAGAGTAAAAAGTAATAAGGAGGTAATTTTTCCAAATGGTAAATAGGGTATAAATACATTTTTTAAACGGGCCTCACCTTGCAAGAAAATTGATATTTTCTGGGCAGTGTAATTTTTCATTTTATTATCAAAAAGCATTCAGCTAGCCGTGCATGAAATACAGTCCCCAGAGCTGTCACAATCCCCACGGGCCCCTTTATCTGGCTGAGTTCAGCGGCTGCTGTCTCTGAGCTCTGGCTTATTGTTTTAGGATGGTGCTTTTCCCCCTCGTTAACCTCTTGCTGTCCCAGGGGAGGAGCGCGTGTGCACCCTGGCTGGTGACAGGTACCAGGGCTCCCCGCAGGGCCGGCGCAGCACCGGCCGCGCTACCTGGGGCTGTGGGACTGCGTTCGGGTCTATGCAGAGGGATCTGAGAGCAGGCGTTGTGACAGGCAGGATGCAAAGGTGGCTTCAAAACCCCCGTCTCTGCTGCAGGTGGTTACCATGTTCTTTATATTCCTGCTGTATTCTTGTGTTCTTCCTTGCTCCCCTACTGCGGGAGACAAGAAAGGGATAGGCAGACCTTGTGTCTGACCCAGCACAGTGGCTTTTATTAGGGGTGCTCCTGCATATCACAGTAGGGCTCTTTTGTACTGAGCATAGCAAAAGTGCTTGGTTACTGGGAAGGGGTTGGAGATGTGGTCGTGCTGGAAAACTGCAGCGTGGCCTCCTGGGTCAGGACAGGGAGCTTGTGCCAGCAGGGCCATCCTTGCAATAGGGTGGAGGGAAGGTAGCAAAGGAGTGACAGCAGTTGTGCGGTACCTGCTAACTGTCCATCTTGTGTGTTTTGCAGTGCCCAGTGCCCCACCGCGAAAGGTGGAGGTAGAGTCTGTGAATTCGACTGCCATCCGGGTGAGCTGGAAGCTGCCCATCTCCAACAAGCAGCATGGGCAGATCCGCGGGTACCAGGTTACATACGTGAAGCTGGAAAACAACGAGCCCCAAGGGCAGCCAGTGATCAAGGACGTCATGCTGTCAGAAGCACAGGTACGATGTGGGGACCACGGGCTGGTGGGCATGGCACCTTCCCTCACCGCAGAGGGACAAGCAAGTTTAATCAGGAAAGGATTGCTGTAGGAAAGATGAGGTATAAAGATGCTCCTCTGTTACCCCTTCTCCAACATGTACCTCTCTCTGCCTGCCTGTCCTGTGCAGACTCCAGCTGGAGCAAATTGTGTTTTGCCAATCGGGTTATAAACCATTGGAGAGCTTTAAAGTCTGCCTCTTTTGTGCTGCTGACTATATACAGGGCAAAGCTTCTCTCTCGGCACAGTCCACCGGGGTGCTGCCTGTTCCTGGGGTGTGGGGGTGGTTCTGCACCATTGGGTGGGCCCAGCACGCCAGGCAGGACAGCCCTCCTCTGGCTCAGCAAACCTCCTTCCCTCCGGCTTTTGCCAGGCAGGGACTTGACCTTGTGTTGCCTCTTGAACCCAAACTGTAGGTGCAGCGAACTGAGTCTGGGAAAGGCTGGAATGGGGTGAGGGGAAGAGTGAGGTGCAGGCCTGCATTGCCTGTAAATGACTTTGCCCTCTGCAATTGCCATACAACAATCTGCTCTTATTTATGCCATCTCCTGGATACCTCGCGGGCTGTGAGCTGAGGCCGTGTTCCCACACGGTGCTCCAGGCATGGTTATGCACTCTGCTCAGCCCAGCGGGGTGTAGTTCCCGCTTTCCCAGGGTCCAGGGAAGTATTTGGTGCCTTGTCTGTGATGAAACACAACTCTTCTTTGGAGCAAGGGTCCTTCATCCTGGATGACCCATGCTGTTCCCAACAAAGATAATCGTATAAATGAAGTACAGGATCTGCTGCTGTTGGAAGCAACGAGTAATCGATTCAGAGCTGGCTTGCTTGAATGATGCCCAATATAAATACTGGAGAGCTGCAACGATTAATTGATCTGCCTCCTGAATGCAGCTGTGAATCATTTATACGTTTGTCAGTGGGGAGTGCAGTGCACAGAGATGGCTTTACTCCCCATTCATATTCTGAAGGATAAAACTCACTAATAATGTCGAAGGGGAAAACTTTAAAGAGAGAAAATGCTTCGAGGGTCCTTGCAGTGTTGTCTGGAGCACGTCTCTGTTTATGTTTCAGATGTTGCTTTATTTTAATCATTAGAAAAGATGCTTACTGCCCTTTATATATTCCAGGAGGATATAATCTTCTGTGTTGTTTGAACAATTGATGCTGTGTTGTTCAGCTGGAGTTTGGAGTTAATGGGTTGGTCCCAAGCGTAGGTGGGTGAAGTTGGCAATGTTGTTCTTGTTGGTGTTTTCAAATATTTTATGGTTGCCCAGCCAGTTCTGCTTTCACTCCTTACTCATACATTTCAGAGAGAGAAACCCTATACTAATGTGCAGGAATGAAGATGCCAGAGCCAGAAACTTCCCAAGGAGTACTGGATTTTGCATTATTTTGAATGTGTGCATCAAGGAAGCAAGCTGCTTGAAGTTTCCTGGCCTGTTAGACCACTTACCAGTCTTTCGTATCTGGTGAATTTATGTGGGAAAGTTCTTGGTTGCTGTTACTTTTTTTCCCCGGTGTGTATGGTGCTGAACTCAACCACTGTAATTTTTGGATGGAAGTGAAGGCCAAAACATAGTTGCAGAGAAATGGCTACTCTGAAGGAGTCATGTCTCTCTTGGAATAAAGTAATGATGATCCTGCAGGGAAGAGGTTTCACTGACTTGGGGAAAGAGATCTTTATTTCCCAAAAGAATGAGAAGCCAGGCATGACCTGCGCTTGTGATGAAATACACTTGCTCCAGAAGCTGAAGAACCCTGTAAGAGCTGCCATCTTTCAGTACAGCAGTGCATGTCTTTGCAAACACCCAGATCAAACTTTAACAAGTAGTCTTGGAAGAGTGATTTTTCTATGGGAGAAAACAAAGATTCAATGCAACACCTGTCGCTGAAGGTCACAGGATGAAGATGGCCAGAATATAGCCACGGTTTATACCAGTGCACAAGGAGAGAATTAAACTGATTGAAAGTCTGAGGTCAGAGAAGAAATTCTCTGAACACATAGGCAGAGCCCGTCCTCCTGCCTGGCCAGGCTGTCTGTTGATTTTGAGGAGGTATGTGCCACATAATCTGCTTGCTGCAGATGGTGTGAAGACACTGGTATTAAAGCTGGCTCATGCTTTTTCCTGATTGAAGATGAGAAATATAGAGAGAGTAAACGAAGATGAAAGGGAAAAGGAAAGGGAATGGAGATGTTAGCTATGGAGATAATATGAGTTTTCAAAACCATTTGAGCGGAAAGGACTAAAACAGTAGAGGAGTGGGGGCCCTGGTGCTGTAGAGATCATGTTTTATTTTGCAGCCTCCTGCCTAGGAAGAGTAATCAGTTGTTAGGAAGGTTTTGCGATGGAGCTGAGGACTCGTTTTCCCCTCCGTGGCTGCGCCTGTGACTGATCACCTGCGTCAGACCTCTCTGTGCCTTCCTGTCTGAGCATTCACCTCCTACTGACAGCCTGATGGACAAGCAGATGTGACCATGCCCTGTGGAGGAGTGCCCAGAGAGAGGATGTGTATCGCTGCAGAGCTGGGTCAGATGCCTGCACCCCCTCCTGCACCGGCCCTGCCCTCACGGCGCAGCCAGGTCCTGTGCTGGGTGATGGCAGAAGATTCATTTCTGTGCTGCGGGTCTTGTGCACAACACAGCCAAGCACCAAGAGCTCTTTTGCAAGGACCACGGGGACCAGTGCAGGGTGCCAGCTGCACTCCACCTCTCTCATACAAGACCTTGCTGTCTTGAGGGATCGGGGGATAGCAGGGCCATGGGCACAAGCATCAGGTTCTTCAGGGGAGGGTGAGGGACCACCTGCTTTCCTTGGTCTCCAATCCCTGGGGGGGCTGCAGCATGTTGGGAGGAGCAGAGGGCCTGATGCCCTCCATCCCTTCCCAGGTACCAGTCCTGTGTGTCCTGCAGAGCTTGGAGCTGAGCAGCACCAGGCAGTGCGGAGTCTGGAGCACCTGGCACAAAGGAGGCAGCAGGGCCAGGGGAGGACAGGTCTTCCCGTTCAGGTTCCTGTGCAAGCATGACTTTAGTTTGCTCTTTACAAGACATGCAGCTAGACCCTGCCTGAACCTAGCTGTTGATTCGTTGTGTCCTGCTCCCAGCCTGCTTGTCCTCAGCCTGGACTGGAACATCTCCCCATGCTGCAGTGTGGCTTTGACAACTGCTCCTGCCCTCAACTGTGCAGCGTATTTTCTGGAGAGCCTGCTGCCCGCATCTCTCTGGGGATGTGGTGTACACATTAACCTCACTGCTTACAGCCCTCTGCAGAGCCAGCCTGCACAGAGAGCTTTGCAGCACTGCTGCTGCTGGGAGCTGGCTGGGTACGGCTGGGTAAAGGAGGTCAGGCTTTATGGAAGAGAGACTCCTGCCACCTCCTCCTCCTGCTCTGCAAACAGAGTCAAGGCACGGGAGGGATGTTCTGCCCTCGAGAAGGGCTGCAGGCTCATAGGAAGATTGTGTGGTCTTTGCAGGCAACACTTCTCCATCCAGCATGCAGACCGAGTGCACATCCCACCAGCTTGCTCCAGAAGAGCAGGAAGAAGTTAACAGCAGGCACTCCAGCTGGGTTGAGATCAAAGGAGAGAGGGGAAGCAGAAACTCCTTTTCTCCCTGGGCAGCGCCCACCCCATGCATAACACAGAAGAATTTACAGCCTCCCTTTTTCCCTGGGTGATAGTCAAGGATCTTTATCTGAATCTACTTGGAACAGCTCCTCGTGCACGTGTACTCGTCTAGGTAAGAGTCTGGCATGGAGGTGAGATGTACTCTGCTTCCTAAGTGGAACAAAACTGAAAGGCATCATCCAAGAGATGTTTCAGTAATGGACAAAGGCAAAGTTCTGGAGCCCTCAGACACTTCTGCATCCCACAAGCTGAGCACCCAAGTTTACACCTGGAGTTTCACTGTTGCACCACAGTCACTGAAGCAGAGAGGAGAAGGATCTGCAGGAAAACCACAGTATCCTCTTCCCATAGCTGGGGCTGTTTAGGACAGCTTGAGTCTGTCTTTTGCAAGAGCCATGGTCAGAGAAAACAGCTGTTCCCTTGTGAGACATGACTACGCTGTGCGGTGTTGAAGTGTAAAATGAAACGTTAAGACATTGCAGCTGCCATAAATACACACTGTTAGCTTTAGCACTTCCCTGGGCCATCCTGCCTCATGCACACAGCCCTGTCTGAGTTCTTTTTATGACAGCTCCTGGGCTTTTCAGATCAATTTGTCTTACTGACCAACTTTAAACAGTTAAGAAGCAATTGAGCTAGTTTAAGGAAGGAAATGTTTTGATCTGCAGATGATATTTTCATAATGAAACTGAATTTATATCAGGGTATTCATGCAGGCCTGGCTTTTCACTGTTATTCCTCCAGCACAGATCTCAAGGCGTTTCTTTGCACTCTGATCTGATGCAAGATTAAAGTCCACTGAAACATAAGAGCAGACAGAGCTTGAACATTAAACACTTGGTATAAAATCCTAGTGGGTGATAAGCTCCTCGCTGTGGCGTGAGAGGCTGTGAGATGCAGCAGGTCGGCTCCCCTGCTCATTGCAGTGGGGTGTCACCTTCTGCTCCTGCACTGACGTGGAGGAGGGGTGGGGTGTACCCATCCATCAGGGACATGGTGTTAAAGCAGAAGTGTCCTTCTGGGAGAAGGAGCTACCAGGCCTTCTATCCGTCCTGGAGCAAGACTTCTGCTAGGTTTTAGATCAGCAGGACAGAGCATGTGGCTGTTGACCATGTTGGGCGCTGAATGGTGTAGGTAGGATGTCAACTGCAATGACTTGGGTTGAGCTAACCATGCAACACTGGAAATAACACCAGGATGAGTGTGGAAAGAGGGCCTTTAGTGACCACAATACTTAGTGAGGGTATTTGCTTAATAGGAAGTCTTTAGGGACAACTTGATCTCTTTACTGAAATTAAATTTTAAGATGTTTTAGGGGGATAATTCTGCTGCAGTCTCATGTCATCAGATGAGTGGACTGTAATAAAATCTTAGATGAAGGTTTCTCCAATTGCTGCTTCTTTCTGAATTTAGAGAATAAAAAATATTTGAAGGTATGCCATGTATTTTACTATTGAGGACAGTACTCTGCTGCTGTGATAGGCTGCAGCCTGTGACAGCCGCCTCAAATGGCCTGAGTACAAAAGGCAACTTGTAGCTTTCATACCATTTAGTACTTGTGCTGCACTTGCAGGTTCCCGGGCACTTGAGCAGCATTAGCTGGGCTTCCCGGTGTCCCGAGCACGTCAGTATCTGAGCGCCATTTCACATCTGGCAGCTCAGGCTCAGGTCAAGGCTTGCCAAGGCTCACAGTGTGAGTCAGGGGCAATGATACCTATCTTCTGCTTTCATCTCTGTGCTTGAACCCATCAACCGGTGCTTCCTCCAGGCAGATTTAGTAACCTGAGATGTAACGCATCACCTTGGCTGAGAGAGCTCGCTGTGATCTCTGCAAACCTTCCTTTGGTGCATCAACCACAAAGAACAGGGCTATGGGCATGCGTGGCAGCAGCCAAGGTCTCTAAATCTCACCACCCCAATGCAGCTTTGATGCCTTAGAGCCCCAAATCCAGCCATAAACCTACACGTTCCCCCTTCAGAGCCCTAGTTGAGCTGCCGTAGCTGAGAATCCACGTGAGCTTCTGCTGGGAAATGTTTGTCTTACCTGCAGGGCTGCTCTTGTCAAGTGAGTGTTGCCATTTGGTGTTGTGTGGTTGGGAGTGAGAAGCTGTTTCCTCAGTACGGGCACCAGTTTGAGCCGCACTCCAAGCCACGCAGCACTGTTGGAGAGAAGCAGCTTGCTGTGAAGCTCCATATAAGATCTCAGCCTCTCTTGCACTCTTTACAAGAGACGGCACTTCTCGGTTTTCTGAGGTCCCCAGAGCATTTTCTTGCAAATGATAAAGGACACACAAGCTCTGTAAATGTTGTGTTGATGCTTCCCTGCAGAGAGTGCCCTCTGAGTTTTGTGTGTCAAAGCCCTTGGTTCTCAACAAGAGGTGGTGGCTGGAGGATCACTAGAACAGAAACCAGAGATGAGGTCACGAAACTGTTGTGAGTGACTTGTGGGGCAGCAGTCAGCCCCAGAGCTGTGTTGGTACAAGCTGTCCCTTCTTATTTCTGGTTGTGGAAGAGGCAGAAAAGTGCAAACAAAGCCAGGAGGGATAAGGACTGCCAGGTTAGGAAGTGGTGACCTCTCCACCCGTGTGAGAAGGAAGCTCTTTGCCCCTGTTTGTGTGAATGATCTCAGACCTGCTGCGCAGGCTAGCGGCATGTAGAAAATTGCTCTATGCCATTCCTTCCCTTGGCACAGCCTGTGCCAGGTGACCCTCTGTGTATAAGTGTTGTAATCCCCCCAACCCAGTCCTGCTAACCCCTGCTGTTGTCGTCGTCGTCATCCCCTTCCTACACGTCGCCCCTTAAAATTCTGTGTCTCCATTTTTCTCTCCTCCTTCCTTTCTCCCCCATCAGTGGAGAGCTGAGGACTCCGTCGACCACGTAAGTACCACTTGTGTGTATTCCAGGTTGGAAAAGAGGGGTTTGGTAAATCGATTTGTGAATTTTGTAGACACAGTGCTGTCAAAACATCCCTTTCACTTCCTTAATGAGGCTGGAGAGTTACATTGTGAAACCTTCCACAAGCAGCAAATCCAGAGAAAATTGGCATTTAGATCGCTACTAAATGCAGAAAAGCAATTGACATTTCCTATAATCTGTATTTCCAGCTTGTTGCAGTGCAGTTTTAGGCAGGCTCAAGTGATCAACTCAGGAGGTAGATACTACTTTCTACAGTAGTTGGCCCACCAAGTTACACAGTAAAATTAGATACATAATCTTTAAACCACATTGATCGTAGTCATGAAAAATAACGTACACTCTCAACCATGACCTTTGGCTGAAACAGAGATAGTAATAAGAAAACAATCACATTTAAACAGTAAAATCCAATTTTTCCCACATAATTTTGAAATATAAATTCGTAGGAACAAACTAGAAAATGACCTTTTTAGAGTCAGCAATTCAATTATGTGCCCTACTGTGAGCTTCCCCAGCACGATGCATTTCTCCTCCTGCTTTATACAGAGGATTCTCGCGCAGAGTGGCTTTCTCATGACAGCACTGTGTTTACATTATGCAATCAGACCTTCTTTCATCCATCCCTCATCTCTCTCCTCTCCTCCCAGCTCGCTTGCTTTGCTCCCGGTGGCATGGTTTTGCGTGAGAATTTCTCTTTGCATGGGTTTGGGAGGAGTGAATTCTCTTGGGATGTTCCGAGTCTGCGGGTTTTGAGTGAGTGCTTCCCCCGCGGGTCCATTGGCACCAATCGGACTGTGCGTCCACTCGCCCGCACACACGATCTGCTGCAGGGGCGGAGTTGGGGTCGGACTTTGGTTCACACGGTGATTTTTGGCGGGGTTCTTGTTGGTGCTTGTTGATTTTTCTCTGGGCTGACTGGTTCCGCGATGGTAGCAGGGTGATTTTGATGAGTAAGCCTGGGCAGGTAACCTAAACCAGCAGCACTGACTGGAAATCAGCAGGTTTAATCGTGTGGGTGTTTGTGCAAGTGAGTGATGGGAGACTGGCTGTGCTCTGAGAGAAACCGCAGGCGCCCCTCACACCCTTCAAGCTGGCAGGGATCCCCCCAGCAGAGATCAGACCCCTGGAGCAGCCTCTAACAGTGCTCATGCTGCCTGTTCTCAGCAACTCGAGCTTAACCTTCTCCATCTCTGCGCTTCTCCCTGTCGGAAAGGGTAAATAACCAACCCAGAGCCTCTGCCTCCTTTCCAAAAGCTTCCCCAACCCCTTTCCAACCCAATTGTCCCTTGCTCCATGACCTGAAGGGTTATTAGTGCTAATGGCCCCAGCCCCTTTCACAGCGCCCACAGCTGAATGATGCTCAGGGGTGCCTACCCTGAGCTCGCCGTGAGCTGCTGAACTCACTGTGCTTGCTCGTTTGCAGGTCTGGCCAACCGGGCTTGGCACGGGTCATGTTGCTGCTTGAGGCCAGGAGGGAGGAGCGGTGCTCCCCTCTTTGATCTCAAATTGAAGTGCGGAGCTATGCCCTGCTCCTGCCCAGGGGAAGCCAGAGCACGCAAGGGTGCTCGCGCCCTGCCGAATCCACCCTCCTCCCCGACCTCCCACAGCGCAGGGTTTTCCCTCCCGGTCTTGCCAATGCCTTGTGCCGACCCCGTCCCATCCCTGCAACGCTGTGCCTGGCAGGGAGGCTGAACACGGTGCTGTAGCACTGCAGGTGCTCCCTGCCCGGGGTCCCTTGCCCCTGCCTGGCCCCGGTGCTCCCTGCGGCTCTGCTCCAAGAGACAACTTCAAAAATCCCCCAATTATCCCCCAAGAGATTTCCACAGCCAGCTGAACTGGCTTTTGCCCTGGTTCACAGCTCCACAGTCCTCTTACTCTCAGGCTTGCTGCGGCAGGGTGGCTCTTGCTTAACACAAGACCGTCTCTGGAGCGGATCTCCCTCTTGGCAGAAGCCGTGGGAGAGCACAGCTGCTGACAGAAGTTGCTGGTGGGTCCTTGGAAAGGCCAAGTGTTAGAGGCAGGGGTTGAAATTAGGCATGTGAGTGGTGGAGTGGCAGCAATTGTTTGCTGGCTCTGTGCGAGTGTGTGCTTGAATGCAATGCCCGGGTGTGAGCCAGCAAGTGTGTTGGTGTGTTGCTGTTGGAGATACTGACCCCAGTGCCCTCCTTTTGCTCACTCCAGTAACAAGTATTTGCTCTTCTCGTTTGCCTCTTCCCTGCCTCGTGGATGCACTCCCAGGAGACGGTCATTGGAGGCCTGCTGCCAGAAACCACCTACTCCGTCACCGTCGCTGCCTACACCACCAAAGGAGATGGTGCCCGCAGCAAGCCCAAAGTCATCACCACCACAGGGGCAGGTGAGTGCGGGGAGCAGATGCCACAGCCTTGTAGGGCTGGTGGTAAAACCTCCCAAGAGGTACGCGGGGAGTATGGCCAAGGCACCTGTACAGGAAGGAAGCGAGAGGGCTGGAGACGCTGCAGAGGTACATACTTGTGATCTCCAGCCCTTACTTACAGGCTTTGCCGCTGGATCACCCGAGCAAAGTGCAGCACAGATGAAACTCATGAGTCTGAGCTCTTCTGCATAGTCCAGAGACCTGGGAAGAGGAAGCCTGAAAGTCCAGGCCCTCCCTCAGCTTTGGAGTCATGGCCTGTCCTCACCTTGTTCCCATAGGCAAGTGCCATGTCGTGCTTCCTGCGGTGACTGCGGTGCCGCCGGGGCTGGCCCCTGGCACAGGGGGCTCCTCAGAGGTGCTTCTCAGCTCCCCCCCAGCCATTGCTACTGCTGCCTGCCCAGGCTTACATATCTGAGCCCAGCTGCTCCTAGGACCATGGTAAAATCTGGAATGCAACAAACCCTGCCATAGAAGTGCTGCGGACACAACTTCTATGTCCTGGTGATCCCAGCCAGTTCGGTTCTGCTGTCTCAGTAAAGACTTGTACCCTGTACCTAGTGCAACACAGGAGCCTCGGCCGGCAGCCGGGGCACCCAGGAGTTCATCAGGTGCTTTCCTCCGGATGTGGTCAAGCTTGCCTTTGGTGGTGGCACCAACTAGTTGACATTGTCTTGTCCTCGATTTCCACTCACTAGACCTGTCCTACAACCAGTAATCCTGCTGCTTCCTCACACCAGCCGCAGGAGCAGTATTTACCGCTTGTTATTATGGGAATGCAGCTTGTACAAACTGAGAGCGTTTGTTCCTGGTGCTTTTAAACGAGGAACAGCTTGCCAGCTCCTCCGTGCTGCATATGGGGAGCTCCAGAGGTAGTTTCCACTGTCACAATCTCAAATGCTGTCTCCCTTGTGCCTTGCCATGATGTACGCTCTGTTCATCAAATTGCTACAGCTGTCCTATAAACAGGAAAAGCTTCCTAAACATCCCAGTGTTGCACTGTAAACCACAGCGGGTCTTCCCATGTTATGATGCACATTTAAAGTTAATATTTGGAATCAGCTTTGAAAATAATGTGTCCCTTAATACCAGCTGCTGTTAGACATTGTATTGTGAGTGCAAGGACGGTGGCACTGGCAGTGGAAGAGTAATTGTATGTCTTAAATACCTACAAAACCACTCCAGAGCTCCCTTTGTACAGGGTCTTCTGCAGGCTTGACCTCAAGGGGAGTGCTGGTATCGCCCTCTGATGGCAAAATCGCGGCATAATTCTGTCAGATACATTTTGTGCTCGTGTTTGGGCTCATACATTGCAAAACCGTGCAAGGATATTTAACTAGGTTTGGCTACAATCCCATTTTCATTTTCATATCAGTGACCACATTCGTTTGATTCTGAATATCTTCCCTATCAGTTGATTTGTTTACAAATCTGAGCTGATGTGAAGTGAAGACACATCCTTTTTTAACTGAAGGAGATCAAGGTATTAAACCATCAATTTAAAGCCATCAGTTTCTAACCAGTGACAGCAACACCCCTTGACTTGTGCAGCATAAGCAAAAATCCTGTGGAACGCTTGTGTTCACCTCTCACATCGACACTGACTTCACGAATCTGCTCATCAGCTAAACCAAAATGTATTCTGATGGCAAACAGCCCGCCCAGCTCTGCTCACTGCCTCTGCAGATGGTAACACTGCAAGGTTTCGGGATGAAATTTGTCTGCCTCCAGACAGTCCAGGGCGCTGGACTCGGGCTTCTGAGTGTCTGTTGGGTACAGTGCGCTGGGGCCAGCGCGGCCTGGTGCTGTGCACTAGCTGGAGTGTCTGAAGACCCCTGATTGGGAGGATGGGATTCAGATCTTCTCTGATATAAATGCAATGCTTTTAAACCTTTCCTGTAAAAGGGGATGAATTTTGGGGCTGAACGTGGCTGAATTTATTCCCTGTTTAGATGGCAGCACATGGGAAAATGGCAGCTAAGAGCTGGCTGGCTCCAGCTTCCCTCGCCACCGGATTAGGGTTGGTCTGGCTCTATCCATTTGAATTGTCTGTCGTCCTCTTCACCCTGTTGTCTGAACTTTCCCACTTTCCTCAATCCTGACGGACTGAGCAGCACAGAAGCGATCCTTCCTTCCCCTCCTCGCAGGCTATAGATGGTCATTGTGTGTTTATGTTGCAGTCCCGGGGAAGCCCACCATGATGATTAGCACGACAGCCATGAACACAGCCCTCATCCAGTGGCACCCACCCAAGGAGATGGTAGGGGAGCTGCTGGGTTACCGGCTACAGTACAGACGTCTTGACGAGGAGAAGATGAACACGATAGACTTCGGGAAGAGAGACCATCACTACACCGTGACCAACCTGCACAAGGGGGCCACGTACCTCTTCAAATTGTCTGCCAAGAACAGAGCTGGCCCAGGAGAGGAGTTTGAGAAGGAGATCACTACTGCAGAAGACGTGCCAAGCGGCTTCCCACAAAACCTGCGCGTGGTGGGTCTTACCACTTCTACCACGGAGGTTTCCTGGGACCCCCCAGTCTTGGCAGAAAGAAACGGCAAGATTGTCAACTACACAGTGGTATACAGGGACATAAATAGCCAGCAGGACCTGGTTAACATCACCAAGGACACAAGTATCACTTTGACGAATTTGAAGCCCGATACCACTTACGACATCAAAGTGAGGGCCCGCACCAATAAGGGGGTTGGGCCTCTCAGCCCCAGCATCCAGTCCCGGACCATGCCTGTTGAGCAAGGTAAGTGCCCCTCTAACAAGCCCTAACAGCAAGCTCAGCCTGCAGGACAGGGACTTTTGCTTCGGTTCATGAGGCCCTGACTAATGAGAACAGGTACTGTGTGGCTTCCTAGTCTAAAATTAGTTCAGCGAAGGTTTCCTTAAAGTTGCCGTTTGGGGGGAGAGGGGTGTTGGTGGTAGCTTAATTGCCTTTGTCGCTCCACAGGCACACTTTGCTGTTTTATCTGTACATGAAAGGCTCTTGCTTGAACTGGAGCAGGTGTCTGGGTAGGATCATCTGCAGATCCAGTACCCAAGCACCCCTGTTCTTTGATCATGGAAAAGGGCCAAGAGAGTGTGAGTGGAGCGGGGAGAGAGGAAGGCTACAGTTCAGCCTACAGCTTCCTTTCTGTGATGCTATATAGTCAAAATCGAAACTCTGCTGGAGACTGGAGACTTGGTAAAAGGCTGCTGCTCTTTTCTCCTCATCTCTCACTTCTCTGCTGTTGCTGAACTCTTTGACCTCTGCTGCTGAGTTAGAGAAAGAGAGACTTGGAGCCCAGCTGCTGCCTGGCTCCATCCTGACTTGGCCCTACAGTGCTCAAATATCTTGTTTGTCATTCCAGTGTTTGCTAAGAACTTCCGCGTCAATGCCGTCATGAAAACGTCTGTGTTGCTGAGCTGGGAAGTGCCTGACTCCTATAAATCTGCAGTGCCTTTTAAGGTAAGGGTGGGATGCAGAGGATGGGGAGCTCCGCCTGTGGCAGTGGGAAGGGCAGTGGAAAGCAGCATCTTGACCTGCCACATGATGTTCTCAGGCTATCAGACAAGAGACTAGCAGAGCAGGGTCACGTTGCTCCATGGCCTGGGGTCTTGTGGAGCTCAGAACTCCAAGCCCAGGTTAGATAGCTGCTCTTGCATTTGAGCACCTGTACATGAACCATGGCACACAGTAGAGCACACTGCTGCTTGCTTTCCCTCCTTTCATTCTTTATAAGCCAGAAGGTGGTGTAGTTTTGTTGATTTATTTCTGTTTTGATCAGTTGTGGAATAGCCAGTAGCCACTTGGCTCGTGGTACCAGGAGTGAATAATGTTGGCTGAATTACACCAACAGGAAACACCAAACAGCAAAGGCATGTGCTGGGCAGAGGCAGTCTGAGAATGGGGGTGTCTTGGGGATCATAATATGTATTTCTGGCTTCTCACCATCCAACTAGAAACCCATCTTTGCCATAGCCACGTTTTTTAAATACCCACTCTTCCCTTGATAATGCTGCTGAGTTACTTGCCTTTTCAAAGGGAAATGGAAACCGGTCCAGCCCCCTAAATCGCGGATGCTTTTTCCACGAGCGGTTGTGGTGGTTGTTCACACAGTCCTAATCAGAGCTTAACTCCTCATCAGCTTGCTCAAGTATCTTGTTACCTGGTATCACTTGGTTGTGGCCTTACCGGCCAGGCTGACCATTGCAGCTCCATGACAGTGGTTACACAAGCTTGTTGGAGTTGGAAGTGTGAAAAGTCATGTGGTTTAATTGGAAGCAATCACCAGGACAAAGTGGTCTGAAAACCAGCCAGTGAATCAAACTAAGAATGACTCCATCTGCAATGTGTCCTGTCTCAAACATCCGGATTGTCTTTATGAGTTACTTCAGAGCATCAGG
This sequence comes from Streptopelia decaocto, assembly GCF_964273445.1. Taxonomy (NCBI): domain Eukaryota; kingdom Metazoa; phylum Chordata; class Aves; order Columbiformes; family Columbidae; genus Streptopelia; species Streptopelia decaocto. The sequence continues at coordinate 4,905,383 of NC_138659.1, read as the reverse complement.
GCAGATGCAGAATCTCAGGGAGTGAGGGAGAAAAGCATCGTTGGCCTTCCAGAAGGTGTGAGCAGCACAAGATGTGTCAGTGCAGAGGGAAGTCTGCAGGAATCGCTGTTACGCTCTTTTCTCCAGCACGGTTCTGGATGTAGCGTCATCCATCAGGCTGCAAGGCAACACTGATGACCCGACCTGTTCCTGCTCCTGCCTGTCCCCCAGTGCGGATTACTGATCTGCGTAAGACTTGACCGTGGTGTAAATTTCTGCAGAACTCAGTGCAGCTTCTTTCCCTTAAGAAACAAGACCAACATGTCACATCACCAAGGATAATCTTCCACCCAGTCTCAGCAGCTATCTTCTGCCTCTGCAAAGGTGGCCGGGGGGGGGAGCAGCGTGATTTCCCTTCCTCCTTGTACATGCCCCCACCATACTGTGCCTAAAGAGCAAATGCAAGGTCTGCATGAGCTGTGGAGGATCCATGGCCAGGGGTATGAGAGGAAGTTCTGGAACTGCATCCACATCAGTGTATGAGCACCTCCCCTTCCTTGTTACTAACTCTCCTTGTTTAAATCCTAAAACTGAATTACTATGATCAATACCAGACGCTTGTTAACATGCAGAGTTTAGCCGAAGCAGACAAGTCTTTTGTGAAGACCTTGTGCTTATTCAAAGCTTTCCAAAATGTAGGGTGCATTAGGATCAGCGTTCAGACATCTGGCCGCAAGGAACTTCACAGATCCCTGATACTTTGCACTCTGCTGAAGAGCCAGTCTGCTTCGTCTCGCCTTATTCTTGTGGCACAAAGCCCGCATCTGTCTGACAGTGCAGTGCTGGGAAGGGACAGTGTGACCTTTGGAGCATTACTACCGCGTAGAGATGGTGGAGTGGTTGGAGGTAGCCAGGAGCCAAGGGCGTAATGCTGATGCCTTGTCTCAGCCTCTCAGTTGCGACTGCTTACACAGACGGTGACTCGGGGTCTGCCCCTGCTGCGGGTTAACCCTCAGATGACACAGGAGCAGATGGCATTAGCCACTTGCTAACTGAAGAGCAGTCATGCGAATGAGAGTGTTACAAGGATCTTTCTCTAATAGTGTCTTCTTTCTATTAATATTCCCAGACTTGCAGACACACGTGAGTCAAGGCCAGGAGCGGAGAGGGTCAGCTCCAGGTTGCTGATTCTACCACTTGAAAGAAATCTGTAACCTTCAGGACTTTGTATTTTTATAAACAAGGTTCACCTCTTTCCTCTAATTCAGACACATGGGATGCTGAGGCCAGAGCCTAATACTGTAACTAGCATAGCAGATAAATCTCCATGGGAACAATTAGTATTATCTACACTTGATAAACAGTCTCATGCTAAATCTATGTCCCAAAGGGTGTCATATTCTACTTTAACAGATTTAATTAAAGTAGATATTGTTCTGTCAATGAATAGAGAGGCGCAGGCAGGACTGGTGCTTTTTTTTTCATAGGGGATGAACTGAGTCCTTAGGAAGTTTCATTGCTACCAAATCAATAACGAAGGTTTGAGTTCTCTTTGGGGAATTTTCACAGCTTCTTCTTGTCCAGGAGATAAATTCATTGTAGAATGTTGCCCAGCAGTTGTGGACCAGGGGCACTCTTCCTTTTCTTTTCCAGTGCGCTTGCAGAAAGCTGTTCTGGAGCTTTCCTGGAAAGTGCAAGATAGATACAACCTACTCCTTGGGGAAACTGCACTTTTCTGAGACACATTCTTCAACTTGAGAACAGAAGTCGTTTTACAAATGGGGAGAAGGAATCACACTTTTAAAAATGACTATGATACAGGTTCAGAAATAAGCCCTGAGAATGGTGGGCAGAGCTGTCTCACAGTGTGTCCCAGAGAATGTAGTAATTACTCCTGCCCCCAAAAAAGGCAACCTCGTCTACTCCTTCATTGAGTAATTATCTTTTCCAGTGTTGCACACTACATGTCATTTCATCTTTTAGTTCAATACTTCTTTTACTGCCTTAAAATCAAGCAACAGACCTACAGCGGTGACATTTGGACCCACCTAGCTTTGCAAATCTTCTCGTGTGAGTAAGAGCAGCACAAATGACATTTTGCAGCAATCCATGGGGCAGTCGGCACGTTTGGCAGTTCAGAGCCCTTGGGCCAAATTTGCTGCTGACTTAAGTACTTACCAGTGGGCCATGGGGCAACCTCTAAATAGGATTCCTGCTGGAGCTCCCAGGCATCTTCAGCTGCACACGAACGACTGTTTCTGAGCCCTTACATTATTGTAAAGTTTGTGTAGAGGCCTTAACTAATGGTGCATAACATTTGAGAAGACAATGTGTTATGGCAGGTAAAGGAACGTGGAACTGCTGCTACAGCAACTGTGAAAAGGGGAGATGGCGAAGAACGCTTCAGGAAAGCATTTCAAATGCCAATTTCACCGTCTTTGGACACAAATTTATGTGCATGGCAGTAAAAATCATCATCTGTTGTCAAGACTGAATCAAAGGCTGTGTCCTGGCTGATTGCAATGCAGAGCAAGCAGGGAAACTCTGAACTGATGTGCGTGGCCATCTCTTCTGCTTCGTCTTGCCCCAGGAGAACAGCCATGTCCCCAGCAGATGCCTCATCCACAGGCTGTTGGTGGGCAAGAGTCTTCCCTTGAAGCACATGCAGAAGCAGTTGATGTCACCTTTAGTAGCAAAGACTTTACAATGAGAAGTCTTACTTGAGAGGCAACAGAACTCTTTGTGGGCTTTGCATCCTTCCAGCATACCTAGAAGTTTGGTTTTGTTCAAGTCTGTATTGGAGAACATGAAGTGAGGTCCTGCTGCTCCCTTAGGACACTCCTGACTTGCTTTCATCTGGAGTATCTGGACCTGCACTATTGCAGTATCATGGCAAGGGGTGGTGCTGGGACAGACAGCAAAGCTGCTAAGATGACTTGAAGCTCCTGTCTTGGTTGTGCCTATTTCTGTGTCAGCGCAAGGTGAAACCTGCCAACTAAATATCTGATGTTTCAGCACCATAAGGAGCATTTCTTCATTTTACCTTTTTCACTCGCTTTAGCACGCATCTGATGTACATGCCTTTGGAGAAAGGGATTAAAGCACAGGAGAAAATATTTTAGGAGTCACAGCAGAGGACAACTCCTTCCAGCCAGCAGCCAGCAGGGGCTTTGTCCCTGCAAACCTCTGTTATTTTAGTACTTGGTATTTATTTTAGCAGTTCATCCCTGAAGACTGAAGCATGTCAGCAAGCGAGATTGATTGCATCTCTCCTCCATTGCTGGCTCCTCACTGCTGCTCTGTTACCTCTTGGGAGTCTCTTCTCAGCAGCAAAAAACCTGCGGCTCTGTTCCTATCCTGACTTCCGTGCAAAGTGACCTGAAGAGGTTCTGAAGCATGCTGTGGGTATCGCTGCTCGGATAACACAGAAGCAGAGCTGCACATTCCAGGCCTAGCCTGGTCCCTGTGCTCCACTGTCCTTCAGATCTCTTTCCAGGGCCTCCCTCCTCCTCCCATCTCCAGCACTAAATATTAAAGCAGCACTAATTACCTGCCTTTGTCCCAGCAAGCCGGCAGCTTTCTGCAGATTTCTGCCACCTGCTAAAAAGGTGACTTGGAAGGAAAGTTTGGTCCCTCCCTTGCTGCCTGCATCAGCCTGAACGGTGGGCTCAGCTGGTGAAAAATCTGTTGTACTTCAAGTAATTTTTCTTACACAGAGCTGTCTGCTCTCTCTCTCAAGGCCGCTGCTGGAAAGGGCACGTTTTACTGCGTGGTCTCTGCCTGTGGCACGTAATAGCTGCCATGGTTTGACATGCTCCAGCTCCACCATTGCCAGTTTTTGGCATGCTGTGTCTCTGCACCGCTATCAGGAATCCAGCGCTCCCCTGCCACGCTGGAAGGTCACCCAGTGGAAGGAAACATGCAGGTTTATCACAGCTGGGGCACAACCTCTGGTCTCCGCAGTTTTCTGCACTCTGTTTGTCTCCAGGAACTCTTTGAGTTTCTGGCTTTGCAGAGGCAGCACTCAGGGTTTCAGGGCACAGCGATTGTTCCTGCCAGACCAGGATAAAGATTCCCAGGGCAGACAGGCTGTTTGGTGCAGCTAATACGGCAGTGCCCATGGCTGCTGTGCCTTGGGGGAGATGGAGGTCCTGCGTATCTGCAGCAGGGCGCTGAGAAAATGTCATTAGCTGAGGTGTCGGCAGGCAAGGGGGCTGCCCACAGCCACGGGCCACCAGCCCTGCCCTGCCCAGCAGCCCCTCGCTGCAAGCACGGCAGCAAAAAGCAGCACCGATCTCCTGCCTGCGGCTGGTGCGGCACCAGCATCTGTTGTCATGGCAACGGGGTGTCACACCTGCAGAGCACTCTTTCGGGTACCAATTTGTGAGCCCTGCACGGGATTTGTCAGATCATTGATGAGGCTTGTAACCTCCCCCCACCCCTGGTCACCTTGCTGGGAGGGGGATGTTCTGCATTAACCGTTCGATCAGGCATCAGCTGGTAGACACAGAAATGACACCAATTTAAAGCAGACGGGGTTTTACACCAAAAGCATATTGTGTGTTGTAGCCTCGTGAGACAAGAAACAAAGCCCCATTCATCTCCATGCGAAGGCAAGGCGCAGCCATCTGGATTCCTCCCCCGTCCCGGCGCTGAAAAGCCACACGTGTGGCACCGCCAGCCTCGCTGCTGGCACCGGCCGCTCAGGCTTTGCTGAGATGACCCTCTCTGCTCCATCACTGCAAGGCACAAAGAGCATGACTGAACCCTCTGCTGGGGGCTGCTCTTCTTTAACTAAAGATTTATGGCTGTTTACGAAGCGCACGGTAGCTGAACCACCTGAGGGAGGACCCAGAGCCAAATTGTCGTCTCTAACGCTGCTATTTTGAGTGTGAGTTTTCATCAGCAGCTGTCAGCTGCATGAACGTGTCCTTTTCCCGTTTCAGATTCTGTACAATAGCCAGAGTGTGGAGGTGGACGGCCACTCGATGAAGAAACTCATAAGTGACCTCCAGCCAGACACGGACTATTCTTTTGTGCTAATGAACCGCGGGAGCAGTGCTGGGGGGCTGCAGCACCTCGTCTCGATCCGCACCGCTCCTGATGTCTTGCAAAGCAAACCCATCGCCACAAACAAGTACATGCAGGAAGGAAAATTCACACTCGCCCTTCCCAAAGTCCAGACCACTGTGCCAGTTAGGTAGGTGCTGTGCCTGGTGGAGAAGGCAGGGTGGGGGGCTAGAGATGGGGAAGAAAGGCAGGGTCAGACCTCTGCCAACCTGTGGATTTTGTAACCTGGGAGTGAATTTTTGAGCAGGCTGTGGTACAGAGCCAGGCATTTACCCGTAGCATGGGATCACACTGCTGGCTCTTTCTGAGCAAATATTTATGTGCAATAAAATTAAGACAATTCTCTGACAGTTCGCCCTCACCCTGGCGGGTATACTCCAGATGCTACCAGCAAAAACGCAGCTGAGGATCAGGAGGGACTTTCTCTGACACTGTATAATATCCTTTAAATAAATAATGCTTAAAGCCTCAAGGAGATTAAAAAAATGAGTTTGTGGAAGTCTTATTCGTTACTGTGGTATCCTTGTGCTGAAGCACAATTCCCCCAGGGTTCTTGCTACAATCCGATTATATAAATGTCCTCGCAGCTCCTGCACCACCCTCTGGAGCAGAGTCTGTAGATCTTCATTAACCTAATGAGTGCTAACGGGAGTATTCTTTTCTCTGGCGTAGCTGGAAAACCAACCTCTTTCTTACAGAACCCTTTTCTTGCTTAGAGGGGAGAGAGAGGAGCAGGTTGTCCTTGGGAGACGTATGGCACGTGTTATTCGGTGACCTGCCAGAGAGATGACTTAGGGCCCAGTGTTGACGTTTTCCTTCCTTCCCAGGTGGTACTACATCGTGGTTGTGCCAGCAGACCAGAGCACCAGCAGCCCGACTGCTCGGTGGCGGACACCTGATGAGATGGAGCTGGACCAGGTAGGAGTCTCCGGCAGCTGCTGTGATGGAGGTGGCTCCCAGTGACCGGGATGCCTTGCCCAGGCCTCCTGGCCACAGCATGGGTGCAGGGACGTAACCGCAGGCTCTGCATCAGAGAGGGGGAGCTGTGGGATGTGCCATGCCCACTCAGCCTTTTTTGGCTAGTGACAGCATGTAGGAAGAAGGCTGGAATCGAGCAAGGGAGGAGACACCTCCCAGGATGTGCCCCATCAGGAGACCACACTTGAGTGTCTCCGAGCTCTGATTGGGACAGATCCTGTCTCGTGTTGTACGCTCTTCGTAGCCTTTTTCAGCTGAAGCAATCACGCTGATGTTGAAAACAAGCTAGGAGAGAAAGGTACTGTTTTCAGTTTATTACGCTGTTCTGTCAGGAGGCTTTTCTCTCTCTCTCTGGGTAGGACCTGAGCCTGCAGTTTGGATAAAGAGTTCTCTCTAGTATCTAACAAAACCTGCAAAGCTCCTTTCACACTTGCTTGTTAAAGGCTTTCAGCATTCATCAGCCCATTCACTCCAAGAGGCAGCTTATTCCATGTAGGAGTCCTCCAACACCAGTAGCGTGGTACCTGTGTGGGCATCAGAAGGGTCACACACAAGGGGTTTGTGGGCTCTCTCTTCCCCCCACACACCACCACCCCCAAAGTAATAAGGAAAAATTCCAAGAAATCACACACGGAAGGGTCCATTAGGAGAACAAAGTTGCAAGCTTGAAGCACTCAGAAATTACAAAGTGTTAGAAGCTGTTAAGTCAGCCCTGCTTATCATTAATCTTTAATTACATGATTGCACAGTCTTTTCCATGGGGTCCCAGCCCAGACTGTGTAGGGGTGGATCTATTCTAGACATGAAGCACAATCGTGTGATGGAGAACCATCATCTGTAGGTCTCCTGCATCATTTCATTTCAGAAATTGGAAGATGTCATGAGAAGCAGAAGACTAGGATGAGAAAGGATAGTTTGGTTTTGAGCTTTAGGTGGCTGAAAGCTATCGAGACAACTGGTTTCTAGCTCTGTTTCAGTCTTGGGCAAATGTTTTAAGACAAAATTTTCATTCGCAGCCACTGTCGTACATGTTCTTGGTTTTCTTGAATGCTGAGTTTGAGATCCTGGAGCCTCATTTGCAAAGCTTAAGCATCCCCAGCTGCAGAGAAAGTCAATAGGAGCTCTGGTGGATACAGACAGTACTATAAAAAAAACGCTAAGTTTTCTTTAGAAACAAAACAAGCCAATGTCTTTTCAATTTGACATTCAAAATTAGTGGGCATTTTTTACGGTAATGTCTCTGCATCTCTGTTCTCCATCTGTAAAATTAGGAAAACCGCTTTCATCTCACCTCATATGGATATTTGGAAGATAAGTTCATTAATGTTTGTGAAGCACTTGTAATATTACAGTGATCAGCACCAGAGAAAAGCCCACGAGGAAATTATTAATTTTGTCTTCAGAGCTAGATTTGAATAGTAAGCAATAAACAAGGCCTCAGGCTGCATAATGGAAAGAAGAAAACAAAATATGGAATAGCTGCTCTTTGATTAAGCACTGTCTGTCCTGTGTATTGAACAAAGCAGGGGAGTTACAGAAAAGACAGTATGTGACCGTGCAGTCAAGGATAGTAACACAATGCACATCTGTAAGACAGCTGAGTTAATTTTGCACAGGCAATATTAATTTTCTAGTTTTTCAGAATCTGAACTTTGCAAGCCTGGCATTCCTTTGGTGCAGTCTTCTGGGGCACGTGTTCCATATGTAGGTGGCAGTAGCATCCAACAGCCTGAATCACAACTGGACCCCTATGGTTCCATGCACGTACAGCTTTAATTTCTGCCCCAAAGAGCCTAGCTGTAATTTCACAGAATCCCAGAATGTCAGGGATTGGAAGGGACCAGGAAAGCTCATCCAGTGCAATCCCCCCATGGAGCAGGAACACCCAGATGAGGTTACACAGGAAGGTGTCCAGGCGGGTTGGAATGTCTGCACAGAAGGAGACTCCACAACCCCCCTGGGCAGCCTGGGCCAGGCTCTGCCACCCTCACCGAGAAGAAGTTTCTTCTTAAATTTAAGTGGAACCTTTTGTGTTCCAGTTTGAACCCATTGCCCCTTGTCCTATCAATGGTTGTCACCGAGAAGAGCCTGGCTCCATCCTCCTGACACTCACCCTTTATATATCTGTAAACATGAATGAGGTCACCCCTCAGTCTCCTGTTCTCCAGCTCCAGAGCCCCAGCTCCCTCAGCCTTTCCTCACACGGAGATGCTCCACTCCCTTCAGCATCTTTGTTGCCCTGCGCTGGACTCTCTCCAGCAGTTCCCTGTCCTGCTGGAACTAAGGGGCCACAACTGGACACAATATTTCAGCCAAGGTAAAAGAGATATGTGTAAGGAGCAAACTCCACAGTCCACAAACTATCTTTCTGCCTTTTTCCCCTGCTGTTACAAGGATATTTGTGAAACTGAGATTCCTCCATGCCTTTTTTCTTTTTTTTTTTCTTCCTTTTATTTTTTTTTGTGATATTGCAATGACAAGCTGTAGCTTTCCTAAATTGCTCCAGCATGAGTGTTCATAAGAGGGCAAGGATGGACTGGCAGCGGGGAAGAGCTGTGGGTGCCTTACACAGCTTTTCCTCCTCCGAGGGAGTGAGCTCGGCTCAGCAGCGTGGCTTTGTGTGCACATCACTGTCCCCGGCCCCGCTGACGTCCCCTGTCTGCCCTGACAATGCTGCACTGATACATTCGTGTGTGAAATGTATTTCATGCCTCCTTCTTCATTTTAAATTAGAGTTTCTGTTCCAAGCCTGATATTGGTTTTTCTTCATTAGAAAAAACATCTTTAAACATCTGAGAGTCTTTCTTAGCAGTGTAATTGAATTTTTATGTGTTTATTTCCTTTTTCATGAATTCGTGGCCGACTATGAAAATTTCCATTTTTAGTCTGAACATCCCATGAAATCTGTTATCATTCTGTGTGATTTAGACAAAGCTCTGCCTGCAACCCAGCAGCAGGTGAAATATCGAAGCACTGACAGAAGGGAAAGACATAGCAAATACCACTTTTCCCTTGTACATCAGCATAGGCTGTAATTCACACCCAGTGTCCATAGAGAGCATGAGTTGCTGTCCGTACCAGTATTTGGGCTGCAGAGTGTGGCCCAGTTCCCTCGCCTCATTGGGATGCACTGACTCGGGGTGACAGGCACAGGGAGGCTGTCTCAGCCCCGACACCGTGTCAGCATCCCAGGGCTCAGGGCTCACCCAAAGCTGAGCTTTTGGCAGAGGTGCTTGCAGTGGGGGGTCTGCAGATGGGTGCCCCAGCAGCACCTAACCAGATAACACATCTCTCTGGTTTCTTTCTACCACCACATCCAAATCAAACCCAGTATCTTCTCCTCCCTTCCCTTCCACCCTGCTGAGTCCTACAACCGGTAAGGTGACAGCGTAAGGCGGTGTCACGCTGGGCGAAGTAATAGTGATGTACCTTGTTTGTCCCCAGCTGCTGGAGGCCATAAGCCAAGGGAGTCAGAGCAGGCGCCAGAGACGCCAGGCAGACAGACTCAAGCCCTACATTGCTGCTCAAGTGGATGTGCTGCCTGAGACCTTCACCTTGGGTGACGAGAAGAACTACAAAGGTTTCTACAACAAGCCCCTGTCTCAAGACTTGAGCTATCGCTGCTTCGTGCTGGCTTCTCTGGAGGATGGAGACACGGTAAGGATGTTCTGCTGGGGGGAACATGGTCTGTCCTGGCAGAGCTGAGAGTGGGCTCAGTGCAGGCAGGGTGAACAATTACTGCGAGCTGGGATGATGAAGTTTTCCCTGAAGAGAGGAAAGTGAGGCTGTGTAACTGGTGTCAACAAGCTGAGGCATCTGTGGGAGCTGACTTGATATATGTTGTTTTTGGAGGGAAATGGCACATATGTTTGACCTAACGGGTGGGAGTGGAAGGCAGTGTCAACACACGCGTTCTACACAAGCTCAGTTGTGGCTTGCAGGGCTGTGCCCAGAGCAGAGTGACACATGGTTGGGTTGGAAAGGTCCTCACTTTGCTTCAGTTCAAGTAAGTAACTGTGAAAAACACCCCCTTGAACTCCTACACTGCACAGTAGCTGCTGAGGCTCTGCGGTGAGCAGGATGCTCCCCCTGCAAACCTGCTTTCTCATGCTCCTCTGGCCAGAATCTCACCTCCAGGTGATGTCTGGAGAAGGAAACAAACCCACCTCCCATCGCACTGGGTTGTCAGCAGGGCAAAGCTGCACACATGCCTGCTGTGCAGGGATTCCTGCTCCTTTGCCTCTCCTTGCTGGAGGCAAATGGGCCATGACATTGTCGGCAGCGTGTCACTGTGCACACGGGGCCTGGGCATGTGAGGGGATGGGAGCGGCTGATGCAATAAGCCGGGAGCAGCATGGTGAGACCTGTGCATCAGTGTCCAGCTGTAAACACAGAGGGCAAGAGTGGTGGTGGTGACAGTAGCTTCAGCCTGTGTGTAAGTAATGGAAATAATAGAGATGCACAGAATCCTTTGGTCGGCTTCCAAACCACGGCTTCCTTCCTCAGCCTTGTTTGCTTGTAATGGCTCATTAAGGCTGGTCAAGTTCTTCATTACTCATCCAGCTCACGTGTTCTTGTGGCAAGATGTGCACGCTGGTGAGAGAAGGAGAGTCACAGATAAGCAGCAGGGTAAGGCAGAAGCCTCGGGATATGCTATCGTGGCAATCCCTGTCAATAAAAGATGACCTTAACTAGTTATCCCAGATCATCATCACCTCCTCCCTAGCACAGATCTGCCACAGCCCTCCAGTCAGCCACCAGCCAGCAGTTATTACACCCTGCTCCTAGAGACCACCCTTCTGCATCCCCTGCTGCATCGCACCCATTTTCGTTTGAAGCATGAGGCACCCTGTCCAGGGCTGTGCACTATTTCCCCCGCTCAGCTCCTCTTTAATTATTTGCTGTGTCTCTGGTGTCAGCAGGCGAGTGTAACATCATCGCCATTCCTCAAAGGCAAAGGGCAGTGTGCTTGAAACACCATCCCTGAGAGCAGGAGCACCTGCACCTTGCAATCTGCCTTTGGAAATGCCACTGAGATAACAGTCTTTCTGATCTCTTCTGCTGCTGTTTTGGAAGGAGCCATTTCTGAAGTGCCTGCAAAAATATGAATCTTTGCCCCTTGCACAAAGCTTTGGAGATGGACACGTGTTACCTCGCTGCACAAATCAGCAAGCTCCCTCCCCAACACCTGAGGCAGCTTGACCTTTCTTGGTAGTCACAGGCAAAGCCTTTGTGCCTTCCTCACAGTGTAACTCCTTCCCATCCAAAAGGGAGCCCCAGGACTTCTGCCCCATCCTCACACCACCGATACAGCACCTTCTTTTCTCCGCCATGCTCAGACAAAGCTGTTGCTGACTCCCTGTCCTCTTGTTTGAACTGTTCAGGAGGGTGTAGGAATAGGCCCATGGCTTGCACTCATCCTGTGCAGACTTTCTCTAGGAACAGAGCTGAACTGGGAGCCAGCAGCTGTTTCAGGGTCATTGAATGAGGGTCTTGTAGGGCTGTAAGGTTTCACGGACAAAGCAGCAACCACCCACCATGCTCTTCCTACATCCAGTGGCATTTGTGACCACTGATAAATCTGAGGAGACCGGGCAGGATGCTGCACTTGTGCGTGCTGCCAGAAGGATGTCACAGATAAGAGCATTTTCTGTACTCCACGCATGTTTGAAACCAGGCTGGCTGGGATCAAGGGCACCTGTGAGAGGCGATCAAGATATAGATTTGTGTGACACCAGCACACTTGATTTTTCCCTTTCTTCCCCTCACATGCACGCAGACATGAAGTGCATGTTTAAACTTCAGCCTTAAAACAGACAATGTATAGATGTGCAGGCACCTCCTCCGTGACTGAAACTTTCTATAGCAGGAGCAGAGCATTTCTGGCTCCCTATTGCAGGGCAGCAGGTGCGGCTCAAAAGCCACAGGCACTGAAGTGATACAGCTCTGGCCCTTTCTAACAAGGGGGAAGGTTTTCTTTTTGCAGCATTTAACCCTTCTGACCCTGTGAAGGGACATCACAGCTCCATAAGCCTTAGCAACAGCAGCAGAACAAGCCAGGTGCAGTGTCATTTTTCTGCAGAAAAGGGTTTGGTCTCTGCTAATCCTGCCTTGCTGGTGGGGCCAGAAAGCTGTCCCTCTGGGTTGTAAATCACTGGACTGCAGAAGTCGCTGGAAAGGAACCTGTGAGTATGAGCCCCTTTCCAGGGTCTGTTTATATCAGGGCTGAGACATCAGATAGAAAATGTTCCAGCCATTTCATTTCTTTAAGAAAACTACCTAACCCAGCAGGGGTTTTCCTAATATAGCCATGTCCTGGAGAGATGTGTTGGTATCAGCACAGCAGGTATTATAAGCCACTTAGGAATCATCAGCCAGCCCCACTGTGCAATTGGTTGGGATTCAAAAGCTTGTGATTTGGCTTGAGAGAATCCAGGGCTGGCAAGTGGCTCTTAGCTGGGCTGCTCCAGTTTGGCACCTCGAGGACGGGTCTGTTAGCCAGAACGTTGCTGGCACTGGGCATGTTTCACACCAGGAAGAGACTGTTTCCACGACATGACCTCCACTGATGCTGAGAGAGGGAGGATCCTATGGTGTGCTGCAAGGGTTTGAGAAACGTGACCGTTCCCTGCTAGCCAAAAGCAAGGGGAAACCTCTGCATTTCAGGGATATAACTTTCTTTAGCATAATGGATGCTTCCTTTTCTCTCCTTCTCCTGATGGTGCTGTTCAGAAGAGATATGCAGCCAGCCCCTACTCGGATGAGATCGTGATGGAAGTGGCTTCAGCAAAGCAGCAGGATGAACCGGAGATGCTGTGGGTGATGGGACCCGTCCTGGCTGTGATATTAATCATCATCATTGTCATCGCTATACTCCTCTTCAAAAGGTGAGATCTAGACCAGGTCATAGCAGTTATGGCATGAGCAGTACAGGTGATGGCACTTTCAAGGCCCTCCTGGTAGCATTCAGATATGGGGTTTTCTGAAGACAGTCCTTGGTGGTCACAGGGAGGAGGAAAGTTTCTACCTGGAACGGCAGAAGCCTGCTTTATAAAGAGAGCAGAAGGGCTGGATGGATATTCAGAAGACAATTAATTATCAGCCCCAGGACACATTGCTGCTGTGAATTCTGGACATGTGGGAGCAGTGGGACAGAGGAGAGCAGCTGTGTCTCTAAAGCCAGTCTGGCCGCTCTCTGGTCTCACAGCTTGGATTTGCAGCCTTAGGGACATCTGTATTACTGGTTTTCTTTGGAAATTGCCAGCTTGATCCCTGGCAGGTGCCCCCACTGCTGTGAATTTTGACTGGGGAGCCTGGTCTTGGTGGTGAGAACATGGATGTAACAGGCTGAAATCAGAGTAGGAGCTCTCATCTTGAGGCTGCTCGCTCCTGGTACCAGATCAGGACCATCCACGCTCTCTGCGCCCTGCTGAAGCAACCACCTGCTTTTGCATAGCAGAGCAGTCCTGCTAGAGCCGTAACTGTGGTGTGAGATGATTGTTAGTCCTCCCGAGGAGCCACAGGTTGCATTTGCATGTGTTCGGGTAGCCTGTTCAATTACAGTAGGTCATTCTCTATCAGCTCAGCTCCAAGGTTCTGCTCCTCCTGGACTCTCTATTTACATATGTATCTGTAGCCTGGGGAAGGGAGCTGGCTTTGTTTTCTGATTAAATGGAGCTCTGCTGTGCATGTGCAGTCAGTGCCTTTCTGTGTCAGTGATCTTCTCCTTTCTTTTGTTTCTGCTCTTCCCTGGATCTAGTAAACAAGAAAGGTAGGAATCCATTTTATCTTCTTGTTTTGCTAAAACTCCAAGTCTATTTCACTTTTAAAAAATGAAGCCTGAAGCTAGTAAGGGGTATCTTTGTTTTTAGGAGCATAGGGCATGCCAGCTCTGGGAATTTACAAAGACTTTGTTTCCTCAGAGATATCAGCCTCCCAGCAATTGTCAGCCTCTCACAGCGCTTAGGGAGGCAATTCTAACATAAAGACTTCCCAGATTGTTTTTGCAATTAAATTAAAAATTAAAAAAAAAAAAACAAAAACAAAAACAAAATGAAAACAAAAAAAAAAACAACCACCAGCAGTTGTTGGTGTTTCTTTGTTTTCTCAGTCACTTCAGACTGAGAGCTGTTACATCAAGAACGCAGGTGCATTCTTGCAGTCTCTAATGATGAAGCTTTGAGGGAATACCAGGCAGTTGTAAGAAACAAAGTGTTTGCTGGTCTTTGAGGAGAGAAAATGCCCCCCTGGGGTTTTCTATACCTGTGCCCCATGGACATTGTGCCCAGCTTGGCTTTATCCCAGAGCCTGGAGCACCAGGAACCAGCACCACTGTGCTCAGACCTGACCTTCACAGCCCTGCTGTGTCCCAGCCCACGCAGCCCCTTCCACCACCACCCGTGTGCTCAGGGTGACGCTGTGTTATCCCTCGTGTTTTTGTTGTCCAGCTTCTCTATGGAGGCATTTTCTCCCAAAGGTGTCTTGTGCAGCATATTCACAGTGTCAGATCTACAATGGGAATGAATAGAAGCTGAGTAGCAGTGGATAGCTTGGGATCTGGAGGTTTGTTAAGCAGTTGCCCTGACTAAGCTAATGAGAGAGACAAACATTAATTATGTGGTGTGCCCATTCCCCAGAAAAACTGGACCACTTTGCTCAAGGGCTCAGCGGCTGGCACACAGTAACACATGGCACATCCTGCTGTGCTCCTGGTAGGAGAAACAGTGCTTTATTTGTTTGCCATGTATTTTCCTTTCTTTCTGTCGATGCTCTCAGTCCTTCAGCTCTTTTGTCTCAGTCCAGGCAGCTAGGAGGCTTGAGATGACTCAGAGCAGTGTAAAACTCACAAGCTGGTGCTCCCCATTGAACAACTCCAGTGATGGATGCAGCCACAGGCTGCAGATGGAGCTTGCCCACAGCCTGAGCCACAGAGGGAATATAGGTTTCACTCGTGATTTATACACCAAATTTTCCCTAATTGCTTCTCAGTAGTGCCAGCCCAGCATGCACAGCTCCCCATGGAAGTGATAGAGCCCTGTGCCTGTGCAGAGCATTTCACGTGACTCAGGGTCACCACCATCCAGAGATGCAGCTGCCTGCGTGCAGAACCTGGCAGCCCTTCATGGTGCTTCGAAATGCCTCACACGGGGGGAAAAATCAAAGGCCGACGGTTGAGATTTGCCGGATGGCAAACGTGAGAGCATTCGTGCAGAGTAGCAGCAGTGCAGCTCCCTCCTTCCAGAAAACGTCAGGTCAGCAGCGGGGTTCACCAGCAGGCAAAACCCATTTTGGGGCTGTAGCCAAAAGACAAAGTCTCTGCGTATCGCTGCACACTCAGCACGCTGGCAAAGCGTCAGGGTCAGCACAGACTCAGAAGGGAGTATTGCTGTCCTGCTCCATACCCCTCTCCACTATGTGGGTATATTCACTATATTTGTAATATAGAGCAAGAAGTGGGACGTAGGGCATCACTAGAAACCCTTATTGTGGTATTAGGTTTTCCTTAATATTCACTTGTCCACTTTTGGATTGGATCTGTCCCTGCTTTGCCTGTGAATCCAGCAACAGCCTGAGGTGGTGGCATTGCTCTAGGCATAAATATAGCATGAAGAGACAACAGTGTATTTTATTGTTCCATTAATACACGCCTTGGGTGCCTTCAACCATTCAAGACGTGTATTAATGGCCCAATAAAACATACCCTGAAGAGCCTTTACACTATTATATTACAGCATTCTATATTTAAATATTTCTAATACTTGGAAAAAAATTATTATATCCTTCCACTTCAGGAAATAGTTCCTAGAAAGAGTAAGAGGAAACAATGTCTTGCATCTATCTGCTTTTTGTCTAATAAATATTATGCAGAATGTCACATTTCAAAGTGCCTCACTAATCAAACCTCTGCCATCGCTTAAATATGATCCTTCTTGTTTCATAGATGGGAGACTGGAGGCACAGAGGAGGATGTGATTTGCCCAGAGTCCCAAAGAGCCTGAGACGGAGCTCGGTGTCTGAGATGTAGGGACTCAGACTCTTTCCCAGGGTGGTTCATGCCCTTCTCTGCCAGAGCTCACCTGCTTGTCTCTGTTCTCTCTACCCACAGGAAAAGGGCCCACTCCCCCTCTTCCAAGGATGAGCACTCCATCGGCCTGAAGGACTCGCTCTTGGCCCACTCCTCTGACCCAGTTGAGATGAGACGGCTCAACTACCAGACTCCAGGTAAGGAGCAGCAAGCCCCCTTGCATCCCACCTCCTCTGGTCCCCATCACCAGGTCGCCATGCCAGAGGAGGAGCTGCAGTCCTCTCCCCCAGCAGCTCTGCACCTTCCAAATCACAGTGGTCCCCATCACCAGGTCCCCATGCCAGAGGAGGAGCTGCAGTCCTCTCCCCCAGCAGCTCTGCACCTTCCAAATCACAGTGGTCCCCATCACCAGGTCCCCATGCCAGAGGAGGAGCTGCAGTCCTCTCCCCCAGCAGCTCTGTACCTTCCAAATCACAGTGGCACAGAGGGGGCCTAGACTGAGGTTGTCCAGGTGTCTGCACTCTGGTCTACAAATCCTTCTCCCTGGCCCTGTCACTGCAGACACACAAGGCTGGAGAACCTGGACAAGGGACAGTGGTGTGTGTCAGGCATTATGTGAAGCTCACTGGGGTTGTCCTGGGCCAGGAGGAGCCTCCAACACCGAGCTGGGAGAGCTCACAAGTGCCTGCACCTGCATTGCTCCCGGGTGCCGTGCTGGCTTGGTTGAGGCTGGGATTCAGCGCTGAGCACCAGTGGTGCAGTGCTGGCCACGGGGACTGCATCTGGGGGGATCAGGAGGTACAGAGAGCCCTTGTACTGCCAAGGGCAGCCCTGCTGACTCTCCTGCTCTGCTCAGCTAAGGCTGAAGAACTACCTGCAGCCTCCATTGCTCCCAGCCAGTGCTGTGGCCCAGTGAAGGGCACCGCTTGTCACAGTGGCCTCCGCGCAGAGGATGATAGTTCAGTAAAAGCTGTTGCTTTCTGCATGCAGCTGTTCGCTGCAGAGCATCTCGTCGTGCCTGCACTGGCCTCTGGTGCCTCAGGCTGCAGCTGGTTTGCCAGCCCGCAGAGGCAACTGTACTTCCCTGTGCAGAAAGGTCTCGTGCTGCTGCTTTGTGTCTGTACATCTCTGATGGCACCAAAAGCACAGTGTCTGTTGTAGCAATCAGAGACAGGCTCACCCTGACTCGTTCAGAGCCTTTCAGACAGTCCAAGTCCTAGATAAAGTGGGGAGCGCTTGGGCTTTGTGATGGAGGAAGCAGTTCAGCGATAAATGAGACTCATACTGCTCTCTTCTAACTTGCTCCTCCTGGTCTGTAACCTACTTTCCTTTTCCTCCTGCTGCTCATTCATCTGAGAGCTTTCATCTAACAGGAGAGTTTTGAAGGGACCGTTTCCTGATGTGAACCTGCTGTGTCTGGGAGGGAGGGTAAGAGGAGCCGTTCCTGTTGCCACTTACAGCACTCTGGCTCAGACCTGGGTTGGGCTTCACCACCACATCCCTCTCCATACCAGAGCAACAGATCTGTGGTTCCTGCATCTCCCAGACAGGACCGATGGCAGATCTTAGAGGTAGGATGCAGTGACAGCCAGGCAGTTGCCAGTAGACCTGGCACATTAATTTGCCACGACAGGCCAGTGGGGTATTGCAGCGTGGGAGGGAAGTGCTGTGGGGAGCAGGGGAGGCACCTGTGCTACACAACATCTCAGTAGGCAGATCTCTGGGAGCAGCACTAGGCGAGGGGGTCACACACAGTTGGCAACTGCATGCAGCTTCTTGAGGAGGAGCAAGGTGTTGAACTGGGCTGCTCCAGGACACCGGTGCACAGGAACAGGCCTCTATGACGTGTCTTCACTGCCCAGGGACACAAGAGCCATCTTTGCTGGATGCTTGTGGTTTATGTTGTATGGAGGAGTGTGACAGGTCAGGCTTGCATCTGCTCCCTTTTCCAACAGGAGACTGGGGTGTTTGCAACAAGGGAATCCCTTGCTAGAGCTGTAGGGTCAAGAGCTGCCATCAGAGGGATCTGGGAAATTTTCATTTCCTGCTGTGCCTAAGGATAAGCCAAAGACGCTGGCTTATTGAGAAAGTTTGCAGAGCTCTCTGGAGAGGTAAAAATAACCCGAAGTGCCCAGTTCACTGGAGACAGCAGCAGTGCCCTGGGATGCTGCTAACCGTCACTCCCCACCAAGTGACAGCACTGTGTCCACCTCTCCTCCCTTCCGTATCACTTGTGAGGCTCTGTGTGGTGGAAGCGGGTGTCGTGCAGCTAGAAGTGACTGTTCCAGCTCCTGACGAGCTTGTCCTCATTAATGAGGACGCATGAAAACCAACGAGCCCAGTGGGCCCACACTGTTGCCCCTGTCACCCTCCCGAGGTCGAGGCGGTGCTGCGTGAATGCGTTGACAAGAGGCGCTGGCTGCCGGCCCTGCACGCTTCGGTAGCTGGTCTACCTGCTGGAGTGTGCTGAGCAGGGAGAACTTGTTTAATGCATAATTAATTGGGCTACTGTTATTAAATATTAAGCTTTCTCATTTTTGTGGTTTTTACTTCAGACAAGGGTTATTTCCCCCACTGTTGGCCTCTCTGTACTATCATACCGCTGTGGCAAGTCGCTGAGAGGATACGAGACCATGCAGTGCCACAATACACTGTGAAATGAGACTGACTTGCGCTGCTGATGAGCTGTGAGCGAGCTGGAGCTCAGGGACACTGAGCAGAGGTTGCTGGGGCTGAGTGCGGTCCTCCTGGCCACCGAGCAGCACAAATGTCCCTGGTACCTGCCATCCACCCGCCCTTGCTGTCTCCCCTTGGGCACGGGGCCATGGACAGCTGTGTGCAGTGAGAAGTGTCAGATGAAGACCTGTGCGCTCTTTCGCCTGCGAGGACCTCCAGCTCCATGTGTTTGCCAGCATGAGGGGATGGTGCTGGCCAGAGCCAACAGCCCCATGTGTCATGGCCAGCTGTGGAGCAGCCCCCGCGGCCAAGCAGCCGGTCCTGTGCAGGAGGGAGCCTCCCAGTGCTGTGGCAGATGGTGCTTTCCTTTGCATCTCCATCTCTTTCCATTTCTGAACCTCTGCAATGATGACTAAAGGCTAATGGGATTTCTGTTCTTGCCCCGTTTCTTTTCTTTGCAGGTGCCAGTGTCCCCAGTTGCCCGAATATCTCAAGTTAGTTTTAACTCCTGTATTTATCTTTTGACACCTTTTGCTTTTTCTTTCCCTTTCTCTCTCGTCTCTGTAATTTTTGTTTCAATGTCATGAAGGTCACCCTCACTCACAGCAGACTGTAGAATGGCAGTGATTTCACTTTCTGACACGATGTGTCTGTCACACCGAGGCCGAGCTCGGTTACCGTTTGCAGAGCATGACAGCAGCTCACCGCAGCACCGTGCAGAAGAGAAGCCCCCAGGACGCTCCTGTGGCAGCTCTTCGTTTGCCCCTGGGCCTCCTGCCACCCTCGCAGCAGCATGCCAGGCTCTGCCATGGTGCAGGTCTGCTGCTGGCCCTGCGTGGGGACAGGTAACCTTGGCCATTCTGGAGGGGGTGACCAGCAAAAAACCGCTAATGGACAAATGGAAGAGTGCTCTGCAGCGCAGTGCTTGAACACTCTCCTAGCTCAGGCAGACTGGCTTCCCTAGGCTGAGTCACCTGTGCCATGGAGTCAGGCAGAATGGATTCCAAGGATGCTGATCTTCTCCAAACTGCCATGCAATTGGTACCAGAGTTCCAGGCACAGAGCAGAAGGACTGCTCTTGCAGGTTAGGTCGATTAGTACCAGGACTACGGGTAATTACACCTCTTTATCTCTTCTTTGTCTGGTGAGTTTCAGGTTCACTCTCAAACAGCCACAAAACTGTGTCCTCCCTGCTGCTTGATAGACAAAGCGTCTGTGTGTGCATGCAGGAACAAGAGCACTACGTAGGATAGATGCTTCCCCCAGAGGCAGGGCCAAGGGCTTTGCAGTCTGCATTGTGAGGCCTTTGAGCCCTCATGGAGAGCTCTGAGCCATCATGGAGAGCTTCCTGTCCTCTGGACAGAGTCCTTGGAAGACCATGTAGAAGTCCTGTGTACAAATCTCCTCTGTCTTGCCCTGCACTGTCTGCGGCCGCTGTTCCAGGTTCACCATAATGGGGTACCAACCACCTCTTTCTCCCCTTCTGCTCTTGCAGCTCCTTTGATGCTGCAACACTCCCTTGACCAGCAAAACTGAAGTTTGGAGAGATGCCCTTGTATTTCTCAGCAGAGATCAGAGTCTGTAGCTCTGCTGTGGTCCACGGTTCTGCCATGCTTCCCTCATGACCACACTGGGATAACCACATACTGTGGTTACATTACAGCCTCTTTATTCTTCCAACGTCACATTTCTGCCTCAGTGCTACGATGTTCTGCTCATTCAGTTGCTGATAGGTAACAGCCCTGCACAGCAAAGGCTGCTTCTGAGCTATAGGAACACCAATAAGCAACTTGTACAGAAATCAGAGCATCATCTTTATGAGCCTGCTCAGCTACCTCACTGATCCTGATGGATCAGTGACAAACAGAGGACAAAGAGAGTGGCAAACAGAGGACCATTTGCAGGAGGACTTCAGCACAAGACCGAGAGTGATCTTTCCTTCTCCATCTCAGGCCCTCCACGGATAGCTCTGCGCTGCCGAGTGATAGAAGGACGAGTGCGTGTTGAATCCGGTCTTGCCTGTATGCAGCGATGTCAGATGCTTTTGGCAGAGGTGTGAGGAGCCCTGCTGTGCAGCGGCTGCAGTGTAACACTTCCACGTTATCACCTAGTGACTTGTCACCGCTGTGTAGAATGCACGTACTCAGCCTGGGGACTCCTCCATCACCTCAGCCACCCATCACTGCCATCTGTGGCACCGTTCAGGCTCCTGAGCGACTGAGAAGCTCCTGGCCATGCTCCAGCCTGTCTCCCTGGGTGTGAATCAACAGCTTCAGCCTATTAATAATCATTATTACCCACGTGGGGTTTCTGGGAAACCCACAGAGCAGCCGATGGAGTCACGAGCCTTGGGATTTGGATGAGCCAGGCTTTGGATGTTTCACAGCCATGTTCCTGCCAATTACCATCTCAGCTTCAGAGAAGAAGGTTGCAGTGGTTGAGCCCTGAATCCCAGGGCCCCAGTAGGGTTCCTCCCAGTCCCGTGTGCGCACCCCCACAGTACCTGTCCCCTGTGTGGGACCTTTGAGTTCCCCTCCTGGTTTCTCCCCTGGGCAGGGCTTGGTCTGTGCCCAGGATGATCTTCTCCATGGGGCCATACTGTGCATCCCTGCTTTAGACAGGGCAAGACTCCTGCCATGCCTTCAGCTGCATCCCAGCTTGCAGCAGCCTCCCAGAAGCAGCTGCAAGGCTGCAGCTTGTGCAAGCCAGCCCAGTGGAGCTGAGTTTGAGGCCCTGGAGCTGGCTCTATCTCTGGAGCACCGCTGAAAAGCACTGAGTTACGCAGCCGCGGGCAGAGCTGCTCCTCAGCTCTCAGAAAGTTGCGTAATCTCAAACCAGGGGAGCAGCCATCCTTCTGTGGGGTTTTCCATCTTTCTTCAGCTCCCCAGCAGCTGGGGCTGCATCTGCCTACCCAAAAAGGTGCACACAGACACTGCAGAGGCTTCCCCTGAAGCCCAGATCTAGGCGAGTTTCTTTTTGGCTAATGCCATTGTTAGGGGTAAGCAACAGGATCAGCCTCAGCCCTTGGCATTGAGAGCACCAGAGAATCTGTGTGTTCAACTTCAGCCCGTGCGGGAGCCCGGGCAGCACACTGACATCACGTCCCCAGCCGGTTCCTGCTGGGGACCTGCCCGAGCCCCTGCCCGCTGCGTGGCCTGCTCTGTGTGCCCGGTGGCTGTACTGTCCGAGCATGCTCACCCGGTCATGCACATTCTGCACATCACTTTTCTTTATGTTTCACCGAACCGTGTGCTCTGAGAGTGCGTGCAGCATGCCGTGTGATCTCGCCGACTTCCCATCCATCCCGCCCAGTGCTTCACATCGTCACATGTGTCCGCCTTGCACCCACCTCTCAGGTTTGCTCTGCACATGCTGTTGTTGACCCCTTCTCAGTGGCACAGAGCTCTAACCGCTCTCCTCTCCCTCCTTGTCTCACTCGCAGGCATGCGCGACCACCCCCCCATCCCTGTGACGGACCTCGCCGACAACATCGACAGGCTGAAAGCCAACGACGGGCTGAAGTTCTCCCAGGAGTACGAGGTGAGCGTGAGAGCGTGCCGGGCGGCAGGGGCAGAGCGGTGCTGGCCAGGACCCCCGTGGAGAGGGCTGGAAGGCTGAGCTGTGCCTCCCCCGCACCAGCATCGGCTGCACGGGCCCCGAGCCAGGGCTGGGAGCCTGCCAGCTCTCCCTGCCAGCCCCAGAGCGGTGGGAACTCGCCTTGGGCAGTTGAAGCATGGCTTGTGCGGGGAGAAGGCCTGGCAGCTGAACACGCAGCAGCCCGCCATGGTTACAGTCTCAGGAGTGAATGGGAGCTCGTGTGTACCCGCCTGGGCTGCCGCCTTTTACTTGGTTCTGCTCTGCGAGGGCTGCCCTCTCTGCAGGTTGGCAGAGGTATTTCAGTCCGCAGCATCCCGTGCCCCTTCACTTCTGTCTGCATTCAAAGCTTTGCTTTTTGCCCCTTCCACCGCTGCTGACAAACACGCCTTTGCTTTTCATTCCTGCTTTCCCGACCCGTTCTCTCTCTGGATGCCGCTGGACTGTGCCGGCATTGGCCTGTGCCATTTAGCATCTCTGCCACCCGAAACTGAGCGAATGTCCCACTGCCCTGGAGCAGCCCCAGCTCCCCTGCCTGCTTGGAGCTCTCTGCCTGTGCCCTGCAGTCCTGAGCTGCAAACTCCCCAGCGCTGCTGAATCACACACACTCCTCCATACCTCTGGTGGAGCCCCCAGACAGGTCGTGTCCGCACCCACCACCAATGCTGCCTTTGCACACAGACACAGGGGCAGGCGCTGGGTGTTTGGTGAACCCCCATCCTGCACTGCACCTCTCCCAGCTCTACCTCCTCCGTTGCCCTCCTCCCCTGAGGACAGCTTGCCAAGAGGATGCACGTAAGGAGGGAAAGGGGCTGCCTCGTCTTTATCACCATTCTCTGGGCTTGATGATTAGGTTGAAAACTTATAAAGTGAGAGAAAGTTCCTCCACAGCTGTGAGAGCAGCAGCAGCACGATATATGTTTTCCTGTGCTTACACGCAGGACCCTCTTGAGCTGCAGGGGACTTGTAAATAAACCCCCCACTAGTATTAAAGAGGGAATAAATTTGAGAAGTGTCCTTTGCATGTGTTATCACTTCTGTTTGAATTGTTATCTGCCTGTGCCTGTGGCCTCCCCTTCCTGCAGCATACCTACACTGATTTATGAGATGAGATCAGAACATTTGCCCATGAGGTAGGATTATATATGCCAGGAAAGGGGAAGCAGATCTCTGCGCTGAGAAAGTAAGGGATAAATTCCAGCTAGTTCAAAGGGTATGCTGTGTGTATCTGAGGAAGACGCAGAGCTTGGGTTTGCTTCAGGATGCCAGGTCAAGAGCTCTGCCATCCCTTTGCTTACTGCTGTCTAGGCCAGAGAGAAGCTGAGCTTTTACCAGCTACAGCATTACATCGCAACTTGAGAGATGTTTCAGAGAAACAATGTGCTTCCTTTGCAGTTACCTGGGTGTTCGTGTACGCCCTGCCAGAGGTGCCAAGGTGTGCAGTCATATCTGCCTGTCTTGGGCTTTTTGTTGCAAGTCCAGCTGAAATGTTAAGCGGGGCTGTGCCTGTGCTGCGTGGCGGGGATGCAGCAGGATCCAGCGTCTCTGTGCTCCCATCCTCGCATTAGCCCTGCGTTGGTTGGAGCCCGCACTGTAATACTGAGCTGTGGGAACTGTTTTGGAAAAAATGAGCATTAAGTAAATTCTCTTAGCTGTTTTCATGAGCCTCCCTCTTCTCATTTCTCTTTCTTTAGAATATCATGGCTGGTTGAGAGCACCAATCAGTTGTACTTTTCATGTTGAAGCAGCTATTAAGTAGCTGATTGTTGCATGTAATTTTTTTTTCCCCTGGATTCTGCTGCGTTTGAGTCTTCATCAGCTAGAAATTACTAAACATGACAGCCTCATACAGCGTTTGATACTAGGATAGACCCTAAAGCAGAAGTGGTTGGCCCTTGTTGGCATGTGGGGATCAGTACGGTCATTTCCCATTTGAGATGCCAGTGAGAAAAATCCCGGGCTGAGTTTGCAGCGGACGGCAGCTGCCTGTGCAGGATTGGTGCCGCCATGGGACTGCTCTCGTCCTGGTCCCTGTGTGCGCAGATTTGGCACAGCGACAGCTCCCTTTGGGGCCTGCGGTGGGAGGGCTGGAGGGCAGGACGGGCACAGCGTGTGCTGCTGAGTAAGGGAATCTGCAGCGTGGATGTGGAAATAGTGGAGGTGGGAGGGGAGCGGGGTGTGCAGCCCCTGCGGGAGCTTGTGCTTCCCAGCACGGGGAGAGGCGGAGAACCACGGCTCACTAAATTCTGTGCAATTGCAGTCATTAAGTGATTATACAGTCCCAGCACTCACCGTGGGACTGAGTGAGCCCCAGACCTACACAGAGCTGAGTGACAGGTGACCCAGCACTTCCGAAAATGGAGGCCCTGACCCTGTTTCCCTATGGCATGATAGTGCTGCCGGACTGGGCTGAGCAGGGGGAGCTGAGCGGCGAAGGCATCACCGATGAACCCCCAAGGCCCGTTCACTGTTTAGTTGTGCTTTGGAGTAGTTGCATTTTAAGCATTTTTGCAGAGCAGCTTAGCAGCCTAACATCTCCAAAGGGTGCAGGGCTGTTTATAGATGGCTCGGGTTCCAGGACCGGCGGCACCCCAGGCAAAGAGCAAATATTTAACAGCACTTTTAACCAGTGAGGCCAGCTGCCCAGAGCCGTCAGTCTGGCGCTCGCCTTGGTTGTGCAAGCAATAGCAGGGTAGCCTAAACACAGGTGACACCAAACAAGACCTGTCAGCACCTCCCCACACACCTGGAAAGGGAGCAGGGAGGGTGGCAGAGGTTCCTCGGAGCCGGCTGGCCTCCGTTCCCACAGGTCAGAGAACAAATAACATTGCTCACACCGGTTTGCCAGCCCACGTGGCCTGCGCAACAAAGCGGCATGGAGAGAGCTGAGCGTTGGCTGCAGCGACAACGGGCTCCCGAGCTGTGGTTCGCCTGCACCCCGACGGACAGCAAGTGATCCCAGCTGGACCCGCTGGTCCCCTTGGTGCAACAGGAGAGGCTGAGCCGTGGGCGCTGGGAGCTGAGCCGGCTCTGCCATGGGGCACAGCGCAGCACCGCGCTCCCCCGGGCACGCAGCAGAGCTGGGGGGAGCAGAGTGCAAGGGTCTGGCAGCAGCTCCTGGCCTGGCCGCACCAGGAGAGTATTTCATTTTTAGTGTACAGTGAGAGCTACAGTGAATTTACAGTGTGGGATTAATGGAATTAAATTAGTTGAAGGGATGCTGAGCCTCTTAATTATTTATCTGCGGGCTACGGCAGGCGCTGCAGCTGTGTTGGAGCTCCTCCTGTGGGCCAGCTGCCCATGCTGCAGCCTGTGGACGTGGGGCAGGATCCTGCTTTTGGATGAGGGGTGCGCACACTGGTCCAAACAGGTGTGCACACATGCACCACAGCTCACACGTTCACTGTGGGATCCAGCAAGCTGAGCGTTGCTGTCCCCTTTGTTGCTATGAACAAAAGCGGGACAGACTCGCTACAACCAGAGCTGGTTCCTGCTCTCTCGTGGCTACTGCCATTTCTGGGGTAGATCCTGCACCCCATTCCCAGGGGAAAACTTTTCCCTTACATCCAAACTGCCACTTGTGGTGATTGCCCCTCGCGCCCAGTCCCTTTGGGATGTCTCTCCAGTGGATGGCCCCCAACAGCAGCTCAGGTTAGAGATGCTGTGAGCCAGGCAGGTTAGTCCTTGATCATCTTTAGGTTGTGCATGAGATTTGACTGTGCTTCTGCTTCCCAATGCGATGGGGAGGCTGCAGCCCCTTACCCATGGTTTTGTATGGAGAGAAACGTTGCTGGCCTGCCCAAACCCCATGTTTGCTTGCATTTCCCTTAAAGCCACCAAGGACCTTGCATCTCCCATGCCTGCAGCCCTGGCAAGGCAGCTTAGAAGTGCTTGGGGTCCCTGGGGCTGGTGAGCCCAAGAGGTGCTGGAGTCGGGGTCCAGGTGGCACCCAGGGAGCCGCACGTTGTGGGTTTAATGGGCAAGTCGGGAAGCTGCCTGGCAGGCACGCAGCACTCACGTTCCGGTAATAAGAATAATAAGGCTGAAGCGCTGCCAGTGATTGATTCAGGAGCGCATTACGTCCTCATTTGAGACACGGTGCAGATTGACAGTGGTCAATGCCTGTGCTAATGCAGCTGATTTCACAGGAGGCTGGGAAGAGCCCACAGCCCGAATACCTTCCCCTCTCCTTGCCCTTGTGCAGCCATCTGGGCTGCTGAGCACCGGACCATGGCCAGCAGCTCCTGTGCTGCTGCAGCTGGGGACAGCTGAGCTGCCCCAGGTCTGCCTGCCCGGGCTGCAGCCACAGAGGCAGCTGCAGGGACCCTGCGTGCAGGGGGATTTTGGAGCTGCACTGAGGAAGGGGAGCAGGAAGCCCAAGGCGAACCATATCTGAGAGACAAACTGGCACTCAGGGTTGTTTTCAAGGCATTTGTGAAGTGCTCTCAAGTCTGTCGAGGAAAGAGCCTTTCTCCAGTTGCATTTCAATGGTCTGGCCCTGTCTTTATGCTGATGGCAGTAGCAGCAGGGATCCCTGAACTGCTCTGGAGAGATTGCTCCTGCACTTCCGTGCTGGGAAGGAGGAGTTTTACTAATTGGGCTTTTTCTTAATTTGTACTTGCTGTCTTAGAACATCTCCCCGGTCACTTTAAAGCAAAGCAAACTAAAAGTCATGGTGCTTTTAAGTTTGTTCCTGGCTCATTTCCTTCCAGTTTCTCAGCCCTTCTGCTTTCTAGGAAGAATGAGTTGAAAGTGTTTCTCTGATCAGGTTTGGGGATGAAGCAGTGATTCCCATGAGCCCCAGAAAGAAGCAAGAGTAGACCCTCAGTGCCCAGGCAGTTGTGGAGCAAGGTGGGAGGACAAGGCCATGCTGCCATAGTCAGGGGCTTCAGAGCATCGTATGGAGATGGGACAAGACTTGCCAACCACCACTTCATGTAAGGGCTTCAACTGCTCTCCAAGCAGCCCATCATCCTCCCATTTATTTACTCATTTGTTTGCCTTAAAGGGGGGAACAGGTGTACATTAATTCATCACCAGAGTTTAAATTAAATCATTTTACTTCTAAATGAGTCGCTAATTTGCAGGAGTATTTAATTAGAGCCTCTTTGCACTCAGGTGCTGTATTACTTCTGACTTTCTCACCTGTTTGCCCTCTTAAGAGGCTGATGATGATTAGACCATTTCTGCACATCCTCGTTGCACATCAAAGCAATTAACCCTAACGGCAACGCCTTGATGCTGCTCCTGGGCTCTGGGGGCTCTTGGCAGCCCTGTCTCCCCCAGGGAAATAACCCTTTCCACTGCTGTGGCAGGACGTGGACTTGCTGTGCCAAGCACACTGCACCCCACAGCTCGGGCAGCCCCGCAGCGTTTTGGCAGTGATTTGCAGTGTAGATTGGGCGCGAATGAGCTGCTGCTGGGGGAGGACTCGCTGCAGCACCCACCTGTGCCCAGCGCTGAGCGAGTGCTCGCAGAGTACACGCGGGGCTGGTGCTTGCTTGCGTTGCACCTCAGCAGCAAGAAAATGCTCACTCGTACTTTCAGGGCCAGTCTCAGCTCCACCACCAGCTAGACAGCTCTCTGCATGGGCTGTCTGTGCAGATTAAGGCCACCTTTTTGAAAAAGTGTTATTTATGTCTCTAATAGGGCTTGGTGGATTTTCCTCCTTAGTTTGTCTATTTGTGGTTCTCTTTCAGCGTGCTCAAGATTGACTAGGCTGGTATCAAAACCCCTCTCACTCATCTCTACTTCAAACAGAGAAGTCCTTACACATTTTGTTCCTTCTACTTTTTCATGCCTTTGATCATTTCTACTGTCCTTCTCCTGTTCAGCCCCACTATTAGGCGGGCAGCAGTCATCCCTGCCACACAGCTGAGGGAGAAGAGCCTCCAAAGAGCTGATTCAGGGAGCAGCCTATCCTGAAAACAAAATAAAGGTGCCTGGATGAAATTAAGTGCCCCAGAGAGCTGTGGGCTATGCTGGGACGTCTCTGTGCCTGGGGCTGGGGCAGCCGAGCCCGTGGGTTTCCAACCAGAAGCTGTGCTTGCGGTCTCCACTCCCACCATCCCTGCTGCAGCGCCTCTGAGCGCTGCCGCTGCCTGCTTATTACACTGATAATAGAAAATTACAGGTTTTCTGTAGGAAATGTCTATTTACATCCTACATTTCCCAAACTACCTATTAGCATTGCTGTGATGTCATATCCTCCCGCACGTTTTCGTCAGCGCTGGGCTCTCCTGCCTGCGGGGAGGGCCCCAGCGTGGGCCACACCTGGGGACGGGCGGTGGGCACCTGGCACAGCGCTGGCCCCTGCCCCGCATGTGCCACAAAGCCCTCGGGGCTGTTACGGCGACACAGGCAGCACCTGTGCTCCATACCTGAGCCGGGCCCCTGCACCCACTGCTGGCTGCTTGGGAAGTGCCTGCTCAGCAGCGCAGGAAATGAGGGGACAGCGATGGATGTCACCTTGTGCACAGACGGTGGTTGATGGGGCTGAGCAGAGGGATTGTGAGGGCTGTCCAGGTCAGCCCAGTCAGGGAGCGGTGCTTCCCAGCTCAGCCTTTTGCTCACACTGATCCAAAGCTGACAGACTGGCGGGCGTTTTACTGCCCGAGCCACCTTCCGACACGGCTCTCTGCCAGGCGGTGCAAGCAGATGCCTACAGAGAGAAAAATGCGCGGTGCTTCCCCTGGCCAGTTTGCTCAATATTTTTGCCTGTGGGCCAGCGAAGCTTCAGGGACACTGAGCTGGAGCGTGGTTTTAAGAAGGCTGAGACTGTATTGGTCATTTTGGTGGAGGTGGGGGTTGTTCATGGGATGACTGATTCCTGCTGCAGCTGCCTGCCCCGGGCTTGCCCAGGGCTGCATGTGCAGAGCAAGTCCCTGCATGAGGCAGATGTCTTATCTGGGTGCCTCACATATCTCTCAGTCAAAGATGCCATCCTGTCTCCGAGGCACGCTTTGGGGATGGTCTTTTTTCACCTTGTTTTGTGCACTGACAAAGGTGACAGGAAAGGCTTCGGGAAGGGGCTGCCTGGCCATGGAGGAGCCATGCACCAGGGGCACCAGCACATGGCTCGTGGGAGAAGCGTTGGGAGGCGGGTGGGATCGGGATGTGTGTTCTTCAGGCAGTTGCATAGTGTGCAGGCCTTTGGCCAAGATTTATAACCACGTCTTTTCTCCAGGTTTATAGTTCCTTGTCACTCTATTAACTCAAACGAGAGATGTTTACATTGCATAAGTAGCTGGAGCAGTGAATAGTAACCTATCAATTTTCATGACTATTCCCTGGCAAAAGCTCATCAGCTGTCTTGCAGGACACTAATACTCAAAGCTCCTGGGGCACAAGACACCCAGGGCTTGCTGTATTCCAGCAGACTGCAGTTCAACAGCTAATAAAACCACTAGGTCAAGAACTGCTCAGTCAGGTCTCTGTGGAATCCTGGCATAAGACCAAATTTCTGCTGATGGGTAGCTCCTGAGGAAAGGATGAACACTCCGTGAGAATGGAGGTGAAGGCTCGTCTGCAGCAGGCTGCCCTATTGTGAGGGGCTGCTTTGCCTGCAGGTCACGGGGCAGGTCCCACTGGGTTTTGGTGTGGCTTGACAGTGCTGCTGGGGACACCCAGAGAAGCTGCGTCTGTCCTGGGGAGAGGTGTGCACAGAAATCCAGATTTCCTGACTGAAATGCGTGTGTGCTGCAGCGTCCTGCTGTGCTGTAACCCCTCCTGACTCCCTCCCTCTCTTTCTCTCCACAGTCCATTGATCCAGGGCAGCAGTTCACCTGGGAGAACTCCAACCTGGAAGTGAATAAACCCAAAAACCGCTATGCAAACGTGATCGCCTACGACCACTCACGTGTCATCCTGACCTCCATCGATGGTAAGAGCGACTCCAGAGTGGGCACCCCAGTAAATGGCTGAACGTGGCTGAACAGGGGACCATCTCTTTCCCTGTTCTCATCAGGCATGGGCAAACACCTGAAACATCTGGCATCAGCATGAGCAAATGTGTGTTGTGGCTGGCAAAAAGAGAGGAAGGGCTCTGCAGATCTGCCCCTGCTTTCCCAGTATCCTCAGAACAGTGTGTACCATGTAGTTGCTTCTTCCTACTGCTGATGCCAGCAGAGATGTCTGTACCAGCAGCCTCCCTTCTCAGGGCTGGCCCCGCTGTGCAACTTCAGCTGCCTTCCTTGTCCATGGTGGGACATGGCACCGTTAGCCCTATCACCTGTCCCAAAACAACTGTAGAGCCGGTATCTTCCTCTGGGAGCTATCGGTGTTTGCTCCCAAGTGCATGCCCAGAGCTGCACATGATGAGGGGTGCCCCTTCTCCTGGGACATCAGGCTCCACACGTCCCTGTGCTCCATGGGAGATGCATCAAACCCTGGTGTTCATAGCACTGACCCCCATGGCTCCATGAACCAGCCCCTCATCTCTGGAGTTTGGGCAAATACATGCTTTTAGTGCCTGCTTTGCAGTCCCCTTGCACACAGAGGAGCTGTAGCCCAGGCACCAAAGCCCAGGCTCACCCATTCCCACTGCTTTACAGATCAGCACCCAGCTCTGCACACCAGAACTGAGCCCACTCGTGCGGGCCAAGGAGGATGTCACTACTTCAATGCACCCCTGCTTGGGGAAGAGACTGGGATCTGGCTTTTTGTACAGGTGGCCCTGCAGTCACTAGGTCCTTTTTCTTGGGATGGAAGGGTCTTTTTAATGCTAATGTATTGCTCATCCTCTGGGGGAGGAGGAGGAGGGGGACCCAAGCCAGTCCCTCACAGTAAGCCCTGGTAGCAGCAGCAGCTTTGAGAGAGCCTGGCTTGCCTGATCATGGGCAAACCCTGTGGGGCAGCTGTGGGGTGAGCACATGAGGGAATCCCTGTTTTCCAGCCTGACTCAGTTGCTGTAAGCAGTGTCTGTGTCTTCCTGGGAACCGTTCCCAAAGCGCCCCGCCAGGTCCCTGCCACCCATGCCAAGGCAGCCAGGCGCTGCACTCCCGCTGCTGCTGCTCCCCCGGAGCTGCCGATGCTTTGTGTCTGCTGGGGCTGTAGAAAATTCCCCAGGACAGAAGGGAGGAGGGAGACCCCAGCTTTATTTCCTTCCTCTAATGAAATGCGGATGTGCTCTCCTTGGGAGATGAGGAGATTCCTGCTGCGTTCCCTCCCTGCAGCCTGGGCAGCCCATGCTGAGCAGGGCTTGGGAACACAGCTCCAGGCCTCAGCTTTGCTGCATTTATTTAAGTAACTGTGTGTTTGCATTTTAAAGGCCTTTACAAGAAAGTCCTTTACTTAAAGTGGTGGAGGCAGAGTGAGAGCTGGAGCTCCCAGCAGGCAGCAGAGAGGGTGCTACACTGAGGAGGGTTTTGGTGGTGGTGGGAGGAAGGTCTCTGGCTCCTCTGGGGTACTTGTCCCTGCAGGAGGAGTGGGAGGACACCCCTGCCTGACACCCATAGCTGACAGAGACAAACTAATGAAGTGGCCTCATTTTTAAAAGGTGCTGTAGGACCGTAACAAATAGCTGGTGAATTTAAGACAATTATTTCAATTAGTTGCTTGGGGCCAAATGAGCTCCTTAACATTCCTGACTGTGAATTTCCCTTTGTGTGGGGGTGGCAGCTGTCTCTCTGCTTTGGTGCTGCCTGCTTGTTGCATTCGTGAGGCAGTTACAAAGGGTTCTTCTTGGTTCAGGCACCCCATTCCTGTTCTTTGCAGGACCCCTGGGAGAGATTCTGGCATCACCCTGTAAAGGTGACTTGTCAAGAGCCTTGTGAATGTGCCGGCCTCTTCCACTGCCTGCGAGGCCCTGCACAGTGACGGGCACAGGGTCACGGGCTGCCCCTGGAGTAACGCTTCTCTCTCTTTCTCTGCAGGGGTCCCAGGCAGTGATTACATCAATGCCAATTACATTGATGGGTATCGGAAGCAGAACGCCTACATCGCCACGCAGGGACCTCTGCCAGAAACCCTCAGTGACTTCTGGAGGATGGTGTGGGAACAGAGAACGGCAACTATAGTCATGATGACCAGGCTGGAGGAGAAGTCCAGGGTACAGTGTGTGCTGCTTCTTTTTTGGATCTGGTGGTGAGCACAGGAGAGAGGGATGGGAACACGTCACAGCATAAGGGCATCCAGGGAGAGACAGGTCCAGTGCGGTGTCTCACTGCTGCAGGCACCCCAGCAAACAAATGCCTTGTGAGTGTATCCCTTTGGGGCAGATGGGTGGCAAAACCTCCTGTCACTGTGCTGCTCATTAGCCTCTGCCTTGCCTGCGTGTCTGCATGCATACCCATCCTTTCGCTGCCCACATCACTCCTGCGGAAGGGAGAAAGGAAAGCTCTGAGGTGGGGAGAGCTGACAGTCCCCGGAAGCCTTGGGGCTGTGTCCCAGAAGCTGAGAAGCTGCAATGGGTGGGTGGTATCGGCAGCATCCTGCAGCCTGACGAGGCCTTGGCGTCTCTGGCGATGCAGAGGAATGGCTGACGGGGTCTCATCACAATAACAAGACTAATTTGTGCCTTGTCCAATGACAACATGTATAAACGATCAGCTCCTACTGCCAAGATTAGATATTTTGATGTAATAAAGGCAAAGCTGCCTGCAAACTGTGGGGAAGGCATGAGGTGGAGAGGAAGGAGCAGGAGCCCTTGCAGCGGTTGATGCTTGTGGTGTCTTGTGGCAGAGGTTCTTACTCAGCCCCTTAAGCAGGAGTTCATAAGCTGTGACCAGAGCGCTCCCGTGCCCAGATGCACCCTTTGGGCAAAGCCCGCCCAAGCAGGAGGCAGCTTCTGCCTCGTGATTCAGTTTGTTCCTAAAAGTAAAATTTTAGTGATGAGCATTTGTGCTTGCAGAATATTTTAGTGTTGCCATGCCAACGGCAGGAGAAGGGGCTGTGCACTGAAGCTGTGAAGCACTGGTTATTTTTAGCCCAATAAGCTTGTTTCTTGAGAAGCAGAAACTGTCAAGTTTGGGTTTAGTTAAAACTTTTGCCTGCCTGCTCTCCCTCTGTTTCAAAGCTTTAGCACTGAGATGCTCACAGGGGTGTCCTAGCCCACAGTGGCTGGGAAGAAGCAGCTGGAACAACCGATCACCATGGCAAAACAGATCTGCTTTTCCTGCATATACAAAAATAGGCTTTGTTCGTGGGCTTCCCCAGCTCTAGAAATGCCTTACAGCCTTCAGGGAAAAACAGTGTTCCTTGGAGACCAGCTGCCTCTAGAGATCCAGCCCCAGCTTTGCAGCGTGCAGCCCTGCCTGCTCTGCCCAATGGCCACCATCACCCACCCCAGCCCAAACAGAGAGGTGATTTAACCTGACCGGTCATGCAGCTCAGGGCTTGGCACATGGGCTGAGCAAGATCCGAAGCTGCTGATCAGCTGCTCTCTGCAGCTGGGGGTCATGTAGGGACTTATTTGTGCCTTCACATTTCAGTGATGGAGCGTATATTTGAAGTACGAGGAAAAGCCCTTCTAGGTTGCCAAGTAAATCCATGCCCGGAGCCTTGACTCACTTCACTCCTGGGCTGCTCAGTCGTGGGAAGACCCTCCAAAGTGCATGTTTCTCGGAGATAACGGGCTTCCTTTGCCCCACAGGCACTTGTTATTGTCTGAGATGCCTGTGCTGCTGATCCATGCATTATCTACCCCCAGCATGCTCCCCGTCATGTCATCCCGCAATTATCTCCTATATTATTGCTCTCTGTCCCAAACACGGTGCATGTGGTCAGGCTTTTTGTGACAGGACAGGCACTATGAATGCACCATGGGCAGGGGGTGACCAGAGCCCTTGCAGAAGCTGCAGGCAGCCTGCCTGACCGGGCGTGCTGCCCAGGGCTCTCCACTGACCCAGCGGGACCCAGACCCCAGCATTCGCTCCCTGACACCGCCTGCCTGTGTCCTGCTGGCTCATTGGCACGTCCCCAGCACTAATGAGAAATGGGCGGCTTTCTCAGGCACTGCTGGAGAGGCAGGTTGCCAGGGGAGGCCGTGGGGAGGCCCGGCCATTGCTGAGCCAAACCAGCCCTGCACAGCAAGGGCGTCCCTGGTTGTGTCTGCTGGACCCTGCGGGTGCCTCAGCACCCACTCACAGGAGGGCCCTGGTGGGGAGCTGGGATGTGGGCTTGCAGGAGATTATTTTCTCTGTTGTTGTTGTTGTCTTCTCCAGCATCCTCCAAGGCAGGATGGCTTTCAGCTGTCTTCCTGCTCAGCTTTTCTTCATGTCTCTTTGGTGATGGCCGGAGCTCACTCAGGAGCACAGCTTTTAGGGACCAGGGAAGATCCCAGTCACTGCCCATTGCTTCCAGCCTTCAGCACGAGTCCCTGTTTTACAGTTCACTCCAGAGCCATCAAATTTCATCTGATGCAACCCCTTGGGTCCTTGCAGTGTCACTGCCGTCTGATGTTCACGCTGCCGTGGGACAGCGCGGCTCCAGGCAGTCGCATGGCGTCATGGTGTTACCCACGGGTGACCTTGCTTGAAAGTGTCCTTGCCCAGGGCCTTCAGCACCCACACAGGCCTGTGTCTGCAGCTGCAGAGCCCGGGGTGGGCAGCAGGGCCTCATGGAGAGATGCCCAGTGCAGAGCAGGCTCTGCCACCTTCCCAGGCGAGCTCCCTGAGTTCCCCTCGGCAGTGCTGTGTGTAGATAAGCCAACCAGGAGCAGCAGCAGCTTTGTAGCCCTGTAGGGGTGACACTGCTTTAAAAGGCTCCTGAGCTGCAGGTGGAAAAAAAAAAAAATCTTTAAAGAGCATCAGCTTTTACGGTCTGCAATTTCAGCTGGCTTGATGGTCCAAATCATCCTCCCTTTTTCATGTTTGCACAAAGCGAGAGGCACATAAAGGGTAGAAATGGCTGGATTGTGCAATTTAGCTGCCTTCAAAGCTTTACAATCAGTTTCAGAATCATTTGGTGGCAGTTCAGAAACACACATTGTAGATTAGCTTTCCTGAAGCTGCGAGCGTGGCATGTCCCAGCCTGGGTGCATTGCACGAGAGGTATCAAAGCAGGATTTCTCCTTCCCTGGGCTATCCCTAGAGCCCAGCAGAACTGGGTCTCCCAGAGCAGCACCGTGGCTCGTTCTGTCCCAGCCCAGAGCACCAAGCAGACATCCCTGGGGCTCGTTCTGTCCCAGCCCAGAGCACCAAGCAGCCGTCCCTGGGGTGTGACCTCCCCTGGTGCTTTGTGTCCCCAGGCAGGGGTGCAGAGAGGCTGGTGCTCAAGGGCTGTGGGGAACGAGGGGCCTGGCAGCCGCATCCCACCGCAGCCGCCTCGCTTGCAGTGATGCCATCTGGAGCTGTGAGCGGGGTCAGGAGCAGAGCTGAGAAGTGCCCGGCTGCTCTTGGGCACTGGGCATCAAAGGGGAAGGACAGGAACCACTCAGCAAAGTGTCAATAGATGGCTGCTCAGGACACTTCTGTGCTCCTTAAGTTAATGAGAAGCAAGCACTGCCAGAAGAAAACATCTCTTATCTGCTTTAGTGCCACAGTGCATCGGCTTCAGCATAAAATTTACAGAGCTTGAAAACGGGGCATAAACATTATGGGTAAATTTGGCAGAAAATGTGACTGACTCTTATCTGGTCATGAATAAATAATTTTCAATTACCAGCCCAGGCGCTGCTATTATCCCGCTCAGGGAACTCCTCTGAAGTTTGTTTTGTGCTTGAGCACACATGGCCACGTAGCATGTGGGTGGCAGGAGGGGATCTCTCTCCCCAGGGTGTGGGCTCGGGCACAGGGATGTGGATCAAGCGGCTGTCCCCAGCGTCTGCGGGATGCCATTCTGCCCTATCCTCACCTCCGTTAGAGAGGCAGTCCCGTCATCCCAGGCAAGGCGAACTCAGGTGGCCGGAGATGCAGCTGCTGCCCACTTGTGACGATCAGTTTAAGCTGTGAAATAAGGTTTGTGACCTCTGAGTTGTTTGCTCTGCAGCTACTCAGCATAAAATAACAGGCTGCTTTGTGCCAAGCGAGGAAGAGAAATCTTCTGAGATTGGTGCAGGGCCTGCCATGCTGTGAGCACAGGAGCCTGGAGGGCAGCGGGCAGCAGAGCTGCTCTGGGTGTGCAGACGCCTGTATTCCATCAGGCAGCCTTGCCCCAGGCACCTCTGCCAGGGCAGGACCTCCTGAGAGAACACCCCAAAAAGAGCAGGGAGAGATGCATCCCTCTGACCCCAGGTTGCTGCACTCCGGCAGCCAGAGTGCAGGATGAGAGCTCTTAGCTCTCACAAGCCCTATCCTGCTTAAAGTGTCTTCAATTAAAAGGCAGAACTTCATTGATTTCTAATTAAGCCTGTTTTTTCCCTTCCTACACATTCCCCTGTAAACACACTCGGATAATAATTAAGTTTACTATTCCTTGACAAGCACAGATGATCTTCCATTCACTCCTCTCTCCTAGGGCGGGAAACCATTTTCAGTGCAGTGCACATGGGTGGGAATGAAGTCTTCCTCTTGTCAGCCAGGCTCTGCGGCTCCGCGGGGCGGGGGAGCCAGGTGCCAGATGAAATAGGGATGCTCAGGGTGCCAAATTAAATAGGGAGCTCAGGGCTGGAGAGAACAAAACCGGAGGAGTAGTTTGCAAATGCTGAGCTGTGAAGAGGAGGAGGAGGGCATCAGCAGGTGAGCAGGAGAGATGCATAGGGAGATGAAGGCAGCAGAAGGATGGGGCCCTGGGGATGTGTTAGGGCTCTCTGCCAAGTGAGCGGCAGCAGGAGCTGTGACCAGTAGCTCAAAGTGCTCTGGCTGCGGAGCTGGGAGGGGGAGATAAAGGATGCTGCAGGCAGGGGGTCTCTAGGGTGCAGCAGTGTTTTCCTGATGGGACAGGGGCTGAAGGGATGGTTTAGCCACAGTCTGTGTCTTCTCGCAGAGGGAGAACAAGTTGTGTCTGTGTCTGAGCTGGCATCTGTGCCTTGCTGCGGAGATGTTTTTGAAACACCTGGGAAATGTGCATTTCCAGGGATGCACCACCTGCCAGAAGGGCAGGTCGGTGTCTTGAGGATGCTCAGTGCAACCCCTGCCCACAGCAAAGCAGGAAGGGTGGCAGGGTCAGCCCCTGGATGCAGCATCCAGGCTGGAGCCCTGGCATGGGCTGTGTCCCGTCTTTGACCAGGGTGGTTTGCTGCTTGGGAACCACACTGGCAGGGGCACCCTGGGGGCTACAAATGTTACAGGGAAGGGTCGTGCTGGGCTCAGGGCTGTGTCCTGTCTTAGATCAGTGCCGTGGGTCGAGGACTTTGGGCTGGGGTAGTGGGGATACAGGCTGCATCTCCCTCACTTTGGCTGCCCTTTGAGCAGAGCTTTCCCCAGAGAAACCACCGCTTCCCCTGCCCTGCTTCACAGCTCTCCTCCCACCAAACTGCAGCTGCAGACCTTCTCTCCATCCAGGCAGGGCTGACGCAGGACATGCTGCAAACACAGCCCCAAAGACCCCTGTCTTCCCAAACAGGAGGTAGAGAAGAAAAATTATGGCAGGCACAAATCACTGTTAGCAATTGCTGCACACTGTCTTCATACCTGGTGCTGCTCTTGCTTCTGTGTCTGTTGGCCTGGCCCCCTTCACTGCTTCCCACCAAAATAAAATCCCCTCTTTGAATGTGAATCTTGTAGAAATGAGCCCAGAGTGTGCTGCCTCTCTGCTGGGGATTGGGACATTCAGAGAGAAGTAAATCTGGGTGTTTGGGATGCCCCCCCAGTGACTCTTTCTGTCTTTACCCCTTGGAGGGCAGAGCCCCATCCCTCACCCTAAATGCCTCAGCCAGCAGCCAAGCACTGACCCTTTCTCCTCTCCTCCTTGCAGGTGAAGTGTGACCAGTACTGGCCAAGCCGGGGTACGGAAACCTATGGGATGATCCAGGTGACCCTGGTGGACACAGTTGAGCTGGCGACCTATACCGTCCGCAACTTTGCATTGTACAAGGTATAGTGCTGGCTGGGCCGTTTCTGCTCCAGGGAGTGCACAGCCAGTGCTGTGGTGGGACATCTCCAGCACGGCCCGATGCCACAGGGTCCTGCACAGCCCACGGGCAGAGGCCACCAACTGTGCCTGGCTTGGCCAAGTGTGTGGCTGGTCCACACGTGGGCCATTTCTCACAGCAGGGCTGCAGTGGGAGAACAGCTGCAGGTTGTGTTCTGGCCACCACTGGTCTTTGGCCAGGACACCTGATGCTCTCCTGTATGTTTTCAGATCCTGTGATGGGTCCCAGAGCGTGGGCTGTGCTTGCCTCTGGCGAGTGTACATCTAACAGCTGTCGTCCCATTAGAGGGACAACATGGAAAGCAGTGAATTTTTAGCACTCCTGTCACTAATAATGCAAATGTAGGGGCCTTGCTGACGTGTGCGCATGCCCTTCTCTCCTGCCTGCCGCGTACCTCATTAGTGCTTGGAAATCCCTGGGGGCAGCGCTCGCAGCAGCGTGTCATGTCAGTGCGAACAGGCTTTGCAGCGCTCTGCCTCTGTGCGTGACCGAGTCCAGGCCGTGCTGGCCGAGAGCACAGCAGCGTGCGCTGGGGACACACTCACACCCCAGGAAGGCACCTGGCCCCCAGCAGTCGCCCAGCCAGTCCTCCTGCATTGCTGCGCGGGTCACTCAGCCACACCTGAGAGCAGGGCAGCCTCTGCAGACACAGGGCTGATGAGCCATCTCACAGAGACCCGTGATGTAGAGGAGCAGGGAGGGGACGGGCTGCTGTGGCCCTTCCATGCTTAGTGCCCGTTTTTCCCTGGACGTGCAGCGAGTATGTGGGTAGTAATCCCACACTGTGCAGAAAGGAGTCTGTCACCTTCCCATCAGTCTGCAACTCCCACAGAGCTGCCCTGCTCTCTGTATCAGCTGGTTTTCCTCAGGGCATCCACGTGTACAGAAGCCTCGCAAGATGTCTATATTTTGCCTCCAAATTTTCAGTGGCAAAAGCCTGACACAAGCATGATCACATTACATGACTGTTGTTACCCAGCCATCCAGGTGCCTTGTTACCCAATCAGTGGGTTCCTTTCTTAGGATGAGGCAGTTCTCACACAAAACAACTCCTCTTTGTCTTCAACAGAACGGCTCCAGTGAGAAGCGAGAGCTGCGACAGTTCCAGTTCATGGCTTGGCCCGATCATGGGGTACCTGAATACCCCACCCCGATCCTGGCTTTCCTGCGGCGGGTCAAGGCCTGTAACCCGCCAGACGCTGGGCCCTTGGTTGTCCATTGCAGGTAGGACTGTGTGTTTGCAAAGCTGCACCTGGGCACATGTGCTGCAAGCACCATTGAAAAATTAGGTGATCTGTGTTCAGCATAAGTAGGTGGTACCTTTCAGAGGTACATCATTGACGGGTATGCGTGCAGTGACTTCTACGAACATTCATACGTAGTATTTACGGTAGAACTCTTTTGCAGGATAGAAGGGCAGCTCTTTAAGCAAAATATTAGTCTACCAAAGCTAAGCGTCTTACCCAGGCAAGATTTATCTATACCAGCCAAGTGGGGACTATTACTGAACAAACCACTCCATCATTGCTGTTCCAGCATACGCCTCACCAGCAGTGTTTAATGCTCTTCTTTCATGCTCTGTTTCAGATGGGAGTGGGGTATAATTAACACACAAACAAGCTATATTAAAGCCCTGTTAAGGATCTGACTTGCACCATAAATGAGGAAATGTCTAGCTCCGTATCTCTGCCTGTGTTTACATGTCATGACACATGTCTGGTGTTTTCAGGGTGCTCTCAGGGTGAGCAGTTCAGGGATTGCTGCTGCCCTTCCAATAGACATGGAGAGGCATCCAGTGCTTGAGCAAAGGGCTTGGCATAGAAATGCATCACCTGACCTTTCTGCTTTCCCCTCTGGGGCTGGCTGTCCTCATTTAATGGGCTAGGAAGCAGTGACCCAGGTTAGGGGACAAGCAGGCTTCAAATTATGGGCTTCACTAGTACGGGGCCCCAGCCTGGACTTCAGGGCTTCTGACTTCACGCGCACATACGCTGTCACTCTCCTTCCTGGTAAATACGTTTCTCCTTCCCTTGCGGAGGTGCCGCCAGCCACCGCAGGGACCAGCAGCGTGACACCATGTCCTTTCTGCACCGTCAGTGAAAGGGGGACAGCAGAAGGGCCGAGTAACCTCCCACATTCTCCAGTGCTTTTCTCCCTCATTCCTCCTGTCACCTCTTGATGAGGCTCAGCTCATTAGCCCTCAGCACGGGGAGCAGCCTTTACTCCCCTGTTGTGCGCTCCAGGTCCGGGTGCTCTCTTAAGCAAGAGCAGCACTTGCCTGGTGTCTGTAGGAGACAGTGTCATCTCAGGGCACGTGCTTTGTCCCCGCAGTGCTGGTGTGGGCCGAACTGGTTGCTTCATTGTCATCGATGCCATGCTGGAGCGGATGAAGCATGAGAAGACCGTGGACATCTATGGCCACGTGACGTGCATGCGCTCCCAGCGCAACTACATGGTGCAGACGGAGGACCAGTACATCTTCATCCACGAGGCCTTGCTGGAGGCAGCCACGTGTGGCAATACCGAGGTGCTTGCACGCAACCTCTTTGCTCACATCCAGAAGCTGACCCAGGTGCCACCAGGCGAGAGCGTTACTGCAATGGAGCTGGAATTCAAGGTAGGTGACAGCGCCCCAGCACCCCCTTTCCCTTGCACCCTGTCTGCACTCACATACCCCCCAAGCTGCTTGTCCAGGGACTGGGAGAGGAGAGCCATGGATCATTACAGACAGTTATTCTTTTGTGTGTTTCTAAACCAGGTAGGCAGTGATTTAAAATACATTTGAATTGTAAAGCTTGTGTCGGCCATGGTCCCCCCTGGTTTGGCAGCTTCTGGGAAGGATATAAAAGGCAGATGGATGCGCAGTTCTCAGCAGCACGTTCTGCTCTAGGTTCACTGTGCGGCAGGAGCTGCATCTGAAATCAGATGCAGATCGTGTTAGTGATAATTGATGTTACTGTGAACAACTTGTCTGGAAATGGCTCCAATTTAAATATGTGAGACGTTTATAGTCTCATTTCTTCAATGCTGAGCTCTGTTATCTTTTAACTACCTCAACACCAAGTCTCAGTGGCTACAATTGGCAAAGGCAGTATTTTAAGGCACACTGTTTAAGAAGCCAAGCCCACATTTTGCTGCCTATATCTGTGAATGCCTACTGCAGATATTTATTACAGCCTTGGAGATGGAAGATTGCTCTGGTAAGCGCCCATATTCTTAGATGAGGTGCATTAGTCCAGTGAAGTCATGCAGAGGAATATCGCTCATGCAGGGAGGCAGCAGACCATGCAGGCTGTGAGATGAACTGCAGGAACACAGCTTCACCCTGGGAGTTCCCTCCAAATGACGAAGAAGCGGGAGAGGCGAAATACTGACTTTCTGTTTAAACTGGGAAGAGCTAAGCAGCTCTGTCCTGTGGTCACCAGAGCTACTGGTGTCCTGGGCTTGTGACAGCAGAACATGCTGCATTAGTACTTCATGGTGACACTTGCCCTGAGACACCCCTCAAGAGAGACACAGAATTAGGCTCAACTCTAGCAACTCCATTGCAAGAAAGACAAAAATTTGCTGTTTCTCCAAGGGTCTCTTTAGAGCAGTAATAAAATTTGCCCCTCTCTGTGCCCTGGCACTGTCCACTGCGTGGGAAACCCTGGGGAGCTGGGTATGGGGGAGCCTCACATGGCTGCATCACTCCTCAAAGAGCAACCCCGTCCTTCTGCAGGGAGCCTCTGCCAAGGACCAGCTGCCACACACAGAGAAGGGCGGCTCTGGAGACGCTGGATGGGATCTTTTCTCTTTTGGGAAAGGGGTAAAAAAGGAAAGAAAAGGAAAAAAAAAAAACCTGGGGGACAACTTCTGTTTTCATGTCTCTGCCAGCAGACCTAAGTAGCACATTTACCATGACTCCAGTTCTCAAAGAGAACCATAAAACGTCTCACAGTAACCCAAAATAGATCTTTACCTAAAACTGTCACAAATCTCACATTTTTCTTGGGTTCTTCTGGGGTGAGAAGTAAATATCAAGACATTGCTGGAAGATGGAAAGCTTTCCTTCCCTGATGCCAGCAGGCTTGTGTCCCTGGTTCAGTGAGGTACACAGCTTCACGTCCTGGCCCTTTGTGGGTCAGAGAGCTGCTGTGGGTCTCCACTCCACCATGGGTGTCTTTGGGGCTGCGCCAGAGGGTCAGTGCAGGCTCTTCCCCATGCTGTCACCTACAGCTGTGCTCCAAAAGCCAGCAGCGAGGCCGAGCCATACTGAGGGGTGACACAGCAGAGGGGCCAACGTGGTACTGAAAAACAGACTGATCTAGTGTGAAATAGAGGAGCTGGGTGCAGCCTTCTCATGGCATGGTGGCAGAGCCCTTTGTCTGGTCCCGAAAGGCTCATCCCAAGCAGCCGTTGCCTCCGTCACAGGAGAGAGCATGGCTGCGTGCCTGGAGGGACTCTGCCAGGGTCCCAATTTTGACCCCTGACTGCTGCATCCCCAGCAGGGTCTGACATGTTTCCTTCTCTTTCAGCTGCTGGCCAACTCTAAAGCACATACCTCACGTT
The DNA here is from genome assembly GCF_964273445.1 of Streptopelia decaocto. Lineage (NCBI taxonomy): Eukaryota > Metazoa > Chordata > Aves > Columbiformes > Columbidae > Streptopelia > Streptopelia decaocto. Next base: position 4,862,541 of record NC_138659.1, on the reverse strand, counting down.
TCATCAGTGCCAACCTCCCATGCAACAAATTCAAGAACCGCCTTGTGAACATCATGCCATATGAGCTGACGAGAGTCTGTCTGCAGCCCATCCGGGGTGTCGAGGGCTCCGATTACATCAATGCCAGCTTCATAGATGGGTACAGGTAAGGGCCACCTTAGGTGCCTGGGAAATCCTGTCCTGCCTGCTTGGAAACCTGGGCAGAGCTGCCTTTCCTCTTTCCCAAGGACTGGTCCTGGCTGCCTAGAGGTGGGCTGGGGATCACTTTGTTGTTTTATCTATTTCCATCTTCTCAGATGCTCAAGTGTGTATAGCTACAATATGTGAAGACTGCCAGTGAATGAGCACTGCCAGGCTGGCTTGTGTTGCTCTAGACAGATGCCCACATGGCTGGGGTGGGAGGCTGTGCTGGCTTCTGTGGAGATTTGTAGTGTCTTCTGGTAGGCATCCCTCGGCATGTGTTTTATTTCTGCAGCGTCTAACGTAAACCTGCCCCCCACCATTAGCTGTGGCAACCAGAGGTAGGAGTGTGCTTGCGCTGTGTGGCTGATCCAGGCAGGATCGCAAGGCTCATTGTCCCATGCCTTGATTTTGTGGGGGAGTCTGTGGATCCTCAGGTAGGGCTGGTGTTGCACACTAGGGAGCCCGTCACTGGGTTCTGCTCCCCAGGATACCTTTTTGGAAGGCACAAATTAAGATCTAGTGGGGCAATAATACTCTTGGCTTCTGTATCTAGCTGCTGGCATCGCATTCTCAGATGCTAAGTGCCAGGAGAGGAGAATGCAGGGAAACAGCCACGTGGCCACATCGCCTTCCCAGCCGGTCTCCAGACAATAATCCAGACCAAATCCCAATGATGCACATACAAGGCTCATTCCTGTCGTCTCTCAGTGCACCATCAAAGCGGGGTCACCCAGCGCAGGAGGGGGGGATACAACGATGGATGTGGCACGTTCCCCCCCCAACTTGGCTCTGCCCAAACGCTTCTTACGGGCTGGTGGCCGCCCAGGAGCAACAGGCACTGCCAAAGGGAACAGATGTTGGTGCAGCCAGGCCAGGGGCTCCGTGTGTCCATCCCTGCTCTGGCAGCCGAGTCCAGGAAGGGTTCCCAGGGGAAGGGCGAAATGCAGGCAAGAGCAGGCAAGGAGCGGAAGGGGAGCAACCCTGGGAGCATCCCAACGCAGCAGAACCGCAGCAGCCAGGCTCCCTCGGGGTGGGAAAAGATGAAGGGGCTGGAGAAAAGCTGTCATGGAGCAGCCTCCCCTCCCTCCTGCCTGTGTGGCTGCAAGCCGTCCAGCACTGCATCATTAACGCGTTCACCTGCCTGTGTGCCTGTCCGGGCAGCCCAGTGTCTGACACTGTCCTGGTTCCAGAGCTGATTAAGCTGCTGCTTTTGCCCCTTGGTGATGCTACGGTGGGAGGGCTGGGAGCACAGCAGGTGGTACCATTTCATGTGCTACCTACCCCATCCCTGAAAAGCACTGTTATCTCTTCCCGTCCTTGCCTTTGAACCGAGAAATCTTCTTGGTGTTATCTAAAGAGATCAGTTGGCCCAAGGTCCTGCAGACCTCACTGATGCTGCATCTTTATTAGCTCTTCTGTTTCATTCTGCAGCCCCACTTCCTGCTTTTTATGATGTCTTATAAATCCACCTTGAAGCAGCCCCTGTCTTCATCCTGCACATTACAGCTGTCCTGCAGCACGTTCATTAATTTTTAGCACCAGCAGAGAGATGAAATGCTGGACGGGAGGATGCTGCCCCTCGTCCCGCGGGCTCCAGCGCCACGCAGTGGTGACACAGGCAGCACTGGCGTGCCAGGCTGGGCGCTCAGCAAGCCAAAGAACGGGCAAGCTAAAGAACTGGCATGCCAGAGCTGGCCCTTGTCAGAGCTGAAGGCACCAAGGGGTGCTTTTCCAGGGTAGGGGCTGGGCTGGGGTAGGTCAAGCTCTGCTTTCACACAGGATGTTTTCAGAGATGCTCTGGTTTGCAGTGGAACCAAGGACAATATTTGGAAGCTTCAAAAAAGCTGGCAAAGTGGTATTGGTGGTGTCCACACTGTCCCAGTTATTCACTGGTGTACGTGATCCAGGTGACCTGATTCAGTTGCTCAGTGTCTTCCCGTGCAATGGGAGGGACAGTGGGTGCTGCAGAGTGTAAAAGTGCAGGAACCCAAGGGTGCTACTGGGATCATCCCCAAGCACAGCCTCGCAGCCCAGATGGGTGCTGGCAGCCTGCTCGCATGGGCGTGGGTGCCAAGAAGGCTCTCAGTGCAGTAGTGCTGGGGACAAGCAGGCTTAGCTGGGGACACTGTCACCCCAGCAAGAATGTGCGGCCTTTCTGGATCCTGCACCTGGGATGCTCAGTGCATCCATCGGGAGCACTTAGAAGAATCCAGATGGGCAGGCTCATCCCTCTCCAGAGTCCTTGGCTAGTCCTGGACACCCATCTCCTGCATTGTCAGTCCTGTTCCCTGCTGCACAGGGCACCTCCATCTCTCCCAAGCCCCCAGTGGCAGCTGACACCCACCTCCATGGCGCTGGTGTGAGCACCCTCTTGTCTGTCACAGGCAGCAGAAGGCCTACATCGCCACACAGGGACCGCTGGCCGAGACCACAGAGGATTTCTGGCGGATGCTCTGGGAGCACAATTCCACCATCGTGGTGATGTTGACAAAGCTGCGCGAGATGGGCCGGGTATGAATCCTGCTGGGGGGCTGCTCTCTATGGGCACGACCTCTCAGCTCACCCCAGTCTGTCCCCAGCACCTGGGCCAGCCTCCTGCTGGAGTGTCCCATGGCTGAGCCTGTGGCCCCACAGGCACATGTGGTCCTAGGGAGGGGGAGGGAGGAATGGCAGCTTGTAGGTGTTAATATCTCATCATGTTCCTCATCCACAGGAGAAGTGCCACCAGTACTGGCCCGCAGAGCGCTCTGCCCGGTACCAGTACTTCGTGGTGGACCCCATGGCAGAGTACAACATGCCGCAGTACATCCTCCGGGAGTTCAAGGTGACGGATGCCAGGGTGAGTGCAACTGCTGGCTCCCCGGCTCTCCCACCTCCTGCACCTCTGCCCTGCTCTGGCTGGCTAAAGGGAGTGTGCAAGTGCTCCTGAAGGGACCAGAAGGCAAGGTGCTGCCTTGTGCTGCAGGCAGAAGGGGCTGCTGCCCCCCACCTCCTGTTCCTCTCACCACAAGGTTCTTCCTTGCCAGCTGTGTCAGCCCTGGTGAGCAGCTCACTGAGCCCTGTCAGCACCAGACCCTGCCTTGCCTGTGCCACACACTTGGGCAAGCACTGAACACGGGCTCCCCTGCCCCTGGAGTCTCTTGCAGGACCCCTGTGTGACAGCAGGTGTGGTCCTGGCATGGAGCTGGGCCCCAAACAGAGCCAGGGCACTGACCCAACAGACCCTTCTGGGGTCCACAGCCTTGCCCAGCTCAGCTGCCCTGGTGTGAACACGGGAGAGCAGAGACAGGCCCCAAATGCTCAGTGGAAGATCTGCCTGGGCTCATCCTGTGTGCCCTCTAACAGTGGGTCTGGAGCCAGGTCAGCAGTACCAGTGCTGAGGGCAGCGAGATCAGCCTCTCTTGCTGTCTCCTTACCCACAGTTCACATCTGACACCCCTGTCCCCACAGGACGGCCAGTCACGGACCATCCGCCAGTTCCAGTTCACAGACTGGCCTGAGCAGGGAGTGCCAAAGACGGGTGAGGGCTTCATCGACTTCATTGGGCAGGTGCACAAGACCAAGGAGCAGTTCGGGCAGGACGGGCCCATCACGGTGCACTGCAGGTGAGTGGGGACAGCTCAGCATCCACCTCTGCCTTTATCAGAGAGCCCCCAGAGATGTCCCCTCCCTCACCCTGGCAACTGCCAGCTCCCCTGCACTTGGTGCTCCCTGTGCATACCACCAGAGGCAGGCAGGGGATGAGGAGGTGGCAACATCCACGGGTACCATGGGTGGCCTTTCTGCCAGGTGGCGAGATCAGCCCTGCTGGGACTGATTTGTAGCTCCTGGAAGAGTCCTTGGGCAGGGCAGTGTGCCACAGCAGCTTGCAGCACAAAGGCAAGGCAGAATCAGTGGGCCCCTCTTGGGGCTAAGAGGGCACCTCTGGCTGGCAATGTCCCTGTGGCCTTTCCTGGCTCCTCTGAGTATGTCCCCATGCTCCATGAGCTTTTGCGCTGCTCGCAGGAGCTCTTGTAGAGCCTTGCGGGGGCTGGCGGGTCTCTAACGGCACCTCTTTTCCCCTCTGCGCAGCGCTGGGGTCGGGCGCACAGGCGTGTTCATCACGCTCAGCATCGTGCTGGAGAGGATGCGCTACGAGGGGGTGGTGGACATGTTCCAGACGGTGAAGACCTTGCGGACGCAGCGGCCGGCCATGGTGCAGACAGAGGTGAGCGTCCCCAGGGTGATGGGAGATCTGTGGAGAAGGGAGGGGAGCCGGCGTCTCTGGATGTTAAACCCCGCTGTCCTTGGGTTCCCACTCCTCACTCTTGCCCCTTTGCTGCCTTGCAGGACCAGTACCAGCTGTGCTACAGAGCGGCACTGGAGTATCTCGGCAGCTTCGACCACTATGCAACGTAACTAGTGCTTTCCTCCAGTCGCGGTGGGGATGTCTAGGAGTGGAGACGGGTTCCTCTGAGCCAGAGCCGCCCATTCCTCAGTCCTTCTGTACAGATGGAGGCGCTGCCCAGGCAGCAGACCTCCACGCCAACCAGTTCTGACCACGGCATTTAGGAACTTCACCCCAGCGCCAAACGAGGGAATCCGACTCCAAAAAGCATTTCCAGTCTCTGGCTGAATTTCTGCTCATGTGCATCTCTCGCCCTCTCACGCGACTGCATTTCACAGCGAGGCTTTAGGTGGGTGGAATGGGATCTTATTTTTTAAACATGTAAAATAGTTACTAGTGGTTTTTATAATCTCCTTTCTCTTTATTTTTTATTTTTTGCAAGTCTTAATGTTTTGCCCAGGCAGAACTGGACCCACCAAACCTTTGGGAGTTGGGTTTTTTTTTTTCAATTTCCTTTTGCTTCTACATTTTTTACTGCCCTGTGTTTATTTCAGCCCAGTCACTGCTGGTTCTGCCCATTTTAGTGCAGCTTCCTTGGTAATTTGCAGCAGCTGGCTTGCGGTTCATGCCCAGCTCCATTCCCTGTAGGCTGCTTTTTAATCCTCTGTAGAATATTAAATTTCATGGAACTGGACCTAAGCTACCATTTATTTTTTTAGCCTTTCCCTTCCCCCCATTATCTCCTGAGTAGGTTTTGGTTTGCGAGGGCATGTGGGGTCGCTGGAGAAGTGGTCCCCTTTGTCAGCTGGAAACTGTTCAGTCCTATTACGATACGTGTTAAACCAATCCAGTGACCGTGTGTATTGGCAGATCCCGATATGACGTGAGTTGTCGCCTTGTTTGTGAGAGACCCAAAAATCCTGGGCTTCAGGCTTTGGAGCCTCTTTTTGTGCATCTCGCTGGGAAGGGGCCAGGGGAAGCGAGTGGGTCCCACAATTCCCCAGGGAGGGGATGGAAAGAGCGAGACGTGGCCCTTTTTGTTAATCCCACGGTTCTGTGCGTGCGAGCGCCATTCTGTCACCTTTCACAACTGAAGTGAATCAGACCATTTACACAGGCAAGGAGCACAAGCCCAGCTGTCCCCAGAGCGGAGCCGGGCCGGCTCTCTTTGGAAAGCAGGGTACTGCAGGGAAGGGGAGGGGAGTACACACGGCTTCAGAGGTTGGGTGTATCTATAGTTTCTGCTATCCTGCAAATGTTAAAAGTCACTAGAATATTGTACTTTCCGCTACTTCAGGACGTTCTAATGAACCAATGTGGCAAGACTACTGGACTTAATTTAATGGTACTATATATTAATACTCCTTATTATATCACGCTTGCACTAAAGACAGGGAGTGAGCAGCCCTCTTTCGAGTGCATTGACTTACGAATAAAGGTGGTGGAAGGGTATCTAATTGTATTATCACATGTATTCCGAATGTTAAAAATCCAAGCTACGTTGAAATCAGCAATCCAGGGTCGGTAATGTTGGAGGACACATTCATTTTTACCTTGTGGATGCATAGTGCTGTAGGGGTCACTGTTGTATACAGTCTGTTTTCTATTTGTTAATAAAAAAAAAAATCTACAGCATCATTGCATAATTCTTGATGTTAATAAATTTGAATAATCGGGTTTCATACAAGCTGGCTTTGCTGTCTGTTTCTTCAGCAATAAGCAGAGGCCATGGAGTCCCTTGGGGGTCAGCATGCTCCCCAGCGTGTTGCCAGAGAAGTCCTTTCCCATGGGCACGTCCCAGCCACGAGTGTCCCACGGTTCCTGCAGGGCCCCTGTGCTGGCAGGGGGCTCAGAGACCCCTGTGACACCCCTCTTGTGCATGCGTGTTGCTCACCTCCCGCCCACCTGCAGCCACACCAGGGTGCACTGAGAGTCCTCAGACCTTGGCACCTTCCAGGAATGGCTCTGCCAAGCCTGTCTGTGCAGCCGTGGCCCTCTCTGGATCCTCTCTGCTTCCCAAGGGATGGATCATTCCCAGCAGGAGGAAGCCAGTAGCTACTTTCTGGCCAGTCCATGCTCTGCACAAGCTGTCCCAGTGGGGACTCTGGCCTGAGACCTGCCCTCCCCACCTGTTTTTGCTGCCAGTTTCTAATCCTCAGAAGACCCCAGGATGTAGCAGCATACAGCCCTGGGGTGATGCTGAGCTCTCCTGGAAGCACATTTACCTGCACCCCCTTTCCTGCCAGCATGCTGGCTGCAGGACCAGGCTGGACTTCGCTTGTGGGCTTGCGGGAAATGGAGGGGTCGGTAGCAGTGGGTTTGGTGGCAATATCAGTCCTGGATGAGGCTGAGACTTTGCAGCCTCTGCGGATTCTGCAGTAATGCTGTTCTGCAGCACTGAGCGCAGTTCTGTACGCAAAGTTACTGCCCAGCAGTAAAACCATCATCTGACCTTAACTGCAGAGCTGCACCAGAGTATGCTCAGGTGTGAAACCCCCACCAAGGCATGTGGCTGTGCCCGCTGTGCATGGGCAGGCCAGCCCCAGCCCTCCCTATGTGTGAACTGCAACCCCATGGGTCAGGGCTGGCTCCTGCAGAGAGCAGCACAGGTGTGCAAGGGGCAGGACAACATGGGCCAGGGCCCCACGGCCTCTCCATCCTTCCTGAGGAAGCCAAATCTGCCCTGGCCAGCATGTGTGCACGATGGGTGGGAGCGTATGGCAGAGTCTGATGAGCTTTACCCTGATGTGACTCTGGGCACCTTCTTACTGACTCCTCACGGACTTTGCTGGAGCTCAGCCACATGTAGTGTTTCCTGCCAGGCCGAACTGGCGCCTGAGCAGATGTCAGATGCAAAATGGTGTTTCCAGCTCGTCCAGCTGGTTCCTATCCCAGTGCTGTGCCCCTGGGGTGACCTGAAGCTGGTGGAGCCTTTCCTTGGCTCTGCTGTTGGGCAGCCCCACTCGAGGATGCAGGGCAAAGCAAGCTCCTGTCCTTGTGAGACACTGTGCAGGTGTGTTTGTGTGCGTGCACATGCCAGCGTCACAGGCATTGGGACACTTCGCTTTTCATTGCTGCCAGAGCCCAGGATGGCAAAGCTACACAGCCAAGCATGCCCCTGCTCATACATGGGTGTGTTTGGGGAGGCAGGACCATGCTAACCATAGCGTTTTAGGAAGCCTCAGTGAGCACTTTTCTGCACTGCAGCAAGTGCTTTGGCTGTGCTGATAAGCTACAGCTGGTGGAAATGGATTTGCCACATGGATGTGCCACTCACCAAGCACTCACCAGGCACTGCCACGTGCACAGCGTGAACCTTTAGTCCGTGTGTGGCACCAAGTGCAGAGACTTGCTCCCACCAAAAGCAGCAGTTGCCAGAACACTTGTACATATGCACAAGTACACGTGCACGTACCTTCTTTCTCCTTCTCTGAGAAGACCTGGGGCTTCCCTCCCCATTTGATGTCATGTTCTTAGCCCAAACCCTTTACAACCAAAGCAAGAAAAACATGAGGGAACAAACAATCCCAAATGACCACCTCTGTGGGCTCCTCTTTGCCACGTGTAAGGCACAGAGTGACCTTTTCAGGTGGTCAGTGAGTTTACCTGTGGGCTGAGTAGAAACAGGAGGAAGGAGAAAGAGAGAACAGGCATCTTGGTATGGATCCCACTGGGAATAACATGACTGAGGCTGGGTTTCTGCAGCAAGGCTATTGCTGGGTAGATGCTGTGCAGGTACTTCTTTGAAACCACGTGGCCAAAGCCTTGTACTGGTCTCACAAAGAAAGGCTCAGCACACCGAGAGGGCCAGAGGACCCCCAAGTGTGAAGACATGCCGCCTTGGCAAGGGGACAGGCCCCCCCAGAAGACGGAGAGCTCAGAGAGCAGCAAAGGCAACCACTGCCTCTGGGGAAGTCCCACACCCCATTCTCTTCACACAAAGCCAACACTAAAGCCAGCTCACCCTTAAGGGGATGGAGTCATATCAGTTTACAAGTGTTTATTCCTTTAAGATGTATTTCCATTTTTATCTGCATATCTCACAAAATAGAAGTGGAACAATAAAAACCGGCGTAACTACGTGCAGTGGACAGACAGGGCTGCCAGCCCAGCCCGCCCCCAGAGCCAGAGCCCAGCACTGCCGTGCCTGGGCTGCTCTGCTCGGCTTTCCCTGCCCAGAAAGGGTTTATCCCATTTGGCATCTTTTTTGCCTCATCTTTGCTATCAGTTTGAGACTTGTCCCTCCCTCTGGTATTAGCCTGGATTTGCAGCATCACACGGTGCTCCAGAGCTGGAGTGAATGGTCCTAAGATGGTGACTTAAGGCAACGTTTGGCCTCTTTAGCATGTCTCTGAGGGATCCACCATATTCACACTGAGCAATGGAGCTTAGTTACTGCTGGCTTCTTGTTTTTTTTATCTAGTGAAAATTTTCCATGCCTTAATTGTACCAGGTAGCCCTAAAGCAGCCTCAGATAAGCAGCTTTGTGAAGGACAAGGTTTGGCAGGTGGTACAGCAGCGAGTAAAAGGTGAGTTCCTGGGCACTAAGGTGCTCTTCTGCTGTTTTGTGAGGGGTTTTTTTAATTAATTCCAATGATACCTGTAGCAAGAGAGCTGCGTAGGCCCTGTCTACTGGCTTGTCTCCTAGTGATGTTAAATGATAGGGTCATAGAACAGGTTGGATTGCAAGGCACATTTAAAGATTATCTACTCCAAATAGCATCCTGCCTGAGCACTTTCCCTTTGAGATTCTGTGACTTTAAATTTTGTTTTTCAAGGGCAAAATAATTGTTAAATAAGGAAAAGAAACTGCTGCACCACTGAACAAGTCTGAGCTTACTCTGTGCAGTAGCTTGGCAGCTCCTTACCACACAGTCCTGGCATTTCTTGTTCTCAGCAACATTGCCATTTTCATCTGTAAAGTATCACAGTTAAAACAGTGACTTTTTTTTCTCTTTTGCCTGTTCTGACCTGGTTCATTTCTGAGAGCAAAAACAATTCCAAGCCCTCCAATTAAAAGCTCATTGTTGCCCTTTTGCCAGTTTTAATAAGTAATCTCTAGTCCACAGTAACAATTATATGTCATCAAGCTTTCCTGCCTACGTTTCTGCTCATGGCAACATTCTACACTCGTCATCATAAAAAGACTGGCTCATGTCTCCTGATATTAGAAACTGGGTCTATCTTGACTAATGAATAGCAGGCACGGCTGCCAGGCCACCAGAAAGGCCAGAAATGCTGAGTTCCTTTCAAAACAGTTACCTGACAGTTGCCTGTGTTGGTACCTCCATCTGCAGGAGGCTCAGTGTTATGCTTGCTGTGATTTTTAATCCACTTTGGGGTTCTGGCTCATGTGCCTGGCAATTTGGAGTCTGAGCGAGTTAGAGTGGCAGCAAACCACAGAAAAATCTGTGTGGGAATGCTGTTCTGATAAGATTTTTTCAGGGCTGCCGCATGTCCGTAGCCTAACACCAAGGGAAATTCATGTCAGGAGAACTATATAAGGTTTTATTTAGGCATGAAGGACCAAGTATGGTCTCTGAGGCTGGTTCCGAGCTTTCGGGTGGGTTGCGCTTACTTTCAAGGTTGCCTATTGGCACTTCCACATTTTAAAAGCATTTAGCACAACACAATCTGTGAAAATTGCAGGCAGCCCCAGCCACGGAGGGTTGGTATCCCTAGACAGGCTCTGTCAAGCGCTCAACCTTGTCCACCCTTTAAAGAGTTTGCTGCTAAAGCTCTGCCGGCAGCTCCCAATCCTCAGCACAACGGCGGTGGATTCCTGATGGCACACACTGGCCACAGGGACACTTCACGTTTCCAGCTGACCCGTCTGTGCTGGCAAAACCCCCTTGCATGGGCTGGTCCAGCTCCAGGTTCTGCTGCCAGTTCGCGCATTATCAAATTCTACTTGTGCTTTGCTCAAACACAGAACTTGTAGGAGTATAATTAGCTTGGTATACACGTTAAATTGGCACACGCCTATTGTGTGTCACCATTCAGTGCCCAAAACCCATGAGCTCAATACAGCTCTGGTTTACCCGGGATTAACGGCACCGAGACGCCTGCACGACCGGCCGCCCGGGCTGCGGTGCCCGCGGGCAGCGCGACGGGCACGGGGCGCCGACCCAGCTGCCTCTGGGGGCCGCTCGGGGCGGGCTCCGGGCCTCCGCTGTGGGGCCACACGCTGCAGCCTCGGGCATCTGACAGCAAACGGCTGCTGCGCGGGCGCGGACGGTTCCTGTCCCCGCTCGGCCGGCCCGCCCCGGCCTCCCCGCTGAGGGCAGGACCGGGAGCCCCGCACGGGCGACTGAGCCCGGGCCTGCCCTGGGCCACACTGCGAGGCCGGGCAGTCGCGCTGTCCTCGGGCCTGGGCTCTGCCCCCACGCCCGCCGGGTGTTCCCTGGGGACCCGGAGGCGGGATGTGGGCGGGACACGGGTGGGCCCGCCCGCCGCGACTGCCGCGGGGGGCCCCGGCCCGGCCCGGTCCGGTCCGGCCTTCCGAGCGCCTCGAGCAGGCCTGGCCTCCCTAGCAACCGCCCCCTAGCGACAGCTGCCGGCCCTCGGCCCGTCCGCCTAGCAACCGTCCCGCTCCCGGCTTCCTGATTCGCTGGCCCGCCCCGGCAGGTCGTCGAATTCCTATTGGCTGTGAAGAGGGAGAGGGCAACGATTGGCTGCGGCGGCGGAGGCGAGGCGGGCGGTGGAGGGGAAGGGGGCGGGCCGGGGCGGCAGGGCGGGGCTCGGGCGGTGGGGAACGGCCGCGGTGGCGTCGGTGGCCTGCCGGACTCATTGGGCGCGTGGTGCGGAGGGACACCGCGGCCGGGCGTTGGACCGGGGGGAGGGCGGAGGCGGCGAAGAAGAGGGACGCGCTGCTGACGTGAGCACGCCGGGCGGGGACTCGGACCCCTCCGTCGGAACGGTGTCGCCTCGGCCGGGGAAGGGGGGCGGGGGGGAGGGGCGTGAATCGGTGGCGTTCTCCACCGTGAGGAGGAAAAGACAGTCGTCGTCCTGACGGGCAGGCGCCCTCCGCCAATGAGGAGGCAGGGCTGGTGCGGACCCCGCGGAGATTGGCCGGCAGGCAGGAGAGGGCGGGGCGTGCGCGCGCGACGGGGCCCGTCCGGAGCGGCGTGGGGGAGGGGTAAGCGGGGTGACCCGCCCCCCGGGCCCCCCCTAAACCCGCCCCCCCGTCCGTGCAGGGCCGGCCCGGCAACATGGCCTCGGAGCTGGAGAGCCTCAACCCCAGCGCGCGGATCATGACCTTCCGCCCCAGCATGGAGCAGTTCCGGGACTTCAGCCGGTACATCGCCTACGTGGAGGCGCAGGGCGCCCACCGCGCCGGGCTGGCCAAGGTGCGACCCCACCCCCGCTCCCGGGCGGAGGCCGCGCACCGGGCTGGGCCCGGGGCCGCCTCCGCCCTTTGTTTACCCCGCCGCGGCGCGGGATGGGGCGGGCGAGCCGCGGCCGGGGCCGTTCGGCTCGACTTGTCCAAGTTGGGCGCTCCCCCCGGCGGCGGCCGGGCCGGGGTCCGCGGCCGTAACGGCGGCGTTTTGCTCCGTGCAGATAATTCCCCCGAAGGAGTGGAAGCCCCGGCGGTGCTACGATGACATCGACGATCTCGTCATCCCAGCGCCCATCCAGCAGGTGGTGACGGGGCAGTCCGGGCTCTTCACGCAGTACAACATCCAGAAGAAGGCCATGACGGTCCGCGAGTTCCGCAGGATCGCCAACAGCGACAAGTACGAACGTGTCTCTGTGCGGGGGTCCTCCCCGGGTCGGGTCCTCCCCGGGTCGGGTCCTCCCCACGGGCTGGTGCTGGTTGGGGTGTGAACGGGACGCCCTGGGTAGACCAGGTGTCCGTGGGAAGCTGGCAGGGTGGATGGGGACCTTCGTCGCTTATGTCGCTTGGCAAGAAGATGTCTAGTGGCAGCACAACTCTTTATTTGTGCTGCGGACTCCTCTCTGTCCCTAGCAGTTAGACCAGCGAAATATTTACTGAGTAGGTTAGTAGAGAAAGGAATATTCTTTATATGAAAAAGGACACAGTGAAAAGCTCGCTTTTAAATGAGTTTAAGCCAAACAGCCTTAGAAATCACGGTTCAGAAGTGGCATTGGAATTGCCAGCTGCACTCTGCCCACTAAAGCTTGTGTTTTCTTGCGAGAGCAGAATGCATCAGCTATTGTAGGGTCCTGTTTCTCAAATAGAATAATTTACTGAAAATTATCCTTTAATGCTGTATGTGTAATTGTCTGGAATATATATATACACACATATTAAATAGGTCTTAGAGTGTAAATTTGACCCCTCAGTGCTTCACGAAGAGGCCAGTGTGTAGTTAGCAGGGGATGGACATCGAAAGCGGATATTTTGTTGGTAAACTGAGTGTGTTTGACCAGTTTACTAGCAGGTGAGTCTGGAAATGTTGGTCACTTTTACCGCAGCAGAAAACTTTAGTTTGGTTTTGGTTTTTTTCAAGTTGTTTTCTTTGGTATTGTTTCTGGTTTTGACTGCATCCTTCCTTGCTAAGAAGCAACAACTAGAAAGTGAAATTGTTCTGATCAAAGAGCCGTGCACAAAGCAAAAATGAAAGTAAACTGAGAAATGAGGAAAGTCATTTATTTCCTTATCCTTTGTTCCTAAGTCCCACAGGAACAGAGCTGTGGCTGCTCTCGTTGCTGTTCTTGGAGTCGGGTCTGGCTAATAACACGCATTAGGTATTTTTATCATAGCTTTTGATTCTTTCCGTGGTAAAAAAACATCGGTTTAGACTCATCAAGTATCAAACTGCAAAGTCTTCAGTATCCTTGTTGTTTTTTCAGGTACTGCACACCACGCTACACGGACTTTGAAGACCTTGAACGAAAATACTGGAAGAACCTTACGTTCAATGCCCCTATCTACGGTGCTGATGTTAATGGCACGCTTTATGACAAGGTTAGAAAACCGTCTTCGTTTTCAAGTAACAGTTATCTCTGTATATTGCATTCCATAAACACTAATGTGGCATTTGACTCTGAGCTTGCAGAAAGAGTTAATGATAGTCTTAGCAGTCTTCCAGCTTCTGGAGTAGGCAGGAACACGATAAACTATATGTTTACAGTGTATTCTCCATTTAACCCAAATAGCTGAAGAAGGCTAATAGAGGTAATGTTCTAAGGGACCTGTGCTAGCCCTTCAGCCTAATACAGTTTAGTGCAAGAAAGCAAAAACTGCTGTTGCGTAAGTGTTGCTTTTACGATGTTCCGTCCTGAAAGGCTTATAAGAGCTCAAATGTTGATCGGCAAACACTGCTTTGGTGTCCACTAGTGCATGTATTTTTGTGGGACAGCTTTGTAGCCACTGTGTGTTAGGATGTGGTTTGGTTCTTCATAATGCTTGTTTGACATGAGGCTTCTGTTTTGCAGCATGTAGATGCGTGGAATATTGGCAGATTGAATACGATCCTGGATATTGTGGAGAATGAAAGCGGCATAACCATTGAAGGAGTGAATACTCCTTACTTATATTTTGGCATGTGGAAAACTTCCTTTGCTTGGCATACTGAGGACATGGATCTCTACAGTATTAATTACTTGCATTTTGGGGAACCCAAGTCATGGTAAGATTTTTTTAGGGAAGCTTCTAGAGGTAGAACAATACCAGAAAATACTGGAGTCAAAGTTGTGAAGTTACAAGACTTGACTAAAACAATTCCCATCCCTCTGATCTCGCACTGCAGTCGTATCTGATGACAAGAACACTAGAAACTTGTGAAGAACTGCAAAGCAGCACGTGTCCTCAGTAGCATTTGTTTAGTTACCTTCTAGAAAGTCCATTTGATGTTCTCATATAGAGAGTTCTCCAGAATTACAATTTAGGGTGGACGCTCTCTACTACAATAGGGCCAGAACTTGGAAAAATTGCGTACGGTTTCCTGTGGGTGTCCAATGGGCCATACAGGGGTAACGTGCCTGTTGCCATGCAGGCTCTAGAGGAACAGGTGATTTAACAGATTTTGAAATGCGAGTGTTCATTACAGATCTAAAAGCAGGCTAGTGGATCTTGCCAAACGGTTTGTCCACTGTCTGAGCTTTCCTGATTGTTTTTAGGGGAGACTCCCAAATTTTTCTGTAGCATGGGTTGCATTTTAAGAGTGAATCATTCCCTTCTGTTCACAAATAAATTTCTTAAGCAACTTCAACAATTGTTTCCATGGCAGTTTTGTTGGAAACTAGTCTTTTTGGCTGCCTTTTAGTATAACTTTGCAGTAAAAAATAATAGCTAGCACCATGTGACCAATGAACAACCCTATGCAGTGACAATAGCATGGGAACAGAAAACAGATTAGTTCAGTCAGATAAACCTTTTGCCCATTGTTTCTTTTACAGTAGTATATGGAAGAAGTTAAGTTTGGTGATACCTTAGTCTAATTTATTTAACAAGAAACTCCATCAACAATATAGCACTGTGTTCCAGAGTGAAAGCAAGCTAAGTAGGTGGGTTTATTTACTGTAGTCAAACCAACTTGGAGTTTTGTGCTGCTCGTGAAAAGGTGTGTCCGGAGAGATACGTAGCCCTGAGGAGTGCACCGCAAAGCTGTGTGTGTTTTAAGGATGTGGCTTAGTCCCCTGTTGGTCTGAGCAGCTGCAAGAGATGATTCCATTTTCTCTCTTGCTCTGTGTTCCTCCTTGCACCGAGCATACTGGTGATTGCACAGCTGTGAACTGAGACGGGACGGGAAGTGCTTTTCCCCTTCTTCTCGCAATACATGTTTTGCTGCGCAGGTCTGCTAATTAAATACATCAGATCTTTTAGTTTCTTGACTGCTTATGCAAAAGTCAGTGGAGGAGATAGACAGCTTTTGGCTCTTCATTTTTCTTGGGATAGAGCGGCAATAGTCCTTGATAAAGATTTTTAGCTTTATATCATTGTACTTTGAAAGAGACAATGTAGAATGGAGGATTTATTTTTTTTTTAAGTAATTCATGCCTGTTCTTGATTTCTAGTCAATCTTTGAGATTTTCGTTGTGTCACTTCACCTTAACAGATTTGTTCTTGTCACTGCAGGTACTCTATCCCTCCAGAGCATGGGAAACGTCTGGAGAGACTCGCAAAAGGTAATTGGGCAATTCTTTCATGTCCTGCCTCTGCAGAAGGTGGGATGGACAGCTGCACAGCTGCAGTGGGTTTCAGGTCTTTCAGAGTACAACATGCTTGTAACATTTATGAGAGCACAGGCTGGCACAACTGAACTGATAATTAGCCTTTGAGAATATAGATTATATTACTTCTGAGTGTTTGTTTATAGTATACACACAAGAGAAATGTCACATTACAAATAATGTAGTTGTGGTCTGTCTAACCTTTAACGAGAAAATCCTTAACTATTGATTATTGCGACTGGAAGGGTATAGCCAAGGCAAGATCTCTCTATGTGCAGTCTTTCTAATGTTCTTTCAAATTTCTGATAAGATTGTCCACACTCTTAGGCCCAGGGAAAAATACTGTTTAAACAGTAACTTCTCATTAAAATTACTGAAAAATTAGTTTAATTCACACCAGAACAGTAACATCTCTCCTTACCTTTATGTTAAACAGGTTTCTTTCCAGGAAGTGCCCAAAGCTGTGAAGCATTTCTCCGTCACAAGATGACCCTCATCTCTCCATCAATTTTGAAGAAATATGGCATCCCATTTGATAAGGTTTGGAAAAGTAATCACAGCTGTACTAGCTCAGTCAGGAGGTTCATGCAGCCATGTCTCGTCTTTAACAGCAGCCAATAGCAGATGCTTGGAGAGGAAAACAGGACCAGGGAGGGTATAAGGCAATCCTTTCCCTCTGTACCTCCATTTATCTGGCCGTTGAGGTCTGAAAGAGTTTGAGACAGAAAAATCTGTCAAGGACTACTTAAAAAAAAGGCTGTGTCTTCTGTGATTTATTTTTTTTTAACAATACACAGCATTCTGTGTTTAACTTCAGTGCTTAGTTCTGTATTCAGTGAAGAGAGATTGTTCTTTTTTGTTCGTTTCAGACTTGTCCCCTGCTAATTTTGGTTTTGTGGTCTGCTTCCTCAATAGAAAATATGGGTGGTTCCCTTTTCTATTTTTCATTACATTAATAACTTTATAGACTTTTTTGCTTTCTCCTCTGGTTACCTGCCACCTGCCCTCCCCACACACACATTGAAGTCTTTGAGTCCTTATTCAGAAGTAGAGTCACATCTGCATGGGCATCTGAAGGGTTTTGTTGTCATGAACCTTTGTTAGACAGTGGGGAAAATGTTGAAGAGCAGCAGTTGGAAGGCTGTTTGAGAGCTGTACTTGAATATAGACAGCAAAAGAAAAGAGTAGTAAATTTCCAAGTTGTGTCTGGGTAAAAGTTTCACTTGGCCTTAGATAACTCTTCAGCCAAACCTTTAGCTGGTACAGGTATTTATCTTTTACCTTCAGATAGCCTCATACAGAGTAATAACCACTTTTGTGCTCTTCTGACCACTTCTGTTTTAGTAAAAACTGTTGGGTGTTACTTTCCATTAAACAGATACTTAACATAAGTAGGAGAGTAGTGAAGATAAGTACCAAGTCTATGTGCTGCAGCGAGTAACTTCAACCACCATCTGTGGGTAGGGGTTTCAGATACGTTGCGTGAGGGGTACGAGAGCTCCTTTTATTCAGACCCACCAAGCTGTGCATAATATGTGGCATCTTGATTGTCTTCTAGGTGACACAGGAGGCTGGAGAGTTCATGATAACCTTTCCTTATAGCTATCATGCTGGCTTTAATCATGGTTTTAACTGTGCTGAATCTACCAACTTCGCTACTCTTCGGTGGATCGAGTATGGGAAGCAGTCTGTACTGGTAAGGGATCTGTACTGGTAAGGGATCTATTGCCATCCTGTTGCGTACAAATAACCTGAATGCAGTGCCAAATGCTCTGCTGCTCATTAAGCCCCCAATATTTGTTCTAAGGGAGTGAACTCTGCTTTTTCCATTTAAGATGTGATGTTTGTTTTCTGATGGAGTAACAACGTCCAGTCAGGCTTCTGCTTCATGTCCTTGTTTCAACTATGGATAGCACGTAACATGTTTTTTAGCTTTTTTAGCTTTTTAGCTTTTTAGTTTTTTAGCTTTTAGATCAGGTAAGACTTCAAAGAAAAGCAAGGGACTGGTTCTCTTTCCAGAGATGAAAGGGTGTGCTTGGTAGCCAGGACTTGTCAGTATATTGTCTGATATTTTAATAATTATTTATTGACCATTTAGCTTGGAAGTATGACTTGGGTAACTTAAGTCAATTATCAAAATAAGTATCTTGGCTGAACCTCTAAGCTACATAGTTTTCTATCGCTGTAGAGGTGCCTTACAAACGTGGGTTATGTTTTCAGAAGTGAATGCTTTGAAGCACTAGTTGTAACCATGCGCACCCAAGAGGAACCTCTGCTGCTCTGGGTCGGCCCAGAGTTTGTGTGGCTCCAACTTCTTATTGTAGTCTCTGGTTTTGCTGGCTGTTTGTGTATGAGCTCATTTAAAAACTGTCAGCTTCTACCAGCAACTCTCTAAATAGGCTGTTGAGCTTTCTTTTAGTTATTTTGATAACATCTGTTTTTCTGTTTTGTCATTTTTGCTGGCTTTTCTGATGAGTTTTTAGTAACTTAATATATGCCCTTTTGATTTCCTGGGAAAGAGTCTTGAGAGTTCTGAAGCTCAATTATGTGTAGCTGTGGGAATTTTTTCATCAGTTAAGGGCCTGAAAGCAAAGTGATGTAGGAATGCAGGGTAGAACTGTTGAATGCGTGCCCTTACTTGGATATTTTTTGTGACTTCAGTGCTCGTGTCGGAAGGACATGGTGAAGATCTCCATGGATGTGTTTGTGAGGAAGTACCAGCCAGATCGGTACAAGCTTTGGAAAGCTGGGAAGGATGTGACTGTCATTGACCATGCTCTTCCAACGCCGGAGGCGGCAGAGTTCCTGAAAGGGGATCTCATGCAGAAAGTAAAGAACGGGAAACAGTGTGCTGAGGAAATGGAAACGGGAGAGACGTGTAAAGAGGAGACGAGCGAGGATGAAACAAAAAGGTAGTGCTTTTTATAGGCCTCTGCTTTTCTGTTGGATTATTAGAAATGGGACCCAGCTGCAACTGAATGTTTGCCATTCTGATAGAACAACAGCAGTCAGAGTTAGCAGCGGTCTGTTTTCTTGGGAATTGGGTTTACTCTTGTTTTTACTGTTTGTGTTGACGTTGATGCTCTGTGATAGGCAGGAAAGGCACCAGCTTGGAAGGCAGTTCTTCATCTTAGGGCAGATGTCCAAAGCCTGGATTGGAAGTGTGCGCTGTACACTGGGAGGCCAGAAGAACAAGGAGGTGTATTGGCATTGTGGGACAATGCTTGCTAGCGAATTCTGGTACTATCAATACTGCAAGCTGCAACATCAGTTTGCAGTTCCTGGTTGATGAAGGTGGACATTTTTCAGTGAAATCTTTTTCAGCCAGTGTCACCTACTATTCCTAAAGCTGTCTTTTGTGGTGGTTTTTTTGTTGTTGGTTTGATTTCTGTTTGGTTTTATTTTTGTTTAA
Source organism: Streptopelia decaocto (assembly GCF_964273445.1). NCBI lineage: Eukaryota > Metazoa > Chordata > Aves > Columbiformes > Columbidae > Streptopelia > Streptopelia decaocto. The sequence continues at coordinate 4,843,480 of NC_138659.1, read as the reverse complement.
TGCAAAGAATGTGCAGCTAGAACATAGCAGCCTAATACATGATAACAGATGCTGAGGAGTCATCCGTAAGGATTTCTGACTCTACTTCTGTACGGGCAAAGAAAACACTTCAGAATGATTTGGAAACTATTTGGCTTGCTAGATGCTGTCTCATAAAACACTTATCCAAACCAGGCCGTATTTTGTGCATCTGGGCACAAATTCAACAAGCTTTTGTGTTTGGTAATCTGACATATGGATTTGTCTTCTGCAGCATCCCCAAGCATCGCATAGGAACAAAAAGGCACAGGGTGTGCCTGGAGGTGCCTCAGGAGGTGAGTGAGAGCGAGGCCTTCCCCAAAGAGGAGCTGAGCTCTGCGCAGCATGAAGCAGATATGGCAGAGCCTCGTGAGAGACCTAAGAGTGAAGTTGTGCAGCAAAGCGAACAAGGACTCAAGCTTCCAGGTAACCGTGTGTCAAGCTTTATTCTGGTACAGGGAGCCAGGATATTGTTCTTCAGGGAGAGAAGCTGCTAGAGCTGAATCTGGAGCACTGTCTCTTATGATGCTAGTTACTAAGACATTGTCATGTCCAAAAAACCAGACCTTAGTTTGTCAGAGCCATGGCAAACACTTTAGAAATTTACTGTCATGCGGCTTGAGTTACTGCCATTTGAATTTTTTTCCAGAGCAGAATGTGCATCTAGCACAATTTTTTTGTTGTGCCATTTCGTTAATTTTTTCTGATGCTTCTGCCACTGGCTTCAGTAAATAACTGCAGCTTGAATGGTTAGCTTTTGTTGCCATGTCTGTGAATAACTCCCCAGTGAGAATTACATAAAAAATGTTGAGGGAGAGCAAAGGTGTAGGCAGCCGTCCTGCATAATAGCTGCTTCAGTGACTGACCAGGTGGGTCACAGGGATGTTGCCTTTCAGCTAAATTAAAAGGAACAGGAAGTATTGCATGAGTCTTGCTTAAGAAATTGGTGTTTCTCCCTTTGATTTTTGCTCTCTTTGTTTGCCTGCATACAGAAATGTGTTGAGACGCCTCAGTAGTCTCAGGTCCTGTGTATCCCTGTTGTGTGATGTGACCTGTTTATAGAAATGGCGTTGTAAAACATACGCACACTTACTGGTTGTGTGGCTGTTTTGTTTGTAATTTTGTAATCCGTAGGCTGGAGGAAAATTCATGTGACTTATAATGGGTCAGTTATCCTTGCTCTTACAGGAGGAGCAGGAGGCCTATGGAACAATATAAGAACAAGGCAAATATCTGTAATGTCTCTCTCTAGTATTCTGGTTTTCAGCCTTTTGCAGCTTGTATTTAATAATCTTCTATTGGTTTGTGGGTTTTTATTTTTCTTCTATGAAGTCTCCCATGAACCCTCGTAACCTCTTGCCGACAGCACCATGTGGTCAGGAGTTGGGCAGTTTAGCTAGGCTGTATAAAGGATCATCTTCATGTGTTTTGTTTTTAACTCACTCACTGCTAGTTTGGTTTGATATTCCCTAATTCTTGTACTGGAAGAAGCAATGAGCGGGGGCTTTATTCTGTCTAAGCCAAGTATGATTTTATAGGTGTTTGAAATAATTATCTACTCAATGTCACTTTTTGTGTGTATAGTACTTTGCTTTCCTGTTTGGATTTGTGCAGATGGTTGCACAAATGTTTTCTCTGCTGCCCAGATTTTAGAAGAAGTCAGTATACCTTTTCTTCTAGATCGTGTGGACTCCAACAGATTTGAAGAACTGAAAACAGTGAAGCTTGAGGAGGAAGAAGAGCAAGAAGCAGCTGCATTGGATCTCTCCATTTCGCACGCTTCAAATTCCACTTCAGTTTCAACGACTTCAAAGCAGAGCACAACTTCCAGCGTCCAGCCCAGCTCACCTGCATATTCTGGTTCTTCTGACTCTGAATCGCCTGATCCATTGGCAAAACGAACTCCTCCCGGGCCGGTGAGGGTGCTCACGGTCCATAGCTATGCTAAGGGGGATGCCAGCGGATCTGACAACGAACAGACGTCAGGAAAGAAAGCCAGTGCCACCGCCAGCGTGAATGAGCAAGAGCTGGCAGAGGTATGAATGGCAGGAGCGCTGAAAGCCTAAGGGCTGTATTATGCACTCACAGATTGACTGTGACAAAACCTCCTGTCGGTTCAGATTACGTTGCCATTCCACTGGTGTTTGCATAGCAGGTTGCTTAGTTGTTGATGTGTTTTTTAATACATATGGGTTTTGCTAAAGAAACAAGAACTAAGATGAAAGTTATATGCTTTTACCTCTTCTAGAAAACTAGGAGATCCCTTGTTCTGAAAACTTCTCTAAATTATTTAAGGGCTTTAAGGGAAAGAGTAGCTCGGTGGTTTTGACATGGCAGTGTTACAGACTGATTCGGGTCCTTTAATGGTAATAGGCACCTGTTTGTACCTGAAATTAGTCTGGTTCAATCCAGCCTTTATTACAAGCACGTTAATATGCTTGAGGTTTTTTTTTAAATAGAAAATTACATACATGTGTACATCTGTATGTCCTATTTGAAAAAAGAAATGATGGAAGGAAAATTACTGGCTGGGACAATGTAAATCTAAGTGTTTAAGAGCTGCCAACGAATGTTTTACTAGACAACCCAAGAGAAGGATGTAATAGTTTCAATCTTACCTAGTGATTTCTTTTCAAATTGTTTTGTTTCCCTTTTTAATCTGCGTTATAGAGAGTGGGAGGCCGATAATGATTATGTCCTCAAAATTCAGGAATTGTAGAAACAGAACTGCAGACGGGTGAATCTGTTGATAATTAAGCTGAAACTGGGAAAGAGTTCTCATGGCTATTCTAAACTAAAGAAATTCTGTAGCTGGTACTGATGTCTCCATTGTATACTCCATACAGGGAAAAGGTGAAATTTTGAATGGGTGTATAGTCTTCCCCAGTATGGTGTATTTCAAAACAAATTTTCCGTCAGATAGCAACTGTTAGTTCAAGATGCCAATGACTTCTGCATTATTTTTTATTTTTAAATTTGGAATTTTTAAGTTGACATGCAAACTGAGGATTTCTCCAGAATATGTGAGACTTTTCATTGTGTCTCTTCTAAGCTGAACCATTCAACTTCGTTTCTGCCTTTTACACAATTCTTATACAAGCAGACTTGCGTGGAGAGCTACACTGGAGCCTGTGAAACATCTCTATTCTAATGGCTCAACAGACCTAGTATCTGGTTTTCCCTAACGAAAGTGCTTGAAGCAGTTCTCTCAAAAACTTCGCTAGTTTAGAGCTGGAGCTAGTTTGTTAGAAATAAAATCATGGAAGCACATGTGCATTTTGTGGAGGTTTCTTTAAGCTCAAAATAAATTCGTTTAAAAATAATGTCAGAAGGACACATGCTGATTGACTGCTGAATTGCTTCTCCTTGTCCAGGCAGCAAAGGAGTACTTAAGATCAATGAAGGAGAGTAAGAAGTCCAAGGGCCGTCGCCAGCCGCTGAGCAAGCTCCCGCGCCATCACCCACTGTTGGTTAAAGATTGCGTCAGCGATGATGGTAAGGGAGCCTCGTGCTCTTTGGGAGGCTGTGGAGAGGGTCTCAGCTTCTGTGGACAGTGTAGGGTATTCCGTTGTGTAACTGGTGATAAGCAGGAGTCAGCAGGTGCTTATCTATTTTTTTGTGTGTGTGCATGTGCTTGCATCATTAAACTCTTCTCTCGGTTGATATTTTCTTTCTTTCCTCTTCCATTCTCTTGAAAGTCACAACTCTGAAAGGAAAATTAAACCAGTACCAGAGACAGTTGCATAATTGTGTCTGCCTTAGAGCATTCAGATAATTGATGTAAATATTCATGACTTAAAAACACTCTTTGGCTGGCATCCTTTGCCTTGATGTTATTTGGAGCTGGTGCTGTTCTCACCCAATGAGCCTATCTTGTGTTTGCATGGTTGTTTGATGAGTAGAAGCCTCTTAACAAAGAGGCCAAGTTACTGGCTCCTGTCAGCCTTCTGTCCATTTCTGGAAGTCTTTCTTTCATGTCCATTCAAAACTTCTTGCCTTATTTAGTTTCATTTGCAAGAAGGGTGTCTATAAAAGGCCATATACTCACTGAGTTAATGATCTCTTATTGCAGAGGCATCAGAGCAGCTGACTCCTGAAGAAGAGGCCGAGGAGACAGAAGCGTGGGCCAAGCCACTTAGCCAGCTGTGGCAGAATCGGCCACCGAATTTTGAGGCTGAAAAAGAATACAATCGGACCATGGCTCAGCAGTCCCCTTACTGTGCTGTTTGTATGCTCTTCCAGACGTATCAGGTATGTAGACCAATATAATGTTATTGTAGAGATTACTGAATAGGTTGCTACTGCAGTGCATAGTTTTAAAAATGGCATTTAGTGTATTGCCAGTATCAGTGTTGGGGTCTTCCCAAGGAGTTGTTCCAGGAGAGCACAAAAGTTAAACATCACTACACTTGTGACAGGCTGCCTGGGCGCTCCCCGGGGCTCACTCAGCTGTTCAACAGAAGCTTTTGTGTTCTGCGGCTTTTGCTTGAAACACAGAATGGAGCTTGAATGTTGCTGGAGCCAACTGTAAAATCCCATTTCTCTTCTCTAGACTGGCACCTTTTACGCTTCTTTAAAACACTTTCAGTCTGCTCATAGCACATGATCTTTGGGGAGCTGGCAAGGAAGAAAACCTCTTACTTAAAAGGATTTAGGGCGGTGTTTGTGGATGGCATAGAAAGAAACCTGTCTTTTCTTGAAGCGTATCCGTATTAACGGTAGCTATGGCTCGTGAAAATGTGCTTTAACAACATGCAGCTATAGCAATGCATAGCTTGGAATGGGTTGCAGAACCCTGTTGCCATATTGACTAAATGCTTAGGCAGGAGTGACACACTGAATTTTTTGCTGTTCCTGAGCTAAGTAATTTTAAAATAGCTTGACTCATCTGATTGCATGTTCCATCTACAACATAGTGTACTGGAAAGGACAAACTCTAAGTGTATTTGATTCATTTGAGAACACTGTATTATTATGGTGGCACCAGAAACATGTTCAGCACAGTTTTGGAAATAAAGACCTTACATTTTTGTTGAGGGTTTATAGTGCATGTAGTTCCTAATTTCCATGCAAACCATAGACTGTAGTTTCTGTTTGATCTCGCTGTTTCTGAGAGTGGGTTCTTGTTAGGACTGGAAATTCTACATAGAGGCTGCATAGTACATGGGTTTCACTGATGCTGACAATGTCTAAAGTGAAACATTTCAGGACAGTTTAAGTTCTGTTAGCTTCTTTCTTGAGTTCAAAATGTCATTAAGCAGAAAGCTCTAGCTTCAGGTTTTCAAATGTCTGTCTACACCAGGCAATGAAGCAGAAAGTGTTCCAGTATTTAAGCTGTGGTTAGGGTCTTTGTTCCAACTTCAGAAAATCTATAGCAAGTCTGGGAACTCACTTCAGCTACTCATTCAAATAAAAAAATTGGCACAAAATGCCAGACAAATATTCACTTTGTGAAGAAGAAAAGTATCTAACTGCTTAGAAAAAATACATTTTCTTCACCTTCGTTTTAAGTCTCCCTCAGTCATTTAGTCTTTTGCTTGATGTGCAATGTTCAGTGAAGATCAGTAAGTTTTAAAGATTCTGAATAAACAAGACTTGTTGAAAACATATCAGTTCCCTTTCAACTGTGATTTTTACCTGGACTTCTTTTTCCCCTACCTTTTGATGCACTACAGGAGGGACAGTGCAGCTTCATTCTGCTACTGCAGTTTCTGCTAATAGTATTTTAAAATGATAGGGAAGCTACTTTTGTGGTGGCCTGTGAGGTACAAAACATGGTGTGAAACATTTCTTTCTAGAGAAAGATTAATTTATGTTTATCACTTAAGAAGTTAGCTTGGATAGAAGCATTATCTCTGTAAACTTGACGTGTAATTGCTGTTTGGTTTTACATTGGTTTAGATGAATAAATTGTAAAAGATTAGTCTGAAAGTCTTGTGAGCTTTAACTGGGAAACTGTGTTTTTAGTCTGCTTATTTTCCAGGAACAGATTAGTTTCAAAGCCCATTAGACTTGTTCAGAGCTACACTAGGAAAAATAAAGGGGATTGCAGTAGGTATCTATTTGTGTGATCGTAATCCTCCCATATGGAGGTAAGATAAATATACAGTGTTGGATAGCAGTGTTATGATCCTCTGTATTAGGGGGTACGGGGATGCAACTGAGGTGTTGCCCGTGGAGCCTGAGATGGGCTTGGTGATTCCATCTCTTCTGTCAGAAGAGACGCAGTTTGATGTGTATCGTGTTGCTTATTAGAGAGATGCAGTTCAGACCTTGGGTTTAGCTGTTTGAGTAGAAAACAAATCTCATTCTGAAGCTGCAGTAGCTGAGGATTTTATAAACTAACTGTATTTTCACCTAACCTACTCACTCTAGTCTTTCAGCAGCTTCATTCTTTAAACTGGATTTATGTATGGCATGATGGGTGAGTAAAGATGATGTGAGACAGTTTTACTTGTAAAATATAAATTTCCTGTGCATGCCTTACAGGCAGAGTGTGGAGGCAACAGTCAGAACTCTGGAGGAGCTCCAGCTGCTGTGGATGGGAAGATCCGAACCAAACCCCTGATTCCTGAAATGTGCTTTACTGCAACGGGCTGCAGCACTGACCTCAATCTTTCAACCCCTTACTTAGAGGAAGATGGAACCAGCGTACTCATCACCTGCAAGAACTGCCATGTCTGCGTTCATGCAAGTGAGTGCATCTGGATTTAACCCCAAACTTTAGTGTTCTCTCCACTAAATCTGTACATCAGAACAAGCCTTTGCCAATCTGTTTAATGTACAAGTAGACCAAGTTCAGCCCTTATCTGAATGATAAGGGTGCTGGCCTTTGAAATATGGAGGTGGCTGCATGGATAACTTGAAATCATCCTTAGGCTCATTGATTTTAATCACACTTTACTTCTGGGCCCTAAGGGAGTGGGTCTGGGTTTAAGTAAGCTTAAGTAAGAGCTGTGTCTCTTGTAGGTTGTTACGGTGTATCCCCTGACAAGGCCACTGAAGACTGGATGTGCTCCAGGTGTACCGAAAATGCCTTGGAGGAGGTAAAGTTTCTCATAAGATTCTCACAGATGGGGTCTGCTACATCTGGGAACTTGCTACAAAGTTAATTTCCGCAGTGTTGTATTTTTGGTTTATTCCCTCCTGTGAAAAGAAGGCAATTTAGAGAAAGTTTAGGAGCCAGTCTGTTGTATTTTGGTGATTTTTAAGCCATAGTGGTATAATCCTTTTAATTAGCGCAAAGCTGACTCGAGTCATACAGATAACGTTCTGCATAGATGTGGGAATAACTCAATTATCCATCTTAGTTTATGGTAGCTACTATTTCTAAAACAGAAAGTAGCTTCTGTTAGTAACTAGGGGGTGTGCACATGTGAAGAAGGCAAGAAGAATGGGATTCCATTAAAAAGCTGTATAGGCTCTCAATCAGCAGAATGGGTCAGCCTTTTGAATTGTATTTGCTTGTGTGTGTTCTAGATCCTTTTACACATCCTCAAAGAACGTAGGGTATTGTGGTTGAAAATGGAACCCATAACAAATGAGTTGAACAAGTGTTCAGTGGTAGATCTACTTGTCTTCAACAGACTTGGAGCCTCTATTTGCCCTAAGAGCAGCAACTTTTGAGAGCTAAAGGGCTGATCCATAGAAGATAGTTAGCTATTTTCTGACAGGGGAACTGTTTTCTTCCTCTGGATGTGAATTTTGAGGAAGAAGTTCTGAGGCAACTGTACTGCTCTGGATTTCACTCTTTAGCTAACACTTTCTTCCTTGTGCCAGGACTGCTGTTTGTGTTCATTACGAGGAGGAGCACTGCAGAGAGCCAATGATGACAAGTGAGTGTTCCAGCTTTTTTGGTCCTAAGGGAGAAGCTCAATTCCTAAATAGCTGCGGGTAATCCAGTAAAGCCAATGTCTACATTTGGTGTTAACGGAGTGAGCGAAAACACCTTTCACACCTTTGTGTTACTGAGGGAGGGTTATGGTAAAGTGTATTCATTGTGTTCACATGCAGTGATCATCATATCTTCAGGTGTTGCCTCACTCTCATTCGGTTGACAGCAGCTGTTAATTGCTTTGCATTTTATAGTGCAGAGGTGTAGTGTGCAGACATATAATGTACCACATAAAAAGAAGATTCCTGATGAGATAACATCTCTCAGAACCTCCTCACAGAGGATTTTGATTTCTTCATGTAATATGTGGTGGTGATGGAGACAAAAGACAACCATAGCTTTAGGTAGAACAACATATTGAAATTCAGTGTACCTCTGCAGCGAGTACACTGCATACAGCTGCCTGTCCTCTGTCCTCTGGTGTGGTGTGTCATCTGAAATTATTTGAAGCAAAATAGGAGTGAGACTGAAACTTGGCCTCCAGAAATTCCAGGGATGTCATATGGAGCTTCAGTCTCTTGGTCAAAAGTAATTCAGTAGCAACTGAACTGTTGCTACGGGACAGGTTTGTGAAGGAATAAAACTATCAGGTGGGCTTTTATAATGCAGGTGTCCCACCAGCACAAGCCACACTAAATTACTCTCCTGTTAAACCCCGTAGTAGTAGATTGGGAGTATGAAGAAGTCTTGGTTTTGCCCCACATGTACCCTGTTACTAGCAGTAGGAAAGAAGATTACACTGCTAGTTCTCAGAGGCTATTTATCATGATTTACATGTCAAACTTCAACAGAACTGTATTAACTTAAACTCCGAAGTGTCCTCTCTCAGCCTAATGCATATTAATGTATTTTTCCCCTCTTCTGTCCTGATAGGTGGGTTCATGTGATGTGTGCTGTAGCTGTACTGGAGGCAAAATTTGTGAACATTGCAGAGCGGAGTCCTGTAGATGTTGGCAAAATCCCCCTGCAACGTTTCAGACTGGTAAGGTGTGCTTCACTGGTGAGGCTTCAAAGCGTCTCTCCAGTCTGTTCAGAATCTGGGAGACTTTGGTTATCCCTACAACCCCAAGTCATCTCCTCTTCAGACTGAAGAATTTAATCTGTTCTGTTGTTTATATGGGAAATGGCAATTGTTCCTTTTGCCATTTTTTGAAATTTTCTGTGTTCTAGTGTATGCTTATTCAGATAAGGAGGGAGCAAAGGGGGCACATCTTTCTGTATGTAGCAAATGACATTTATAGAGTGACGTAATGGTGGTATTTGTTTTGTTTGTTCTAATCCCTAGTATTTTACTTGCTTTATTGACTGCTGTTGAGCACTTCAGAATGTGCAAGGCATTTGTATAATGAGTGAATGTCTTCAGCAAGAAAGCAACTGTGCTTAACTCTCTCACAGCTCAGTGCTGCTTTACAAATGCTAATGTATTACAGATCACATTCTTTTCCTACAACAGCCCATCAGGCCTGACCTAAGTGCAATTCAGTCAATGGTAGTAGTGGTAGAATTTTAACTGTTACTTCTGCGGTTGTTGACTTTGGAGCCTTGTAGACTGATTTAATCCAAGATGTCATGTTGGTAGTATCCTCGAGTGGCATGCTTTGTGCATGTTGAGCTGGTAGATACTTAATGTATGTTTTTAAGCTATGGAGTTACTTTAAATTTATTAATAATCACGTTGTCCTAAACTAGACCTGGCAGTCGTCTGCTTCTTTTTAATCAGAAAGTAGCAGCGCTCTCAGAGAGCAAATGGCACAGATATCAGACACTTAGACCAGATAGCCCTTTGTGTGGAGTAAAAGCTAGTGACAACCAGTAACCTCTGTTTTCCTGCTCACAGAAATGCATCTTCTGCAAGAAAAGAAGAAAGAGAATTGCAGGTTGCTGTGTACAGTGCTCACATGGACGGTGTCCCACGTCCTTCCATGTCAGCTGTGCCCAAGCAGCAGGAGTCATGATGCAGCCTGACGACTGGCCGTTTGTTGTCTTCATTACCTGCTTCAGGCATAAGACTCCATCTCAGGCAGAGGTGAGTAGGTGTGTGACTCCCAGGATTTGAACCTGCAGTATCTCGGAGGGACTGAAAATTTGGGCTCTTTCAGAATGTTCAGTATAATCTAATGGTGTTGGTCTCGCATTCTGATCTCAGCCTTGCTGCTGCTCTGAACAATCTTAGTCAGGTCCTTTGATTTGCAGCCCAGAAGGACTGAGAGCATGAATCCCTCCTGTGGCTGTTGTAATGAGGAGTAATAGTAGGTTTTATGCTGTGATACTTAATATGCAGGAGTTAGTGCTGGGACTCCAGCAGGCTGTATGAGTGGTGATAGAATTTCATTTTTAAGTGATCTATTAGTTTATAAAGATCCCATGTATCCCTTTTAGCCATCAAAACCACAACAGTCTATTAAACAATATTTACTGTAAAGGCCTTGCATTGCACTGAAGAATGAGTGCTTCATTTACTAAGTAGGTTAACAACAGCTGCATCTGACAGATTAGGCTTTAAGCATTTGAAATACCAAGGCAGAACTTTTCTAAAAATGCTGCTGATGGTGTCTTGAGTATAGTTACCTCATTTTGCTTCCTTGTTTGCCAGCGCTGGAGCTATGGTCCTCAACACAATCTTTGAGTTGTCGTATACAAAGTGGTTATTTTTTCTCCCCTCAGCGAGCTAAGGCTGCACTCCAGGATCTGTCACCTGGACAGATAGTCATCAGCAAGCACAAGAATGGTCGCTTCTATCAATGTGAAGTGGTCAGCCTTGCAAAGGAGACTTTCTACGAGGTCAACTTCGATGATGGTTCCTTCAGTGATAACCTGTATCCAGAGGACATTGTGGTAGGTTTTGCAGTAGGAATCTGGTTCCCATAGAGGGCACATGATGTGAGTCTATTCTTGCTGCTGCAGAGCAGACACAGCAGGGGATTTAGTAATTGTTCCAACTCTTGGTCATGTTGTGGCTCAGGTGTGCTGCAAGATGGCCTGAGGGTGTCACATGAGACTGACTTAGCTGAGGGCACAGAGGAACAGGTGTAACAGAGAGTGCAGCTCGTCTTTGGCCATTTAGCAGTGGTAGGTCTGAAGGGGTACTTGCATACTGTTCCTCCATCGAGTGCTTTGAAGTTGGGCTTACTATTAGGATTTAAATACAGATGACATAGATGGATGTCTCTCAGCCTGGTTCTCTAAAATGGAGTAATTGTTGGGGTGGTGGGCAGTGTGATGGATGAATTCCCCTGTTGTTTGCTGAATCTTCACATAAGGAAGCTGCTTACCTGTCTCCTTGTCTCTCCTACCTTCCTCCTTTATGCTGTAGAGTCGAGACTGTCTTCAGTTAGGTCCCCCAGCTGAAGGGGAAGTTGTGCAGGTGAGATGGACAGATGGACAAGTTTACGGAGCCAAGTTTGTTGCATCACATGCCATCCAAATGTACCAGGTACGGAACTGTTGTCTGAAAATCTGTCATTCATAACAAGCTGATCATGTTAACATTCTCTCAAAGCCAGCAGAGCTGTAGAGGAGTCAAACACTTCAGGGGAAGCTACTTGGTGGTGTCAGCAGTACCAGGTGCTGCTAACAGTTGCTGGAGTTAGGAGCAAAGTGATTGATTACAGCTCTACTTATATCTGGCTACCTACTTAAAAGTGTCAGCCTCTGAAAAATTGCTGGTCTGCAAATCTTCAGCAGATTCTGTTCCTGTAGTTTACTTAAAATAAGTGTGGTTTTGCTGCTTTTTATTTAGTGAGAGTGCATCATGCTTTGCACACTTCCAAAAGGATGACTGTTCAGGCCATATTAAAGTGACTGGCTTCTGCCTTGTCAAGTGTTACAAGGATAGCCCAAAATTTGCTGGCCTGCTTTTACTGTTATGGGATTGGTGAGGTTTTTTGGTTAAAAGCTCTTGCAGTGTGCATACCTGCATACATATCTTACGAAATTCAAGTGCTAGATGATTATTTCATTGGAAACCTCTGGGGGGAGGAGAGGGCAAGTTCTGGGTAGCTGTGGGAGGATTCCAACTTCTGAGACTTCTGGCAGAACAACTTACTTCTTTCTTCTAGGTGGAATTTGAAGATGGATCACAGCTGATGGTGAAAAGGGACGATGTGTATACTCTTGATGAGGAGCTTCCTAAGAGAGTGAAGTCAAGGCTGGTAAGTAAAAGGGATGTAAACATACACTAGGGAAGCTCATTCTAACCTAATTTGTCCTTGAACAGCAAAAGATTACAATCTGATGCTCTCCTCAATTGTTGTGAAGTTTGGTAGTTGATCAGGCTACAAGAGCAAAGTTCTGTGCCGCTCTGGAGAGACTTTAACTCTCCTTCTGCAGATATGGGAGTTTATAGCAGAGTCGCTGTTTGGGACAGCATGTTAATAATACCCTTTCATGCCTGTATTCTCGGGTTTCATTGTTTATTCCCATGGCAAAGAATGGCCAGGTTTCTTCACTTTTTGTTCTGAAAAGCTCTTAGTAGGCTGACATCAAAAGAACTGGCCATTTTTTTAGAACTGTAAGATAATTCAGGTGGGAAAGCACCTCTGCAGGTTTCTGATCTGGTCACCTGTTCGAAGCAGGATAACTTCAAAGTCAGGGTTGCTCAGGGCTCTCTCCAGTCAAGTTTTGATTATCTGTGAGAGGGTGGAGATCCCACAGCCCCTTTGAGTCCTGGTTCCATTGCTCTATGCTTCCCGCTATGAAAACCGTACCTATGGACAGCATGCTGGTGTATCTCGCTTTGCAGCATGATCATGCACACCCTAGTGCAGAACCTGTTGGCAGGCACGCAGGATGGTTGAGGTTTAAGAAAGAATGTATCATAGCCGAATACTGTGACCAGGTGTTTCCGTATGCCTGCTCCATAAGGCACAAAATGTCCTAGGCTGATTGGAAGCTGGAACGGATGAGTGTGTTTATTCCTTTAAGAAAGTGACTGTGAACTTAAATTAGCTACTCAAATTTGAAACCTGTGATTCTTTAGATCTCTGATTACAGTTCACTTAAACTTATCCCGAGCCTTGTAAATCCAGTTTCTTAAACATTTTTCTTCTTGTGTTTGGTCAGTTTTTGAAGAAGGCTGAATGTTCCCAGAGTTCTGACTTGGTTCTTGCTTACATGCAGTAGGCGGATGTGGAGGCAGGGATTCGATCAGCGTCCTAGTGACTAATTCTGCCTTTTCTCTTAGTCCATAGCTTCAGATATGCGCTTCACGGAGATCTTTGCAGAGAAGGAGGTCAGACAAGAGAGGAAGAGACAAAGAGTGATCAATTCACGCTACCGGGAAGATTACATTGAACCTGCATTGTACAGGGCCATCATGGAGTAAGCGCTGCCTGTGGCAGAGGAAGAAGATGCCCACCGCCCCCAAGGATTTAAACGCTCCAGTGCAACAGGCCATATTTGGATGCTTCGAAACCAGGGTTTTTTGTTTTGTTTTTTTAAGGAAGCTAAAAAGCTGATGCTCTGCAGTAGCTGAAAGGCAGCTGTTGGATAGTGAAACAGATCCCATTTGCTGAAGCTGATGCCTGCAGACTCCTGGTCTGAAGTTGGGTCCTTACTGAATAAGCCAGCTTGGGGGTGTTGCTTTCATCTCATCGAGCAGTCTTGTTTTCTTAGAGACAATTTTGACAGGTGGCAAACTCTTATGGGAGTTGTAGCCAGGAATCTTGGCAGCTGCAGAATAGTACAGTGTATTGTTTTAATTGAATAATGTTTCTGATTTTGAGAGTCTCCCTGGTGACCACACCTGGGCTCGAGCAGGCAGTATTACTGGTGCTTGAAATTGAACCTCTTTTTATATTTATATCCATATTTTTGTTGCAAGCAGCTTCAGTCTCTTGTTTCTCAGCACCTCCTTTCTGAAGGTTTTGCTGTAGGCTGTTCAGATCCAAGCAGACAGGAGGTGCTTATGTGAACAGGTGAAATGTGAAATTGAATGCTATAGGGAAAATTATTTAACCCTCCATTTAATATTTTTGTTCTGATACTTGTTTTGACTTAATCATAAGTTTAATTGTATGTGCCTCAGAATCAATGAAATCTGTCTGGAGCCCTGTGCAGTGCAGCCTTCTAACAAGAATAGGCGTTCAGCTCCCAGTAGTCATTTGGCTCCCAAAGAGCTTCTGTTGAGTTTCTTCCCACTCCCTCTAAGGCAATAATGACCAAAGGGACAGTCCTAACTCTCCCTTCTTGAAATCAGCATTACAGTATTGGGGATGACAGGGCAGCAGTATCTGAAGCAGTGCAGTACCTCTTCTGTGCCAGCACTGTCTGTCGTATGGCTGGAGGCTTTTGCTTGCAACAGCTAAAATTGGGTTTGGGACAGATAAAGCATGCACTGAACTGTATGTATTACTGAAAGGCTGTGCAATGCTCTTCTGAAGCAGGAGCGCTGCTGTGTTGCTGTCTGGCAGAGGTCACCGCAGCATTTTTTAGGAGGGCACATCTCAGTTGTGTTGGAAAGAACTTGCTACCCCAGCAATAGGAAGCTGAGTTAAGCTGGGTAGTGGGTTTACCCGAAAGATGTGCCGACTTGCTCCTAGTAATTTAAGCATTAACACACCACGGTAGGAGCCATGTAAATACATGTTCCTTTCTCATTCTGTAGGAAAGGGAATTTTAGGTTACAGAACAGATTGTCCACCTTCTTTTTGCATGGAATGATGGGGTGACTTTCCTGCTGGAGAAAATTATGGTTACATGTTCTCCAGAAACAGTTCAAGAGGATAATTTTCTAGTGAAACAGACCTAATGCATCCCTGCTTCTATAGGGACTTGGCAATGTGTCTGCAAGTCTGGATTTGTAACTTCTTTCCTTTTGTTACATAGGAACGCTATAAACCAAACTCTTCTGAAACCCCGGTGCATCGATTTGTGATTAGCAATAAAATGTAGTATTGTGTAGTAATACAACTCTTGATCAGAAAAGAAATAAACTACAACTTTTGTAAAGAAAATCTTACCCTACATTTTTATAGGGTCAGGAGGATGATAAACATAGCAAAAATTTGCACAACCACAGTTTTGCATAAAGGTGTTCTGTCCCAATTTTGTGGTGGAATACCTCATTCATCAGTATTGGAAGGCTTAAACAGATTCTGAAAGGAGATAGGGGTTTTCCTTGCCATTTGTTTTTTGGGGTTTTTTGTGTTTGGTGTTTTTTTTTTTTTTGGTTGCTTGGGTTTTTTTCCATATCCAAAACTCCTGGTCTCAGGGTATTAAATCACATTCTGATGAATGGGATAGTTGACTTGATAAAACTAGGATCTCTTAAGACCAGAGTCTAGTAGCTGCAGGTATTCTGGTCTAGGCCATAGGAATGAAATTGCACTTTGTCTTAGCCTGTACATAAGCCTCTCTGAAGTGATGCGCTGTGAGCAAACACAGAGAAGAGCTGGCAGTGTCTTAACAAACTTGCCTGTGTTTTGTCAGAGTATCTTAAGATTTGGTATTAACTTCTTGTAGGCTGAACAATACCGGGATATTACTGAAAAACATACTCTTCGTACCATCAGCCATTATGCCTCCAGAGAAAAGGTGCCTGTGCTCAGGCTTTCTTCCCAAACTATAACTTAAATGCTCCCTGTGCAGCAAACACATGGCTCTAAACAACTGCATCCTAAAATGATGACCTAGTATGAAACAGCTGGATTTGTTTGGAGTGCTGTTCAACTGCAGCAGGTTTTGCCACCCACCTCTAACAGTATTGAGGGACTTTCAAGAGCTCCTGTGCCTGGTGTTGGTTCTGGAAGAGGAGCTTTGTTACGCTGCATTTTCTGCCGGCTCCAGGTTTGCTCTTGTCAGTTGGCTGCACTGTGTTGGAAACCGCTGCCATCCTGCACTCCGAGACAAAGGGCCTTCCCAGTTTTCCCGCCAGTTCTTGTGCTGCATTGTTCAAATGTGAGCATACTTTCTCCTAGTGCGGTGATTGAACTGCATTTTGGCTTCTCTCTGTGAACTTAAAACTGGTGACCCTGATGTTTGGAGGGTCTATATTATTTGACTTTGCAGAAGCAATTGGTTTTACGGCTTGAAGTACAACAGGTAGCAATAAAAGCTCTTTACAGAGCAGCTGTCTCAAAGGTACTTATGCTTTCCATTACCTATACTTTGATCTTGACTGATAATAACTTTCTCCAGTGGTTTGTATTTGGGGGTGTGTTTATCTCTGTTACAGCATCATTCCGGTGAGGGCAGGTGCTTCTTGAATGTGCTCGGTAGGAAATCATGCTCGATGTGCCCCACGGGAGCCCTGATGGCCCTTGGTTAGGCCTGTTGCATGTGATGCTGCAGGCAGTAGATCTGACTTTTCATGAAGCTTCCATCTGTGACTGGTCCAGGTTGGACCCATAAAAAGCATTTTTAGTATAGACAAACAGCGGCTTGCCCTTAATTCAGGATAAGCTTGGCAAGCCAGTGATTACTTTTTATAAGGTTTAAAAAGGTGACTGTATTTTTTGTAAAGCACCTGATTGCAGTAATGTCTCTGCCTGTGGCTGGGCTTCAAAGAGACCTCTTTCTCCATCAGCAGACCCCTCAGGTGACCAGAGACAGTAGTAGGACCCATTCTTGCTCCTCCTCTCTCTTCCCGGTGTTTTGAGCTGGGTTGAATTGATTCTGCACTGTTTGAGGAGCGGAGCCACATATCCCAAGGCTTCCAATGCATCTCTGTTCTTCCATTCTCTGACTGGGCTCCTGTTGTCTAACATGTCTGCAGTTGTGCTTGTTTTTTTAATGCGAATATGGGATGAAATCAAGACTCTGGTAGCCTGTATGTTGTTTTCAATTTGATCAAGTAATAAATCTAATTTCAAAATGAGCAATCTGTAGACTAATTTAAGAACTAAAGCAGTGTATCTTGGAAATTCTCATCATGCTTCTAATTTTTCTCTTAGGATTATTCCTTTATAATAACTCACCTCCTTAATGCTTATCCAGTGAGTTCTCTGGTGTCTTTCAGAGACACTAAGTGGAGTTCTGTTAAGGACTCAGTCCAGCATGGCTGTTCAACAAGAACAGGGACAGAGCCACAGGTTTGTCCCTCCTCATTCAAGTGCAGAGCTGAGACACCTGCAATAACAGCCGAGTTGCCTTAGGTTCCCTCTGTAGATCAGAGTGGAAGTGCCAGAAGAGGAGTCATCAGAAAATCTTACCTGGGTGCAGAGTCAGACAACCCTGTTCTTTACTTTGGTGTTGCCTCTTGAATTTCACAGCACTGGTTAAGACTCGCTGATCTGGCAGCCAGGGAAAGGCGATTCTTCTACCTGATCTCAGGGATTTTTACTGATGCACCAAGTGACCTTGAGCAAATTGCTTATTCACCATAGGATTATTTCAGCCCCTATCTTTGGAACCTGAAGTGCCAGGTATTCCTGGACTCAACTTTTGTAGTTTGGGAAAATGCTGATGTCTCCTTTTCCCCGACAAATTTGTAGAGATTGCACAGAACCTTTATGTGTGCGCACTGAGGTTAGTGCAAAGTGTGCAATATTTTAGATTCAACATGAACAACATGAGGTACTGCTAAAAGTCAAAATAAGCCTTTTTCCTCAATTCCCATGGTAATTCTTGATTTCTCTGTGTTGCGGTAAGCACTTCCAGCAGCCTTAAATTTCTCCCTTGGATGAGTGAAGAGTGCAACACTGCAAGTGGGGTGAGTGTGGTGTTGCTTGGTCCCAGTAATGAGCACAGCTGGGGGTGCGTATTAGTTCCTTTAACCTCACCAGAACGGTGTAGAGAGGAATGGGAAACACTCACCCCATTGCTGTCTTTTGAGGAACCTGTGGCAGATCCATGCAGAAACATTGCCACAACCTCCTTGCTGCAGCATGAGTAATTTGACAACGCTGAAGTCAAAACTGCTCTGACAGCACCTAGCAAACGAGGGAAATGTGTGGGATGGTACTAGAAAAAGATGAAAATGGTATAGTATATTTGTTAATTTCTAGACAAAACCGAGTGAAGGTAGGAGAGCCTGGAAAGAGGTGTCCTTGGCCTGTAATACTGCGTTTTAAGAAGAAGTTTTCACTGTTATGAATGGTTCTAGTGAGCTGTGAACACCTGCAGTACACAGTGCAAGAGAGAAGTGAAACAGGCCTGCTCAGCCGGGGGAGCGAGTGCTGGGAGAGTCGCAACATAAGGGACCTACGCTGGGTACATCAGGCGTTTTGAGAGGATCCAACACCCCAGGAACTGGGATGCTCTCATCTTTAGCCATGCTGCTGGCTCCTCAGGGGCTATAGGCAAGTGCGTGGCTGGTGTGCTGGGATGTTTTCATACCCAGGCTGAAGTCCTCCACATGGAGTTAGGAGAAACCTGTCTTCGCAGCTCCAAAGTTTGTACCAGCCAGCCTCACATCCAGGTGACCTGTGACCACACTGAGATGTTACATACAATCATGTTGTAGACCAAAGCAAGCTACTTCAAGAAGTATAATGAATCAAGTCCACAGTCTTTCTAAATTTAGGGAGATGGGGTGTGTTGTATCCATGGTCCTCCAGAGAAGCTGCAGGTGTGGGAATTAGTTGGTTATGAATGTGAGTTGATGTTAGTTAATATGCTTGGACCCTTTCATTTCCTGAAGTGCTGCTGCTTCTCTTGAATACAGTATCTCTGCACCTTTTGGGTTAATTTTTGTGCCTATCCTCACAACAGGGTTTAAGTCAAACTTCGTTACTGATTGCCACAAGTAATTAAAAAAAGTGACCCAGTGTCCTGGGTGCAGCACATGGGGCCTTTAGTGTGGGTGATGGGTGCTGACCAGCTGCAGGTTGCATGTTTGGAGAAAGCTGTTAACTTGCAGCCAGTTCCATGCAAAATTGGAGTGGTGCGTGGTACTGATGTGCTGTTGGTACTGGAGTTCCAGGACTGATCTGCTGGGAGCAAGGAAACTGGCGAAGAGGAGCAGCTACGCTGAGGGGCTTCGCAGCCCATCTGGCTGGAGCTGTTTCCCTGCAGTCAGGAGCTGCCCAGGCTGCTCGGCTCTGCTGGAGGGATGCGGATTTTGCTTGTCCAGGCCCGGCTGAGCTGGGGCAGGATGAAGGGAGCAGTTGTGTTGGCAGCGAGAGAAGAGTCTGTACCGAGTCCTCTCTGGCTTTCCTGTTTCCAGCTGGAAAGATGTTTCCAAACACCATTTAGCAGCTGGTGTCCACGGGGACTGGCAGGGGAGTTAATGCTCTAATTCTGCTTTTCTCTCTTGCATGTTGGGGGGTAACATGGGGTGTCCTGTTTGTACCCTCAGCCATCCTTGCAGTGGGGCTGGGGCCAGCCCTGCTCTCTGTCACTGTCCGGAGGTGAAGGTTCCTCTTGGATCTGTGTGGGAGCAGAGGTCTGCAGCGCTGTCCTCAGCGGGGAGGCCCCAACTTGGGCCCTCAGTGCTGTACAGAGCCTGGCAAGGGTAAAGGGACAGAAAAACAGAGCTTGGCTCTTCTCCCTCCCTAGCTGGAGCGGCTGAGGGGCTGCCAAGGGCTGCGCCGCAGGGAGAAGAAAGACGGCATTCATGGGAGCTGCGTGGCTCCGAGCTGCCGGGCCCGGAGCCAGGCACGTCAGCACCTGATGGGCCAGCTCGAGGAAGGGCTTCTCGCTCCTCGCCTTCTCCAGCTGAGCACAGACAAGCTGTGCTTAAGGGGTCCCAGTGTAGTGGGGTCTTCCCCGCCCCAATGCCCTGCATTTGTGGGCTGCATGTGCCATCTCTCTGGCACCAATGTGCTGGGGGTCTTTGCGCGGAGCCCGGCTCCCGCACTGCTGCCCAGGACCACACTGCTTGAGGCAGCTGCACAGGGACCCTCCTGCTTGCCTGCGTCCCCCAGCCTCTGTCTGTTGGTGGGGGTAGCGCTTGGGGACCTGGATCATTCCCTTGCCCAGCTGTGCAGAGTGCACAGAGGAGCCTCCAGTCCTGCAGTGCCTGAGCTGAGGCTTCAGCGGTGGCTCCCAGTGAGCGGTGCAGGGCCAGGCTGTGGGGGCAATCCCTGTGGGCTGGACTGTCCTTGCCTCCTACGGCTGGTTCCCACCCGTTCTCCGGGCAGGCTGGGGCACCTCAGTCCTTCCTCCAGGAGCTGCTGGACAGAAGAGCCTTTGTGCAGCCCTTCTGGGGAGGTGCCTGGTACCTGCTGGGGAGACTTCTCCTTTCCCTGGGAAGGATCCGTGGCCGCAGCTGGGCCTTGTCCCATGTCTCAGTCTCGCCCCTCTCCCAGCACAACGTGTCCCGCAGCCCCAGGAGAAGCAGGTGAGATTGCTCAGGGCTCTGCTCCCTGGGAATGGCTCTGTGCGGAGCTGGGGGAGCTGCCAAGGGTGCAGGAAGAGGTAAGGGGTCTGCGCCTGGAGCGTGTCCCTCTGGGAGGTGCCACCCAGGTAGTGTGACCTTGGCCCTGGGTCACCTGCCCAGGAGAGGTTTGGCTGTGCCGGGGGGGGGTCGTCTTGCTGGCCTGGGCTGTGATGAAAGCACGGCACAGGGTGGGGGTGAGTAGGTGACACTTTGGGTTTGGGGTCAGGATTCTTGTGACATCTTGGGGACACCACCTGGGCTGGGCTGCAATCAATGTGGGTTGGCTGGAGCAGCTGGTGGTTTGTCTTGGACAGCACAGCACCAGGGCACGTCCAGATGGAGGGGTGAGGCTTGTGGCTTAGGGCAGGGAGCAGTCACGCTGCCTGTGGGCTGGGTGCACGTGTCAGTGTCTGGCATTAGTGGTGATGGTGTTGGCTGCAATGGGCACTTGGGCTGGTACCTTGGAGGCCAGAGGAGGTTGCTGGAGACGTGTCTGCATGCTGGCAGGAGGGATGCTACAGCAGTGGGCACTGCTGCCCTGAGCCTTCTGCCTCCACAGTCCTTGCAGCTGCACAGGGGCTGGCAGAGGGCCCACGTGTGATGTGCTCCATGAACCCCAGCACAGTCGTGCACAGCAGCAGTGAGTGCAGAAGGTGCTTTGCGTCTAGTGGCTAAAAACATGTGAAATATAACCTGAAGGCACGTGAGTAGCTTATGCATTTGGGGGGGTTGTGGGATGTCTTGTGTCCTGTGTGCTGTCACTTTGGGAGGAGGGCGGGCAGGTATTTTGCTGACCAGCTCTGGAGCAAGAGAGAGGAGATGGTTGCTGAGGGACCACACAGCTACTGGTGGCATTGAGGTGCAAGGTCAGCTCAGTGTGGGAGCTTGTCAGCCCCTCGTGATCCTGGGCACCTACTCCATGTGCAGAGCTGGACCCTGAAGAAGCCTCTGGCCTGTTGCAAAGGCAGTGCTGTGCTGTGGGGCCAGCATTGACCCTGCCAGGGTGTGCTCTGCCCGAACATGGCTCACTGTGGGCAGCAGCTCTCCTGGCAGTGCTGGCATGGTGGGATGCCAGCCTGGGGACAAGTTGAACTGGCCCCCATGTGTCGGGCAGCTCTGATAGGGTTGTTCTTGCCTTCCCAAAGCAGTCCTCCCTCCTGCCCAGACCCGCTAGAATCCCCAGGGCAAGGCACGGGCTCTGCCTGCTGGCCATGGGTCTGTGTAAGAGCCTGAGTCTCCGCTTGGGGCTGGATTTGTGTTCTTATCCTGTAAGCCATTCCTACAAGAGCTGATGCCTCCCTCCTGGCTCTTCCAGGAGCATTTCTGCTCCTTTTCCCACTCAGTCAGGTTTATCGGGTGGAGGATTGCCTGAGGCTCAGCGTCAGCAGCCCTGCTTGCTGTCAGGCCCTGTGGATTTAGGCCACGAAGGGATGGGGGGGAGGAGTTGACAGCTTTGCCCTTTGCCTGCGTGTTGCAGGGCACAAGGCCAGCCCTCTTCCCAAACAGGCTGCAAACTCAGCCGAGCTCTTCTGCTTCTCTGGCTTTTCCTGAGGGCTGAGCCTGCCTTGCTGCTGCTCCCCTGACTTGCCCTCCAGCTCCCTGTCCTGCTGCACTTGCACCCACAGTGCTGTCAGTTTGGCTGCCTGGGTGCAAGGGGTGCCCGGGCAGCACCCTGTTTTGTCATTGTTAGGGCTTCAGAGCAGCGCCCTGCTCGGTCCTGTGCACGCAGGAGGGACGATCCCTCTGGAGCTGCCTGTGTCTCCTGGCCGGGACAGCCAGGATGCTCTGTGCCAAGCGCTGTCCCTGGCACACTCTGCTGTGGGGATCACCGAGGCCCAGCACAGGATCCCAGTGCCCCATGCTGCTGCCGGGCAGAGGAGCTGGCGCTGCCCCGGGCGCTCTGGCAGGGACCAGCCATTTCCATCTGCGTAACGGAGACTGTAGCACATCTGCCATCGGCCCACTCCCAGGATATTTTTAGGCCTGGCTGTGCTGATGAGGGAGAGATGATAGGCTCACTCCGCATCCAGACCACAGGATGCTTCTCCCAGCCTCAGCTGCCCGGTGCGATGGGAGGAGTGTGGGCCTCTGACGAGGCCGCTCATGGCCGCGGTGTGCCAGGGGCTGGAGCCACAGCCGTGCCCCCAGGAAAGGCTGCACTGCCCGTGTGCTGTGGCTGTGGGCTTGCTGGGAGCAGCTGCTGGTGCTGGATACCTCCATCCTCCTCCTTCTGGACTTGCACAGCTTCATTGCTCTTGAGAAAGCAGATTCGTGAATCTTTCAGATCTCCCTGGCTCTTGAGCTTGAAGGTGTTTCCTGGCTTGTGAAGGAACAGGAGGGAGGTATCTGAGCAGACAGTGCTGTGGGCAGCAACGTGCTTGCACACGGTCACTTGCTGTCACAGAAACGGGGAGCCTCTTCAGCTGAGGAGCTTTTCTTTTCTGTGAGGCCTGAGACTCAGGAAAGCATCATAGAGGAAAGGATCAAAAACTCCCTCTTTGGGCAGAGCCCAAAAACTCAAGACCATCTAATCTTGTTTGTAAAGGCTGCATGCTGAGGAAGGCTGTCCCTGTGAAGAAATATACTTAGTTTCAGGCTTGAGTTCTTCCATTTTCAGCTCTGCACCTTCGGACCCTGCACATCCCTCTGTCAGGCTGATGTGCTGCCCATAGCAGAGCTCTGCTCCCTGGATCAGGGAGGAGACCTTCTCCTCTTTTTTTGGCCTTTTTCCCTTAATACTCCCCCCACTTTCCTGGAATAGTCTGTCCTCTCTGCACCCACGTACCCTGCTTCACAGCCCATTACTGTGTGTTGGGTTGCGCTTGTTTTATGAGGCTGTTCTGCTCGTGCTGTAGGAGCTAACAGGATGTTCAGTATTTTATCAGCCACCAGTGTAAGCCTTCATCTTGCCATCTAGACAATTGATTTTAAAAACTATTAAATGGCACTGGATCAGGAAACGGTCACTGGGGGTCTAGGTACACTCCGTGTTGTTGATGTCTCACCATTAATACTTGGCTCACTGGCAGACCTCAAAACGTATCTGTTAATGCATGTAACTGTTACTCTATCGTGAGCCTTATTAATTCTTTATAATATATACTTTTAATTAAATTCCTATGTCATTGTTGACGGTAGCGGAAAAGCCAAAGTGTGCTGTATGGATGCTGCTGCTCTTACCAGCCAGACCTTTCCTTTTGCCCAGGGAGGATTTTCCCCTGCGAGGTCCATGCTGTGCAACACAGCCCCAGGATGCCCTGAGCTCTGCTGCCACCTCCCAGGCAGCAGTCTGGGTGTCTCTGCCATTTCTTTGCACACCTCTTTGGCTCTCTGAATTGCACTGGCCTCCTGCCAGCCAAGTATTTGTTAAAAATTAACGCGTGTTTGGAGAACGCGTGATTATGTTATCAAAATGTTGTTTGCGGTATTACCTGGGCCTGTGGCATGCGCGTGTCTGCTCTGGGGAGAGGCAGCCAGCCCATCAGGCTTCATGGCCATTGCAGTTCTAACCATCCCTGAAATTCAGGTTCATTCAGCAGTCGTCTCAGAAATGCAAGGGCAGCAATCCGGTTGTGTGTTCCCGGCTCCGGAGAGGCAGCATGGGCATGGCTGGAGCTGGGCTCCTTCCAGACCCCCACAGCACTGATGCGAGGATGCACCTGTGATATTTGATGGTGGGACATGGGCTAGGAACCGTTCCGCATTTCACTCCCAAGTCTCAGGTGTCCTTCACTGAGGGGCTGCTGGGGAGAAAGGAACCCTTTGAATGGCATATATACAAGGAGTATTTGAGCTGGTTTCTTTAAGGGGCAGAATTAAGATGGAAACTCCACCCAGTTTATTATTTGTGAGAAGCTGTTTTCACAGTGTGCAGCCTAGTAATTACACAGTGCACCAGATTCCTCAGTGACTGTGTCACTGAAAGCAGGTTGGGTGAAATGTTAAGAGGCATTGCAAAATATTTCCCCGACATCACAGCTAAAACAGCCAGAATATAGCCAGCACCACTCAATCCTGCTGAAGAGGCAGCTGTGACATCCATGAAGCCAGGACAGGGACCAAGTGAGGGAGGTGTGCAAGAGTGTAAGCGTCACCCCTCACCCAGCTCCATGTGTCAGGGTCCTGGATGTGCAGCTGAGACAGGCACTGGCCAGCCCAGGCGGCTCTAACCCAGCCAGCAACAGATCTGGAAATTATATGGGACAATCCTACCTGAATGTTTACTCTGATATTATAGTAAAAAGGACCCATGCAGTCCTTTGAGACAGAATAGGAAAAGGCAGATTCAGTCCCTGTCTCAAAGCATTAGGGGGGCTCATTGTGGGATTCTACATCTTAAAAAGGATTCAGGGAAATCAGAGAGCCTGTGTAGAGTAGAAATACAAAAAAATGGCTTGAGTGTGGGAGGAAAAGCCTGGCAGTAAGAGAATTAGGCGACTCAGTATATTTAGCTTATCAGATGAAGATGGATGAGAGGGGGTTTGCTTGCAGCATATGTGTAGTGTCACAAAAATGCCAGGCTCTGAAAGGCTCTTTAATCAAGCAGAAGGCAGAACAAAATGGTATGTCTGCAATCTGAAGCCAGACACAGGGCTGTGGGATGCTCTTCTGAACGTGAGGGTGAGGGACTCCAGAAACAGACCCAGAAAGGTGGGAGTCTCCAATGCTTGTCTTCAAATCAAGCCTACCTCCTTTCCTGGAAAATATGCATGAAGCAAACACAGCATATTGGAATTAATGCAAGGAGATGAACCGCTGAGTGACGTGCTGGCCGGCTGCTCGCACTTGTACAGCCGCGTGTCAGGCGAGACCGTCGGATCATTTCAGCTGAGGAAGACCCTGGGGAACGTGGTCTGGTGGGCAGCACTCGGGAGCCATTCAGGCAGGCTCAAGGTGTTCGTCTGTGCCCGGAGCGGTAAGTGTGACTCTTTGCTGTTGGAAACATCTGGAGGGAGGCAGAATTTTTCAGCCAAGTTCGGCTTGTTTTGTGTGGGACTGCTGAGGATGGTGTTTAACATTTCTGTTCTTAGAGTAGCCAGAGCACCAGAAACGTAAAGTGCTTTCCACTGATCATACTTGGAGCTCAGAGCCTGTGTTTAAGAATGATACGTAATGAGTGTGTAAGATAAAACAAGTTTAGCCACAGAGATAAAGCCAAAATTCGAGCGTGTTACAGCCCAGATTGCATTTCCCAAGCTTGTGCCTCAGCAGAGGTAATCTCTAGCTAGCCATTACAGGAAAGAGATCTTTGCTGTGGTATTTAATTAATAACAAAATACTACATTCACTAGTATCAGGTCTGATTTGATGACATGTAATTTGGGGGCAAGGATTATGGTGTGAGTATTAGAATGAGAATTTTTATAGGGCAGAGAATCAAAATTAGATTAGCAGTCTTGCTACAGAGGAAGCCCGGAGGCTGACGTGTGTGTGTTTGGCAGCTGATGCAGACAGTTACAGCATAACTTTATTTACTGATGGGAAAAGAACCTGTAGCTGTAGTTTACCTTTACGTGTCACCCCATATAATGCGCAGCTCAGCCACCAAGAAAGAAAAAAGCAAGCAGGCATCATTTCAGCAGGAACGCCTCGTGGTGCTCAGCACCACGTGCAGGTGTGTTTGCAGAGCAATTTTGGCATGTCCCAGCTGGGCTCCTTCCAGAGGAAGGGAAGGAGGAGGCTTTGCTGATGGTCACCTCCACATGCCAAAGGCCCGTTGGGGATCTGAGCAGCTGAACCAGCGTCTGCCCCCTTTGCACAGATGTGCTATATGTGCCAAGGGCACCAGGTTGCATCTTGTCTAATGTGAGTGCCCCAAGCAGCATGCAGGGCTGGTGCAGGGATGTGGGGTGTAGGAGCCCTCACCACCTGGTCTGGGTAGTGACAGTCCCAGCTGTCCTGCATTACCTGCTAATGCAGCCACCAGCTGTGGCCTCTACCAGGCCCCCCACCCTTTTTCTTCCCTCTCTGCTCATGGCCAGCATTGCTGTGGGAAATGCTCCGCAGACACATGGGCTCAGCAGGTCGGCTCTAAGTGGGTTTTGTGGAGCGGGATGGGCTGCAGCTCTTGCCCTTTCATTTGGTCAGTTTGGCTTTGAAAAGCTCCAGAGCATTCTGGAAAGCGGCATGGCAATATGATAGGATTTAATCAGACTTAATTATTCCCCTGCTGTCGATCTCCTAGCAACATCCAGCTTGACATCTGCCTGCGAATGAAATGTGTAAGCTAAGTAGGAACATGTTCAGACTAAAGCCCTGCTACTCGAACCAAATCACTCCACTAATCATTGCCTTGATTCATCTCGTGGCCGTTAGACAGCTGCCAGCAGCTGGTACCTGATTTCCATAGATGCATGGCACTCGCCTCCTGAGTTTTTTCCAGGCTGGCAAGAAGCGTGACTCCATGCTGGGCTCTTTCCAGCACTCTGACAACTGATAATGCGGGGTAGAGTTTCCTGAGTGACAATCGTGGGCTCAGGAGCAAGCCCAAGCCTTGTCGCTATCTGGCTTTGTGCTGTAGGTCCCTGCTTATCTCATCATCAGAATCAGATCACCCACTGTGCCTGCAGCCCGTGGGGTTTTAACTCAGAGCGTGTAAGCGGTAGGGTTGGGGCAGTTTAGGTGAGGTTTGAGGATGGTCAGAGATGTGGCGTGGCAGTGACAGGTGTCACATGCAGCTCCGCGTCGCCAGGGCATGGGGGGTCGAGGCAGGCAGAAAAGACCCAGCTTATGCGGCTGGAGGGATGAAGAAGGAAAGAGAGGAGCAGGCGTAAAGCGCTTGTAAAGCAAAACTACGCTCCGGCCAGATGCGACTCAGGAGTCGGTGGGGTTATTGGAGGAAATGAGCCTGGTGGCTGAGGCTGCCCAGCCTGGCCCTGGCTGTCTGCTCACCAGAGGGAAGGGATCTGCCTCAAACAGGTGAGAGTGACCAGTGTCCTGAGCGGGTCAGCCCTGGGGTGCTGCGGGTTGGTGTGGGCAGCGGTGAGGGGCAGACCTGTAGATGGACAGGGCTGTAGGGATGTCACAGTCCCTCTCCACACACCTCCCTGGGGGGATACTGGTGCCAGTGACACCTGCATGTTGTTGTGAGTCTGTTCATCTTCTGTGCTCCATCCAGAAGCTGTTGTTAGCAACCAAAAAAACTTAATGGAATGTTAGTGAGACACATGTGTCCATGGAGGAGCATAGCAGGTCTGCAAGCCCAGCTGTGTGGGTGCCACACTCGCAGCCAGCTTGCACTGACTTCACTTGTGCTGACCACAAAATGGGGTCTCTGGCTGTGAAAGTGGGGCTGTGTGAGCCCACACCAGCTCTCCCCGTACCCTGTGTGGGCTCTGCCTCCTGCTGAGCACCGGGGAGTAGGCTGGGCAGTGCTCAACAAGCCCTGTGCCATCCCGAGGCAGTGCATGCCGGTCAGCGTCTGCTCCAGGGCTTGCCTGCAGTGGGAGCTGCCACCATGCTGGATACGATCCTACTTAATTTCCCTTATGCTCGCGTGGCTTTTTGTTTTCCTTGTGTTATCAGTGATTCATGGAAAGTGGAAACAGGAAATAATTCAGCTGCTTTGCCGCCCAAAAGATGCAGGTTTATTCCTTACAGTTTCTTTCCTTTCAGATGACTTTTTCTCCCATGTCTAATGGTTTCTCTCTTTATCATTCCTTCCCTGTGCTGCTGTATACTTGTGTTTCTCACTTGCCCTGTGCCAGACAAGCTTTAAGAATACCCAGCAACTCTATGGGGCCAGCAGCAAGGAGGACAATGCCATGGGATGGGTGAGGTGCAGGCTGGCCCCACCACTGCAGGTGACCATGGGGCAGCCGTGCAGTGAGAATGGGGAGACCGTAAAGTAACAGGAACTGTGTGAAAGTGGTGCTGGCTGTGTGATGTGAGCTGTGCTGTGGGAGGGCAGCTGATGTGGTCTGTGCAGCCCAATGTGGTCCTTGCAGCCTGGTGTTGTCCAGTGGTGGAGATTGTGCAGCACTGGGAAGCCCAGAGAGGTGGTGCAGTGTCGTGCAGTGCCTGGGCAGGACCTTGTTTGGTGTGCAGTGGTGTGAAGATCTGCAGAAATTGGAGGACAGTGTGAAGGCAGTGACCCAGGGCAGTGACTGGGTGCTAAACTGGACTGTGCAGCATGGCTAGGGGCAGTGTGGTGCAGTGACTGGAAGCAGGACAGGGCTGGGCTGCTCTCTGTAGTGGCTGTAGGCCGGGCTGGGCAGAGTAGTGCAGGGCTTAGAGGTTGTTCTGAGCAGTGCTTGGAGGTTGGGCAGTGCAGCAATTGAAGGGAGATGCAGTGCACTGCAATGCAGTGACTAGAGGCTAGGCAATGCAGTGGCACTGTTGGGCCGCACCCTCTGGATAGGAGGGAGCTGTGGTACTGTGTTGTGGCTGCAGTGACTGCAAGATTTGGAGATGTCTCAGCTGCAAGAAGATGCAGAGTAGTGACTGGAGCAATGAGACAATGCGGAGCCTGACAGGTGGTGCAGTGCTTCGAGGGGTCCTGCAGTGCCAGGCCTGGGGGAAGAAGTGGCTTGAAGGCCCTGCAGTGACTTGGAGGTGTCACCGAGTGACCTGGAAGCGGTGCAGGGATTTGATGGAGGAGCAACGCCGGGCGGGGATTGGGGAAGTGCAGAATAGTGCCCTGCAGCCACTGGAAGGGGGAGGGTGCGGTACAGTGGTGGAAGAGGGCAGTGCGGCGCAGGGATGGGGAGGGGGATCAGAATGGTGCGGAGATGGGTATCGGCGCGGTGCTGTGATTGGAGCAGTGCTGTGCAGTGATTTGGAGAGGGGGCGGCCGACGGGGTTCCGCGCATGCGCACCACCGCCCTGCCGCAGCGCCCCTCCAGCGGCGACCCCCTTGCCGCCCGCCCGCCATTGGCTGCGGGCGCCTCCCGCGATAGGCTGCGGGCGCAGCCCCCCGCGCCGCCCCATTGGCCGGCGGCGGCCGCTATGCGGGCGGGTCGGCGGAGCGGCGACCCGCCCCGGCGCCCTATTGGCGGCCGCTGTGCCCCCCAGTGCCGCGGCGGCCGGTCCCGCTGCGCCGCGCCCGGCATGGCGGCGCCCGCAGCCCCGCGCCCGGGGACCGCAGCCGGCGGCCGAACGCCCAGGGCCGGCAGCGGCTGGGTGAGGAGGGCCGGAGGGGGCGGGAGGGGATCGGGCAGGGCAGGCTCCGGCGGGGACAGGCGGGGCGGCGGCGGGATGCCTGGCCCACGCTTGCTACCCTCCCGGCGGCGGCGGCGGCGGCGGAGCAGCCCGTTCGAATCCAGCTTCCAGCCGGCCGTTGGCAGCTGCCGGCCAGCCGCCGTTCTGCTCGGGCCGGGCGGGCCCCGCTTCCCCGGCGCCGGTCCCCCTTTCAGGGCAGCGCGTCTCGCCGTGGCGCGCCCGGCGCTGCCGCCGGGTCCTGCGCTGCCCCGGCCGGCTGACGCGCTCCCGCGGGCCCCGCCGTCCCTGGGACAGCCCCAGGTGCCCCCGGGCGCTGTGTTTGCATTGTGACGCGTCCGGGCTTCGCTGTGCTCGGGAGGACCGCGGTGCTCGCCGGGGCCTCCTCGGCTGCGGCGGTTCTGGGACCGATTATCTGAAGTGTTCTGGGGCGGGAGTGCGGACAGGACGCTGGGTGCTGCCCTGTCACAGTTGCGGTGCCCTCCGGCCCCTCCGGAATGGCATTTAGCCGTGCGACAAAAAACAAAGACAGCTACTTAAAGTGGTGGTTCTTATTTCGCTGATGCCGTTTGGGTAATTGGTGTGTTTTACATTGTGGAGAGCAGGGGTTTGGATCTCTGCGTTGTTGTGAGTATTGGACTGCCTGTTTTGGAAGGTTGACTGTCGGAGAAGGTGGCTCCATCGTCAACGTGTTTTTATTTCTCAGGTCATGTAGAAGAGCAGATTTGATGTGAAGATGGGACTGTTGGTGTTTATGCGTAACCTGCTGCTAGCCCTCTGCCTCTTTCTGGTACTGGGATTTCTGTACTATTCTGCTTGGAAGTTGCACCTTCTCAGATGGGAGGATTCAAGTAAGTATGAGCACCGTGTAACTGTTTCGGGGCTCCCTAGAATGTCTGTTAAATAGTTGTGATAGTACTGAGGTGGCTCTGATTTAGTAGTATTAGAGGGATGTGATTAAGCATAATCAAATGCTGGAGCTTTTAGTATACTTAAGGGGTTGAATTTGTGATTACCTAATGCTCTTTATGGCTTTACTTTTATTACTGGGTACAAAAGCAGGTTCACGCTCTATAAATCTAGAATTAGAGACTTCAGTCCTTAGAATATTCTGTGTTAGTTTATGGTTCATAGTTCTCAAAATAAAGAGTTTGCATGCTGAGGCTTTTGTTCCCTGATTCTTTCTGTACATTTAAAAATATCCAAGACAAGGTTTTTTTTTTCTCTGACAGATTTTAATTTCTTTCTGTGATCATATATGCTGGTTATCTCATCATCTTACTTTGTCCTTCAGAAATCCTCATCTTCAGTTTGTCTTCCCTGTTATTATCTGCCAACTATCTGTCATCTAAAACGATGTTTCTCAACCTTTTTAAGTCCAAAGAGATGTCTGACCTCATTGAATACAATCTGAGGATTGTACTGTGTGGTAATGCCATAGGGGGGGGTTGAGTTGCAATGAGATATAATATAAGCTGAGGTTTGCTTGCTCATTTACTGCTTTTATTTTTGCTTGTATTGATTGCTTTCTTGCTTGCATGTGAGAATTGTGTATTGAAGATATAAAACAATACCCTCCACTCCCCCTCCCACCCAAAACACAAGCCAGCCTTCTGTGCAGCTGTTCCCTGGGCCGTCTCAGATGTCTCACAGCCAACCGTTCCTCCCTGGATCAGTGGCTGAGAAACACTGATCCAGAAGGGTTGTTTTTCTGTCCGACAAAAAGCCATCGGGCAGATTCCATCTTTGCTGTATTCTGTTTCTGTGCGTGCTGCTGGGGGTTTCTACTGTAAAGCTTATTAAACTTAATATTTTTCTTCCTCTATACGCTCTGTATCTGTTGTTAGGTGCTGTAAGAAGTTGTGCATGGTGACAGATGATGACTTGGATATGACCTTTGCACTGATGCAGTGATTTTTGACTGCTAAGGTGTACTAGAACAGGTATCGGAAGACTGAATTTGTAAAAGAAGGTGCATAGTGTCTTTCTGAGCAGGGCTTGTTTCTTCAGGTTTGTGCTTCAGAGAGGG
Organism: Streptopelia decaocto; assembly: GCF_964273445.1. Lineage (NCBI taxonomy): Eukaryota > Metazoa > Chordata > Aves > Columbiformes > Columbidae > Streptopelia > Streptopelia decaocto. Next base: position 4,812,124 of record NC_138659.1, on the reverse strand, counting down.
AGTCCAAAGTTTTGATTGTGACCTTCTGAAAACTACCACTTTTGTTGATGAGGTATAGAAAATCCTTTCTACATGAAAACAAGCACAGAATGTAGTTAAAAGAGCAGTTTTGCCGTATCTACTACCACATGATGATCTGTTATGAAATTATACCACGTGCCATCCTTTATTTCCTTCATACCACCAGAAATTGTGTTGAGACTTCCCAAGGCCTGCAGAAAAACCCTTCATGCCCCAACTTGTGTGTGAACTCTGTTAAATGTGAAGGGGAAGCTTTGTGTTTATGTGCTGGGGTGGATTCTAAATTTCTTTAGGTTTCGCCTCTTTGGACTTTGCACCTTTAGTTTTGTGTGACATTTGTTATTTTACACCACCTTGTCGGTCTCTGAAGGGTTTAGTGGTAACTGTGCCTTGTGATACAATGTTGCGAATCTGTATATAAACATTGTGAATTTCTATAAATAGAGCACTTTCACCTGGAAGTTACTTGTAAGTTGCAGCCTAGTTAATTTCTGTTGAGCTTACTGGCTGCTTTTGGGTACCTGGGATGTTGTGACAGGAGCACCCTGAGATGATGTGGCAGACTTTTATTAGGTGTATGCTTCCTTTTTTTCTGATATTGTGTGTGAAATATGTTCTTCGTTTGTCCTTGAAAGTTGCAGTACATGCATTAAGCTTCTTGAAGATGTACAAAGCAATGATGCTGGTTTGAACATTTAGCTCATTGATCTTTATCAATTGTCACAACTGATATAGGCTGTACCACTGTCTCTTCTAGACACTTTTATGGGTCATGTCTTAAACACCAGATGAAGCTCTGTGAAATACCAGTGGAAACAGCAGTCTAGTGCAAGAGGACAACATTTTGTGTGATTACTTTTGAAAACAGTTAAGGTGGTACCACTTTTCGGTTGATCTTCAGGCTTTTGCGTGTATCAAAAATGGTTTATTTCTCATGTAATTTTACACCTGAAGAACTTACATAGGTTTAAAATACAAATGTAGAAGCCTCTATTGGGAAACCTGATATGAAGGGTTAATGTGAAGCTTCTATAAATAACTGTTTGGAAGTTAACAAATGACAGAATTGAAGTTGCTCATTTAACCATGATTAGGCTTCCTTGAGCATGTGTAATATGATACAACGTATAATGGTGCAATTATTCTTTCTATTTTCTGCAGGAGAGCCTTGCTTAGTTCAGTGCACAGGGCAGGTGGCGCTTAGTGGTTTTATTTCCTGAATTACAGTTTGGTGTGTGACCTTGTGAATTTCCTTAAGATTGGAACGATAATGCTGATGTTAGATGTGTTAATTTTGGGGTGCTTAATAATCTAAGATCTTATGTGTGAGTTGGCGTCTTGCTAAATTATTTTATCTCGTTTTTTTTTGTGAGCAGTGCGTCTTTATTCTCTGTAATAGTGACTCGCCAGCTTCAGCAGCCACATTCATCTTTTCGCTGCTCTGCTCTTTATGCTAGAGGAGGCGTGAAACTAAGCTGATCCTGACATCCAGCACCATTGCAATCTCTTCAGATTGGTTTTAGTAAACTTGACACCTGTATTTAATACCAGACACAAACAAAGTTGCCATAGAGTGTGGTGAAAAACACCTGATCCGCTTACTTGCTTCTCATCTGATTTGTTCACGTAATGTTTTAGAAAATGCTTGTGTGTGCTGTTGTTATGGGTGAATGTGAATGGTAACTCTGTAAGGCATTTAGTCACCTGAGACCTCAGGTTTGGGTATTTAGCTGCTTAAGTAAATGAATAGTTGAAGTAGTTTGTTTGTTTGTACTTGACACTTACAAGAAAGGAGGCTAAACTGAATAGACTGAAAGATACCCATCAGTGTTTCTTTTACAATCTCCATTTAACTTTAAATCTGTCCTCCTTGAGTGATGCCTTAGTGAATTCTGAGAAAATGTTCTCCTTACTCTGTGACTCTACACCCTGCCAAAATACAAAGGAGAACAGGAAATAATTAATTCTCTAAGGCTTATCTTTCCTGTGACAATAATAGATTGAATTCAGCTAATGTGAACTAATTAAGGTCGAATTGAGTTCAGCTGCTTCTTCCATGCCAGACAAACCTCCAGTGACTGCTCCACTCTCATCCTTTTAGTGAGTATCATGGCTGGCTGCTCTTCCCCAGCCTTGTCTCAGGTCGGTGGCAATATATCCTTAGTGCCCACAGCAGGAGCAACGTGCAGAAAAGTGGTGTGTAGTACTGTGCGAATGCAGGAGAGCCTTTGAGTTCTGGTGATTTTTGGGAGTATATGAGCAGTGTTTAGGACAGAGGTAAGCTTTCATTTTCTGTTTTTCTCTCCTGATTTCTGTAATGCAGCTTCAGCTTCTGATAACAGCACTAAGAGCTGCACACCGTCCTTGCGCGTTCTTCCCAGGCTGGCAATAGTGACAGATGCAGCAGCCCTCGGGTTAAGAGTGTTGAGTCGCATGGAGGTGTGCTGAGCATGTACAACTGATCACGTGATTTGGGAGACAAACAAGGAAATAAGAAATTTGGTATCGGCTTTAGCTGACCTGTACATTGAAGAAGGATCTTGTAGCAGCAGGGAGTCGTATGTCTGTTCATTGTGTTTCTGGACACTGAGTTGTCAGAGAATTCCTGCATGGTAACGGTAGTGAGAGGAGCAGGTTTTGAAGATCTGAGATATGCACTGTAGCCTTTTTCCTAACAACTCCCTGTCCTGTCCCTTCCACCTTCTTCCCTGGTGCATTTGGCTCTGAGGAGGAAGGAAGATGTTGTCTGTACAGCACACGGGAAGGTGCCCCGTTATCTTTAAGGCGTATGATGGGAGATGGAGTCTTGCTGGCGGCGCTTTATAGATTTACTTTATCAGCTTGGAGGAATGCAGTTTTACCCATAACTGAAGGACAGAATATAGTAATGTTAAAATTTAATACTGATGTTTGTTACTTAAGGAAGGAATGATTCAATTAAAAAATGTCCTGGCTATGGAAATAATGGACTCATTCACCCAAGGCAGCTTTCCTACCCCCACTTGTTTTTTTCCTTCCCTCCTATCAAAGTATTGAGATATACCTGGGACAAGGGCAGTGTGACACTATTTCCCTGTTCTCTGTTGTGTTTCTATCTACATTAGCATTGAATTAATTTGAAGAAATATATACTTCAGTTACTTTTGCCAAAACCTGAGTTAATACAATTTGTAGCTATAGATGTCGAGCTTATCACTTTGAATGTGGCTTTTAAAGTATCTCCAGGTATGTTCTGTTGATGTCTCCATAAAGAAATCAAGTCACTACTCTGTCATCTGTTGCTCTGTGTTATTTTCACCTCTAATTATGGAGAGGCAGCCAAAGAGATAAGGCTCTGGGAAGAGATTTTCTGTAGGTATTTCGGGACCCCTATCCTTTTTATTTATTTTTTTTTAATGTCTGTTTCTGTGGAAACCAGGAGACATAAATAGGCAAAACTGACTCACTTCTGGTTTCAGGTTTTTCGTCTGCTTGCATTTCCATGGAAACTAGTCTCGCAGCAAAAAAAGGCTAAATTAATCAAAAGCAATCAAACCTTTAATATAAATACAGATTTCTTTCTTTCAAAGTGAAATGATGTTTTTGTCATTTATTGCATTAGGGATTAAAAATGTACTGAAGAAATGGATTTTTTACAAGGGTTTGGAGCTGTTCCTCCTGTGGCTAAAGCCTCGCGGTACGTGTGGTGATGTGTGTACAACCCTTGTATCTTGAGTTACTGAGGGTGTCATTTGTTCTGCATTAAGGGATTTGATCTTGCATACACTGACATCTGACTTCTTTCCATTCTGTTGTTTAATGAAAAACAAGTGAAAAGACATTCATTCGGTGTGTGAGCAACTAGGCCACAGAGACAAGCTTTGTGGGGGGAGGCACGTCATGATTCTGTGTTCAGACCCTCATCTCTAGGAGTCACTGTCCTCCTTGCCTCTGCCAGCAGAAGGAAATGCAGGGTTGCTCCTATGAAAAAATCACACCTCCAGACCAGCCTGACTTGGCATTGGGAGCAGAAATCTCTCATGAAAGGGGTTTGAGCTAAGCTGGCTGGATTTACAGTTAGGTGGGTGCGGGAGCGTATCCTTTTTACTGTAGAATTACAAAGGCACTCATGGCCCTGTGGTGAGGGGTGGCAAACAAGTGGTGATGGTGACCATTTCAGTTCTGTATCTACCTGTGGTCTGAGCCTTCAGGGGCTGTGTGTGTTCTTTACAGTGGACTTCATTGCTGTTGCTGCTGCTCCTCATGCTGACAAGCCTGAGATACTTTAACCTTGTGGGCATTAGCTGTTTTGGACAGTAGTATCCAGCAGTGTAAATTTCCTTGAACAGTTGCCTTTTTGCTTTGTAGAGGCTGGGAGCAGCATTGAGGCAGATTATTGTTTGAGTTATTAGTAACTTCAAGGTTTGGTTAATCTACTCAGCTGTTCTGTAGTCTGGGTTGGTGCTGTACTTATTGCAGCAAAACTGAGAAAAATGTTTGGAAAGTTCTCATAACACGGATACAGCTACAGATTTAAGGAATCTCCTTGCTACTTTTCTGATGATTTAGGGATTTGAGGGTCACAGTGATGCTCTTTGAAATGTTAAAAATAAGTAATGTTATCAAGGCGGCAGTGTATGTTAGAAACAAAGATGTAAAAATAGGAGTTAAAACAACAGTTGCCCTATAAAGTAGCATAACTTTCCTAAGAATTCTCCTGTTCAGCTGAAATGTTTCACTTGAAACTGAAAACTTTAGTAAGTATGGCGCATGATTCTTCTTATCTATGTAGAACAGAAAAAATGGCTTTAGTGCCCAGAAGTTGTTGCTGCTGTTCAAGTTACTTCATGCTCCCTGTTAACCTGCCAGAATAAGAACCATGGCTAAACTTAAACTCCTGCAACTCAGGACATTGAGTTGTAGCGGCATCTTCCACAGCTGTAACTGTGCCAGCTGCTTTTCACTTGGCTGGAGACAGATGTGAGTGTTCCCGATGCCCCTTGCTCTGGCTGTTTGATGCAGAACTGCCTGCCCTATCCAGCATAGGAATAGACAGTCTACTCAGTCAGTATGAATCGGAATTTTAAAGTCTGTGACAGAGTTGAAAAAAAATCAAAATCACAAGCGCCTCTCTTTATTTTAAAAGGCAGCACTTCGCAAGGTAGGCCAAAGAAATAGGGGAATGAAAGCGCTTTGTCTTTTTCCGACCTGTTATTCCATATTTAATGAAAATACCCAGCGTTGTGTCACAACCTGGCTGTTCTGGGGACCCTGCTGTCTCCCCAGGAATTTCTAACGCCGCTGTGATGTTGGCAGTGCATGACAAAACTGCTGGGGCAAGGAGGAATGATGAATTGAGGGACCAGGCATAATGTTGCCTTATCCTTTGGCTTTCTTCAGAGGAGGCAAACTCCCTGAACCCTCTTCAGACTTTAGGAACCTATAGGGGCAGGTTTAGTGAAGGACATTAAGAGCATAGCACCCTAATCACTTTATGGCTTCGAGACTGGCTGTAATGCTGTACTTGTACTCATCTTCATTTTTGCTTTTTCAGCCCTGGGTTACTGTTTTAGTTCTGAGGTGATGTTCACTTTTCAGCAAGGTAGAAAAGCAAGGTGCAAGACTACTTCTGCATCCTCCCTACAAACAGCTGGGCCTTAGTTTTGCATCTTAAAATATTCAGGTGCTCTTGCTTCTCTTGACAACAGCAGCCTTGTTGCTGTTTGAGTCCCCATTCAATCCTTTGTATTTCCCCTCTCTCCGTTTGTCTGGATAGCTGATGGGTACGATCGAGGAACTTGCCCACTTTCAAACAATATGTGGTTTTATTTGTTTTGCTCAGTTGACCTTGACTTGGTGTTTCACTTGCTTCACTTGCTCAGCACTTGAGCACTTTCTCCCTGTCCCCCCAAGGTTGGGAAGGGTGTGTTCCTATGACTTTGGATAAGCAGATTGGGATAGTGTTCATAAGGGGCAGCACTCGGTGTCATACATGCAGCTAAAGCTGCATCCTCCGGTACAGGTTTTTCAGAGGTCAGAGTCAGCAGCTTTCTGTATTCTGGAAGGTACAATGCAGTGAAAGCACTTTACCTCTCTCAGTGATTGCTCTGCAGCTGAGTGCTTTCGGAGGTGAAAGCCTTTATTCATGGCAGCTGACTGCGAGCCCCTCAGCAGCGACTTCAGCTGGAAACAATACCTCCCTGTGCGGACAGTCTGACCCTGAGCGGGTCTCTGCCTTCCCTCCCTCTTGTCACTGTGCGTCCCCTTGGTGCACAAAGCGCACCCCTCTGCAGCTCTGGCTGTTGTGCCTTCAGATACCACCAGCCTTAATGGAAGCCCCACCACACGTTCGTTTGATAGAATAGATCACGTGGACTTTCTCCATCGACTTCAATGCAGGCAGACTGGCTTTGGGCACCTTCATGCCCATTTCCATTCTGCTTCATGTCAGTTCTGCTGACGTTGTTGGGGCAATAACTTCTGGCATAAAGGAGGTAATATATGATTTGTCTTTGGATGGACAGCTATTGCTGCTGTGACCTTAGTACTGATTCCGACTCTGTCTGTCACACTTAGGGATGTTTTGCAGAGCAGATTTTTCCTAGATTATCTTCTGCCAACCTTTTTGGTGCTCTTGTTGCTCTAACATCTCATTTTTTCTCATTGCAGCCTGGGTTTACATCACAGTGTCAGGCTGAGGCAATAAAACAGCTGAGCCTGGGTATGACTTGCAAGGACAAGTACAATTGGGTCGTGAGGCATAGCTCTGTATGAATTATGTATCTCTTCTACACTTCAGAAGGAAGGTAATTGTGCACCCAGGCGTCAAGCAAAAAGTGATTTGTACTGTGCATATCCTGAATAGATGTTTGAACCTGAGAGAGCTGATTTCAAGTGGTTACTCCTTCGTGGCACCACATGATTATATTGCTTTTGCATGTATTGCTTTCTTGAGGAAGTAATAGTGTGTGGGGATAGAGCCACAGTTCTATTAATAGTCAGGTACAGAAATTACGGGATGTTTCTTAACCGGTTCTTGGTATTTTCAATAACCGAATGCCTTGACAATCATTCATATATATATATATATATATGAGGTTCAGAATTTAACATTTCTTGCTCTGTTCCAAAAAAAAAAGAAAAATCAGAATGTGTTAAAGTTAGCTCCATGTTTAAGAGCTTATAAACATGTATGTTGCTTGTCTTTAATGTTTTTCAGGTGATGTCGAGATCCCTTCTCCTTTAACTCAGTCCCTGTTACAGCATGTAATTTTTTGCAGCTGTTATCCTGTGGATTTCAGTGTTAGGGACATGGATTAAATGTGAGGTTCGTCTGAGCTGCAACAGTGCAGCAAGTATGACCCTTAATAGCTCCTGGAACAGAAAGAGTTAAAACAGTGTAACTACAGAGAAGTTAAACTGGTATCTGTTGTAGCTACAGTGAGTGTGAATATTCAGAATATATCTTTGTCCAAACCACTACAAACAGGTGCATGTATGCTGTGTACGAAGTAGTGAGAATGAGATGGCACATATATCAATGAGTTTTCCTATTAGCTAAGTGGTTGATAGCTTCCTACATATGAAGACTTACTCCAAATAAACATTGACAAAGTTAATAACTCCTAAGTGCGATTGCATCTGTTTATGTTTGTCAGAAACTAATCAACCTCAGAATAGCTTTAATACTATATAAATATTGCTTTTCAGCTGTGATTGTGTCTAGAGACCCTAAGCAAAAAAATATACTGAGACATATTTCTTAGGATGAAGGGTGCTAATTGAAATAGACTCGATTCAGGAAGGCAGGGGAGGCTGAGGCAGAGCAAAGTGACGTTATTCTGTGTCACACAGCAGCTCGAGGGCAGAGCTATGAATAGAATAAAGGTCTCAAGGTTCTTGATCTCGTGTCCAGTTGGCCAAATGAGGTTTGCTGTCCTGTAATTACACACTCTACATTTGCCTGGGTTAGGAAAGCAGTAATATGCTGAATTTGCTTGCTTGGGGCAGAGATCATCTGCTGATATTTGTAAAAACCAGCAGTATTTGAGAGTACTGTGTCAATAACAGCAAAACTGGTGATGTTCTGCATGGGCAGTGCTGGCAGCTTGATGTGGGTGCTGTAATTAGGCTGTGATGTGGTTTCTGTACATTGCTGCTAGAATTTGCCAAAGGTGCATCTGTGGAAGCGCCTTAAGAAGTGAGTGTCCAGCCTGGACAGTTGTGAATGCTGGTTTGGGGCTTTTCAGCCTCAGATTCACCACATCAAGAGCACTGTACTTTCCAACTGCATTAATATCGCAACCACCTTTTTCTTTTTAAAGGTAGTATTTTTTTTACAATGGACAAGCTTAATTTTGCTCTCCATACTCAAACACAGAGTTCTCTTTTATTTAAACTTAAAGATATGTTCAGGCATAGACTAAGCTTCTAGAATTTCTGCTCGAAGGATGAAAAACAGAGCTTTTAAAAAGAGGGGAATAATAGAACAGTTTGGGCAGTTTTAACCATGGCAATCACTAATGCTCCAGGTATAATTAGAAATCTAATTAATGCAAATTTAGTTGCTAAGACTTTTCTGCCTTTTGAGACTTGCCCCACACAAATTCTAGCAGGTTCCAAATAGACCATAGGCAGTTCCTCATTAGAGTACTGGGAAATCAGTAACGCCGCTTTTTTCTGTTAGTGCTGTTGCTGCAATCTCTGTTTGGAAGGGCTTCACCTGATTGCTGGAAGACTCTTATTATTTTTAAATATGATTCATTATAACATTAATTTCTAAATAATTGAGTTCAGAGCTTTTGTGTTTGGGTCTAGTACTTCATTAGAAGCAGAAGCCCAAGTTAATACAATGTAAAGGCTGCAAATTGAATTCTAGTGAAAAAGTGTGTTAATTCTGATTGAGTTTTCTAAATTTGCCTCTTATTTAAGGATTCTTCAGATGTAGTTTGAATACTTCTAAATTTTTGAAATAAAATTTTGTGTGTTGAACAATAGGTATTATTTGCATTACAAAAGGAAAGCTTCAGTACTGTATAATATCTTACTTCTGCTTGCTGCATATTTTGTTTCTCACAAAGTTAGTTTAATATTTAGAGCATATTGTACCATTTGAGAAATAGTTTGCGCTTCTATGAATAGAGACCATATCATGTTATGAAGGGACTGTCTTTAGGCTGGTGCTTCCTGACCTTTGAATGCTTTAAGTTTCTTGATGTAGTTCCTAAAACTTTTAAAAAGAAGAATTAAAAATAGCTCATAAACTCTCCTACACAAATCATGTTTCCTGCTTCAAAGGACAGATGAGGAACTAGAGAAATCTGCTGTTGTCCAGTGATTTGCTGCTGTTCTGATAGAGCCTAGATGCAGAAATCCTTCTTGTGGTTAACAGTGTCACTTCTGAAAATAGCAGTTGAGAAGTGAGAGGGACCATTAGGTGAAAAACTTGGTATTGGGAAGTTGGCTCATTTCTCGTAAACTCTGTAATTGTAGCATGAAAAAGAACTAGGAAATTTGTCTGCAGACTTTAAGGAAGTTAGGGTTACTTTGATTTTATTTTCACAGTATCACAGTATGTTTGGGATTGGAAGGGACCTGGAAAGCTCATCCAGTGCAATCCCCCCATGGAGCAGGAACACCCAGATGAGGTTACACAGGAAGGTGTCCAGGCGGGTTGGAATGTCTGCAGAGAAGGAGACTCCACAACCCCCCTGGGCAGCCTGGGCCAGGCTCTGCCACCCTCACTGGGAAGAAGTTTCTTCTCAAATTTAAGTGGAACCTTTTGTGTTCCAGCTTGATCCCATTACCCCTTGTCCTATCATTGTTTGCCACCAAGAAGAGCCTGGCTCCATCCTCATGGCACTCACCTTTTATATACTTATAGACATTAATAAGGTCGCCCTTTAGTCTCCTCTTCTCCAAACTAAAGAGACCCAGCTCCCTCAGCCTTCCTTCATAAGGGAGATGCTCCACTCCTTTAATCATCTTTGTTGCCCTATGCTGGACTCTCTCCAGCAGTTCTCTGCCCTTCTGGAACTGAGGGGACAGAACTGGACACAATACTCCAGATGTCTCACCAGGGCGGAGTAGAGGGGAAGGAGAATCTCTCTCGATCTACTGACCACCCTCCTTCTAATCCACCCCAGGTACCATTGGCCTTCCTGGCCACAAGGGCCCAGTGCTGGCTCATGGTCATCCTGCTGTCCACCAGGACCCCCCAGGTCCCTTTCTGCTACACTGCTTTCTAATAGGTCATTCCCATAGGTAATTTTAGATTTAACAGTGCAGCCAAAAGCTTAAAAAACCCCTCTTGGCTGTTGTGTATTAATTGCTGTTTTTGACATAATGCTGCACTGGTATAAGTTCACCTTGCTCAGCAGTTGCATATGTGTTTGTGCCTTTGCAGGACTGTAATTACCCCATAAGCAGCTGTCTTTATCCTCGTCCTTGTTCATGGTGTTAACTAATCTTGTGATGGTTTGTTTCTTCAAGGACCTGTTTATAAAAAATGTTTGATATCTATATGATTAATTCTGAATTTTTCCATTGTTTGCCTGGAAGCGCCAGACAAAACCTGTAAGGCAGTTTACTCTGCAACCAGCTTTGCTGCCTGTGTTGTGGACCAGCTGGATTTGAAGAGTCGTTCACACTTATGTGGAAGTGTTTAGTAGACATGAGATATTTACTGTCAAATCTCTCTCCCTGAGAGCTCTATATAATATACCTGAAGCTGCTATGGTGTCCCTATTACCTCTTCCTGCGTGAATGGTTCTTTTTTTTTCTTGTTACGCTTGTCTGTTTATAAAAGAAACATTATTTTTCTTTTAAAACACACATTGTGTGTCATGCTTGACGTGAAATGGGATACTGTGATTTTTTTTTTTTTCCCTCCCTAACCTGAGGAATTAATTTATTTTGCTTGGTTCTCTAATCTTTGTTGTTAAATGCTCTAATCTTTGTAAAGACTAGATAGATAACGTGATAGGGTAGGTAGTGGGAAATCACACAGAATCACAGAATGTCAGGGATTGGAAGGGACCTGGAAAGCTCACCCAGTGCAATCCCCCCATGGAGCAGGAACACCCAGATGAGGTTAATTCTGTACTTGCTGTACTGGAAAAGGTTCTGCTGAGCCTACGGCTGAGCAGCTTCTCCTCTGGCTTGCGTTCAGAAATGCTGGAAAACTTGTTTGTATAGTGAATTGGACCAGGAAGCTGGTTTAGTGTGAAAATACAGAGGCGTCTCCCTCCAGCTCTTTAGGAAATGTTATTTCGAAACCATACCAGGCAGGCCGATGTGCTTAAACGGGTATTTTTGGGAAGATGTTCTTGCGGCCGCGCAGTAGTGAAGCTGGCGGGGCTGGTGTTGCTGAGGCCTGTGGTTATGGCCGGTTCCGCGGGGGGGCAGCAGATGTGTTCTGCTGCACCCTCCCCAGCTCCCGGGACCTCCACACCTACTGCGGGTTGAATAAATATTGTTAGAAACCAACAAACAAAATGAACAAAACTCGCTCTCCCCCTTCCTCCCCCCCGCCAAACAAACAAAACCAAACTTTCTCACAGAATCCCAGAATGTCAGGGGGTGGAAGGGCCCTGGAAAGCTCACCCAGTGCAATCCCCCCATGGAGCAGGAACACCCAGATGAGGTTACACAGGAAGGTGTCCAGGCGGGTTGGAATGTCTGCACAGAAGGAGACTCCACAACCCCCTGGGCAGCCTGGGCCAGGCTCTGCCACCCTCACTGGGAACAAGTTTCTTCTCAAATCGAAGTGGAACCTTTTGTGTTCCAGTTTGAACCCACTACCCCTTGTCCTACCATTGATTGTCACCGACAACTCAGCAAAACCACACACACACACACACACACAAACAAACAAACAAACCCCCAAATCAACCAACCAAAAAACCCACACACAAATTAAAAACCTAAAGCAAAAAGCACAGCGTTCTCTATCCTTTGTTGTTACAAAGTGGCAGCTGCCATTCCCTGGGTGGACTTGAGTAAATACAACATCAAAAAAACCTTTTATAGAGTCTTTTGGTTTTTGAGTAATTTAATTGGGAAGAACCTGGCTATTTGTGTCTAGTCCACTCGTGTTGCCAGCAGCTGTTTTCATAATCTGATCAAGTCCCATCTTGTGACAAGTTTCTGGTTTCGCCTCCTGACACTCCTGTTCAGAAACTCTTTTAGTGCCTTATCCTAATAGCTGGATTATTTAATTTTTAAAAATTCAGTTGAAATTCTGCATATGCCCAAAGAACCTGGGGAGAGTGGGAGACATTGCACAGGGATTGAAGGTTTTGAATGCCATGCTTGTTATTGCAGAGGGAAGAAAATCTGTGCAAATCTAAAATTCATAGGAAACAGAGCTTTGTTACTTCAGTTATTTACTGAACCGCTCATTTTATTTGAGGGACTTTTGCTGTTAATCTTGTTTCATGGGCTGGTGCTGTGGTGAAAATCTGGATGCTTCTAATCCTGAGATGGTTCTTGCAGATGTTGAAGCAGAGAAGGAGAATAAAGAACGAAATACACATTTGATACTTTGATACCACCAGGTAGAATTCATATGGGAACTGAAGACTGAAAAATACTGAAGTCCTGCCAAGTGATTATGATATGTTTGCAATTTTTGAAACAACTATTGCTGTTAATTTAATGTACTTTAAAGGGAGAAGCACAATGAAATTTTGGGGAGGCAAGTTTGTTTTAGGGAGAACATTTGGTGTATCTCATGTTTTATGGCAAAATCTGTGTGGGTAAGTCCTACCCCTCTGACACTGGTCTGGTCAGACCAGAGCTCCAAGTACTGTGGTGTCTTGGAAACCTGTTCTGGGGTCAGCGTGTGCTGTTGTTTCTCCCATCCCACTTCCTTGTCTTTCTGTAATGTGTGACCTTTGATTTCCTGAGATAGATGTGTTGTCTTTTCGTGTAATAGTGCCTGCTAAGATTTTCTGACATAAAGCAGGATTTTAGGATGCCAGATTAGGAAGGAGAATGAATACTACTTCAAGGTATTAAACTTCTTTATGTGAACTTACTAGCAAAAAGATATATTCTGATTGAAGGGGTTTTTTTAAGGATGCAATGCAATCAGATGTGAGTGAATAGAGACATATTCCCTTCCTGTCAATTTTTGCCCTGATCTTGTAGGGATGCTCTGGACAGAGACAGTGAATTCTTGAGGGCAGTGCGAGAAGCCGCTTCCAAGAAAATCAGAGCTCTCTCTTGAAATTCCGGAGCTCAACAGATGAGAAAGTGAGGAAAGGCAGTGTCTCTTTGTGCAATACTAGCAATTTAGGCACTGAATGCTTGACACACGGTTATTCAGTCAACTCAGATAACAAAGAACTATTTGGGAGAGGATGGCTGCTGTGTAATCAGGCGCTGAGGACTGGTGTGAAGATGAGTGTTGCACGGGAGGCCGTGCACAAGGTAATTCTTTCCTCTGGAGAAGACACCGCTGTTGAAAATAGGTGGATTGGGTGCGAACACTGCGGCGTTTGAACTGCCGTGCTGCCAGCTATTAATGATAGACACATCTGGGTTGTGACTAAAAATGTGGAGGTCTTTGGAGTGTTGAACACAGGTTTGATCTTCACTGAAGTGACTGCAAATTTGGGGTTACAACCAGTTCCAAGAGGAGCTGGGCAACTGCTGTTGCATCCGAAAGAAGCAGCACCCTTAATGTCTCCCTTGTGTACTTGTGTTTGGGTTTTCTAATCCTTTTGAGCATTTTTATTGCTTATTCTGTCATTTTCCAATTTTCTGGATTTCTTTCTTCAACTCCTCCTAGTTCTGCAGTTTCCAGTATAGCACAGATGTTATTTGCCAAACTATTTTTGAGGAGGTTTATTTTTTTTAGTCAGGCATCCACACTGAGCCGTTTAAATCTCTCTCCCATAAATTGCTTAATTGATTCAACACTCTCTGTGGTACAGGAACAGAATTCTGGTCATTCTTAGTTCTAAAGTTGTGCAATAAGGTGTGTGCTGATGGTGACCATAATCCAGTATGTTCCCGATTCATCTGCCTTTTGAGTCTTTTTAGCCATTGCACGCAGTGTCTGTCTTGCTGTCTGCAGTGACTCCACCATCATCATTGTCTCTTTTATGTAACAGCTCAACTTGTGGTCCTCTGAAGGTGAGGTTTTCAAAATGCGCAAGCTAATAATCAGTGCCAAACACCATTATCTGTGTTCTTGAGAAGTATATTCCTCTTCTAAGCTTCTATCAGTTTCTCCTAGCATGTGCCAGCACACACTTTATAAAACATTCTAACTAAAAGCATTATTTGTTGTATTTCCTTTGTCCATGTCCAATGGGAGCTATTGGGATGAATGTTTCCAGAAGGCTTCATTTTGCATTGATTGCTGGGTGGTTCCCTTCCTACATCCTGTGCAGTGCGAAGCTTCACCTCTGGAATGTGCGATCCCATAAAACGTTTGGGGAAATGCGGTTATATGCTGTCACACGTGGGGTATAAATCCTCTGCAATTGCATGTTGGTTGCGGTACTCTCAGGCAGGATTATAAACACGTGGAGGCGCTTGTATATCAGAAGTTTCCTCTTGAAGGTAGGAGCAAATCCAAGTTAATAATCTTTAGTTTCTCTTTTCCCCCATGTCATTTCTTCATCAAGGCAAATGCTTTTGGCTTCTCTGAAAGTACAGGCTTGAAAGTGTCTCAAATTCCTAGATGAATGCTGGGCAGTTGTACTGAGAAAGGAGTTACGTTGTTGTGATTGTAACCATCTTGAGGCTTGGGCTGTGTTGAAAAATGGCGTGTCTTTTGCCATAAGGCAGAACCCTCCTTATTGCTGACTTGGGGTTAAAAATGTTAAGCACTAAAAGCAGAAATATGTGAGAATAGCTGTTCTGAACACTCAATCTGTAGGGTTGGTGTTAAGTTCCAAAATACGAAGTCTCTTTAGCTTGGAGAAGAGGAGACTGAGGGGTGACCTCATTAATGTTTACAGATATATAAAGGGTGAGTGTCACAGGGATGGAGCCAGGCTCTTCTCAGTGACAACCAATGATAGGACAAGGGGTAATGGGTTTAAACTGGAACATAAGAAGTTCCACTTAAATTTAAGAAGAAACTTCTTCCCAGTGAGGGTGGCAGAGCCTGGCCCAGGCTGCCCAGGGTGGTTGTGGAGTCTCCTTCTGTGCAGACATTCCAACCCGCCTGGACACCTTCCTGTGTAACCTCATCTGGGTGTTCCTGCTCCATGGGGGGATTGCACTGGATGAGCTTTCCAGGTCCCTTCCAACCCCTGACATTCTGGGATTCTGTGAAGTTTTAAAAAAATAATTAGTATTTATTTTTAAGTGCTAAAATTCCACTTAGTATCAGCTTTATATTTTGTGTCTCAGTGCCATTTTCTTGCATTTTTGTACTGCTGGCACTCTGTCTTTGAGCCCAGCTACCTCGCTGGCATTGAAATCCAACTGGGAGTGAGCTGAACTGCAAAGCAGTTTCCTTTCTTGTTGTGTAACTGTTCAGTTACTTTCTAAGATTGAGTAAATATTTAATTAGTAAGCTATTTGTCCTGTTTTTTTTTGTGTAGATTAACATACTGCATTTCTAGTACTGTTTATTTTCTTGATTACCTGATCTTAAATATTGCTACTTATTTTAGAAGCTGAGGGTTTTTTTTAGCAGTGGCCACTCAAAACATTTTCCTTCACAGGAAAGTGTAGAAAATAGCCTTGGAAAGAACTGCAGGAGGTGTTTCTTCAAGCCTTTGGAAACAGTATTTTTAACAGCCCTTTATGCCAACATATGCCAGGAGTACTCTATAAAATCCAGTGATGGAAACTTGGACAATCTATCCCAGTGCTTAATTATTATTTTTCCCTGATGTCTACTCTAAATCAGTTTGGCTACAATCAAGTCAGTTGTGAGCTTTGCTGACTCTCACCACCCTCTGCTCCTCAACATGTGTTAACGTGTTTTTAGGTTAGTTGATAGTCTTCTTTCAGTCTGATTCTCTTCAGATTTGGGATTTTTAATCTTCCTAGGGGAGAAATTGTTTTGGAATCCGGTCATTCTTAGTTCTAAAAGACTCAACAACTCTTGCATGTGTTTCTTGGAGTGTGGTGCTCCAGAATGTATATCTTTGGAGGCTGTATGAATGGATTTGAAAAACGTGTCTTGCAGTTATGCTCTAGTTCACGCTTCTCAGTGGAAAGACATTGGGTTTCAGTATTGTGGGGCTGATTCAGATCAGCCATTCACTATAACTCATTACAGCACCATTATGTCCACTTGGCAGTGCTGTGTTCCCTTGCCAAGGTTCAAATATTTGTATACTTGCCGTATACTTGGAGGTTTTGTTGCTGTTGCTGTGGAATGTACAAAAATGTGGTTCTGAGTCTGCTCTGAGGGGAAGACACGAAACCATTTTTAAAGATTGAAAATTGTGCCCTTCAGTCAAAGGCAAGTGACTGCTGCCTTCAGTCTCTGCAGAAAAACACACTGAACTGGGTCCACCCAGCGTCTTCTTTGCAATATCATTATGGACAACACGTTTTGCTGGAGTTCTTTCAGTTTCAAGCTTTGTAGACATTTTCTGTCATGTATCTTCACTTTCTAGGTCAAGCGGTGTAGGGTTCTTTTTAGTCCAAGTTGTAGAACTTTGTTTCTTCTGTGTAATGAAGGTTTTTTATTTTATATGGTGATGTTTTTCTGAAGGCAGGTGGTGTGATTATACTTAAGTGTATTTGTTCACAGTTCGATTTTTGGGACAGTAATCTTAACCACATAATCTAGTTAAAGCATTCCTTGCTCTTATGTCTTTCATTCCTGCTGCTTGTTCATACAGGCACTGTGATGATTATACCTGTGCTTCAAATCAAGCTCAGTGCTCACATAGTCTGTGCTTATCCTCCTTCCCCTTGCTTTCCACATGATGTGAGAACAGTATTTACACCCATTTTCTGAATTTTTCTGCTGATAAAGATCATCAAGCGGACACTGTGATGGTGGTTGGTTTTTCATTAAGTTCGTGGCTTGTGCTGAAGCTTCACAGCTTCACCTTCTGTGAATGGGTCTGGAAACTTCATCCCAAGGAGAAGCCAAGGGACTCTGCCTGAGCTGTTCTTGCTGTGCTGGATCTGCAGTGCAATGTCCATTTTTCCAGCATAGGGATGGTGGGTGGTCATAGCGTATCAGGAGAGTCTGTGGTGTTACCCCTGGGGCAATTTCCATGTTGGATGTAGCCTTCAAATTGCTTTTTGAAGAACCTTCTGATAGATTATTTGGATTTCTCTGTGGCGTGTGGCTGTTGGATGATTTTTAAAATCTAAAAGCACCTTTTGGCTTTACTGAAATGATCTAGAAAATATTACTGTGTTGTTGACTTGCTCTGGTCTTCCTTAGAAGATAGTCTTCAATTTTGTGGTTTTATTCTTTTTAAATATTTTAAATATTTTTAAAGGCTAAATCAGCTGTTGTTTTCCAATCACAGTAAAAGGTTTTGGGAAAAGAAATAGATGAGCATCATAACCAACCCAAAACCTGACTCTATAGTGAGGAAAAAACGGACAAACTTGAAACATCTCTACAGGAAAATAGGTAGTTAATGAATAGAGAGCTTGGTAGGTGTTCTTGATGCATTGAGTGTTCCTGACCATCAGCGCTGGGCTTCATCTTATGCTATGCTGCTTTGTGACAGTAGAGGGTACTGTTGGTGTAAGATACAAAGTGAAGTGTTTATTTCATGCGGAGCTTGGATGTTTTTCTGCTCCTAATATATATTGGTCATTGGAACTGCCGACATGGTATTTCACAGTCCCCTTTGGGTCACTGCCTCATCTTTATCCCATCCATTTATGGATTTCCTAAGTAGTTTTTTAGACAATCCCCTGATTAAGTATGAATGTTTTCTCATTATTTTCATTATCACAAAAAGTTCATCAGAGATGCGTCTTCTGTTTTTCCTTCGGTGTTTTGGAAAGACTGTTCCATCTCTCTTCTCGGTTGAGGCATTGATAATGCTGGACAGCTTTCCAGACAATCTTTCTTGTGGAGATAAAGTACAAAAAAGGACATTAATGGTTTGGGGACAAAGTTGCAATTATTCCATCTGTTTTGTTGGACAGCATTAACAATAATCTCCCTTGTTTTATTTACCATGTTATTATCCTTACATAGTCTCTGGCTGCTGTTCTCCAGAGCTGTGTTTAATTTGAATGTTGACAGGTGTGCAGTTATTTAAGACCTGCTTTTAAGGAATGTTACTGCTTTGCCAGGGATCATTTCAGTTCCATGGAAAGGACCTGGGCTTTCCACATCTTAAGTTTCTGAGGGTATAGTTACATGGTATGTTGATTTTGGTGTCAAATCTGCTGTAAATAACTGCGTAGTTGCATTTTTAAGGAGTATTTCTGGTGTATTTTGTCCCATGCTCTTTCAGTGATTTGTTTTACAAACCACCCCCCCCACTGTGAGCAGTTGTATCGGCTCAGCTGTGCTGGGCCACACAGGGTGTGAAAATCTCCTTCATTTTGCTTTGCTGCAAAAGTAGAGAGTAAGTGCCCCTTGATGTCGGTGTTAATTTGGGGCTGGAACTGGTAATCCTGGTGGGAGCAAGACACCTTTTGTTTGGTCACTGCTGTATATTAGCTGTATGGAAATGAGCTTATGCTGTTGGAAGTTCTAATATGGTTTTATTTGATACTATGCTGGCAAAAAATGCTGCTTTGCAAGTAAAATATTGCACCTGACAAACTGATTTAAGCCATGATGTCAGAAAAGACCCTTTGTATGTGCAAGGTAAATATACATTACTATAGATATAGTAACAAACCCCAAGTTTGCTGCCAAGTCTGTTTTACATTATGATTTATCCACGTGGATAATTTTACTGGCACTACAGTGTGATTTCATTGGTGAGAAACATATAGACAGGCTTGAAGAAAAATCATTCTTAAGCCTCTGATAACTGTTTCTCCAATCTGTCTTCATTCTTTTGCATGTTTCTGGGATGATGGGGTAGTTTTTGGTGACGGAGAAGAAAACAGAGAAGATGCATCTGGTAGGGCTAAGCTACAACTGAGAAGGAATGGATAGAAAGATACTGATCAGAGAATCACAGAATGTTGGGGATTGGAAGGGACCTGGAAAGCTCATCCAGTGCAATCCCCCCATGGAGCAGGAACACCCAGATGAGGTTACACAGGAAGGTGTCCAGGCGGGTTTGAATGTCTGCAGAGAAGGAGACTCCACAACCCCCCTGGGCAGCCTGGGCCAGGCTCTGCCACCCTCACTGGGAACAAGTTTCTTCTCAAATTTAAGTGGAACCTTTTGTGTTCCAGTTTGTACCCATTACCCCTTGTCTTGTCATTGGTTGTCACCGAGAAGAGCCTGGCTCCATCCTCCTGGCACTCACCCTTTATATATTTATGAACATTAATGAGGTCACCCCTCAGTCTCCTCTTCTCCAAACTAAAGAGCCCCAGCTCCCTCAGCCTTTCCTCACACGGGAGATGCTCCACTTCCTTCAGCATCTTTGTTGCCCTGCGCTGGACTCTCTCCAGCAGTTCCCTGTCCTGCTGGAACTGAGGGGCCACAACTGGACACAACACTGCTGTGCTTTTGGGCTTCAGCTCCAGGAGACACTGCTGACACTGGGTATAAACATATTTTGAAAAAACATTTATTTTGTTTCTATTGCTCACCTTGACCCAGCTTTTGCTGTTCGGCTGACTGTGTGGCAAACCATGCCAGCCTGTTCTAAAGCAGAAGACCAGAAGGAGAAGGCATTTTGCCAGTTTGACCTTCCAGCCCATCCTTGTGATGGCTCAAAGGAAGGGCTGTGGGGGATTTGGTTCAGGGTCTGCTTGGGGCTGTGATGCTGTGCCTTCCGTGGTCTCACTGTTCGAATATTCACTGGCAGAATGCAGGGCATTAATAATCCGTCTGCTTAAAATCTTCTGATGGGGAAGATTGTCAGTGCAGGACATTTCAGTCATGTTGAGAGTATTGAACAGCCACAGAGAAACTGCCTGGATCCTGCAAGCTGTAATAACGCAGGTAATTCCTGACCTGGACAACAGTTTGCACACTGTTGTGTTAAAGCAACTGTTCCTCTTGTGAGCGCCAGTAGTAAAGAACAGATTATTATGGGTAATATTTGTGACCTTAACAGGATCGTTCTTGGATTTTCGCCTCAGGACTCAAATAGTAGCCGTAATAATACATTTCATTATTCTGGGAAGGAAATTCCTTGTACATGAGCTCTGACCTTATAGTTATTAGGTTTATCCTGTGCTCAACTTAGGCTAAATTCAGTTCTCACTCTGAAACTCATTGTTAAGGCTTCTTGCCCAGCATAGCATTACTGGCAGACTAGAAGGTTTGTCTCTTTTCCAGTTGACTCCTCTGCATTTAATTTCTTCTGAATCAGTCTAATGTGAGGGAAAGTACCTGTACTAAAACCTTGAGAGCATCACTGATTTTAGAGCAATGGTGTTTCACAGAGTCACAGTACAGATGAGACTAAAAGAAACCTCCAGAGATCATCTTCACGCTCATAGTATATTTTTTTTCGTGTTTGAATAGAATTTCCCACTTTTCAGTTTGTACCCATTGCCTTTGTTCCCATTGTCCTTTTACTGTGCACCGCAGAAGAATCCATCTCTGCCTTCTTTATTCTTTCCCATCAGGTTGCATTACTAAGATCCTCCTGAGCCTTCTCTGCTCAAGCCTAAGCAATCCCAGCTCTCTCAGCCTGCTCTCATGTGGCAGATGCTCTGATCCTTTAATCATCTTAGCTCGTTGGACTCGCTCCAACATGTCCCTGTCTCTGTAGCAGGAGCCCAGCACTGGACCCAGCGGTGCCTGCCCAGTGCAGAGCAGAGGGGAAGGGTCCCCCCTGTTCCCCTCTGCTGCAAGGACACAGTGCTGGCCCAGCTGCTCCACCAGGACTCCCAGGTCCTCCTCTGCAAAGCTATTTTCCAGTAGGTTGGCACTCAGGCTGTACAGCACAGGGCGATTCCTCCCCAGGAGCAGAACTTTGCTTTTCCCTTTGCTGAACTTCATGAGATTTCGTTTGGCTCATTTCTGCAGGCATTTTCCATGTTTTTTTTGTCAGCAGGTCACCGACCCTATTCAGCGGGAGGCCCACATTTTCTATAGTATGTTTTGCTGCTTAATTACCTGTAGAAGTGCTTCTTGGTCCCCTTCATGTCTCTCACCAAGTTCAAATCCAGACAGACTTTGACCATCATAAGCCTGTTTTTCTACACTAGGGCAGTGTGTCTGAGTTTGTCCCAACTCACCTGACCCTGCTCCCTCCTCTTGTATGCGTTCTTTTTATCTTTAAGTTTCGTCAGAAGCTCCTTGTTCATCCATGCAGGTTTCCTGGTGCCTTTTCTTGATTTCTTGCATGTTATGCTGGATGGTTCTTGAGCTTGGATGAGCTCAACCAACTGTCCTGCACCTGTCTTCTCTGCAGGCCCATATCCCATGGGTTTCTCTGGAGCAGATCCCTGAATAGGCTGAATTCTGCTCTCCTGAAGCCTTATTCTGCTATTTACCTTATTTTCTTTGCCTTGGTTGTGGCTTAAGGCTTGGTTATGTGACTTCCCTGGCTTGAGCATCAGTAGTGTTAATACCTCAGCCTGTGTGTGTGGTGATATGGTTAGATTGCATGTGTCTGAACTTGAGATTTTTGTATCTGAAATTCATCCCTTGAATGAATCAGACAGATCAGGTCTGGGTAGTAGATGCTAAATATTCCTGGAGAAGGCTATACTTTCTTGTGGCATGTTCTTAACTTATATTTACTGATACATCTGTTCCTTGTATGTGTCAGTCTTATGTACCAATACTGGTACGGATGTCATTAGTCTCTCTGATTCTGATTGCTGACCACAGATTTATCTTAGAAAAACGTCCGACTAGTTAGATGTCATTAAAGTGCCTCCCTTGCTAGACCCATTTCTGTCCCCTTATGTGAGCCTGGAAATGGGGCTTAAATTTGCACAGTCTAGCTGTGCTCTGGATTTTTTTCTTGGGAGCATGGTGTAACCCAAGGCATTTCTTTGTGGTAAAGCTGTCCTATCCTGTATGTATCCACTAAAGAAAAACTAGCCTAGAGGAGCTGACTGCACAACTAGCCTAGGAATTATATAGCCTGTTCTGTTTCTTACAGCTCCAAAATCTGTTCAATATCCACAGGCTCATTAATGAGTTTTGGATATACGTGTGCCGCAAAGGGATTCTAGCAAGTGATCCATTTGCCTTTTCAGGAGTGGTTTTCTCAGTGGAGTTCATGCCATACTTCAAGTTCTGCATCTTCTCCCCACACTCAGTTACTTGTAAGCGTTGGCTGTACCAGCTGATGTTGAAGGGGAGCAGATACACCACTCTTAAATGCTGTACCTCAGACAGAACTGCAGAATAACATCTTAGTATCCAGTGTTCCTGGTCAGCACAGATGAAGTGCTGGCAAAAATACTTGCAAAGTGATTTTAGAGGGCTCTGGTTGCTGCTAGTCACTACCACCAAATTAGCTTAATTAAAACCAGCTGTGGGAAAGTGGTCTGCTGCAACTGATAAATCTCATTTCCTTCTCACGAGTGTCTGTGGGCCTGTAGCTGGTGATAACTGCCTGCTTGGATGCAGAGAGGATCTTAAGGTGGTTGCAGTTCTCTTCCATATGTGCAATTTTGAAGTTGGCCCTATATCCTGCTTTTGGCTCGCGCTTCTCCATATGGAGTCCTTGGCCTTGAGATGCTCGGGTTTGTGTATCATGTTGAATAGCATCGATTATGGTTGGTGTTGCCATTGGTTTGAGAGAATTAGTGGGCCTGTTTATTTTAGTACGATTTAGAAAGAATGTCAAGGTTATCCAGACTGAGAAAGTTGCTTTTTTGTTAAAGTTTAAAAATGTCACAAGACCAAAAGAACCCCTTCCTTCACAGCCAAACTGTGACTTTAAAAACCTGCAGCGTAAGCCATTTAGAAGCGTACGGTTTGCTTTCTCTGAATGACCAGCAGTCCTTTGTGTTTTGTGAACTGGTGTCTCAGGCCTCTGCATTATTCTTTATTTGCAGAATGCTCCACTTACAGCTCTCTCCTTTCACTTAATCCTCTCTTTCCTTGTCATCTGTTCAGTTGTGCAGGCAATTTCACAGTCAAACTTATGTCCAAAAAGTTGCCTACATTGATGGCTTGTCACAAACCAAGAAGAGGCTATTTTCCATTTCTGAATTGATCCCAGACCTGCCAACATCAAGCTGTTGGGGTATTTTGCCAGTCAAATGAAGTTGTGTTAGATGAGACAACTGTTTAAGAATAAGGTTAATAAAATGGCTGTTGCCTTTTACAAGGAGTCCTGCTAGTGGTGTAATCCAGAAATGGTGAAACTCTAAAATTTGTGAATCCCAGTGAGCCTGTGAAATCCTGGCTGGGATTGAACTTCAGCAGGTGGCTGGAAATGCTAATAAGGAATGGGGTCTGCTGTGCAGCCCTGCGGAAGGTTCGTCTTTCTGAGATTACAGTGGGTTTTCTTTGTGGAAATTGAATTAATTTAAGAAAGAGAGTTGCTCTTGGCAGCTCTCAGTTTCTAAAGTTCCAGCTTTTGGTGGAGTTGGCAGTTTCACATGATCTTCATCAAAACCATTCGATGTTTCAGTGATGCTTGTACTGCTTATGTTGTGGTTTAACCCCAGCTAGCAATCCAAACCATGACAGCCGATTGCTCACTCCCCCCCCACCCCAGAACAGGAGACGATCAAAACAGAAGGGAGAAACTTGTGGATTGTGATAAAAACAGTTTAACAAAATAACAAAAAATACTAGTATACTAATACTACTACTAATGTATAACATAAAGTATAAGTTATATTCAATGTAATTCCTCATGAACTGTGTCTGTGCTGAGGAGCCATTCCTGGGAAGAGGGAGATCACCCTGGTCCCAAACAGCCGATCCCGGAGAGAGAAAAGGCCAAAAAGGCAAAAGAGCGAACTAACAAAACTAACCGAATTAATGGAACTCCCAATCAGAACTCAGCTGGAATGGAGCTGAACCAAGTGGGTCTAACCAGACGGAGAACGTGACTGTGATTATTTATGAAGCATGGTGCTAGTATTATGGAATGTTCTCATTGGTCAGCCTGGTGCCTCACACCTACAGATAGAGAGCCCAGAAAGACCTTGGCTTCCATACAATGGCTAAGATATCAGTACATTCTCAGAATCTCTTAATTCCGACTCAAAAACACTGGAAAGATACTCGAAGAAAACATTAACTCTAGCTACAAAAAGTTTCTAATTGCAGGAAGAAAATTAACTCTATTTCAGTCAAACCCGCGCGTGGTGGTTGCTGGATTACTGTTCTTAAGCGAGCTGTTTCCTTGCCTTGATATTTTGATTAAAGTAGTCCATTGATCTGGGTTGCTTTTTTGCGTTCTATTATTGGGGTGGGTTGGTTGGTTTGTTTTTCCAAGTCCTCTGGAAGTCTGTGTGGCCACTCAAAAGAGCTAATATGGGTATTTCAGAGGCGTAACTGAACAACGTAATCACTGCACGTTGCAATGAGAAAAACGTGAATGTGTGTGATCAAACAAAAGGTGTTGCATCGCTAATCACCCCTCTACTGAACTTGTAAAATTTTAGTTTATTTATTTTGGTATTGTTCCAGAATAAAATAATAATGTTATAATGTTTGCTTGTTGCAAACTTGCAGGAGACTTCGTGGCTTTCTCAAATAGGGTCATCCAAGGCTTTCACACTCAGTTTAGCACTGACCCTGATCACACTGCTCATCTGCATGCAGTTCAGTGCTAATTTACCGTCTGTTTTAGTTTTGCACACAAGCTTTGTGTCACTGTAATCTTCTTTTCTGACAGACGAGGATCTTTTCAATACAATTTATCTGTGGACAGTAAATGTTGTGACTGGAGGTGAGACTGGCCTCTCTTTTGAGTCCTTTCCCTGCTCGGGGCAGTGCAGCTTGGCTGTGCTATTAACCACTGCTGACTGACAAACTACACCATGGGCTATTTTCTGTAAGAACGCTTGCTTGCCTTGTGAAACAATTTCGCTAGGTGCTCAGCAGTTTAATACCATTGATCCTAGAATGGAGCCAATATTTCTTAGTCTTGAACCTTCTGGGTGCCTTTGTTTTCTCACTGGCTTGATTCTCTGCCAAGTGCTATTTTAAAGGGATTCATTGTGGTTTTATATGTGGTGTGATAGAAGGAACACTTTTTCTTTACATCGTCACCTCCAGCTGTATTTGTCCAGGGGCTGGATGGTGTGATGATCGACTTCTGCTATCTGAATAACTTCTCCATTGTCCTGCGATTTCTGCATATGGAAATGAGGTGCTAGTTACAGTATTTACTCCATCTCTGGTTTATTTCTCTTATGTTTTGATGAACCAATTTTTTTTCTTCAAATCAAACACTTCTGTAAAAGAAAATAACAGGAAATGAGAATCTGTATATGCACTGTTCAAAGTTACTGTGGTTTGGGGTGTTTTGTTTGTTTTGTTCCTCCAAGTATGGGAGCTTTCATAGTCAAGCAGATACTCTGGGAACAGAATAGCATTTGGTTTTGGCATCCTGTAGGATACACAGATGACTTCTGGAACATCTTAATTGCAGATTTGCATGTGTCAATGTTTGTTTGGTTTGGGACAATGCAAGGCTTTTTGCATAGACATAGTGCCCTTTGTAGACCAGTAAGTGTGGCTGGAGGGTGAAGACAAGCCCAAGGCGTGCAAGCTGCTCTTCAAGGCGTTTGGTTTTGAAAGAACACGTGCTCGGTATCACTCTGTATATATCTACTACCTATAAAATCACATACTGGGTAGGACCTCTCCAATCCAAATTTTAGTGCGTGTTTTGGAAACCTAATGGGTTTAAGGATTTAATGGGCCAGAAACCTCTTCAGATTTTGGAATCGGTTGTGGCAACACTAGTAAGAACCAAGCAAAAACCCCTTAAACATCCCCTGGCCCCAAACTGCCAAAAACATGAGTGAAAAATGGATCCAACAGACTTTCTGTTTGATATTACCTTTCACATTAATAAATAGTCTGTGTTCTTCTAATGCAAAAGAAACTAGAGCATTGCCATTTTCTAGAGAAGATGCCTACAAAGTGCTTGTATTCAGTAGGCATTTGATGCTCTTTTACTTTTCTTGTGCCTTACTCCTTCCCATCATTTGTTTGTTCACATGAGAGATGAGAAGTGTCGCTATGAAGCTGCACATATGAACTTACTGGCAGTTATTCTGGCAGCTGGGCCAGATGTTGTGCGCTTTAAGGTTTTGGGAGGCTTTTGACTGCTGGCTTAATATCAGAAGTAATAGATCATTTTTTGAACAAACTCAGGAATGTGAGTTTCTTGACGGAAGTATTTGTATTTCTGCTTTTGAGGAAAAAGAAGATTCAGAGCGCTAGCTTGGGAAAAACAACACACAGAAAAAGCTTTTCCTATACCGAGGAGAGGTAGCAAAACGTGGTTGAATGGCTTCAGTAGGCATAAAACTAAGACCAGGCTACTAAAATAGTTGCGATCTGTAACCTTCCTGTCCATTATTCTTGTTTGAACTAAATAATGGCTATACTAATGATTACTGGACACATTCCACGCAAAATGACAGGATTTACTGTTAAATCAGTAGTTTTCTGTCTTAAGTCACGTCAGTGGTTAAATTGGTCTATCCTCTAAATATTCCTAATAGTTAAATCCAACAGTCATACACAGGTAAATCCAAATACAGTTTCCCCTGTGCCCCTGATATAGCAAATACACAAGTTTGCTATTCATTTTAACTGTAAAGACAGCTGCATTGTTTGGTTACTGAGATTATCTAGGAAACACTAGTAGAGATAGTTTTAAAATAAATGTGTTAATTCATAATTTTAAAGTATTAGCTGGAGTTATACATTCAGAAGAAGATACATATTCTGAACCTAAAGCAAGCGCTCTACATTTGAGTACACAAATACTGTGTTTCTTGATGAAAATAGTGAATCATTCAGAAACAAAATATGGTTTCAGTTCATATTGCTTTGGTTGCTGACTGGTACTACCACTGGTGCTCAAGAAAATGATCTTGAACTGAGATGGTATTAACTCACCCACATTTTCACATTTGTTCTTGTGTAATTCCCCAACTGCCAATATACATTTTCTGTCTTGACACATGGATTTTAAGCTTAGAAGAGATAAGTTTTGCTGGTTTGTAATTTATTGCATGTTCCGCTATGGAATCTGGGTGTATGAGTGACTTAGCACTACAATAATAACTGAAACCAAAATACGAGACTTGGCATAGGAGGACATGAGCTCTTTGAAATACTGAGGTTTGGCTTGGGTTTAATTACAGGATTTTTTCTCTGTCAAGACAAAAACCTCTCAGATACCAGCTTTATTGGTACAGTTACACTTGTTTGTGACTTTATGGTAGATCTGTGTCTTCTCTACAGTCGTGTTCCTCAAAGCCAAGTATGTTTTCGTTGAACTCCTGCAGCACCTTGATCTCCCCTTCTTCTTTGCATTTGGGGACCGTTTGTCCATCTCTTCGCAGCCTGGGAAGCTTGGAGCCAAGCACCATGTTGTTCTTGTGCTCGGAGTTTCATTGGTCATGGCACTGCAAAGTTATGTGGTAGATCCGAATAAATACTCATCTTATGAGCAAAACATACCAGCCCTTCCTGCTACCAAACAGTTATTTGGGCGCTGCTAAAGACAATAGCAATGCAATATCCTTCTGAAGCATTTGCCAGCTGGCACAGGACACCACATCTTTTCATTCAGTTCATTCATTGCAGAATAAAGAAAATTGGCACGCTCAGAACATTGTAAAAATACATCTGTTTGAAAGATGAGTGGTGTTCCTTGCTTAGTTAATTTGCCACTTCATTACAAACATCCTGATGGAGAAGGAGCGATGTGCACAACAGCAAGTGTAAAAGTTGGTTAGGTTCTGTGAAATTAATAAAAATTCATTCGAGCAATATTACCACACTTTCATGTTCTTTATCACTGAGAAAGTTGTAGTGTCAATTAAATAACACGAAATTGAGAGTTAGCTAATATTTAGATCAGAATTAAATTTTTCCGGATTTATCATATTTCACACTGACACGCTTTCTCAAACAAAGGTGAATCTTGCCCCAAGCACCAGTTCGTTCCCCCATCTCCGTACTGATCCAAATACAGCCAGGTGGCACACAGGACAGTGCAGCAGAACATCAACAGAACCTCAACAGAACCACCACAGTGCAGCCTTCTTTTATGACAATTTATTGAAGTAGAAAATCCAGAATTTATTGGAAGTGTTCTTTACAATCAGATGTTTCCTGTTGCTGAAGATGTGTCCTGTTGCTGAGGTACTTTTCCCATGAGGAGAATAAGAGAACTTTGAACTGGCATCTCCTATGAGCTGGAGACAGCACCCGACTGAAAGTCTCCATTCGTGTGGTTTGTTTGCCAAAACTTGCAGTCCCTGTGTTTACTGCTGTTAGCTCGCCCATCTGTGATTGGGAAGTGCGCCTATGCTGTGTGTTGTCTTCATATATTCCTCCTCTCAGATATTGATAATGTTAGAATAACGCTGTTCAAACAATACACTTGATCATAACTTCTTACGGTGTCTAAGCATGGGAACACTCCTGATGGGCTTTCACCAAATGTGTATGGAGGAGATGAGATTACCAGTAAGAGTGGTCTCGTGTGTGTTTCACAGTATCACAGTATGTTTGGGATTGGAAGGGAACTCAAAAGATCATCTAGTCCAATCCCCCTGCTGGAGCAGGAACGCCTGGGTGAGGTCACACAGGAACATGTCCAGGCGGGTTTTGAATGTCTGCAGAGAAGGAGACTCCACAACTTCCCTGGGCAGCCTGTTCCAGTGTCTGTCACCCTTACTGAGAAGAAGTTTTTTCTCAAATTTAAGTGGAACCTTTTGTGTTCCAGCTTGATCCCATTACCCCTTGTCCTATCATTGTTTGCCACCGAGAAGAGCCTGGCTCCATCCTCGTGGCACTCACCCTTTATATATTTATAAGCATTAATAAGGTCACCCCTCAGTCTCCTCCAAACTAAAGAGACCCAGCTCCCTCAGCCTTTCTTTATAAGGGAGATGCTTCACTCCCTTAATCATCTTTGTTGCCCTATGCTGGACTCTCTCCAGCAGTTCCCTGTGCTTCTTGAACTGAGGGGCCCAGAACTGGACACAATATTCCAGGTGTGGTCTCACCAGGGCGGAGTAGAGGGGAAGGAGAACCTCTCTGACCTACTGACCACCCCCTTCTAATACACCCAAGGATGCCATTGGCCTTCCTGGCCACAAGGGCCCAGTGCTGGCCTTTGCCCTTCACTCGTGCTGCATGAAGTGGTGCACAGGGGATGTTATAATGAGTGCCTTGAGTGTGGAACAAAGAATATTAGTGACTTGGAACATCATTGAGGCCATGCTACAGATGATGTTCTTGTAGTGACTAATGCTCTTAACACAGAGCCATCTCGCTTTCTTCAGGAAAAGATGGAGACGTACAAAAATCAGTTGTTTTACAGAAGAAAAAGCTTAGTAAAGCTGAATAAATGAAGCAATGGGGGTAAACACGGCATTAATGCAGAAGCAGGACGCTTAATAAATTAGTAGGATACAGTTTATCATTACACTGAATAAATGGCTTAACCCTTCCTTAAATCTGTCGTCGGCAGCTAAAACAAAGCATTACGAAGTGAAGGATACTCAGTCAAGTGTAAGTGCAGGCAGGGAATACTACAATAATGTAACAACAATAAAATAATTCATAAAATATCCTCTTATGTTTGGGAAATTAGAGGAATATGCTTGACATCTGTTTGGAGAAAAAAAACAACAAACACACACACACAAAAGCAAACAAACATGAATTACAAAAGTTGTCACTTCTTTGTGTGTGAATACTTGCTTATATTCTTGACTCTAAATTTATCTGTTCTTAATTGGTGGGTTTTTGGGTGTTCCTTCTTGTGTTTAATAGTCACATACTGGCCGGGATTAATTTTTCTCTTTGTGTAGCAGTTAGCGCTGTGATACCTGACTTGAATTAGGACCTTTGGGCATTTTTCTAGGTTTTCTTGATTTATTAGGCCAATCGATTGGTCCAATTAGATTGGTTTCTGTATAAAATCTGTCTAATATATTTTATTAAACTGCCTATTAGATCTGTTTGGAAGAAGCAGGTGAGCATTCAGGTGCAGAGGCTCCTCTGGGTATGACTCAGAGCAGAGTGAGTCAGGCTAAGTTTAGATGAGGAACTGCTGCTTTGTATTTTACTTAATGATGTTAATTGATGAGTCTGAGAGAAAAATAATTAGGTGGCACCTGTAGATTACAGGGGAGTATTACCAACAACTGGAGACAGTGATTTCTTTCTTGTGACAGAGGTGTAGGGAAGTCACATAGATTAAAGCGTGATGTATGTGGTGAGTGCATGAGGCCGAAGAAGAACATTCTCAGTCAAGCGTGACCACAGCAACTCCAGCAGTTTTTCTAGTTTTAGTAAAATGTCTTTTTCTGTGTTTGCTTGTTGTCTTCCAGTTCGCCTATTAGTGCTTATACTACAGAGGTGTGATGGTTGCTGATAATGTATTGTTGCTGTTTCTAAGGTAATTCTTAGTTTTCAGACACTCAGATTTTTGTTGCACTCCCATTTTCAATGGCAAAACTTGATTTGGTCTCTGCCTGTAGTTGAATTTATTATTCCAGTGCTCAGATAAGAATGTTTCAGCTTTGTCTGTGTGGATGGAGGGTGAAACAAAGATCCAGTTCGAATAAAAGGGCTGTATGTTAGCATGGTGTTTAAGAGTGATCCTGTTGTGTACCTGTCCTTGTTCGTACTGGAAAATAGAAAGGCTGTTCATTGCGTTGCTGAAAGATGCCTATCTTCTTAGTGATGTCTGTAACGCTGCCTTTTCTGTGTCTTAGCTCTTGGGCTAGTATTTATGGCATGGTATTTTGTTATCTGAATCCGAACATTTTAGCTCCATTGCTTTGGAGATAAAATTGTTGTGTTTTTGTCCAAATCTGAGGACGGGTGTTCAGGCTTTGATATCTAAGATCTCTGAAATAGAACTGAAATTATTTAGTTCAGTTCTGTGAATATAAGAATTATCCAGAGTTTTGCACAGATGCAATAAGAGTGGGTTTTTTTCCAAATGTTTCTTTTTGAAGCAGGGGGTGTTTTGAGACGAATCTTCTTGCCAAATGAATCTCCGTGTTACCATGTTGAAGAGTGGCATTGCTTTTGTGAGCTTCATTTTCTGGCTTGGTGAAACATAAGGGTAGTTTTTGGCCTTTGCATCATTAAGTTATGAAGCTTTTTGTGCATTATTGGTATTGTCTCTGGTATATGTCATGTTATAGGATATTGGTTGCAAATAGAAAATAAACATTGATGGCTAATGTGGGGTGTTTGATCCTGTCCTTTTCAGCACTTCGGTGAAGAAGGGAGACAGCTGAATGGCTTTTTATTAGGAATGGTCTTATTTCACAGTAAAAAAAAAAAAAAGCAGCATCTAAAATATTTCTCTTCATTCTGACTCTGAATCAAAACTTGATTCTTGAGTGTTGTTACTGCAATTGCCATTCCCAGTCCAGGTGATGGAGCTCTGCAGGATATCTGGTCTCTGATCAAGCTCCGGGGGTAGAAATTACATGAAACGTTATTAAATATAGGTTGCAGTTCTGTAGGAGTCCATGCGAGTATCTGGAGAGCAGGATATGGAATGAGAAACTTACCAGTGATTGTGCATCCGATAAAACAACACAGACCTCAGAGCCTGCGTCTCTGTATGAGGATGTGCCAAATTACAGCCTTATGTTGCGATGTATTATTGTATTCCCTGTTTGGCTCGGTCTGTGGAGCAAGTATTGAGGCTGTGTTAAGTCTTTATTATTAAACTCTTATAACTCCTGTGGGACCGATGGTTTGTGGTTTCTCAGGACCACTTCCAAAGCAGCATGCAATCATTTTTTTTAACTGATTTTTTTTTTTTTCCTGGGGAAGTTGGTTTATTGCTCAAGTCTGGTTTTCTTTTTTCTTTTTAAAAATGTTACTGGTTCTTTGCTTTCCAATAGGATGAGACAAATATCTACAAATCCTTGCAGGGAGAATCTGTAAACAGCAAAAAAATTAGTGGCTTCTCAGAGGGATTTAGTGAAAAAAGTCTTAACTGAAATTCTCAGACCGCACTTAGGTAAACAGGCTACATACAGTTCTCAATTAAATGTAGATTATATTTGCTGTTCTCATTCTGTGTTGCCAATGCGTGTTTCCAGTTCATATATTGGATTTTCATCAATGATGAAATCAAAACAAGGACAATATTTGCATTGGAAGTTGATCCATGTATTTGCTCTTACATGATTTCAGGAACTTGACCCAGTTGGGTTCTAAGAGCTGTTTACACACATCTCTCTAGTACTAATGCGTGTTATTAAATGTTTATCCTGTGGTGTCCATATCTCTTTCTTGCAGCATGAAACTTAAGAAGTTTCCAACGTGGCCTTATTTCTATCTCTTACAAACCTGCAGTTTGTTGGTCAGGATCATCCCTCCCTCATGAAAACCCACATATTCATTTCTTTTTCTAGTCAGAGACTAGAGTAGTGGAAAAGACATGGCAATGTGTAAGGAATAGCAGTTAAATAGTTATCCGGTGTCCAGAATGCCTAGACCTAAGCTGCACAAAATATGCAGCAAGGTAATTTAAGTTGCGTGTGTTGGGGACAGGGGAGTGTGGTGTGGAGTTCTCCAGGCCGTGAGAAAGCTCATGGTTAACAAAATAAACAGGATTTGCCAGAGACCTAAATGGGGGACACGGGAGTGGCAAGGGGGTGTGCATGCAAAGAGGGGAGACGAGGTGTCAGTGACATTTGGAGTGCATCCCTTGTGTAGAAATACAATCAATCCCCGTACTCGTGTGACTTATCTGGACTGCGTAGTAACCGTGGTGTAAGCGCAGCAACAAATGCGGCCAACTCAGATTTGCAGGATTTTTTTACCTTCACAACAGAACTGTGCAAATCCATTTGTGTTCCTCCAAAGGCAAGTTCAGCTCTGCGTCTGGTTTGGAGCTTTGCTGGGACAGGATCTGAGTTTGTTCCCAGAGCAGCATTGAGTCTCTTTGCACAGTTTGTCCTGGAGCTCCTGGTTCCTGAGCCCAATGGGGTCCTTGTCTGTGTCTGTATGAGGGGCTCACCTGGCAGAGGAGAGCCAAAAGAGCTGTGTTTGTGGGGGATGATGGGGCAGATTCATGTGTTGGTCCAATTTTTGATGCTCTAGCTGGATGGTGGGTGGGAGGGGAAAGTGACCCAGAACATCGGTCCCAATGCAGCTTTGACCCAGAGGTGACACAAAGTGACCCAAAGCAACTTCGCGGTCTGGCTGGTGAGGTCTCAGCTGTTGTTATTCCTGCCGCCAAGTACCTTCTGTATTTCTGCTATCTTTGCTGCTTCGGATGGATTGGGTCAGATCCAGAATTGCATCTGGATTTTGCTGTATCTTATTTTCTTCTTTAAACCGCTGTAGCAACTGAAAAAATTATTGTATTATAGCTAACATGAAAACAGATGTTGAAGGCTGGCATTGTGGTGTGTGCAGCCTTAAGCTGTGCATATTGGCAAGTTATTTGGCGTCAGATTTCATGATTTGGGCATAAAGGCTGCTCATCAGTTAAGAAGGCAGGAGGAAAACACATTTAAGCTACTTTATGGAAGTAGCTGAAAGATTAGGGATTGCTCCTTCAGACATGAACACTTCTTGGCACCTAAAGCAAGGAGGCATGTAAGTGGGTATGTTTTACATTGAAACTTATTACATTTTGAAAGTAGAGCCTTTGCAAATTGACTTTGACAGATGGAGCGACTCAGGGGCTTGGGGAAGGCGCTGGGCACAGACTGAGCAGCCACTTTGTCTCTGGAAATATAGTCTAGAAAGCCGTGAGGATTATAAACTGAGTGATGACTGGAAGAGGTTTGAATCTAGAAGCAAAGAAACTTTTGTTCTTTTGCTCGTGGAAGCAGGACTCGGTATATTTGCAAATAAATCCAGCTTACCTCAAAGAAACGCGTATCTCCATCAACTTCTGACAAAAATAACCTGTAGCTCTCAATCTGGCTGAATGAGGAGCTGTCTGGGCGGGAGGAAGGTGACAAATGGTTATCCTCTGAGCCTTTTTCAGCTTTATAGATTCTTCCCTTTTGACACGTTAATGCCAGAAATAAACGCAGTGTTTTAATAAAGGTCCGTGGCTTGTGAAATTACTTGTGAGGGCGGAGGGGGAATTGACTGTAATATGGGTTGTTCACAGTGAATTTGATGTAAAAACTGTGACGCTGATACTCACATGGACGGCCAGATTGGAAAAAGGAGCTCACGTGCTTACTCTGCTTGTAATGTTTTTGTTTATAGGAGGAAGATAATGTTCTCAGTTAAGGGAATGAAACATTATACTATTTTTGTGGGCTGCAATAATGGTATTAATTAGGTGCTCGCAATGCTTTTCAGCCATTCTTAGTGAAGTCCCAATATTTCACGCGGCGTGTTTGAATGCAAAATATATTGCGGGAAAATGAGCAACATTTAAATTTGGCGTTAACTATAAAGCAATACTTTATGTTGATAAAAATCTCAACAGTTTTTTATAAGTAGAACCCCACAGAGATACTTAAGAATTAATTGATGGCAGATGAATTTAACGCAGTTAAAATGAATTAAGCTTCTTGCTATTTAGAATAATATAAAGATGTCTGAATTTTATTCCCAAAAGAGGAAATACAGTTGTTAAGTCCAGATGGATTTTTATTTTTATTGGAATAAGTTTTGCGACTAGTAATACCCTTCTTTTCTTTTTTTAATGTTACTACCATAGTGTTGGATCTGTGACAGCACAGACCTGCTGCTTAGAAGTTGTTTTAAGTCCAGTTAAATGAACAGTTTTACTACGTTTATTTTGAAAATTAGCACTTTCTTATTGAATTTGTAAAAACTGGAAGATAAGCACAAGGATGATGTACAGTATAGAAGAGCCAAGGGCACGGTCCTGTGTGAAGTTATTGTCAGTGTGTGTGACTGCAGCCTGCCCAAATGTAAGGGGGTGCGGTGGGACCTTCACCTCTTCTCCGCACACTCAATCCAATGGTGCTTGGGCTTTGTGCCTTGCGCTAAGGGTTTGCACCAAGGTGGCTGATCACATCTGAGCCCAAGTTACTATCCTGGTTTCAGTTGGGATAGACTTAATTTTCTTCCTAGTAGCTGGTGTAATGCTGTGTTGTGGATTTAGTATGAGAGTAATGTTGATAACACTCTGATGTTTTAGTTGTTGCTAAGCAGTCAAGGACTTTTCAGCTTCTCATACCACCTTGTCAAGGAGACGATGGGGAGCACACAGACGTTTGGGAGGGGACACAGCTGGGACAGCTGACCTCGACCAAAGGGATATTCCATACCATATGACATCATGCTCAGTATATAAAGCTGTGAGATGAAGAAGGAAGGGGGATGTTCAGAGTGATGGAGTTTGCCTTCCCAAATAACCATTACGCATGACAGAGCCCGGCGTTCCTGGAGATGGCTGAACACCTGCTTGCCCGTGGGAAGCAGTGAATGAATCCCTTGTTTTGCTTTGCTTGCGTGTGTTGCATTTGCTTTACCTATTAAACTGTGTTTATCTCAACACACAAGTTTTCTTACTTCTACCCTTCCGATTCTCTCTCCCATCCCACTGGGGCGAGCAAGCGAGTGGCTGTGTGGGGCTTCAGTTGCCGGCTGGTGTTAAACCATGGTAGTTACAAAGACGAACTTCAAGGGATTCGATCTATTCATTTAGCTGAAGGTGAAAGGCAGTTCAGCTAATGCTGTATCAGTTTAAAGCTTCTCATTCCATAAAATTTATTTATTCTATCATGGCGGTTTGTTCTTTGCTGTGTTTTACCCATTGACAAGTTGTCTTTAATTTTTGGACTCAATCCTTCTCCACTGGTGCTAGAGTAGGATTTGGTAGACTTTTTCCTTCAGTTAGGATTGGAATCAAAAGGAGGAGGCTTATGACCAGAATAGGTTTTGGTTTGTTTCAAGTAAGAATAAAGCTGGGAAAAAAACCCCACCATATTACATTTCCACTTGGAATAGGATATCAAATTATTACTGATAAATTTTGTGGACAGGTTCTTGGCTGGGATAGTGGTATATGAGAAATATGAATGACTAATAAAGTGATCCTGATCCATGGGGTGAACTAAGTGCATGCAGGCAATAAGGGTTTCTATGTGGCCAAATGTCAAGTTGCATGTATAAAAATTAGGAACTGTAAACCACAATTGAAGCAAAGTGTACCCCATCATATGAAACAATGACTGAAAGTATTGGGCATTAACTAGTAAGCAAGAGTTGTCATTGTGATCGTGGCTTAATAAACAGTGTCAGGGAAGAGCTGATCAGAACAGGTGAGTCTCCTAAGTGGGGACAAAATATTGATCATACATTTAATAAGAAAAAGCTCTCCAGTCTAGCAGTCAAAAGCATATTATGATTCAGTTTTGGTAAAGTCGCCCGAGCTTATAAGGCATAAAATGGAATTATTTTCAATAAATTGTGGCTACATTTTTGGGTAATGACACTGTGATTTGTTGCATACTCCAGCATTCTGCCTCTGCTAGATGCCTGTTGTTTTGTCTGCCTGGTGAAGAAGTTGTTCTGCTTCCTGGCAAAAGGGTGCATAAGGAGTTATTTAAGCAAAATAATGAGAAAATGTTACAGCAAGAAATGGTGCTAAGAAAAAGGGGAAAATGAACTTGTACTCTTGTGTTACAGATTCAGTGGTTCTTTCCTTTGACTCCGTTGGACATACAATAGGCTCAGGTACAACATTGCCTTCTTCTCTATCTCCCACCTCATGACAAGGCTTCTACTGAACTGGGCATGGTGGCCATGTTGGGAGGCAGGTCACTGAGTCAGACTTTTGTGGGAATCAGCCATCTATCCGAAGTGGGTAAATAAGTCCTTTCCTAAGTGTAGTGGAATTATTAAGGGTCTTAGTGTGACACGAGGATTAACACATGGGACTCCTTCCATTACCCCCCAAGGCAGATGACCTGGGTATGTTACATGCATTAGTGATACGCAGTTTGTGCTTCTTTTCTCGTGTGAAAGGCATTAAGATGATGTCACCCACCAGCTGAAGAAAAACTGTTCCATGCTACTAGGAGAGTTTCTCAGCTAAACAAACAGTTGAGTTATTTGGGGAAAGACATCAGGAATGCTTCCAGGAAGGAGAAGGCAAAAGAGTTGTAGCTAAACAAATAGGGCTGGAAACTTATTTTTCTCTGGGCGGAGATTGTCCAGTATTGTTGAACTCCAGGGCAAATCCTGCCCAATCTAATTTCCTTCGCAACCTGAGCACGACTTTCAGTTAAATTGAACCAGAAATCAAAAATTCTTTTGTGTTGGGGGCACTTCATGAAACCAGTAACTATCCGTTTGGCTGTGTGTAATACACAAGTTGCAGCCAAGGCACACATAGTGAGCACAATACTTGATGAAATTCAGTGTACAGTGTATGTATAATGATATATGAAGTGCAAGGGAAAGGCTAAGAATTACTCTTAAAACCCCATAACACTTAAAAGATGGGGGTATTTAATGTCTTGCAGAAAAGAAAAAATAATCCCAGTGAAGGCTTTATATTTTATCTTGCTTAGTGGCCTTTCCTCTTAGGTTGATGGGGGGGATGTGCTGCCTTCCAACATAGCACCTGTCTTGACCTGCACAGTTTGATAGAGAACCTGCTGCCTGACGCTAACGGCAAAGCTTGGACACAGATTTCTGATTTACTAACCCCTGAGCTAGTGGTAGTAACTTGCTTTGTTTACAGCATCACAAACGCTTTCTGCTCTCCCTGCATCTTCTCTAAAACTTCTATCTGGAAATGGATCTCTTGTGGGTGTGTGGTTGGATGTGCGAGTATCTCTAGGGTGCAGAGTGGAGATGTTGTTGTGTTTATGGGGGGAAGAGACCCTCTGTTAACTCCTTTCTACTAATTCATACCAGTCATAACTGAAGTGCATTGTTGCCTGCCTCCTTATGCATTGGATGATGGTTTCCTTAATCTGCAAAAGTAGAGGGGAAGTTACACAGGTTTGAGATATGAAATCAGTGAGTAAAACTCAGGGAAATATAGTTACAGCCAAGTATGTCTGAATCAGCATACCTACACTGGAGTTATGCTGGATTGATGTTGGTACAGCTGATACCAGAATTTGCCCTGGAGTGAAGTTTTTACTTATTACCTACTACTGGTTTTTCTTTTCCTGAAACTATTTTGGCTTCTAACTGTTGTGACAACAGCGAACCCTGTGGATAGCTTCCAGTCAGGGTACCTATGGAGTTAATCTTAAACATTGCGTTATGATACTACCAATAGGGTGGTAAACTTAGTTATGAAAAAGGATTCAGCTGCTCCATGTCTTTTGGAGTTCGGGGGGGTGAGAGATGAGCTAATGTCATCCAGCAGATTGTCTGGGGCTGTTTTAAAAGCACTAGTCTTGCTTCTGCTTTTGTATTGCAACTCAAGCTTGGATTGGGTAGGAGTAAGGCAGTAAAATTTGATCTTGGGTAAACCCTTCCACAGCAACAGGATTAAATTTCTTCATTGAAGAAATATGAAGAAAACTCATATATTTGAGAAGGGAGGCTCAAGAGTGTCCAAGAGACCTGTATGTTTATTGCTTTCATATTTAGCACTTTGCCTTCACTGTGCTGCAAATGTTAACTTGCTCTGAACTGCTGTGTGTAATAAGATGTCAAGATGTGTGCTATCTGTCCAACTGAGGGATAGCTTTCCTTGTTGAACAGGGAGGAGAGAGAGAAAAACTGTGGCTATTGTGCTTCCGCTGTCCATCCCATCTCACCTTGCTGCAGACCCAGGAAAAGACAGAGCCCAGAAAGAACCCACAGAAACAATGGCAGCTCCAGGCCCAGCCATTCCTAGTAGGTGATCTTTCAGGTTGGGGTAAGAAGGGACTAAAGTTACATACTTTGAAACATAAAAATATGTATACCTTCTTTTTTTATTAGTCACAATTAAACGACTGTGAATAATAGTCTCCCTGCTAAGGTTTCATGCTGCTTAAAACTAGTACTCGTTGACTTATATTTGCATATTAAACAGCTTCTTCTAAGTGGTCTTTTGAAATGGTTAATTGTGCCACGTGAAGGGCAATGTCTTGTTGCAGCTTTTGTATTTTATTTGAATTGACTGTCCTTATCTTAGTTTTCCCCTTAATTCTTGGTCCCACATGCAAATCTCAGGCTTAAAGGGAGGCTGGAAATCTGTCCTTCTGTATCTCAGATTAATGACACTCTATAGATTATTCTGGATAAACTTTCTGAACTGTGTGTTCAGAAGGTCATCTGGCTATGGAGCCTTCAAGTACTGCTTCATGGGAGATTATTAGCCTAGAGGAATCACAGAATGTCAGGGATTGGAAGGGACCTGGAAAGCTCATCCAGTGCAATCCCCCCATGGAGCAGGAACACCCAGATGAGGTTACACAGGAAGGTGTCCAGGCGGGTTGGAATGTCTGCAGAGAAGGAGACTCCACAACCCCCCTGGGCAGCCTGGGCCAGGCTCTGCCACCCTCACTGGGAAGAAGTTTCTTCTCAAATTTAAGTAGAACCTCTTGTGTTCCAGTTTGAACCCATTACCCCTTGTCCTATCATTGGTTGTCACCGAGAAGAGCCTGGCTCCATCCCCGTGACACTCACCCTTTATGTATCTGTAAACATTAATGAGGTCACCCCTCAGTCTCCTCTTCCCCAGGCTAAAGAGCCCCAGCTCCCTCAGCCTTTCCTCACACGGGAGATGCTCCACTCCCTTCAGCATCTTGGTGGCTGCGCTGGACTCTCTCCAGCAGTTCCCTGTCCTGCTGGAACTGAGGGGCCACAACTGGACACAATATTCCAGGTGTGGTCTCCCCAGGGCAGAGCAGACGACTTGAGAATCAAACGTGCTTGGAGTGAAAGTGAACTGTGCGAGGTTCACGCTGTGGTCTGGCCATCACAAGTCCACATGTTTTTGTGATTCTCTTCACAGCTGCCCCTTCCCTTGAAAGACAGGGTTTATGCAGCAAAGATAAGTGTTTGATGTCTAGGCCAGTGTTTCAGCTGAAAACTTTTGAGAGAGGAGGGTGTCAAGCTCTAAGCTTGGGAAACATTGAGCAGGACACAGGGTGTTTGAGGAGAACTAGATTTAACTTGTTTGCCGTACACAGCTAGTAGTACTCTTTTTTTTTTCCTGTTTGTTTTGTTTGACTTCGTTGCTAGCAAATCAAACATTGGACCTTCAAAGTCTGATTTATACCCCTGCTATTTTTGTTCAAGACTTTTCTTGCCTCCTGTGTCTGAGAGCAAGCAAGTTAAATTTTCCTCTCTAAGCCTCGTTAAGATAGGAGTGCATTGAATGTGGAACTTTCCCATCTGCTAATGTATTTGCTAGAAATATTGAGGTTCTAAATACCTTATGGCTGTAGGCTTGCACTCTTGTTAGACATGTTTGATTGCAGTGCTGGACACTGGTTTTATAGCAGTTCTCATTGCAGGCTTAAAATGCAAGAGTTCTAACATCTCAAACAACCAAGTATTATCTAGGTCTTGCTCAAATTGTTTGAATATTTTAAATTTGTTGTTGCTTTCTTCTTTTCAATTTAACTCTTTATCAAAAGTTTGGCTTGACTTATGCAAAGAAAATGGAGCTTTTAAAATTTGGTTTAGAGTAGCATATCTGCTGCAGCTCATGTGCTGGTGAAAGCCCATGTGCAAGACCATGTTTCCAGATGCTG
The DNA here is from genome assembly GCF_964273445.1 of Streptopelia decaocto. Taxonomy (NCBI): domain Eukaryota; kingdom Metazoa; phylum Chordata; class Aves; order Columbiformes; family Columbidae; genus Streptopelia; species Streptopelia decaocto. The sequence goes on along the minus strand of NC_138659.1, from coordinate 4,771,267 downwards.
AGTTCATTACGATAGTGGGGTAGCCATCTGAGAGTTTAAATCCATGCTTATTTAGGAGTTTACTGTTAGTAATTCCTCATGCTGAAGTCCTTAACCATCTTGTGAGAAGCTGTGAGAACTGTGTGTTTCCTTCAGCTGCTGAAGATGCTCAGATGACCATTTGTAAAGGAGGAGGACCCTGTGTCTGTCCTTCTAAATACAACTCCAGAGTGAATTTGGCGACTACTCTCCTATGTTTTGGATGGAGAGCAGTATGGATAGAGGTCATGTATAGGCATGGAATGGAAATCATCAGGAATCAAATTGGTAGAAAAGTGACAGATTCCTAGTGTGAGAGAAAAACATTGGTGACTTGCAGAAGATCTTTGGCTGTTCTTTGGCTTTCTTGATGAGAATCTGGTAGTATAGGTGGCTACAATCACAAACTCTGGTCTTTTCCAGATTCATAGGTTAGTGGTAATTAATTCGGATATTAGATTAACGAATAGGATTTGTGAGGCTCTGGTAGGTGTTCTTGGTTTGAGGGAAACAATTTTAATTTACGTGAGGAGCTGATGTGGTTCTAATGTGTTGGATTTTTGTGTTGGATTTTGTTTCCCCCAAACTGCGTTTCTGACTGTCTGTTTTAACACTCCATAGTAGTGATGGGAAAGGAGATGTGGACTTATTGTGCTGCATTTCTCTACTTTCCTGTGAAGTAGAGAATAAATGTGAAAGATGTTGGGTTTCTTTCTGCTGGTTTTAGTGGTTTCATTCTGCAAAAATGCTTTTCCCTTTTCATTTATGATTAATGAAGTTCTACTTCATTCTTTATTTCTTTGAGCTGTAGACTGTGGGAGCTGCTTGAATCTTTGCCAATGACTGTCATGTATCGGTTGCATAGTCTTTATGTGACTTTGCCAGCGAGTTCAGTGTCATCATCTATCTTCTTATTAACGCTCTATTCCTTCAATTTAAATACAGCTGTGAATGGGTTGAGGTGCAAATGCCAAGTAGTGGCTTAAATAATACCTCAAAATAAAGTAATGGGATTTTTGTCTATCGTGTGGCATCTCTCTGTATGTAAGTCACTAAAAGCCAGTATAGATTACTGGCTTGTTAATATTGTTCTTGACTTTTATTAGGAAATACGATACAATTTTTAAAATAAAGAATATGTTGGAAGATTCAGTAGGGCAACATTAACTCCATTAGCCAAGTAGTAGTAAATGAAACAACTGTTTATTTAGCAAAGGTTGCAGTCTGGCTTTAAACAGATGACTCCCTGGGAAAAGAAAAAGGGCATGTGCAGTTCATAGGACATTTTTAATCTTCCCATTGGAGTCTTTCATAAATACGGTTTAAAGCAGTTTGTTGCTTTTCTACCCTTATAGGTTGCTATAGTTTTATTAGGAAAAAAAAAGTGTAGAGTTCTACGGTCTATGTTAAGGTAATCAGAGCCTTTCAAAATGTAATATGCTGGAATGACCTCTTTTTTGTTTTACTATACCTACTTTGGAGGTATGACAAGCAGGCAAAAGAGCTTCCTGATGGATGACCCACCCAGCACTATCAGCAAGTGATTGCTTATTTGTTCTTTCTGTGCCTGGGGGATGAGTAATGTAGCTGCAGGTCTGAGTAGGGGACCCCTCTGGTGCATTGCTTTCCTCAGGCTGTAAAGCTGGGCCAGATGTCTTGGGAGGCCCCAACCAGGAATTGCAGGGAGGAAAAAAACCCCTTGAATGTACAGAGCTGGAAATTACTTCCTTTTGCTGCTAAATCTGAAACAATAAGTAGGATCCTCATGATTTTAGGTGTCACCAGGGCATGCAGGGGTTTGTGGCTGGAGGCAAATTTCCCCCTTTCCGGCTTTGAACTTGCAAGTTGTGCTGACAGTGCTTGGTGTATCTTTTTCCACCAAATAACAGCTGTTTGCATCAGGTGCGGTGTCTGGAAAACGAGCCTTGAGCTTGGTGCAACAAGATTGATGCCTTTACATCAGTTTGCGCAATCTAGGAACATTTTTGATAGAAGTGAAACTCCAAGTTTTGCTGCCGGTGTTGAGAATTGCTCTGTGGTTCACCTTTTTCTTTTTGTTTGTTTGTTTTTCTGCTTCAAATACTGCCCAATTTTAACTATTTTGGCTGAAATATTCTAGGGGGAAGGGAAGGAGGACCATATTTCAAGTTTATGATGTTTTCTTAAAAATTTAAGTTATTCAGTCCTATCTGAAAAAAACCTACCTCGTAAGCATTGTACCTGCAGTTACCAAAGTGTTCTCTGTACTTCTTGCTTTGGCCCTCATTCTCTAGACCAGGCACCCCAGGTAGGAGGAGTAGTAGTATTGTCAAGGAAGTTTGCTCCTCAGAAAAAAAAAGTAGTAAACCTAAATGAGGCTACATTATAAGTTATTGAAGAATCATTTATTTTACACATTGTCAAAGTGTCAAATGGGCAGATGGTTCTATGCCAACATAGGCTGGTGAGGCTTCTAGCACTGGGCTACAAGGGTTAAGCAGTTATCTCTGCAAATGTCAGTTCTACTCCTTCTGTGTATTTTTACAGAGCAAGAAAAGGCACTAAGGGCTGGGATTTATCTTGCCTGTACACTCGGTGTTCTCCCTGGTGTTACCTGGATAACCTGGTGAAAAAGGCTGTTAAACTTGTAAATGGGGATGAGCAAGAAACTGGAACATATAGTTTAGGAGATGGGCATGTGGTCTGTGTGGGGACAGGACTACGGAGCTTAGGTGGTCTCAGCTCTACCCCTGCTGAACTTGGCTTTACAGTCTTACTATTTTTTTGCAGTTATTTAAATAGCCTCAGAAAAGAATGCTTTAATCAGTGAGTTTCGTCAGTGGAGAGGTTAAAGTTGAAAATCCTAATGAAAGGATGCAACATGAAGCTCTGGTTTGTCCAGTACTTTCATTGTTGCTCAATAATCCTGAGCAGTATTTTTGTAACCCTGGAAGAAAACCTTTCTTTTGTCCTTTTCAGTTGATCCATTACATATGACTTTTTCTCATTAGCTCTTTCTTGTCTCTTGAGCTCTAGCAGAATTGCTTTACATCAGCTGAACTTTTGTAACTGTCCATATGTGTTTTCTTACCCTATGGAGAATGTGAGGTGTTTGACCTTTTCCATTGCAGGATAAGTCATTTTACCTGGCCTTTGCCAGAGATGTGGAACATGCATGTGGACAGTGACCATCGCTTATCTCAGTTGCAGACTCAGTTCCATAGAGACCAAGCTGCACTGGCCAAGGTGAAATGCATCAGGACTTATGTGTCTACCCATTTCTTTGACAAACACAAACATTTTGAATAAAACAGCTGAAATTGAATGCTCTGCTTTTCCTCCTGTACTTGCAATTACCAGTTAAACGCCAAAGCAGAGCTGCATGTAGCCTCTTTTAAAAGTTTAAATTAATTTTCTGTTTCTGTGGGCAAAGTTATTTGTACTGTGCTTCTAAGTAGCTGAACGCTAAAGGAATATTACTCATCTCATCAGTTAAATCGTTTACGAGTAGTTTGGAAGGATAAAACCAGTGAGCCAAGTTAATTCCTGGATTGTTATTTCTGATTAGTAGCATAAGGGGAAAATTTTACACATTCGCTTGTATATAGCTATATTGGCTACAGATGCAAAATGCAGTTTGAAAACGTGATAGGTTTTGTACAGTGTGCTTTATGGCTTTTTGGGTGGTCTGTATGGAGTTTAAAGACATTAGACAATGCATTTCTCGCTTGCTGCCTGGACGCTGAATTTCTATTGGATACTTGGGAGAAATTTCCATGCTAATGCCAGCATCGAATTTGGCACAGGATTTGCATCGTTTATAGAAATTGCTATGCTTGGCTGTACTTCTGTTCATATAATCCTAATTACGTGCTTTATTATGAAATCATTGTCAGTTATTAGATTCGTATTCAATTCCAGTCTTCCTGGAAATGTAGAAATGCGTTTTATGTCTGACCTAAGAAGGCCTCTTGCTCTTATGGGGCATGATGAAACCTTTTTTCCCATGTTCATTCATTTCTGTGCTTCTGTACACTGCTGTACCACACTGTCAGCTGGGATCTGTAGCTTCCTAGCACAAGTGAGTGTGTGGTCCTTAGATTGCCTTGCTCTCTTTTAATACTGTTGCTTTTATCCCTCATGAGCTTTTCAGTCTCTTATGGACTGAGGACATAAAGCCTTGTTCAGATTCTTCCATGATGTTCTTCTAGTGGATGCAAAGTAAGCTCTTTATCACCTTTACTCACATTCAGCTTACTGAAAAATAACCTGTCCCACATAGCCATATAAATACCTTGTCCGGAGACCGATGGGTCGGTCGTGGCCTGAGCTGGGTCACACCTGGCAATCTGGTTAGATCTGACATGTTTTCTCCAGAACCACACCTATAGGTAGCTCTGCATTGCGCTTCTGTGCAGTGACCCCCTAATGGGGGGTCATCATGATGATGCTGGCAGGTACCAGCACCAAACCGCAGTTCACACGGCCAGCAGGTCCAGGCTGGTTCTTGGTGGAAGTGCTGGAGTATTTCTACCTTGTTCTCTATCTGTTTTGTTCCATTTTCTCTAATATTCCAGCACTACTTTATCACACTGCATGACAAAGAGGAGAAGGTGTATTAGCTGGTTAATTTGGTGAGTGAGGCTTTAAACTAAGGTGATGGGAGGTGAAGCAACATGTAGGTCAGGGCTCAGAGAGCTCACACGTGTGCCAAGGCAGGCTCTTGCAGCCAGTGTTGTCGAGGGAGGGAAGGGTAGGAGTGGGATCGCCCCTTTCTCCCACAGTGACCTGTGTGATCAGCTCAGTCCCTCTCCTCTAATCATCACACCCTGACTATGCTGTATTCTAGATCCAGTTTTGCTTGTCTTAATTTCCAAGCCAGTAGTAATGCTGTGACTTCCAGGAGTCCCAGTGAGTGTGAGATGGCCCATGGCAAGGGCAGCATTTCCCTGCCTGCAGTATCACAGAATCCCAGAATGTCAGGGGTTGGAAGGGACCTGGAAAGCTCACCCAGTGCAATCCCCCCATGGAGCAGGAACACCCAGATGAGGTTACACAGGAAGGTGTCCAGGCGGGTTGGAATGTCTGCACAGAAGGAGACTCCACAACCCCCCTGGGCAGCCTGGGCCAGGCTCTGCCACCCTCACTGGGAACAAGTTTCTTCTCATCTTTAAGTGGAAACTTTTGTGTTCTTGTTTGAACCCGTTACCCCTTGTCCTACCGTTGGTTGTAGTTTGCACATTTCACCAGTCAGTGAGTGGAAGGAGCGTAGATGCTTCTGGTTTGATGTTACAGCCTGAAAGGATCGTTTACATCCTTCTGAAAATCAAGAACACACCTGTGCTTCTAGTTTGAAAGCAGAAATGTTATTTTGTTTCGTTATACTTCTTACGTTTTTTTGGAAAATGCCTGTTGCAACATAGTTGACATAAATAATTTTACAGGATTACTTTATAGCTCTGTTAGTAATCATCAGTGAACATCAAAAGCAACCACTTAAACGTAGGGAAGGTTAAATGCATGTGACAAAGAGACGGTAAATCTTATGAAACGTTGCAATGGAGGTATGACACGTGTGAGTAATAATTATTATAATTATTAGTTAGAAATAATTATTACAGTGAGGTAATAAAGACTTTGGCAATGCTGAGATGGAGAAAATGAGAAGGGATTCCATAATCTTTAGGACTATCACCCTTCAAGTGTCTTAAAAGAGGAGAAACCAGAATTGGCTATAACCTGGTCTCGTGTGTTAGCATAGGTGCAATTGAAAGCAATATTATTAACATACAAATTGATATTGTCCAAATGCATTCCTTTGGTTGGAGATAATGGCCAGAATGTTTCGTGAGGGAAGAAGTTTAGTATGGGTGTGTTTTCTGGTGCTTTGGTTGCAAAGCTCATAAAGTACTGAGTTAGTAGAAATCCCAGGATGTTGTTGTAGTTGTGAGGTGATGTATCTCTGATTGCATTTCCTCCTCTTGTATTTCCCGTTGGGAAGAAGGGAATGTTAGCTCAAATAGGGTACAATTGATGACAGGTTGGTCAGTGGGTATAGATTCTTTAAAAAAAACCACCCAGACTCAGTTGCTGTTTGCTCAGTATGGATGTTGGTTTTGGGAAGGGTTAATAAAAATCGAAGGCATTTTTTAATTTTCTTTCCCAGAATGGGTACCTTCCTGTGCATGATCCTACATGGGGAGGAGGTGGGGTTGGACAGGAAATAATTTCTTGTAGGAGGAATAAACCAGGAGGAAGTTATGAGGAGAGCAGCACATGGGGTACACACAACCGTCAGTATGTGGAGGGTGGAGGAGAGACGCACAGGTGTGTTTCTGACATTAAGTACAACAGGGATGGTGGGTGGCACGTGGGTGCTGGCAGAGAACAGATAGGATGTGCCAATATCAAGCACACTCATGTTCTGCAACTTCTGTTACCTAAGTTACATCAAACATAATTCTTCCCTTGGCTCAGGAATGAAATCTTAATGGGACTGAAATCAATGGCACAGTTTTCACTGGCCTCTCTGGTGCAACTGCTTTGCCTTAGGTACATCTTCAGACTTTCCTGTCCTGCCGGTAAGTGGTAACATGAAAAGCTTGTGCTTTTGTTAGGTACACGACTGCAGCAGGGATTCTGATGGTGTTTCGTAAGGAAAGCAAAGTTCTCTGTTTCCACTGAGCTCTTCCTAAAAGGCTATGAGACTTTTTCTTCTTGTTTCTCTTAATACATCCTAATCATTAAGCTCTGGAAGGATTATCTTTTACTTCTCTGTTTGTATTTTTTTAATTGTATGGTTGTGAAACCCAGTGGTTCGTGGTGTGAGGAGGGCCCTGAGCTTAACCCAACACAAGGAGGACACTACACCTTTTAGTTTCTCTTGTGTATCTCATGAATTCTAATAGTTTTATTTTGTTATCAAGTTTTGAGTTACAAGATTATAAGTATTCAAGGGTGCTGAGTGCAGAGCTTTATACAGGAGTTACAGATGCTCTAAGTGATCGCTTTGTTTCTGTAGCTGTTCCCTGTTTGTGGCATAAGCTGTGAGTTTGGGGTTCCTATTGAACATCATCACCAGAATTTGAAGTATTTTTGCCACCCTGAGTGACTTTCTCTTGACGAAGGGCTGCCTGATTACGAAATTTTGGGTTGGAATACATAAGAAATCAAGACAAAATTCAAAACTCTACCCCATCAGGACCTGGGAGGAGTGTTTGTCATACAATTTACTGTCAAAATGATTTCTACTGCAAGCAGGAAAGCTTTATGTATCACTGCATGCCTGGTTTCAGTAGTGCTTTTTTTTATGACTTCAGATATCTTGCTTAATTCTAGTGATTTCTAAATTAATGAGTACCAACACATGCTCTTGCTTTAGTATTTCCTGGAGATTCAGAAATGTTAATTTGGAAATACCTTGAAGTAACAGTAGTCTGTGATAACAGGTTCTTGCAACTGGAAAATATGATACAGCTATTTTCAGTTAGAAATAATTATTGCCCTTCCATAAGGACCTGTTGCATTTTGGTGCCTTTTTCAGAGGAGACACTTGCAGTTTTTATGATATTGTGTCCCTTGCTTTTGTTTTCCAGAATATGACAAACTGGGCTTTCTCCTGAACCTGGACTCAAAATTGTAAGTAGAACAGTAGGACTCTTCTTTGTTTCTGTAGTTACAGATTTCTCTTGTAAGCAAATTTATGTCACCTGGGGAGGTGACTGACTGGGCTTACACACTTCTACCTGGGACAGCCAAGTCCTGCAGCAACCTGGCTACTGCAGCTTCTTAGTCTAGGCTTGCTGGCTGGCTTGGATTGTGATTCACTGTCATTAATTCCTTAATGACTGACCAAGAGGCTGTAAATGTCCACCTGAAGCCATGACTGTCAGTCTGCTCTGGGTATCCTACTGTTAATCTTCCAAATGAGGAAAAATGTATTAAACTTTTGAAAGCAGAAGGAATGTCGATCTGCAATTTACTGGGATGCTTAGAAGTTTATGTTTCCTATCCACTTGTTTGTTAAAAATGGATACTAGTGGTTTTGTTTGTGAACTGGAGTGGGAAGAACTTCAACATAAGGTGGTGACCACTTGATATATCAGAAGAACAACAAAGTGCTGAAGGATGATGCTCATCATGCTTTTTGCCATGTATCAGTCAAATTGAGACTGAACTTGTTAACACTAGGGGTCACTAGCGACTCTGTTTCTGAGGTCAAAGGCCTTGTGGAAATTTTGGTATTGGGAGCAAAAAGGCTACTAAAAAGCTTCTGGCTCTACCACTTAAAAAGGCGCTGAAGCAATCTAGTGGCTTTGAATGACTCGAGGATGCATCCCCTGTAAAACCTGTCATGTTAATATAAAAAACGTTTTTAAATGTTTAGGAAGTTTCATTGTACTTACGTGGTGTAACATTGAAGTTTTGAGTTTAGTCTTGCTGAGCAGCTTGGAAGCTTCCATAATGAAACAGAAACTTAATAAGTGTGTTGGGAACTGCTGTGCAAAAAATGAGAAGGTCTCTAGGTAGGAACTTCTTTTACAGAAGAACCTGGGTACATAAACTCAACTATAGTGATTTATCATAGAATAGTTTGGGTTGGAAGGAACCTCCAAAGCTCATCTAGTCCAACCTTCTGCCATGAGCAGGGACATCTTCACCAGCTCAGGTTGCTCAGAGCCCTGTCCAGCCTGACCTGGGATGTCTCCGGGGATGGGACATCTACCACCTCTCTGGGCAACCTGGACCAGTATTTTACAACCCTCATTGTAAAAAATGTCTTCCTCATGTCTAGCCTGAACCTCCCCTCTTTTAGTTTAAAACCTTGTCCTATTGCAACAGGCTGTGCTAAAAAGTCTGTCCCCATCTTTCTTATATGCCCCTTTTAAGTTCTGTATTCAGATGTACCCTTACAGCACTGGGGGATGAGGTGATATATTCTTTTCAATTTATATAAGCAGAAGTCAAAGCAAAGAGATTAGTCCTAAATTGTGAAGAGTATAAGTAAACTTTGAATGAACATCTTGGTGTTGCTAAGGGAAAAATAAATGGTTTTTAAGTAGTCTGGTTTTGTTTGTGGGGTTTTTTTGTTTGTTTGTTTGTTTTTCTAGACTACTTTGCGTGGTTTGTAATGTCTGATCTATTGAACATGCCCACTGACTGTCCACACACTGTTGACATAACAGCTTTGGATACCAGCCTCTGCAGTATCCAAACCGCTGCGTCAGTTTTGTTCTTCCTATTATTCCTCCTCCCGTGTTTTCTGTCCTTTTCTTTGTTGCTTTTAGCAAGTCCTGTTGAGTCTTCCTTCCTTTCAAGCCTTTGTTACTTGCTTTTTTTCCCCTCTTCTTTGCTGACTTACCTCCTTCAATTACAGCTCTCTGAGACATGGCTTGTTCCTTCTTATATCTGAGTATGAGGCCAAGTGAAGCTTTTACCTGCTGGAGGGCTTCCACAACCTAAAATTTTCTTTTAAAACCTCTCCATGATAAAAATTCTCCATTCTTTTTCATTAAAGAAAGATTTTGTTGACAACTTAAAATCTATTTATAAAGCACCCTAAATGTGCATGTTTGCTTTCAAAGTAGATCAGCCATAAAGTTAGCTACTGGAAAGGCTTGTAATAAAGTTAGCATGATTAAAATACATACTATGGGGATAGGTTAAGGTGCAAGGAAAGCAAGTACCATACATAGGTGAAAGCACATTATTTTTTAACTATAATTGTCATTTGTTTGGCTTAGGTTGGGTTGGTTTGTTTGTTTCTGTTTGGTTTTGTTGCTTGTGTTTGTTTGTTCTGTGGAAGTAAAGCCAACCCTGTGGATGGGCCTGATGACCTACAGAGTTTCTTCCAACCTGAATTATTTTGATGGTTTTTTTATTTCCAATAGCAAGGGAGCCAGAGAAAAGCTGAAAATACCATAAAACATCCTAAATGCATTTTGAAGGAAAAACGGGTGACAGCCCAGAGGAATCTGCTGCTGTTCTACAAGTTCACCATGTGTGGTCAGGGCACCAAATATGTTCTTTGAAGTACAGACCGTGAATTCAGTGAAACTTGGTGGTTAAAAATGCTTTATGTGACTCTTAATCAAGATGGTACTGTTGTAGAAGCACTTTCTAGTTAAAAAACCCCACTTGCTCAGAGTTGAAAGGGGTAATATGTTCTGCAGCGATGGCTTTATTGGCAGAAATAATTTAATTATGTCTGTTTCTGTGATAGAATCGTTCTGGTGGAATTTTGCCACAGATCATAACTTTATATGGTTCGCTTAATTGACAGCATGTGAGAGTTGTGCGACTTGAAGCACTTGTGGCAACAATTAGTTTTCTCTCTTAATCTTTCGTTTGTTCAAAATATGTTCCTGGTTGTGTTAGTTGATATAATTTAAACTAATGATCTGGTGGACTAACAATTTCTACAAAGGTAGATCTGCGATAAAACTTGAATGCCCTGAGTTGCGTTTTGAATGAAATTATACAAAGGAAAGTGGTTGACATGAATAAATATTGATGAGTTCGTTTGCCTTGGCATCTTTAATTTTTTCATTTGTTACCATTTTAGTGCCCTCTACCCTATAGATGTCCAGGGCGTGTTATTCAGGTATAATACATTCTGTTGTGGTTACAGCAATGTGATGATTGTGTTCACTGGTTCTCTCCGAGTTCGTGGAAATGGGAAGGAGACCAGATTTGGAAAGAAAACCTGTCAGAAGTGCTTTCTGTGTTTTCTATGGGAAATGTATGTCTGATGTGTGCCTTGCTATAGCTTTAGGGAGGCTGGTATGGCCAGGAATCTCACCTGGATGGGGGTGGCCAGCTTTAAAGGTACCGTACAGGTGCTCCATGGCAATGCCAGGTTCGGACCAGGTGTCTTGTTGCTCTGCTCTCATCAGAAAGGAGAATGGCAAGAAGGAAGATTCTTCCTTTCTGCTGCCTGTGCTTAGGTTAACTCTTCTTTGGAAAGTCTTTTAGCTTTCTAAAAAGCAGGATGGGATCCAGGTAGGGATTGTTATCAAAATACAGGGTGAATGGGAAACTGAGGGCATCTATAGGCAACATAGCTTATGAACGAGTTGTTTCCTTAGTCAAAATGAGACCTAAGGCTCCTCAAGACCAGATTAGGGAAAGAGGAGTTTTAGTTATGCTTGTACCAACCATAATATCATGACCAAAATTAGAATATTAAAACAAAATATGCTCAAAGTACAGAAACAGGCCAGTTGCATCAGTTTCTCACAGGTAAAGAGGTTTCCCAAGCAACAGAGCCACATACCGTTTTTAAACCTTTAAGAATAAAATCCAACATTGACTGGTTGTGTAGAGAAAAGTAGATAACACAAAAGATACGATACAGTTCACAGATCTTAATTCTTAGAGGGACTAATAGTTCCTGAACAATTTAAGCCCATCAATCACATTAGTGACTCAGCCAGTGGGTTATTAGGTGCCACCAAATGCCAAGATTTACAGTTGCTTTCTAACATCTGTACTTGACAAAGGATTGCATGTTTTTATTATTATTAAATATTTATATTGTAGTAGTTCTTTGAGGCTGGCCAGGTCCAAGAAACAATAGCCTCGTTCACTACAAATTCTGAATAATTCTCTGAGCAGAATCTATATTTGCATTGAATGAGATTTCTGCAGGAGGATCAGCGTATGATCACATAGTTAATTATAGCTGGTATCTTGACACATATTTAGTGGGCCCAGCTGAAGGTTGTGTCATTGTTCTTTATTCTGTCACTTACTACTCTGGGAATGCTTGGTTTAGTCACCTTAATGATTGCTTTGAGTTTGCCTTGGCATGTTACCAGTGTAGATTCACCTGTCTTGTGGGTGTGTAGAGCTCCTTTTTTATAATAATCTGTGTGATCTGGGGGCTCTTCCCTTGTGTTGGTTGTCCTCATGCTTCCGTATCAGCTTTCCTTACTCTGCCAGCATGCTATTTGCTTGGAGCTAGGGACGGCTACTCCTGCCCTCATTTCAGACTCATCCTTCAAAACGATTTTCAAAGGTACTTGTCCTGGTTTTGTTAAAAACCAAGTTTCTCTTTTAGTGAATTTGCCTGTCAGCTAAAGCTTCATATTAGCTGCATTTTCCTGGAGAACCAGATACATGTTTTGATAAACATAGCAATGGAATGCAAAGTTATTGCTAAGCATGGATGGACATCTCGTGAGAGGGGCAACGAGAAACAGATGACCAAGAAACTGACCAACTGTGTATAACATTCCATTCACTTGAATACTTCATATAAAAGTGGGAGATCACGAGGATCTCGTCCCTTTTTCGTCCCTTTCCTTTTTTCGCTTCTGCTTATGGCCAGCATTAGGAGAGGACCTTGCTAGTCGTCCCTGTGAACTGAGGCCTAGTGACAGACTGAATCCAGCTCCGGTTGGCTGCAGAGTCCAGTCCAGGACTTTGGGTGCTGGCTCTGCAGTTGCTGAGATTTTCAAGATTGGTTTTGTATATTTTGTATTATTTTTTTAAAACATTTTACATTTTCCAACTCTCTTCTCTCTGTCCTTCTTTCCCTCCCAATCGCCCGTCCTGAGTGGGAAGGGGGTAGAGGGAGGAGAGGTAAAAGCGGGTGAAAGGAGGTTAATAATACATCTGCCAGGGTTTTTATTGTCACCCCACAATCCAAACCCTCGACAGTACTTTAACAGTTAGTTCGACAATTTAATGCTTCTAAACAACAGCCAGAAAAAAGCCTCCCTTGGGTGATAGTGGATCTTTTCACTTGCTGCCATGGTCAGCTCAGAACCTTGGATGGTGAAGTGTCAGCTGAGGAATGATGGATGGAGGAAGCATCCCAGGGTTTGACTTGGACTCACTCCCTCATAAAGCTTTGCAAGAGTGAGAAGATGTGTGAGCTCACTGGAATAAGTCCTAAAGAAAAAAGATAGTGGGTATTACAATGTGTTAACTTGAGAGGGAATGCAATTTTTTAAAAAAAGGTAGAAAGAGGCAAAAATTTTGCTACCTGTCCCAATTAGAAAATGACTATGAGATCAGTATGTTTGACCACAATAACATAATGCTAACATAGTTAATGTTCTATTACATATTTATATGGTATATATTTGATATTGTGTTCTTTGGTAATTTTTAGGCACTACTTAATTAAAAGGAAGAATATTTCTTCCAGTGGCCTCTGTGCTTTGCTAGAGATTTTGTGATACTGTGTATTTACATGTTTTTCCAGTATTATAGAGTAGATTTGGGAGGTGCAGTGAAGATTTTTTTAATATTCATGATCATTTCAAACTTCAAAATTGGGAGACAAAGAAATCAAATCTGGTGGGGGGGAAGAAGCCAGAAATAACAATCTGCACCGTGCAAACTCATATGAAACTTGATCTAGACTTTGAAAAGACCGTAAAAATGGAGGGAGTTTGGGCTGGGGAAACACACAGATTGGGTTACTTCTGTTTGTTGAATTTGCTTTACTTCAGAGCTTTAATAATGAAGAACTGAAACAGAGCCCCTTCCCCTCATTTTGTTTCTAGTGTGGGAGGTTGCTTTGAAACGGATTGTGTCTATGTGTGGTACTTAGCCATTAAGCACTGTAAAAATAAGCAATAAACGTGTCGGAATGCTGGACTTGCCTCGCGCCTGCTGCTGGGGGATTTCTTTGTGCCCTGTTTCCCTCCCCATTTGTCTTTTTGTATTTCTGCAAACCCGAGAGGGGAAAAAGGAGAAGAAGTGAGAAGTCGCGATGATCTCCTGTCCTGCCTCGGCAAGAGTGAGCGTGTGTCTCACAGGCTACACGGGGTAATTCCGACCATCACAAGCAAGAGCATCCTGGTGCTTTATCTGAAAGATTATTTCAAGGCTTAGCATACTTCACAACATCGGGGTTTTCCTGGCGGTTGGTTATTTATTTCTCTTTAATTTCCGATTTTTATTTGACTTCCAATTCTCATCCTTCCACCTAATCTCTTCCATTCTGTACTAATTGTTTGAGAACTTCAAATATCTAAGAAAATGAACCCTGGCTATTCACAGTGATTCAATTACCGGTCTGTTTGTTGTTCATTCATCAAACCTCCCACATTTGGGTGGGATGTAATGGCCATCCCTGTTTCTTTGTTTTGCTCATCTTAGTTCTTTTTTTCCCCTTGATTTTGATCCTTTGGAATTCTCATAAGGATTTCTCACATGTGTCTCTGTTATCTAACTTTAGGATTCCTGTGTTACACTCAGTCAATGAGGAAGATAAAGACTGTACAAATCAGAATTACTGGCTGCTTAGATAGAACTGATTGATTACTTGATTTGTTAAGTGCAAACCAAGTGAAAAAACCTTATGTTTGGTGCTTTTGAAAGGGCCAGTTTCCTGAAGCTGGAAGCAATTATGAACCAAACCATGTGGGAAAAGAATGTAAAGCAAAAAATATGAATGGCTGGGCATTGTTTGGAGCAGTTTTATACTGTTTGCCCCAACAAGCTCAGTTTCATAAGAAAGAAATGTTCTTGGAAAAAGTGTTTTACTGAGAGTATAAGGGAAAACAGTGATAATGTATTAATAGAAAAGGTAGAAGTGTGCAGTAAATACATGGAGTTCTGTTCTGTTTGGATGAGACAAAAAAGTGCTTTCCTTAGAATCAACAACAAAAATTAAAGCAGTAGATACCTAAGTTTACGTGCTTTAGAATTGGGATGGCTGGGCAACATTCTTGCAAGAGTTTCTGAAGAAGTAGCTGAGGACTTTTTGGACTGCTGGAGACTAGGAATAAATCTTCAAACACTAGGGGTTCTCCGTATTCTTGGCAGAAAGTTGATGTGCAAATATTTTAAAAGCAAAAAGGAATGACTCACAGGCTTTTCAGCCCATTTTTGATTCTGAGCACAATAACATAATGGCAAATACAGGTTTCCACGAAAAAATAAAGTCATACATGTAGTTCCAATTAGCGTGCAGACACACTTTTTTGTTGGTGTTAGATGGGCCTGTTCTTCAAGTGGATCTCCATAAAGGTGCCTGGTGTGTGTGAGACCGACTTCTTTCTTGATATGTTCCTCTTAGGTCTCGGTTTACACATTTTGTGTTGCTTTTACCAGTTGTTACTAGTTGTATAAAAACTGGGAAACTTATGAAGAAAAGGTTTAGGTCTTTTTCCCTCCATATCTGTAATGTGGAACACTTACTTTGTAACTCTTCACTACAGTAGCATTAACCTAAATAAATGTTTGTTTGTTTTCCTAGGTTGGATATTGAATGAAATTGAATGGATTTGGTTATCTAAGTGTAGATCATTCCCAAAACTTCAGTCGAAGTGGTTAGAAATTCTCTGTCAAGACCATTAAAGAAGTTGGTCTCATGTAATTCTAATTGACTATACTGTTTACTGCAAGGACTAGATGTTCTGTGGCATCGTGAGTTTTGATATGGATTTATGTTAAAACACCGGCATTTGTCATTCTATTCTTGCTGTCCGTCATAATAAACAAAGTACCACTTTGTGGAAACAGGTGATATGCTGCTGCCTGTCCTGAACCAAAACACTTGTGAGTTTGTTTTTAAACTGACGCAAGAGCTGGAAATCCCAAAGGCCTGTATGTGATCACCAAGTGTCAACTCTTCTGCGCTTGCCTGGCTTGACATAGATCCCTTCTTGCAGGCCAGCGCTCTTCCTCCTCCAAAGAGAAATCATCTTCCCTTTTGTTTCCCCTTGGAGATTTTTTAGGGAATCCTTATCTGAGGGTGGAATGGAAATCAAGTTTATTCCAGCATGTGAACATTACACTGTTTATCAAGCTTGCCTCTGAAGCATGTCACTTACTCTGAAGAACACTATTGCTATGGTACCTGACACAGCGTAGTTGTCAGCTCCTCGTTTATATTTTTCTATAGCTGGCTGTGACAAAGCTTTTTAAATGGGGTGTATGGTAGGAGACAGCTTACTTTACTCAATCTGCCTCTAAATTTGTCTTCTGAATTACTGTAACATGACCGGATGCATCAAAGCTTTGCTGTCTGTGTGTGCTAAGAATGCCATACATAAACTTTAAGAATGTGTAATAGGTCATCAAGGCAGGGAAGAGTTTGGCGGAACAAGCACATAGAGGCTTTTTGCATGCTGGGGAAGGACAGTAAAACCAAGACATACTTTTAACAGCTGTGATTATAATCTATTAGGTAAGAAAACAGATTTACATTTATGCTGAATGCAAGCAGGAAGCGTTGTTGCTGTGCTTGAGAAGAGTTGCCTAGCGGGACAGAGGATGCTGAGCTGCCAGCTAGTGACATGCTATGAAACCATGATCCTTAGCTTTTTACAGATGTGACAGGCTAGAGGAACTCATGGTGTAAGACGCTGATGAAACCCCAGCCTTATAACTGGAAACCCGACTGTAAGCCTTGCTGCATAAAAATCTATTTTGCTGTTTAAAGTTCTTCCAGGACTGAAGTACCAGGTAAACTTGGATCAGGTTGATAGACTTAAAATACACTTTTTCCTTGGGGAAGCATGAAGTTGCTGCTAGCACCCTGGAAAAGTGCTCTAGAGGGACTCCAGACCTGACAAGAGCTGGTGTTGTGTGGTGCCCATTGCCATGAACACTTTGCAGCAGGAAGGTGACTTGCAGCTGTGTCTGCTGTGCCACATCTTGTAGTGCTTGTTGCTGTAAGATGCTTTGGGGTTATGGATGTTTGAATTGAACTGTGAGGCTCAGATGAGGTTTTCTCTAGTTGTTTCTGAGAAAACCAAACAATTTAACTTTTATGAAACACTTTGTACTATTACACAGAAGCGCGTGTGTTTCTTTCTCAGCCAAAATGCAAACAGGCAGAAATGATGCTCTGGACATGAGCTGCAGCCCCCATCCTGCTCTCAGCAGTGAGAATCAGGACCACGAAGGGAGGGACGGAAAACGGACAGAACAAATCTGTGCTGTTTCTTCCTTGTCCGCCATGCAATCTGTTCCAGCTCGTTAAAAAGAGATGAACTGAAAAGCCAACAAACAAAATGTCTTTGATTTGCATATTGAATGTGTTTGGATACTTCTGTTTGATTTCAGACCTTTTACTTCCTACTTACAAATACCTTCCCCACAGCTCTTTAAGAGGGCTAATCTTGAAAAGACCTAAAAAATGTGCGCGGTATCCTATACAGCTATAGAATGTTGGGTGCCTTCCTTCTACTTCTTTTCATCCTCTTTTAATGACCCTTTTTTACATCATTGAAGGCAGAAATCCCCAAAGGCGGTCGTGTCATTTCTCTGTTTGAGTTGGGGACTCTGATCTGTATAGGATTCAAAGCTGTATTTTATCATTGTGGAATCAGGTGATTTTGTGAAGTGTTGCTCTTTTGACAAATTAAAAAGCAGGAGAGGATTGGATCTGTCCTGTTGAAAAGTGAAACCTATTTCTATGCTCAGCCTTGGAGTTCTCCTTTAGCCTCTACAGTGAAATACGGTGAAAATACAGTGAAATACAATGAAAACCACTTCAGCATATGCTCTTTGGAGAGCCACAAATAACCTTCTGATGCAGGACTGATGTCCAGTGACGTTAAGGGTGATGTAAGATGAAGGAAGGTCTGATTAATTGGGCTGTTCGCGGTTCTTTGAGACAAACTTTATTCTGTTCTCTGGCTCTCATGGTTACATATGGTAGTTTGGATCCTGTTTGGACAGTCTCTTTTCAGACAAGCAGCTGCTCTTTGAAGTGCAAAAAACCCCACGTTATCTTAGCAGAGCATTCACTAAAACAATGTATGGAGTAAACAGGAGAGTTTTTTGATCCGGGTGACTCTGCAGCTGTTCTTACTGTTAAGAGTTCTGGCTATTCTTAATTATTTACCCTAAAGCAGTGTGGATTTTTGTTAGTTTTGTGTTTAGTCACAGTATCTGCAAGTGTTCCTCCAGGTCAGTGTTACCCATCTGTATTTACAGCAAGGTTTCTGGAGGAAACATTTTCCTCCCTATATGTAGCATTCCTCTTCTTAAGACTTCAGTGCGGTACTTATTAGATTAATTGATGTCTGTTTAAATTCATGACATCTGTCTCTAATATAGGTCAGTGAAGACAGCTTGTTTTGGACTACTGCTTCAGAAAGAAGAGAGAGAAAAATTCAGTTCCTCATGGCCATATACAGCAATTTGTAAAGCTACTGTTAAACCACATTCCCCAATTGTGAGGTCACCTCTACGTACCATCTAAAGCAATTTGTTCACTGACCAGTGTTTCTTTCCTCTCCATTTCAGTTCAACCCAGAAGACCATATCAGAGTTGTCTTTTTCTTTGGTTAAGAAGAGCTAAGTTGTTGTTCCTTCCCAAGCTGTCCAGATCTTCCAAATAAACACTTGAAGGGCAACCTTTATCACCATTACCTCTGCAAAGTTACCAAAGAAACTGAGAAGGGAGGGTGTCATGAACTGTTCTTGTGAAAGATTTGCTATCAGGTAGCTGAGAGAGATGTTTCCAAGCGGGATTTATTCCCCTAAGGTTTGGTGTTTGCTAGTTGCCTGTGAAACAGATTTGCTAATGCAACAGAAAGGGCTATTATCTTTGTGGGAAAATAAAAATGACCAGACCAAAGGTTCACCTGCCCCAGTGTCCGTTCTCAGAGCACTCCTAGAATTGTTTATGGAAGGAGAAGAATACACCAGTGTGAAGGGATCCTTGCTCCGGTATCACTCTCCAGCCTCCAAGGGGACAAAGCTTTGCTATTCCTGAGTCAGGGATGCTGTGAGACCTCTTAATATACATAATAGCTTTGGATCCCATCTATACATCTGGCTCTGCAACATATTGACATAAAGAAATCTCCCGATTACCTGCATGTTATATGAAAGAAGTGCTGCCCTCTGTCAGTGTTTTACTGTCTTTAGGATGATTTTGGTTGATGCTTCAATGATACGGGAAACAGTGAAAAATAAATCACTGTCGATCTTTTCTGTGGCTTTCTGCTCTGTCAGTGGGCTCTCACATCCAGCTAAACACTGAGAGTTTCTCTGAAATGAAGTGTTCCATAGCCTGGCCGTGTTCTGCAATGAAATGAGCTACATTCTTTGGAAGGAAGATTTGGTGATTAAAACCTCAGTGTAGCCCATTTCCTGATTTGGCATTTAAAACAGCTAAACACTGGATTTTGACATTCAAATCTACCAAACTGTAGTATCCACAGACTTAAAATTGTAATTTTTACTGTGATGCTTTGAGATTTCTTTGTTCATCTTCTTTGTGTTTTGTTTTCACCACAGCTATAGGCTTTGAGCGAATATCTTTGTTTTCAGGGGTAATGATTCCTACCAGTCTGAGGAGGGGATTCCTGGATTTAATTGAATTATTCTCATCTCTTTAGCACTTATTTATCTCTCCTGGACCTACACGGCTGGATTCATTACACTACAAATAGAAAAACACTGTGCGTGATCCAAGGAAAGCATTGCCCGTTTGTAGATGTAACAGATGAGGGTTGGTGATGAAGACTCGAGGGTTACAGCAACAAAATTATGACATTTCAATTTATCTTTTTGCATTCCTTCATTTGGCCAAAAATGGATGTGATAGGTGAGTGGTTTATTTCCCATCAGACTTAATTGGCTCACTTTTTATGGCCCTTGTGCTAACAGTGAGATTTGAGAAAATAAAGAATCACAGCATTTTATTTTTGCAAGTTTTGAGAATTGCATGTTCTAATATTAGGGAACACCTTCATTTCTGATTTGGGGATATAGAGTTTATTGAAATGTTCTGTAGACAGTTCTTGCAGAAAGCAGGTCAGGTAGGAACCCCCATTGACTGCTGAGAGAGTTTTTATTGACTTGTAAATGAGTCCTAAGACATCCCATCTCCAAATAAGTGACTGTCCTCCCTTAGGTCATCCTTGTCTCTCATCTGTAAAACCAGAATGATGATATTTATTATTGAGGATGGGAACCAGTGATTTTGGATTTATGGAATCTAGGATAGATGAAAGTCCAATAATATGCACTCAGGAGTTATGTTAATTATCAGCAAGTTACTTCATCATTAAGCTGAAAGTTTCTTTGTTCAAAGATTAATAAATAATCAAAAACTCAGGAGCAGTCATCTTCACCTATTTTCTTTCTTTTTCTTTGTTAAACAGCTGCCTTCTGTGGAAATAAAATTTCTGTATTTCATGCTTTTTGTTTAGACTAACAATTGGTATTTGAACCCGTTGTTTTCTCCTTTCCATGTTTCTCTAAAGACACAAACAAACCCTCGAATGGACTGTTATCTTTACTCCTTACCCGTGTCTATTTGCACACCATTCTGCCTTTCTGTGCTGCCAGTCTCAAAGGCAAGATGTAACAGAAACATAGGTTTTCAAAAAAGGGGAAAGCCTATAAAAAACAGAGGAGATCAGGATATTACTCAATTCTTGGAGGGGAACGCAGCATGAGGTCACATACAAAACGTGCCATGGACTTTGCTTGGATTTCTTTATCTGCATCCTTGAATCTCTTTTTATAAACTCAGCATTTAGTTTATTTACTTATTTAAAACAAACAAACACTTTATAGCCTGACAAATTGTGATTCTTTTGTCCAGGAGGATCCCAGCACTTCTTTAGAACTTGATATAAGATTATTAATTAAGAAGCTGCAGGCAGGTTTCTGGGATCAGTGAACTCTAAGAGATGGTACAATGACATAGTCCTTTCTGATGCTTAAATCACTTGTAGCTGTATTTCCTAAGATGTTCACGCATTTAGCACTGCTGAGACTAACTTGAAATTCCTTCTTCTGTCTAGTGGTCTAATTCCAGGACAGGAATGTGTGGTGGTGGTTTTTTGGGTATGGGTTTTTTTTTTTTCCCCTAGTATGTCAAAGACCAAGAATGGAATTGAGGAAGGAAGTGGGATCCTTGTGCCTTTTGTGTTTGTCCAAAGATGACATTTCCCAAAGGGTGAAGGGCATTTCCAGCGTGTTACTGGTCTGTGGCAGTTGTTGTCCCCTTGCCCAGCGTGCGTTGCCATAAGGGGCAGCGTTGGCTTCGTGTCGCATCTTCATTCGGGGCTGTGGAGATGGGTCATGGGTTTTGGTGGAGTGCCTTTAAAACTTTGTTTTCCTGGGCCAGTTTAATGTAACCTAATCTTCTTCAGCTGGTGTTCTTGAGCAGTCCAAATAAATAAATAGAAGTATGTGTTGATTGCCCTCATTAAGAAATTAATTTCAGAAGAAGCCAGTGCTTAGTGGAGAAGCAGAACAGGACATTTTTTTTAGCGTGCATCATATCTTTTTAGAAAGAGGGATTTGGGCCATCTCTCCTTCTATTTAGTCGTACAACCTCCTTGAGGAATTTGCTTACATACTGAAGTCACATTTGAAAATATTTACATCCATTTAGCTGGCCACAGTGTGACAGATGCATTTCCTGTCTCTTCCAGTGTAAGCATTCTGCTTTTCCTCCTCTTTCTATCTCTCCATTCCTTTCTTTTCTTTGTTTAGTTTTTCCTCAGCTGGAACTAGAAAAATAGCAGCTATCACATGATGGGGCAGTGTAATTCTTTGAACCAAAGTTTGGAAACTTCCAGCAGCGTTATAATCAGAGCTCCTTAAGCTTTTGTCTCAGCGTTTCCTAAACCACGCTGTGTTGCTGTTGAACGTGGAGCTCCAGCCGCTCACCAAGAGGAATGTTCATCAGATCGTCTTCTTTCCATAGCGTCTCGTGCTCAAGGAGATTCTGCCAGTCCAGATGACATGGTGATCATGTCATTTAATTGTAAAAGTCAGATATGCAAAGGCATTTTTCAGTCCCCTGCTGTTACTGTGTATGGGACATGAGTACTATGTAGGTGAAACATGCATTTGTTTTTATTAACAGAAGTCATGATCATGAGCCAGCAATGGGCCCTTGTGGCCAGGAAGCCAATGGTACCTGGGGTGGGTTAGAAGGGGGTGGTCAGTAGGTCAGAGAGGTTCTCCTGCCCCTCTGCTCTGCCCTGGGGAGACCACACCTGGAATATTGTGTCCAGTTGTGGCCCCTCAGTTCCAGCAGGACAGGGAACTGCTGGAGAGAGTCCAGCGCAGGGCAACAAAGATGCTGAAGGGAGTGGAGCATCTCCCGTGGGAGGAAAGGCTGAGGGAGCTGGGGCTCTGGAGCTGGACAAGAGGAGACTGAGGGGTGACCTCATTAATGTTCATAAATATATAAAGGGTGAGTGCCATGAGGATGGAGCCAGGCTCTTCTCAGTGACAACCAATGGTAGGACGAGGGGTAATGGGTTCAAGCTGGAACACAAAAGGTTCCACTTAAATTTGAGAAGAAACTTCTTCTCAGTGAGGGTGGCAGAGCCTGGCCCAGGCTGCCCAGGGGGGTTGTGGAGTCTCCTTCTCTGCAGACATTCCAACCCGCCTGGACACCTTCCTGTGTAACCTCATCTGGGTGTTCCTGCTCCGGTGGGGAGATTAGACTGGATGAGCTTTCCAGGTCCCTTCCAATCCCCTAATATTCTGTGATTCATTGACTTCTCTTTCTCTCTGACAAGTGATGTACAAAACAAATAGCATTCAAAGATCTGTGACCCCTTGATATTAATTAAAATATAAATGAAGCTACACCCCAGCCACTCTGGTTTTGTCTTTATTAGTGTCGTGTTTGAAGCAGTCCCAGAATTTTGAAGCAAACGTCAGCATTGTTTCCTACTGTATGCTGATGGAGTTCACAAACTGGTTTTGAAATTTAGTCCTGGGCGTATTTTGGGGAAACTAAACTGAAAGATTTATTCCAGGAATCTATGAAATGCAACAATATTTAATTGGGGACTTAAGGGTTCATACTGAAACTTGACCTTTTGGTCAACATTGAGCCAAGTATGTGATGGATACATCTGGACATGGAAGTCTGACCGGAATCCCATCTAGAGTAAAATGCCTTGAGTCCGGTGTAGTGTAGATACGGGGTCTTAGCATTAACTGCTTTGATCTAGCAATCTGCCCTTTTTTGATCTGCCAAATTACATTTTATTATTACTTCATAATAACCACTATGTTTTGCCTGGGAGAAGAGACCAATCCCTACCTGGCTAGAACTTTCCTTCAGGTAGTTCTAGAGAGTGCTGAGCTCACCTCTAAGCCTCCTCTTCTCCAGACTAAGCAAGCCCAGCTCCCTCAGCCTCTCCCCGTAGGTCTTGTGTTCAAGTCCCTTCACCAGTCTTGTTGCTAATAATAATCTAATAATCTATTAATATCCTTTCAGCTGCCTCCACCAGCTCTTTAACCACCTCAGCCTGACTGACTAGGAGCATGAGAGTCAGGAGCTGGAGTTGATGTGCTTGGACCTGGGAGATGCAGAGGAGATTTGCACCTTTGTGCCATAACAATCGTGATGGCGCTGGGTGGCTTCCCGCAGCGCCCTTCTGTGTGATCCTGGGATTTCAGGCACCGAAATGCTGCTAGTGAGATGAAGCTATTTACTAGAAAGCACTAAAAGTAGCATTGCTTGGTTTGGTGCCTAGTTCTTGACCCATCTGTTGTAAGCAGCGCTCAGGATTATAAAATGAGAATCAAACATAAGCTTTTGCAATGCTGTGCACTGTGTTCTGATAACTGCCAGGCAGCCTTTGCAGAATCTACTTTCAATAGTGGTGCTTCTTCCATTTGGAAATAAGAAACATAACTAAAGAAGTAGCGATATATGTAGCAGTGTAATAAATACACTGTCATTGGATATGAAGGAGATGCTGATCCATACACTTTAGTTCTGTACACTGTTTTTGTTATGGAACTGTGTACCTACTAACAGCATTGTGATTTTTACAAAGCTGGATTCATTTGAAAAAGGAATAGTTGTCTGTGGGATGCTTCGTGCAGGATGTTTTGCAGTCTGATTGATGGCAGAGCAATCTCTGTGAGATCTGTGAATCTTGCAGGAAAAAACACAAAGCAAATTTATGTGTCTAAAATGATGTTAGCTTGGATAGCTTTGTGAGGTAGCAGAATGGTAGACAGCACAGCTGTATCCAGCCTTACTTTACATGTTTTGCTTTGAGTTACACCTAATAAGGCTTATCATTATGAGCATGCTGGTAATGACATTATAGCCCAAATGTGTAATCTGGAGAAATCAAGCAAATAAAACGTGTCCCTAGATGGATTTTAAATGTAGAGTGCCCGCTTCTGTTTTTCTTTAGCCTGCTGGTTCAATGCATGGCCAGAAGAAAGGAGATGAGCAAATGTTGAATGATATGAGGTGGCAGCTACAATTGGCTTATGAGAGTTGTTCTGCCTCTGGCACTCTGGATCATGAACTTCATCACATCCAAGAAATGTTAACAGCTTGGCCCTCGGGCTTTAACGGCTCCGAATATCTTTGTGGGTTTCATAATTGACAGCTCCCCCGTCAGTACGTGGCACTGATTGGCATTCTGTGCCACTCGAATGCACGAGGGTTTCAGCCTACTATTCTTCTGCAGAAACACCACGATGGGCATCTGAGTGACATTTTAATTTGATAATGAAAGCGCCATTAAATCAGAAAAGAGAAAAATGCCTGTTTGTGGCACCAGATATTTTGTATGACCACTGAGGTCATTTGAGAAAGGCCTGCTGTTGAAATAGCTACACGAGTTTGCCAGCAATGACTCACTGCTGTGGTGGCTCCAGAGAAATTCCAGTTGCTTTCTACTTGTTTTTGAAGATTTTGGTATTAGAGATTTCTGTATTTTGCTTAAACAAAAACAATGCCGCAACGCTTAAGTTTGCTTGATAAAGATTAAGTTTTCCCACATTTCCTCATATCTGAAGTGCTGCAACAATCTGTGATCTGCACACCCTACTGTCTCTATTGACTATGTCAGAAGGGAATATATTTTGCCACCATTAAAAACTCCTGGTTTGTCAGCAACAGGTCTTTCCTGTGCCTGTTTCTAAAGAGACCCTGATTGGAATCAGAGCACAAATCATTCCATGCAAGTCTTTGGGATTCAGACTTCTAGATGATCACATCTTAGATGCTTTCTCACCTCTCATTTAGAGATGGATTATAATATCACCTGTGGAAATGGAACTCATGGATTTGGGTTGTGCTAGACAATGTTACATTTACATCAATCTCCCCATGTCTATATAATGTATTTAGAGAAATCTAAACTGTGCTGTAAATAATTGACAGTGTAAGTAGTCAAATGTATTGTTCTGCCGTCCTATAGATGCAGAATTGTGGCAGTAAAATATTACGTTTTGACAAAAACTTTGCAAGAAATCTGTGGCAAAATTAGAATCAGATCCATGTTCTTAAGCTTTTCAGTGCTTTTCATCTGTAAAGGTCTTAATAAACAAAATGCTTGTAGTGACTTGTTATTTTCTCAAGTTTATTTTGTCTTCTAGCTGTTGAAGGTTTAGATTTTTGTTCAGCAGGAATAGATTCTACTCTTTAAGAAGTACATAGATTTAGGAGGTTTGGTACCATATGTGGCTAATTGTAAAATTACCTGTCCATCTATTGATCACCTGTTTGGAAATGGCTAGTGATCTTTTGGGTGGTGACCGCAGGACTAGTACAAGGACACTTAGTACTAGTTCAGCATGGAGGTGCTGTCTGTCAGATGGGTCATTTTGCCAACCAGGGTTCTGTTTGTGCCCCTGCTCACAATCTCTTCAGGACCTTCTCTTCAGCTCAGGGTTCCACTCACTTGGACTCTCAATCTGTGCTCATCACATCTAGCAGTGGTTTGCGTGTTAAGTGATGCTGGTGATGTCCGTGTCGGTGATGCCTGGAAAAGAAAGCATGGTGGTGATAATAACAGGCTCTTCCAAATAGTTTTTGTGGATCTACTCTGCAGATCTGGACCGTTATCCTCATTTGACTCCTACTGCTAACCTGTAGGGGAAAACCTTTCATTACTTGCCTACTGCTAACAAAGTGGTGCAGCAAATACAGTATTATTGATGGATTCTTTGCGGTAGTTAACACTTGCAACTTCCACTGAAAGTTGGACGTGTCATTGTAAATGCCTTTTTTTTAGGGGGGAGGAATATTGATAATTCTCATACTGTGGCTGACACCAAGATATCTAGTATAAATTTGAAAGCACAAGTGAATTAACCCTTGTCATGTTATCGTGAAATGGATTAATGTATAAGTTTTGCAGGTGGTGAACAGGGACACAAAATCAAATGTTTTTTCCAGGTGACTCAGTAGATCTATAGTAAAAATATATACTGGACTTAAATATCTTTTCTTGAATTGCTAATCTTGTTTTTGTGCAAAAACTAAATGGAAAAAACAACAACAAAAACCAACCAAACAAAAAACTACAACCAAAAAAACCCCAAGCCCCACAGTATTCTAAATTTTGCATGAAAATAACTAGGCAAGCTGAATTAAGACACATCTTGACAGAACAGCAGCAACGTCATCTGTTCCAAATACTGAAAGGATGCGTCCCTTGATAACGTGTCAGAACTGCTCGGCAGTTTGTTTCAAATGCTTGAAAGTTGTCTTCTAAGTAATACTTTTCTGTAACTTTAACTTTGATCATACTTTAGAAAAATAGCCAAAGCAAACTGCTGTTTATGTTTCCGTCCTTTTGAAAGGTTGAAGTCTAAGATGGTATCTTGTTATTTTTCTCCAATGAGATTCACCTTCCTAGGCATGAAAATCTTTCAGCAAAACTAGTGATTTAGTATTTCAGGTATCTTTAACCCTGTCCTTCGTTTGTTGTTCTCCTGTGATGCTGTACGGCAACAATAAATACCCATCTGTGTTTGCTGTTGTTCTTCACAGCTGTTTTTCAGAAAAGCTATAAGGAAAAAAATAACTTGGATAATTGCAAGACCCAGTTCATAGCCAAGAGAGTCCTGACTCTCTACTTATTTTTTCACAGGCCTCCAGAATTGGCATCCAAGTATGCAAATTTCTCTGAGGGAGTGTGCAAGCCTGGTTATGCATCAGCGCTCATGACTGTCATCTTCCCAAAGTAAGTAATTACTGCTTTGGTTTTCTGTTTGTTTTCCCTTCTTCCCCGGATGACTTCTCATCCTTTAGGGTGGGTGATCTGCAGAGATTGACTTGAAAAGTGTCCTTACTCTGTAGCCTGATTGGTTCCAGGGATCATCGGTGTTGAAATTCTGGGCTGTTTGAGTGGTCAATGGCTTAACTTACTTCATTCTGACCAGGACCTTGCTCAAAGAGTCCTGTGTGTTGAATAATGAAACAAATTATGTTGTCAGTGCATGATACAGATGTGTGGTCAGGCTCACTACTCGTACCCAATGATGCAATCCCCTAAAGTGACAGATTAAGTTATCTGGAGTAGTAAAGTGTGGTCTTTTTTGTTGTGCTTGGGAGAACAGGGTAGAGCAATTCCTCAGGTGCCTGGAGGCTTTGCCACCGTGTTTTCCAAAGAGTCTAAGGCATGTTAACAAGTTGTGTGTCTTACTGTGTTGAGAAGTTGTTAAGGGAGGTGTCACTAGTTCCTTCAGAATTTATTTCCCTCTGAAAGGGTGGGAAGGTGCAGCGCTGCTTGGTAGCTCTCAGAAATGAGGAATGTAATCGTAACAGATCAACCAAAACTTACCTTTACATTTGGCATATGGCTTTCTCTAATACACTGTGCGGCTTCTGCGTTTCAAGGAGTTTGGACAAGTTCAGAAGACAGACGGGCAAGAACATTATACAGCTGAGGCTCAAGGATCTCAGTTTGGTTCATCAAATGGAACATCTGACCAAATAGTTATTTGACCTTTGTACAAGCTTCTAATGCACGTGGAAGAGATGCTCTAATGCAGTGACCTTTTTGGAAAAAGAGGTTGTGGACTTTTTAAAACAACTGATACTTTTCTAAAAGATAAGTTTTGTTTCTTTTGAGGAGGGAGTCGCTCACATAGAGGTTAGGTTGAGTGACCAAGCCTGAAGCTGGTGGTATCCTCTTGCTTCCTTTTTATGGGCAAACATGGTACCTGCAAACTTTGAAAAATTAAACCTGACATTGCCTTGTAACCAGCAGATACTACAGCCAGGCCTTAAAAACAAAACGCTAAGTGTTGAGACTATGTTCTCGATCACCAGGGTGAAACAAATAATTATCAGTATTATCTCCTGTGTGAATTTTATAACTTTGATTTGTATATAAATACTAGAACTGAAGGTAGATTCATTATCATCTTCTTTTTAGAACCTTCTGAGTGCTTTTAAATCTATGTTTGTGTACATATTACATGTAAATAGAAGGTAATTTACCTGTAGTAAGATGTCTGAAACTAAAGCCTTCCTTCCTTTATACAACTGAAACCTAACTGCACTTTCCAAGGCATTGCTGTTGTATTGATACTGGTGAGATAAATTACATACGCTGAAGAAAGAAGATTGTCTAGCACAGTTATTAAGGCCAGAAAAATACCGTCAATGGCCCCTTTTCCTGATTTGTTTCATGACACGAGACATGATGTTTTCTTCTGGTAAATTCATCATGGATCACAGGCCTGTTAGCTTGATTTAAAGATTTCAGTTGTTGGAGAATCTGGTAATAATGTGCTACATTATTCCTATGGATAAACTCATTATTGCAAAAATATTAATCTTATTTTAATTTCAAATTGATTTAAGACTTTGCCTTCAAGAAGGGTTTTTTTTGCCTGCTAGAATCCAAAGTGTTATTTATTCTCTGCCTCAGCAGCTACTTACAGATTGCTGTTCAGTCACCTTCTCCCTGTAGATAAATGCATTGAACCAATACCATGCAGAGAGGTAGTAACGTGTCTCTAGTCTAACTAGGTCCTTGTTGCGTTGTTCATACATTGGAAAATTATCTTCATAGTTCTAAAGACAGCGTCCCACTGGGCTTTTCTGTTCAGTTGCTTCTCTAGTGTGAGCCCTAAACCTCACTAAGGTTGACATTTCTTTCCATGATGTTCACTAATTCTTCATTAATTAAATTCAGTGTTGGACATTTAATTATTTCATTTAGGATTGGTGTAAGGGTGGCTGACCAATAGTACTGCAAAGAATTCCATGCTACACTTAAGCTTCTTTCTCTTCTGAAGCTTCTCTTTTACTTAAAGAACTATGCAAAGTTAATACTACCAAGCCAAGTACCATAATTTAATATATTTAGAATTCTTAAAGCCAAATTAGCTTGCCTGTTGATTTAAGAATATGAACTGCCTGATTTCTTTTATTGTAGCTTTTGGTTTCAGTTGCTCATAACATTAGGAAAACATTGTTTCTGCGGCTGACGTTCTTTGGGCTTGGTCTTTGCCATAAAATGTGTGTTTTTGTTGGGTTTTTATTATTTGGATAAAGTTGGTTTGGCTGTTTCAAGCATGAATAAAACGAATAAATGTTTTCCCATTCTAAAGGTTCCTGACTTTTTAGTGCAATTTTAAATGTAAATAGGCAAAATATGATGGAAATAGTTGAGATAGAATAAATATTTTTCAGAGGATGTAACTCTTCTTGGTAAGTGCTTCTTCAACAGTAAAAATGTGAGTTCAGACTTGACCAAGCATAAGCAAGCGCTACACAGACTAAAGAGCAATATCCTGAGAAATCTCGAGATGTGGTTGCTGGTAAGGAATGATTAATTTTATTTTATTTTATTTTTAAATGAGGTTCTCAGTCGATATGTTCTCATTCTAGCAGTGCTTGACGCCTTCATCAATAATCCTGGCTGGAAAAAATCCTGGATTAAGTATGCAGATGATATGCTTATTGAAGAGTACTAAAGAAAGGTTTGGTTACTTTTAGAGACCAATCTGGGCTGCCCGATTTAAATGGCCACAGTCCAACTAAATATAGTTTAATGCATACAATATGAAATGAGACATCTGGGAGGAACAAATGCAGATTATACCTTCACGATAGAAAAACTGTCTTGGAAACAGACACAGGGAAAGCTTCATATAATCTCAACAAAGCATCATAGCTGTAATGCTGTTTCAGGTTCATATGTACACACATAAGTTGAGAAATTTTGTGTGCAGCACTGATTTAAAATTAAAAACCCAGCTCTCCCCCAAAACCCCACAACCCAAGGCTTCTAGAATACTGTGTCCAGTTTTGATGGTTAAAGTCTGTGAAAAGAGGGGAAATAAGAGATGGAAGGAAAGCTACAAAAATGAACAAAGACTGGCTTAAACAGTAAAATAATAAACAAGGCTCCTAGAAATAAGTCTTCTTTCTGAGGCAGGAGTTGTATCCAAATGATGAGAATAGGAAAGAGCATTAAGTTTGGCAAGTTAAATATAAACCATAATGAGGTAGGCCAAAAAAATGTTGAGTAGCAACTTTATAAAGGCATAAGAAAAAATTAATGCTCTTTGTCTAGCTGTCAAAAGGAGAAAGCCTGCCAGAGATCCTGAAGGGCTGATACACGATCATGTTATTACATGGGAGCGAAGGGAAGGTGAAGCCCGAGCAGAGAGGTTATTTGCATGGCTATTCACTGCAGAACAGTTCCCACGTGGAGCCTTCCCTTCTGGTGGAAGCTGACAGAAGGTTGACGTTTTGGAGCAAATTGGCACAATGAATTGCTAGGAAAAGTTGTCACTTTGTGAAGAACTCAGGGAAGTTGCCGAGTTACACACGGTTGTGTATAATCATTGCTTAAAATGGCCTTAGAATGGAAGAATGAAAAGCAGTAAACGTGTCAGGCTTTTCAAGAGGGGCCCATGGAGTGTTTGGGAAACTGGAAACTAACAGTGAGCCTGGTTTCTATATGAGGCACCTCAGTAGAAACTATATTAAAAAAAAAAAGAATAGAATTAGTGTTCGTTCACAGGAATAAATGATGATAGAGGGGAGTCAAGTTGTCTTCTGCAGCAAGAACTCCTGCCCTGTAAATCTGTTCATGTTGCTTTGAATGACTGGAAGGGCGTATGATAAAGGGGATTTAACTAATACAATATGCATTTCTTAAACAAAAAAACAAACCAAAACCACCACAAAAACAACAACAACAGCAAACCCAATGACCAAAAAAACCCTCCAAAACACAACACCACAACCAAAAAACTCCCAACCAAACACTTTTGGGAAATTAAACTGGTGTAATCCTGTAGTAGTTAAGTAGAGAATAGGTAAGGATTGGAAACTGTATGAGAAGACTGGACGGAACAGGGATGTTACCCCCGGAGTCCTCTGGAGAATGTGTGCTGGGATCTCTGCTGTTCCAAGTGCTCGTAAACTGTCTGGAACAGAAAATAAAGAGTAAAGCGCTGACACATTTTTCCAGGAAGCAGGACCAAAAGCTGAGGAATGTCAGAGGGATCTCGCAGCGCTAAGCTATAGGGCAACAGAATAACAGGCCAAGTTCAGTTCTGATGGGTGTAGTGGTTGTCGAGAAGATTGATCTGACAGCAGACACCTAGTGATGCACTTAGTCATGCCTTGCAAATCGGGAAAGAGACCTTGGAATTACTGTGGGTGGTTCTGTGACTTACTGACCAGTGATGGTTGAAAGCCAGTGGACATATTAGGAGACAAATGCAGAAAATGTAAGGATGTTGTGCCCTGTATAAATACACCTTATGCTTCTATTTTCAATAACACATCTAATTGTCTTCAACTTATTTTGAAGCAGATCTAGAAGAATTAGGTATATATGGTGGTAATAAAGAGTAAAGAAAAATGTGGAGCTATTTCCATGCTCAGAAAGATTAAATAAATGTAGACTTTCCAGTTTGAGGTAAGAGCAATCAGGGAGCAGAGAGGATTGATGAGTATATGCAACATAGTGAATGGCATGGAGAAGGTGTTCAGGTGACTGCTTCCCTTAGTACAAAATTCCGGGATGCTAAATATAAATATATGTATCATGTCTAAAATAGATGAAGGAAGTGCTATTTCATGCTATTTCCAGTTGCATATTGTCTGAGAATGAGTTTCATAATGGACAAAATACTGAAAACAAACAAACAAACACCAATATTCACAGTTTGGTTGACTATAAAGATTCAAAACCAGGCAAGGAAATCTCTAAGTTGCAAGAGGCTGGGACCTAAATGGATGTTGAGGGAAGATTGTAGCTTTATATATTCCCTGTTTTTTAGGCTTTTTACTAAAATCTTGGGCAATGGACACAGGCATCGAGTGTGAGGCTAAGTGGACATTTGGTCCTGTTTTTCTGTTTGGTTTGCTTCTGGATTTTTTAATTATTATGCCATAAAGGCAAACTGGCATAGCTTCAGAAAAACATGCTGTAATCTGGATCATGACAGTGGCTCCCCACCAAGAGGAATGGACGCGTGATCTCAGTGTAGGAGCTGGCTCGATGGGCTGCATCTGCTGCTCCTTGTAAACAAAGGAGTTGTCTCATTTTTCACTTTCCAGGACAATATGATTCTGCCTCTTGCAAATCTCCCAACAGTAGATAGTGACTCAAAGTACCTCAAGTAAGGCTACTGGTTTTGGAATGATAGAAAGAAAATGACAAGCATCTTTGATAAAATGGCATCAGTAGGTCTTTGTTCAGTGAATTAGACTGTTTTTAGTAGGTCTGAGGTCACCTACAAGTCTGGAGCGAATGCTTTGACCTTTTTGTAGAAGGCACTAACTCATGTTTGCAGTGGTAACGCTGCCGTCTCCCGCATGTCTGGCCCTGCTGTGGAAATGATGCTGCCAGCGTCCAGTTCTCTTTCCTTTTCTATGCTCTGTTCTTTATCACACGAGACGGGGCCTCTGCCCACAGTTTGTGGCTGAAACGCCAGCCCGGACGAATTCAACTACTGACAATTTTCCAACCACAAGCTCTTGTAAGCTGGCAGCTATTTAATACTACTAGAAATTAGAGGAGGGAATGTGTGCAGCCTGCAGACTTGTGAATCTGTGTTTGGTAAGAGAACATGGGAAAGAAGTATTTAAAGAAAGATAAAGAGTATCTGAAAAGATTTCTGAATAAGAGGGAAAGGGGAAGTTCAACATACAACAAATCTATAGGTGTTGTGAGCAAAGCAGTGAATTTAACATTTGTGATTCAGATATGTAGGACTATTTTTTAGAACCAAGGATATGATGATAAACATTTATTTCTAGTGAACTGGTGCTAAAAAATAGGCTTGTATACATGAATCACAAACTTCTTTGCTATATCAGTTCAGAAACAAAATCAGCTTGGGTTGATTATTCTGGTGCAAACTTGCTGTCAATTAGCAATTGCCACTTCCTTCACTCTTTGTTGTTGTTGTTATTTTTCAATAGAGCAACCCACTCTCCATTCTGTGGAAAACCAGCTCTCCTGTAAACTCCCCTGCATTTCTATTTTCATGCTAAATTGTTTCTTTGTACATAAAGTTCAACATTTTTAAGCTTTCATATCAGTGGAGAATACGTGGCACGGATTTATGCCAGACATAGGAATTTCAGTTGCTTTCTCTAAAGTCATTCTTTGTTTTTCTGATGTTTAGTTCCCCCTTGATACTGTAGGTCATGGACTCTTGTGTGTGTCTCCAGTCATGTATAGCTTGTACAGCTCCACAAGACCTTTCTCTAGAGTTACAGGGTAGACTCCTGTCTCCTTGATACCAGAGCCTGGCAGAATTTCCTTTGCCATTGCTGTCTTGCAGATACAGTTTATAGACCTTTTATACTTCAGGGAAAAAAAGCATTCTTACACGCAAATGGGGGTGGGGGCATCAGGTGGAATTGGAGCTTTAGCAAGTGCTTTAATAGGGATTGGGATAATTGGATTGGGATAATTTCAAAATGTGGTTCCCTCATCCCAAATCTTTCCCCATTCATTTCCATGTCCCCTTCTAGGAAGCTGTGCCTCTTATAATAAGCACACAAGAGCATCTTTTCAGCCCACACTTCCCTGCTTTGTTACTTAGATATTCAGAAATTAAAAAAATATTTTTAAAAAGAGACTTTTTAACCTTCTGCTCAGATCTGAGTTTGTGTTTGGCTGTCTCGGTGCCTCATGAATTACTGTCATCTCCATCATGGGCTCGTACTGAAGTGACAGGGCCCGAGCTCAGAGACTGTCAGCGCAGGTGACGGCTGCGCCCTTTGGGACAGACTGTTTAGGGGAAGCAGAGGATGCCAAAGGATGGCAGCTTCACGTGGTTCGTGAGACCTCACTGAAGAAACAGGCTGGATAATTAGTTTGCTACTGAGGTTTGCTCTGGGAATCTCAAACTATTCCCTGACTGTAGCATAATCCATCTGCTGCTGTGTCTCTTCAGGTGCAGTGGGTACTATCTCTTAATATTTTAAGATATATATAATTGTATATATATGCTGAATTAGTTATTAGTAGTAGGGGGTTTTTTTTTGTCTTCTATATGTACAATAGAGATCTCATTGTGAAATACACTGCAGTGTATTCATTTTGGTAATTTAAACTGTCAGTGGCTTGTGTCCAAGAAAAGATTTGGCACTTCCAGAGGCTCCCCCTGAAGTCGGGGTCACAGTATCACAGCATGTTTGGGATTGGAAGGGACCTCAAAAGATCATCCAGTCCAATCCCCCTGCTGGAGCAGGAACGCCTGGGTGAGGTCGCACAGGAACGTCGCTGTGTCCCAGATGCTGCTGTGAAAAAGACCATCCCCTTTCCTTCAAAATGTGATTACTCCTGTTCTAGGAATGGAGAGTACCCAAACCCTCGTCCCTCCCTTAAGTTTCTTGTTCATGTGTGTTCAGGAATAGCGTACAATGATGGAGGAGATTGTTTCACAGCTCAAAGTTACGTTTGCTGTCCCAGTAACTGCTGTAATCACAGCCCTGTAGGGAAATTTGTATGTGCCGGTGTCCTAAAGAGTGTTTGGGGGTGCCAGAGCACTGACCTGGAGTTTTTATTGTGACTCTCCTCAGATGCTGTATCTTGCTTATTCTGCTGTTCCCACAGCAAAGACTAAGGAAATATTTGTTATAGAGGTTTGAATTACCATGGACAAGTTGATGCAGGTGTATTTTCTCTTGGGAAGTCCTGAGCATCATTAGCTTCCCTCAGTTTCTTGGTTAACTCTGGCTAAAGGAGATCAGTACTTGCATGAGGGGAAAGGAGGGATGACAGAGGACTTGCCTGTGTCCTGGCTGGTTGAGCCGTCAGTGTTTCCAGTTTCTCTGAGCCATAGGCTGGGTTCGATGCCCGGCTCGTGCCTGGGGAGCCGGAGCGTGCCGCTGCTCACGTTTACCTCCTGTCACCTCCTTGCTCTGTGTTTTGTAAAACCAAGGCTAAACAAACACACAAGCCGAAACACGCACACCGTAACGCTCCTCAGATCACTGCTGGTGTGTGGGCAGCACCTCCCCACCCAGAGCCCCGTGGCTTTTCCAGTAATACACCATCCCGTGCGGTCAGCTGCTCGACCCACTCACTGCTGGCAAAGGGAGCATTTTGCACTGCTCTGCCTTTCTTTCCTTGTGATTTTTATGAATTAGTGCCTTTTTTCCCCCCATATAGTTTGGTTCTGGAGTGATGATTTTCTATTTCGCCTCTGCAATTTGTGTGTTAGGTATTATATACAAGTTGAAGGCGCTTACAAAGAGAATGATTTTAAAAAAAAATATGTATTAATGTCAATTTTGAGTGACAGAACTGGGTCAGAGTACACAACAGGTCCCATTATATGTTCCTTTGGATAATTCCTGTGTTTGTTTTTATTGCTATGTGCTCATTTGGGAGACTTAAATCTCTCACACTTCTTAAAGGTGAAAAGTATGTTATCTCACAAAATATATTTTGTCACAGCTGGCTGGGCTTTAGTGAACCTACAGCACAGCCTGTTAGGAGACATTTGCTTTTAATGTTGAAACTAGGATTGTTGGCTGAGCTGTTGGTGCTATTTGTAAATGGGGCAATTGGATCACCCTTCACAACACCTTGGCTGCTTCAGTCCCTTCCACCTGCCTTGTCTGAAGGAGGAAGCTGGGATTAAGAGGCAACATTCAATAACTCAAGTTCAGAGTGTTGCAAACCTCTGGTACAGAAACGGTGGTAACCAAAGCTCCGTTTGAAACGCGCTCAAATAACTAATTTCTCTGCAACAGATTCCCTGCATTCATTTTTTTTTTTTTTGTAGAGAGCAATGATCAGGAATGTAATTCCAGAGATCAAACTGTGTATTCAGAACTTCACTGCTAGATCTTAAACTCATAGCACCGATTAACCAACTGGAGCTTGTACTTCAAACCCAACTTCAATGGCAGCAGCTCACTCCTTCACTCCTGGCAGCCCCTGAAGGTTTGCACGCAGCTGCGGTCGGGTTGAAGTAGACGTGGCATAACATTAAAGTGGATTTTTACCTAAAAAAGAAAAAAAAGGCTTGTTTTCAATGCATCCCCTTTCTCTATGGCACTTAGCTTGAGGAGTTCATGCTGCCCCTTGTGCTGCTCCATTACCCGAGGAGCATAACTGCCTGTGGGCAGTGCAGTAAGCTGGGTAAGTAAAATAACGTGAGTTTTCCCTCCTCCATTCGTCTACTCTTTTTGTGCAATATTATTTTTTAACCCGGATCAGTTCACTGATCCAGTTGATGGAATTCCCAAATCATTACACCAGCCTTGCCAAGGACGCAGATTGGGAATATAAAGCTAAGGTGATGGGACTGCACACACTCTGTAAGCCCAGCTGGGCACCAGGACAGAAAAGGTGGGAAGGTGCAGTGCCGCTTGGTAGCTCTCAGAAATGAGGAATTTAATCATAGCAGAGCAATCAAAACTTACCTTTACATTTGCCTTACAGCTTTTTCTAATGCACTGGGTGGCTTCTGTGTTTCAAGGAGTTTGGACAAGTTCAGAAGATAGATGGGCAAGAACATTATACAGCTGAGGCTCAAGGATCTCAGTTTGGTTCAGAGGTGTGGGGAGCTGTTGGCCAGGAGTTAGGTATCTCATTTCACCTTCAGTTTGTGCAGATTGTTCTCACTATCCTGTGCTTTTTTTCATCTTAAACCATGTGCAAAGTCATACATGCAATGCCCAAGTGCTAATTATGACAGCAGAATCTACATCAGATCCATTTTTGGAGCTGAAATCTTTCATGTTGAACCGCTCTCGAGAGTTTAAAAAAAAAACAAGAGAATCCATGTGACGTGCAGGCTTTGCGCCTGAAAAGTTTGTCTTCAGATTCCTTTTCGTGACTTGTGAATGGAGACTGTTAGATGAAAGCTGGAACACGGGCGCATGGGCCTCACGGTGTGTGCGCCTCGCTGGCTTCGCCAAAGGTGCAGAGCAGATGCGCTGGCGCTCCAGCGTGAGTGCGCTGCAGCTTCTGCCAGAGCGGGAACCGGACCGCCTTTTTATTCTGTTTTGCATTATTTTGTTATCCAGAATTCTACAGTTATTTCCAAATTATGAACTTTAACCAAAAATAAGGGACAGCTTTGCAAATATACAAATAAACAAACATATTTTCCTGAGCGTGTATGGTTGTAATAGAAGCTATAAACTCAATCCATACCGCCAAATAAGCATATTTTATTGTGCATGTGTTTGGGCTCCATTGCTGTCGCCCATCTGCTCTTAAAGCTATACCAATAAGAACGTTTGACTTTCAGAAAAAACCTTGAAGCAAAGATTGCTGGAGGATCTAAATGCATTCGAGCGAATGAAAATATCAGTGAGCGTGAAATGAAACGAATGAAAAATATCAGTGAGCATGGAAGTTAAGCGCTATGTGTAATATCGCTGCGGTTTTGATATGCATGTCTTACCTTCTTATCTTTTCCTCAAATCCCCCCAGTAAGTGTTTTTGGGTACCTCTCTTTTTATTAAAACTCTGACTGACTGTCTGAAGGTTCATCGCTACTGATCCAGCCCATCATCTCCACCGAAGTTCCCTGGTATCTCTGAAGCTCTGTCTGGCACCAGTGATTTCCTCTTGCTGTAGAAAAGTATCCAGCTTCCCTCAGAGGGTCTGCATTGTGTTTAGAGTGAATAATTATTCCTCTGAACTCCCTACTGGTGGTTTTCATCGAGTTTCCTATCTTAGGGTAGATTTCAAGTCAATTTACTTTCCTCTTCTACCTTTCCCTCCTCATCTTTTACTGTCACACTTTGTTCTATTATTGAAACATTTCAGGAGTGTCAGTGCATGCGGATGCTATTACCGAGCCGATGTACATTGGCTAAGAGTTTGGATGAAAAGCAAGCCTGATAACTTATGCAAGGTTATTAGACCAAATTAGAAACAGTCTGGGGAACCCTGCAACTCTACATCAGGCAAACGATGGTAAAACTGGAAAGATTAAAAATTCTCTTTGTAGTGACATGAAAAGTCACTTGAGAATGTTGTTCAAATAATATTGTAGAAGCTGTGACTCCACCGCAGCATGAACAGCATAAGCTCCTTTGGCAATTATTTTCTTGCTACCTTTTGCTATAATTCTGAGCTAATTATGCAGTGAAATCAAACCCATAAATTAATTACTAAATGCTACAGTAGCAATGCTGTAACTGTTGTAATAGGGATCGCAGTAGCTTGGTGAGGTTCCTGCAGTTTCCCAGGACTCTTGCTCACCGGTTCAACCCAAATCACTTGTGATGCTGGAAACCAAGGCAAGTGCGTTACCACATACTGCAGCAAAGCTGAGTGCAATAGGGTGACATATTTCACCAGTATTACTCACTGTGTTTTTTAATTCCGCTTCTATTTTGCTAAATTTCTGAAGATTTATGCATTCAGGAAAGAAATTGTTTCCTTTTTGTGTAATCTGCCGTACTTGTAAGAATGATGCCATCTTTTCTCTTCTGAAACACTTTGAGTCATTGGTTGACTTGCACGGGAATTTTCTATGTGTGAGTCAGGGCTGTAATTTACTCCAGTGTCCAGCTTGTGAAGCAGAAAAACTGTGCCCAGCTCTCTTGAGAGAAGTGTTTCGTTGTGATTTTCCTGAAAATCATTGCATCCACCATGCTAATTTGTTATTCTTCCAAGCTTAATCAACTGATGTAAGCTTCAGAGTTGTGCACATTTCAAATAACACATCTTGTACTGTTCTTGGAAAAAAAAGAGAGGAAAAAAAATTTCAGAGCTTTATATGGTTTCCCCTTTCTAAATTGATGTTTGTGTCACACCAATATTAGCATGTTTCAAATCTGTTGATCAGCTGTGCCAGCCTAGGTTCGTATTTACACAAGTGCATGCCCAGGAGGAGATGTAGAACCACACTGCTAAAAGTGATGTCACTGTGATAAAGAGATTGCTGAGAAAAGAATTGGTTTATCTAGGAGTGACCCTCTGTGGGGTCTGAAACCAAGAAGAATATATAAATGTGCCTGTGCACAGACACACAATGCTTTACATCTTGCCCTCCTAGATAAAAAGGTGCATGTGTATCTGCTTTTATCTCTGTTATGGACTCTCTTCTGTCTGTAATGGAAGGTGATGCTGTATTAGCCACCTGAGGTGTTCCTTTTTGGATTTTTATTTTGTTTTTTCTATTACAGAAGGTTTACACTGAGATAGAAGACTTGCCTGTGGATGAGCTGTTCCAAATATAAACGGTTCCTATGAACGCTTCAGGAGGGGTGGAATAGTGTTAAATAACCTGAAAACAAAAGGCAAGGGAAAGCTGTTTGGGACATGATGGCTTTCTTTCCCTGTCCCTGCACCACCACTGGGGTCTGTGACGCTGTGACGTGCTGTCCTGGGCTGGCCGGGCACTGCTGGGCTGAAGCTGCAGCACAAGCAAGTCCATAGGACAGCAGTGTTGTGGTGGGAAGGTCTCCTGCTCCACCTTGGCAACAAAGGACCAACTTTGGAACGATCCCGGGGACTAGATGCTTCACTAAACAGTGAATTAGGGATAAGCAGCACAGCGTGTATCTGCTCTGCAAGTTTTGTTTATGTTTAAGAATTTGTTTGTAAATGTGTAACCTGGTGGATAAGTATTTAAAGCCACAGTATCCGGCTCCATGCAGGCTTAATGCAAGCTGTGGCAGAACAGGCAACACCTTAGAGCCAGTGGTGGCCAGCTGTTTTTGGTTTTGATTTCTTTCTTAAACGGTGTCTGTGGAGTTCAGGCATCTGCAAAGGAAGATGCTGGTCCCGAGGCTCTGTTTAACAGGCCAGCACTCAGTCCATCCTTGCTGGACTTGTTCCTGCTGCTCTTGGAACAGCTGAGAAAGGATTTCCAGAATTTGAAGGAAGCAAGATATGCTTGCAGGTCCTGATTTAAGTGAAGAAAACCACAAACTTTCTCTGTCTTTTTCCCTTGTTGGGGATTGTAGTCAGTACAGGTACCAGGCATTTCTTCTCCCTTGGGCAGATCTGATCTCCTGGGTAATAACAACTATTTATGGAACAACAAGATACCAGTTTATAAACGCTAGGCTTGTTTACTTCTGCTCTGTGGCTGCTCATTTCACATAGGGGTTTCCTGTCTGTCAAGGGTAAGGAAACTCAGCTGAGTAGACACATCTGTAAAGCAGTAATTTGCCTTGCTCTCCTGGAGGAAGATCTGTCCTGCTCAGCAAAGTTGTCCACCTGTACTTAGTAAAGATGGTATTTTAGCAGGAAAGAAGTAGTGTCATGTTTTCTAAGAGGAAAAGAAGAACTGTTCTGCTTCTCTCCTCCCAGATCTGGTATCTGCTGCTCATAGGGATGTGGGGGAAGGTTTGAAGTGGTGATCTTGTCTCTGAGAATCAGATTCTTCAGTACTGCATTACTAGGATTTGCTGTAATTGGGGGACTCCTAAACCGTGCCCAGACGGCAAATGAGAGGAAATAGTGATCATAGTTCAGTTTGAGTTTGTTTGTTTGTTTCTTTTTCCTCTCTCTTTGCATTAATAGGACTTGATTTCCAGTGGTTTACTCTCTCCTGTGGGTGGTTAGAAACACAGAGGGTAAGCAGCACTTCGTTCTGCATAATTAGCTGCCAGACATTGCACCCTCTGAGAAGGGAGGAGACAGTGATGGTTCCAGGCCATCCAGGAGGAAACAAGCCATGTCTGCAGTGCTCCAAGATACAGAATAATTAGCTCAGAAATTCAGAGCTGTGTGAGATTTGCTGTGCTGGCTGTTGCACGTTCTGTCTCCATCTGAACTGTGGCCATGCAATGATGGACTGCTGAGATGTTTTGATAGATACCAGTCAGAGGGATGTTTTTGACAGATTTTTTGTAATGATTAATGTCACTCCAGGCAGTTGTTTGTGTTTCTACATGTTTGTTTTTATTCATCTCTTATTTGTTTCCCTTTCGCAGTGGTGCCCAGTTCATCATAATGAGATTCAGGAAGCTGAAATCGTTCTCTATTAGTGAGGCTACTGTAAATATTTTCACTGACAGAACTGTCTTTATTCAGTTAAGATCTCAAAATATTTGAATATTGTTTTATTTTAAACAGTTAGAAGATCTAGTTATTCAAATAAAGTGATACCAGGAGGGCAGTTTATTCTGAGACAATCCTGTCTTTAGCTAATCTAAAGAAATTGTGCTCTCCGAAGATGCAAGAACCCCAATGAAAGGCAGAGGGAAGAAGCATGAGAGGAAACGGAATGTGAAAAGGTTCGCACAGACGAAAGCATTTATTACTAGATCTAATTTTATTTAACAAAGTTGGTTGGCCTCTCTAGAAGCACACAAGGTATCGTTGCCTGCAGTTGATAAGATGAGTAATAATCCGAGTTGCTGGAGAGTGTGAAGCAGCCATCACTGATGCGACCGTCTGCCTTGATAGGGGAGATGACCCATAAATATCCAAGACATCTGGCCTAGGAAGAGCTCTCAACAGCTTGTTCGCAATGACCACTCTGTGGCTGTTAAGGAGTAAAAAATTAAGCGGGAAAATCAGTGTTAAGTACCAGAGCGCTTAAGGTTTTTCTGGAGTTGAGGGAATCTCTCATTTCTGTGCTATTTTTTAGCATGGCACTGCCCTTCAGCTTCTACTGAGTTTTCTTCCTAATACCTAAGGCCTGGCATGTCAGCCCATCTAAAGTGTTAGGCATGTAAGAGTTGAGGTTCCCAAACTTGTCCTAGGTTGCAGGTGTTGAGGGGGTTTGCCTGCTACATTTTCGTTTGGGTTTTTTTGGTTTTTTGGGGTTTTTTTGTAGACTACAGTGCACTTTCTGCTTGTCAGACAAACAATTTTTTTTTTAAAAAAAGCCCGATTTCTCTAGAAAATCACCATTTAAATTCTTGATCAGTAGCTTGGAAATAACTACGAAACAAAAGCATAAAATTAACCAAGTGCAAACTTCTGAATATGTCTGACATCAATCTCTTAATTTCATGAGCTGCTAGAAGATTTTGGAGGCCTGTCTTGGCTGTGGACGCCAAGTGTCAACTCTACAATACTCTGGCTCCGTAATGCTGCTTTTCACAGCTGCTTTTCATAGCGTTTTTAAGTCTTCCACG
This sequence comes from Streptopelia decaocto, assembly GCF_964273445.1. NCBI lineage: Eukaryota > Metazoa > Chordata > Aves > Columbiformes > Columbidae > Streptopelia > Streptopelia decaocto. The sequence goes on along the minus strand of NC_138659.1, from coordinate 4,729,050 downwards.
GGACTTTGTAAATCCTGTATCAGGAGCTGTGCTCAGTCTGCATTCGTCCTAGCCATACTGGTTCCTAGCTGACCATAGCTGTCTGTAGACTTCCCAAAGTACAGTAATGGTACAGGTGAGAACCTGAAACAGGTCTCTCAACTTTCTTGGGGAGTTTGGGTTCTCTAGCTATGCCATTTTGAAACAACTGGTTCTAGATGGCACGTGCCTACCCAAACCTTAGGTCTAGAACAACATAAGAGGGCAGAAAAGAGCTGAAAGTCACTTCAGTCTTGAACTCCCTAGAAGCTGAAGGTGACAGGACTAAGTGTATTAGAAGGTAAAGTAACTGCATCTTTGGGTTGCAGCTTTCACATTTAAATTTGAGTACAGGCATTTTGGAGGGGCGGCGGTGAAAACAGCCAGGAGAGGATTATATCGCGACGTGTAGATTAGAGTTCTGTTTTATATTTGTTTATTCATGTGTGTGTGTGTTCTGTATTTCTACCTTTGTACCTAAAAACCTGACTTTATGTCATGTTTAATACATTTCCACTTATTAATGTTTATAAATATGTAAAGGGTGAGTGTCAGGAGGAGGGAGCCAGGCTCTTCTTGGTGACAACCAATGGTAGGACAAGGGGTAATGGGTTTAAACTGGAACATAAGAGGTTCCACTTAAACTTGAGAAGAAACTTGTTCTCAGTGAGGGTGGCAGAGCCTGGCCCAGGCTGCCCAGGGGGTTGTGGAGTCTCCTTCTGTGCAGACATTCCAACCCGCCTGGACACCTTCCTGTGTAACCTCATCTGGGTGTTCCTGCTCCATGGGGGGATTGCACTGGATGAGCTTTCCAGGTCCCTTCCAACCCCTAGCATTCTATGATTCTATGAAAAGTCCTCTAATTTTGGGAAGCACGGTGGGACTGGATGGAATGGGCAGACTCTGGGACAGCCAATACGACTAAGAGAACATGTGCCAGTGGTCCGGAGGTTCTGTGTGTCAGGAGCATTTTAAGGGGGCACAGGCTCAAGGAAGGGAATATTTAGCTGATTTGATCTCGATCCCAGGGCCTGGCAGCCCCTGGAAGGTTTCTTTACCTCTGGCAGATACAAACTGATGGGCTTCCAGTGAGGGTAGCTCAGGAAAAGACCCCACAGTTCACATCACCCCTGGAGCCTGACAGCCACCTTCACTCCGCTCAAGTGAAATGAGCTAATTTGTTTCCCAGCAGATTAATTGCTCGTGGTTTATTATAGAGACTATTTGGTGCCCTGTTTTGAAGACTGTTTGTTCCGGACAGCATGTTTTAGAATATGTTTGTATGTGCTGGCAAATTTTTCTTTTTTTTTTTTTTGAAAAGGTCACCTTGAGTTTAGGAAAGTTTAAAGAGCTGTAACAGCTAAATAGATACAAGAAATTCAAACAAATCCTGAAGGTGGTTGGACTGTGGAATTCTTTTCAGCTTCTGAGTCTGAACTTCCTTAAATTTGCCAGATTAGTGAACTGACTCATTTACATCTGTATTCTAAGGCCTTCCTGGCTTTATTGCCTACAGCTGCCTTAGAACTTTCCAGGTTTTCTTAAATTACAGTATTTCATGAAAGTTATCCTTGTACTATTGCCTTCATTTCTTCATACTGCATCATGGCATTCTGACCTAAACCCGTTTACCAGAGTCTGGAGCTAAAATAACTACTGCCATTGTGTAGTTCCCTCTGCTGCTGAGAACTGTGTTGCCTTTCGCTTGTCTGTCTAAATGAATGACAGATATTTTTGCATGGGCTTGTCAGTGGTTTTATGCTGTGCAGCTTTGGTCCCCTGGCTCCGCTGTGGTTAACGTTGTGAGTAACATTCTTGGAGGCTACTGGATTATTCTGCTGGCAAAAGATTATTCTGCCTTTTCTGTGCTGGGTCTTTCTGCCCATTCTGCACACTGTCCTCTCTGGGTAGCCCAGAGGTTACAAGTGACAGTCTTATCTATCCATCCTTTTCTTCCTATGCTAAAATCTTCCATTTGTCCTGTAGACCACCATGTCTCCTGCTATGCTCTGATACTACAAGCACGAAAACACTTGTCAGCTCGTTCTGGTGAACCACTGTTCATGATTTCTGTTGCTCTCTGCCTCTGAACCTGTAGGAGCCGCTTGGCAGCTGGATGATAATGATCGTACTTTAACATTTGATGCAGTGCCATGTTTTTCGTGTTTGGAATGTGCATTGGAAACAGGAGAAATGAGTTTTGGCTGGAACTTCAGTGCAATCTTGCAAGCAGTAAATAACAAAGACTTTAACAGGAAAAGAGAACCCAAACACTTTGTGTTCTGGATTGGCTTGTGTGAATCAGCAAGTCCTGCATCTGTGTTGCTAAATAACAAGACCTGATTGCTAAATGTAACGCAAATAGTATACCCATGTAGAGGCATAACCCATGGGATTCTGCTTCAGAACTGATCTACAAACAACATCAAGCTGCTTCCTCTTGACATAGCTGAGCTCTGAGCTAGGACTTTCTCTTTTTAGTATTATTACAGTAATGTGCTTCTTTCTGCTCTTGTTTACACTTTTATCGCTCCTTTTAGTCTCTTGTAAAACTGCTGTTAAGTTCATCCTCCTCATTTGTCATACTTTCAGCGACAAGATCTGCCTCCTTTCGCTAACTCTCTCTTTTCCACTCTATTAAATTCAGGCTTATTGGCCTCTGCAGGACTCTGTGGACAGTTACTGCCAACCACTTAACTGTTAGCTGAGTTAAATGTAAGATCTTCTTGTCTTTCCAAGCAAATCTGGGAACATTCTGACAAGCTGTTTGCAAGCCTATAGTGGATTTAATTGCAATGATAATTTATTAGACGATGCTTTCCTGTAAAATATCCAGAATTATGTAATTCTTGTATCTGGGTACCTGAGACTAGGGAGAAAAACAAGATGAGGCGGGAGAGAGCTCATCTGGTTGGTAGAAGGAAAATAAACTTGGTTTGAATTGCGTTCTCTTTCTCTGCCAGATGTTGTTGCAAACTACCCTGCGAGTTTGAGTGTGGTAAGTTTGAGCAGCACGTTATATAGTGCATACACGAGGCATGAAATGGTGGGGATACACCAGCCTTGGGAAGGAGGAGGAGCTCATCCGTGGCTCTTGTGCCAGGGCTCTTGGCCTCATGGGTGGCTTTGTTCTCTCTGACATGGCTCTGCTGCTTTTGGGACCAAGCCGTTCCCACAGCACGGTGTGCCGGGTTGTCTTGGCTGTAGCTGGAGGTCCTCGCACAACGTTGTGTCACGTAGTGGGGATGTGCTGTAAGGTCTCTGACCTCAAGGTAGGTTAGACCATCCGTTGGTTTTTATGTTGTGTTTCTCAGCTGTGTTCATTAATTGGAGGGAGATGGAGTTCATCTAATGCATTGTGACCATCTTGGAGAACAACTCTGTGCATTGCAGAAGAGTAAAACCACATTTTATTAACACATAACAGAAATGCGCAACAATGAGGGAAATTACTGTAAAGTGACCATGGTAGTAATATAGGACAGGCTATAAATATTAAGGATCAGCCTCATGGGAAATTTCTAAATGTCAAATCCTTTGCTGCCTCTGCTATTTCTTCTTATATTTTGATTTACATGCTCTAACTTATGTTGATGAGAAGGGAAGAGAAACTCTGTTGTCTTTCAGCTGGCAGACAACTGGTGAAGCATTTTGCCCACAGGAAGGAGAAGAGATTCTCTTGTCCATTATGCATAGTGTTTTACTCTAGTTTGGGACTAGGCAAAAAAAGAAAAGACTAATAATGAGAATTCCTGTAAGGTGCTGATTTATTGTGGTTTGTCACTGTTTTCTGCTTTGCTTGTTCATGCCATATGAGTTTAATTGATGCGACTGAATTTACTGTCTGTAGCTTGGTATCTGGAAGACTGAAGGGGAAGCTGGAATAGTTCAGTTACAACTGTATGAGCTCTGGCTGCCACAGAAAAGTGTAGATTTCATTTCTTTCTAAAGGCTCACAGCTCCTGCAAGTGCTGTAAGAAGTAGTTACAGAAGGAGGGGAGCCAGCCGTGGTACCAGAGCAGTATTCAAAGTGCATGTGTCACTCTCTTGCAAACCCTAGGAATTATGTCCAAAAATAAGTATTAGCACAGCTATGTGGAAGCAGTCAGCATATTCATATGTTGTAGCGGACATTTAACAGTCCATTAGTATTTCTGGTGACATTTCCACAATGTCTGAGGCGCTGATTAAAAGTGCATCCATAATGGATTATGCTTCAAGAAGAGGACATTTATGTGCATAGACCCCCGACTGTAACGCAATATTAATGTTCTTTTGTAAAATTTATTTTGAAGAGTGGGAAGAATGTGCCCAATGAAGCCATATTTCAATAATTCTTCACTCTGTGTGTGATGCTTTATACTACTGTAGCATAAATGTGGTAAGAAAAAATGCATAGAAAATATTTTCACAATCTGACTGAAGTTTCTTTTGCGATCAGTTTAAAGTCTTTGACTTTAAATCAACATTTCCAAAGTTTACTTTGTATCCACATTTTATGTACCTCGAAGTCTGATTTGTTTTTTTTTTAAGCTATATATGCTACAGAGGTGTAAGAGCTGAATGCATTCAATACCTCTGAAAACTAGGCCAAAGCTTTTTAGACTTACTTTGCTTAAATTGTCTTAGAAAACGGAACGCTGGGTATCCTGTTCTGAAAATGTTGACCTCAATCACTGAAAGTTACCAAAGCACAAAATTTCGCATGGAGATGGAAAAGCACACCTTGTGCTGCCTTTCCCTTCGAATGATGTAATGGGGTAATGGTTGAACTGCTCTGATAAAGCTTATCACAAAATAATTTCTAAGTCAGTCTTGTCATAGAGCGAATAGTCTCAGAAAGTTATAGATGGCGAAGGGATAAATTTAACAGACTCAGTGCTTGCTTCACAAGCAGCAAAGGATTAACTTCAGTTTTTCTTTCTCCTTCATTCAGACGGGGAAAGATAATGAAAGAAGGGCTAAGGAGATTGAGGTGCTTCCAGCAGAAGATAACAGGGCCTGTCGAGGATGCTGCTGGGAAGCAGGAGGGGGAGAGCTCTGGATGAAGGGCAGTTCTGTGCCCTGTGAATCACAGGAGCAGCAGCAGTTCATGGGTTTGACAACCCTTGCTAAACGACCAAAACGTGGTGTTTGTGTTGTTAGGAACCTTGGCTTCATCACACGGGCTCTGCTGGGAATGTTACAGTCCTATGTGAGCTGCTAACCTCTTGGATGTCCACAGTCTCTTTCATGCTCTGGCCTTTGAGACATTTTGAACTCAGGCTCTGATAGAGCTTCTAGGGAATAAAACCTGCCATCCGGCTGCCAGTGTTACCCAAGCGTAGCCGCTCTTTTTTTTGACAGTCTCTTGCTTTATAACTTTTGTCGAATCAGCTGGCTTAATGCTGGAATAATGTAGAAGTGAAACCTCAGATCGGATAAACTGAAGTCCCTACTGCTCCCATGGTGGGTTGGGATTCAGGAAATGTCCAGCTCTGCACTGGTACAAAGTATGAAACCAGATCGCATGTCTCAGCTGCATCATTTACAATGTTCTGCTAATCTCTGCATGTTTCTTAAGGTTATTGGGAGCTACAACGGATAGAGGAATTGATAGATTGTTGAGTTATTAATTTGGCTTGAGGATAAAAGTGAAGCAGCTTCCCTGTTTATACTTATTTTTAGCTTTCCCTGTGCAGTTACACAGTTTCTGTAGTTTGTCAGAGGACTGTGCTGATCAAAAAAACCCAAACCCACAACACATTAAGGAGGAGCTGTTGTCAATTTTACTGTCTGTTCCCTTTACAACAAAACATAACATTTTGCAGTGATGCCATAATGCGCACACTTGCTGGATGTGCTGGGCTTTCTTGTTGCATTAATCTCTGCTCTGTCACTGTCCTGCAGCAGCAGTGCTGGCTGGGCTGTGCTCCTAAGGCTCCTCATACACTTCTCATTGTGTCGCAGAGCTCTGATGTTAACTTATCGTTCCTACTGCAAAGGTGTTAAATGATGTGGGTAGACATTGGGCATTTGACTAGACTACAGTTATTGAGACTCACGCTTCTCTGTCTTGGTTAATTAATTTCTCCTCTTCCGTGTCAACGGAAAGGAGTAGTTAATTGCTTTCTTTATATCTATTCTGCAGGAGTCATTGAATTCGTATGGGCACCCTCAGTTCAGAGGAGTTTAGGGATTTACACTTAAACACATGCTTTGATTGGTCAAAATATTCTTGTGTGTTTTAGGCCAGATAAACATACCATTTGGCAATGGGATGACATTAGAGCTACACATTTCCAGTTTTGATAAATGGCATATTTAAGCTGTAATTTCCAGAGGACAAAATCCTGTAGTCAGGTACATTAATCCAGTTTTCACAAGCTCTCTCTGGCCAAGCATTAGGTCAGCGGAATAACTACTGTTATTGATCAAATTAAATGCCTTTTTTTCCATTTTGTAATCTTATCACTCTGTTAGGCTGATTGAGGTCAGCAGGAATGACAGCATTTGTATAAGATGGAGTTTTAGCAGACCCTTGTTTCTGAGGTTTGACCTGGATAGGAATTGAGCTCTTGCAACTTTAATGTTCCTGGGCCCATGGGGAGAAGGATTCACAGAATCACTGACTAGTTGAGGTTGGCAGGGAGATGGTCTCATCAACCCCTCTGCTCCAAGCAGGCTCATCTGGGACAGATTGCTCAGGGTTGTGTTCAGTTGAGTCTGAATATCTCCACAGGTGGAGACTCCACAACCTCTCTGGGCAACATGTTCTAGTGTCTGACCACCCTTGAACTAAAAGTTGTTTCTTATTTTGGATGGAACTTCTTGTATTTCATTTTTCCCTATTGCCTCTTGTCCTGTACGTTTGGCACCACTGAGAAGCGTCTCTCTACCTTCTTGACTGTTTACCACTTCCCTTGTTATATCTCTTTGTCCTTCACATCACAAACCAGTGTCCAGCCTCCTTTGTCACTATGCCGTACTCTGCCAACTCCATTCTCCCCTGTTGTCTACTGAGACCTGCACAGATCAGCGTCCTGATCCCACACCCCTTAACACCATAAACACATTTTTCTCACTGCTCTTTTCCATTACCTTCCATGTTTCCCAGTTGTGGCCCTCGTTCCCTGTCTCCTGAGCTTCTCCTGCACTTTCCTCACCTGGAAGAACAAATTCAGGCGTGAAATTCGGTGTCGCTGAGGTGCGGTACAGCGGGAACCACCTCGATGCAGTAGTAGTTCAGTATCGTCAGATCCACAGATCTGCTCCAAAACCGAAGCATAGCCTGTCTCTCTGGGAAGGATGGATTCTGTATGAGCAAAAATGTGATGTGCTTAGTTTGCAGGGTAAATGCCATAGGTGCGTGCAATTTAATGAATGGCAGAAAATTCGTAAATTGCGTCAATTTTTCTCGGGTCTCAATGAAATGGAAATAGACCACGTTTCGAACTGCTCTAACCTTATGGATTTTCTTGAGACAGGACCTGAATAAGAGATGCATAATTGTATATGAATACAAATAATAAAACAGCTATAGTACTGGTAGATTTTTTAAAAAGCAAGAATGTGAATTGTTCCTCTTTAAGGCATTGATTTTGAAGCTCATCAGAGCTGGGAAGAAACTGTATCTCTGGTCAGTTTATTCCACTGTGGCTTAGAACAAAGTTATTTTACTTTTGTGGGAAGTATGTTCCTATTTTTTGGTTTAGATGGAATTGCTTATCGGATTTGGTGTAGCCTTGATACTTGAAGTAATACATGTCCTACTGTCATGTAATTGAGTAAAAACATGTGCAGCTGCACACATCTTATTCGTAGCATTTTTCAAAACCTGCTAGCTAATCTAATCTCAGCTAATTGATTGAGTGATTTCAGTGTCTACCGGGGTAATTCTTCAACACTTCCCACACAAGACTGGCTCTTAAGTCAGCATTGCTGGATCAAAGCACATGTATTACTGTACTTCCCACAGGTCAGCAGAGACAAGATGTGAGTGTCCAAGGCAAAACTGTACAGAAAGTGGGATGGGAGAGGCTCTGGTCACCTCCTTTTGTGCTGTCGTATTAAAATGGCTCAGTTGGCCAGGGTTGCAGTAAGACTTCTCTTCTTCCTGTGCCTGACTTGTCCCCATGCCAGCTCTTTGACAGCCGCAGGACATTGCTGCAGAGGCAGCTTTCCTGTGTCTGAGCTTTAATTCCCACGCTAGCTGGTGGGTAAAGAGGAGTAATGTGGCCATTTGTCATTTGCGTCTGGACAGGCCTCATCTCCTTAAGAAATAAGTCTTTTTGAAACCTAGTGTTTTACTCCTTGTGTGCAGCTGCTGAAGAACGTTGGCCAGCTCAGGAGAGCCAGAGGGGACCTCCTTGAAGCAGTTGGTGGCTGCTATCACTGCCCCTTCTTGTTCAGCGCAGTCTGTGCATGTAGCGACTTCACGTTGTTCACCAGCTGGAAGCCCAGACCACTTTCCAAGCGTGCCGTGGTTTCTGTGCGCTGTTTCCCAGACAGCAGCTGCGGCTCATTGTACACGTACGGCCCTTTACTCCTTTACAGATACTTAATTTCTGGTGCTCCTGTCAGGAACTACATTGTGCAGAGAGATATTTTTCAGTCATATGCAATAAATCTGAAACTTCCCAGCCATCTAGAGCTACCAGACATCTTGGGGAAGGCTGTCCTGTGTGAACGCAGGAGGAGGCTGCGCTCTTTATGTGATGGGAGAGACTGGTACCTGCAGTACTCCTTGATAGGCCAAAAAGGGGTAGTTGCTCCCCTAGCAGGTGAGAGCAAACAGTTTGTGATAGACACCAGAGAAGCCAATCGAGAATTTTAGGAGATAGAGTCTGAGGAACACATAAGGAACGTAAGAAATGGATTTAAAGGCTTCTGCTGCACAGAGGTAGTGTGTTGCTTCCCAGATGTGAGTTGCATTAAATGAACCTTCTTGAAGCTTGGTAACATCAAATCACAAAGGGAGAATAAAGGAAGACCTTGAGGGTAAAGAGGTTTGAGAGGTAGGAGGCAATGTGATTGCTGAGGCAGCTGGATGTGGAACAAATGTGATAAAAACATCTGTCCCTATTAGTGCTCGAGGGGAAGGAAGCAAGAGAGCAGAGGGAGATCTGATCTTCTGTGGTGGGTCTTCTGGCTGAGCTGCACTGAACTCTCCCTTGGCTTTTACTACAGGGGAGAAAGGTGGAAGGGAAAAAACACTGATACAGTCTTTCTGCATGATGTGTTTTTATTTGCATGCATCAGAACAAAAGAGATTCAGTTCTTCATGCATCACATCACATACCTGAGCAACTCTTCGCTCAGGCTTGGCTGCAGAATGTCTGTGAAAATTCTAGGGGAGTCTGGACAAACGTTTGGAGGGGAGATCCGTTGCTGGAAGGGAAAGGGGGTTGCTGATTAGACAAACCGCATCAAACTCAAGAAATCCACTCAGCCGAAAATGTTTGAAAGCTCTGTGTGAATGTTAGAGAGGAAATATTTCATCTCTTTGTCCTGTTTTTACATTACCTTGGACGTCCATCTATTACCATTTTTGGGAAAGAGATTTTGAACTCTGATCTGACCCAGCGCAGTCTCACATCGTTAGGTAGGATTTTCCTTGCTGCTGGTCAGGCAAGCTGATGAACTCTTAAAAAAATAATCTCAAGCTGAAAATCAAACAACACTTTTTTCCCCCCTCCCTCGGAGACAGTCAATTCTGGTGCAGTAACTGTAATTACCAAGAAAGCACAGGTTTCTGATGCTTGTGCCTCTCTTTTGGGGTTAGTGTTGATGGTTGAAGGCTTGCACAAGTCAGTGCCTCGAGATCACTGCCTGCACAATACGGGTTCTTTGCATGCATTTCAAGAAATGCCACGATGGCTTTCAGGGAGTGATAACAGTAAGCAAAACATGCAAAGTTTGTTCAGATTTGTGCTTTGCAGCATTAAGCACACTCTTGATATCCAAAGAACAAATAGCCATGGAATGAAAGCTCACACGAACTGTTATAGATTCTCCAAAGCTGTGCTGGCCACAGGCAGGTTTGGAATAAATTTGTTGATGCTGCTGCACATCAGCCTGTTATTATTCCTACTAGAGCTACTCTTGTGTTTTTATTCCTAACTCCTATTGTTGGTATGGGAGATACTAATCCCTGTAACCAGTGATGCCATTTTTCAAAGGTTAGCTGATAAAAGTTGAAGAGAGTGGACCTGTTTCCTTGCCTCTAAAGCTTGGTGTCACCAGAGGGGCTGTCAATTTGATTCGCTTCATGACTGGTCAAGATACTAAAATGAAAACCATTGCTGCAGAGCATGTATCAGGCTGTGGCAGTGGAAAAATGTGCCCTGGGAATATTCAGAAGTAATTACTAAAAGATAAGTTTGGTAACATGAGTGACCTGATTTGTTTAGAAGACAGATTACTACGCTGAATTCAACAAAGTGCTGATCGTCTCTGAAAATCTTTTCTTCAGTCATTTGTAGGCTTGAGTTTGGACAGTGATGTTTATACAGCATCGACGTGAGAATCTGCAGGTTTTACAGTTGTGTTGCTCGTGAACTTCACTGCCAAGTACACTTAGTCTGTAACTCAGGAAAAGCAAGATGTCCAACAGAAAAGAAACGTACAATTCAAGTGGGCTGAGCGTGAGCATTACAGAGGTGGAGAGAGTAATGTGGGATGATATTACACTGTTTTCTTGCTCCATGGTTGTCTCTTTGGAGTCCGTTTGAACACTTGCCCAAAGAGCACCCATAAATACTTGTGGGAAGCTCTCCTTTTGGCCAACAGCATTGCTATTTTGCTGGCTAATGAAAATCTGCTGCTTCTCTTGTCATTGAGGTCAAGGGATACTCGACTAAAGTAGCCCTTCAACTTTCCTGTTTAGACAGGGAACTTTAAGAATATCCCGGATTAGATGGGGTGGTGGACTTTAACATTTTTTTGACTACTCTAAGCTAATATGGAGAAATCGTTTTGAGAAAAGTAACTATTTGGGGAAAATTTGGAAGGGTGGTCAAAATGTTTTCTAGAATTTTATTGCAGCTTTGAATAATAAATCATTAGTATTATTTTTAAGAAACTTTATTTGGTAGCTTGAACCATAGCTTTCCTGTTATTTCTTATGTTGTACTTCAGTAAGTTCAAAGAAGTGACTAAGTATTTGTTGATTTATTGCAGGGTAGAAGCACTTAGGATGATAAGATATTAGAAATAGCTGGTGGTTAAGATTACTCACTATTTATATTACGGTCTTCGTTTTCCTTTGCCAGTGCATTCCAAAGCTTTCACTTTCCAGGCTGTGAGCTTTCATGACTACTTCTAATTTTCCTTACCAAGGTGATTGTTTTGTTAAAAGTAAGATTAAACAAGAACAAAATGCCTGCAGTCTGTCATTGTAATGGAGAGATTCCTTGCGCTGTCACACCGAGCGAGTCTGCTTCCAAAATGCCAGGAGTGAAAAGTTAAATTCCTTCGTGGATTTAGTTTTAAAACTTTGAAGAAGTGGAATGAAAACATCAACACCTTCTCTACGACAGATGTAAATTGTAATTGTGGCGCGCTTGAAAACAGTAATGGCTGTGTATGCCATCTAAGTGGTTAGACAAACATAGGTGGGCAAGAGAAGAATGAGAAAATAAAACAAAACTGGGTGATGCCAAGAACATAGAGTGAATAGACTGAATTCCAGGCTGAGGTGTAGAGCGAGTTACTTCTTTTGTGGCTCCCTGGTGGATCCATGGAGATGCTGGGTTACAAGGTCACTCTGTACGTTTTTCCACCTGCGCGTTGAGGGTATGGAAAGCTCCCAGGTGCAGCAGGGTTCCTGTGTCAACTACCAGTGCTGCACACTGCAACTGCTTCATATCGGGTCACCTGAGGGGTCACGGGGAGGATATCAGTGATAGGAGTCAACTTATTGATGCTCTCTATAAAGGCTGAATGCAGTTCACGCAATTAAACCATACTGCTGGGACAAAAGTAGCGGTGGATCAGCAATGTTCACTGTTCTTGGTAATGTTCAGGAGTCACTACAAATGCCGATATTGAATATGCCTGCAGCATTTATTTGGTTTGGAACTTGGGATCACTTGGACTGCACTTTGTCCATGTGCACTTTGTCCACTCCTTTGATAACAACCAGAAGACATGTATTTTCCACTTTCACCATTATGTCTTATTTTCTTTCCCACAACTGTAGGAAAAGTGTTCTTTATCAAGGGCACTGAACAGAAGGCATATTTGTGTGGGTTTTTTATCCCCTCATCTTCACCGTAGCCATTTCCTTTAGTAGCTAATAATATTTAGTATTTATTTCAGTGACTTACGTAAATCTCAAATGCATAAACCAGCAGCACCCTTTTTTCTACTGCCTTTTCTTGTGGGAACTTGCTGAAATGAACTATCTCATTGAAAAACTCCATTCCTGGAACGAGAACTGTTGTACTCCATTTGGTGCAATAAGAATAATTGGGAGGGTCTCTCTGCTTGGATTAGTGAATCAGGGAGGATCTCAGTCCCTCCAGAAGGTTTATAGCATGTTGGAAAGCAAGCTTTTAAGAACTTACCTTGCGCTTCAGGTATCCATCAAGCCTTGGTGTGGAGTCCTTGGAAGAACTCAATGCCATGGTGCTGTTTTTGCTGTGCAGTCTGTTACCAGATGCATGTTGAGCTTGGACTTGGGGACATGACAAAGCACAGGACCATGGCTGGAAGGACAGGTCTTATTTTTGCACCTGTGTTGGAAGTAGGACAGGAGAAGTCTGCATGGTTCATGGTTCTTTTCTTTGTCAGAGTAGTCAGGTGGCACCTCTGATCTCTTCATCCTTGCCTGATCTCTAACTCAAGCCAAATACTTTGTGTGTGGGATGATGAAGAAAGGACAGAGCTGTCTGCTGTTTGCAGTTTTCTCCACTGCACCCACTTGCTTCTTGAGTCAGTAAATCCTTTCAGTTTGGTCAGGTGGCCTCTTACATGGAAACTTAATTCAGTGTCCAGTCTCTGTGCCTTATCTCTAGAAGCAGTACCCAGAAAAAGGTTTTACAAGCTCAGTGTCTTACCCTTGTTTTGTTAAAATACTTGTTTATTTTTAAAACCGCGGGGCCAAAGGAGAGAGGCTCATATTAAACAGTGCTGATGTTATCTGGAAGATTTTAATGCGTGTTACTTTACAGATTGCTCTTAGGCTAATGGCTGAAATTAATAAGGTGACAGAAGAGACAAGGAATTACATGAAACTGGGACAGGGTCCATCCCATATCAAACATTCTTTCCAGTTACAGAAGGACCTACTGGCACCTGGGGGCAAAGCCCCCTCTGAAAACACTATTTTCACTTGGGATATGTTTTGGCCTTTTTTTGTATAGGTTCTCAGTCAGAGTCTGTAAGACGCAAAAATCCTTGGAGGTTTTTGCATCTGGTTGAAGGAAGAAAAAGCCTCTGTCTGAACCTTAAATAGTAAAAACTGGCTGCCCCCAGTTCATCCTGCACTACATTGTGAAGTCTATTGTGCAGTGGAGTAGCAGAAACACATCTGGAATTTTTCCCGTTGGGGTTGATATGGATCTCATTAATAGCAGCTTTGTAATCTGTCTGTAACTGGTTTTGGTAAATGGTATTATTCTGATATTAGGGTTTTTTTTTTTTATATATATTGTACACATGCACATCAGGTGGCTGTACATGGGAGATGGCATCTAAATCTGTATTATCCTGTTTCACTTAATAGAAGAAAAAACGCTTATTTTCTGATTGGATGAATTACATGGCTTTGACTACTTAGGCAAGCTTGAAAATCACACAACTGTTTCTTGAACAACTTCCTGCAAGGAGGAGCATGCCAAGGTAAACTGCTTAGGCATTAGGAATATGTGCAATGGAGAACGTTTCCACCCTCACTGCTTTTTAGTTAGGATGTCCGCCTTCCGCGTGGTGCAAACTATGACGTGGATTCCAACCAAGAAGCTTTCTCCTATTTCAAAACGTTCGGAGAATTGCACTTGTGCGGCATCTCCCGTGCTTCCAGCCCCTTCTTGCTTTTGCTGCAGAGTTCATTCTTGTTTCTACTTCATACCTTCCTGATTTTCAATAAAACCATAGAGTTGATTAGATATTGTCATTGCTATGCCAGTTTATGTCAAACCAAGATTGTGATGACTAAAAAAAAAGACAAATTGTAAGAAACATCACAGTGGACTGTGTGATTGTCTTTGAGCATCAATTTCTATGTCATACCAAGAAGATGAACAATTTACTTCTTGTCATTGTTTCTTTGCATTTAATTATCTGCCTGTCTTGAGTGCTGTAGCGAAGTATTGGTGCAATAGCTTCTACAGACTTTTTTCCACGCTCACTTTTATTGTTTCGCTTTCATTTCCTGTTTGCATCTGCGAGCAGCCTTGTCCTTTGCTGCAGTTTCGTTGGGGAGACTTTCTCCAGAACACCTTAAAGTCACTGTTGGGAGCTGGGCTGATGAGAATTGCGACTTACAAATATTCAGTAATAATGAGTCAGGACAGAAAACGCACTTCCCTCAGATTTATGAGCCTTTATTAGTTATTGAGGTCTCATTTCCAACTATAAGGAAAATCATTCTTTGTTTTTTTTTTTTAGCATGAAAGCTTCTCTCAGGAGTGTGATATGAGGAGCTGTGTCCTGTAGAATGTTCAGAATATTGCACTACATGTAATAAAATCAGAAGAGCTGACAATACCTCTGTTAATGGCGTGGTGTATGCTTTGCAGCAGATTAGTATTTTCCATATCACCTCCATCGAGATTTTTTGCATAGATTCTGCATTGATCATTCCCGGAGTATATGAGCCTTGAAAAAACTGAGACTGTTCTTTTGCAGAATAACCCATCTGTTTCAGTAACGATGCCTGAAACATTGATATTTCTTCTGCCAGCAGCAGCAGCAGAAGAAATACAGCGGAAGAAATACACTTACACTTCAGTAAGACTTACATGGGAAGTTTTTTCCCCAAGCAGATTTTTGACCTGGATAAGGGCACCATGCCAGAGGTGAAGGAACATCAGGCATTCAGGAACCAAATGAATTACGAAGTCTGGTCCTATGCAGACACCAAATCATACAACCCTTTCATAAACCGAGCAAGCTTCACCTCAGGTCATTTGTTTTGCGCTCTCCTGCCTTCCTTGGCTTCCATCACAAGGCTGTTTTGGAGCTTACCGGTTTTAAACATTAATGACCTTATTTTCATCTTGTGTTTGCGTCTATTTGTTCATTAGCTTCAGTAGCTCTTTCCTTCTGTGCTGTATCCCCTGTGCTGTACACAGAGCAGTCACATCTCTTCTGTGCTGGGCGGTGCTAAACAGTAGGTGCATTTTTGGTTTAGCTGGTGGTTGAAGGCTCTTTTTCATCATTGTTCTATTGTTTACATATGTACCAACTTGTTTTCCGCTTTCTTGATGTGCATGCACAAAAACTATCTATGCTGTTTGTTCTAGACGGAAGAACTAAGTATTCCAGACTCCTTCTGCAAGGGCATTATTAGTTGTTACGAAGGACACTACAGATTTCACTACTCCCTTCAGTGCTTTCAGATACGAAAATTGCTCTGATACAGTAGGATTACCTCAAGGTAGATATATACATTAAATAATGTGGTAGTAGGAAACAAGATCAGAGGCTTTGAAACAGTGAAGTGCAATTTGTTGTCTCTACCAGCAGCTCAGGACAGTCAGACATGAGGAATGAGCAGTGGATGTGGAGGATCGCTGGCAATAGCGTGGCAGTGGATTAACTTTTCTCTGCTGGGAGAATAAAGAAGACAGTAAGGTATCTTTACAAAAGCAAAGTTCAGTCACTGAATTTTAGCAGACCAGTTATTTGGTATCTGTGAGGAAAGACAACAGGTCAGAGGTGGGACCTGTGCCCATCATCTGCACTCTTCTGGAATGTGTGTTAGATCTTCACCAGGAAAATCAGATTCCCTGCCTTTTGGGAGTGCAGTGGTGCACAGCAGCAATTAGCCTAGATGAACACTCTCCTATTCTTTTTCATTAGAAACAGCAATCTCCTTCCCGTCCCAGTGCAATGTGAGCTGGAATATAATTGTGCTAAACTTTGGTCAACTAGCAAAGTTGCTGGCTGGCATCTTCCACGTGAGCTGATTTTTTTCTGCCGGGGAGAAGGATTGGACCCTTTCTCCTTCCCTCCTCATCTCATTTTTATTTGCACGGAAGGTTTTGAAAACGGGCAGTAATTACAGTCTGCTTTTGCTCACCTTCATCATATTTCTAAATAGCATGTAATCTCATCTGTTTGGCTCAGTGCTCCCTCAGAGGCCTTGAACACCCCACCTGCTATTCGTAGGAAAAACTAGATGTAATTCAATCTTGCATCTTTGATAATAACACATGAAAAACAAACTATGACATTGAAGTGATGTTAGGGGACTGGTTTTTAAACTAACAGCATTCTATGCTGTCTAGAAGTCAGCTCTTCACCCTTGCATAATTGTGTTTTGGTATTAGAGGGTTTGGTGAACAATGACAAATTTTGTGTGTTATTTTATACGCTGCACCATGAGGCAGGTCAGGACAAAGTTTCTGCCTTGTCTGAATGTTACAGCGCACTTTTTTTGGTGGTTTTGTTTTGTTTTCCCAAAAGGAAGCCAACCTTTAAACCAAGCTTCTTGTTATTTTTGTGTGTGGTTTTTTTGTCTGAAGCATTTGGAGAATCAGCAAAGTCTGAGGATTTGGTTAAAGCAGGCAAACTGATTTCTTTCTGTCTTTAGTATTTACAGTTTACAGGGACTTGGAAGTTTTGAGCTAATGGTTATTTCCATTATACAGAGACACCCTAGGTAAGCTGCCCAGGGCACTTTGTTAGATCTCGTGCATGTCAGAACGTAGTCAGTTAGCAGGAGGGACCGAGCTGATATTAAATCAGTCTTTGATTTTGTGCCTTGGTGGTGCATAAGCGCAAGATATTAACGACTGCAGAAAGGTTAAACTTTACGTGTCTTCCTGTTTATCACAAAGGTACAGGGTACAAACAGAAGGCAGTCTTGGCAGGCAACAGGCTTGCAAAATCCATGTGCTGCTTATCTACAGTTGTGTTTGTGCTGAAATCTGATTACCGTATACGAAGGTAAGTACTTCAGAATCCCAAGGAGCCTGAAGGGTGGCTCTTGATTCCCAACTGCAGCAGACTGTCGCTTGGGTACGTGGTCACCTCCCAGCAATGACAGCCCGGTGTGAAAATGGTGCAGAACTTCAAAAGATCATATATCGAATTTTCTCTCTTAAAGTAGGCACATCTATGACTAACCCATACGTAATAGATTTCAATGTGTAATAATCCCAAGCATAACAAAACTTTTTCTACTGTTTAAGTTTCCTTTGCTACATTTTAATCCCAGGACTACTACTTCTATTTTCCAGGGAAATGGAGATATTACCTTTCTCTTTCGCAGCAGCCTTGTAATATTTAAGAGCTTACGTCCTCTTTCAGTTGTCTCTTTTCTAGACTAAACAAATTCATTTATTTCTAGCTTTCCTCAGACTAGGTTTTCTGGACCTTAGATCTTTTTCACAGCTCTCTTTGGCCTGTTTCCAGTTTATTCATCTTTTTTGCATGGGGCCTGGAGCTGATGCTTTCTGATTCTGAATAAAGTGGAGTGCTTAACAGGTTTTACAGTTGTGATAGTTACATTTTTCAGTCATGATAGGATGTTTATCTTTTTTGCGGTAGTGTGACAACGTTCAGTGCATGAACCACAGTGCAGAGTATGGAGGCCCTTTAAGATGTGTTGGAGCAGCTGGCTCAGCTCTAAATACAGCAGTGAGCGGGCAATGGGAAAATGCCTCTGCTGAAGAGTTTAAACAAGCTCCTAGGTGATGGAGAGCAAAGGCGGCCAGAAGGCTGGTGATGCTCCAAAGTGCCTCAAAGGTACAGAGCAGCCATTCCCAGGGCAGGAGGCTGGGGTAACAGAGACTACTGCTGCATGGTCCATAGGTAGGCTGAGGGTTTTTTGTTCAGCGGACTTTACCTGCCTCTTCCTTTTCTCCATTTATGGAATAAAACCTGTTCCGAGGTGTTGTCTTGGAGTACACAGGCATTTACTGCCCGTTCCTGTCAGAAGGAAGGACCATGGACCTCATGGTCCTTCTTGCAGAGCTTCAAAAGAAAGTGATTATACCAGCTCAGTAATGGACAAAACCCAAAGGGCAGAGTTATTAGGAAAGGGCAGAGAACAAAGCAAAGCAGTGTTATACCGCTGCATAATTCAGGGCCGTCTGTGTAGTGAACAGCCAAGTAGTTGAGGACTTTTCAGCCTGAAAGTGACAACTGTAGTTAACTCGGAGTCTGTAGTCCTGAATAGCATGGGAGCAGGGATCCATGGCTCACTGCCTCTTCCAAAAGAACTGGGGGTCTCAAATGGCAGTGGTGGGGTGCACTGACCCAGTGCGGCCATTCTTCAGTACAAAGTTGTCTTTACCATATTGTCTGATTTTCTTTTGGACCATTTCTGCAGTTTGTTAAATGAACTTAATTTTTGGCCTGATCTCTGCTGTTAAAGATTTTCCTTTTGCAGCCATCCATTTTTTTGGCTCTTTTATTTGCTGATTTAGTGAAAGAAGTATGTTGCTTGTAGGATGGGGTTAATCCTTATTAATGCAGTTTCTTAAATTTTTCAGCTGCTTGCGGAATCTTTGAGCTGCTTGGATTTTTGACAGAGGATTAATGTCAATAAGAGATGTGAAATCAGGACTTCACAAACCTCCTCATTCCATATGCTGTCACACCATGCTGCTCCCCAGGAAAGGGAGACAAGGGAGAGAACATACATCTAGGTCTCACTAGGGAAAAAGGAAAAGGTTAGTTTAGACTTTCTCTCTGTACTTTTATAAATGCCTCTATCAGTGCTAATTATTCAGTGCTAGAGTGCTTTAGTTTGTACTTTGGCCATTTTATTAATAAAATTGGTAGATTTTGTGCATTTTGTCTAACTGGATGCTTGTGAGCATAAGCAAACAAAAGAGAGCATAGAAGTCATGCTGGAACAAATAATTCATTCTTTTGTGTGTTTTTTTTTAAAAAAAAAAGGTTGTCCATGCCCTTTTACAAATGCAATGTGCAGGGTATGGACAACATTAAGTTCTAGCACCGTTTGCTTATTTTTCCTTCAGCTTCCAATTTTTCTTCACTACTGATTCTCCCTGATTAAAGAAGAAACAAAAGGGTAGGGTGACCTAAAGGAGGAGCAGGGGAGAAAGGAGAAATATCTGAGAAATAAGCCCACAATGGAGCTTAGCAGCTGCAAATCTGCCTTCCCTTAGTGCCATGATTTCTAGAAATGTGGTGCCACCTTCCCCTTGACTCTTTCAGGGACTTAACCTTGCCTTCCTCCCTCCTTGTTACAGCCAAAGATTATTCATTTTACTTTCTAGTCTAGCATATTCTCTTCTACACTTTATGTATTAATTGCCTTGAAAGCAGTGGGCAGGAGTAGGGAGCAGATTCTAGTCAAGATTAAATGTCTGAACTTGATGAATAGATCCCTTGAATATCGGCGGTGCTAGTCTGGGATTTGTGAGATATTTGGGAAGTTAGTGCTGCTGATGCTGAATACCTCAGCACACAGCAAAGAGGAGCAGCTCTGCATGGATCTGTCTGCCCAGGACAGGGTGAAAAACATTGGAGAACTTGGCTGAAGAGCTTCTGGCAGTCTGGTTCAGCTTTCCAGGTAGAAATGTTTTGGAGTCACAACTCTTACTTGTCAGGGAGAAAATAACTGGAAACGTAACTTCTTTTAGTCATGTAAACCGGAGTCCCCTAGGCACAAATATTTCACACTTTCTCGTGTATATAGGTTCCTGTTTAAGAATAGTTTCCTGGCAGCACGCTTCCTTTCACTGTGCGCGGTGACAAATTGTGTTAGAGATGTTACTGATGTCTTTGTATACAGAACGCGAACTTGAGAGCTGGGAGAGATTTAGACTGTACCTTGTACTTATTGTATCCAGCATTTAGTCTATTTAGATGTCAATTTATTGGGGTATGTCATTCAAACTAGTGATTTTAGATGCTTGGCATTTCTCTCACAAATCTTGCAGGGCGCGTGTGCCACAAGCACCCAAATTTCTCACCTTTGCATGGCTGTTTTGTGCTATAAGGTTGCATTACGTCTGTGCTGGAATTTGGGGTGGGGTAGAGCGGAAGCGCTTAAAATTTAAATCTGAAAATGGAAATTGGCTTTAGCTGCCGTTTGCCCATAGAGCGCAAGCCTACGTCAGTTCTGAAGCTGTGGCTGTCGCTGGAGCTCACCGGCCTCTATGTGCCGTGACAGATGATTCGGGTGTCACGCAGCATCCTGTGTGCAAGCTGCTCGGTACATACAACATTCAACATCGTTCAGAGACATTGACTTCTTTCATTTGACAAATTCCCACGCATTCCTTGGAACGTATTTTAGGTGCTTTGCAGAGAGCGTTCCCAGGGCCTGTTTGAGGCACATCCTGATATTTCCTGAAGGGTCCTGGGATACGCCAGACGCGCTTCGGAGCGGAGACAAGAGCAGCCGCGCTCCCGGAGAGGTTTGGCAGCCAGCGTCTCCCGTCACTGCTGGACATCGGTTCTGGCCCGCTCTGATTTATTGAGGTGGCAAAGCACTCTTCATAGAGCACGAGCTTACAGCATCCATGATTTCTTAGTATTTCCGAAATGGAAATACCTTCAAGATTTGTGGGAGCTAAATATCCTCTAATTTGCTTCTTTTTTTCCCCCATATGGATATAGTATTTCCCTCAAAACTGTTCCTCCCCCTTCTTAAATAAAAGTATGAATTAAAAGTCATTTTCCCTGGCCTTGTGTGCAATATTGTTAAATATTACCAAATAATAGTAGGTGGTCTATAGCTATTGTGTTCTTTGCTAGAAAAATCTCTAAGTTTATTTGTAGAAAATACAATAAAAAGGCCAATGATCACTTCACCATTCTCTTCGGGCATCACTTCGGTCCCTGGGTTGTCACATGCAGAAGGGACACCATAGAGCATCAGATGAGTCCTGCTGGTGCTTCAGCTGATTTCGGGGACTCCCCTCAGGGCCCAGGGAGTCCCAGGAGGATCAGACCTTCCTCCTGGATTTACCAGGCACCTTGTGAGGGGAAATGTGCATTATGGAGAGACACTCTGTACTCCGGGTCAGACTACTGAAAACTGTCTTTTCCTGGTGTATGACTTACAGGCCAGTTAATTACATCCATAAATAATGCCAACTTCTGAGTTAGGCCTGACCTTACAGGCTGTACCTCCTTTCTCCTGCAGTGCTCACGAATAGATGAACTGAACTGGATAGATTTTTATTTATACTGCACTACTTTGTAGCGTTGTGGTACGGAATCCTCTTGACTCTTGAGAATAAAAGCTGCCCATATACGATTTTCTGAAGCATCCAAGTTTTTCCTGAAGATTGCATGTCACAGCAGTAACTAGAGTAGCTCGTTGACCTAAAAAACCAGCCCAAAGGTGCTAGTGACCCCCAGGCAATGCAATCATCCTTCACTGCAGCTGCTGCTTGGGGAGAAGGGAGACCCAACTTCTGCTGTTAGTTCAAGTGGTAGCTGTAAAGGAAGAGCTGTGACCACCTGTGCTGTAGCCACTCAGCTTATAAAAGGTCTTGCATTGTATGAGAATCCTGCAAAGATTCCTCCTGCTGATGTTGGAAGGAGGTGGAGATAACTCCTTGGAGACCTATCAGTGTAACGTAATACTTGCATTTCAGTGCACCAAGATGCTTGAAAAAACATGGAACTAGTTTGTCAGGTTATTAGGTTTGTAGGATATTTTCAAAGTATTACTGTATTGTTCTTTTTCTTTTTTTGTTCAAATAGGCCTGTGGCCTTTTGTATTTTACTTAAGGTCTTCAGAAGCTCTAATATATCTAACACACCTTCCCCACCTTTTCCCAGGTAAAGTTATATAGATATTTTCATATTCCTAGCTCTCAAAAAACATTCCTTTCCTTACAGATCAGCCATGCAATCTACCCATCCTGTTTTTATGGCTATAGATGATCTTATTAAAGATTGCATGAGTGGATGTGAAGTGGTACGCATGAGCGAGTTGAAGTCTTCTGTTCTTGATTTGTTAAATGCTCTTGGTCTCTCTCTTCCCACTTCCCAGAGATTTCTGCAACCTCTGATTTACTCGGCATCTGTGATAGGACTGCGCTTCGAGTAGTTTATGATTCAGAGTTAATTCCATCCTCTCCTCACAGTGCTGCTATCTGAAATTGTTGCTGTGTACCGGGATGTGGCACAGTGTAGCTGAGTTCATCCTGAATCGGGTAGTTCAGGTCCAAAGAGTTATCAGATTGCAGTGGGATGGTCTTGTGTACTGATTGCAAAAACAGCATGCAGGGAGGGTTAAACCAGTGTTTTGCATCAATCCTGCTACCAGTACCAAGGTTAGCCAGGCTGGATCTATTTCAGATGCGTGTACATTGCCCTTGCACAACGGCTGCCACACTCTCTGACTCTGAACATGCAGTACGTTCCTTTCTTCATTTCCATTGCATAGTGTGATTGATTTTGATCCAGAACTTCCCTGCTACTCTTTTGATATGATTTGAATGAACAGACTTCTAATAGTACTATTATAATAACATATTTCCTAGCAGTAAGCTTGATACACTCAGAAATGGTCCCATATGAAAGTTAATATTTCTGTAGTTTCTTTTGCTAATTGTTTCCTTCTATCTGGCCACTGTACTGACTGTTTCTAGAAGGGAAAATTTTTTAGTAGCTGCTGTGTTTGTCTGATGAGGGTGTAATTAGGAGAATGTATTCCCATAATGACATGGTTAAGAACGACTAATTCTCTCTTTTTTAAGCGATTTTGGATAGATCACAAGTGTTTGGTTTGGCAAGGACGTCTCTAGAATCATTTATATGTTAATCAGTGCAGAAGAAAACACCTACATCTGTACTGAATTTCCGTTCTCTGGAAACCCAGTGTGGCTTCGTGATTTTCTGAGCCGCTGTCTTGCCTGTGCTGTACGAGCTGCTGTGTCTGTGTGTACAAGAGCAGATAACCCCAGCCTCGCCTTCTGCACGTGTGCCCCGTGCATTCACACCTGCACAGAACAGCCTGCATATATATATATATACGTTATGTACACCACAAAGGCAGCTCCACACCTTCCTCACACACTCGCGTAGCCAGCGCGTAAATTGGCTTGTGCTTGCAAAGCTGGAAGTAAAACTGCCTCTGTTTGCAATTTACAACTTATTGTAGCTAAGTTAATAGACAAACAATAGTATGGAAGTTCTAAATTGCTGAGTGGAAGTGATTGCTAGGCCCACAACATGAGTGTTCTGGGTGTCCTCTTGGCACAAATACTAACGGATTTGTTCCACTGCAGGCGCCTTTGGGTAAAAGTAAAACCTTCCACATTACTGTATTGCTGGTGAGAATGTGGAATCAGCTCTTAGGTATGGATTCCTCAGCCTCCCTATGGAAACATATTCTTCCGAGTTCAGGAGTTAATTCTCTCTTATTTTGGTTTTCTCAGGTTCTTGAAGCCAGCACCAATGTTCTTGGATGATTCCTTCAGGAAATGGGCGCGTATCAGGGACTTTGTACCCCCCTTTGGAATTAAAGGACAAGGTATGAGAAAACCGTACAGCTGCTGGAAAAGAAGGTCATTCTGCAGATGCTTGCCACATCTTATTTTTCTGTTTTGGAAGCTCAGGTGGTGCCTTGGGCTCAGCTTCTTTCCGTGCTCTAGTGAAACATACGTAGCTCTCAAGCTCAAGAGGGTTTTCAGAGCTGGAAGGTGGACCAGAGGCTTGTCTTAGAGAGGGTGGTTTAGCATATGGGGAGAGTTAGTGCAACAATGGCAATTTAGATGTACCATCACATTCCGGAAGAAGCATTTTGACATTAACTGCCATAGCATTTTGTAGCATCTTAGCTGGCAGCAGCAGAGAGACTCCAAAGTGATTTAGAGTACCTTTAAGTCCATAATTCTCTAAAAAACAGAAAGCACTCCTCTCCCTGAGTTTTGGAGCCTTAAGTTTGACCACTGATACAAATCTTCCTTTCTTTTCATAGCTTTTGGTTGTATAATTATTTTATAGTTGTGCTACTTGTGGACTTGTGTAACAAGTAGGAACAATCTGTTCAGATGCTTTGGTGATGATGTGTAATGTGCCCCGTCCTGCAGCCGGACTGTGGCAGCGGGGGCTGTATCTCAGTCATGCTGTGGGAGAGCACATTGGTGCTGGTGGTGATGAGGTGGGAGTCAGTAGCCCACCCAGCAAATGGTATATTTTGCGGGTGACACAAGCTCCCACATGTGCCACCAAAGGCCTCTTTGGGTGGGTGGTGGTGGAGCAGAGGGGTTATGCTCACAGCAGTGATTTGCTGCAGGCTTTCTGAAGTCTGATGTATTTATTAGGAAGTGCTTGTAGCGTTGCATCAACTTCCAAGATATTTTTTCCACTGACAAACTCAGTGTTACAGAATGCCCTCAGAAGAATTATAATACCTGGTGGGGAGAGGACTGCAGCCACAATGGGCTTGGGTCTGTCCCTCTCCCTGGAAGCAGATGTGGTAGTTGTCAGAACAGTCTGTGATCAAATCAAAGGCTCTACTGACAAATTTCTTTTGGCTTGCATCAGTTCCCTTCTTTGTTTTGTATATGTCCATTCCTTATCCAGTCAGTCTTTTCCAGCTCAATAGGCAACTAATTACTGTCCTCTAAATCAGCCAGCAGTTTGCAGCAAAGAAATAGCAGCAGCAGCACAAGTGGAAGGCTGCATTGACCACAGGAGGGCTTGTCCCCTTCAAGCAGGCACACAAGGTGTACAAAGCTGGGGCCAACGTGGAGGTGGGGTTTGCAGATTACACATAATGTCAGCTAAACTTAATAAAAATCATTCCGTTAAACTGAATCCAAATGGAGAAATTCACCAAAAAGAGGATGACGGAACAGCTCTGGCAGCCTTCTCCCTGGGTTTGTTGCCAGCTTGTATCACCACTGCAATGTTATGTAAATCTGGTGTTTTATATTGGATTTCCTCAGTTAAAAAGAGAAATGAGAAATTGCCATTATTTAAATGGCTGTGAGCTGAAGCCATGGGACGGAAACCGTTGAATGGGTTATTTTTTTAATGCCCTCCTGGGACCGAATTTTGTGCCAAGTTTCAGTCTGGAGCAAGTTCTGTGTGTGGGAGGGTTGAATTATAAATCTCTGTAGCCCAGGATTTCTAATGGCTGTGCTGACAGGCTGTGAGTCCTAGCGATGCGAATGGCGCCCTTTCATGTTACACATCACTTGGAATTCTTGCATCAGTCTTTTCTGGCCATCCCAGGGGACATGTTCTGGCTCAGCTGAGTGATGGGATGATGGGATCAGCACCTCATTAGGGCTTTCAGTCAGGGAAATCTAATGATATCCAAACAACTGACCCAGGCAGGCAGCGCGGAGCTCCGTCACGTGCTGGTGCGAGCTGAAGACTGTCAGAGATGGGATGTGCATGGGAAAGAGAGTAGGTGGGGTGGCTGAGAAAGTGTAGAGAGACGTGTCTGTGGTGAAGGAGATGGGGCAAGGGTTCTGTTCTATGCATTAGGAAACCCTGTGACACCATCCGCTGAGATTTCTGACGTGCATCACGCTGGGAAAGGCGATCGGTGTTTATAGACACCGACCGTGGCTGGGTTGGTAATGGGAAAATTGTGCTGAGAGCTTTGGTGAAAATCACGCAGCGTTTTCAAGTCCCTGTGATCTGATCCAAGTGCGAAATGGCTTTGTGTGTGTGTTTGAAATATAGCTACAAGATGAGCTCACTTTCAGTAATGTTGCAAATTCCAAGAAACTTCTAGAAACTAATCTGTGGTAGCTTGGAAGCACCGAAGTTATGAAATCAAGAGATTCTTAGCAGCTTGGAGGATAATCCACCATTTCTGCTTTCTCTCATTAAAAGTTTCTCTCAATTCTTCAGACTTTTTTCTAAGTTTTTCTTTGTCTCTGAAAAAAAACTGGAAAGAAGTAATTTTTCATCCATCACTTCGTGTTTACTGGTCCAAGAAAGAATAATTCCAAGAACAAGGCTTGCAATCTTTAGGGGAAATCAGCTTTTGAGGAGCATTTTCGACTGAGCTGCACTAATTTGGTGTAACGCACTTGTACAAATTACACATAAAAGAGTAGAAATGGCTCAGGAATTTTCAGGGCGGTACTACCATTCTTTAAAGATTACGGTATCAAGGAGAAGGCAATATGCTGGTGATTTTGACACAGTTCATCAGGGATCTTGATTTTCTTCAAAAAGAATCTGATTTTAAAGACCCATCTCCCATCTCCAGATACTAAAAAGTACTCAGTATGACACAGAAAGTTTAAGAGTGGGAGAGTGCTCGCTTCTGTTCGCCATCAGTCATTGTCTGCTTTGCCCATTAGCCCATGCAAAGAGGTTCTATGACCACAGTGCTCCACTTTCTCCAAGAGCATGTGCATCTAGAAGCCCTGAAGGTAAATACGGTTCTGAATATGAAAGTTTGTAGACTTTCCCCCAAATGGTGCTGGTAGGAATAATGTACATTTTGGGTCACATTGGAAACTGCTGCTCTCGTTAGTTAACCACCTTAGTGATTACTTATCTGCTAAATGAAAGCAGCACAGGAATGAGCAGGTGGTGACCCTACTGCTTTGTGAACAGGACTTTCTGAGATAAGGCACACAATAGGAAGCCTTGTGCAAACCCTTTTGAACGGTGGCCTCCGAGTGTTTTATTAGAAGTAGGTGAAGTTTATGAGGAGTGGTTGTACTTTTTTAGAAACTGTCTTAAATGGGCAGAGAGTTTTAGTACATGTCGTACTCATTGACTCTGCCTCTGTTCACCACGGATCTGGACCGAAGATTGATCCTAATCACTTGATCCCAATCTCCATCAACATGCAACAAAAGCGGGGCTGAGAATTTTCAGGAGTGTTGGAGCTGATAGAGAAGATTGAAGGTGTCATTGCCTTCATCACAGATGTCTGTAGCCCTCTGGGGAAACTCCTACTTTTTCTGTGTGCAGAGAATAGGAAAAATGATAGATATGTCATATTTCTGAAGAGGTCTGAGTGTATTTGCTCATAGGTTATTTAGTACCACAAAGGGTCACTGCAAGTGTCTAGTTTGACCTTTTGTATAACAGTAGCTGTAGGTTTGAGCCAGTGACTTCCACAGCTGGTTATCAACATATGAGCTTATCTCGCAGAACCAAAATCAAGATTTTCTAAATTATGAAAAACGCCTGTGTTGTCAAACAGGCCAGTGTCATGGTATTGACTGCACTTACTTTAAAAAGTGAGAGTGTTAGTGCCACGTTGAGCTTTGTTGTTTCCCTCTGTGTGACTTGACAGCCTCTAGAAATGGGATGTGCCGATGTGAGTGCTTGGAAATTATGATTCCATCTCTATTAATAAATAAAATGGTTGTTCTCTGGTCCTGAGGGCAGCTGAGCTCATTGTTTGAACAGGTTAACTCCCTCCCCCTCCCAAAATAAGAGGGTGGCTATACTCAGGCTTCCTATCAAGAGAGGTCGCTGGCCTGTGTTAGCCTGTGACCCTATGGATGTGTGAAAATTATAGGGGAGGGTGTTTGTTGACCCTGGTGAAAACCATCGGGAAACTGTGCTAACACTTGAATAGTGTAGGACAGTGTGCCCTGCTGATGATTTGTTTATTAGTGTGTGTACAGCCAAAGTGAGGGATGTTGTTCAGGAGCACGATCCAATTAGCCAGCTTTAAGTGTTGTCGAGAAGATCAAACTATAACAAGAAGTTGGAACTCTAAAAGCTACGAATGTCAAGATGTCCTGCGGGGGACAGCTCAGGCTGCCAAGCACCCTCCTGTGTCCCAGGCTATTGTTTGGGCATTAACTGGGACGTGTGAGCGCCTCCCACATCTCACCATTTATGAGGGTCTAATTTACTTGTAGGAACGCTTCTCTCCCAGCACCCACCAAGCCAGCTCTTGCGGCTTTTTCAGTGAAGAGCAAGGAGATTGCAGCAATCTCAGGATCTGAAACAAGCTACGTGGAGATTCTTTTTAATTGAAATTTCTTCTCTTGTATTTGCAACCTTTTCTAGCAGTGCTTCTAATGTAACACATGGATGTATGAATATGCACATGCTATCCCTGTTGTTACAGAGATCCTCTAGAATGTGCACTGCTTTCAGGGTTAAATTCGTCAATGAATAAGCAATGGAAAAATTGTTTATAGCGTTAGTGAGATTATTAATCCCAGAGGGCCTCCTCCCCAAATTTACCTCTGAAGCCGAAGCAAAAGGAAACAGTTATTTGGAGAAGGGCAACAAAGAAGACTGGAGAAATACCTGACTATTAATAGAATTTCTCAGTACATGTGGCTTAAAGAATATAAAAGGCTTTCATAAGAAATAGTAGCTATTATCTGGTATCCTCTCTGTGTAATGGGGATGGGAGAGTTGCTGCAGTTTTTTTGAACTTAAGTGAAAACATATGGCACAGCATACACTAAAAATCTAAACAAACATGACCCATGTAGTATCTCCTCCATGCTTGTAGTCAGTAATGGTGTCATTGCTTAGCAATAATTATAGGTCTTCACTTCTACCTTTGTTCCCGCTGGATGGTTTTAAGCAGAGAGGCTGCTTTGTTGGCCCTGAATCGGTTTGTCTTTGAAGGTGATATTTATTTCTTAGGGAGTGACTGTCTTGTCACCATCTCCTAATTTGCCTCCCACCAGGAATCTCAGAAGCAATTTCTCCCTCATGATGATAAGAGAATATTAAGAACATGTTTGAAGTGTTACAGTTTTATCAAATGTAGTATGTAGTACTGCCCATATTTTCATCTGATACAAGAGTGGCATCTGGAATTGGTGACACATTTTGTGACAAAGAAGTCAAGTCTTTGCCCAGAGCGCCAACACTAATAGACGTATTGTGCAATGGTTATTGTTCTTGTACTTGGTTTTATTTAGATGTTTTCTTTTGTGTTAGTGCTTCTGGGAAGAAACACAGTTCAGTTCTGCTAAGCAGTGGTTTCATTAGTCTCACGGGGAAGAGGTAGTTCATCTTCAGTGAAAATGTTGAGTTTTCACAATTGAAACTTAGACCTGACCCAAAGAAAAACTATCAGCAAAGCAGATCTTCTCCAACCTGCTCTTCCAGCTCTTTATAGAGGCTGGACCTACTACATGCAAATACCTTCCTTATATTAAACTGGATCTGCTTGATAATAGAAGATCTCTTTTCTGCTCAACCTCGTCTTTATTTTGTTAGCTCTACTCCATTGTATGGATAATTTTCCTACTATGAGCATTTTTTTGTTGTTCTGCATGTGTTCTTCCTTAACAAATAAGCAAGAAGCGCAAGCATGCATAGCAGTTAGTTCTGTTCAGAGTAGGTAGCAACGCAAGATTGTTGTTTCTTCTTGAGTTTGAGACAGTTTTCTGAACTAGTTTCCACTAGAATTTTACATTTGACCAAAAGGGGTAACAGTTGCCATTCTCATATGGGAATATGTCTATAAAAAATGTTCCTATTTCCACAGGGAACCCAACTGATTTCATAGCCTCAAGAAATTAAATGAGTAGTTTGAAGGGGAAAAAAAAGTAAGAGTTTCAGAAGAGGCAGAGGATCAGTTTTCATTACAGAATAAAGCTTCTAAAGGGAAGATCTATTGCGAATTTTGAAGTTAAATCACCTCTTGACCTCTCTTGAAAGTACAACCCTCCAGTGCGGTCCCTTATTTCACTCAAAACTGATGCTTTACTGTAGAATGTGCTTAAAGAATAGTCTTTCTCCCAGCCCACTGAGAAGGGAAAGGTGCCCTAGGGAGGTCTCAAACCCCAAGTTTTTAGTTAATTGGGTAACTCCATATTGGAGTTCTTCCCACAAGTATTGAAGTACAGTTGAGACATGGTTATTCTGCTTTTTACTGCCTGAAAGGGAAGAGCAAGTCTTGTCTGGCTGTTGCGTTTTGATGTACCACATCTTAATGCTTCTGTAAGGGTCAGGAGAATTAGAAATCACTGTAGTGGTTATTAAGTTTTTTGGCCTTAAAAACATTGCCTGGTCATGTGTAAAGGGGCATAAAAAACGCAGCAACTAAGGGAAGAACAGTCCTCTGTAACAACTGTATTTATTTTCATGCATGTCTTTGGGACAACACATTATGAATCTGTCCAGGTCCATTTTCATTTGGCATGAATTAGCCCGTTTCTACAGGCTTTATTGCTTCCTATGAATCAGACTTGAGTTTGGATCACAATGGTTAATGCGTGGTTATTGCAAAATGTTGCCCGTTTTTTGGCATAATTGTTTTTTAAATTAATGTTCCAACTTTCCAAGCCCTGGGATTATGTTGGGAGCTAAACTTCTAAACTCGTGTTCTGAAAAAACAAACTCTTGATTGTGAAGAAAAGCTGGGGGGAAAAAAAAAGGCAGGCTCCGAAACGACGATGTAAATCAAGAGTCCAAAAGTTATGCGTTTTATTTATATCTTGTTATAAAAAAGGCCTTAAGGGCTTTCTGGAGCTTATATTTAACACATGCTGGGTTTTCCTAAAATTGTTAGGGAGGTACCATGTGTCTTCAGTTTTTCTTATTTTCCTTGTTTTGTGTTTTTGTATCTATGCAACACTATCTGCATGTTGTCTTAATACCCCTAAAAATCATCAATGGAAGTACTATAATATCGGAAGTAGTGGCAGTTCTAAGTCCTGTTGTTAGGACAGTGTTTCTCAAGTAAACCAGCTAAGCTGGCAGAGCTAATGACCTTAAGAGACCATTCACTTGTATTTACTCACAAGAGCCAATGTGGGGACAGATTCCTGCAGTTTGTAGTTATGTCTTTGAGAGCTGGTTCATGTGTTTGCAATTTGCTTCTGAGTTCTGGAAGTCTTTGTAGCTTCTTTTCACCTGCATAGACCTCATGAAGTTAGCTGATCAATAAAAAGAAGTGGCAGAGGAAATTTCATGCTCATTTTGATATTTGCTGGACTCACTGGATTCACAGCTTTACTAAAATACAAATAACGTTGTCTGTCTACAGCCGGACATGGTGTTTCTGGGAGACAGCTGGAGGACAGGAGTACATGGTGGGACTTGGGTCCATGGCCTCATGCTGGGCACCAGGGTGGCAAATCCTTCTGTTAAAGATCACTTCTCAGCTCCTGTATGGAGTGGCATCTGAGCAGAGAAATGCTGAAGAAGGAACTTTGTACAGAGCTGAACTTTCACGTCGAGTTAAAAAACAAATCTTTGCACTGGGTGTGTGCTTGCAGCTCGTTTGTAAATATTGCGATTTGTGTAATTCATAGCACTGATGGTGTTTAGGTTTTTCTCCCCAGGAAGCTGACACACATGTGGCATTCTGTTGTGGGACAGGGACCCATATGCAGAGCGGACTGGCATCCTTCGGGGGTGTCTATCAACCTCACTCTAGCCAGCGTATTCCCAAAAGCTGAAGCGGATGCCCGGTGCCCTGCAGAAGTGCTGGCTGGAGATGTGGCAGCTGCGGAGGTGGGCAAACACAAAGAACTGCAGCAGTTCCCTGACCCTAATGCACGGTATTCAAATACCTACTGCTGGCAATAAGGGCATGTAGACTTGCTGATTTTTGAGGAAAACGGCTGGTGTGGACAGCTGGAAAAACTACAGCTTCTCCTCTTGGTGACTTTTGAGTGCATGAACAGCCCAATTTGCCAGCTCTCAATGCGGACGGAGGGTAGACCCCAGGAGGTGCCTGCAGTAAGCCCTGTGGAGTGGAAAAGTCTCCCATCTGCTTTTTAATGACACAAGCGAGAAGCTTATGCATTCAAAGCAACAGCGTTAAGTGTAGTTGGCATTTACAGTGAAGGTCTCCATTCCTCCACATAAATAACAGAAAAAGGCTAGAATTGAGACTTGCGCTGGTTCTTGCTGTGTGGTCACTGCCCACCTGATTTCTAACTATTTACTTTTATTTTTTTCCGAATGTCTGAAAATTTCAGGGTCAACCTGAAGTCAGGATGTACTCGCATTCAGAGAAATCATGCAGTCCTGACCTAGTTTTGAATCTTCTGATGTTATAAGGCAAAGCTGATAGAATATGTCATGATAACTCAGGATTCCTAGATACATGTAGTCAGCTCCTTCTGTAGATGAGAGGAAAATATGCAGAGGCTTCTTGCTTTGTTTGTATAATAACAGTATGTTTGTGGTGGTTGATAGATGAATGGGTTAAAAAATCTCCCGCTGTCTCCAATAATCTAAATTTTCCATGACAAGAAAGAAGAATAATAAACAAACCACGACTGCAGAAAACTGTAGTAAATTGCTTGCCGTGGAGATGTGTTCATTACATAATAATGAGAGAAAGTGAGGGTGCAAATGCAGGATATTGGTGTCCATTTCCATTAATTTATCATTAAAGGGTGGTAGCAGGCCCCTGTGAAGAACAGGTGAGCCAGAGGGCTATCTGAAGAGAGGGCTCCTTATCTAGGAGTCAAAGGCCTTATTCTGTTCCTAGTTATGTCACTAACTTGCCTTGTGACCTTCAGTAAGTTTAATTCTCTCAGATTATAGAGACATTTACTGCTTTCAGAAATGAGGAGAACGGATGGAGGACCTGAGAGGGAGAATTCAGGAATCTGCATGTTATGTTTACCTGTGCACCTTAGAGCCTTTGACTTGAAAAAGCTGCATAAAAACCACGTATTTTTACTGTTATGGAGTAAGTTCACTTGCCTGATACTTCAGCTAGAATTAAACAGCACCTACGTTCCTCCCTATATGTGATGTATGTATGTACACTATGTTCTTCTGCCTACCACAGAGATGGTTGCAGGTAAGCAGGATGACTGCATTACAATTTGCGCTTAGTGACATGAGCTATTGGAACTAACACAACCGCTGGTCTGCCCGGGAGCTGCTGCTGAGGTGTGTTCCGCTTCCAGGACAGCCAAAATCTGCAGCCTTAAGGATGATGGCACTGCCATTGCCATTTAAACATCTGTGTTTGACTACAGACTGGAGAAGGGATTGAGTATTGATAACATCTGCCTTGAATCTTGTGAGGATGAATAGGAGGAACAGTACAGAGGAAGAGATATTGCTGTTGGGTTTACTCAGCCTTCAAGCAATTAGCAAAACTGCAGCCACTGAGTGGCTGTTGGATGATCTACATGAGACAGCGTTGGAGTTTGAATGCAGATTCCAGGGGCAAGGTTGTATTTCACAAAGCATGCAGCTAATTAGCACCTGCTGGGCTGCTTGTTTGGCAGCTGGGAAGAGGCCAAAGATTAAATGCTTTTCAAAGATGAATTAATCTTTTATCCTTAGTGGTTAGGGAGGAGGGTGACAGGGAAGAAGTGCATGGTTTTGCCCGTACTGTTCTGTTCTTGCCTGCTCAGTATGTCTGAAGGATTCCATGGAAGGTGCAAGGTAGCCGTGGTACAGTGCTGCCAGCTCTCCTTCTCCAGGGTAAACATGACATAGAGCTGCTGGGTCTGCAGGAGCTGCTTCTGTGCCAGCAGTGAATGGCAGGTAATAAGTTCTGCTTGATCTGAGCTGACCTTCCATGGAACCCTGCAGGGCTCTGCACTGTGCTCTCCACGGCTCGTGGTCTGGGCATATGGTGCTGAGACATGTCTACTGGGCTGATTTGCTGGGGTTCTGCATTCACCAAAAGTAGCTGAAACTTTTCCAGACTGGAAATGTCCCTCGAGGACTTAGAGACCAATTGAATGGGAATGTGTCTGAGCTAATGAATTCTGTTACACCTGAGCTGGCTGTGTGCCTGGGCCCGGGAAGCAAGAGGTGAGTGCACACATACCTGTTGCTTGTAACAGGAAGGATTTTTTCCCTTGGTAGTATTCAGAACATGTACACTCAGGCATCTCCTGGCCCCTCCTTGGTGCACTGGTGTACAAGGCAGAGCACACCCACCACCGTGTCTGTTTTCCTCACTTGCCAAGCAAGAGGGAAGCTGTGCCTGGGCTAGCATTGTGTCGGCATCTGCACCGTGGTTTCTTCACAACCTCGGTAAACTGTCTGCCAAAGAAAAAGAAATAATCAAAACAAATTGTTTGCATAGCTGGTGCCCTAATAAAACAAGCTTTCTTTTAAGCACAGGTTCGTGTTAAAGCAAGGGCTCTACGCAGCTGGTGCCTTTAAAAAAAAATAGAAAATAAAATAGATGGATGAATGGAGAAAATCTGGCAGTTATCAGGAACAGAATGTGCTCCCCTGAAACGCTGATCTTTGGTTGCTCTGTTCTTTGTTCTTTGCTGTGTTCGGTTCAAGTAGGTCCCAATCACGAGCTCTGTGCCTCTCCCCTAAGAATATGCCTGCCCCTGAGAAACTCTGCCCTGCTGCCGGCTGTCCCACCCCAGCGGGGGGTTTGGTGGCCGAGGTGCAGGGTGCCAGGTCTGCTGCTGATCACATCCGCTACTAACTCAGGTAAAGGTTTAGTGCGAGTTGTTTAGAGGTTCAGCATCAATGTGTACA
Organism: Streptopelia decaocto; assembly: GCF_964273445.1. Lineage (NCBI taxonomy): Eukaryota > Metazoa > Chordata > Aves > Columbiformes > Columbidae > Streptopelia > Streptopelia decaocto. The sequence goes on along the minus strand of NC_138659.1, from coordinate 4,694,550 downwards.
ACATCACAACTGGTTTGGTAGCCTTTCTGCCACTGGGCTGTAGAGCAGTTTTTTGAATCTGCCCAGAAGCTACTGCGTGAAGATAGAATGTGTCAGTTATTGCCTAGATCGTAGGGATACCAGTCATGTTGTGCGTATACTGGAGCAGCCTCAGTGGCTCAGGTCTTGAAGATTTGGCCTTTCTTTTACCCCTGCAAGACTTGCTTTCAGTCCTTGACAGTCCAGTGTTCAGCCAGTGGCTGTGCACAGATCCTGTTACTTGAAACAGGAAGGGATTTTTCTTTCTAGCATTTGTCATGCACTTGCACCCGTTGTTATCACTCAGTACCGAGGTATACGAGGTAGACTATACTCATCACCCTTTCAATTTCTCACCCTGCAGAAAGCAAGCTCCTCAATTAACTTTACATAATACACCTGCTCTCGCGGTTTGTGTTTTTCCTTAGTCATAGTCTGGAGATGAGCACTGCTTTGTGTCCTGCAAGCAACTATCTGTGAATAGTAGTCTTTATAGTGTTGATTTTAAGTGACTCCCCACCTTGACCCAGCTGTAGATAAACATCCTGCCAGTGCTTCTCTATTGTAGGTATTGTCATTGTCTTGTGGAATGTTGCAGATCAGCCACAGCAACATCTTCCCATCCTTCAGACCTTGCCCCAAGAACATACAGAAGCTCCTTCTGAAGGAGGTCTTGCCCTTCTATCCTGGTACCAGTGAACAAGATGCCCAATGCACGTGCCCAACTCAGCAGCATTGTAGTGTCCATGTTCTAGCAGAGTTCCAGCTCAATCAAAATGATCTAGTGCCTCTTCTCTGCCCATGCCGTTGGCTTCTCCTGTTAGTGCTCATGACTCCAGCTCCTGGCTTCTGCTGAGGATGCCAAACTAGATGAACTGGAACCAAGGGCATCTGTGCCACCTTCATTCCTGCTGTGAGTCAACACTTGGCAGTGAAGTACTTGGTGTTTTATTGAGCTTCGTTCAGCAGTTTTGAATGATAACGCTGTGATTTGCGCAACTTCCAGCTCTTTTGGATGCCGTGTTTTGTTGGACTGTGGGGGCTGCTGGAGAGATATCTCCCATTTGGCCATTCATAATCTGTAGTGAATGTCCTAGATTGTTGGTTGTTTGTGTTTTCTCTCTGGATTATGGGAATGGGGAGCATCCCCATCCCAAATGCTGCCATATCCAGTCCTAAAGTAGTCATATTTCATTCCTGAGCATTCACTATGAAGGTAACCTAATTAGCTGGCAAGATGAGAAAACCAAAATTATTTTGAGTGCATTAGCCCATGTTATTCCTTTCCTGTGCTTTTTAATATGGTATAACAGATGGCCTACAAGCAGTTTGGGGTGTTAAGTTGTGGGTGGTAGAGCAAACCTGGCATAAGAAAAGCTTGGCAGATGAGAGGTTGCAGCCCTTGACATGCAATCCTTTGATCTCTTTTCTGAGACTGTGGGAAAACAGCCACAGTAACGTATACTGTCCAGTAAAAGTCAACGTATGAGACAGGCCAAGGAGAGGACGGTGGCTTGGTGCCATTAGAGGTCACAGCAACCTACGGCTGTTGCAGCAGGGTTAGGGAAATTGCATTCCTGTTGGAGGGGGAGCCTGCTGCCAATGCGGCAAAAGAAATTCTTCAGATGAAAGAACACTAAACAAAACCTCTATTTTGTTAGCAAAGTAAGTTGCTTTTAGGCTACAAATTGCCTCTATCCTTACTCCACTCCAAAATATAACCTTTTGAAAGTAATGACAGTTCCCAGCTTATAATGATTGGTGGGAGCTGTCAGTAATGCCATGTCAAAAACTTCCTTAAATCTCAAAGTAACCGTCAGAGTCTTCTGTTTATCGCCTTTGTTTGTCTACCTTGTGTGTCTCACCTGTTTGTTGTCAGGTTCAAAGCACATGGGTGTTCATCCCACACCCTCATCCTGTAGCTTCTGCAGAGCGATACAGTAAATAAGGACAGAACTCTTTATTTGAAAGGGACTCCCCTAACCATGCTGATTGCAGTAAGCAGTGTCTATCAGGAAAACTATTTAAGTTCACTGTAAACAATCACTTGATGTCAGTCATCTTAATGTTCCTGTGTCATTTTTAATCTTTTGTAAAGAAATTAGACTTATTCCTTTTGACTGGTTGTTTCCTAAGAACTTTTGAACTAGTTGGCTGATATATCTAAGGGAAGAATATGATAGATATTTATAATCTCCCAAGGAAAGTGGAAGGGGACTAATTATTCACAGTCTTTTCTAGTATAAATGCTCAGAGAAGCTGCATTCAAAATCAGGAAAGGGAAGTGACTGAAAGTCCATAGGAAACCAGAAGGATTCTGAGTTCATGAACGAGAAATCACTGAGAGTTGCCAGATACATAGAAGGTACCTGACACATGAAGTCCATTATTCGGAAATAATTAAAGAGAAGAGAATTTCAGAGAAATATTGTGTCTGCTTTGTTTCCTTTGTTCTTATGCTTCTCTTAAGCATCTGCTTAAGGCCACAGTTAGAGTCAGGATTTGGAGACAGTTGACTTTTTATCAGACCCAGTACAGATATTCTGGAGTTACAGATGCGTTTGTAAATCCAGACTAACCAAAGCATTGCTGCTTCTTGGCCCTGGGCAGCTCATGATAAAGGGGTTTGGACCTTTGTGGAGGGGAGAGGTGGAAAAATTAGGGACAAAGGACAAAATCTGGAAGGAAGCAGACTCAGAAATTTCCATAGTCAATAGAATTATTTATGCGTGATCATTATGCTTGAACAATTTAATAAAATTGTGTGTGTCTACGCTTGCAGACATATCATCTAGTTGCTGCAGCGTTCACTGGTTATCAGTGTAGACATTTGGTGGGCATTTTTTAAGCAACTATGATGGATTACTTGGATTCTGCCATGAAGGACGCCAGACTGAGGAACTGAACCTAAACTAAAAGTAACCCAGGAAAATAAAAAGCATCGGTTTTAACCTGGTTCTGTTCCTACATCCAGTTCACAACTCAGCTGCAGAAAAGCTTTCCTGAAAGCAAGCATTGACAGCAACACTGGCTTCGTCGTATCTGAAGTGTTTGTGAAACTTCAGTCTCAGGGAAGTGGGTATGAAACCACTGCCTTAAACTGCACCGTGTTTGTTCCCTGTCGCCCTCTCTGTTCAAGGCATTTGCACACTGCATCAGAATTTGGCACAAAATACGTCTTTGCCGCCAGTCCGTGAAAGTCATTGTCCAGAGAAAAGAGGAATATGCAAGTTGAGGTGTTTATTCCTAATGTGAACATTATTTCAGGTCCTCCAAGTAGCTGCTTCAGATGCTTTACATCACTTTGTTTTTCATTTCTGTTAAAAGTTAGAGCTTGTTCCTAATGTCTTCTTCCTTTCTCCCCAGATAATCTGATCAAAGCCATCCTGTCAGCAACCAAAGATTACCGTCTAACTCCAGCTCTTGACAGGTAAGATGAGACCTTTTAGAATAAAAGGAGCAAAAGCGACTGTTTTCCACGTGTACTAAATAAATTTTGCTAGACATTTTTGCCAGAAATTGTTGCCAATAAATTTGGCGGTGCTTTGGAAGTGGATCAGGAGCTAGAAACTGAGTCGTCTTTCCAGTAAATCTGTAAACTCTGGAGACCTCTTTTAAGTCAAACATGAGTAGAAAAATGTACCTTTTGACTATTTCCTAATCTTTTGTTTTATATGGTGTCACAGTATACCCTCTTGCTCCTTTTTCAAATAAGTAAATAGCTGCTTTGCAATAAATACATCATTCTTTTCCAACCTTTCTGACAAAGCAACGGGATCACAAGAAACTCTTAGAAGGAAAGAAGGGACTGGCTTGTTCTAACAATGTTTTGTCAACATCTCACTCCTAGAGCAGGAATATGGGATTGCAATGGCCAAGCCTGTGCCAGGATGCGATAGCAGTCTCCTGGGTCTTTGGTATTTGAACTGGTGCCTTCAGAAGCTCCTTTCATTCTTCAGTCCTGTTGTTGAAGTTCCTTCTGAAACTTGCTGTAATGTTTACAATCAGCTTCCCGCTGATAGCTCTTTAGTGTTTCCTATCCTTGCTTTTCTGTCATTCCTTCTCTTTGCCCTGCAGTTTTCAGTTAGTGCCAGAGGTGGTTTCTTTCAGAAGCTGTCAGAGGTTTTTATTGGGACATGATCTCTTTTCAAAGTCCTGGTACTATTCCTTTCCAAGCAGTGGTGCTTCTGAACCCAAGCTAATAGCACAGTTCCCACCTTCTAATCACATTGGGTTTATTTCCTGGCCCAGCTCCTCTTCTGCCCACTTTTCCATGGCAAAGTCCACAAGCTTTCCAGCCTTTCATCTCTCACACTGGTTGTAGGTCTCACCTGCTGTAGTTAGAGCTGGGATTTACTCTCTGTGTGAAGGTTTACTCTTGGTTTCTTGTAATCCATGTGCTAATTTAAGTTACTTTGAAGTTTGCCTTGCCTCACAGCAATGCCAAGTAGGGATAGCCTTCAGAGGTTGGATTAATTTGAGAAACGATGCTTAGAAGGCAAAATCATTTTACAAACTGCCTTCTTAGAGATTTTGCACATCTGGTGAGAGCTCAGCTCTCATTGGAGAGTTAAGATTTTAATCTGTTGAAAAATCCACATATAGACTCTTTCAGAAGGTTGCTTATGGGAAATTAGTGTTAATGACATCGAGGGCAGGTGGAAGATTCTTGCAGGGAACGTTCATGTAACTATGACTTTTGCTGCTCATTTATTCTTTGAGGAGTGTAATGTGTCTCATTTTCTTTAAAAGTAATTTCTTAGGAGGTTGTGAAACACAGCCACTCCAGCATGAGCTGCTCACTTTGGTTTTGCATTACTGATAAAGGGTTTGGTGCAAAGGTAGAAAAGTTGGGACATTCAGCCTTCATGAAATGTATTAGTATGTAAAGTCCCCAAGATATCAAGCATAAAGGAGACGTAAGGAACAATCTGGAAATGTATTTCTGTAGTATTGCAGTAACAAGGTTTGGTGGTGCATATGCTTGTAAACACACAGATACCTTGGGGAAATACTGTTTTCCTGGGAACTTCTGTGATAAATACAAAGCAGTGGATGTTGGTTGCGTAGTGCATATGCCTCACAGCCAAATACCTTCCAAGTGAGCAGGTCTTGGAGAGGAAAGATTGAAAGTGAAGCTGGGGTGGGAGAAAGCGACAAAAGAGGCATGGGATAGCAAGTCACAATGAAAGAGCCTAAAGCAGTAGTTGGATGGAGTTGCAACAGAGGGTTATTACGAGAGAGAGCCTGACTGCTGTGGGAGGTCTCCAGGCTACTACGGTGCTGCTCTTGTAAACCTGCTTGGTGAGTAGGGTGTAGATGAAGACTTGGGTATGGTTCCCAAAGTATTCTTCAGCTGTGATCTTCAGTGATTTACAGGGCTGGCAGCAATGGGTATCTGCTGTTTTGGGTTCTAGAAGAGCTGATGGAGTAGCCTAATGAGGGAAGGTGAGCTACTTTCTCACCTTGTCTCAAGCTCAAAGCAGAGACCAGCAGTTCCTCTCTGTGGCAGCTCCAGTGTGCTGGGAGCAGGACCTTGAGGTTCAGCTCATTCCCTTACTGCTCACTGGTCAAGGAGAAGGTCTAGACCTCCCCACTTTGCTCAGCTCCGTGCCACAACTGGAGATTGACCTGAGAGCTTAAAAAATGCCTTATTTTGAAAGAATTAAGTAAGATGTTCAGCTGGAGTCTGTGGGGCACGAGGGGTCAGAATAGGAGATCTTGTGATCCCTCCCACTTGTATCCTCTCTGAGGCTGATTCTAGCAGTAGGCAAAAAGCACCAGGTTCACCTGCTCTTTAGGATGGAGTTACACCAACATTTAACTTTAAGAAGCTATCTTTGCTCTTGGACTGTAGCTCCCTACCCTCTCCTTGTGCTGCCGCGATTTAAAGAGGGACTTTAAAGTGGGTCACTGAAATGACTTCAGTTTAAAAGTTTTCTCTCTTAGCTCAGGTCATTCCAGTGACTTCACGTACAGAGCTGCCCTGGCACAGCGCTGCACGGCAGGAGGAGAGAGGGCGAGCACTGCTGAGCCCATTGAAGCGAATGTTCATGTGAGCACACGCTGAACGCCGCGTTCCCAGGGGAGCGGTGGGAGAGGCAGGAGAGGTGAGATCAGAGCCATGCGTGAGAGCACAGGGAGGAAGGAAGGGATTAGAGTTGTATGGTGGGGGATCTACACCAAGCCTTTGGTCTCGTCCCCACCCAAGCTTCTCCATTTCTGTCCTCCTTCACAAAGCTGCCCCTTGAGATGTTACCTTCACTTGCCTCCCATAAGCCCTGGAAGTGAACTTGTTTGTTTGATTATCCCTGTGCCAAAAGGGCATCCTAATGCACCTTTTCTGACACAATGTACCGACATGGTGCTGAAATGAGGCAAACTCAATCCTTCCGGGTGTGCGTACACCTTTCATCATCCCGAGGCAGCTCTGCCAACTCACTCCAGCTAATCCCTCCATTGAGGAGAGTTGTGTTAATAACTAGCAGCAGCTGGAGGGCATGTGAGCAAATGCTATAATTCACGCCTGTAACATGGTGTAAGTGATGCCGTGCTTTCTTTGTTTTCTTCATGACTCCTTATTGTGGCACCTTTGTGTTGAGCTGCTCATAGTGACCTGCTTCTGCTCCGGGGTAGGAGACGGGTAAAGCTGCGGTTGTGTTTGTCAGCATCGTTGCAACTCAGCTCTGAGCTTTTCTACAGAAGATTGGAGGTCCAGGGGACTTAAGAATGAGTGTCTTTTCCTTCAGTGTTGCCGTGTTTTTCTCCCTAACACAGATGTTAGTGGGCCTCATTGTCACTTCAGAATTCTTTTGCCCTTTTTTGGCTTTTCCAGGCCCGACATCCCTGGCATTTTCACTGCTTGTTCTGTGGCTCCTCCAGTGGTCTGCCCCTCATCCACAAATCGATGAGGGCTTGGTTTCTAGTTCCACGGCTTATCTGCTGGCCGGACTTCAGTGGATTTTTTGGGTTAAATCTCTGCTGTGGTGACCCGTAAATTTCCTATGAAAAGACATAAATATAAAAGCCTGACTGACTCTTTCCTATTGCCTCCAGATGGTAATGAAGAAAAACTGAGCGTGAGTTTATAACCAAGAGGAGTCCTTACTAATGCAGCATATAACTAACAAGTGAGGAAGGAGCTTGATAGAGCAGAAGAGATGTGTGTGTCCCTCTGGCTCAGGCTGATAGCACCAGTTTAAGTAGCAGCAAGCCAGATCAAACCAGAATATGCTAAGCCTCCCTAAGCACCAGTTACCCTGAAGATGTGGTTTTTAATTATTCTGTTATATCTTTCCTCAAAGCTTTTGGTTCCAAAGTTGCGTAAAGGAAGGCTTTGTGGTTTTTCTCCCCTGACAAATCCCTCCAGAGCTTTGATAAGAGAGGAGGAGGAAGTAGCAATCGCTACAACGCATACATGTGTTTACAGAGCTATATTGTTCAAGAAAATCTGTATGAATTGCGGTTTTGGTGTAGATGAACTCAACCTCTGAGCATCTGTGTCAGGCTATACATCTGGCTGCAGGTCCCAGCTTAGGGCTTTAGGGAGGGTCTTTCTGATGTGGAAAGTCCGTGACCCTCCTTCTCTTACCACCGTGGTAGCAAACAAACCTGAGCTGTATCTGATGTGTTCAGTCCTTGAGCTCTTCTGGAAAAGAAATACAGCTTTGACATACTGTGTAAACAAACAAAGAAGTATTTACACACCTCTTTGTGGAGAAACAATTGAACTGAAACTGATGCTGCCCGCGCAGTGTTTCTCCAGCCGGTGACTTGCCTGGAACCAGCAGTGACTCTGCAGGTTTCCCATGCTCGGGCTCCATCAGTCAATGTGGTGAAGGAGCTCAGCTGCGCTGGTGCCAAGTGTCCAAACTTCTGGTGGGGATATGAGGTCAGGTGCCTGACGTCCCTGCCAAATGCTTCACTTTTACAGAGCCATCGGGTGGCCCTGCAATCTTCTCCTGTCCCACAGTGTGACTGCCAAAGCTGGTGGGACCAAGCGAGATCCTTTCTGCCAGGTCTTGATCAAAAGTCTGGGCCGTCCAGATGTGATGTGCACATCTGATGTGCAGAACACAGGCAAAGCCCAAGACTCACCTTATCTTCATCGTGTGCACCTGAAGAAAGCAATCTGCACCTGAGTACTGCTTTCTGAGCATGCAACAGAAACTTCCAGCTTTGCAATGAGAGGAAATTTAAGAAAAGGCTGCTAGAAGATCAAAGATTAGATTGCAGTGGTTAAAATCAATCTGGAGAAAATGTAAAATTACAATAGGAGAATTTGCCAGAGCCAAAGACTGGGGAAGTGAGGAGTGGGAGGGACAGGTCAGTCTAGACCTTTTCATAAGGCTCTTCTCTGAGCAGTTCTGTACTGGAGCCAAGTCAAAAGCCAGGCATCTCAGAGGTGGCCACACAGATTGTGCTTACAGGATGAGGATTACGTTCTGCAAGCCAATGGCTATAAAAAGAACATTGGAATGATATACATGAAGTCTCTGTGTAAAAGGGACCCTGCTTTGAGCAGCATTAGCTCCGCATGCTGGTCTTCCAGAGTCAGTGCTTCAGAGATCTGGTGAGAGGTTGAAAATGGTTCAGGGAGGTACTGCAAATGTGACTCAAGATCTAGGAGAGCTGCCACACCGTAAGAGGTGTGAGGAGCTCGCTCCAGTTTGTATGGTCAAGAGAAAATTCAGAATGGGCTTTGATCAGTCTACAAGTGCCGTGTGGGAAGAGGGCCATGAAGAAGGGCTCTGGAACAGCTCTGGCTGGTGGAACTGGTTCTTTTCTCTCATGCTCACCAGTCTGACCCATGACTGATTATACACATAGAGGTTGATGTTTACACACAGTGGTTTGTCACTAAGGGGATCACATGCAGATGTGGAAGGGACTGCTGACAGTAGATGGTGCTTTAATTTAGCAGAAAAGGGAAGAATGCGATTAAGTGGTTTGAGGCTGAAACACGCACATCTGTATTCAAAATTGGTAAGAGCCATCATCCTAACAGTAAGTGGGAAACATATAGAGGGGAGTGTCTATAGCGTGCAGCCTTTGGATTATAGCACGGTATTCTTCAAAACATAAAATTAAGAAAAGTTATGTCTCAGAGACAACTGGGTAGAGAAATTACAGTATTTCACCCAGCAGTGTGCTGTTTAGGAGGTCAAACTTTCTTGTCATAATCATCAAAAGAGCATATTTTGATCTGAAATTTCACTTGGCCAGAGCTGAACTGTCTTTTTTCCCTCCTGCAGCACCTTTTCCTTAATGGTTTTGGCAAAGCTGTTACCATCTTTGTCACTCAGTTGGGTGTACTTGGGGCTGACATTTTCCCTTCCCTCCTTGATACAATATTCTGCCTGCAGCAGATCTTGCCTCTACTTTCTCCCTGTCACCAGAACTGTATTTTTTTATTGTGCTGTTGTCTATAAAGTTCTTTCTCTATTATGGTTTGTTTCTCACAAACACGCACACTTCTTTGACCCTTAGGGACAGAAGCGCTGGGCTAATATAATATATTAATCTTCTTGAGGAGGTTTTCCCTTTTGGAAAGGCTGGAATCTGCAGTTAAACTTCATCCGAGCTGGGGAAGCTGTTCCTGAGTATTTCTTGGTGCTGTTAATTCTGCGCATATCTCCAACTAACGGCTCTGTCAGCGAGTTAACCCTCAGTGGTTTATCTGAGTCTTTAAGTGCACTCCAGCCCTGCTCTACAAAGACAGACCCCACATAAGCAGAGCTTTCCTCGTGCTGGCTCCTTAGACTGATTACAGTGAGGACAGCCTAGAAGAGACCACTCGACTGTGCCTGGAACTAGGAAGGCCGCCTAGCCCGGAGATCTGCTCCAAACAACTAATTGCCTTGGACCTTTTCCGAAAAAGGCTCTGCAGACACGTATTCCTTCAGTGAACTACCAGAGATGGAGGCACGTTGCCAGAAGAGCCAGCTGCGTTTGGGATTAGATGGCTGGAAAGAAGTCCTCTCTCCGTCTTCAAAATGAAATGACTTTTTAACATCTGCTGCAGAGAGTTCTCGTGACTCACAGTTCCACGAGAAACAGTTCTCTTCCTTCTCTTTCCTGTTTCTTTGTTAATTAAGGTTATTTTCCTTCCCCTTCCTCACCCATTGTGTCTCCATATATGTTTCCTACTGGACAGGAGTGAGGAAGGGTCCTTTTCTATCCATTTCATGTTTTTCTGTCTCTTGAAGTCTCGTGATAACTGCAGCAATTTAGCACTCAGCAAGGTGAGCACACCCCAGATAACCTGGCAAAATCTGCCTGCACTCAGAAAATTGCTTGGAGAGAAGACTTCCTCGCTAAGCCCTTGGTTTATTGTTATTTCAGTGCTAAATGAATAATGAGAAGGTTTAAGTAAACCGATGGGTTTGATTCAAGCCCATCATAACAGGGGTGTGGGGGGAGAGGAGCTGCTTGTCCTGACAGCTCATCTCATTAGGCCACATGTGGTGTGGGGTGTTGAAAGCAGTTTATCACGTGTAATGCCTGGGCATGATGGGGTGAGCTGGGGATCGAGTGTATCTGAGGCCTCCCCTTAATATTCTAAAAGGTTTCCTGTCTTTCTCAGATAGGTGCAAACTAAATATGTGCAGCTCAGTGTGTTTGAAGTTATGTTACAAAAATCACCTCTTTGTTTCTTCCACAGTCTCAGTTGTCGGCGGTGTATTATTGTGGGAAATGGTGGAGTACTTGCAAATAAGTCATTGGGATTAAAAATTGATGACTATGATGTTGTTGTCAGGTGAGTCTTTGCCATCACAGTTTTCTTGTTGTTTTTTCAGCTTCTCTATCAGTTCACATGCTATGCAGGCAAAGGTTAAACCTTCGCTATTGACAATATCCATTTATAAGGACATATTAAGTAATATAGAGGGGAAAAAACAAAGACCATATAAGTGTTTGTTAAAAATGGTGATCACATCAAAGGATAAAGGAACTCCTCAAGCATTCCATTTTCCACAGTTGTTCAGGAATGTGCTCCCACTTGAACCTTCTCTTCATAGCTTCCTTCTAAAAGCTGCTTCTTTTTGTGATGCCCGTAGGTGGTGAAGCAGTAAAACATACCATTGGATCTGCTCACAACTACATGCCCTGAGTAGCCCAGGGAAGTGTTATTGGTCGTACATGTGTAGCATTCCCTGGGATCCACACTTCACACTTAGGATGGGTTGGAGGGTGTTGGTCTCTTCTTCCAGGTGATAGGACAAGAGGAAATGGCCTCAAGTGGTACCAAAAATTCTTCATGAAGAGGGTTGTGAAGCAGTGGAACAGGCTGCCCAGGGAAGTGATGGAGTCACCATCCCTGGAGATGTTTAAAAGGTGTATAGACGAGGTTCTTAGGGACATGGTTCAGTACTGGAGTTAGGTTATGGTTGGACTCAATGATCCTGGGTGTCTCTTCCAACTGAAATGATTCTATGAATTCTAGGATGGGAAGAACTAAGAACAGCACAGCGTAGGCTCTTAGGCAATAGTAAGCCTCCTTGAGTAAGGACCCAGCGACGATTAAACACTTGTAGGTGCACTATAAAAGTTGTGAATACTTTGTCTCTGTTTCACTGTGGGTGATGTCGAATCAGGGAGCAGACACAGAGCTGTGTAGGAGTGGAAACAACCACAGTCAAAGTTAGGACTTCTTGCATTCGCTGAGGACCTGGATCATCGCCATCTCAGAATGCTTGAAAAACGTGCTGATATGTGAAATCACAGGTCTAGTCATAACTCTTAGTAATAAATCTGTCAAGTCAGGGAGGTGTTCTGGGTGACTGGAGATTAACAAACATAATACCTGTACTAATGGAGAGTGAGGGAGAGTGTGTGTGTAGGAGGGAAGGGGGATGTGCCCTAGGGAGCTATAGACCCATTAGTCTGACCTGAAAGAAAACATAGGGCTTTATAGCAGGTTCTGAATCATGAGTAACAAAATACTACGATGGTAAATAGGAGAAGTGGAATAAACCGCAGTGTAAGTTTATAAAAACTGTTTTAACATTGTCTAAGCTGGTATTTATTTTCCTTAGTAAGATAACTGACTTCATGTTAAAGGGAATTTAACTGATATAATCTCTCTGAACTTTAGTCAACCATGAGACATGGTGGCAAATAGCAAATTCTTAGCAAAGACAGAAGAAAGAAAAGGATTAGTAAAAGAATGTAAGGCATAGAGAAGGTGTCGTTTAGCATGGTCTCCTTTCTCTCCCATGTGCTAGTAATGGGCACACGAGGAAAGAATAGAATATACATAGAGTAATAAATACCTTCTAACTCTGGACAAAAGGACCAAGAAGATCAGTTTCAGTCCTTTGTTCCTGTGAACAGGTTCCTGCTTCCCCACGAGTGCTCTGGACACAGGAATGGCTGTTAGAACAGGATGAAACTTTTACAGCCCTTCTCCTAGTTCATCCCACTGTAAGCTGCTAGTGACGAGTTCTTATTGCTCGTCATAGTCTGGTGATTTGCAGTTATTTGAGCTGAATTAAAATTCAGTTATAGCCTCTTCGTGGGCTCAGACTGTTCAAAAAGGAGCAAAAGAACAGTTTCAATCCATCTGGACTAAGCCACCCACTAAGATTTACGTCAGAAAGTCCACTATTTAATTTCCAAATGAAAAGTTCAACCTTTTCTCTCCACATCCGTAAATCTAAGTCAGTTTGCAAGCCGAGAGGATAAGAGGGCAGCTAAGCACCTGTGCTGTTTGTGGGGTGGATGAGGGAGAAAAAAGTCAACTATAAAGGTTAAATGAAGCCAGGTGCTTGGACGTGGGACTGAGGAGATGAGGGCAGACTTCTCCTTAAATGTATCCAACTGCTTCCTTTACTCCTGGGTCAGTCCCTTGTGTCTAGCACCCTTTTTCGTGGGTGGCAAAACTCTTCTGAAGGATCAGATTTGGGACCTAGGAGGTGAATTTTAAGGGAAAAAAGGCGGTACCTTTGTGAACAAAGGAGAGATCCAGCAGTATGTGGAGCTTCTTGATGCAATGTGTGTCACCGTGTCAGGATCACTAATTGCAGCAAAAGATGTTGATCTTGTGGCGAAGCAAGCCAGATCAGCTTTGACAGTTGTAAACCAGCTTGGAGTGAGTTAGTGGCTTTTTTTTAAAAACTGGATATTATCAGATTTCAGGGCAGACGTTCCTCCCAGCTGTCACACTGTTTACCTGGCAGGAGCTGCTTCAGCAGTCAGTCATCAGTGCTCTGAAATGCCTCCTTAGAATAGATTGCAGACAGGGAGAAACAAGTACATGTCAGAAATTCCTGGTTAGAATGAGCCTGTGTTCAGGAAGGTGCAAACTCCACAGCTTGAACCCTTGCTCAGGCACAACATGCTGGTGGTTGTAAAGCTAAATCTTAACAAACCTCAGTTAGGATGCCAGGTCTCCTTGCACTGCCCATAGACAGGCACTTTTCTCCATAAGGAGTTTCAGAGTTTTTCTGTCTCACTGATGACACAGGGAGCATAGGGACACTAACACCTAACCTAGGCACCATTCAGAGCCTCCCAAATATCACTAATGTGTCACCACCAGGTGTTGTGCCTGAGCAAGGGTTCAAGCTGTGGAGTTTGCACCTTCCCGAACACAGGCTGTGGCTGCCAGAACTTCTGCCCATGGGGCCGACGGTGCCGCCTCATTAGCAGGACTCCATCCTTACAACTCCATCAGCAACTCGCGCTCTGGCCCTTTGCTGGAGACCCGAGTTCGTTTTACTTGGGGAAATGGTTTGTTTTGTTTCCTGTCTAGATGCAAAGCAGGGGTCCCGAGTTTTGGGCACTTTAACAAGGTAAGCAGCAAAACAGCAAACCCAGCAGCTGGGGATGGGAAAAACTCTGCCAAAGAGCTGCATGTAGGCATTTGAAATGACTGCAGGTGCTAAACTTCCCCCCCACTTCAAGAGGACAGATGAAAATATGTGTAACTATTAATAGCTTTCTTTACATAGTACTTTTACATTATGTAGGCTCATCTGCCCCAAAGAGACTCAATGCCTTCAAGTTTAAATAACATCCATAGCAAACGTGACTGATGTATGACTGTGCTATCAATAACAGAGGAAAAAGCAAGGGATCAGCCTGGCTGGGAGCACTGTTTTTACAGGCAGGTCCAAGCGAGGGTTTCTAAACCACAAAGAAAGGCTTCATCTCTTGTATAAATTGCGGTGGTGCTGATTCTTAAGTTGTTTTCCCTTTAGCATTTTATTCCTAATGAGAAACTAAGTATTTTTACAAAAAATACATAAGAATTTATTCTCCGGAACTCAAAATAGAATTTCAGGTTGTATACAGGGATTTTCTTCTACTAAAATGTTTCCCGCCTAAAATGCTTACCCAGCCTCAAAAAGACAAGTCCAGATCCTCATTAACATTCCTACACAGCAAAATTTGCAGTCCATAAGCACTTTAAAGTGTATTGAACTACCCTAAGTCCAGGAGGCTGCAATAATTCAAGCAGGCAGTGCTGTTCCATCAGGGGCTGCTGTTTGATGTCAGCAAGATTTGTATTCCAAGTTACTTCAAATTTCCTCAGCTTTGGGTTTCTGGTTTTGAATAGAAGTTCTGAGCAGCTTTACTGTCATAAAGTTATCATTGTTGTTGACACCAGAGCGGTTTGGGAAAAAAACTTTGTCCCTGAGGGGTGTTTTAAGAAAAGCACAGCTTGACACATAGCAATCCCTTAGAAATCAGTGTGCCCGAGAGCAAAGCTGGGTGTCTGTTTGGGTGTTTGCAGCGTGGGATGCGCTTCACAGCAGAAACTCCTCGGGCCGGTGTGACCGCAGCGGTGCTGAGCCTTACCCAGCCTCTCCCTTTGCGCTGGCATTCTGCATGGGCCGCTTTGGGGAATTAAACCAGGTGGAGATTGTTCCTTTGGTTTCTTTTTCAGATTATTAGCTGGCTTGGTTCCCTAAACAGTCTCACTGCAGATAAGATGAGCAGCGTAAGCTCTGGACTGGGAGAAGGAGACCAGTTTAAATCCACTTAAACTGCCATCCTCTATTTCAGCCCAGCCTTGCAGAATCCAAGTAAGATATCCCAGGAGTGTTGGGATGTTAAAATATTAATGCTTAGTTTGTAATTCTAAATTTGCAAGGAAAATATTTTTCAGTTTCCTTTTCCAAAGCTTCCAACCTGATTTAAGTCACAAAGAGCAGATACGCAGAAAAGGTTTGCGTTATATTCAGTGAAATAATTTAAATAGCTCCTAATTAAACTGTTGTCACTTGATATAAAGCTTCATAAATGTGATGAAGAGCTGCACGAGTTAACATTTGCTGCTGTACCAGCTGCGTGTACCTGAGCGCGAGTGGGAATCCATGGCAGTGTCTCCTCTGGTTGCCTTGCAGGCTGAACTCGGCTCCGGTGAAGGGCTTTGAAAAAGATGTGGGTGGCAAGACGACCCTCCGGATCACATATCCTGAAGGTGCAATCCAGAAAATGGAGCAGTATGAGAAGGATTCCCTGTTTGTTCTGGCGGGATTCAAGTGGCAGGATTTCAAGTGGCTGAAATACATTGTTTACAAGGAGAAAGTGGTAAGAACACTGTCAGCTGATGTTGTGAAGGTCACCTAATTAGAAGGGGTGGGCAGACATGATATCACAGTCATACTTGCCACGTTCTGGTCTGAGGAGAGTTCATCTCTGTGTCCTGTTGCATTTATGTGAAGGCTTTTTCTACCTCCATGGGCTTCAGCTTTAATGAAATATGTTTTACAAACACATCTCTCTTTAACATGACCTTGCATCACAGGTGAGGCTCTCTATTAAAGATTATGTTAGTGTGTACCATGAGAATTTAATTTTTATTTATTTTAAAGAGCATATAAAAGGACCAGCTTTTACGTTGGTTTTGTGGACTCTTAGGATGTAAGAGTAGAGGAAACAGCAATGACAAGGGAAAGAAATAGGAGTTTGGAGATAAGAATGTGATGGCACAGGAGGGAAGAAGACAGCAGCAGCACAACTTGTTGAAAAGGGTGAGGTCCACAGACTCATTGTGACCCCCTAATAGCACAAGCCATTGTATTTTCCTGTATAATTGCTATACTGAGATTCACTATTTGTGTTTGGCTAAAGTATCACCCAGAAGAACAGTTTCAAGTCTAATTTGAAAACATTGAATTGTTGAATCCACAGCTTTGCCCATGTAAATATTTTGTCCCAGTCAGTTTCGTTAATGCCCTCTGAAGAAATATGGACTTGTTAATAGTCACGGTTGTTCTCTGTAATTCACCCATGCTGAATGGAATCAGGTTGTAATCACTGACTTCTCATTCAGGGGATGGTTTGTCTTTTATCTGTTGTCATGAAATCCAGAATAAATGTCCTCTACTTGCATATAGTTGTTGTTTTACAAATCCTATGTATCTGGTTTCAAATGTTCTTTAAGGCTTTTTCAACCAGTAACCAGACAAATGGGTTAATGTTCAGAGGATGGGATGTTATATCCTGTGTTTAGAGACAGAGAGAGGAGGTTGGCAGCTCACCATATGCAGAATGAAGCAGTCTGGAAGTATAATTGTATACAGTTGTTACCTAGATGGCCTTAAGAGCTCATACTTTGCTCTTGTCTCACACTGGCACCAACTTGACATAATTTTCCTGGTACCAGATGGATGAAGTTACCCGTGAGCCTCTGAACAAGCACAAGTGGCCTTTCTTAGCATGAATAATTGAGTAATTTTCTTTGGTTTATTTCATGCTTTTGTTCTTCATTTTGGGCAAGGAAAAGCCCTGGCAGTGTCAGAGCCCTTCAACCTGACCACACAGTTGTAGGAACTCCTACTGTTTAGCCTGAGGTTCAAAGGATTATTGGTTTGCTTCAAAACAAATTGAATTTCCACCTGATGCTTGCAGTCATGCAGTCATCACTAGATTCTAATGTGGCATGGATTCTATGCAGCAAACAGTTTGTTAGAACTTGCTAGAAGATTGGGGAGAGCAAGTAATCTAGAGTGCTTCAGTGCCCGGCTTAGCAGAGAGAAGAAAGAACTTGAGCTTCTTGCACTGCATATTACTTGAGTGCTCTTGTGATTGGCTGCTTATCCTTCATTTCTTTGGAATAAACACCCTATTTTTTTCAGTTCTTGTAGGTGATGTTTTCCAGATCTCTTAATTCCTGTTGCTCTTTTGAATGCCTGCAGCTGATTCATCCTTTTCGTAAAGAGCAGCACCCAAAAATTTACAGAGTACAGCAAATAGAGAGCAGGAAACAGCTACTTCACTCTAGCCTTGCAGTTCTCATTCTTTGTACATCCACTGCTTTTTCTGCCTTTCCCACAATAGCCTGGGACTGAAGGTGAGTGTCCAGGTCCTCGAGGCTCCAGATCTCAGGAAGAACTGGAGAGCAGCTGCTTCCCCAGCTCCTCACCGTGTGCATCGGCTCCTCCTGCCCGGGGCAGCACCGTGCGCTCATCCCTACCAATTCTTTCCTTCAGAGCACGTCTCCAATTTGCCAAGTTCCTTTGGCAGACCTTTGCAGCATACCTGCCATTCTTTCCAGATTCATGTCCCCTGCAATTTAATAAACATACTTCTTACTCCACCATCCAGGTTGATAATGAAAACACTAAACAAAGTTGGTTCCTAGGCAGACCCCAAAGCTATAACATCCTTCCATTTCTATAGCGAGCCCACTGAGAACTCTTCCTTTATAGATTTTTTGTCCACTTCTCAAATTGTATCACAGTAGTATCATTAATAACATTTTTTGGCATGTTTGTGAAAGTGATATGTCAGGACCCTTACTGAATTCCAGTTCATGTCTTGCTTCTCTGCTATGATACTTTTTTTTCCTGCATAAAGAAATACTATTTTTTATTCACTAATGATTCCCTCTTAACAAATCCACCTGGGTTGCTACTCGTCTTTGTTATTTTTTCCAGGCGCTTACAAATAATGAATCTTGCTATTCTGAGGACTGAAATCAAAGATCGACTCTCTTCCCTTTTTTGCCTCCATAAGTCTAGACGCTGCTTTCATCCATTTTTCAGTCCTTTGACACCCTACCTGTTCTACACGAGTTCCCAAAGGGAACTGTTGCTGGTTTTGAGGCTGCTGAGCCAGTTCATTGAGTACTTCAGGATGCGGTCCAAGTGACTGGAAAACATCTGCCTTGTCCTCTCTACTCTGATCTCTGTTTGAGGCTGAGATCTTGCTGTCACTGGCTTTCGCTGCAAGCAGGTGGCTAGCACAGCTGCTTTTTCTAGTGGAGATAGATGCAAAAAGTGCTGTCTTTTAGCTAGAAGCAGCAATGTGATGGAGAAATAACAGTGCTATGGGATAAGGCGTGGGTGTCTGTTCTGGTAGTGAGCGCTAGTATTTTGATCAGTGTGTGGTAAGTTCAAAATCACAAATGCCTGCGCAGTGCGCTCTGTGGAGAGTTTCTGTTTCCTTCCCAGAGATTTCCGAGAGAAAAGGGAGTTTCTTCCTCACCTGGATTCATCTAGAGGCACTTGCTTGACCTCGGAGCTCTGTGTTCCACTGCTGCTTTTTCCTTATCTGAGATGAGGCCTGCTGAAGAGCACGACCTCCTCAAAAAATGGGCTGAACTCTGCTTTCTAATGTTTCCTTTGCCCCTGACTGTTGATAACTGCAGGTGTCCGTGGTAGTGTCACAGGTGGGGTATGAGACTTTCTGAATTCCTCCAGACACCAGACCTGGAGTTGCTTGGACCTGCTTCACCAGAGATTCTGGGCCAGTTACTAGGAGCCTTGCTTAGTCCTCTGTTGAGTAAGTTAAATCAAAGGGAGTCTAGCAGAGAAAGAGCCAATGAAAGGCGAATGGCTATTTATTGCTGGGGTCAGTGGTCAGGTAAGCTTATTCTCCCTGCAGCTGAGAGGGATTTGCTCTGTGTTATGTTAGTCTTTTGGCAGCACTTGCACGCTGAGGAAGGGATAAGTACTTTGTAGAGAGGAGGATTTTCAGGAGATGTTATAAGGAAAAGGAATCAGTGTGATTCAGAAGCAGCAGCAGAACGGGGAGGCAAAGGGTTTGATGTGTCACACACAGTCTGGTGCAACAGCCCCCTGGAGATCTGTGTGGTACCTTGGTGCCCTCAGAGACACTACAAGCAGAAAGAGGAGCACTGGAATAGGGACTAAAGGGAAAGTAAAAGCTCAACTCCTTTTATTTCACACTAAACCAGAAATATCTAGAAGCAAATAAAAACCTGAGACAAAAGAATAATCTAGAAAAGGGACAGGTTTGGCTAAATATTCATACTTCACTAGCAGCAAAACCAAGGTAGTTTCCCTCACAGAGTTCTGGGCGACCTGACACTCAAAATTCTGAGTGTGGTAGCAAGTTAGGGCAGTACTGTATCACTGCAGAGTATAGACCTGCATGTAAAGGGAAATTTGGGTGAATCTAGGCAATTAAAATCCTTGTAATCTGATTTTGGTCATTTGACAAGCATTAGAATAAGCTGAAGGAGAAAGTGATTGCACTTGTTGCAGGTAAATGGGGAAAAAGGAGTCTGGGATGGAGAAAGGTGACATGTTGAGCAAAGGGGAGGATTGCACCGTGCTGACCTAATATGTCAGTGTACAAGTGGAAGGGAAGTGGGCTGGAGTCCCACAGCCTGCAGTCGCGGGAACCCGTGGCTGTTGCAGAAGGGTCACAGATGTGAGTCGTCCGTGCGTCTGCGTGACTGGTCTGGCAGTGCTGGCTTGCAGTCATTGCTGCAAGGGCTTCCTGACACTTCCAGGCAACCCTCCTCTGATGACACAGCTGCTGCTAGTGCTTCCCCAGGGGAGGATTGCTCAGGGACAGCCACTTGGAACAGTGACACTCTCTCCTGGACTGTTCTTTTTGCCAAGAGATGTTACCCATACGTATTGTGTCCCACCTTGCTGCTTCTCACCACTTGTACCCTCCTGCATCACCCCGGGTCTCTCAGTGCTAGAAGGTCTTCCTGAAAACCCAAAGTACCAGGGGAATTACAGGGAGGAGGTCTTTGGCCATAACAGAATCACAGAATGTCAGGGGTTGGAAGGGACCTGGAAAGCTCATCCAGTGCAATCCCCCCATGGAGCAGGAACACCCAGATGAGGTCACACAGGAAGGTGTCCAGGCGGGTTGGAATGTCTGCAGAGAAGGAGACTCCACAACCCCCCTGGGCAGCCTGGGCCAGGCTCTGCCACCCTCACTGAGAAGAAGTTTCTTCTCAAATTTTAACTGGAACCTCTTATGTTCCAGTTTGAACCCATTACCCCTTGTCCTATCATGGGTTGTCACCGAGAAGAGCCTGGCTCCATCCTCCTGACACTCATCCTTTATATATTGATCCCCATGAATGAGTCACCCCTCAGTCTCCTCTTGTCCAGCTCCAGAGCCCCAGCTCCCTCAGCCTTTCCTCACACGGGAGATGCTCCACTCCATTCAGCATCATTGTTGCCCTACGCTGGACCCTCTCCAGCAGTTCCCTGTCCTTCTGGAACTGGGTCATTCTACTCTGTTCTGCTGGAGAAGAATTAAAATAATGGTCAAAAACGGAAACTTTCACTGTTGTGTTGAGGGTAGATGCTTCCTGAAACAGAAGAATCTGCAAGTGCCACTTATGCAAACGAGCCATCGCCGCCTGGGGCTGAGGCCGATTCCAGGGTGGTTTGTTGCCGTGTTAGTGAATCACAAGGAGCTCTCATGCTTGCCAGGGCTCACTTCCCTGAACATCTGGCACATGGTGGCAAAGCAGCCAAGTGAGGGCAAAGGTTTCACTAGAAATTGGCAGCTCACAAACTTCCTTCTCATGTGGTAATGAGCCTGCAGACGCTTCCAGCAGGAATCTCTGCAGCCTTTGCCAGGAGGAGTCACTTGCGCAGTAATTGCGTGCGGCACCTTGAAGCTCCCTTTGATAGTGAAAGTCATGGGAGCGAGTGAGCACCTGCCTGCCAGAGAGGCCATTTGGGCTGTCTGGCCCTTGCAGGGACATGTCTCTGATGACTTGCACCCTGCGGTGATGCCATCTGAAAAGCAGTTGTCCTCCAGCAGATGTTGATACTCCAGCATGTGGCTCTTGCTTATGGAGATTTCACGGCTGTAGCGACACTGGATAATATTTTTTTTAAAATGTTTTATTTGGGAACTACTTTTCTGCTTGAAGTCAACAGGTTACTCCTAGCCCTACGAAAACATATGTTACAATACCTTCCTGCCTTGATCAGGCTGCCTTACTGTGCTAGAGCCAAGGCTGGACTGCCGCCAGAGCCCTCACTGTCTGCTGAGCTTTTGTTTAGAGCTTCTCTTCTTCCATTAGTTAATGGCCTTGTCATGCTACGTGTTTGCTAGGGCAGACTGTGAACATCACAGGCTCGTAGTACACTGCAGATTCCTTGGAGTCTGAAATAGCCTTGCCTGGGGGCTGTTCTGCATCCCTGAAAAAAATATGAGGAGCCACCATGCTCTTCTGTTGGCTTGAGGAAAATAGTGAGGCTGTGAATCTGTTCTTGCTGGCCAAGCCCAAGCAAAGCTTCATCCTCATGTGTGTATTTCCAGCTTGTTTAGAACCTTGAGCAGGCAGCTTCTCTGGGTCTGAACCAGGAAAGGAGAACCTGCATTTTCTAGCACTATTACTTGCCTTTGGTGACAAATGCAGTGGCCACTGCCACTGACAGTTTCACTCCAGAGTCTGCTTCTGGATTGCAATACTTCCTTTCCCTTTCCTTCTCCTAAAGGCTTGTTGTTTTAAAATATTTCATATACGGTTGGTCTTTTCAGTTTCAAAGACTGTGAGAAGGACTCTGTAAATCCACCACTAGTTATCTTAATGCATTATGATTATGAAGCTTGGTTATGGATTTGTGATGCCTGATCCTGTGCTGAGACAGAGCTCCAGCCCATCTGCTTAGAGATGTGCCTGGGTATGTGTTGCCTTGTGTCCTCCTGCTCTCCTTGGGCTCAAATAGAAGGGGACAGAAACTGGGCTTGCTGCTCCATCATAAATGAAAGAAAGCTTTTGAATGGGGAAAGCTTACAGGTTGTCCTATTTTTTTCACAAATTTGAGTTTTCCTCCAAATAGTAATTTATAAATAATACTTTCAGAAGTATGCGATGTGCTGGTGAGTAAGGCAGGCGATGTGCATAAAGGACATGATGAGGCTTGCACCAGAGGAGAGGCAGGAAAGCCTTTTCAGGGTGATTGTCCTGTGGTCCCAGCAAAGAGAGCAAAAGGCCGTTACTGCCTGCAGAGCGTGAGGGGATTTTTAGGAGCAATTAATAGCAGAGAATTGCTTATCACATCGTCAGGATGGTTCAGTGCCTGCTTCAACGCAGTTGAACCATTACTAGATGTTGAAGCGGAGAAAATGCCTTGTAATAAATTGGAAACATGATGCGGACTCCTCTGACTGAGAAGATGTGGGAGGGTCTGCATGATGTGTTCTGTGCAGAATATTACATGTTCCTTTGGCAGAGAGTACCTAGGAGTTAGTTTGTCTTTGTGGAATTATTCTTAGGACAACACTGACTATTTTTTAGGTTTTCATCTGTTTCTGGCTGTGCAGAAGGCTGGTCCATACTACCTGAGGGGTTGTGCTCCCAAAATCAGGGTCTGCTCCCCCAGTACAGTGCAGGGGTGGGAATGGCCCAAGGGAACCAAGGAAGACTTGCATACAAAAAAGCAATTCCTTCTCTGTAGCTGGTCTAGGAGACCAGAGCCATTTCCAGAAGATGTAAGATGTATGAGTGCTGGTGCTCTATGAGAGAAGGTGAGCCAGTTTTTTTCCACTCATGGTTAGAAGAGAGGCTAGAAAACATATGGGTATGCTATATAAAATCTTGCCCTTGCAGACCAGAAGAGGGAGAAGAACTTAGTTCTGTATTGTATAGCTTTTAACAAGCTTTTGGGTAGCGCTGTGGTGAGGACCATACAGGAACCTCACTAGACAAATGACCCAGTTTGCAAAAATGGGCCTTGGGGGAGACTTCCTGGCCAGATTCCCAAAGGAAGGTTGTTGGTATGGAAAGTGCAGGCTGGAGCTTGCCCTAAATACATACCTGCATGCAACAGCATAATAAGATTAGGCAGGTCACTACATAGCTGAGAGCTGTTCCCACCCAGGCATACTTGGTGTATCTGTAAGTACACTGTCAGGCATCTGCTGGTGACAGGGGCTGCCCTGATGCTGTTGCATGTGCCTGTGTAGCATTTAATATTATCAGATAGATGCACGCTGGACAATAAATAAAAGTTGTCCACCTGGATTGGATCGTCATCAATATCCACAAGTGTGTAGCCACATTCACCTGAGCTTCTGGGGCAGATGGAGAAGAAAAAATACCCATAAGTACACTCTTTTCTGGATGAAAAAAAAAATCCAGCTATCAAAAGTTTGTGATGTATATATATTAGTAGGAATAGCATCATTGATTACCCCAATTTTAAACAGTTTCTCCTTAAAATTCAAATAAAACTACATTGGCATGCCTGCCCTTCCAGTAATTCCCTCACCATGCATGGGGTTTGTTCTTTTTTTGTTCCTTGCTTTGCTTGCTAATACCTAACTCCAATTTTCCTTGCACTATACCTCCTAGTAAAAGATGAGAAGCATTTACTCATGCTAGGCTTCAGTAGTCCTTAAAGAACCTTTATCTCACATCTGCCAAGACAGCATCATCTTCATTTCTGGCTCAGTAATCCTCATTGTAACGTGAAAACTGGAGAACTCCAGTCAGATTTGTATTCTTCTTTAGTTCCTTTTCCTTCACATCATTATTAAATTGAGAGATCCAAGCAGAATTTGCCCCCTGAAGAGACTGAATAATTGCCTTAGCAGGGTATCTTTTCTCGCATTACCTCACCGTCTTGCTTTATCCTGAGACAATTTGTTCCTAAAATTGTCATCTCCTAATATCTTCTGATGTCTGCTGCCATCCGACTGACAGGTGCTGCCCTTTCCTAGATACTTGATCACTCCTTCCTTCTTCATCCATGACTCAATCGAAGTCAAAAAAGAGAGATAATTTAAAGGGTTGTAGTTCTTCCACATCTCTTCAATCAAAAAGCCAGTGTGAGTGAGGGCCAAGTGAAGAGCTAGTGCAGCTGTCTCGAAAAGCGTGGGGAGGGTGCTCATGTTGCACTCGCCCTCTTTGGTAGGCACTGGCAGACTTCAGACATCAATATTACGCAAGTCCTGGTAGGTGCACGTCAAGGGCATAGTGCTTGTAAACTCAGGTTATACTGGTCAGCTACACTGATCAAAGATAGACTTGGAATATCTGAGGCAGTGTAAAGAAATTTATTCCAAATCTGATGCCGTTCTTAATGAAACACACAATTCTGTAAACAGCAGAAGTAATGAAATTGCCCTGTTGCCTGTGGATTTATGTCCTGCTCCCTTATGCCTCCCTCAGTACTCTCAGATTTGCCCCATCTCATAAATACCCGGTATGCTCCATCCTCCCTTTGATCCCTGACTACTGCCTGGTGGTTGCATGCTGGCCAAGACATGCTTGTTCACTAGCCCATACGAATGTGATTGGGCACGTGGCCGACCAAATGAACAGATAAGAGCTGAACTCGCACAGCATCGTCTCCACCTGGCCTCCCATGCAGACACGTGGGTGGTTCTTGCATCCAATGTGCATGGCTGTGCCACCAGTGCAGCCCGTGCCTGCTGAGGATATTGCACTGCCCACATGTGCAGCAGATGTTCCTCTGTACTGGAGCAGCGCTTTGTGGATCCAGCACATGGAGGAAGTCAGAGAACATCTTCAACAGTGAAACTGAGACATGGCCCAGAGGGTATCAGCTATTCATGCAAGCGTTAGTGGAATAAAGATGTTCTGTGTTAACACTTCAGTAAAGAACTACAGGAATCATTTGAAGTCTGCAAAGCGTCCCTTAGTCTAAGAGATTTGAGTTCGATTTATTTAGCTTATGCATGAGATTTTGGGGAGATTGACTTGTAGTCTCTATGTACCTAGAGGGAACATTTAATCTCAGAAGATTTTTTTTAATTTAGTAGGAAGACGTATATCTGAAGCTAGGCAAACGACCAAAAAAGGCAGTGCATTTATATCAGTATAATTATTTTTGCTACATCTGCCCTGTAGGCTTGATGAATTTGTTCTTGAAGCCTTAAAACCAAGACTGGAAATCTTGGTAAAGTTCTGCTCAAGCAGTGTGAGAGTGCAGGGCTGGAAGGAGAAGTTGCTGATGGAGGGATCGCTGCTCCCTGCTCTGCAGGACACCCAGCGGGATGTCGGCAGGATCTCTCTTGGCCTTTTGAGCCATGCTGATAAGAAATAGCAGAATGTGGTGGCTGGGAGCCGAAGCTACTGACACCGTCTTCTGAAATACAGACTTAATCCAGTACCTGGGAAAATTCTGTTTCCTGAGATTATAACAAAAAAGTGTAGGGTCTTGCATCTGGGTAGGAACAACCCCAGGTTCCAGTATAAGTTGGGGAACAACCTGTTGGAGAGCAGTGTAGGAGAAAGGGACCTGGGGGTCCTGGGGACAGCAGGGTGACCATGAGCCAGCACTGGGCCCTTGTGGCCAGGAAGCCAATGGTACCTGGGCTGGATTAGAAGGGGGGTGGTCAGTAGGTCAGAGAGGTTCTCCTGCCCCTCTGCTCTGCCCTGGGGAGACCACACCTGGAATCTTGTGTCCAGTTGTGGCCCCTCAGTTCCAGCAGGACAGGGAACTGCTGGAGAGAGTCCAGCGCAGCCACCAAGATGCTGCAGGGAGTGGAGCATCTCCCGTGTGAGGAAAGGCTGAGGGAGCTGGGGCTCTGGAGCTGGAGGAGACTGAGGGGTGACCTCATTAATGTTTACAGATATCTAAAGGGTGAGTGTCAGGAGGATGGAGCCAGGCTCTTCTTGGTGACAACCAATGACAGGACAAGGGGTAATGGGTTCAAAATGGAACACAAAAGGTTCCAGTTAAAATTGAGAAGAAACTTGTTCCCAGTGAGGGTGCCAGAGCCTGGCCCAGGCTGCCCAGGGGGTTGTGGAGTCTCCTTCTGTGCAGACATTCCAACCCGCCTGGACACCTTCCTGTGTAACCTCATCTGGGTGTTCCTGCTCCATGGGGGGATTGCACTGGATGAGCTTTCCAGGTCCCTTCCAACCCCTGACATTCTGTGATTCTGTGATTACCCAGGATGGGGCTGCACTCTTGGGTTTCCTTCTGACCATCCTGTTCTGTGACTCTGGGAACTCCTGTCCTCACTCTCTATGACCCGTTTATTCGCTCTGAGGAGCAGGACAGCAATCCAGTAATACCCTTGACAGCTTTTCATGACAGTGAATTATTTGCTTCACCCAGTTGTCTGCAAGGGTCACAGCAAAATGTTCTCTTCCTGGGGCACAATTAGCCAGACCCATTTCTGCATCCCAAGGGAGAAGCTTTATGGAGTCTGAGGTGAACAACCTCCAGCATCACACAATTCCCCAGAATTTCCCTTCAGAAGGTATTACAACACCACAGGATCCTGTGAGTCCACCTGTGTGCAGTGTGAAGACTCACAGAGGTGGGGAAAACACTGATTCGATTTTGTAAATAAAGTCACATGCTTTCCATCAATGGCTGAAAAAAGACTCCCTTTTCACAGCTCCAGGAATTTTGCTATCTGCATTTGTTTTTTCTTTAAACTGAAAAAAAGAAAAAGTCTGAACAGTAAATATTTATCCAAGATGTGTGGTTGTTAATATGATCCAGTCTTCAGTCATTTTGAATGGTGTCATGATGACAGATGTTAATTCAGAAAGGAATAGATTGGACGATTTATGCCTGAAACACATGTGTTCCTTGGCGTGCTCCATGGATTTCTTGCATAGTTAGTGCTGTCTGAGCAATTTGTAACATTTTCTCTGCCTCGAAGCACTGATGGCTCCAGGACAGGGGCTTGACCTATATCTCCAATTTGCTATCATAAACACTGAGTTAACTAAACTCCCCATGTGCTGTTACCTTCCTAAATGTATCTCTCCCCCTTTGCTCCGGCTGTGTGTGGTGCGTCTGGTTCGTCCCAAGAACAGGAGCTGCTCGCAGTTATTTAACGTGAACACTTCTCTGACAACAGAAATGAAAATAAACCAAGCCCCGTGAAGGTAATAAGCAAGAGAGAGATTCTGGGAAGGCCTCACTTTTTTTTGGTAGCTTTTTATAGTTGTGAATTTATGGGATGTGCCTAAGGGGTGTTTCTTCTCTTCTTAGTTAAAGCTAGGTTTGTAAAAGTGTTAGGTTTTGTTTGTTTAATCAGAGACATAAAATTGAAGGAAAACGGCCACGCTATTGGGTGCACAAAGCTTTTGGTAGTTCTACTCAGTTTATCTCAGCTGGTCCATCAGTTGTGTTTTGGCCATTTGCTGTGAAATGAACTTTGCCCACAACTGACAAGTGCAGAAAATACTGAGCCTGGACTAGACAATCAGCACTTTGACTATTTGGAAAAAACTCTTAAATGTAAATGCTCTTTTTGGATTACAGTTTATTTAAATTCTCATATTTTAAGAATATTAAATAGTCTTACTTCAAAACTCATCTTTTGTAAAACACCTATTATTAAGGCAAGTCTAGAAAATAAAGTAGGGCAGGAGACATCTTCCCAGCCTCTTGATATTTTGACCTGCTTTCTCCTCCTTAAGGAAGCTGAATAATTTGTATATATTCTATATGAACACTCAGTAACCATACAAATTATTTGGCTTCTCGTTTCAGCAAAGATGCCAAAATAGGAGAAGACAGATTTTCTGTGTACTCTTGCTGTAAAAACAATGTAAAAATTTCCCTAGAGGCTCACTTTGAGATAACTTCAGAAAACGATGAGGGTTTCTAGGCCATAATTCTTGCTGTAGTGATCCTTTAGCTTTTTTTGTTGTAATGTGCCAAGAGTTTAGTCTAAATATGTGCTGTTTAACGAGACGTTGTTTGTATTCAAACTCATGAACCAGTTCAGCTCCCTAAAAAAAGACTTTGTTGATGGGTGTCCTCGGATGCCCTGGGATACCCTCATGCTTTGTCACCGAAGCCTGTAAAGAAAGCTTTTTTCATTGTTTTTTTTCATTCAGACATACACTGTTGTAAGTGGAGCAGGTAGCTGTGCTTGGAGTTGGGATCACATGTTTTCTGTTACAAGCAACTGGGAAAATATTCTATCATTTTATTACACCGTCACCTTTGAGCTGATATTTTCCATGCCATGCGTTTGGCGCAGCTGGAAAGTTCAGCTAAAATAACTTAGCTGTCTCTTAGGATGAGGCTACTGAAAATTGACAGTTTTATGCCTGTTTAAAAGAAATAATAGTCTCCCACTCTGTTTTGCTGAGATCCTGCAGGTCCTCAGGGCAGCGGCTGGGAATGGTGAGGCTGTGGCTCTCCTGTGAAACCCCCTGGCTCTGCTGGCTCCTGTTGTCCCAAGTGCAGAGTCTGTCCTACCAGCCCCCTGCCCTGGCCCGGTGCCCTTCCCCGTGTGGTCAGCTGGGATGCAGCATCTCCAGGGATGTAGGAATAAAACAGGATTTACCTTTCAGTGGCTTTTCCACAAAGAAACTGGGGCACAGACTGGGAACAGGGAACCTGGACTTGCAGGGCCCCCCTTTTCTCCTGCCCGCTGGGTGTAAATAGTTCAGGAGCCCTATAAGGGTGCATTTTTCCTTCCTTCCACGGCTGATCTAGAATACTATAGCTTACTGGAGCTTGTAGTTGCACTTTGAGGTGCCCTGGGTTTAATTGCTCTATTTGACAGACTTCTTGAGCGGATTTTTTTTTTAACATATTAAGTTATCCTTTCAGACTTTTTAAAGAGCTTCACGGTTGTAAAAATCAGGCTGCCAGAAGTTACGAAAAGCAAAAAAATAACATTGCATTTTCAACATGAATTCAGTTCTCCTCTGCAGATGTTATCCTTAATTACATCTTGGCTCTTTTAGAACACAGCTGCCTACCTAGTGGAGAGGGAAGACTGAGATTTAGACTCATTTCTGTAATGCGAGACATTCAGCCTTTGTGTGAGTAGTATCAGAAGCTGTAGATGATGATGTGGGTAGGAGAGAGGAAAGGAGAGGAGAAAGAATGGTCTCCTGGTCACAGACACTGAGGATTCCTCTTGAGGAGGTGGTTTGGCCTTTAACTGACTAATGTGATGCTGGACAAGTTAGATCAGAATTTCCCAAACACAGTTTATGTCTTGTGGGTGGAAATGCAGGAGAGTTGGGTGTTTGGCAGCAGCAGTCAATGGAGTTGAACTGTGAGCTTAGCAAATGTTCTGAGAATTCCGTTTAAGGTGTCTGAAGTATAGAAGATGCACTGGAAACTGTGAGCATTCATCTTTGTTTTGTCCTTTGTAAACTGGTGTAACACATGCCAAATATTGCAGAGATGCTCTAAATATGAAAGCACTGTTGGTAAAGCACTTAGATACGTGGCGATATAAGAAAAATCTTGTGGGAAAATTAGAAAGTCACTGTTCACAACAGAAATCCTGAGCTGGAGCTGCAGGGCGGTTCTACTTCACGCACTTACTAACATGTAGATTTGGCCTTTCAACCGTGGTGTTCTTTTAATAGATATTATATGAGTATGACATTTCATAAACAATGTCATAAAAACAATAGCAAAATAAAGGGCCTGGTCCCTTATGGGAATAAAATACCCTGTAAATCCTGCTGATATTATAGGGCTTGTTCTGCTCTGGGATTTTTCTGAAACTGTGCTACTTCAGATATTTTTTCATTGAGGAATTATTTTTATTCACAGACAAAAAAAAAACACGACACAAACATAAATTATCTAAATCCTTTTACTAAAAACTTCCGCCTTCCCTAAGATATTTCAAAACAGGAAAATTGCTTCAAATTTTGGCTCAAAGTCCAGTTTACATTTTGAACAAAGGAGTCTGTAGTACAGTGTATCCATCACCCTTTCTGCTCGCAGTACAAACACATCTTCTGACACACTGTATGTGAACTATCATTTACGCTTTGACTTGTGAAACACAGTATTCATCAGAGTAATCTTTAGTTTTTCTCTGCAGCTCCTCTGACATGGTCCAAATTCCATTTTCTTCACAGGACAATCTCTTTCAACAGCGTTTTGTTATCTTACAACTGCAAACTGTATTCTGCTCTCAGTTAAATGGGTAAAACTCTAGAAATAAATTAAAAACAAAGGAATTCCTTTTTGTTTACATCATAATGTAAAAATAAATTCACTCTCCTGACTCTTTAGAGCTGGTCTTGGCCTCATGCTACCTAGTGCTGTGAATGGGAAGACAGCAGCTGGTATTAGACCAGCAACACAGGGGGTGACATCTGCCCACATTTAGATTGCCTGTAGTAGGTCAAATGAATTTCAAAATGCAGTAGGCCTATTTGTATATGCTTTTCTGCTTATTCATAATATATGCTTGCAGGTAAACGGTAGAAGTTTCTTACTAACAGCACGCTGCTGTGTTTTAGCAAACCGCTGTGTAACACACCAACAGCACCCTCGTGTCAGATGGGACAGCGTCCAGTCCGGTGTGTACCCACGTGCCATCTGGTTTACGTGTCGGGCACAAAGTTTAAACTCTACAACCACTACTTGAAATTAAGTTTTCATTCTCTTGTGGTTTTCAACCTGGTTATCAAGCCCAAAGAAACTAATCTCTAGCCTATGTAGTGGCTCAGCGCTCCCAATGAAGAACAATAGTTAGGTTTTGCTTTAAAAAACCAAACAAACCTCTAGTAGTAATGTGTGGTTTAGGTGCTTTTGCCTCCATCATGCTTTGCTGCTCTTTGCTGCTGAAAACACTGTGTAGAAAATGTATTTGAGTTTCATGCTGAGAAATGTTATAAAAGCTAAATCTGGTGGGTTTACAACCTGTCAGGAGTTCTCTTGGGTGCTGTGAGACTGTTGGGAGATGAGGAATGGGGACGGGGACAGGGGAATGGCCTGGGAAATTGCAACTGTTTGATTTTAGAGTTGGTCAGTGAGAGGGTATTTGGAGACAATAAACAAAAATGAGAAAATATAAGAAATATCATATTGTTAGATAGTCCAAGAGCTGCATCTCTTTTGGCAGTGGGACAAGGAGAAGGTGAGGGAAAGGTTGAGCACAATCTGCAGTGTTCCTGCGTCAGGCAGAGTGAGAGCTGTTCAGTGGGGCAGATAAGAGTGGAACAAAAGGCTCTAGACTCTAGAGCGTTTCTAGACTCCAGAAACTGAAGATAGGACAATTCAGAACAAGTGCTGGCCATTGGAGCCATGTACAGAGGGTGGTGAGGGGTTCTTCACTTTGAGGAGGGTAGGTAAATATATTTGAAGTGTGGGCTAGTGGGTCTGGCAGTTGACCATCAGCCGAGACTGCAGGCCCTCAGCACGTCTGTTCTTGTTGCTAAAAATTCCCTGTTGCTTTGATAATCGGTGCAAATGATGCAACTTAATTTCTATTACTGCTTGTAGAAGAGCATTTTCTCCATGTCTACTTGACTGCTGAGAAATGCAGCATTGGCTGATAAGATGCTTCTTTTCCAGTGGAAGCACACCTTCCACATCTCATCCAGTTATGCCTGAGCAGGAACCTTTCGAAAGCTTCTACAGATGGATTGCAGCAGTCCTGCTGCACCCCGTGTTTGTGTGACAGTGAGTGCTTGTGGATGACGGATATAGAATAAACCACATTCCAGCCTAGGTGGGGGCAGAGATCCCAGTGAACTGTGTGCTCCCAGGCATGGTGAGGTCTTGTGACTAGTATGTCATCCCCTGGCTTTTTCTTTCCCTCATGCCCTTCTTTCTCTCCATTTCTGGTGTTATCAGAGTTTGAAAGAGCAATAATCTCCATTTAGCTCAAGTTCCCTCTCCATTTTTTTCGTCCTTCTTGCTGCTCTGCATCAGAGTATTGCACACACAGACTTGATTTGACTTTGTGTTGTGCATAGCTGACCTTTGCAAACCCCCTTCCCGTCAGATTTACAAGTCTTCCAGAGCAATGCTGCGTGTACTGCTAAATCCAGTAGTATCACAGAGGTACTAAGAAGCAGCATCCGTGTCATCAGGATGCAGCAGCATTACCGCTCATTTTGCTTAGTATTTTAGAAATGTTATTCTGGGGGACTCAGTCGCCTTCTAGCTGTTTGTATCTTCTGCTGAGGTGTGCTTCTTGGCTAAGGCTTCGAGTTTCCACATTTCATTTTAGTGTATGTTGTGAATCTCCTTGGTAAATCTGAGAACAGGAGATGGAAAACTGAATGGAGACAAAAATAGTTTACAGCCAGCTGTCCTTATTACCCTTCAGTATTCTGTAAATGGATGGAATGAAGGATTATAGCTGGATTGGCTTCTCCCTGTAGCTATTAGGTGAGCCCTGCCATTTTTTATCCCTTCCTCGTAACCTGCCATCTGTGGTCGGTCACGTCTGTACCCCTTTATTCCTGGAGTGGTGTTTCTACAAGGGCTGTTTCTGCCTCTCTCCCTGGCTGAGAGCTGTACAAGAAACTGGCTTGAAAGCCCTGGCCCTTTTAAATTCTTTCTACTTTTTAAATAGTCTTCTCTTAAGCCTTTCATTATGTCCTTTACAATTATACAATTTTGAAAGCAATCCAAGATTGCTTAAAAATGCCATGGCCCTCAGAGACTTGCTCTTCAGTTGTGTTTTCCTGTCTCCCTCTCTCTGTATTGTTTTTATCTTTATGCTTATGCTATAAGCTTTTTTGGCAGCTCTTAGCACCATGAACACTGATCTGTGACTGTGGCTCCATGTGCACAGTAATGCCAACAAATAATAAATGTGAGACCTTAACATGAGGAAACACAATTTCCATCCTGGACCGTATGGTTTCCACCTGGATGCCAGGAGGTGATGAGGTACTGTAGGAACATCATCTAGGCAGTTTTCAGACTTGCTTTCTGACTTGCTATCATTAAGATAATCAGGAACGGAGGGATTGCGTCCTCAGAGGCTCACCCTTACGCACTGCAGGCTTGCTCACAGTAGTGGAGGGGATGCCCCCAACCTCAAACTGAGAGTCTAAGCTCCCAGATCTGGCAGAAGAAGCCTGATTTCCCTCCTGGTGCTTGCTGCTCCTCCCAGCCTAAACACGGACAGAGTTCCCCGACGGGATGTAATTGCTTTGGAAGCGTCGCCGAGCATCTGTCTCCAATCAGACCCAGCACCGCAGCAGGCGCGGTGGCGGCTGAGCAGCAGCAGTAGCGCGGAGCCTCGGAGGGGCTGCGCTCGCATGCTGGGGCTGGCGGTTGTGATGCTGCTCTGCTTTGGAGCCACAGGACAAAACCACGAGGCTCAAGATGTAGCTCAAACCACGAGGCTGAGAATGTCTCCAGGGAGCACAGTTCTCCCTAGAATTGTTTTAGAAACTACAGAGGAAAAACGTACCAAAATGGGAGATTACCCTCAGTGGTAATCTAAGGGGAACCGCACAGAAAAGTTACGGGGGAGAACGTGGAGCACATGGAAATGAGACAGAAGGGAGACACCAGAGCGATTTCAGAGCTGTGTGACAGGTGAGGAAAGCGGTCAGGGAAATCGCCTCGGTGAGTGAAAGGACAAACAGACACACTGAAGGGACCAAAGTGGACAAGCTGTGCTCTCAGCTATGGACAGGATGCACTGGCATTGAACTGGACAAGAGGAGCCCAGGTATGGTCCTACCAGTTCACAGAGCACTGGGAAATGCGTGACTGTGATACGCGTAATTATCTTTCTGAACAGCTCAAGCAACTGCAAAGAATAAAAGTCTGAAGTGTTTAGAACCTTTCTATTTTTTTCCTCTCTAATATTTTGTGTGTGATGTAAAAGCCACTTAAATCCCAGAACTTCAGTCGAATCTCTTATGGAGTGTGAGTCCAAACAGAAGGCGGCTTTTGTCCACTCTAAATATCTTGCAGACCTTTGGTGTGAATTGTTTGCAAAATTTAGGCAATGCCATATTCAGAGATGCATGTGAAACCATATTCAGCTTCTGAATTTATTTTAGTTTCGGGGTCACACACTATTTTGCCAAGGTGTGCCTGCTTAAACCCATGATAAGATGGTTTCACTGAATGAGTAGCTGTTGAAGATTTTTGTTTATCCTATTCATTTCTGTGAGACCTGGAGCATGCTTAATGCAAATGGAATCTGTGATTTTTATTTTCATTTAACTTTTTCCTCCTCCTTCCCTGGAAGTGAAAGACCTCTGCTTTACATGTGCCTTTAGGAAATTCCAAAGGTTTCATATTTATCCAGTTTTTAATGAATTTTCGCAAGGAGACAAAACTCAGCTGACATACCAAATCCCTTAAATCCCTTGGTCAAATGGATTTTGGACTTTATTAACGTTTGTAAAGTTGATATCTTTTTCTAATTTTTTTTAATGGTGGGATGACTCCGTGTCTGAAAACATCATATTATAATGGAAAGTGTTACACTGCTTTGACACCAAGGATTCTTTCTAATTCAGTATGATGAAAGAACATGAGTGTTAATTAGGATTTTTTTTTCATTTAGAGTCCTGAGAGCACTTTGTTCTTGTCAAAATACAAACTTACACTCACAGGATCCTTGCGCTCGTCAGCAAAAGTGTATTATGTTTGGGCATCTTTGAGGGGGAACGTGGGATCAAAACAGGACAGCAGTGATATTTATCTTAGTCTGTTGGTTTGGATAATAACATGCATCCTCATCGAGTTTGCTGTGTTAATGCCTTTCGTAAGGCAAGAGCCATCGACCGGTTTCATTCTTCAGGGTCTGAAATTCAGCAGCTAAAGACAACCGTGGATTTGTTCCATGAAGAAGCCTCGGGAAGGTGTTTAGCACCACAGAGTTGACAGG
This sequence comes from Streptopelia decaocto, assembly GCF_964273445.1. Lineage (NCBI taxonomy): Eukaryota > Metazoa > Chordata > Aves > Columbiformes > Columbidae > Streptopelia > Streptopelia decaocto. Next base: position 4,659,771 of record NC_138659.1, on the reverse strand, counting down.
AGCCACGCGCAGTGCGAGGAGTGTGAAACGCAGCAGGCAGAGGCTGCAGCAGAACTACCATCAATAATTACAGGGATAATCACTACTGGGCAGGGGAGGCTCCCGAGGACTTTGTAAGGGATCATCAACATTTTCCTCAGGGCTTTGAAAGCAAATGTGAAGTCACTGTTAAGCAGCAAGCAACCCAAAACTGGTGTAATAATGACTTCCAAAGCACGTGCGGTTTATGTAGAGTGTATCGTCTGCCTCTGTTGATGGTCACAGACATTACAGGGAAGATGTTTCACTGCTGTGAGAAGGAGGTATTAAATCAGACTACCCTGCCAAAACTCTTGCTTAGCAGATTTAAATTCCTGCCATCCTCCATGTGCCTTGCTCTGAATTTTTAACCCGAACAGAAATGAAATGTTAGAACGTAATTGTTCTGTAAGTCCCGTGAACAAGTAGCCTCCAGTTATTTTGAGGCAGTACGTGCTGTACCCACTGACATCTGGACCAGCAGGAGCAATGATATCGAGTGATGTGGCCGGGCAGTGGTGTTCAAGGCCAGTGTTCTCCCATCTTTGCAGGGTAAAGACTTTTGTTAAAAAAGCAATTTATTGGGAAGACATAAAAGACATACTTAGATGTTTTTTCCTGTGTACCATGAATATGTATGGCCCTTCACAAGTCAAGATGTCACCTTTATAAGCTTTTGGCTTAATTCACATAAAACCTAAAAAAAAGGGAATGAATCTAGGATAAAGTGAGAAGCATGTAGCTCACACTGAAAGTAGAGCTGTGTGGTCATTTTTAGCTCTTTGAATGTTCCTAAAAAGCATTTGCTGCCCAAGGGTACATCCCCTTGGAAGCAGGTGGGAGTGATCACGGCTTGTGCTGGACAGCTTAAACCATTAACCAAACGAGCTGAAGTGCTAATAAGAGTGGAGAGATGGCACCAGGGAGGGGTCATCCATGCTGAAGCCCAGGCCTCTCTGTCTTCCTCACACTCTTTATCCAGACTAACTCAACTGCATCTGCACCTGCTGCTGTCCGCTCTCCAGGACATACCCTCCCACTGCAACCTTGTACTAGTACCTTGTGGTGGCGAGCAGGGACAGTGGGAGCTGCTGCCAGTAGTGTTTGGGCTTGTATGTTATTAATAATAATAATAGCAAACTGCTGTCTTTTGTATACAATTGTATTTATTGTTTTATCTTGCCTTTTTTTGTTACCAGAGTGCCTCTGATGGTTTTTGGAAGTCAGTGGCAACCCGCGTCCCAAGGGAACCTCGTGAGATACGTATCCTGAATCCCTACTTCATCCAGGAGGCAGCTTTCAGCTTCATCGGACTGCCTTTCAACAACGGCCTGATGGGCAGAGGGGTAGGTATAAAGTGGAACAAGAAAAGCCAAGGGGAAGGAGGAGACACCAAGCAGCAGAGCAGGCTTACGCTGTTCTTCCTTTTCCTTTAGGCTTCTGCTGTTGGACATTAAAGGGAAGGGACTTTGGCTCTTTCATGGTGGCACCACTCAGCCACCTTAAGGCCAAGGCAAGATCCATCCTTGCTGGTACTCGAGCTGCTTTTCTGGAGGCAGCTCTGAGGCTCCCAGCATGACCTGGGTGGTTTTGTGTCACCCACAGCCTGCCAGAAGGTCACTTGTTTGTGTGGGTGGAGGGAGTTCCTTCCCAAAAGGAAGAAGGAACCCTGCTCTCTGCACCCTCAGCACATCTGGAAATGGTGTGGGTCTCCCTAAGGGTCATGCTACTGTTTTACAATTAACTGTCCTTGTGGAAACTGCAGCCTAAAGTTACTGATATTGCATGTCTCATCCTGTGTCCTAGGCTTATAGTAAAATAGGGTAAAGGTTTGGTTTATGAGGCCTTTGGTAAGAAATTCTGATCTTACAGGGGCAAGTTTTAGATGTAAAAGCTTACAAAAGAAAACAATGTTGAACGCAGTTTTAGGTCATTGTCATTAACAAAATACTTTCATGGTTATTCTAGTATTTGTCACCCCCAATGCAGCTTTTTGGAGTGTTCGTGTAGAGTAGGTGGTGACTTGGTTTTCCTGGATTACTCACTGCAGCGCTGTCCTCAGAACCTATTTATATTTGCTCTACCTAATACATCAGTCATTAGAGAAAGTATTACTTGGGTGGGTAAATTACTCATGTACACATGTGATATAGTTGTTGATAAAGACCACACGTGACATTTTTGGGCACATTAGCACAGCTGACAAACCCAGAGAGAAGCACTTTTGCTGCACAAGGTCTGCTTGCACTGCCCCAGCACTGTCCTTCCATTGTTATCAGTACATAAGATGTGCCACGTCGCAGCACCGTTTTGGACTGCACAGATTAGTGCCTCATTTTCCATGTTCTAATTATATCATGAAGTCTTCAGAAATATTGGAGACATTTGTTTTGTGCAGGTCAGATGGGTGGGTGCCTGGGGACAGAAAATTCACATCTTAAAATGCGGTGTGCAAGATGTACAGACAGATTGAGCCACATAGAATGGGTCTTCTGTGAAATGCATTGCTGCGTATGTATGTATAGAAGCTGTCATGGGGTTCTGGAAGCGCTAGATTTTTGCTTTGTGCACTGATGGTATCTTATCCCAAATATTCCTGTCAGCTAGTAAGTAACTTAGTTCACATCTCTGCATTCTCCAGAACTTATTCTTAGAATGATGCGGTCTTGATTTGTCTTCCAGAAAATCAGGACTGCTGCCCCAGTAAAGGACAGAAATCATCAAACTTCTGCCTTTATTTTCTCCAGATTGGTTTTTATTTTTAAACACGTTATTTTAATACACAAGATATTACTTAAACTGAGAGGAGAAGGGAGAATCCGGAAATGAAAATGCTGTGAACTGAAGTTTATGAGGTTTTGATAGGTTGTTTAACACACATCAGATTGGGAAATGAAGGCATCTTAATTGAAACCTGATGTTTCACTTCATGAAAGTCCATTCGAGCATTTTAAGAATAGTTTATGGAACTTTAAGGCAAGCAATCTTTGCCCGTGACCCCTGCTAGATTGTGTAAATTGTAGTTTATTTCTTCAGATGGGGCAACAGGAGCTCTGCAGGTGCATCTGTGGGGCCAGGATGTTAGTGAGCCCTGTGCTGGCTGTGTAAGCTCTAACATAGTGGTTCCGTCAGAGTTTAAAAACAGAGAGTATTTCTAGCTTGTGGGTACAAATTTTACTGCAGACATCAACTACGGGCTGCTGTCGTGGAGCTGCTGGGGCTTCACGCTTCAGGGAATGCCAGTGCATCAGTGTAAATGCTTCAACAGAAGCTACTGCTGCCGGCGTAAAGAGGAAATAAGAGCTTGAGCAGGATCCTGGTGATACGTATTTGATACAGACCTTTTTTTCACTGAGACATTAAATGGGAAGAGTGGCAATCAGTGCCTGTAGATGAAGAATCCAGCTCTCATTCAAGATTTGAGAGAGATCCAGCGGGATGAGTGAGGCAGCTCGAGCAAGGAGAATTGCTCCACAAGAGACAGCGTGACCCAGCCACCGCAGAACATAGCTGGTTGGGTTCGGGGTCGTGCTTTAGAGATGAGAGACAGCCTGGAAAGCTTTACTCAGGAGAGAAGCGTATGAACATGGAAAAGGAAAATGCTGAGGTCTAGTGAGCAAAAGCACAGTGAGCGGGATGTGTCCAGGGTTTCTCCTGGGGAAGCAGGATGGGGGCAGATGGGTATGGTGGGCAGGCTACACACAGGAGGATCAAGGCTGTGGATGCCTTAGTAATCAAGGCCAACACGAAATCCTCATAAAGAGCAGTAATATTCCAGTCTTCTTTGGTTCTGGTGCCTAAATAAACTTCAGTGGTTCTCTTGCACACCACATATGGTAACAATGTGCTGCCAATTAACTTTGTAATTTGGGAGCTTTTTCAGCAACGTTGAGGAAAGCTAGTGAAATAGTTTGGGGCTGATCTCAAAGCGTTTTTCCCAGGATTCAATAAAGGGTAAATGTAGTAACATCCTCTGCTTTGATAACATAATTTGGGCCAGATGATTCTGGTGGATAGCAGGGGGTACAACTCAGATGTGCATTTTGATTGTGCTTGTGGCATTAGTAGCTGAAAGTCTGAGCAAGGAGCAAAACTCGTCACACATAATGAACAGTGACTTCTCTGTGTGGCCAGTAAAGCTTTCCAGGAGTTTCCTCAGCCCATTTACCGGAGATTTAAGAAGAGGGAGAGCTGTTCCCTAGTAAACGTGAACTTCTCTCTTCTTGGGATAAACCGGTGATAGAGAAAAATTTTAGTTCAGGATCCTAGCAATGTCTGGGGAAAATTCAATCTTAATGCATGAAGATGGTTTTATCACTAAAGAAACGAGCTAGTAAAGATCATCTCTTTGATTAAAGAATCCTCTCAAAGAGTGGGTGCAGGCTTGGCTGTCTCACCAGGCAAAGGTGTGTGTGTGATTTATGTTTATGTGGAAGGTCTGTGCATACAGGTCTTTTGGGCTTGAAACCAGACCTCACTGGTATTGCAGCTGGCAGTTCAGGCATGCAATAACCTACCTTACAGTGCAGACAGGTTACTGGGGGACAAGCATGAACATCAGTTCAGAGGTGTCATTGCCTCTTGCAAGTACAACACCAGGGATGGTTTTTGCCATGGTGCTTTTTGCTGTGTAGTGAATAGTCCTATCCACTCAGTAGTGCTCAGAACCATTGGAGCAGGCCCTTTCTGGCTCCTCAGGGAGCCCTGAGCATGGTGTGAGGTGGCCAGAAGAACATTTCAGATGGCATAAATTATCAGGACTCTGAGGACTCCAGTGTGGACTGTGGTGGTTGTTTCTCTCTCTCTGCTGGTTCTGTGCATCCATGGAACTGCTTATGATTTAACTTTTTATGAGATTAAGCTCTGCTGCCCAGAACCATAAGCCTTTGGTTTGTTTGTGTACTGGAAATGGCTGAATCTATAGACTCCTTACTAAAGAGATAAAGCATTCTCTGGACTCCACCCAGGCTCAGCACCAACTTGGTGAAGGAGGCACCATGTCCAGGCAGTCTTATCAGACACCTGGCCATGGATTAGCACCTCTGCAGAGTGCTGACAGCCCACATCCACTCAGGGATTAACCTCTGATGCTGGCGCATTAGTATGTCTTACTTGCTGTTGTGTGGTTTTGCCTGTGAGCAAGCAACCTGTCTGGAGGTGCCAGTCGTGACCCTTTGCTCCTCAGGCAGCTCTTCAGCTCCCCTGGCTGGTCATAACGACGCTTCCTCTCATTAGTGTTGGCCTTGGTGCCAGCAAGCTTCCTCTCTCGGGCTGTTCTTGTGGGACTGTCACTGTGTGAAGGCCATGTCTTGGGACCTGTTGGGTCTTTATGGAGCAGAAGAGAGGTGGGAGATGGCAGGAGCAGAGCAGTCACCACCCCATCCTTCCATATGCGTGCTTCTCCTTTTTTTTCACTCTGATGGCATCTTCTAAGGCAGGTAGAGGGACACGTAAAGGGTCACTGCAGCTGCAGTCAGTTAAATGTAAGCTTTGGGTTTGCAAGACAGCGCATCTGCTCCATGGGCTGGACTGTTCAGTCCGTTACCACTGCGGTGTGATTGGTCCATGGGCTGCGGGGGAATGGACGCTCAGACAAGCCATTCTAGGGGTAGCAGGTAAATGCACACCACCCACTTCTTGGTAAATGCCTAACCGTGTGCTTCTGCACATGATAGATGCAAACCAAAGGGAGTTTGCTATTCAATGAAAGTGTATGTCATGAATTCCCATTTAGCATAGGGTGAAGCATATACCACAGAAGGGCTAGCACATAGTAAAGTCATGCCCTTGCTTCCCCTCTGTTAAATCATTAAGTCCTTAAGAACATGCATTGCACAGGAATCTGCGCCATGGCAAATGGTGAATCAGAGCTTGGGCATCAAGTGAGATATGGTCAAAGATATTTGATTTGGGCTGAGTCATAAGAGCTCAGCAGTTAAAGGCAGAACAGAAACCTGCTAGACCAGCAACAGGCCCCTTGCCCTTCCCTTTTGCTCTGCTGCAGACCACCAGTTCTGGAGGCTCTTTCTTGCTTACAGCAAGGGATAAGTAGGGGAGGTGAAGAAAAAGTGTTGGGGATGCTCTGCTTTGTCTTCTGAAGTGCAGCTGGTTCTGTGCATGGATGGAGGTGGCTGTGGGAGCAGCTCTGCGGGTTGTAAGCTCCTGTGATGGGAACCACTCTGCAGAATACCAGGCACTTGTCTGCTCACAATAAGTGATGCTAAATTGCTTTTTATGCCATATTTCCAAACTGGCCAGCTAAGGGAAGCAAATTTGGCTCGGGGCTGTTCCTATGCAAACATAAATGAACAAAAAGAAAATGCAGTGACTGTGTATATATCATTTGATTGATTTTACAGTTTTGTTCTGTGCTTCTTTTGTTTTGAAAACTCAATTGCTATTAGGTGATCAGGTCTATAACTGATAAAACTGAGGTAGCAATTTTTCCCAGGTAAGCAATTTTTCAGGTTTTCCCTCAAATAAGTTAATATAGTAGTCAAATAAATTTCAATATCTAGGTGTATTATTGTTTGTAGGCAGTTTAGCCATGCTTACCCTTTTTAACAATTGGAATATTCTGGACAATCCAATATGCCTTACCCTGCGCTAAGTAAAATCCCATAAATAACTGGAACTCATTTAACATATTAAGGGAGTCAAATATTTCTAAAAACAGATTTACAGCAGTCATTTCCTTCTAGTCCAGCAGGCAGTGACACAGGAATGACCCGGGCATGGAATGAAAAGCAGCGAGAGCTTTTCACATGCACCAAGCAAAAAGCAGTTACGGTCCACCGGTTCGGTCACCAGCACGGGATCTCCAGCACAAGTCCATGAGGTGATGCTCAGCCTCCATTAAGTCCGGAGGTGGGCTGGTGTTCATTTCTGCTGACTGGCTTCTTTCTTCTGTGGATAGAAGTCAGTCTTTAAAGCCTCTTCAGGGCGACCAGTGGAAGATGAAGCAGCAGTGTCTTGAGCAATGCCTTTTGTCTTTCACCTTGCCGCAGAGAATAGTGCAGGAGCAGTTAGGAGAACCTGTCCTCTGTCTGTACTGCTAAAGGCGTTTCTGGTCCCCTGACCTGGTGGCGCAGGCTGGCTGTGTTTGTGCTACACAGAGTTTGCAGTGATCCCTGATGCAGCACAAGACAGAGAGCTTTGCCTCTCTTGTTTTTGTGCTTTTTTCACCCAGGATCCACGTGCATGTGCTCTCCTCACCCATGGCAGAATGTGCCAGTGGGCCCCTGGGAGGAGCCACGCTCCCAAAGCGCAGGCAGACTTTGCTCAGCACTGCTGTGGTGACATGTTGCTCACCACTGTTTGCTGCTTCTGTTTGTCAGACAGCCTTTTGGTGTCATCTCTGGCACGTCTGTCAGTCTGCTGTGTTCTCTCAAATGGGAACAGGCAAAGGGCTGGTTCCCAGGGAGCATTGTATTAGATAGGAGCATCACATTTTCCAGATGTTTGGGCTCAGCCAACCAGGCTGGGCTTGGAGATGTGGACTGTCAGTTTACGTTGACCACACTGTCCAGGGAGGTTGCCGTTGCAGTTGTTTACCAGAGCTGGAGAAGGGATGTTGAACCTGGTACCCACTGGGACAGGCACCTGTGAGACACAACAGCAGGTACAGAGCTTGCAAGGCTGAGTTCAATGCTTTTGGCAGGGAACTGTCAGGAGGAGGGGACTGTCAGTGCTCTCTGGGGTCTTGCCATTCACAATCTCCCCAATTGGTAGGCACCAGTTCAAATCAGAAACTCATCATGGCCAGCCCAGGCAGCCCCCATCAGCATCCCCCTGAGGATGGCCATGCCGTGGTCTAACCTGCCCTGGCCAGGCTCAGTGCAGCTGGGCAGCATCCCGGGAAGTTTGCCTGCGTGCTGGCCATCATTGGGCTGCCGTTCTTCAATCATATGGTTGAAAGAAGCATTGCTTGGTGGTACAGGAATATCCAGGCACACAGAGGGCTGTATGAGCAGGAAGACAGGCTTTGAGCTATTCCAACCCAAGATTATTATTCCTGTTGGGATTTTGGCTTTTTTTCCTAGCAATGGCCTGAAATAACAGGAGGCCTCCTCAGTTGTTTGAGAGGGTTATATTTTCATAACTCAATGCAAGAGGTGTGGTGTTGCTTTGGTATGTCTTTGGGGCACGGCACGAGGGTGTGTGTGCTGAGGTAGCCCTGACACATTGTGCAGGACATAGCCAGCCAGACTGGGCACATCCATGTCTGTGATGCCTGACTTCTTTTGGGGCCACTTGTCCCACAACTTGCCTCAAAGATTGTACGTGGTTCATTAGGTCTGGATGAGAGCTTAGCAGCAAAACTAATTTATCTGCCTATGAACAGTCAGGACAGCTTGGAAGCTGTGTAGACGCAGCCAAAGAGTAATTATAACCATTTCTTCTCTCTGATACATGTCCCCACTCATTTGCCACTTCTCTGCTGAGAGGAAAGAACCCTTTCCCCTGGACCTGGGGAACACTTCTGTTCCCTAATGACACTGCTGAGCTGGCTCCTCTGTGGCACAGCCCGGGACACATCCCTACATCCTACAGGGCCTCCTCTTGGCCGTGCCGCAAGCTGGATGCGAGGCAGTGCTTCATTTTCAACAGAAGGAAGGAGAAGCAGAAGGTCAGCAGGCTGTCACAGGAGAAAACTGCTCAGTTTCTATAGTTTAAACCAAATCAGGACTAAAGCACCATATTGACTTACTAATGACATGTAGTTAACTGGCAGTCAGGATTCTTTCATACTTCCGTTCAAGCTGGCTCCTTTCTTATCAAGCCTCTCTAATTCTCCAGTTACTGTTTAATCTGTGGGATGGCTGCTGCTTCTCTCGCAAAAGCAGTTTGGAGCGAATGCCCAGTTATCTGTATTTGATCCAGATGCATGCGAGTGCACACACACAGTTTGTATTCATGTTCTTGTCTAGCAGGTGCTGTTATCCACGCTGTTTACTAAGGGTGTTTACTCTGCAGGCACCCCCATGCGACCCTAAGAGTTACTGTCCTCAGTGAATAGCAGGGATAATATTTTTTTAGAGTATTTTCTAGGTGGTCCTGCATCAATGGGACATGAGGCTGCATCTCAGCACTGAAGGTGTGAATGGTGGCAGATCTCTGTGTTCAAGAGGGACGCACGCACTAGGCTGTAGCTACCATAGTATCAAATGGTGCTAACATAAATAAGGCATAATTTAATTAAAAACTGCCATCAGATTATCAGTTTCTGAATGTGATTTTAGGGCAACGCAAAACTATTTTGCTAAGGACACCATATGAATTTCTGATAGTTGTAGGGGCAAAAGCAAATATATCTACTACAATCTGAGATATTAGGAAGTCTTTGGTATTTTAATAATTTTTGAGAGAGAAGCAGGCAGTACTGAGGTACTGGCATGTCAGGAGCTACTGAAGAACAGAAACAGATAAGGAAATTATCTCCTATTTTTCCATAAAGACCGTTGGAGGTATTACACATAAAGTCAGGCAGATACTTGGTGACCAAAGGCAAGTTCACTGTTATTCTCCAGACAGAAATAAGAACATGCTTGAAAGAAAGTTATGGTGGTTTGGCAGTCTTCCCATAAGGTTGGGTAGTGTGATTAATTCTCTGTGGTTTTTAAGACTCACATTAGAAAGTTAGCTCTTAAATGTTAACTTGGACGGTGAAATTCCCTCCAGGCGAAGACCCTGAGTCTCCCTGGAGCTGTACCGTGGGAATGGGCCCAGTGCAAGTGTGGGTGGCGTTAACGCCATCGTATTCCCAACAGCGACACGTTCTCAAGGACATAACCATTTACTCAATGTGTTTTGGACACTGTAACTACAGCTCAGTTGAGGGAAAGGGGTTTGTGGCAAGTCCACTTACCAGCTGATGCAATTCCAGTGACATCCAAATGTCATCTCCTATGTAAAACGTAAAGCTGAGAATATCTGAATTTGAACTGCCATGCCTGGGAAAACAGGATGTTTTTGCATATTTTGAAATTCGGGGAAATTTTCTTATCGTTGCGTAATAAACTTTTTCCAATTTTTTTAAACTCATCCTTGATATTTTATGGCTAACAGTGAATTAACAATTAACTAAAGCAACCAGAATAAAAACATTATTGTTTGTGGTATTAATTGATATTAAACAGTGAGAACAAAATGACTCTTCTGTTTTTCCTAACCTCTGGAGCTGTCACAGGAGGATGTAGTAAGGTCTTTTCATTGCAGATGTGCCCTGTTACAGTTGCACTGCAAATGTTTGAACTTAACATCTCACTGACTTGGCCATAAGCAGTTTTGCATGTTTGTCTTCACATTAGTACAATTCCATTGCACTGTAGTTGTCCATAGCACATGGGTTGTGCTCCCAGCTAGGGTATGGGTGGATTCATTGCTGGAAATTGGTGGTTATGGGACTGGTCAGGCAATCAGAAGTGAGCCAAGGTAATGTGCTGCCAAAAGCCGGTTCCTTTGAATGAGAAGCAGAAACTCAAAACTTTGTGTTCCCAGTCTGTTAGGAACATGAGGTAAAATGCAATAGCATTGCTTACCAGTTCAGAGTAAACCATTTAAAATGCAAAATGTAAGCATGCAATTGGTTTCTACATCTCTGCTGAGAAGCTGTCACTCTTGGTGGCTGGCTGAGCATGTCCTCTGAATTCATGACACTTTTATATGGCAGTCTTAGAAGCTCTACAAATAAGGATAAGATATGTGGGTGGGTTTATCAGCCTCTCCCTAGCCCCTGGGGTAAAGCTACCTCTGGATTCACCCGGCTAAAGGGGAGCTAGAGAAGTGTGTGAGCTAGGGTTTTACACTGGAAACACCCGTCTGTCACAGCGGTCGTGTTCATCTGAAGGCACAAGAGGAGTTGCGGCCATACAGCACCACTGTCACGGGGCCTCGCCAGCAGCCAGATGAACCGGGACGGGCTGAGGCTGGACTTTGGTGTGAGTGGCAGGTCAGCAGGTGGGAGAGGACAGTCGGGGTGTCCCTGCTATGGCACAGGCCAGACCGCCCTTTGCCTGTGGGGCTGCCTCTGGGCAAAGAAAGGGGTCTCTGTGCACACTGCTGATGGGCTCTGCCTGATCTCCCCACCTCCCAGAGCTGTTAACAGCTTCCTTAAACTGCATTTGCCATCAGTAAAATTAGCACTTTGTACTGTTCCTCACTTCTGCTCCTGTGTGGTGACCCATTTGGGATGAGTGTTCCTCCCTCACCTAGCTGGAAGCCAGTAATGTGCATAGAATTGAAATCTAGTGGTCATGTCTGATTTAATTTCAGAAGACTAACATATCCACTGTGATTCAGCTTGTCTGCTGCCCTGTTCTCAGGATGGCAGAGTTATGGGAGTCCAACCACTTTCATTAATCCCTCTGCTGTGCAACAGTCCCCTGGAGAGTCTGGTCATAGAACCTCAAACAAGAGCTGCTGCTCTTGTTTTAGGTGCTTTGCAGAAAGCTGGCTAACATATGATTTTCTTAACAAGTTGGGTGGCTGTTGACCCCACAAGCTGGCATCGGGCAGCTGATGTACAGATATAGCCCTGTTCCTGACTTTCTGTGCAGTAGCAGCAGCGCCCCTGCGAGCAGAGACAATAAGAGGAAATCTTTCATTATATAAATGGCAACCTGCTAATGACTTCCATTCCTGCTTTCTCTCCTCTCAGAACATCCCCACCTTGGGAAGCGTAGCAATAACCATGGCGCTGCACAACTGTGATGAGGTGGCGGTAGCTGGGTTTGGCTATGACATGAGTTCACCCAATGCGCCGCTGCACTACTATGAGAACATCAAGATGTCTGCCATCAAAGAGGTAGGGAGCTCCTGCCGAGCACGTCGTCCTCCCGAGCCCCCCGACCGCCCCAACTCCCGAGCCTGACTGGGATGGTGATGTCAACTTCCAGCCTTCCCGTATGGGTCAAAACATGGGCCCACCCAGGCATTTGCCCATAAAATTCTAGACATTCTCCCAAGTGCGATGTGTGTTAAAAATGGTTATTTCTGCTGGGAAAAGTTCTCTGGAATGTGTATATAATGTGATTCTTTCTTCTCAGAGCAGCAGGAAAAAGAGCCACAGAAATATTGAGTAGGGAGAAAGGGAACAATTCTGCTCTGGGGTTGAAAAGATGTGGCCTGCTCCAGCTTTGTGATCCATTGCTCTCTGATCTGGAGGGTTCTTTTGCTCGTTGCTCCCTGTGAAACATGGGGGAGGCGAGGTTAGCTGTGCGCGTTAGCTCTCAGCTGACTGTTGGGCAGCAGTTAGCTGGTGTAAACACATTGCAGCTCTGTGGAGACTGCTCTCCAAAGCCAGAAGTACCTTAGAAACGTCTGCTGGTACTGTCACAGCGAGATGAACAGCTTTTGTAGAGGAACAAATGCTCTTGTGTTGGTATAATGCCGCAGTATAAAGACACACTTTCAGGTCTGTCTGCTTCCTGTAACAAACTCGAGCAAAGTTTGACACTGGTCAAAGCTTTGGTAGTTGGAAGGTTTTCTGCTTTTTTTGGTAGAGCCTAATCTGTCCCAGCACAGATGTAGCCCAGGTCTTTCTAAGATTGCTTCTCCCTCTTCACTGGCTTCTAGGTAGGGGAAATTTCTCCATCCTACTCCACGTTGTTAAAAGAGGTGCAGTTAAAAAGGAGAAACAACACTTATTGTATTGTGGTGGACAGTAACTGTCTCCTGGCACTTAGCATTTGTTCACCTCAAGCACTTTGTCGTTGATTCAGGCCAGGAGGGAAGCTGGGAAGTTGTGATTTTCCAAATCACAAGATTGTATGTGTCTTAGGACTCTCACAGGCTACAGACTGCATGACCTTAGGCAGACTGAGAGGAATTAGAAATCAGCTTAAGAAACGAGAAAACCATTTCTAATTATCAGAGTACTCAGGCTTTGGAACAACCTCTAAGCAGAGGCCAAGAGAACAAGCTGAGTTTTGGAAAAGACTGTGAGGAGGTCTCTGGTCTACCAAGGGATTGGTCATGGTGGTCCTGAGGTACCTTCTGGGCTTGTGGAGGTAGCAAGAAAGTCTGCCTTGCCCAATGGAATAACCATGGATTTAATCTGTCCTGGCTGGCAGAATTGAGTGAGTGCCCATTTACAGGATTTAAGGGGTACCTCCAGAGAGGAGAGCTGAATTGAGTCAGTGTGTACAGAGGTGGCGTCTGGCTTGTGAAATCCCTGAGCAGAAAATAGCTGAGGAATATGGTTCTTGCAGTAGTAGAAGAGGTATCACATCAGCTTGCCCAGTTCTGACTCTTCCCTGGGCATCTGCTTGTAACCAGGGCCTGAGATGTGACCCTTGGCTACCCAGGTCTGAGTCAGTACAGCCGGTTCCTTAGTCTTCCAGCAGAGACGTGACTATGCTAGAGTGAAAACAGACGTAGATGCCGGGCTCCTGCAGTGGGTGCAGCTGTTCACGAAACTCTTAGGAAAAGCTTTTGTCTCTGTGGTCCCCTTGTGTCCACTCTGGTGAATCAGCTGCCTTTGGTAGAGAATCGCTCTTGCCCAGTTGTTCCTTCTGTCTGGTAAGGATGCCAGTCCCATGGTCCACTCTTGGACATGGGGACATTCACAGCAGTTCATGTGCCAAGCCTGTTTTATAACCTGGTAGGTGTCTCTGACGTCAAGGACACCCACACAGGAGCTGCCAAGAGTGAAGTCTTATTGCTCTTGATCCTCACAGGGATCAACAGGAAAAGCTGGCAAAAAAATTGGGTGATAGAAGTTGCTGGTCCAGACCACTTGGATCTTTGATTCTCGAGGCCAGCACCCTGCATGAGATGCAGAAGCCAGTGGACAACAGGAGGGAGTCACTCTTGACATTGTTCGTGGTCTCAGGAATAAACCTGTCGCACAGGGCAGTAGATGGGGATGAACAGGTGAAATACAACCAGTAGGGTCTCCTAGAGAGGCCATTCAGTGCCTGCTTTGGCAGGGCTCTGCTGTGTGGAAACTGTCAGTCATTGTGTCCAGGGTGTTCTGTATGGACGTGAGGAAGCATTGAAAGGTCCTGGTGAAGCCTCACTAGTTCAGATGTCAGTGGATTTGTTCCTTCAGCCGGGGCTGTTGATGAAAGCTTTGCAGTCCGGCAGAGCAGGTTCTAGGAGGAAGGTTCCTGTTCCACTTCAAGGCTGGTTATCTGATATGTGTCTGCCCATCTAATCCTCACTTCCTCACCCACAGGCTCCTCTTACATCTCACTGCCCTAGTACAAGAAAAGCCATCTGTTCCCGAGTATCAATAATTAATGCTCCTCCTGCCTCTGCCCCTCCCAATATGACAAATTGTTCGTGATATTGTGGAATGTGAAGAGCAGAGAGAGGATTGTGTTTCTTTCTCTCCCATTTAATATTAATGGTAGCTGGTAATTGTTAGTCACCTGAGGGTGAAGTTGAAAGGTGAAGGGCATAATAGTTGGGTTGTGTCTTCTGCAGTTGCCCTCAAAGGATGCACAAATGGAGATTTGTTTGCCCCACTCTAGACTGGAAGTGCCCTGCACACCCTGCTTGAAGAGAGACTTGCATGGGCTTTGCAAATCAGGAGGCTGGCCTGTTTTAATACCTTGTGCCAGACCTTGCCCTTGGTATTAGTGAAAGACTGACCCAAAGCCAAGCTCCACAAGGCCTTTTATGTGTTCCATCTGCTCTGACACCCCAAGAGCATCCACAATTTTCCTCAGTGTTACGCCGGAACTCTGGGATTGTGTCCAGGTCTAGTTCTTCCTGGCCCTCCTCTGTGTTTCAGCCTCTAAGGAGCCACTAAAGCAGGCTCTGCCTTGAAATTATACTGGAGTAGTCATTCCTGGGTAGGGGACTGGAAAAGGTTTGCTTAATGTAGCAGCATCACAGCACTGAAACAATGGCCATGGGATGCAGCTGTTCCACCATAACGAACATGCCAGGCAGGAACCCCTGCAGTTTGACCAGGCTTTGGTGGGGCAGAACCTCTGTTTCTGAAGTTCAGATCTTTTCCCTGACTACCGAGCTCCTCCAGCCTGAATGACCAAAAATCTTCAGCGCTCAAGCTTGGAGAGCAGCTGCAGGGAAGCACTCCAGCTCCACCCTGAAACCATCACTATCTTTACAGAGGAAATGTAAACACCAGCAGTGTCCTGGGTCTGGAGGTGCTACACTGTGTAAACACCAGCAGTGTCCTGGTTCTGGAGGTGCTACACGTGTGTGTGTGGATCACGGGAGCCTCTCTGAGAACAGCCATCGAGCCCCTTCCCTTGCCTGGTGTCCGCAGGGGGAATGGGCCTGCGTGCATCCTCGCTGCAAGGTGTGTTGTTGATTTACACTCGAGGACTGCTTGACATCTCTCTGGACACCCTTGAAACCCTGTGACTCATCTCCGAGGAATTTCTTCTGATTACATAAAAAAAAAAAGCCAGCAAATTGTGCTGGCTTGCTCACAGCTGGGCGGAGATGCCTCTCCTATGCCAAGACTGAGGTGATAAAATCTCTGTGGAAATGAATGTGATTTTTCCTGTTGCTCTTTGGGACTGGAGGCTGAATTTCCAAGAGGCAAAACAGACAGCCCCAGTGTATAGTTTTGCTTAGTCTTTGCTTTCCCCGCAGGGGTAAAAGCCCTCGAGGTGCAAGATTGTGCCACAATTGCTACCGCAGGAGGCAGCTGCCTCTCCACAGCATCTTCCAGCATCTCAGGCTGCCAAGGGCTGGGCAGGCGTTTCCTGCCCCAGAGGAAGAGGCTCTGTGGGGAGGCGGATGCTCTGCAGCTTCATTGATGTTACCAGTCAGGGGAGGTGTATGGTCTTAGGACCCTGGTATGGAGGCAAAGCATGTATGAATTCTCCTGTGCTTGCAAATGCTCATGGGAGTACATTTCCTCTGGTCTAGTCCTGGGTGGCTTCCTTACCCTCTGTCCTGGGTAGCTTGTTGTGCTCCAACCAGGGTATGTCCAGGCAGACCTAGTGGAGAAGAGCCGTTTCTGCTCATACTCGTGCTCAGGAGAGCTGGAAGCACACTGGTGCGGTGCTTTCAGTTGCAGGCTGTGAGCTGGAAGATCAGTGCTTGCATTGCAAAACCACCTCTCGATCCCAGTTCTGCTGCCCAGCACCTTCTCGCCATGTCTCTCCTCTTCTCTCCATCGTGGCTGGGGGTGCTGAGTCCCAGGCTGGCACTTCAGCGGGGGTTTTCTGGGCAGTATGGATGCAGCCTGCTGTTCTTTGCTCTGTTACTGGGAAACCACTGCCCAATAGACCCGGTGCTGTTGTGTGAACTCTGACAGGTGATTTTTCAGCTCTGATCCTGTCTCTCTCGTTTTAACTTCCAAAATGCAGAATGTCCAAGAGTGTCATCTCCCTTCAGTTACTATTTCCCCTATTCCAAATAACTTTGCAGCAGCTTTTGACCTTTGGCTGTTTCCATGAGTGCTGTATAGAAAATGATAGTCCTTGCCAAGGTGTCTGTTCACTTGTCTCTATTTTCATGGCAATCAGTCCCTTGCAGCTGAATTTTGATGTAGTTTATTGTAGTTTTATTTCCTGCTCAGGTCCTGTAATTCTTCCTGCCCAAGCACTCCATGCAAGTGTATTTTTATCACAGGTCGCTGTCTTCTATTAATGTGGAAGTGTCAGATCCACTGGGGACATAGTGAAGGAAACATGGAAATGGAGGTGAGGAAAAAGGAATCATTTTAAAATAGTGAAGGCTTTTCCAGATTAAAAAAAAAAAAGAGAATGAACCTGCCTTTAAGCATTATAATAGACCTTCATTGCTAAGAGCAAAGCAGTCTAGTGTTTCAGGCAGAAATTATTTCAGGATGGGAACGTGACAGTGTTTAGAATAGTAAAAACATATCTGTAAGGAGTTTATGAAACTGAGAGAGCAAGAGGCTGTGTTAAATCATGGGAACAGAGCATGAGGCTGGCTCCCAGCACCCCTGCTCCGTGGGCTCTGCCCTGGGCCTGGCAGCACATAGAGGGGAGCTCCGGTCTGCTGGTCATTCCTTGCAGGAGCGAGGCGGCACCTCGGGGGCCATGCAGGGAGCACCCCGAGTTGTCTCCTCAGCAGCTGGCTGCAGGCTGCCTCACGCGCTTGGTAAAAATGGAGAATGTATGGTTAAAAACCACCCTTGTCCACCCAGAGCCACGTTTGTGTGGCGCGGTGGAGCTGCTGACAGGTCTCCTTTTCACAGTAAGAGCAGATCAAGAGCCAGTGTCAATGATGCTGGAGGTGTCAGCTCCTTTGATACAGCTGTGCCTGGCACTTAGTTGACTCTGCCTGACCCGAGGGGGAGGTGGCACAGCTGCCTTTGATGGCTTCTTTCTGATCGTACGCTCCGCTTCCCCGGCAGGTCTTTGTGGGATGCTGGAGGACACCATCTTGTAAAACTTCTTAATTCAGCCAGTGTAAGGGCTGTCACCGGGGCCAGGGGAGGTGGCCTGCAGCATGCAGTGACACACAACTTTGTCTCTCAGGATAATCTGCAAACATCAAGTTTGGAGTCTCAGCCGGTAAAAGCACAAACAATAGTCCTTTATCATCATCTGGGTTCTCTCTGTGAAGCCGTCCTTTGCATTTTAAATCAGCGCAAGTTGCCTGGGAGGGGGCGGTTGTGGTGCTTCAGGCCTCCAAGTACCTTAAAGTTTGCAGTAGCCAGCAAGAAGAACAAAACTCCTTTGAAAGCCAGGCAGATGTCTAGCTTTGTGATTTATAGCCTGAAAACACAGCTATTCGAGCCTGGCTGATGAATTGCGATTGGAGTACAAGGAATGGTGCAGACTGAAATGGAGGTCAGCTTTGGAGGGGGAGGTTAGGAGCTGGGGCAGGGGGACCTCTCAAAGGGCAATGCTTTTTCTTGGGGTCGGCAGTGATGACTGATGAGGTTTATACATTTTTGCCTTTGTTTAAAAGCCACCTGTTTGACAGCGTTTTGGCTGAACGAAGGCCTCGCATGCTGTTCTGTGCATAACGACTGTGTGTCTATGTAATAGAAATCTGGAAAAGATGGATAGGGTAGCAGTCATGACCAGAACACAGGTATCGCCTTGTTCAGTAGAACAGAAGGGCGGTGACACTCGTGGGGTACCACTGTGCACTCATCAGCAAGGAAGTTAAGGCTGTAGGATGGAGAAAAGCAAAGTTAGGGTTTGGACAAGATCTCTGCAAAAAGACACAGCGAAAGATCTACAGGGGTGTGCTAGAGCCCGGCTGCTGATCCAAACATTGAACACAGACCTCCATAGGGGTCCCAGGTGCCACCAGAAGTCCCACTGTCATGGATGCACAGTCGGAGCCAGTATTACTGTCAAGGGAGAGTCCAGGGATCCCCAGATGCATTAGGTAGCGCAGCTCTTCTCACTAACCGTGAGGGCACAAGAAGAGCTGATGGCCCTTCAGAGCTGTTTTTGGCAGGCATGAAGACCTTGCAGAGGGACATTTTAGGAAATAGCCTTTGATGAAATGACTTCATGGTTAAATTAAATAAAAAGGCAACAGAAGGGATCTTATAACTCAGATTTTGCTTTCGAAAGGTGGGAGCTTGGTAGGCAGGGCTGTATCTAGCCTGAGAGGTGGCGTTCAGCTCGATGGGACTGGGACGTATGTGTAGACTTTGACCTCTCTGAATTTACGCCAGCCTAGGAGAACGGGCTACCAAAAAAGGTGCACTGAAGAGCTTGTGAACTCATTGTAGATTTTAGATTTGGTTGGTTGGTTGGTTGGTTTGGGTTGTTTTTTGTCGAACGTGGAAAAATTATCTCCGTTCGTGTTTGCAGCAAGGGCTGAACTGGCAGGAAAAGGCTGTAGATGTAACTTCATAAACAACTGCTTCATGGTGATGTTAGAAATAGCAGAGGAGTGGGAGAGCATCAGGCAGTGAGGAGGCTTCACCCTGATGGTTGGGAAGGATAAAGCAGAAACTGGCAGAAGTCAGGCTGAATTAGATCTTGCAAAGGAACATAAACAAGCATTGGCCAGTCCCACTGCCAGACTAATAATATGGAAACAAGGAAATAATTACCAGGGCTGTGGCATCCGGGGAGGTGAGGGACACAGAAGGTTTAGGGATTAAAGAGCCAAAGTGAGAATGACATGGATGAATATATTGCCTCCATAAGGGTGATATGATGGATGTGAGGGAAAGGGTGGCTTATGGTGAGAAGCTAATAGAAAATGACTGAATCGGCAGTGAAAGGCAGAAGCCATTGACGCTAATGCACTGGGTATGAGAGCCTGAGATCTGTTCCAGCCACTCTGCTGTTGAGCCAATTAAACTGCGAGTTCCAAGGAAAAGTTCCTCAATAAATCTCTCAGGTTACACGTGGTTCCACAGAATTAGATTGTAGTGGACATAATACCTCTTTTTCCTTTCTTTTTTGGGGGGATGGGAGTAAGGTAAAGAAAATAATCCTGTCAAATTCAGACCTGTTATTAATCTGACCTCAGAGGTACTATTGAGAACTTCAGAGCAGAGTTTATATGAAAGAATAATTAAATCCTGAAAGTAAACACAATATGGATTTACCAAAGGCAGGTTACAAAAACTAATTCAATATCTTTATTTGACTAGAAAAAATAAAATAAAAACAACTCTGGGGACAGAGGAAGTGTATTAACTTGATCTGTGTGAAGGTGAGTTAAGCGTGCAATACTGTACCGTGTGAGATATTATTAGTTAAGCTTCAGAAGCTACGGTTTGGGGCAACACCTGTGTGTGAATAGTCTCTCTGAAGGAGAACACAAAGAGCAGCACTGAATGGACAGCTGGGAGTTCCCCCACAGGAGGTCATGGTTAGTGTTTGCTTTAATGATTTCTGGCACAGAAGGCAATGGTGTGCAAGTGGAGTTTGTGATGATACAAGACCAGGTGTGGTCAATACAAAGAAGGATCAAAATACCATGCAGGAAGACCAGGAGCACCTTGAGAACTGGAGTAAACTGAGTGGCATGAAACCTAAGAGTAAGAGTGGAAGGTCATGCTTTTTGGGGCAATAACAGAAATTTTGACACTAAACTGGGAAAGCTTTATTTGGCAATGACAGAGGAGGAAAATGCTTAGATAGGTACGAATAAATCACAGAGTAATTCAGGGTGTCATGCTGTTATTGGGGAAAAAAAAGGCAAGACTTGAGGAAAGGACTTCTAGTAGACAGGGAACTGCCTCTGCGTGCGGTGATTATGAGCCCTCTCTCTGCTTCCTGAGAAGGAAATTTGGAGTCAATAGGGACAGAGGAAGCCACGATACTTCTAGGAAATTTCCTAGTTTTCATAGAGGAAATGAACAGCCTCTTCTGTTAGAAGGAAAAAGAAAACACGTCTTGTTTAGCTTGGTGAAATGAAGACTGAGAAAGAGATACGATTGCTCTCTCTGTATGTATTAAGAATAAGCAGGAGATAAAAGAGCTGTTTAAAGTTGGTGTAAGAATGACTGGGCTTAAAGGAGCTGTGAGTAAATCTTTCCTAAACATGAAAAGCCAAAGGTGCCCAGCTCTCCCTTTTGTTTCACACGTGTGGCTCCCAAGGGGTGCAGGTGGGACGGGGAGCTCTGCGGTGCTGCCACGTCCCGAGGGGACTGGGGGTCCCAGGCAAGGCAGGGCACTGGTGTCACGGGAGGGCAGAGGTGTCACGGGAGGGCACTGGTGTCACAGGAGGGCACTGGGAGGTAAAACGGTGGCTCAGGAGTGTCCATAAAACACCCCGTGTGCATGGTCTGTGCTGGGACCAGAGCAGGGGTGTGGACAAGGCAAAATCATGAAAAGTAAGCAGCTGCAGAGACAAGGCAGTGCAGGTTAAAGGTAGAGATAAATGAGCAGCAGGGGAGACTGGAAACCAGCTGTTACCAGTGAAGTAGCACTGCTTGCTGCTGGCGTGGTTTCTGTGCAGGTTTTTGGGGGGAAATGCTGCTGACTCGGACAAATACAGAGGATGTAACGGAAGTGAGAAACCTGCTTTACAACTTGCTGTTTTTCCTGAATGCATTCCTCATTTACTTCAGTCTCTCTGATTTAATCTTCACGTATTTTAAGATATTGCAATTACTTGATAAGACTAATGTGCTCTGAAGCTGAGGTATTCCCGGTTGTAACTGATTGCAGATGGGGAGTTTACCTTCCTCCTGGGTCTCTGAAACTTTTTCTTAGTCTTAAAATATTCTACTTGGCTTGTCTTGAAGGTACAGAAGATGTTTTGTGCTTCCTCGTGGAGTCATCAAGAAAAAAAAGGACAGGTGGTTTGGGGCTTCTGCATTTGCATAATCCTGAAAGGTGGCGTAAACTGATGATAAATTTTCATCTAATAACTGTGACCAAACGATCACACTTCAGACCCGCTGCCACCTCTCTGGGATGGACAACCATAACGGTGCATCTGCTTGCACAGCAACTCTCCTCCCGCTGTGTCTCTCTCCACTGAAAAGAGCAAACATCTACTAATCATAGAGAGATTGAAGCAAAGGAAATCCCAGCCTGATCCCCAAGGAGCAAGAAGGGCTCTGGAGCCTCCTGGGACATTCCTAGTGGAGCTCCCTGAAGTTCATTACTCCGGCTGTGGCCTCAGACAAGCAGCTCATTTGTTTGCACAAGTCGAAACAAACAGTTGGACTCAATGATCTTAAGGGTCTTTCCCAAACTAAATGATTCTGTGATTCTAAGCTGTACTGGCTGCCTGCCGGATGCAACTGGTGGAGCTGGGAGAAGGTAGAGCTGGTCTGCCAGGTCACAGGAGCAGTAATGCTGGGGTGGCAGTGAATGGTCCAAGCTTCTCTATTGCTGTCTGGAGCTGCAGATTGGTGAGAGAAGAGCTGGAGATTTCTGCTTGTGATGCTGAGGTGTAGCTTCAGGACTTGAAGCAGGAGCTTTGTGAATGTGAATAATCTGGCACAGAGGAGTAGGAAATGAGGCAGTAATGGCTTGGTGTGCATGGGAAGAGAGGGTCAAAGCAGCCAGAAGGGATAGTGACCATCTTGCCAGCACAGCCAAAGTGCGTCCTGGCTTTTCATGAGACCCTGCAGCTGTCTCACAGAGCTCTGCCCTGCCAGCAGTGTGTGCTACCCAGGGTGTATACACCCTAAAACCTGCTGAGATTTAGGGTGTATATACCCTAAAACCTGCTGGGTTGTAGGGTGTACTTTGTTGCCTTTCCCCTGCCAGGACAATGGCAGTGAGGTGCCTGCATCTCTCTGGCAGTGTTAGAGAAATCTGCTCCGGCTCTTCTCCCCACTGCAGCCGCTGGGGCTGGAATGCAGGCTCCTTTGCCTGATGAGCTCTGTCTGTCAGTGGGGTGAGTCCCTCTCCTGTAATCGGTAACCGGAGCTGGTGTTGAAGACATGCCTCATCCCTCCTGCCTGTGTTGCTGTCGGGTGCGGGGGGAGCAGCACCGCACTGAGTGAGTGCTCCGCTTGTGCCCTTTGGGGGTGCACAAGCCTGTCCTCACCGGGGAATCCTCTTCCTCTGCGGTCTTACCACAAAACACTGGAGAGCACTGTGAGAGGCACAGTGGATCAGATGGCAGGCTGAGTTCCCTTACATGTGGCTTTCTGCTTGGAAAGAGGCGTTTGTGGCAGAGCCCAGGGTGCAGAGCAGCCTGGATGCTGAAGGTCTCGCCAGCAGTCAGTACTGGAGCCAGATGTAGCCATAATGGGAGAGACTACAATAGCATCACCTAAAATTTTATTATCCACTTCCTGTACTTAAATTCCTGCTCCACTTGTACTTTTCATGAAGCAGATTTCTCCTTGCCATCAGATAAGGCACTTCGATGTGACCTGCGGTGAGATTACAGGTGGTTGGAGTTTGCCTAGAAGTGGCTGCTTCCCCAGTAACCATCTGTACCAAGGGATACAAGCAGGTTGTACTGGGTGAAACCAATTGCCTCCTCACGCTGTTTGATGAGGCTGAAGGACGTCAAGGAGGGGATCAGCTTGTGCTGTGATGTGTCAGGCACATCAGGCTCCCTGGTGCTCCAGAGAGGCTTTGAACAACAAACGCAGCCAGACGTGAGCGCATGGAGCCACGGTGTGCCAGCTGCTGGCAGGAGCACCCCGCACGCTTGGCTGCCTCTGCCGTGCCGAGCGCTCCCAGCAAGGGGCTGAGCTGTCAGGAGAGATGCTGCTGCATGGCAGGGGCCAAGCCCAGGGCCGCAGATGACATACTGTGTGTGGGATAGTTTCCAGCAGGTTGGGGGACTGTGACTGTCCTGCTCCAAGTGAGAGGCACACGCAGCCCTGCTCTCCCAGCTCCCTCTGCTCTGTACAATCATTGTTCCCACTACTGCTTTCTGAAATTCATGTTTTTTCCCTTTTACGAGCCAGCTTTCTTCCCAGTGCCAGTTTTCAGTTTCTGTCTTTATGCTAGCAGAAGCCAAGCACTGAGTTGCTTCTGGGCAGCATCTTTTCAGTTTAGAAATGGGGTCTTCTTCTGCATTTTCGGAGTCCCAAAGATCACTAGCACAGTTTGCCATGTGTCGTCCTGTTGTTCCTGGTGCTGCTGCACCCTTTGCAGCATTCAGGTAACAGTGTCATTGGAAGCAGAAGTCAAAGACTCCTTTTGAACACAGGTTACAAGATAAGACCTGCCTGAACTTTCCTTAGCTTCTTTAATTCTCGTCATTCCTGTGCACTGAGGGGATGATGGTGGTTTATGAAGCAGCAAGAGAGATATTTCCAAAGTGTGCTGGAGATGTAGAGATGGACTTTCAGTCCCTTGGACCTCTTGGGAGCAGGCTCCATGCCATGACCATGTGCCACACAGTCAGCAGTCATGGTTGAGAGCTGCTTGTCCTGGACAGGACATCCATAAATGACAGGAGAGCCACATGCACATTGCATGATAGATGCAACCAGTGCTTTGCAGGCAGGTGCCCACAGTTTTGCAGTGGGTAAACTGGGTTTAGATACCTGTGACAAAGTGCCCTCAGAGGGCTCATTGGGCTGGTGCTTTGTTGGTTGAGGTCATTTTAGGGAGGCTCCTGTAGAGTGATTTTTATCATGATCCAGATCATATTTAGAGCCCAGATTACCTGATGGCCAGAGCACCGTGCTGGAGACCTGGATTCGTTTTTCTGGGATTCTTGTCCTCTTGGGAGATTTTGAGGAAGGCTGCTTTCCCCTGCTCTGCCTTGGTCTCCCAAGGGGACAAACCTCTTACTGCTTTCATTAAGTGCTTTAATAGTACCAGCATAGGGGGGTCATGGCAGATGCTCTGATCATGGCTAAAACCTGCTGCAGGGAACACATCTGGGTGGGCTGACACCAGCTATAGCAACCATTGCTCTGAAGTGCCTGGCTGGGAGATATGACCATTTCACCCTTCACATTCTATTAGTGTAACCTTTAGCATGTGATTTCCTCTTGACAAGGCTAGGGGAGGCAAGAGCCAGCCTTGATGGGGCTGGTCTTGGGGCTTTTCAGCTGCGTGCACCCCATGCGTTCCCCAGAGACCTCCCTTGGCAGGGAGCTGTATGTGGGTACGTGTCCTGCCGCTGTGTTCTCTGCCAGCCCCTGTTCCCTGACACACATCACCATTAATGGTGAGCAGTTGGACTCTTGTGTGCTGTGGCTTGGGAGGGCACTTCAACCAGCTACATCTGCCCAACATACCTGGGTTGCTTAGATCTCACCATGCCAAAAAAACACCAGCCCATGGGGAGACCTCCTGCCTCAGGCACACAGGTCTGTTGCTGCTGGTTGTATCACCTTTTAGGTAAGAGAAGGCCCTTGGTCTGCAAGGAATCTTTGGGTCTGCAGCGGGGTCCTTGGCAGAAGCCACTGCCCTGCCCCAGCTGGAGTCTCCCACAACGTGGGGAATGGGAGCACGCTTGGCCAGGATAGCTGCTGACCTCCTGTCTTTCCCATTTCCTTCCAGTCCTGGACGCACAATATCCAGCGGGAGAAGGAGTTCCTGCGGAAGCTGGTGAAAGCCCGAGTCATCACTGACCTAACCAGTGGGATTTGAGTGGGTGCAGCCGCTGCCTCCAAGGGAGGAGACAGAGACGCACGTTGCAGCTCTGGGAGCCAGCACTGGCAGCCCCCCCGCAAGAATCCCGCCTCACTGAAGACACGCAGAGATGCCCAGGGGCTCTGGGAAGACCCTCTCGCATTGCCAGTCTGCGTGAGGGTTGTATCTGCTGCCTCCAGGCCTAGAGCCAACAGGAGGTGGGCAGGGGGCTGAATGGGCCGTTCTTGAACTCTGCATCTCAGATGGATCTTCTGTGTCCTGAATTAAACAGGAAAGACTCAGGAGAGAGAAGAAAGGTTTGTGAATAAAACGATTTGTGCCAAATGGGAGGTGACGCTGCCCCAAGGCAGCGATGCCTGAATGTACAAAGTATTATTTTTTAAAAGAAACTCTGCTGGAGTCATACTAGAAATACCAACGTGCAAGGCAAAGTCTGCTTGTGCACAGCCCTGCGAAAAGCCTGGCCTCTCCGTGCTCCATCTGCGTTGTCACCGGCCTCAGACCTTTCCCCAGGAAAACAAATCCGTCCAAAACTTCAGTGTTGTTGGTGCTGCTATAAGTCAAAGGGAGAATAATAGCTTTCCCTCGTTCTCCACTTGGAGCTTCTGGATGGAGATGAGCATGGGTTTGTTTTTCTGCACTTTTCCTTGCTTCTCGCATAGAGGCAGCAGCAGCAGCCGCTTACTTGGCTGCGTTTTCCATAGCCATTTGCCCTGTTCTGCATCTGCCCTGACCCCAGGATGGAGCGGGAAGCCAATGGCTTTCTCTGCCTTGGCAGACCCTTCCCACCTCCTGCCTGTCATGGCACTGAGGAACCTGCCTCCTTGTTCTCAAGGCTTTCAGACTTCTTGGTTTGTGCCTGCTGTGCAGGGCCTCCGTGCAGATCGGTGTCACCATTTCTGGACAGCATCTCGCTTTATTTTTGTGTGGGAGAGGAGTAATTTATTCTTTGGAAGGAGGTCAGATCTTGCGTGGAGATCTGAAGCTTTACAGTTTGAGAGCAGGCCACCGAAGATGTTTGTTTTATGTTCCAGACTCAATCATGTTCCCTGTTTAAGTGATGTGTGGCCTCACTGGTGATGGAGCTTGCTGGCATGGGTGGGGGCCTGCTGGGAACCCTCACCCTCCGCTCAGCCCTGCTCACTTCATTTCCAAGCTCCTCCAGCACTGCTGCTCCTCCTGCTCTCAGGAGCACGTCCCTTCCTTTGCTGTCTTGGTCCCAAGATGCAGTATTTGCACATTTGATTTGTATACGTATTTCAGAGGAGCTGGAATAAACTGAGCAACGTGGCCAAGTGCAAAGACAGCGGAATGGTCTTATCAACCTGGAGAGCGTTGGCAGAAAGGGGATTGCCAGGGGAATGGTTACCAGTGGAAATCAGCTCCCATGTTTTCCAACCTGGTGCAGCCTGAACTGTGCCCACGGGCACTGTCCCAAGCCAAGTCCCTGTGTGTTGAGACACCAGCATGCAGCCAGCCAGTGCTGGGCTCAGCAGAGGGGGATCTGTCTTGCTCTGAGCTGAAGGGAGAACATGGACAAGGGGTGCTCAGAGCAGGGCTTGCGTAGTTCCCCTGTGCCGCCTCTGCTCCCGATGACTTGCAAGGGGCTGTGGCTCTGGGGCGGTGACCCCAGAGGGGACGTGCAGGAAGGGCAGGTGATGACCCAGGCGCAGGGCAGAGGAGCAAGCTGTGCGGAATGGTTTGAGAGCAGGCTGCAGGTAGAGGCAGCTCTCAGGATGTGGCCCTGGGTGCTGCCCACAGACCAGTGTGCGATGTGTCCCTCAGTAGCCTCCTGTGTGGCGTGCCTGTAGCCAAGGGGCTTGCTCAGGGACAAGTCCTGTCCAGCTTCTGGTCGTGGCTGCTGCTTGACTTGTAGTTTGGGAGCAGCTCAAAGATCCTGCCTCTTCCAGGCTGCAGAAGACAAATGCTGGGAGGCTCTCCCCTTTCCCCATACTGTGTCCCTTGCCTTGTCCCTCTGGCTTCCCAGGCAGGTGGTCCCTGCTCCCCATCAGGATGCTCTGTGAGATTTCCAGCAGGTTTTTGAGTACATGCTGTGGCAGATGCTCCTCTGAATATTCTCTCTCGATTTGTTTTCCTGCTCAAGGAGCCCAAGGAGCTGGATTTCCATGGCTCTCGCCAGGCGACACTCCCTTCGCGGTTCCTGTGTGTCAGCCTGGACCTGGGACCATCATCCGTCTAGTCCCTGTCGCGGTGGCAGTGAGGGCGCCTGGGCTGGAGCTGGCTGAGGTTGTGGCTGGGGAAGGGTGGGCACCCACCTTGGTGCTTGAACTGGGTCTTTAACCAGCTGCTGTTGGAGCCCTGGGGCAGTGACTGGGTGATCCATATACTACAATGAGCTGAGATGTCAGAGAATGGGTGGCTGCAGCCAGGAGGAGGGGTTGTGAAGAGCCTTCGGTGTCTGTTCTAGGCTCCTCTCCAGCCCCAGGGGAAGCACTGCCATGGAGGCTTGTGATGGCATTAATTTGATATAATTAATTTTATTGAGCACTACAAAGCTATGGGGCACCTTTATCTTCCAGCTCACTGGCTCCAGGTCCAAGGAGAGAACATGGCCCCTGCTCTGCTTTCCCTGGCATCCCAGCTCCCCACCATGGCCAGGGACAGGTCCTCATGGGAAGCTGTCTCTGTAGACCTGGGAGGTGACTCCAAGCCCTTCTGTCCACCTTGGTGGGGGTCTCCAGGCAGAAGTGCCCAGGCTGAATAGATGAGTGTGTGGGCCCAGGTTGACCGTGGTGGGTCAGGACCATCTGCAAGTAGAAGGAAAAAGAGGATGAGGGTTGTTTGGGGACCAAGGGCTCCCCTCTGACTCACTGTCCCATTTAACAATGGTGGGACAAACACACCCGTGGGGCAGCCCTGCAGCCGGGCACTGGGGGTGTGCACCCCAGCCCTGGGAGCAGTGCACAGCGCTGCGTTTCACTCCTGGATGCTGCTCTGGCTGCGTCCCCGTTTGCACCTGGAGCCACCTCCCGCCCTCCGAAACGCAGCAGTCCTGCCAGCTCGGAGCGGGTCAGAGCAGGGTCAGTGGGACAGATGTGAGTCTTGGCCTCTCCCTCACAGTGACTCACCTTTTCAGCTCAGAAGGGAGAGCCCAGGGGAATTCTCCACAACCTAAATATAGAGCAGGGTTTCCTGGCACCTCTGACACGCCGCGGTGCAGAAAGGCCACTCGGGTGGCAGGGAACCTGCCTGGAGAGAGGCCGAGGAAGTGCAGGGTGGTCAGGGAGCAGCTCCCACAGCGCGGTTTTGCTCCGGCTGGTGCATAGAGCAGGTCTGGGGAGCTGCAGGCCAGCCAGCACATGCTGCCTGCAGAGAGTCGCTGCTGTTCTGACCACACCATGAGCACGGGCTGCTCATGCTTTTGGGTTGTACAGCCTTCCGCAGTGCCCACCACCTTGGTGTCGGGCTCCTTCCACCAGCTCACACTGTTCAGGCTGGCCGTGCTGTGGCCTCAAGCTCACATGTGCCAAACAGAGGCACCACAGCCGGGGAGCAGCGGGATCCTCTGCAGCGCAGCATCTTTGGGCTTCCAGCGTCTCCTTCTCCTGGGAGGTACCAGTGCAGCTGGGAGAGGGAGAAGGTGTCAGGACAGGGCTGTCTGTCCGTCTGTATCAAACAGGAGCAGGCAGGCTGGGTAAGGGCAGCACCAGGGGACAGGCAAGGGCTTCCAGACTGCCTGGCAGGGAGGCAGCTGCCACGCTGAGCTCCACCAGCACCAGCGTGATACATGCCATCGGCCCAAGAGTGTGTCACACACAGTATTAGAGACGTGTCCTCAGTGCAGGCGAGTGGGCCACTACCCAGCCCCTCGGGCACTGGCTCCTTGCCCAGCCCGCACAGGGACCCGCTCCAAGGGCCAGTGCGCCCACCGGTACTGCACCAAGCTGAGATGCAAGAACTCAATGAGTTTTTAAAATTAGTTTTAGTTTCTGCAGTTTTTTTTAATTTCCCCTCTAGGCAGGGAGGGCAAGAGTCTTGCAGGCTCCTCCAAGCCGGCTTATGTCACATCAATTCAGTCATATCACAGAAGCAATAAAGCTATCAAACAAACTTGGCTGGCCTCTTTCTTCTGCTGCCTTTGGCTTTTTTGGGGGGAAGCAGAGGGATTCACCCCCTTGGGCTGTCCCGAGCCTGGTTCCACTGCTAACTAACTCCTCCAGCACAGCAACCTAGAGGCAGCTGCCAGGAGCTGTAGCTGGCCAATGCCACTGGCCTGGCACTGGGGCAGGAGAGGGCTGTGGTCCTCTCTGCAAGTGACCTGAGGGGTAGAAGAGGGGCTCACAGGTTGGGTGCATGTCATACTGGGGGCAGACAGCTTGTCCTGTCTGGGATGGGCTGCCTGTGACACTGCCTGCTCGGGGACTCCAGTCAGCACAGTGGCTTCCCACCAAGGGTCACAGCAGCAACTGGGCTGGGTGCAGTCCCGACAAAGGCAGGTGTCTAGCCAAGTGACCTTCTCACCACAGCGTCCAGGAAGGAAGCTGTTTAGGAAGCCAGGCGCCGAGGCTGTGACCGACTGACACCTGCCAGGTCCCATTGGGAGGAACATAACCCTGCGGGGCTTCCAGAACCATGGGATGAATCAGGAACAGTCCTGTTGTCTGGGGGAATGGCGTGGCTGCTTCCAGGTAGGTGACCTGTCTCCCAGCTCCTAAACACAAGAGGTGACTGGCTTCCTGCCAGCACCGATGGGACACTGCAGAGGCAATTGCCCAACCCTCCCTGGTGTGCGGCTACGTCTTCCACATCCTCCCACAAAGGAGATGTTGGAGCTGCTCAAACCCACCTTCCTGCTTTTCTGTCTTCCCAGCCCTTAAAGAGCAGAGCCACCACTTACATGGGGCTGGGCCAGCCCCAGGGGTGACCCATGCCTTGTCCTGGCCTTGGGAGAGGTGTGGAGGGGGAGAGCGCAGAGCCTGGGGCCAGGGCACATGGGGACAGCCCATGGGAAGTTCAGCAGAGACAAGGACACTTGTTCTGGAGCAGGTGTCCCTGAAGGAGCCCCATCACTGCTGAGATGGAGACAATGCAACCAGTTGGTCCGTCTGTGTCACAGCTGTCCCCAGCACGTTTTGTCACACTCAGCCGTGGCCTTGCACATCTGGCTGGACCACGTCACCCCCATCCTGCCTCACGCAAGGGTGTGACCTTCAGGGACAGATGTGACAGTGAGCTCTGGCCCCACAGGGCTCATTCCAGACCAGACAAGGTACACCCCAGCCCTGGGGGTGCAGGAGCACCGGCTAACACAGGATGTGTCTTGGGAGGCTCTAAGCCAGCAGCAGCCAGGGACCGTGTCACCCCTCTGTCCGGAGACCTCTGGGGCCTGGGACCCTGCCCTGTACCTCGGCACCCTTTGGAACTCAACCCACACTCAGCACCTCCCAAGGCAGAGCGACACTCACGTGTTGGAAAGTATTGGGGGGGATAGGGAGGAGGTGTTGCTGGCAGGACATCAGTGTGGCTGATGGCAGCATCAGGGTCACATCTCCCAGGACAAGGGGCAGAGGAGGGTGCCAGGACCCCCAGGTGTCTGGGATAGCAGCCAGGAAGGGGGCACACGAGGAAGAGAACAGAGACAAGGCTTTGCACAGCCACCCCTTTCACAGGACTGGGGACACCGTGGGCCCACCTGTACAGGGTGTCCTCCCCTCCATTGGCAGCTCCCCCTGGGCAGCTCCCACTGCAGGGGCAGAGCAGTGGCCAATTCCAGCCCCATGGGGACAGGCAGGCCGCCTAGAGCAGGCCATGCCTCTTGCACAGAAACTTTCCAAGCAGGCAGCCCTGTTAGTCTGCAGCCCTGCAAAGCAGAGGATCCTGTTCCTGTCCCACATTCCCTGCCCCTGGCTCATTCCCCACCGCTGGGGCCTCCAAACTTCTGTTGGGCGTCACTTCTGCCAGCTCCCATGAGGGCATCATGGATGGGGGCAGCCTCAGGCCATGATGTGGGGCAGTGCAGCCCCAAGGCAGAGCCCACCCTCCCACACAGTCCCACCAGCAGGCAGGAAGCCACCCACAGCCACAGGCATGGCCAAACTGCCTGTGCTGGGAGCAGGGGGTGACCAGGGCCACGCCAGGCAGGGGCAGCAGCTCCGGGCAACGGGCAACATGCCACCTCCACTGTCCCTGCTAGCGGTGACAGGGACGGCTTAGCCAGCGTCGCCTGTGTCAGCACATTCCCTGCCAGGTGATGCCGCAGGAGGGACGTGGGCGTTGTCATCCCCGTGCTGGATAATCCGACGAGATGAGACGACGAGACGACCGGCTCCACCGCCGGCTCGCACACACCGTCCAGCCTTTCCCGCCGGAGGGCCGCGGGGTCCGGGCTGCCGTGCGGCGGGGAAGCAGTTAACGCCACGGGGGGGGGCGAGTGTCAGGGCAGACCCCATGGGCGAACTGGGGCCGGCATGCAGCCGCGGCACAGCCGGCAATGGAGCCGCTGGCCCCGCTCCAGACGGGGAGTTATATAAACCCGGGGAGGTTGCGCCGAGGCGGTTGAGCGCTGCCGGGGCCGATGACACGGCAGGCAGCATCCCGGGGCGCGCCGCCCGCCCGGACGCCTCCGGACCCCGCCGCGGGCATGGCCCGGGGGGCCGGCGGGCCATGAGGGCTGGCCCCGGGGGGCTTGCCCGGCCTGGGCTGTGCCCCGGCGGCCGGCTCCGGCCAAGGGAGCACGTGTGAAGCGGGGCCGAGAGGAGGCGGCCCTGGGATTTGGCACGTTTGCAAGGAGCACTCGAGAGCCCCGGGATGGACGTGGAGGGCCCTGGGCGGTGACGTAAGGACTCGTACGGGCTCGGCTCAGCTCGCCAGCCGGCCCCCATGTCCCCGGGGCCTGCGACGGCCCCGGCGGAGGGAGGCAGGGAGACGGCGGAGGTAAGGAGCCCGGCAGCGGGCGGGGAGGCAGGGCTGGGAAGCCGGACTCCTCCTCCGGCCGGGCCGGACGTGGGCGCCAGGCACACCGGTGGCCCGCGGTGGCTCGGGGTGCGTGGGACGCCGGCCAGCCCCGCCGCGGCCCAGGAGCTGCTGGGGTGGCCCCCGCCTTGTCCCCCGAAACCCATTCCCGCCGGGTCCCCACGGGCACGAGTGGTTCGCTGTGTGCAAAGGGTCCCCGTGGAGCTCTGCCCTCCGACGCCAAGCTCGGGGTCTTCGTGGGGCTCTGGTCCCGAAGCGCTCCGGGAAGGGCTGAACTCGTCCCCAGGGGTGCTCGTGTGTCCGTCCTGCCAGCGCTGTGAGCGGGCTGTCAGGGCAGGGAGCCCCGCTCAGGGGCTGTCCGTCCGTCCGGGCTGCGTGTCCGTCGGTCTGTCCGTCTGCCCGGCGGTGCCGAGAGGTGTCGGCCAGGCCGGGGCTCGGCCGGCGGGCAGGTGGTGGTGGTCGGGTGCCGCCGGGGATCTGCGGGAGTTCGGCGGTGGTGCGGATCCCGGCGCAGAGCCCGTGCTGATGCGGGTTGGGCCGCGGCGCCTGCTGCTGGCGGGATCCCGGTGTTCTCCTGGTCTCGAGGTGGTCCCGGCGCCCGTACGAGTCGGAGTCCCGGTGCCGCTGCGGTGCGGGTCGGGGTGCCGGTCGGGATCTCGGTGCCCGCCCCGCCGGTCAGGTGACGGCGGCTGGAATTTGACACCGGCGGCCGCGGCGGGAGCGGGATGGAGCGGCCGCTGTCCCGCACTGCGCGCCTGCCCGCCGCCGGCGGCACCGCACCCCAAGGAGCACCGGGACCCGCACCCCGAGGCGCAGCAGGAGCGGCACCGGGAGCGGTATCGGGAGTAGCTGCGGGACCCGGTGCCGGCAGGACAGCGCCGGCCCCCGCCCGCGCCCCGCCCCGGCGCGGCGGCAGCGGGCGGCGGGGGGCGGCGGGGAGCGGAGACGATGCGGGGCGGCGGCGGCCCGGGGGATGGTCCCCGCCGCGGGCACGGTGAGTGCGGGCCGGGGAGGCGGGCAGCAGCGTCCGTCCCAGCCTGCCGGCGGCGTCGGGCCTCGGCGGCGGCTCGTACCGGGGCTTCGGGGGTGACGGGGAGGGGGGTGCCGCTTCGCTGCCCGCCCCCTGGCAAAACCTGCGGGACGGCGAGGGGGCTCGGGCCGCCCCCGGGCAGGTTCCCACCGAGCAGCTCCCGGGGCAGCGAAACCAGTTCGGCGACGGGAAGCGCTCGGGGCTGCGGCGGGGACGGGGTTCCCTGCCCGGGCGGAGAGAGGCGGGACCCCGCTGCGGGTGCCCGGGCGACACGGGGACGGTTTCACCCGCCTCTTCCCTGGGCTCCCGCCCCAGCCCTTTGGGCATGTCGGGCAGGTCTGTGCCCCGGCTGCCCAGCCGGTGGGCGGGGGAGAGCCCCGAGGCGGGGATGCCCGAGCCAGCAATGCCTGGCGCCCGCCGGCTCTGCTTTCCCCGGGCTAGGGCCGAGGTTTGTCTCGCCCTTGTGCCCCACGTGTCCGACTCCGGCCTCCCACGGCTTTGTGGGGCGGGTGCCAGCTGCGCGTCACACGTAGGGTTAATTTCTGACACCCTCGTCACTCCTGCCAGGGGCAGCGCGGTGGGATGCTGGAGCGTCGCCGGCTCCACCGGTGCCCGCAGGTGCCCGTGGGGGTCTCCGGGCATCCTCCCGCGCTGCCAGGCAGGAGTCGTGGCTGCAGGGCTGACGCGACGAGCAGTGGTGGACCCCCTTCCAAGAGTGAGCACCCCATGAGCTGAGACTCTCATCTCGTGGCTGGGGTACCCGCTGACCCTGCATGGATGCACTTTGCGAGTGGCTCCTGCCTCTCCTGGCGACCTGATGCAGCCCACGGGACACCCACTTCCCAGTGCCCTGTGCACAGTGCGAGCAGCGGGGCTCTCGCCAGAGCTCTGCACGGGTGGGTGTGGGGTGACCTGCACAGGGATTACCCCAACACGCTGCTGCTGCTCAGACGCCGGCGGGGGCTCAGGCATGTCCTCACATGCATGGGCCTGATCCTGATTCTGGAAAGGGCGCATGTGCTTGTTGATGGCTCAGCTGGGCTCTCGCAGCCGTGGCAGGGACAGATCCCAGCCAGATCTCCGCCATACGGGAGCTGGGGGGTCTGCCTTGGGGGGGGGTGCAGGTCTGGCACCCCCTGGAGTGCCCAGGAGCTTGGCTCAGCCCTGCCCGCGCCGGGGGAAAACAAGGGCCGAGCAGGGGTGCGGGCCCAGCGTGGGCTGCGGTTCTGCGCGCTCGGGGAACCTGCCCCGGGGGACGGGGCTCCGCGTCTGCCGGAGACAGTGTCGGGGCACGTCCGTAGTCTCGGCTGCGGGGCTCCCGGGGGCGAAGGAAAGCTGCCCTCGCCCGGCGCCCCGCCGGCCGGGCTCCCGCCGCAGAGCCCGGGGCCGTGCTGCCGCCGGACGGGAGAATCCTGAACTGCACCGACCGCTCCGTCCCTTCCCATCCTATCCCGTCTCGTCCCGTCCCCGGGATGCTGGGGCCGAGGGGCCGCGGTGGATCAGCCGGCCGCGGGAGCGGGGACCTGGGGGGCCCCGTTCCCTCCCAACGGGGCGCGGGGACCCTCGCCTGGCCTCTCCGGGGGTGCCGGCCTGGGAAAACCATGACCTGGTAGCAGCGGCTGGCGCGGGGCCACGAGCCGCCACGGGAGCAACGTGCTGCGTGGGCTGTGCTTGGCCAGGCTGCGGCGGCTGGCGGGACCGGAGGGGTCGGTGCCAGCTCCGCCTGTACCGGGGACGCATCCTGCCTGGTGCATGGCCCCCAGAGGAGGCACATGGGCCTGGCAGTGCCCATCGCAGCCCCTTGCTATGGTGTGGCGAGTGCAGGAGGGCATCAGATGCAGCAGTCAGGACTCGGGGGACCATCCTCCTTGATGCTTGGGGGGCTGGGGGAACTGATTTTGTCTCTTTGTCCCAGTGCTGCCCAGCTGTGTCCCTTCATGTTTTGGCCAGGAGTGCTCTCCTCAGTATGTCCCATCTCAGCTTTGCTGCAGAATCAGCTGGGACATGCAGGAGCAAACCAATGGAGGGGATGAGGGGACTCCCCACGGCAGGGTGCCACCAAGGGGACAGTCCCGTCCCAAGAGACACGGGATGCAGCAGATTGGCCAAGGAGGGCTCAAGGGCCCTTAGGAGCCACCTCTGGGGGATCCTGGTTTGGGACACTGGGGCACAGGGGAGGGAGGGAGGAGATGCAACATGTGGCTGCAGACTGGGAGTTGCTTCTGCACTTCTGGGGGACATTGCTCTCCCGAAACTGTGCTTGCTGCTTCACTAGGACCATGCACAGTCAGCACTGAATTCCCTTGTGCATGTTGTGGCAGCAGATGCCAGCCAGTGGTTTGGGGTGAATGAGTCAGCGAGCCCAGTGTGGTGCCCTGCTGTGTCCCCATGGGATCTGTCTGCCCATTCTGCCCCTCATGGCCCCATTCACCCAGGCTGCTCTGGGCCTGCATGTCCCAGCTCGGCACAGGCAGCGGGCTGGGGAGTCAGCGTGGGGCCAAGGGGTGGCTGCACCCAGGGACCCTGCACTAATGGATTTAGAGTTTCCAAGGTCAGGCTCCCACTGTGAGCAAGAAAAACATTCCCAGAGAAGGGCCATGGGAAAGGCCCCCCCCCCCCCGCTGTGATGCTCCCAGCCCCAGCTGCTGCCTCACAGGCCAGCCTGGCATCCCAGGCCACTTGCATGAGGAGGCAGCTGTGTCCCCCTGAGGAGAGGTGCTGGGCAAAGACTGGATCACCCCAGCAGCCAGATCTCTGGGAAGGGGTGCATGGGGTGGCAGGGGTGCCTGGCTGTGTGGGGAGGAGGTGTGGGTTGGGGTCATGCATAGGGTGCAGGGGGTGTTTCAGGGTGCTGGGGGGCAGTGAGGGAAGGGATGGTATGCTTGGCAGGGGAGAGTTGTTCCAGCTCCCAGCCAGCTTGATGTTTATTCCGTCCCCTCTGCGTGGGTGCTGACCCCCCCCTCTGCACTTGCAGCCAGCATGGAGCAGCGAGCGGGGCCGCCAGAGCCAAGACCTGCAGGATCGACCACGCACCTGCAGCCCAAGGTGAGCCACGATGGCTGGGACCACATGTCCCCATCCCCAGCTGATGGAGCCTCGTCTCTTGTGTGGGGACCCTGGCCAGTGTTCACCCCGCTGTGCTGTGCTTTTTCACAGGAGGGGACACTGTGGGGACTCCTTGCCATTCTCTCACTGCTGTCTGGGCTGGCTGCGGGCGCCCTGCGAACACCACACTGCAACGAGACGCTGGACGCGGCCCCCATGCCACAGAGCATGGCCACCACCAGCCCGGCTGTGGAGGAGAGTGTGGAAGTACCACTCACCGCTGCCTGGAGCCAGCTGTACGGTGTGTGTTGGGGCAGGAATGCCACCCTGGGATGGGGGTGCCCAGTGTCATGCACAGGACCCCCTACATGGGCACAGGTGTGGGCACAGGTGGGATGCGAGCCACTGTGGGGAGCCCCAACCTATGTGGGGCTGCCTCTGTGCATCGGGGCCAGGTGGGGGGGCCTGAGCACATGGGGCCCTGTGATTTGCACTGCAGGTAGTGGTAGAGCCCTTGGGATGAGAAGATGCTCAGCCAGCCACCTCCCTCACCACCCTGTGGGCATCCAACCAGTACCATAGTTGGTGGTCAGGAGGGGTTGATGGGTCACAATGGGGCACAGGCGGGCTCAGTGGGCCCTGGGAGAGTGGCAGGTATGGGACGGGGTCTGACATCGCCATCGCCTCTGCGTGCAGGGGACAATGCAACGACGGGTCGCCCAGGCACTGTGGAGCTTGCAGAGGACCTGCTGCTGCGTGCTGAGCGCTCACCGCCAGGGGCCAGCAAAGCCAAGAAGGGGGCGCGGAAACCCTCGCGGGGGGCCCGTGGTCGCAACTGCCACATCCGCAACCTGATGGTGAAGGTGCGTGACCTGGGCCTGGGCTTCAACTCGGATGAAATAGTGCTCTTTAAGTACTGCAGTGGATCCTGCCACCGGGCACGGAGCAACTATGACCTGACACTGGGCAGCCTGCTGCGGCAGCAGCTCATCACCCCAGGGCCGCAGGAGCGGGTCCTCAGCCACCCCTGCTGCCGGCCCACCCGCTATGAGGCCGTCTCCTTCATGGACGTGCAGAATACATGGCAGACAGTTGAGAAGCTCTCAGCAGCGGAGTGCAGCTGCATTGGCTGAGGAGGGGGCTGCTGGCTTGGCCGTGGCTCGGCACACACTGGCAGACCCTGGCTTGCCACACACAATGGTGCCAGTGGCCAGAGGAGGGGTCTGGTGGAAGAGAATGTCCCTGGTTTTGTGTAGCCACGAGGGACCGAGGCGAGATGGAGCCATGACGGGGGGTGGGTGGCCAAGCCTCTTCCCGCTCTGTGCCAAGAAGCTGGTGCCACTGGCTATGCAGGGTCCTGCCAGGGTGCACCCCAGCTCAGCGCTGGAAGAAGAGCTGGAGGGGACACGGAGCATCCCCATTGCTTGCAGGGGTCTGCCAGCCCAGCGTCCACCAGCCTGGCTTGTCCGTGCCCTGCTCCCACACCCCTGCTTTAGGGGAGCTGGGGCTGTTGCCCAAGCTTTGGAGTGGGACAGAAAGAGGGGAAAAAACCTCCCTGTCCCCTCGGGCACCCTGGAGCTGGTGGTGGTCAGAGCTGCCGTGCAGGGAGGGGGCATCCCTGAAGACGAGTGCAGCAGGGCCAAACCACACCAGTGCAGGGTAGAGGACCTGCACTCAACTGGCAGCAGCCCCCAGTGCTCCGCAGGGCAGCAGGGCATGGGCACCTGCTGGGACCCCTGCCGGGACCCCTGCCTTGCTCCCAGGAATTGGCAGAGTCCCCCTGCTGCCCCCATGGTGCTGCGGCACTAAACTATTTATTTTACTCTAAATTATTTATTTATTGTTCTCGAGCGGCAGCTCCTATTTATGACTTTGGGCCCCCGGGGGCCGGGTGTAATTTAACCCCAGCGCTGCTGTGAAGCCCTGGGCAGCGCCCCGTCCCCCGGTGCCCCGTGCCCCCAGCCCCTTTTTCTATTATTTGTAAAATTTGAGGGATAAACTCTATTTTTGTACAGTCGCCTTTTCCTGTAGCAATAAAGTGATGGGCTGCGAGTCCAACCCCTGTGTGTGCCCGTGATGGGGGGGACGACGAGGGCGCCCGGCGTGTTTGACACCCGTGGGCTGGGATTGGGAGGGTCCTGAGCGGGGCTCCTGTCGGCACCGCCCGCCCCACGCGTGGGGAGCAGGGGCGGCGCTCGGTGCCGGTGCCCGGCAGGGGACGCTCGTGGCCCGGGACTACCGGGACTACGGGGACTACCGCTCCCGGCGTGCGGCGCGGCGCTGCGGCAGGTCCCGGGCTGTCCGGCCGCGCCTGCGGGGCAGCGGGGCGAGGCGCTGCCGGAGCGGAGCGGGGCAGCAGTGCCTCTCGGGGCGGCCTTGGGGCGCGTCCCGGCCCGACCGCCGCTGCCCGCCGCGCCGAGCCGAGCTGTGCCGCCCCGGTGCCGCCGCCCTCGTCGGGGCGGGGAGGCGGGTCCCGCCGCGATGCGGCTGCCCGTGCGCCGCCGCTGTCGCCCGCCCGCCACCGCCTCCTGAGCGCCGCCGCAGCCATGGAGCGGAGGGCGGAGGCGCCGCCGCCGCCGCAGGGCCTCGACTTCACCGTGGAGAACGTGGAGAAGGTGAGCCAGCCGCGCCGAGCTCCCCCCAGCCCACCTGCGGCGGTGGCGGGGCGGGGGGACGCGGCTGCGGGATGCTGATGCTGCCGCGGGGGTGCGGGGGCTGCGGCTCGGGGGAGGGCACCTGCTCGGCAGAGCCGGGCCCGGGGACGGGCGGCGGGGCGGCAACCCCCCCGCCCTGCCGGCAGCGGGGGCGGCAGGGACCCGCCAGCGCGCCCAGGGGGGTCCGGTGCGGGAGGTGGCGCCGCTTCTGTGCACCGGGGCATCCCGGAGAGAGTAAATGATGTGGCAGAAATGGGAGCAGAAGGGAGGAGATGTGTCTCCGGCGGGCGTCCTCTGGGTCGCCGTGCTGCAGCGCCAGCCAGGCAGAGTCTGCCGCTCTAGTCCTGGCTGCCCTGGACACGATCAGTTTCTCCATCAAGCAGGGACGGGAGGTCACCCGGGCTCTCGCCAGGTGCTGGGAATTGTTGGGAATTACAGTTGGGAAAAGCGTTTGGAGGACGGATGGCCTGGTGATGCCTTTCTAAACCTGGACTGATCCAGCCCACATGCTCCTGCTGATGCTCGAGGTGCTTCTAAGCAACTGCAGGGCAAGAGGGGCAAGGTTGTCATTGCTGAAACCTGGGATCCAGGGAATGGCCATGGCAAATCAAGGCCTGCTGGCATGACACTGCTGCTGGGAAGAGCTCTGAGCAGCCTCTGCCTGACCTGGGGTTCATCACGGAGACTGAGCAAGGCACCCCAGCAAACACTCGGGGAGGCAGCTGAGCAGAACCCTTCCCTTGGGCCATCTTGGAGGTGATGGGGGCAGGGCAGCAGAGGATGCATCCCTGAAGGGCAAACGGCAAGAGAGCTTCTCCCTTCCACTCACCAGACAGCCACCTGGAGATTGACAGCCTGTCAATCCATAGCTCAGTCCCCAGACAGCTCGTGGGAATCCCAGTGTCCTCATTTTTCCTCGATTAAGAATAGACCGAGTTCCTTGCCAAACGATGCCCACAGGCGTGCTGGTGGGCACGTATCTTGTATTTCACACCCATGCCTCCCCAGCAACTTGCCCAGCCTCACGGGAGGTGTGGGGTCAGGGATGTCAGGTTTGTAACTGGGCACCGGTTGCCTTTGTGGCTGCAGGTGAGACAGCTCAGCTCTGCCAGGGAGATGGGCACAGAGCATGGCTGGGGGGATTAACCAATGTCTGGAAAATGCTACATTAATGCAACCTTCTGCAGCTTAATCTGCATATATCCAGGGCTGCTGGATGATTTTGCCTCCAACTTCCTTTCTCTTCTGCAGACACAAACCATTCCTTTGTTTGCACCAACAATGAAGCGCACACTTGCCCGGGAAGGGTGGGCAGTGCCAGGGTGGGGACCGCCAGGCGCTGGCTGGGCGAGGTGGGGCTATGCTGAGAGGCAGCTCACCCTCACTGTGCTGCTCTGTATTTAGTCTCCTGCTGCCTGGGAGGAGGCAAAGATGCCCTCTAGGATGCTTTGGCTCCCCTCCCCCAGCCTGCCCGGTTTCTCCGGGTCTCTGCAGGCTTCACCAGCTGGGTGGCGTCCTCTGAAGATGCGGCTGTGGACCACAGTGGGGCTCTGAGCTGCTGGCTGGGGGCAGCAGGACGGTCCCTACCCAGGGGAAGAAATGTGGGGTAGGATCAGAAAAAAACTCAGAGGTTCAGCATCTCGGAGCCCTCCTGTCTCTGTCTTTTCAAGGGAGGGCTGTGGGGTGTTTCTGGTACAAAGATGGGCTTTGCTGGGGGCTGGGCTGGTGGGAGGCAGGTGCGTAGGGCTGCATTGTTAGAGGTGATGCTGCCAGACAAATGATGCTTCTACTGGCCTAGGCTCTTCTGCCTGCCAGGTTTTGTCTATGGCTCTATTAATAACACTGAATACTGATTAAACTCGGGGTTTGACTCCACTCTGAGTCAGTTAGTGATAAATGCTGGGGTTAGGAACAGCTGGTTATCTCTTAAGTCAGAGGGTCAAAGGCTTTCCAGGTCATCCACAGTGGAAGTCATCATGTGTGGCAGCTGTAGCCAGGGAAGTCTCTGGTATGACCATGCTCTTCATGCTCTTTTGATGGTTTTCAAGTCCCTGGAAGACCCTTCCATACCCCTGCTGTTGTTTATTATGTGCTAGGCTGGGAAAACACCCCTGCAGTTTTGCAGGGCTCTGGGTGTCTCTGTAGCTGAAGAGGATCGTTGCCATGTTTATCCAGCATGACTTGTGCCAGAGAGAGCTGGTTAGATCCCTCCAGCTGTGACCAGCAGTTGCAGGGAGGTGGGAGGATGCGGATGCTGTAGACTGGGCCCACATTGCCCTTTGTCAGCTAGGGGGTCCGCAAGCCCATGGCAGCAAACAGGCAGCTGCCTCTGTTGCTGTGGGGGTGTCAAATTCAGGTGTTGCACTTCAGGAGGCACCTGAAAGTTGCTCCATGTATTTTTTTTTTTGCTCCATTTTTCCATAGGGAGCTCCCCTGTGACACAGGGAAGGAGCAGAGCCACGCTGGGGCTGAGCCCTTGTGGTACAGTTTCTGTGTCAGTATCCCCTGGTCCCAGCTGAGGGCCGCTCGGCTGCTTTTTGTTTTCTTCTGAGCCTGACCTAGATGCTGCTCTGGCTTTGGCACAGCTCGAGCAGGCTGGCGTGGCCGTGCTGCATGGACCTGCTGGGCAACCGGCAGCTCTGGGCTGGCTTAGCTTCCCCGGCTGCTGAGCAGGGCTCCCTGCTGCGGCTGGAGGGAAGGGAGGGCTGGGCAAGCAGAGGGCTTCAGGCTAGAGAATGAATGCTCAGCCTCTCGGTGCCTAAACGGTGCCACCTGGTTTGTGACATGCGTGTGTTTTTGTGTGCCCAGGG
This sequence comes from Streptopelia decaocto, assembly GCF_964273445.1. Taxonomy (NCBI): domain Eukaryota; kingdom Metazoa; phylum Chordata; class Aves; order Columbiformes; family Columbidae; genus Streptopelia; species Streptopelia decaocto. Next base: position 4,618,370 of record NC_138659.1, on the reverse strand, counting down.
GCTGTCCCCAGGGTGACAGACAGCCTGATGGGGCGATGCTGCCCTGCGGAGGTGATGCTCCTGCTGCAGTGTGAACCCTGCTCTGGTGAAGACGGATTGCAGGCATTTGGTCCTAGCTGGCTGTGTCCATCTCAGAGGATCAGTGCACAAGCAGGACTTTTGCCTTGTATTTTTTGTTTTCTGCAGGCCAGGGGTGGCAGCGCCTAACACTGCAGGGCTGGATAGGAGGAGAGGGATGCGGGACCTATTTACCTGTTTTCAGTGCAATTGAATCTGTTCCAGCAATATTCCACCTTTTGAAATAAGAAAGAAGGCAGTGCCATTCCTCCGTGAATTTCCCAAGTGTCTGCTCTTGCCCTCTTTTTTTGTCTGATTCCTTCCAGGTCTTTCCTCCCTTGGCCTGCCTCTCATCCTCTGAGGTGTTTGTAATATTCACTGACATCTTTTCCCTAGCACATTAGCGGTCTGGCATCTCTGGGCCTTCCAGATTGCTGTGTGCCTCTCTGGAGATGCCTGATGAATGCACAGAGTCTCTCCGGCAGGATGGGTAGGCGGCGTGTCACGGAGCTGACATCCGGAGCCTACTGTGATGGGAGAGCGGTGGCTTTGATCACCGCTCCTCGGAGATGCTGAGCCTCGGGGATGTGGCAGCTGCCAGGGCTGCCTTATACCCGGGAGGATGAGGAGAAGAAACCCAAGTGCTTCTCCTTTCTTCAGAAAATGATTATTGCTTGTCTTTGGGAATGTGAGCAGGAGAATTATGGATATGTCAGGTTGAGGGAATGGCAGCCCCTGTCTGGTGCACTGCTTGGCCACCTCTTCCTTAGAGGCAGCCCATGTATGTATGCGAGATGTGGCAGCCGGGCTGGTGATGGTGTGTTAGGGGCCTCTGGAGGGGAGATTCCTGCAAAATTGTGGGAAGCAGGAAGTCACCTTGTTTAGCATTGAAGCAGATCTTCACTGCAAAAGCACATTCTACCCAGAGCCAACCTTGGCTGAACATCTTGTTCCTTCTTGTGGTGTGGTGGTGATGGGATGAGGGAGCACCTTGTGTTTGCCAGGGCTTGGCTTTGCCCTACAAGTGCTGTCACTGGAGCCTCATCCCTACTCCGATGTCTTATGGAGCAGGGATGGGTGAGATTGGTACCTGGGTGCCAGGTGCCTCTGAAAACACTTGCAGACTTGTTCACCAAAGTGATGGGTAGGAACACAAGATAGTGGGCAGAGGTGTTTGGGTCACCCTTGCAAGTCATCCTGGGCTCTGTGCTCCCAGGGATCTTCTCTGGTCCTGCTCACTGTTTGCTTGTGCAGGCGTCCAGCCCACCGCCGCTGAGAGCATGTGTGTCCTATAGCCCGTGTCCCTGCTGGGGACCATGCCATTCTCTACCAAGAGTTGCTGGCAGTGAAGCAGCAGGAGGGATGCTGCTGAGCCACATCTGGGCTCTAGCCCCTTCTAAACAGCCGAGGACTTGATGTGGGCAAGCTAGGCTCGAAGAGGGATGCAAAGTGGCAGCACCTCCCATTAGTTGTGGGGGAAAATAAAAAAGACATTCTTTGGGGCTGCAGGCAAAGTGTGGGTGCCTTGAGCAGGAGCAGCACGACTGGCAGCACATGCATGGCTTCATTTTGCATCCATTTGCTCTCCTCGGTGCTTCAGCGGGCTGCTGCCTTCCCGGGGCTGCTGGCTGCTCAGCCTGCCCGGCTGTGGCAGGGGGAGGGCGGCTGCTGCGGGGTGGGGGAGGCAGGGATGATGTTCCCTTCGCTGGCAGAGCCACGATAATGGCTGTGCCGTCAGAGGCCTGGAGCGCTGGCAGTGCGAGTGCGTTCAGCTAGAAAGGACAGCGAGAGGCTGCAGCGGGGGATATCCCAGTTGGTCCTGCTGGAAGAAGGCGGGTGTCTGCTGAGGGGCCATGGCCACTGCTGCCCCCAGCAAGCCGTGGCTGTGGGCATGGAGCAAGGAACAGAACAGGAATATGTTTTGCAGCTTGCTGTTTGCCCTGGTGGGTTGCAGATGTCAGAGCTGTACCCACTGTTGCTTCCAATGGCTCAAGCAGAATGGCCCCTGGAGGGGCTTGTGTCCCCATGGAGCCCCCCAGGAATGGCAGGCAGCACACTCCCATTCTGGGGCTGGAGCCGCATGTCTGGGGCTTCTCTTGTCACCCTGCAAATGGCATGGACACAACACGTCTCTGCTGGGGACCATGTGTTGATGGATTTATGCAGTGCAGGTGAGGAGACAACCTGCACCAAGGGGTGAAGGCTGGGAGATGCTGGGCTTGTGGCAGCTCCTTTTCCTTCGTGATACCAGGCTGCGAGCTAACATCAAATGCGTTTGCTTGGCAATAGCTCTCTTTGGACCGGTCCCCCTCCCGCTGTCCCAAGTGACCAGTGTGGGACCTCTGCCTCTGCCCCAAGACAGCTTACTTCTAGTTTTCCTAAGCAGCTGATACCACTCCAGTCTATCTAGAGCCTGAGACTTTGGCCACAGCTTTTTAGAGCAGGGAAGAACCATCATAACAAGCTTGAATTATTTTCAACCAAACAGAGCTGATGTTGGAGAAAGCTCCTTCCCTGGCCGAAGGGCATAGCTGACAGCTGGGCTGTTTACCAGCTCTCACGTTACTGGTCTAATTGCGGAGGAGGCAGGTCTGGTGGCAGCCACCCTTTCAAATCGGAATGCACAAAGCCTCCCTCTTAGATGTCACTGACCAATTTCATGCCTTCTGCTTCTCCCTCCTGGCACTAACGAGTTCCCCTCATCATCTCCAGTGCTTCCTGGTGGGCCTGAGGGCACTGGCTGATGCAGTGATGTCAAACTCCAGCAGCAGCTGGTGCTGGTACCTGCTTCTGGGATGAGGATGGTGCCTTTCCTTGTTGAGGAGGAGCATACTGGGTGTTCAGGTACCATTCTGCAGGACACAGTGCCCTGCATCCTCCTGTCCCATGCTCTCAGCAGAGGATGATACTCAGCTGATGTGTGTGGTACACTAGGGAAAGAGCCTAGTCTTCTCCCAGGGGCTTCATCTGCTGCTTTGAGCTGGGCTAGGATGGTTCCAGTATTGATGCCCATCCTTGGATGTCCTCTGGAAAGCTCTTACATGTCGTGTGGAGCACCAGATGTGGTGCACTGTCAGCAGTCCCGGGGCACGTGCTGTCTTGCCTCTCTACCTGGCACCCTGAACTCGGGCAGAAACAGCCATACTCCAGCCAGAAGCTGCCGTGGCACCTCCCTTCCAGGCAGAGTGCTCAGGGAAGGGGGGTGAGAAAGCCAGCAGCCATGTTTTTCCAGAATATTCTTCTGCCTTCCAGCAGCTTGCAGCATGGCTCTTCAGCATCTTTTCCATCCACTAAATAACTCAGTGTAGCTGGTAGACTTTGTTGTCTTGCTGCTCAACCTCTCTCCCGGAGGGGCTGAGCAGCGGAGACTCCAGCGTGTGTCCCCGGGGTCTCCACTGGAAACCTCCCCAGAGGCTCCACAATCTGGGATTGTGTTGCTGGGTGATGGATGCCTGTCCGGAGAGCTCGCTGGTGATAGCCAGGTCCATCCTCCACACATGGTGTGGTCCATGCTATACAAGCCTTGTACTGGGTTAGAGGTTAGGGCTCCTGGGGCATGTGTACAGCTAGTGCCTCATAATATAGGATGCATAGTGATTCCCCTTCCCCTGTTTTCTAAGTGTTAGCGGGAAGACTATTCAAAATAGAAGAAATCAATTAATTAGGGAATGTGTGGGAGTGTAAATGGAGAGGCTGGGAGGAAGTGAGGAGGATTCCCAGGCTACGGAGCAGGCAGAGGGGATTGGTGCCAGCCTTTGCACCTTGTCAGGCTGCCCAGCAAGAGGGGAAGGAGAAGAGTAGGCTATCACCGACTTTGGGAACCTCAAGTGAGATTTCTTTTGGAAAGAAAATAAGCAGCAAGCTCTGAGAGCAAATAAGAGACTGAGCCAGTAATAGAGGTGATAGTTGGAGCTCCAGCCCCAGCCCTGCTGCAGGATGACTCAGTCTTCAGCGAAAGAGCAGGGGTAGGAGCCAGGTTCCTACCCCCAGGGGTGGGTGGTTAAGCTTTTAGCATATCTGCAGCTGCTGCTGGATAGTGAAATAAATTGTTGCTTTGATGGGAAGGGATGACAGTGCTTACCTCTGCCCAGCAGCTGAGTGGTGCTTCAGACAAGACGCTGAGCTAACCAAGAACAGAGCAAGGTTTCAGGTAGCTGCTGATAGCTCGTGAGCTACCCTTGGCCACTCTGTCAGAACAGTTTCTCTCTCCCCATATCCTGCTTATCTAGGGTTAACCTTTTCTGTGTCAGGATGCATCTTATAGTGGGACAGATGCCTGTCCCTGTGCAGCCCGTGTTGGCTGGCTCTGTCTCCTACGACGTACTTCATAACCTCTTTCTTTCTCACAAAGAGGTTATCCTCATTTTCCCCCGCTGCAAAGTCTTGAACGGAGGTATTTCAAATGATGGCCCAGGCAATGCTGCCTCTGTAAGGTTCCTGCCATTTTGTCCTGCTCTTTGGTCTTGTGCTGGGAAGCAGCAGGAGACACAAGCACTTGCTTGGAAAGCTTGTTCCTGTGCCCCAGGCTGCCAGCTCTGCATGTGTAAAAATAGGGTTTAAATCCTCTCCTGGGTACAAGAGCCATGCAAGAATTTCATAGAGTTTTTAGGGGGGAGGAGGAGGATATCTGAGACCTGGAGCTAGGGTGGGGACACACAAAATCATCTGCACCTGCTGGAGTCATCCTCCAATTTGATGCTGGTGTGCGATGGGTGCCTGATAGCCTGACGAATACCATTGCTTTTCCTTGCCCCTGACGTGTGCAGTCAGCAATTTGTAATGAAATGCGCTCTGCCAGGCAGAAAACCTCGCTGCTGGAAGATGGAGTTCGGGCAAGGGGGAGTTACTCTCCCCCTCTGTGTGCAAGGCTGTCACTGGTTACCAGTTGCACCCAGTCAGGATAAGTAACTAATTAATGTTGGCCTTAAGATCCATATAATATTCCTCTGCAAATAAAGCCTTGCAGCGTGTGTGAGGCTGTTCATGTGGATCTGAGCTCTGCAAAGCAGTAACTAGATCTCCCAAAGCTGTTGGAGCAGGTAAGTGATGTTCTCATTTCCATATGGGCGAGACGGAGTGAGCAGCCCTGGCCCGTCCTGGGAGGTGGTGGCAGAGGCAGGTTAGGTGCCAGGTCTCCTCACCCAGGTGTAACTGGGCATTTGGGAATACTTCAAAAGGACTCTGTGGAGGGATTAATCCCTGAGCTTAGTGACTGTGGGTTTCCAGGGCTCTGTACAACCTGAGAGACTAAGACATCTGAAGCAGTTCTTGCGTTCCTTGGGCTCCTAGACATAAGCTTTGTGCCATACGGGCTTTCTGAGAGCTGGTGCATCCACAGCACCTTTCTGAGAGCAGGTGCAGGTGGAAGGCAGGAGTGCTGGTGTGCCATGTCCCCTGCAGCCCTTGTGCTGCAGAGGGGTCCTGCACCCACCCCAGTGACAGCGCATCAGCACGGAAGCAGGTGGGTTTGGCATGACTGAAGGCAAGGATGGGAGATGACTAAGGAAGAGAAATTTCCAGAGTGCTGCATGAGAGGAGAGGGGAAGAACGCTTTGCAGGTCCTTACCCACTACCAGATTGCTCTCGCTTCACCGAGAGCCCAAGGAGGGAGGCCAGCCAATGCAGGCTGATGTGGTGAGGGGGCCTGGCTTGGCAGGGCAGTGACTGGGGGCAGCCCAGGCCGGGCTCTGTGGTGGTGAGCCCTCCAGGTGTGCCTTCCCCTGGTGGGACTGGCTGTGGCTGTGCTCCTCAGCTGCTCTAAGATGCTTCCCTTCTCCCTTCCAGGCTCTCCATCAGCTGTATTATGACCCAAACATCGAGAACAAGAACTTGGCTCAGAAATGGCTGATGCAGGCACAGGTGTCCCCCCAGGCATGGCACTTCAGCTGGCTGCTGCTCAACATGGACAAAGTGCCTGAGATCCAGTACTTTGGCGCCAGCGCTCTCCACATTAAAATCTCCCGTTACTGGAACGACATCCCAGCCGACCAGTACGAGAGCCTCAAGTCACAGCTCTTCACCCACATCACCCGTTTCGCCAGCGGCTCCAAGATCGTGCTGACCCGGCTCTGCGTGGCACTGGCCTCCCTGGCCCTCAGCATGATGCCGGAGGCTTGGCCCTGCGCCGTGGCAGACATGGTGCGCATGTTCCAGGCAGAGGACTCCAACGTGGACGGGCGAGCGCGGTGCCTGGCGCTGCTGGAGCTGCTGACGGTGCTGCCGGAGGAGTTTCAGACCAGCCGCCTGCCACAGTACCGCAAGGGCCAGGTCCGCAGTGTCCTGGCGCAGGAGTGCGGCTCCGTCTTCCCTTTGCTGGAGCAGCTGCTGCAGCAGCAGGACTCCCCGGGTTTCATCAAGCAGAAGGTGTTGAAGTGCTTCTCCAGCTGGGTGCAGCTGGAGATCCCGCTGATGGACTGCGAGAACCTGATCCAGGCAGCTTTCACCTCTCTGCAGGACCCAGAGCTCTTCGACACAGCGGTGGAGGCTGTCGTCAACGCCATTTCCCAGCCCGATGCCCAGAGGTAAGGGCAGCCTCTCCTGTGTACTGCGAGTGGTGCTCCTGGGCATCCATGGGGGATCTGTGGGGGAGAGGAAAAACCTAAGCCTTTTTTCTAGCTACTGTCGGCCCTGGAGGTGATGATGACAGGGCTTGGAAGTGGGAGGTGTTTCCCATGGGCTTCTGGTTTCACATGGTTGGTCCTGAAAGGCTTTGCACCATGGTTGACTCGTGACAATCACATAGTCTTGGGCAGCCACAGCTCATCTCCACCATCCTCCTCCCAAGCAGAGAAGGATGCTCCCTTCTGGTTCCTTATGTCAGACCCCGCAGTGCCCAGCCAGGGAGCAGATGCCTGGCTCTGGCCAAGGGGAGTTCAGAGACTCCCCTCTGCCTCATGCTGTTGGTCTTGCCAAGGAGCTGATCTGATGCAGAGATAATAAAACCAGACCTGACAGTCTTCTCCCTCCTCCTGGCTTCAGCAGCTTGTGCCAGCTGAGGACTTGTCCTTTCTGTGGCCGTGGCTGCCGGTGGTGCAGCTGAGCTGGGAGCCGGGGGTGGGGCAGGTCCCGCTGGAGCCACACTGTGGGGATCTGAGATTGTCTGCTTGGCCGTGTTGCCTGAGCTGCTGTCAGCTCTTGGGACTGATGCCCGCAGAAGGGAAAGTACATTTCCTGCAGTTCCTGTGGCCACATCCCCTCCTGGCTGCTTAGCAACCTTCCCCCCGAAGAGGAGGGTTTCCTTGAAGGCTGGGCTGAGCTGCTGCCGCTGTGCATCCCTGTGCATCGCTGCGCATCGTGCTGGGCCTGACGCTCTGCAGCGGTGCGGATGCTGCTGCAGCGGTGAGCTCTGCTCCTGCCCTTGGCTTCAGAGCAGGGGCAGCCAGTGTGACCCTGGCTCTGCAATAACAAGGGGGTTGCATCTGGACTGCAGGTCCCGTCAGGATTTTGATGTGTTGCTGGGTGTGGGGTGGGGTTGCCTCATGTGCTAGCATGCAGAAGATTACCACAATCAGCTTTTCCTTGTATCTGGCAGAGGCTGTGGGCCAGCCCAAAATCTTGTTCCAGGATTGGTATAGAAAATAGCAGGAATGGTACAGAAAATGAGAAGGTGAGAAGAGGTGACTTGCAGTTCTAAAATTATGAACTTGCTGCCTTCCTCCTTTCTGTTTCCCTTGAGTCTCAGGAGTCCCATGGCTGTGATTTCCCAACAGCGTGCAGGAGCCTGGCCCTGCAGCACTGTTCTTCAGTTGCATTAGAAGCCCAAGCTTTCTGTTGAGTTTTCGAAGTGAGTTTTAGTGAGAAGCATGACTGACAGCAGAGTTTCCTCTCTGCTTTTGTGCTGACCCTGCTGCACAGTTTCTGGCCCCGTTCGGTCCTGCCACATTGGTGGCTCTCTTACAGCATCACTGGCACTTGCTTTCCATCCTTTTCCATGGAGGCATTGTCAGCCACGGGAGAGCACCCTCTCTTGTCTGTAGGCATGCTGGCAGTGGCCAGGACGGGACAGGCAGGTGGCCTGAAAGGCTGCCCAGTGTGTGTGAGCCTGGCGCAGCCCCTGCTCCCGGGGCACGGGGACAGCGGTGGCATTGTCACGTGGCAACCCTGCCAAGCGGTGTGTGGCGTCAGCTGCTCCAGGGATGAGCAGGACTGTGCTCAGCGCTGAGATCTGGGAAAGCTTCAGGAGAGGGGTAACTCACAGAGCTGCCACTTCACAGCCCTGGTGGACTCCTTCCCCTTTGTTCCTTGTGTCCTCCATCCTGCATCCCTCCTCCCACTTTCCCTGGTGCTGCCTATCCTGCCCCTCTGGCCTTGTTGCTCAGCCACAGCAGATCCAGCTCTTTCCTGAGCCCCCAGGGAGTCTCCTGACCTTTCTGTCTCTTTTCTTGACAATCTGGGGGATTCATGCTGCTTTTCAGCTGTTCTCTTCCTCTGCGGTCTCTTGCCTTTGTTTCCGCAGGGGCCTGGCTCCCCACTGCCCTTGGCCGCGGGTTCAGAGCATCCTCGGTGCTGGGCTGCCGATGTGGTCCTCTCCAGAGCTTTGTAGAGTATTGTTCTGTGAGAGGGTTAGTATCAGGGCTTCCCACAGGTTCCCCTGAGTGTTTTGGACTCTGTGTCTTTCCTCCTCACCGCCTCCCAGCTGGCTTCATTGACATTGCTGCAGAGGCAATTGTGCAGGTGTGCTTCTATACTGTCAGCAGAAGGTTCAGTGGCTCTTGAGCTTGGCGCTGGGGTTAGGTAGCCTGTGTGTCATCTTCCCAGGTGAGCACCACCTTGCAAGGCATCCCTCATGCTGCCGTTCCTCACACTGGGAGTAGCTGACTGCCACACGTCCAGGTGGAGAAGGATAGGTTGGACTTCATGGGCAAGGATCACCCTCAGAGTGAGTTGCTGGTGCTGGCAGCTTCCATTTCCCTGCCTGCGAGCAGCGGCGGGTGGCTTTCCTGCCTCTGAGGTGTTACTAGAGGTGATGCAGCAGAGATTTGTAGCTGTGAAGCATCTGATCTCCTCACCTGCCGGGGAGTGCCTAGAGGAGGGGGTGTCCTGCGTGTTGCTGGAGTCTGGACACTGCTCCTGAGAAGAAACCTTGGAGCCTTGGCTCTGTGCGCATCTCCTCTCTTGGGGGTGTTGAGAAGCTCCTGAATCGCAGGAGGGCAGGAAGAGAGATATTGTTGCATCTCATTTGCAGAGGAGGCTTGTGCTGGATTTTCCATCTCGTTTGAGGATTATCCCCTGGCTAAGCGGGCAAGAGCTCAGCGGTGCGTGCTGCAGGGAAGAGCTGGCGTGCAGCGCTTGATCACGCTCCTGCAGCCTGGCGGGTGGTGTTGGAGCAGGGAGAGGGACCTCCACATGGTGTGTGCCGGTGGTGGGAGTTATGGAGCGTGGGCATCAGACACTGAGGCATCTCCCTAAAAGCTGCAGGGTGTTGCTGCAGTGATGGAGCTGGTGGGATTGCAGGTGTTCAGCCCATCCCTTGCTGGTCTTGACATCTGGTGCTGAATCCCTGACCGGGAATTTCACTAGAGGAGTTTTCCAAAAGCTTCATTAGAAACAGGTTTTTAGTACATTGGGTTTTCTTATCAGGACATGTCTCAGATTTCAGATCAGGAAGGATGAGAAAGTCATGTGTGAGCTGCCTGTGTCTCTGCCTTGTAAGGTGCCCCCTGTACTATGGTGTGCTCTGGGGAGGGTTGTGGGAAGAGCAGAAGGAGGTGCTGGTCCCATGGAGGGAGCTGTGGATGCTGCAGTTCATTGGTTTTGCGAAGGGACTGTATAAAATCGTGGAAGAAAAATTTGCCCAGCTGCTAAATACCAGGATGGCAAATCTTGCTCAGGGGGGCTAACACAAGCTGCTGGAGGGAAATACATGGAGAAGCATCATCATATGGCTGCCACGTTCATAGACTCTTCCACACGCGTTGCCAGTCATCAGCTGCTGTGGACAGGCTGCTCAGCTGGGCTGGGATGGTCTCGTCCTCTCCTGCCTGGTGCTGGGCTGGGAAGCAGGGGCTGGCAGCAGGGCTGGCAGATGTGGTGTCTGCCTCTGGGGACAAGCTCCGTGCCTGGGCAGGGCTGTGGCACCAGCTGGTTGCTTGGGGATTGGAAGCAGCACCAAGCAGGTGGGGTGGCCTGGGGCTCCATTCTCCTGGATGTGTAGGAGAGGAACACAGCTCTGGCCGGCTTGGCCATGGCTCTTTGGTGGCTGGTTAAAACAACTCACCTAGAGCAAGAATTGCCATCCTCCCTGGGGACCCCTATGTCTGAGTTGCCCTTAGATCTGCATAGGCAGTGAGCAGAGCAAGGTGGTTCTCAGGAGACATGGTTCACCCAGCCTTTTCTAGAAGTTTTCACTAACATGGAGTGAGTTGCAGCAGGGAAGCAAATCCAGGTGGTTCTCTGTTGACTGTACAGGGTGTCCAAAGGAACAGCTGAGCTCTAAGCATCTGCACCGTGAGTATTTAATGGTAACCAGCAGAAGCAGGGTCCTTGTCATAAACTCCTGAAGTTATGAAAACATCTCTAGGTTAATGTGAGCCCAGTGCTGCAGAGGAAGGATGGTTTTGCTCTGCACTGGAGCAGTGGAAGGTCCCCTGTGCCTTTTTGTCTGGGAACTGCCCCAGCTCCCTTGGGCTGACCCTGACTGCAGCATCAGTTCCTGGGGAGAAGAGCTGGTGAATTCCCAAATTCTCCATCATCGCATCGCTCCCACACTGCCACATGCATCACTCATGGGGCATCAGAGGCTTGAAAATGGTTTACACAAAAATACCCATTGCCTCTAGGGGAGAGGGGCCAGGTGGCACATAGAGGGGATACTGAGGTGGCAACTGGGACTGGAGACACCCTGTTCCCTCTGTCTTCTCCTGCTGGCCAAGACCGAGAAGCTGACACCACTGTTGTGGCTCTCTCCCTGCACTGGTGGCACCAGTGGCTTCGCTGTCTCCTAAATCAGCCATAGCAAGAGCTGCTGGGCACCCCTGCCTCTGCGGGGTGGACATGTGGCTGTCTTGGTGTCAGTACTCGCATTTCTTCCCTGTGGTAGGCACAGGAGAGCTGGCATCACGTGTGCCTCCCGCTCCGAGCATCCTTGGTCCCGCACCTGCGGGAGTGTACGGAATAGCTGCAGCTCTGGATAACACGCCTGGGCGGGCAGGGAAATGGCAGGGCTGCTCATCAGCCTCCGGCAGGGCCTCTCTCCGGGGGCCCTGGGCTGTGTTTCACCTTGGCTGCCTCCTTCTCGTTGCCCTGGTTACCATCACTTGCAGGCAGTGGCGCAGAGGGGCGGCTGATGTGTGTGATGTGATGTGGGAGAGCTGTGCCGCTGCGGCAGCCTGGTGGGGTGGGGGACCAGGGGATGTGCCAGGGGCCAGCATCCTCCCTGTGTAGGAGTCCCCAAGGGTGGCTGCCCACTTCATCCTGGCCAGAGAGGACAATCCACATGTGCCCATGCTGGAGGGTTGTGTGGCTTCCCACTGGCAGCTCTGGCTGCCTCCATGACTGAGAAATTCGCAAGCATGGCAAAAAGAGTCCTGGGGTCTGCCCTTGCCGCCCTGCTCCCACTCCCCATCCCCGCCGACACTGCTGTGCACAGGCACAGCTCGCTCGGAGCTGGTCATGGCAGTGACAAGTTGGTGCTGGCTGGGGGTTGCTGGCAGCCCTGCGGCAGGTTCGGGTGGGCAGAGGCAGATGCCTACACTGTGGTACAGTGGGAGATCCACACAGAGCTGATGGCCGCTGGCTCAGCCCTTCTTTTCACTTGCGGAGGCTCCACTGCAGGAGTGCTGGGGGCTTCAGCCTTCAACCTGATGCCGCAGGCTGGGAGGAGAGTCCCCGTAAGCCAGGGCTGTCAAACTCGTTTTCACCCAGGGCCACATCAGCCTCGCAGTTGCCTTCAAAGGGCCGTATGTAATTTTAGGACTGTATAATGTAAGCGGTAAAGGTGCCTGGATGCGTCCCATTGCACAAAGCAGCCTTCCAGTAGGGAAATGTGTTTGGGAGCCCTGGGAGAGCATCAGGAGGGATGAATGCCATGGCAGCTGGTGCTGGTGAGGTGATGCCTGGCCCTGATTCAGGGTGTGCTTGCAGGTACGTGAACACCCTCCTGAAGCTCATCCCCTCTGTGTTGGGGCTCCAAGAGCAGCTGCGCCAGGCGGTCCAGAGCGGGGACATGGAGACGTCACACGGGATCTGCCGGATTGCTGTGGCCTTGGGGGAGAATCACTCCCGGTGAGTACTGGGGATGGTCCCCAGGAGAGGGAATGAGCTTGGAGCAGCCCTCTGTTCCCCATGTGCTGCTTCATCAGGGCCTGTCCTGTACCCTGTGATGTGTGTCAGGGTAGACAAGCCAGGCTTGCCATGGTGGTGGCACCCTGACTGTGCTCTCTGCTCTCCAGGGCCCTCCTGGACCAGGTGGAGCACTGGCAGAGCTTCCTGGCCCTGGTCAACATGATCATGTTCTGCACCGGCATCCCCGGGCACTACCCCGTCAATGAAACCACCAGCTCCTTGACGCTCACCTTCTGGTACACACTGCAGGTCAGTGGCCATCGTGGGGCAGTTGGCCCAATTCTGCGCTCCAGGCGGGGCTGGGGACACTGATGCATGGGGACGGGGTCTGGCCTGGCCACGTTTGCTCCCCAGGGACTTGTGACACCTCTGCTCCTCATCCTATACTTGCAGCTGCTGCAGGGCACCTAACTCAGAAATGCTGGTCCTGTGGCTTGCTTTTTCCAACCCGTGGAAGTCTGAGCCAGCCTTTAAGGGCCTCATTAACATAACTAATTAAAACTTCATGCCTTTTTTTTTTTCCAGCAGCAGGCCTGGCTGTTTAGCTCCCTGCTGCACAGCTGCACAGGCTGCAGGTGGGGAAGAGGTTGCATGCTGGCTTACTGCAGGCTAGTCCCTGCTGCCGGGCTGGTGGCCGTTGTCTCTCAGAGGAGGAAAGAGAGAACTGGGGGCTGCCCAGCGTGGGGTCCCGCTCCCAGGGCCACTGTTCTCTGTTTGAACAGAGCAGCTCTGCCACATCATGCTCTATTTTTAGCCCCATTCACCCCCCCAGCTCCATCCCTCTGCAGTCTGATGCAGTGTGGCTGAGCGTGGGCAGGGAGGGGGCCGTGTTGGCGCCGTGCTGGCAGCTCCTCTGCTGCGTGGGGCTGAGCCTCCCACCTCCTCTCGCTGCTTCTCTGGGTAGACCTGAGGAGATGGGTGCAAGTAGGAGAGCTCTGTGCTCCCTAGGCATCCATCCAGTCTGCCTTACAGGGGTCTGAGGTGTACATGCTCCCAATGCAGGGGTGCTCCTGAGGGGAGGACATGGCAGGCAATGCTACCCTGCTGTAGCCATGCTGTCCTCAAACACCCCAGGGTCTGCCTGGCTGCTGGGGCTTCTGGCATCTCACCATCTGATAATGCTGCCGCTGCAGAAGAGCTCAGCATCAGGTGGACTTTGTGGAGCTGGAAATGCAACCTCTGAACTGTGACAGGTCCTACCAGCTTGGGGAGATGCCCCTGCACCTCCATCCAATGGGCATGCTGGCTCCATTTTTTATTTCCCCTGCAAGACCTGACGTATTCCTCCTCCTGCTGCCAGGACGACATCCTCTCCTTCGAGCCGGACAAGCAGGCAGTGTACCAGCAGGTCTACAGGCCTGTCTACTTCCAGCTGGTGGATGTGCTGCTGCACAAAGCCCAGTTCCCCTCCGATGAGGAGTATGGCTTCTGGTCTTCAGATGAGAAGGAGCAATTTCGGATATACAGGTACAGCTGGGGCCTGCCTTTCCCCGGGTAGCAGGACTGGGGCACGTTACTCCCTGCATGGATGTGACTTTGGGTTCGGAGGTGGGTTTGCTTGTCAGGCTGGCAAGGACACAGGCAGCAGTTTGCCTTCCTGCAGCCAGAGCACTGTGGGGAGGCCGAAGTGCAGACACAGAGGAGATTCCCTCCACCAAGAGTTGTTTTGGCCGTGGTGGCAATATAGAAATGAGCCGGTATTTTGGGGTGGCACCAGTTGCCCTGCCTAGGGAGCCCTGGGAGTGTTCTGCATTGTGCTGGGGCAGTGTGTTTGTGCAGACACACAAGGGAACGCAAGTAATGTGTCTGCATGTGGAGCACTCTGCAGCGGTTGGGGACAGCATTTGGAGACCCATGCATGTTCTCTCTAGGGTGGACATCTCTGACACACTGATGTACGTGTACGAGATGCTGGGCGCAGAGCTCCTGAGCAGCCTCTATGACAAACTGGGACGTCTCCTGACCAACACAGAGCAGCCATCCACATGGCAGGTGAGCAAGAGGACCTGGGTGGCAGGCTTACGGCCACCATCCCCTCAGGGCCCTATCCTCGCCATGGGGCACTGACAGCAAAGGGATGTGATAGTGGCGAGGAGTGTGAACACTTTGCTGGCACATGTGCAGGTTCTCTGGGAGGAGAAACAGGTCTTATTCTGCTTCCCTATCCTCAGCACTGCCCAGGGACCAGCCTTCTCAGCCGGGTGTGAGGGGGCTGGGCTAGTGCCTGGGGCTGGGGTGGACATTGGGGGTCAGCGTGCAGCTCTGACAGTGCCATTCCCACCCTGGCAGCACACGGAGGCCTTGCTCTATGGCTTCCAGTCCATCGCTGAGACCATCGACGTGAACTACTCTGATGTGGTGCCAGGGCTGATCGGCCTCATTCCCCGGATCAGCATCAGCAACGTGCAGCTTGCCGACACCGTGATGTTCACTATTGGTGAGGCCTTTCATATGATCGTAGAATGTCCTGGGTCGGAAGAGATCCACAGGGATCACTGAGTCCAACTCATGTCCCTGCATAGGACAACCCCAAAATTCACACAATGCGTCTGAGGGTGTTGTCTAGTTGCTTCTTGAATATTGTCAGGCTTGGGGCCGTGTCACTTTGCTCACATGCAGGCTGGGCTGGGGAGGAGGAGCCCCTCTTGAGGCTGCTCCTGCTCAGCAATAACAGCAGTGAAAAGCAAAGCTGAGCATCCCAGGACGTGGGGAGCAATAGGCCGTGGCACAGTCCTGGGGTCTGATCCCATCTGTGTGCACAGGGGCCCTGTCAGAGTGGCTGGCTGATCACCCCGTCATGATTAACAACGTGCTGCCGCTGGTGCTCCAAGCCTTGGGCAACCCTGAGCTCTCCATCTCCAGTGTCTCCACGCTGAAGAAGATCTGCCGGGAGTGCAAGTACGACTTGCCACCCTATGCTGCCAACATCGTTGCCGTATCACAGGTAGGAGCTGAATGCAGATGGATGTGTGGTGCCAAGCTGGGATGTGCTCTGTGCAAACCCTTTCCTCCACATGGATCAGAGCAGGGGGACACAAAGCAGCAACTCAGTGCATCTTGCTTGGTGTGAGGCACTTGTCCATCCTGTTCCTAGGCCAGTAGACCCCGGTGACAGGCCCCGTGTTGTCCTGTGAGTGCAGAAATGGTAGGCACTGGCAGACATGACTGCCAAAGGGTCCACTGGGGTTGCACTTGGGCATCCATCCTTTCCCTGGGGTTTTGTTTGCCTTGCTGGGAGCGGCATCCTGCCAGCTCTGCACCCACCAGGCAGCTGGTGCCACTGCTGAGCATCTTGGGGGTCTGCTGGTGTTCAGGCCTCTCTGTGGAGACTGAGCTGATCCCTGCAGTGCTGGGGGAGGTTGTCCTGTGGCTCTCAAGGTTCGGGGCAGAGGGGACTTGGAGTTCCAAGGCACTAGGAAGAGGGCATGGAAGCAGAGAGAGGCTGATGGAGGGTGCGAGTCTCTGCTCTTGGAGCCTAGGAGGGATGGTCCCTGGGGTAAGGAAGCCCTGGCTGAGGTTGGCTCCTCAAGCTGTCCTGCTGCAGAGCCCGTCCGAGCCAGGAGCACCCCTCACTGGGTGGCTGGGGGGGCTGTCTGGGGGAAGAGCTTACCAGGGCACAAGGATTTTGTTCCCTGCCTGTGGTGGATTGTGGGGAGGCTGTGCAGGGCTGTGTGCTGCTTGTCTGTGCCTCCACTGGTGTCACTTGTCTTGACCTCCTGCATCAGTCCTGCCTTTGGGAAGGGTCTTTCTGCAGCACTCACCTTCCTCTCTCTCTCTCTCCCCTTTGCTTTGGCAGGAGGTGTTGATGAAGCAGATTCACAAGGTAAGAGGGGCTGGCTGACAACTCTGGCTGGTTCTGCTTGCCCCCCCCGTACCCCTTAGTTGTGCTCAGCTGAAGACACGAGGGGTGCCGTTGCAGGCTGGGCTGTCCGCAAAGGAGAGCTTAGGGCTGCAGCCATCGTGTGGGACCAGGAGTACCTGCTGGCTCCCTCTCACCACGCTGCTGGCCTCCCACCATGTGTGGGCTGGGGTCACGCTGGGCGCCATGTCCCCATAAGAGAGGGAAGCCCCCAGGGAGACTTGAGTCTAGCAGTTCCCAGTGCCTCCAAGCCCAAGGATGCTGAGATGGCAGGCATGTCTTCAAGAGGAAAAAGGAAGGAGATAAGAATGGGGACAGAGCCCAGGCTGTGCCTGTGACCAGGATGGGGTGGGACATTGGCCCCACAGGGCTGAGACAGTACTGTGCAAAGGATGGTGTACCGAGGCGGGGTGAGCAGTGCTGGCATAGAGATCTCTGGGCACCAATTGGTCTGTCTTTGGTGGGTTGCTGAGAAGATGCCATGAGCTGGTGGCAGAGCAGTTCCCTGGGTTCTGCTGTGCTGGTAGGGACCTGCCCCCTCTCCTGCAGTGACATGTGCAGAGTGTCCCAGACAGAGCAGCTGCAGCACAGCTTCCTGGCTTTGCTGGCCGGGCCCCTGGCAGCTGTCTTGGCTGATATGTGTATGGTAAGGGCTTCAGGCTGGGCAGTGACCTGCCCTGTTGTGTCTCCCCTCTGTCCCAGACGAGCCAGTGCATGTGGCTGATGCAGGCTCTTGGTTTCCTGCTCTCTGCGCTGCAAGTGGAGGAGATCCTGAAAAACCTGCACTCCCTGATCACCCCCTACATCCAGCAGCTGGAAAAGCTGGCTGATGAAACGGTGAGTGCCCTTGTGCTACCTCCATCCAGAAGTGCCTTCTTCCACTGGCACATCCCTGGGGATGGGGTGTTGAAGCAGCACTCTTGAACATGGGCTCAGGAGAGAGTGCGGTGCAGGGAACCCCTCTCTGGCACTTGGTCTTTACAGTCCTGGCTCCTCAGCATCCCAAAGGTATGACTGTGACAGCAGTGTGGTCCATGTCACACTTTGGGTTTATTTTCCCTGGCAGCCCAATCCCTCCAACAAGCTGGCCATCATCCACATCCTGGGCCTGCTCTCCAACCTCTTCACCACCCTAGACATCAGCCACCATGATGATGACCACGAAAGCACCGAGGTCAAGAAACTGCCAGTGCAGCAAGGACCTAACCCAGTGAGTAAAGTGGTGGCTTGATGCTCTTTGCCACAGCCTGGCCAAAGCTCTGCTGTGAACTGCTGGTGCCAGGAGAGGGGCATTAATGGGTAATGCACCATGTACCATGAAGAGGGTAGTGCTGGTGCATTCAGACCCTCTTGTTCCTTACAGGTGGTGGTGGTTCTGCAGCAAGTCTTCCAGCTCATACAGAAGGTCCTCAGCAAGTGGCTGAATGATGCCCAAGTGGTGGAGGTAACCAGGCTCTTCCCGAGTACTGTCTGCAGCTCTGCCTGTCCCTGCTGACCTGAACTGGGGACAGCAAAGGACAGACTCTGCCTGAAGCCCTATAAGAAGGGTGTCTCACTGGGTTGTCTGGACCAGTGCTGCTTGCCATCACCAGCAGCGTCCGGCCATTCTTGTCTGTCCTCCATCAGCTCTGCTCCTCTCCAGTTACAGGAGGCCCTGCCATCACCAGGGAGATGGGGTCTACCAAACCTGTGCTCCCTAAGGGGAGACCTCTGCTCTGACCTGGACCTTTGTCATGTAGTGTTTCTGCAGTTTTCTCAGTCCAGTAACGCCCAGGTGCAGCGTCCCACCACCTACTCTTTCCCTTGCCCCTTTGGGAGCCAACTGCTGCAGGGAGGTGTTTCCCAGTGTCTGGGAGCATCCTGTGCTGCAGAGCAGGGTGCCAGAAGCAGAGCAGGTCTGAGCCCTCTGCCTGGCTGGTCCCTATCCCCATTGCCAGCATTTCCCTCTCTTGGGACCCGTCTGTCGAGTCCTGCCCCCCAAGGAGGGGTCTCCTGATGCCCATTGCTCACAACGTCCTTCTCCTGCAGTCTGTCTGTGCCATCTTTGAGAAATCTGTGAAGACCCTCCTGGATGATTTTGCCCCCATGGTGCCTCAGCTGTGCGAGATGCTGGGGCAGATGTACAGCACCATTCCCCAGGCCTCTGCCATCGACCTCACCCGGCAGGTATGGAGCTGCACTTGGGGCTGGCACTGCCAGTCCCTGGGGAGGCTGAGGGTGCCCAGGGACAGCAGCAGCTTCAGTCTTGCTCTCTCTCTTGCAGCTGGTTCACATCTTTGCCCATGAGCCTGCCCACTTCCCTCCCATCAAGGCCCTCTTCCTGCTCGTTACCTCAGTCACGCTGACCCTCTTCCAGCAAGGTATGTGGGATTAACCCTTCTCGCTGGGGCTGTTGTCAGGCTGTTGCATGCATGGAGTCTGGAGGTGTCTTACGAAGAATGGCTGTTTTCACTCCTAGTTAAGCTAATGGGGCCATCTCTGTTTCTTGGATTCATCCCAACCCCTGGAAGGTGGGTACCTTCCCTGCAGGGCAGCACAAGCAGGAAACCCCTGGGTGAGAGTCTGGAGTGCTGTGACAGCCCCGCTTCTGCAGCAGGGCTGGGCATCGCGTGCTGAAAGGGTCGAGCCCGAGCTCCAGTCCTGCTTGGCAGAGCGGCTGTGCTCCCCAGGAGATCCCGGGGCTCCTCCGGCGGGCAACGCTGCTTGTAGTGGCCAGGAATCAAGCCCTTGCACGAGGAGGAGGATGTGTGTGTGAACATCTGGGAAATTACCTTTTCAGAGTCACTGCT
Source organism: Streptopelia decaocto (assembly GCF_964273445.1). Classification (NCBI taxonomy): domain Eukaryota; kingdom Metazoa; phylum Chordata; class Aves; order Columbiformes; family Columbidae; genus Streptopelia; species Streptopelia decaocto. The sequence goes on along the minus strand of NC_138659.1, from coordinate 4,599,383 downwards.
GGCCAGAGTCATCGCTGTGATGCTGCAGGGCAGGGGCCACTCTTTGGCTTGCTGCCCACCCTACAAAAAACAAGTGGGGTTAGGACAGGCCCCTCCACACTGTGGTTCCCCTCAGCTTCTTGATGACTTGCCCCCATGACAAGGAAAAATGTATCTTAGAGGTGCTGGCTCTGGTCCTTCAGCACTCCATCTGCAGTCCCCAAGGGCTCTTGTCCTTTGCTCATGGCCGGATGCTGGGTAGGGTGATGCCGCCCCCCAGTACAAGGCTCAGAGCTCTCTAGGGAGGTGAGGGAGGACCCCTGCTTCATCATCACGCCATGGTCCGAGCAAATCTTGCCGCACTGAGGTGTCACTGGGGTCAGTGGCAAGCGAGCTGGGCTCATCCGGAGATCAGGTCCCCGCTTCTGCCAGCAGCGTGTGGATGTGTCTGTCTGTGCTGAAACCCTCTTGGCTGGGCACCCGGGGAGGCGGCGATGCCTCTGGACAGCAGCAGGCATGTCTGCAGGAGGAAGGGGGAGAGGACAGAGCCCGAGCTGTGCCAGTGCTTGGATGTGAGCTTTGCTCAGGCAAGTGGCCGTCCAGCTTGCTGCGTGCCCAAGACTGTGCTCCCACCCACCCCGTGGGTCCCCTCTGGTGGGTGGCTGGTCTGGAGCAGGGCGAGCCCCTTCTGCTGAGCCCACGGGCAGCAGGAGAGTGGGGGGGACGCCTGACCCTGCAGGGGCCCAGACGCATCTGCGCACAGGGTCAGATGCCAAGGTAGGGTGAGTGGTGCTGGCATGGAGGTGTCTGCGCACCGAGCTGGTCTCTCCCAGGAGGACGCTGTAGGAGACCTCCAGGAGGGTCCTGGACTCAGGGTCTTGGAGAGCATCTGGGAACGGGGCGGGAGGGCGACTGTGCCAGGGGCTCCTGAGCAGCTGGTGACAAGCATGTGCACGCCTGAGCCCGGCCAGGCCTGTCAAGCGTTTGCTGAGGTGTTGTCGTTCACTTGCAGTTATCTTCCAGGACCAAACAGTACTCTGAAGACACCCGCTCAGTCCCCAAAGTGCAAAAGCTCTAATTCTCCTTGTGGAGATGGTGCCCAGCTAGCCCCTGCTCCTCCTCCTCTCCCTCCCCAAGGACACGAAGATCTCCTCCTTGGCTCTGCAGCACCCAGGTGCTAGCTGGAGACCCTGGGGCTTCAGACCCTTTTGTTCGCAGTTTCTTTCTGTTCTTGGGTTCTCCAAGTTTCATGATTTTTTTGTATGTTTTGTTTCTTTAACTTGCTTCAAGCTGCTCATGTTGCCCATCCCCTTCCCCACACACCCCTCCTCCCTTACACTCCTGTTTTCACTTGTAAATTCTTTCTGTATCACATAACTATATGATGTTGAGTTGCTGTTTGTATGATTTTTCTCTTAAGTTACATCTTTATTATATTTTAGGGCCCAGGGATCATCCTGATATTGTTGATTCATTTATGCAACTCCTGGCACAGGTGTGTTTTAGTTTCTTATTCATTCACTTTCTGTTCTCTCTCTTTCTCTTTTTAATTCAATTTAAACCTATTTTTAGCTTTCTGTTGACAACGTTTTTTTTTTCCTTTTAGTTGAATATCGAGTTTCTCCATCTGTTTCCGTGGAAGTTGAAAACAAAACATTCTCCTTTAGTTCTGGGTTTGCACCATCCCCAGGGCAGTGCCCACCTCTGCAGGGCAGCCCCAGCTGCCACCCCCTTGCCATGCCGAAGCTGCTGCAGGGCACTTGGCGCTGCTGCCACAGTCACGCTCGCGTGACAAACTAGAGCATTAAGTGGATGTTTTCTGACCCATTTACCTGCCCTGTGACGAGTCCTCTGGAGCAGGGATGGGCTGAGCTGGCTGCCTTGCCCCGGGGCCGGTGGGAGGAAGCCCGTGCCCATGGTAGCAAGCAGCTGCTGGGGTTTGGCTCTGAGAATGTGCTTGTGGTGGTGCGTGGACCTGCCATGGTGCCACGCGGCCGCCCGCTCCAACAGCCTCCGGGGGTGGTGGCAGCTCCTGCACCCAGGAGCATTGCTGTGCCGCCGACTCGGTGCTGCGCGGGGACGGTTTGCATTGGCACGGCGGGGACTGCGGGCACTGCAGGCTGGCTGGTGGGTCTGGCATTGGTGTCAGTGCTGGCGGTGGGCAGGCAGTGCCGTGTGTGTATATACACTTGTTGGGAGCAGTGGGAGCGCAGCATGCTCCTCAGCCTGCCGTGCCCATGAGGGAGAAACCCTGATGTCTTTGATGCTCAGTGCCCCCGTTGGAGATGTGTCCCCCGGCACGTACCCAGAGGGTGGGTCAGTGGCGAGGAGGGCCCTGGAAGAGTTGCTTTCTGCTTCATTTTTGTAATGGTGAGACTTCTGACCGTGCGTGCTGCGGTGGCTGTGCAGGAGCACCCGGCCGGGCACTGCCAGAGCTGTGGCCATCCTGCCCGTGCTGGCAGCCCAGGAAGAGTGCCTGGCATGGCCGGGTGCTGAGCCGTCAGCCCCTTCCCACAGCTGCTCAGCCCACGTGCGGGTCTTGTGGGATGGAGCAGGCGAGGGGGCTGCACCTCAGCCCCCCAGGCACGGAGTGTTCCTTGTGGGTCTCACCTTGATGCCCAGACCCTGCTGAGACCCATTGCATCTCACAAGACATTGTAGCATTTTCCTCCTTGCTTTTCATCCTGAAAGGCATAACATAATCAAGGTTATCAGAAAGCATTCGCGGCTTTTGCCAGTGCTGGTTTTGGAGGCTGTGACCATTTAACAGGGGTTTTGAACATGATGGGAGGATCGGTGAATGGGGTCTGTGCTTGAGGTTCCTGGAGGTGTCCTTCCCAGCCACTCAGTGCTGGGGAGACCTCTTCTTAAGCACCGTGCCCAGGTTGGGGCTCATTTCTGTAGATATAGACCAGAGAGCACAGAGAAAAGCATCTGGGAACGTGACCACTGTTAGGGAATAAACTGCCTTAGCCTGGGTCTCTGCTACAGGACACCTAGGGAGAAGGAACTTCCCTAGCACCACCTTGTAGACATGGAGAGGAGGAAGGGCTGATAAGAGCCTGAGGAGCTGCATGTCTTAGAGTGTGTAAAAGGTAACGTCCCAGTCATAGGTGTAAACCCCTTTTCTGTTCTTCTTGAGTGGGACAAACAGTAACTGGAGAAAATCATGGAAAAGGATGCAGGTCAGACAGCAGGAGATCCTTCTAAGAGTGTGGGAAAGCACTGGAAGATCACTTGGGAAGCTGCTGTCACTTGGAGGGCTTGAAAGGACTCAAGAAGCCTGTTGTTCTTGGAGGGCAGGTAGAGCTGATTCTGCTGTGGAGCAGGGCATTAGGTGACCCTGAGAGACTCTTCCAAGGCTATTTTATTGTTTCTTTGGAAAGTGCTGTGTTTCTCTCTGGCTCGGGTTCCTTCTCTGTGTCTGGACACGGCACATTTGTGCTTTCTTGAAGACAAAGGTGCAACAACCATGCTGTACTTCCACGGGGTGTGCTGCGAGAGCAACCACCACCCATGCCGGCTGCTGGGAGGCTGTTACACGCTGCCCTCACGGGCAGGATCTGCAGGCAGTGCTGGGGCAGCGTGCAGGCAGCTGGACGGTCTCCAGCGTACGGATCTCCGGACAGCCTGCGTCCTTCAGAGGCCCTGCTGCAGGAACAGCTCAGAGGCTCCTGCCTCCATGGCTGCTCCATCTTGAATCACTGCAAGACATCTGAGTTCATGCTGCCAGCCCACCGCCACTCAAGACCTGATGTTTTCCTGGGCTTTTTATTCCAGCAACCCCATGGAGACCAAAGGATCCCATCCACATCCTCACTCCTCATGTGTAGGACTTGTTTCAAGGTTTCCTTGTCTTCCTTGGCTGCCTCTCTTCCCAGATTGATGATCTGGTGGGGTGCTTTGAAACCCATCAAGAAATGGCCTTGCCTTTCCTGCTTGCCTCCTTGCTCTCAGGACTTCAAGAGCTGTCTAAAGGCAGAGGTAGGTCCAGCCTGCCCTCTTCCAGAAGACCACGCTCTGCAGTGATGCTCTGGAGCATCTGTAATCCAAGGATTAAAGTTGGAGAGAAGCGCGGATCTCTTCAGATCCAGTTTACATGTGGGGGAGGCTGTGTTTTCATGCTAGTCTGCTCCACCTGCAGACCCCTTGACAAAGTAACGCATCTTCCAGAGCAGCAGCAAGTTTGGACCCAAGAGTGTGTCAGGGTAGAGACTTTCTCATTTTCCTGATCATCTGCTCTTGTGGTTGATCACCTTGCTGGAAATATCATCTTCCCTGTTTCAAATTTGTCTACCAGCAAGTATTCTCCTACCTTCTGATAACTCAGAAGAAGCTTCTACCTCCTGAAACCTGCACATCAGCCCTCTGTCACCAGCTCACAGGGAGCCATCTCTGCATGGCAGGACTTCAGTAACTTTACAGTATATTTATTTGCGCTCGATTGCAGCCCATGGGATGGCCCCGTTGGTGCAGCTGATCATCCTGCCACCATGTTAATTGGCAATCCACTCTTGATGGTGGTCGACTGATCATGAGAGAGCATGCTGACTTAAACCAAATGTCTTACAGATGCTGGAGACCCTGGAGTTGTTGTTACTACTCAAAGCGAAGTATAAAATAACCACTCTGCCACGGCAGCTGGGGCTTCTACCCAGGTCTGCGTCTGCAAACCCAGGCAGGACTTTCTGGTGCTTGGGAGCTCTCGCCAGCTCCCTGGCCGGTGGGTATCACCAGTGTGCGTGCTCCTGGTTGCAGGTAGGCTTTCGGGGCTCTCCAGCCTGTCTCTCCAGCAGCAGTTGCAGGCACATCCACTCATCCCTCAGGGCTCCATGCCATAGTGGACTTCGGGAGTGCTGCAGTGACCTCCCCTGACAGAGAGCCAAGGTGCAAGCTGGGCAAGTGGGGCAATGCCAGCCAGAAGACACAGGACTGTCCTTTATGATGGCCCAGCAGAGGATGTGGGGGAGGGATGTTTGACAGCATATAAAGACCTGTCCTCATTCCAGAAGATGTGAGCAGAGCTGTTTTGGGAAGAGACGGGGAGGACAGGCTGATAGAGTTCCTAGTCCTGGGAGAGAGCAGCTGGCCCTACCTGATGTCACTTGCTAGTGGGGTGAGCTCCACAGGGCCCCATCTCACAGGGACAAAAAGCATCTGTCTACATTAGGTGTGTGCATGTGTGGCCAGATTGAGCTTGTGCTCTGCACACCCTTGGTAGAGGTGTCTTACAGGAAGCAGCCCTCCTAATATTGGCACGCTTTCCACCACTGGTGGAATGAGAAGCAGATGCTGCAGCGAGCCTGTAGGAGAGCTTGGGGGGCTCTGCCTGTCACAGGTCTGGGTTGGCTGGGAGAAGCATCCTGCAGGTAGGTGTCAACCTGAGCATGTTGGAACACTCTTGTGCCAGCTGAACAATCTTGCAGCATGCAGAACTCGGGTTAAAACAAGCCCCTTGGACAGGCAGGGCAGAGGAACCTGCAGCTGGGTGGTATCACGGGAGCCAGCTGCCCAGGAGCAGCATCCTGCTGGGGGAGAGGCTCGTGGTCACCTCTCTGGAGCCCACACCAGGGCCCCAGTGCGGGTACTCTCCCGTGGCTAAAACTGCAACATCTCTTGCAAGCATTTGTCCAGTATGGGGCCAGCTAGATGGCAGCAGCCATGAGTGGCTGTGTTTCTAAACCATTGCCCAGCCGCTAGCTTGCCTTCTGATGTTGGTGTTAGTGCATCAGGAGGGGGTGCACGTGGTCTGTATGTACACACACAGGTAGAATGTGGCTGCTGGTCACCCCTGTGATGGTCTCTGCTTGTGTCTAGCAGGGAAGCAGGTCCCTGCGATTGTGCCACCTCTGCCTGGTACAGCAGTGCCTTTGGTGCCCAAACCTGACTCCTCTCTTGAGTGTGATACAAAGGGTCGGAAAGGAGATGGAAGTAACCATGAAACATTGCTTCTTGGCTTTTTGGTCTCCAGCATATGTTCTCTGCACTGGGCAGATGGTCGTGGGCTCTCCCTGGAGAAGAAGGAGTGGGAAATAAGTCTGTTTTGGTGCAAGTAGAGACCATGGCTGTGGGAGCTGGCCATGTGTTGGGGGCGCTGCTGGCTGAAAGCTGTCCCTGCTTTCACTGTGGAAGCAGGCTTGGAGGGAGGCAGTGGCCCAGCACACAGCCTGAGGGCTGCCTGCCTTGGGATGCTGCTCTCCGAGCTCCAGGCACAGAGTGGGGCCACTCCAGTGCTGTGGCTGCTGTCCCCCGTGTCGCAGTGACAGCAGGGCAGAAGGGATGGCCACCATGCCTAGTGCCGGCCCACAGCAGTGGGCATGGTGATCAGGGCATGGATGTGGCCACCTTACATAGCAGGGCTCGCTGTGACAGGGCAGAAACCCTTCCTGTGGAGTGAAAAGTACAGGCTGGAACATCGCCACCCAGTAACTGCCAAGTGCCAGCACAAGGAGGGACCAAAGCATTGCACAGGGTGCCACAGCTCTGGGTGTTCCCAGCGGCACTGCCTGAACCCTGCAGTGGCTGGCGGGATCGCTGTGTGGCGGAAAACCCCAAAGCTTTTCTGATCTCATACTGGTTGCTCAGGAATTGCCAAGCAATGTTGGCATCTCATTGTCTTCTCTGCCCTGGAGCCCAAGCAGAGCAAGCTGCTGGTCTAGTCTGGGGTTACTGCTGGAACCAGTTGCTGTGACCTCAGGGACACCAGCATCTTTGAGAGGAGCGAAGCACAGAGGTGGTTGGTCTCTGATAGGCTCTACATGGCTGCCCTTGTCCCTGAGCGCTGCCACCTCCTGGCCTGCTCTGGTGAGACAGGAGCCCTCTGTCCTGTCTGTATGTCCGAATTGTCTGTGTGTGCATCACCTGGCATCTGTCCTCAGGTCCTGGGGTCGATGGTTCCCGAGTTTAGCAAACTGCCTGGCTGTTTGATTGGCATTTTCCTGGGGGGGGTGGAAAGCGATGGTTTCCTGGTGTACTGTGTGAATCTGCTGTTTACTGCGGGCGTGCCCAGGTAAGCGCATCCAGGCAGAGGCTGTCTGGAGCACCGGGTTCCTCGGAGGCTTCCCGGCTGCCCCTGCAGCGCGGGGTTTATGCTGCCTGTCTGTGTGCCTTGCAGGCTCTGAAAAGGAAGCCGGACCTCTTCCTGTGTAGCAACCTGGATGTCAAAGCAGTGTTTCAGTGTGGTGAGTACCACGGGCACGGGCACGTGCTCCAGGTCGCTCTGCGGAGAAGCCAACCTGCTCCTCCCGAGGAGCCGGGCACAGACCAGCCAGGGGCTGGGGGCCAGAGGGCAGATTTGGGCTGGTGTGCAATGTTTCTGGCTGTTAACCTGAGCAATTTTCTGCCTGCAGGTGTCCTGTCGCTCAAGTTCCCTGAGGCCCCGACTGTCAAAGCATCCTGTGGCTTTTTTGTGAGTAATACGTGTTGCCTTAAGATGCAGCTAGATCAGATAACCTCAAGTCGCCACTATAAGTCTAATCATGCTCAATGGCAAGTCTGGCACACAGATTCACAAATAGTATAATATATAGTGTAGGTCTGGGCACATTAATGTTGAATTCACACAATTCACGAATAGTGCAGGCCAGTCGTGATCATTGAATCTTCACGTTGTACAGTTTCACAAATGGTATAATATACGCACTGCACAGACTCACAAATAGCATAATATATGCTGTAGGTCTGGGCACATTAAATGAGAAATTCTCACGACTAGATGCACAAATAATGAGGTCTATTAGTGCAAGTTCTTTTAGATGCTATTGATAAATACACTGGTAGCAGTCAGTGACCATCTGAAAAGAGTGTCCCACCACTTGTATTCTCCATCTGCTGTCACTTGTTCCAGAATGTGGTATATTTCTTTTGCATCATGATGGATGGTAATCAAAGTTTTCTGTCCATTTTCTTTGACTTGTTGCAGCAGTTACGTAGATCATTATGCTGTAAGAGTCCCTTTACCAGGGCAAGATCCTTTCCGATGGGGGTAGGCAGCAGATCATGGATCAGCATGTGGTTAGATTGCAGCAGCTGGGAGGTTGTGACAGGAGCTGAGGAACTAAAAACGCATCCTATGATTTCACTAAATTACAAACACAAATATTAGGATGACGACTGGTAGCTACTGTAAGTTGTCTGCAAGTAAAAAAATCACAGACAGTTCTCATACATGCGCATCCTTTCCCCATATATACAAGTATGGTTTCGGGATTTTCATGAGGATGTGTCACAAAATGGCAAAGATTTTGTTCTATGCCAAGGCAAATGTCCTGAGCTTTGATGGTATTACTTTCACAGATGAATCCTTGTTGTTCTCGAATAATGCATGCATTGGCCTCAATGCCTTGCCATTTATTTCCCTTTTGTTGAGCCTGTACTCTGTGCTCTATTGGATAGAGTGCCTCTCCATTGTGATTCAATCCTAATGCAATGATTTGGTATATGGTATATACCGAAGCATTGTATATGGTTAGGAGGAATGCTGTGACAGCACTGTTGGAGGAGTCATAGGTGAAATTGACCAAATACCACCAGGACTGGAATTTCTTCTCAAATTCAGTTGTGTTATCCCAAATTACCTTCTGAATTTCAGTGGGTAAGGTGCCTTCTTCACCTTCCCTTATGATGGCAACTGCCATTGATTGTATCCACAATTGCACTTCGATACAGCTGGGAGCCAAACAAACATGACTTTGGGCCACATCAAGTGTGTTTACAATCAACAGGTGATCCTTTTCCTTGATTTCCCCCCACTGAGGTTGTGGATCAGATAAAAGCCATTGGTTGGTCCCCAATGCCAAAATAGTAGTGCATGATTCTATTCATTTAGATAACTAGTCCCTGTAGCTAGTTTGTTTGCAGGTACCTCAGCATCTCTAGTGTTTAAGACTCCCAGTCCTGTTCCTAAAATGGCTGTCGCGTCTCTCTTTGGTTGTTTGAGAGAGTTGAGGGTTCATGCTGACCATCCTGTGTAAGATGTGTTCAGGAATGGTGAGCAGGCAGGATTGATCATGGAGATGTCCATTTGCATTGATAATTCCACTTGTTTGAGGGATTGTGATGGACTACGCAGCATTTGCTGTTGACCCATAATTTTTACTACATACGGTCCAGTTTTGGATAATTGTGGGGTCAGCATCTTTTTCTTTGAGTGGAGTTATGGTAGGGGCTACTGTGGTGGAAGACCACAGTGGCTAAGCTTAATTATTTACCGCTACCATAGAGGAAATGTAGCCTCATACTTCTGGTATAGGCAACATGAGTGTGGGACCATAGCCATCCTGGGCTCCCTTGGGTGCCAGTCAAGGGAAACCGGATGGTTAAGGTAGAGAATAACACCACAAATCCAATTTGTTGGTCTGTCACCTCATTGATGTTGATTGATCCATCTGTCCACGTGCTTCAGGATTCCTGTGAATACAATAAGAAAATATATGCTCAGTTGGGCATATAAGCGGCAGGATTATTTAAAAAGATGGTGTGATCCACCAGGTGCTGATCCAGTGTGTTTTCCGTGGACAATCTTTAGCTTCCCATGCATAGGGATTTTTGGGTGTTGTTAGTATCATTGGTACTGTTCCAGTCTGAGGCATTTTCACCAGTACTGGTTGCCTGGTGTAGAATCCCCGTAGGGTATCATCCTGGCTTGGTATGACCCTTTGGGGTTACAGAAGGAACAGATGTGCAGAAGGCTACTCATTTTGGGGCAGCCATCTGTTGTTCAGTTGGTAGGTGGCACTGGACGATCACAGATGCCACCCAGATTGCACATACTTTAATATTACCCTTGGTGATTGGCATGATTTCATTAACGATGTCTTCCAAAAACGCGTGCCACTTGTGAACTGTGGGTTCTGAGCAAGGTCAGCAGGTGGTGCTGTACCCTCTCAGCTCCGTTTGGAACTGCAGCAGGCGCAGTGTTAGTGTTTAATTGCCAATAATCTACTACGAAACGCCACTGCCTGGTCAGGCTTTTTTTTTTATTGGCCAAACTGGTGAATTATAGGGTGAATGAGTTCTTTTAATAACGCCTCTGTTTTCTAACTCTGTCACCACCTCATCAATCTCATTGGCCACAGCTGTTTCTTTAGAAATAATTGACATTTGTGCCTCGGTGTTGATAAGAAAGTCTGCTAAAACTTTTGAGGTCCGGTAGGAATTGCAGTGGTAGGTTTGGAAGTTTTACCAGAAAGGCGTTGAGCTGCAAGCCCGTGGCGAGATCGCTGAGACTTTATTGCTGAGATGCTGCTGAGTCACTGAGACTGAGATCTGGTGCAGAACATGCAGCATGTCCCGTAGAGGCAGGATGGTTTCTGATGGGATGATTCTCTCCAGCTGAGTTCTTTTTCCTTCTCAGAGAATGGACTAACAATTGGCGATTATTGTTGTGCATGACTTGTAAAACTTGTTGGGGTACTCCTGACTCTAATGCCTTACATTTGACAGATGCCAAAATTATTTGTGGTGTACGTCTCTGTTGAGAGAAGGAGTAAGGAGTGCGAGTCTGATGAACACAGTGTTATCAGCAGGCTTTCCACTGGCTGAATTCATCCAGCTCATTTGGCACCCGTACTTAATTATGTCTCGTACAAAGTCACCCCAAGTAGGAATGTGTCTTGGTCTCTGTTTTAATCTATACCTCTATCTAATTTATGACCATGAGTGCCACAGGTGGCTTGTACGCGGTCTGGGATGCAATCTTGGATGTTCGCTACCAACATTTTAAGGCTATCAGGGAGACAATGAATGTAGGTGTTAAACATGCTGGATCGATGGCGTACAGCATCGGAGATTTTGTAAACTCCTCCCATTCATATAGAGCTTGAAAGAATGCTGCTTTCTGAACAGACGCTGATAAATTGGTAAAATCAGCTGTCTTGGTTTCTAGCGGCTCGTCTCTCTCCTGGGGTTCAACTCCCCCAGTCCAAAATGCTGCTTTTGCAGTTAAGGAGTAATTGTGATCTCTGGGTATAGTTATCCAAATTACTCCTGGACCTCAGTAGTGGGGAAGACAGGCTCAGCCCATCAACTGGTCCCAGAAGTCTGAAGATGTGGATATAGCTTTATTCTCAATAAGTGCATCCTTGGTATTTAGTTTCAATAATTTGCCCTTTCAGTAATTATTCCACATCATGTCATCACGCGGCTTCCCCCCAAGAGCAGGGAGGGCAGGAGTGGGGCTGTGGGTCGGGCAGGGGCGCTGCAGCACGGAGCTCACTCGAGTGGGCTGGGTTCTGTGTTGCAGACAGAGCTGCTGCCGCGCTGCGGAGAGATCGCCCCGGTGGGACAGGTCGTGCACGAGAACGGCAAGGTGTTGCTGCAGGCAGTACTGGAGGTAAGAGACAGCGGGACCACAGGCTCCTCACCAGAGCAGGCGCAGCTTTGGGCTCTATTTTTAAGCAGCATTGCTGCGGAGCCGAGGGCAGAGAGCCCCGCAGCCTGGATGGGTGCAGGCAGGAGGTCAGCAGGGTCTGTCTGCTCTGTGGCAGGGCATCGGTGGCCAGGCCTCCCGCAGTCTCATGGATCACTTCGCAGAAATCCTCTTTGCCTTGAACAAGCACTGCTTCAGCTACCTGAGCCTCTGGATCAAGGAGGCCATGCAGCAGGATGGCTTCCCCTCAGCCCGCGTCAGCCCCGAGCAGAAGGAGACCTTCAGCCAGCAGATCCTCAGGTTCGCACCCCTCTCCCTGTGCTGGTTGTGCCCCCCATGCCATGGGAATGACCCTCCTGCACAGCCTGGTGTGTCCCTCCTGCTTCATATTTGTCCCCTCTGTCTTAGCAGAGAGCGTGTGAACAAGCGGCGAGTGAAGGAGATGGTGAAGGAGTTCACGCTGCTGTGCCGAGGGCTGCACGGCACGGAGTACACAGCAGACTACTGAGCACCTGGCCAGGACCGCGGACAATTTGCCCTGACCAGCTCTTACCCGCAAGGAAGCCTCCCCAGCCCCCCCGCCCTGCTGCAGTACGGCTCGTAGAATAACCCTCCACCTAGAATTAACCCACTCGGGACGCTCCTCAGCTAGATTTGGTGGCCGCATCTCGGTGTCAGCATCTTTGTTTCCCCCAGCATGCTCCCCCCTCGCAAGGGACGGGAGTGCCGGCTGCAGGAGGCAGCAGCGCGGGGAGGGAAGCCTGGGCAACGCTGCCCTAGCATGGGCTACCCCATGCCTGGGCTACCAGCCCGTCCCCAGCGCTTCCCCATGGGTGCCCGTGCCCGCAGCGGGGAGGCTGCCCCTGTGCCCGCAGCAGTGGCTGGCTGGGTGGGGGGGCTTGCCCCCTGCTCATTTGTACGTGTGTGGTTGGGAGGGGGGAGACCCTGCACCTAATTATATTAAGAATATTTCTATGTTGTGGTTGTTGTTATTGCAGTGCCCGGACTTTGCCTGCCACTTGCTTCTGGGGAAAAGCTCAGCAGAGGGGGTTGAATCAAAGCCTCTTGCCCGCTGGCTGCAGGGGGGACAGCAAAAAACAGTGTCCCCAGCTCACCCTGCCTCTCCTGCCCAGCCTGGAGCAGCTCATGGCGCTTAAACAGTCCTGACCCACATGAAAGGGGCCAGGTTCCATCCCCACTAAACACAGGGTCTTCCCTGCAGCCGGGGATGTGCGCACCCCATCGTGTTCCTCAGAGCAGGTGAGGGGTTTGCTCACTCCCCTTTGCCCGAGTTCCCCAGCCCAGCCTATGAATGCGGTTTCATTGCTGGGGGTCCCAGTTCTGGTTTTAGCTGACACCAGAGTGAGCACCACGATCTGTGTTTTCACTCTGGAATGATAGAATCATTTTGGCTGGAAGAGACCCTCAAGATCATAGACTGCAACCATTAACCTAACACTGTCACTAAGGCATGCCGCTAAGAACCTCACCTACACGTCTTCTAAACACCTCCAGGGATGGTGACTCAACCACTTCCCTGGGCAGCCTGTTCCAATCCTGGCAACCCTTTCCATGAAGAAATTTTTCCTATTATCCAATCTAAACCTCTCCTGGTGCAACTTGAGACCATTTCCTCTTGTCCTATGAATTGCTACAAGGGAGAAGAGACTGGCTCTTGAACAGCATAAATGAGAGGAACTGGCTGTGGGGAGGGTTTCTGAGTCCTGTTATGGCTCAAGAAGTTCAAACGCTTCATTCTTCAAAGTCTTCGTACATTCAATTCCCACTTTCTGCTGCTGCCAATAAGCAGGGGGGCTTCTTCCTCAGCCTCTTACCACCGCAGAAATAACAAAGATAAAGCAAGCAAAATAAATAAATGCGTTGTGGCTAGAATAGATAATAATTTCACCAGCTGACTATTAAAATATCAAAGCTCAAGGAAAGAATACATAATTATGGGCCTTTGAAGTACAATAAAGGTTTGTTTCACCAACATGCAAAGACAGAATGATAATACCACACTGGCATCTCTGACCCACAGAGCATATATTAGAAGGAAGTCCTTTAAGACAGAAACCATTTAGACTGCGGCTGACTAATTATCCTACCCCAAAATGATCTGTTCCTGATAGGAGAACGTTGCTCAGCATAAGTTCTATTTTACTCTTGCTATATTTCTGATTTTTTTTTAAAGAAGGATTGGCCCAGTAAAAGCAGGTCACATGCGACACTGAAACAAAGGGACTCTACGTGCATAGTCATGCTGGAAATATCCCCAGGTAAAACAGAAGATCTAAATCACCCAATCCAATAAACTGTGACTGAGCTTTATTTGTTTTATCCTAATTTCTGAACCAGAGACACAATTAAAAAGCTTAGCAACAGGTGGTGCAAAACTGTTTACATTGACTCCACCCTATGGTGGGTAAAGAAAGGTCAGCCTGGAGACATCATGCACAGGACACAATGTCCTGAAAAACCTCAGGTTCAGACAAATCTGAAGATGTCACTGGTCATTGCAGGGGGGTTGGAACTAGATGACCTTTGAAGGTCCCTTGCAACCCAAAACCATTCTATGACTCTATGCTACAACCTCCTTTCAGGTCATTGTAGACAGCAATAAGGTCTCCCCTCAGCCTCCTTTTCTCCAGGCTAAACAGCCGCAGTTCCCGCAGCCACTCCTCATAAGACTTGTTCTCCAGACCCCTCACCAGCTTTGTTGCCCTTCTCTGAACTCTCTCCAGCACCTCAATGTCTTTCCTGTAGTGAGGAGCCCAAAACTGAACATAAGATTTGAGGTGCAGCCTCACCAGTGCCCAGTACAGGGTAATGACCACTTTCCTAGTCCTGCTGGTCACACCATTTCTGATACAAGCCAGGATGCTATTGGTCTTTTTGCCACCTGGGCACACTACTGGCTCATGTTCAGCTGCTCTTGACCAACACCCCCACATCCTTTTCTGTCTGGCAGCTTTCCAGTCACTCATCCCCAAGCCTGTAGCGTTGCATGGGGTTGTTGTGACCCAAGTGCAGCACCCAGTACTTGGCCTTGTTTAACCTCTTACAATTGGCCTCAGCCCAACAATCCAGCCAGTCCAGATCCCTCTGTACAGCCTTCCTTCCCTCCAGCAAATCAACACTGGTATCACCGCTGTCCACACTCCTTAGCCCACGTTTTATTCTAGAATACAGCTCACTCACAAGTCCTTTTCAGTTCAGCTTTAGTTATCAGCAGGAGCCCACACGAGCCTCGAGTCCTAGTGCCATCAGCTCGAGCAAAGCTGTGACCTTTCCCACTTGGGCCCAAAGCTGGCCAGCTCTGAGCTAAGCACCTCTCCTGGTCCTGCTGCTGCCTTGGCCATGAGCCCCAGGCTGCTGCAGGCATCCCTGAGCACACATGCAACTCCCGCTCTCTCACCGCAGTGTTACTGACCCAAGGCTGCATCTGGTGTGGGGTCAGCTGGCAGCAAGTCCAGATCCTTCTGAGACCCACACAGGTCCAAACACCAGTTGCAGGCAATGCCCAGGCCCCCACATGGCCCTGCTCCTGCCGAATCAGGGTTGCTGGTGCCCCTCATCCTCGTAGGCAATGGCAATCCCTCGTCGGCCCTGCACAGCCTTGGAGACAGGTGTCTGTCCCAGCTGCTGCTCCAGGCCCCGCCAGCTGCGGGACTCCAGGAAGGAGGCTGCAAGGAGAGAGAAAGGGCATTGTTACTGGGAGCAGGGGGGTGGCACTGCCCCTGCACCAGGGCTCAGCCCCACCGCGAAACCACATCACGAACCAGCAGGGCTGATCTCCATGAGGGCCCGTGTCTGGTCCCTGCAGGCCAGGGCAGTGCTGGGGGGCTGCTGGGAGGCTGGGGGGTCACAGAGTTGGGTAGCACGCATCTCCCCGGTGATCAGTGATATGTCAGGAATAGCCTCTGCTGCAGGGACGGCCGGTGGGAGCTCAACATGCGCACAGGCACCTGCCAAGAAACAGTAACATTAGCCTGGTGTTCACATCAATCCTCTGATCAGCACAGAGCCAGGGCAACCGTGGCCTCAAGGCAGTGAACAGGGCAGGACATGCCCTGATCTGGTGTTAGGCAGCTGTTTTCCAGCTGTTACCTGGCAGCAGGTCTCGGAAGTCAGTGAGGTAGTTCCCTGTCCACTCCCGAGCCGGGTTACAGGCCAACTCCAGCTCGTAGGGCGTCACCACAGGCCGGTAGAAGTCACTGGAGTCCAGCAGGGAGTTCTGAGCACAGGCCACCAGGACGAAGATGTCCACCTCCAGAAAGTTGGCCAGCTTGGCGGGATTTGGCTTCCCCACAGCCAGTGTGTAGCTGCGCTTGCCAGCCCGGCGCAGAAGCTCACGGAGGTGCTGCAGCACAGCCAAGTAGCCCGCCACGCCGAGAGTGCCCACCAGGATGCCCACCACCCGGGCATCCCTGGCCCGCTCCACCAGGTAGAGGCGCCGCATCAGTGCCCTGTTGACATTGAGTGTTTCCCGGCGGCCGCAGCCAGTGGCGGGGTCAAAGGAGCTGAAGGGGCAGCAGTTCCAGGTCAGCATGAAGCAGGTGAGGGCCAGGCCCTCAGCTCCCACGTAGAACATGGCGTAATCCTGCAGCCCTCCCGGTGCCTCCACCAGGAACTGACGACCAAACTGCCGCACCTCCCCAGGTGGCGCGGGGCCAGGAGGGTCCCCACAAACCACCCTGGAGAAGACGATATTGGGGTACTCGGGGCACAACCGCTGCTCCAGCTCGCCTGCAGAGAGAGGAGTGTGACTAAAACAGAATCACAGAATCGACTGGGTTGGAAAAGACCTCAGAGATCATCAAGTCCAACCCTTGGTCCAACTCCAGTCCGTTTACTAGATCATGGCACCAAGTGCCATGTCCAATCTCAGTTTAAAAACCTCCAGGGACGGTGAGTTCAGCACCTCCCTGGGCAGCCATTCCAATGCCTGACCACTCTCTCTGCAAATAATTTCTTTCTAATATCCAGCCTAAATTTCCCCTGGCAGAGTTGAAGCCCATGCCCCCTTGTCCTATTGCTGACTGCCTGGGAGAACACGCCCACAGACCTGCCTTACCAAAGGCGGGACAGCTGATTCGCGGGGAAGGAAGGACAGAAATCAAGTCCGAGGTGTCCGGGGAGTGCCCACCTGCTGCTGCCTGTCCCCCGGCAGCTCCGCAGAGCTCAGAGCAGCGGCAGAGCCGCCTCCCCGCCCCGGCGCACTCACCCATCGCATGGGCATAGACCACATCGCTCAGCAGCACCACGCGGCTCTGCCGGTCGGGGTAGAGCTCCCGGAAAGCCTCCGCACAACACCCGACGTCCAGCGGCTCCCGCCCGAAGATGTGCAGCACCGGGAGCTGCCCGCAGGGGCTGAGGCAGGCGCGGCCGTAGTGCAGCACCGCCCCGGCGCCCGCGTGCTCGGCGGCCACCTCGTCCACACAGCAGCTGCGGGGGGAGGACCCGGTCAGCCGGCTCTGCACCGCGCAGCTCCCGCTCCCCGCGCCGCTGTCCCAGCCCGGGCAGCCCCGGCACCCCCCCGGTCAGCCGGCTCTGCACCGCGCGGCTCCCGCTCCCCGCGCCGCTGTCCCAGCCCGGGCAGCCCGGCACCCCCCCGGTCAGCCGGCTCTGCACCGCGCGGCTCCCGCTCCCCGCGCCGCTGTCCCAGCCCGGGCAGCCCGACACCCCCGCGGCCGCGCACCGACCTGCCGTACGTGGTGTCTCCCAGGACGTACATCTCGGCCCCGGTCTCCGCCTCCATCCGCGCCGCCACCACCGCCGCGTCCGCCAGGAGCTCGTCCGGGAACTGGAGGGCGACCTGCGGGGAGCAGGGAGTGAGGCGCCGGCCACGGGCGGCCCCCGGCCCCGCTCGCCGCCGGCGCCGCTCACCTTGCGGAACCCGCCGCCCCGCACGAAGGCGGCGGCCCGGCCCATCTCGTAGAAGCCGTCGAGGTCTCCCCGCGGCGCCGCCGCCGGGCGCAGCTCCCGCCGCAGCGCGGCCTCCCCGTCGCTGCTGAAGGCCGTTGCCATGGCGCCGCGGGGCCGGGGGTCCGGCCCGCCACGCGGAACACCCGCTTCCGGGCCGGGGCGCAGAGCAGACCAATGAGAACGCGGCACCACCCTCTCCATTCCCGGAAATCCCGCCCCTGACGGAGCGGGGCCTATCGCCCTTCACGGCAGGGCGGAGAGGGGAAGGACAGCCAATGGTAAGAGGCGCCGGTCGCGTCGCATTCTGGTTCATGTAGTTCCCACGCGGCTGCGCACGCCGGGCAGCCAATAAGCGGGCGCGACGGAGGCGGAGGCGTCGCTCCCTTTCCGCTCGGGCGCTGCGGTTCCGCTCACGTGCCCCCGCGCGGGTCAGGTGACGCGCTCGCGCCCGGCCGGCCCGGTGTCCGCCGCTCCGTCCCGTCCCGTCCCGCTCCGCGCCGCCGCCATGACGGGGCTCGCGCTGCTGTACTCGGGGCTCGGTCTCGCCTTCTGGACAACGCTGCTGGGCGTCGGTCAGTGCCGGGGGGCGGGGGCTCCGGGCGTGAGGAGGCGGCGGGAGCTCCGGCTGCTCCCCTGCGGGGCTGCGAGATCCCCGTGGCTGGTGCTGGGAGCGCTGCTGTGGGCTCCTCAGCCTGGGCATCGCCCCCGAGCGCCTTGAGCGGCTCCCGCGGAGGGCTCAGCCCCCCAGCAGCTCCGCGTATCCATCAGCCGCTGTTGGATGCGCACCTGAGCCCGTCTGGTTGATCCCCTTTTTCGTGTGTGCAGATAAGGGTTGTGTTTGCATTTGGTGGATCAGGGAGGGTAAAGGCAGGTGCCTGGTTTTTCAGGCTGCGACAGCTGATGTTTCCTGGGAGAGGAGGTCGCCCTCCTGCTTTGCCGGGCTGTGGCGGCACAAGGAAACGCGCAGGTTTGTCCGGGTGGGCGCAGAGCTGGCGCACAGCGGTGCTGCAGCCCGGGGCAGCCGAGGCTCTGCTGCCCACGGTGTCGGGCTCAGCAGCACTGAGGGTGGGTTAACGCTTCCTGGGAAGGGGCTGACTCCAAGGGGTATCACAGTATCACAGTATGTTTGGGATTGGAAGGGACCTCAAAAGATCATCCAGTCCAATCCCCCTGCTGGAGCAGGAACACCTAGGTGAGGTCGCACAGGAACATGTCCAGGCGGGTTTTGAATGTCTCCAGAGAAGGAGACTCCACAGCTTCCCTGGGCAGCCTGGGCCAGGCTCTGTCACCCTTACTGAGAAGAAGTTTCTTCTCAAATTTAAGTGGAACCTCTTGTGTTCCAACTTGATCCCATTACCCCTTGTCCTATCATTGTTTGCCACCGAGAAGAGCCTGGCTCCATCCCCATGGTACTCACCCTTTATATATTTATAAACATTAATAAGGTCCCCCCTTAGTCTCCTCTTCTCCAAACTAAAGAGACCCAGCTCCCTCAGCCTTTCTTCATAAGGGAGATGCTCCACTCCCTTAATCATCTTCGTTGCCCTACGCTGGACCCTCTCCAGCAGTTCCCTGTCCTTCTTGAACTGAGCGGGAGAATTTTTTGCTGGAGCTGCTGGTTATTTCGTCTTTCAGCACAGTGAAGTGACCACAAGCCAGGCAGAGGCTGGTGAGACCTTGGCTTTTGCCTCAGCGTTTGGGTGAGGGGAGAAGCCAGGTCAGACGCTGGGGGTGTCTCAGTCCCTCGTGTTTCCTGGGCCCAGGGCTGCCTTCCTGGGCTCTCTGAATCATGCAGCTTGCACCAGTGCAGCCGCACACTGTGGGCTTGAGACTGTTGGAAAATGTTGATGAGCTGAGTCCAGATGCTTTTAACTTCCCCTGCCCTGTTGCAATCCCTTTTCAGAGAAGGAGTGAGAAGGAAGTGGTCTCGCTCTGCACGGGTGTCTCTTTGTGCTTTCCCTCCTTGTCCTGAGCCCTGCTTTGGTGCTCCCATCCTGCAGCTCCGGCTCTTTTCTGTCCTTCTGGCTGCAGGGCTGGGAGCCAGAGCTCACAGGAAAGCGTCTTCCACCCTGTTTCTTTTGTATATGAAATCCAAGGCTCCATCTGTTCTTGCGGAGGTGGAAGGTGCCTCAAGGATCTGCCCTGAGCTGGCTGTAGCTCTTTTTCACCACTCCTGGGGAGTGGGGGCAGCTGCGGCTGGCAGGGTTCAGTTCCTGCTCTGCAAGCCAAGCAGCAAAGCCAAAACACAAGTCCCAGACTGGCTGGGTCTGGCGCCATAGAGATCATCCCTGAAGGTCACCAGGTGTGCGGACCAGGGTACAGCTTCCTTCTGTGCTCGCTGGCCGTGGTGCCACCATTCTTCGTGTGTGTTGCTACAGTGGAGAGGGACACTGTGATTCTGCAGGGGGGTAGGAGTGACTGATACTACTACTTCCCATTTTAGGGCCTGCTCACCTGGCAGCATGTGTGTCCCACTGGTGTGTGAGGTACTGAGCCCTGAGTTGCATGTGGAGGGGCACACCGGGACAATAGGAACAGCTGTGAGGCTGGCAGGCCTCCCTTGCTGTAGCACCGTGGCTCTCATGGGATGGGTTGTCCTCAGGTCTTGGCTGTGGGCAGGGAAGGGCTTTGCCAACCTGGGGTACCTTGTCCTGCCCTGGTATTGCTGCTGGGCACAGCGCTGGCTTGCCATCACCCCGGCCTCCAGGCTGTGACTCCAGAGGGAAGGGAGCAGCAGGACACATGTAATGGCCCCTTTACTGCTTTTTAGCATTTTAGGAGTCTCCTGTTTCCTCTTTCCAGCCATACATGGGGTTGGTGTCACACAGCTGCTGGCCCTAGTCAGCAATGGCAAAGAGCTGTCCCTCTTTATCTGCTGTGGAACAGACAACGCCATGCTGCTTGGGCTTATCTGTTCCTTAGGGCCAGGTCTCTCTCTTTTCCAGCTATGCGATGCCAGTTATGCAAAGAGTGAGTGTCTCTTCTGGTCTGCAGCCAGCGTTCCTGCTGACGAGCTCAGAGTAAGGCAGGGTTTTGGTTCGAGCACCTGTGTCTGCTCCAGCTGCGCGGGGCTGCTGGGTGTGACTCCTGGCTGTGATTCAGTACGGGAGAGGAGCACTCAGGGTACAGCAGGGTGAGCTGTCCATGTAATCCCTCCCTGGAAAGGAAGAGCTTTTCTGAGTTTCTCAGGGCTGCTCTTTGGTGTCTGCTGCCTATATTGGAGTACAAATCCCTCTGGAAATTATTAACCTTGGGGGAAACACTGAGGTCAGCAGGCATATTTTGGATATCCACAGCCTTGGAAATGAGGGTGCTGGAGAGAAACTGAAGCTTCTAGTGTTGATGGACTCCTAGGGAGCAGCACTGGCGCTGGTGAGATGGTGATAGAGCAGCATGTGATGGCCAGTCAGGGCACAGCCTCACACCTCTCGCCTCCTGTGTGAGAGAGAACCCATGGCTGGTCACTCGGTGCCGTGGTTTTCCAGCGGGGCTGAGCCGTCGTGTGATGTGGATGGAGACTGTGCTGGGGCATAGGGCTGTGGGTGGCTCTTGAGCCCCTGCAGCCCAGCACGGCCTGTGGGCACTCAGCATAATCAGGGAACAGAAAATGAGTGTGACAACCACAGCAGTCCTCTTCTGGGAAAAGACCAGGGTGGCGTCCAGGAGTATGGCAGGTTCAGGCTGTTTCTGTCCTGCACTTATATGAGGGCATTGGGGTTGCTGGGGCTGGACTTTGGGGGGCACATCCTGTTCCACAGCTCTGTACGCCTGAGCCAGTCTTCTCAGTCACCCTCCTGCAGCAGCACTGAGTCAGTAGCTGGTACCTCTCTGAAAGTTCCTGTGTTGCTCTTGCTTTCCAGGGATCTGCTACACGATATTTGATCTGGGCTTCCGCTTCGATGTGGCCTGGTGAGTTCCCTTTAAACAGCAGCATCCTCAGGGCTGTGTGAGGAGGTGGTCGGTGTTAGCAGTGCCTGGCAGGGAGCAGCGTTTGCTTCTAAGTGACAAGCAGTGGTCACTGCATGATGGGAATAAGAGCTACAGTGAGCGGGGCCTCTGCTTCCCATGAGATGGGATAGATGCAGCCCACGTGTACATGTGGCTGGCTCCATATGGCATCATGGTGCTGCTGTCACTATTCCAGCCCATCCCCTCTCCCAACCCAGGCTTCCCCTTCACAGTGGGGGTTTGGGAGGAAGGTCTAGGCTCTCATGTCCCACTGTCTAGCAGTGCCCAGCCCTTCTCAGTCTGCATGATGGGGTGGGGGTACCTGTTGTAGGGCTGTGCACTGTGACGAAGGGGGCTCAGGCTGTGTGCTAACTCAGGGCATTTCTTCCTCTCCAGGTTCCTCACGGAGACTTCCCCCTTCATGTGGTGCAACCTGGGCATCGGCCTGGCCATCTCCCTGTCTGTGGTGGGAGCTGCCTGGTGAGTGGGGTTGCCTCTTCACCAGGCTCCTGCTGTCCCATCTTGGTAGCTGTGCATATACTCTGGTTTCCCAAGGCAGGGGCAGAGCAGTGCGTTCATCCAGGGATGTGGGGCTGGGTAGGTCGCTGCAGCAGTGGTGTTGGGTTGCTGCACTCCTGGGGGATCTCTGGGCAGACCACCTCATGGGCTGCAATGGCAGTGGAGAAGCAGGGATGTCCCTGGCTTTCTGGAAGATGTACATGTCAGACCAGGCTGTGCAGTGATTGCTCATGTGCCTCAGCAGTTCTGCTGGTGTAGCTGGCAGAGCTTGCCACCCCTTGTGTCCTAGGGGTGGACAGGTGGAGTCCACAGTGTCCCCCAGCTGCATGCCCAATTCTTTGCCCAGCTGGAAGATCCTGATTTCCCTATTGAATCCTTCAGCGAGTGCCAGACCCTCCACCAACCACCCTTGTCTGCCACAGGGGGATTTACATCACAGGCTCCAGCATCATTGGTGGTGGAGTCAAAGCCCCTCGGATCAAAACCAAGAACCTGGTCAGGTAAGTACAAACCCGGGGTTAGTGCTGGTGCCGCGCCCCAGCGGGCAGGACCCAGCCCGGTGCAGAGGCTCCTGTCCTGTCTCTAGCTGGGTGCTGCTGGCTGCTTGCTGAGCTGCTGATGCTGTTTGCTTTCAAAACAAAGAGCCCTAAAGGAGCCAGAGTGCTGCTTTGAAGAGTCATTGTGTGATATTCACGCAGTGAATAGCTCAGTGTGTTCAAAACAAACACCCTGAGATCACACTTCCTGCCCTCAGTGAGGGCTCCCTTGGCCAGACCTTGCACAGCCCTTCCCTAAAGGAGCAGAAAGGGGCTGGTGGAGGACAGGGCTCCCTGGGCCTGCCTCCCACAGGGTCATCGCAGCTTCCTCAGGTAGCACAGCAAAGCCAGCACCTGGCCTTTGTCCTTGGTGGCGGTGCCTTATTTGAGAGGAAAGCAGTGCGTAGACTGGGCTGTTTTTCTGCCCTTGGCAGCAGTGGGGCAGGCTCAGATATGGCCATGCAGGGGCCTGGCTGCTGGCTGGCTGGGCATGAAGTGATGGGGGGCTGCTTGGGGTGGGACACTGTGCTTAGACTTTGCCTTTCTCCCACAGCATCATCTTCTGTGAGGCTGTGGCCATCTACGGGATCATCATGGCGATTGTCATCAGTAACATGGCTGAGGTACGGAAGGACCTGGGCTGCCCGGCCAATCCTGAGCTGGCCTCAGGGCCACAGTGGGGATGGGCAGCCAGGCATGTGCCAACGTTGTGAGTGGTGGCCCTCTGGGGAGTTTGAACACTGTTGTGGCTCCTGGAGCCGCTGGGCTGGTGGCCTGTGCAGTGGCCCTTGTCCACACTGGAGAGTGGGTTGGAGAGCACACATAGGACAGATGTCATGAAGCCACTGATGAACACAGAGTTGGGGACAAGCTCTGGCCAAAATGTGGCTGCCTCATGCTGTACTGGGGACAGGTACCTCTCCCTAAGATCACAGACTTGCCAGTAACCCAGGCCCTGTGCTTTCTCTCAGCCTTTCTCTGGAGTCACCCCAGAGGAGATTGGAGCCAGGAACTACCATGCAGGTAAGGACTGCTCGGTGCCTGGTGCTGTCACTGTGAGCATTGCCACACCCTGACCACTGCCTTCTGACCCACCCATGGCCTGCTGCAGGTGTCTGAAGGACATGTGACTCTTCTGCCAAAAAGCAGCTTTTTTTAGTTGCTTTCTTGATGCTCTCCTGCACCCAACTGGGCTGTGCTGCCTGACAGCAGCAATGCTCCTCGCTCGGGTGGCAGCAGATTGCTGTCACAGGCTGGCCTGGTGCTGTGGGAACTGGGTTACACTCTGGAGCAGCCCTGCTCCCCAAACAGGAGGACACTGCTGGTGCTTGGCAACTCTGGGGCTTCTGTCACCTCAAGGCAGAGGTGCTGCAGTGTGCCCTGGGTGCAAGTAGAAGGGGGTTACCCCCTGCTCTTGCAGCATTCCTCTCTCACAGGTTTCTCCATGTTTGGGGCTGGCCTGACTGTGGGGTTGTGCAACCTCTTCTGCGGCGTGTGTGTGGGCATTGTGGGCAGCGGGGCTGCCCTGGCTGATGCCCAAAACCCCAGCCTCTTCGTCAAGATCCTGATCGTGGAGATCTTTGGCAGTGCCATCGGGCTGTTTGGGGTCATCGTTGCTATTCTGCAGGTATGTGCCTCCTGGGCCAACAGGCTTATGTAAGCACAAGGTGCATGTCACCCTGTGTGCTCTTCAGCTCTGGGGAGACACACCAGGGCTCCAGCAATATCCTCTGCATTGGGACAGGGGTGTCACAGCAGCAGTGCGAACTCTTTTGATGGCCATTCTGAGCAACCATCACCAAGGGTGTCACCTTGGGTGCACCCTGTGTGATGCTCATGTGCTCTTGGTGGGGTTGATAAGCTGTCTGCAGCTTCTGGATGATTCTGGGGTGCTTGGGTGGGACTGGGGTGCTGGACCAGGGTTTATGGGGCATGGCCTAACCTCTCTTCTTTCTTTCTAGACATCTAAAGTAAAAATGGGCAACTGAGCCCTGTTCCACCCAGCCTGTTCCAGCCCGCCCCAAGAGGTGCTGTATATACTTATTTAATGTTTCTATCCTTGACTGGGGTGGGAGCTGCCCAGCTGTGTGGAGCCCCGTCCTGCGGATTGATCGGCCCTTCGGAAGAAACAAATTTCTCTGTGTGAATTCTGCCCCAGCAGCCTGGCCCAGCCCACAGGGCCCCGCTGCTGTGTGTCCCCGGTGTGTGTAGAATCAACCACCAGTGCAATTCTGTGTCCGTGAAATAAATATGGTTCTCGTCCAAGAATGCAGCTCTTCCTCTGCCTGCTGTGTGCCAGGGAGGTTTGCAGAGAGAAAGGACTGACCCCCTGCTTGGAGATGCTGCTTCGTGCCTCTGGCAAAGTCCCTGCCTGACTCCAGCAGCCTGGAGGTGTCCTCCCTGTGTGGGGTGAACCCTGCTGCGTGCTCAGCCTGTGCTGTTCGGGCTGTGGGAACACACAGCTCCGCTTTGCTGCCCAGAGCAGGTAGGAGGCTGCTGGAGCAGGGAGCAGGCAGCTCTGCGCTGCCTCTACCAGGCTGCTACCAGCACTGCCCCATACAAGGCACAGGCACAAGCTGGTTTGGGCCTTTTGGCTCCCATCCAGGTAATTTAGCGCAGAGGGAACATACACAGTGTCCCCATTGTGCAGCTGGGGAGCACCAGAAGGGCAGAGGAGTAAAGCTTTTGCCCCTTCCAAATCTGCCTTCCAGCCAGCAGCTGCCTTGTGTGACTGTTGGCTGGGTGCTGCCACCTGGGCAGGTGCTGCTGGTTGCCAGGGCTCTCCAGTCTGCAGTGTCCCTCCATCCTGGGGGGCCCTGGCAGAGGTCCCAGGGGTGGGGACACTTTGTGCTGGCTCTGCTTCCCTCTCCCTGCCTACAGTAATACAGCATGGGGAAGCCGGCTGTGGACAGCTGGGCCGGCAGCTCTTCTGCGGCTTGGGGGAAGGGAAGAACATGGTCCTGCTGCCTCCGCTCTGCAGAGAGCCTGGAGCTGATACTCCTGCAGTCTGCTGTACCCAGCACAAGGCTCTCATCCTGCTGTGCTGCCAGGACACCTGCGCAGGGGAAGCATCGATCCCTTGGTGCTGTTAGTGCTACGTCAGAGCGGATGCACGCTTGGAGCTGTCCCTCTCTCTTCCCACTGGGATGCAACAGGCTGGGGCAATGATGGGGCTGCTGGAGCTGGGAAAACATTAATGCCTGATGATTTTTGCCTTTGATACTAGGGCAGCAGCTTCTGTCGGTTACTCAGCTCCTCTCCCTCTTGCCCTGTGTGTTTTGGGACAGCAGTGCCTCAGCCTGGGGTGCAGGAAGGCTGCTGAGGCAAGCCAAGCCAGCTGTGCCGACTGCTGTGGGGCTAGAGGCTGTGACAGGAGCTATGCACACCCCACATAACGACAGGGACACACGCTGGGCCCTGCCTGCTCAGAAGAAAGGGTGTCAGATGGGGGCAGAGTTTTGCCCATCCTGCATGAACACTGTATCACCAGCCCTGGTGTTGCCACTGCTGTGGGCCAGAGGTGTCTGAAGCCCCTGGGAGCTGCAGGGCCATCCTGTCAGACCTGCGCCGAACTCGTGGGGCTGCTGTCAGGAAGGAGGTGCCTGGGGCTGGACAGCCTGTGTTGGTGGTAGAGAAACTGCTCCATTAATTAATCATCTTCCTGGTTAACAGCTGTTTTGAAAGAGTCACTCACTTGTCCTGCAGTGAGGGGTCTCACCCTGCCCTGCCTTGGCTTCATAGAAGTCCGTTTGCTGTCAGAAATCTCCTTCTGCAAGGTGCTTTTCCACCCTCCAAGTCCCACCTGTGCGTATCATGGCTTTGGCAGGGGAACAGGCTCAGACTAACTAGTCCACAGGTCCCTTGTGAGGACATGAGACGCACCAAAGCTGATCGCATGGTAGCCTAGGTGGCCCGCAGCCCCTCTCCTGCAGCTGGCGGCGGTGAGGCAAGCATGCCCTACACTCCCTTGTTCTAGGTGTAGGCACTTGGGTGTGCTGCATACCTGCTGCTCAAGCATGGAGAAAAAGCTTAAGTGGGGCGCCAGCATCTTGCACCTCGTCTCATTTAGGTGCGGCGGCAGCAGGAGTTGGAAGATGATTTGGTGACTGCGTGTAAGTACTCATGGGGGAAATGCCACCTACCAAAGAGCCAAATCAAGATCTGGAGGCAGAAGTTGGACAGCTTTCAGCAGGGCTTGCTTGTAGGCCTGGAGGAGGGCTGGGCTGGTTGGGTGCTGCTCCGGTCTCTGCTGTAAGGTTGTCTTCTGAAGGGAGCTGCCGCAGGGCAGGGGGAAAGCCCTCGCTTGTGTAAGCACCTGGGCACGGGACGTGAGGAGAGGCCTCGGAGGACAGAGGCTGCTCGGAACAGGCACAGACGCTGTGGGGTGGCTGGCAAGAAGGGGAAGGCTGCGGACAGAGCAAAAATTACTTGTGGTGGACCCAACTCACAGTGGGACTAGCCCAAGGTATTTCAGTGAGGCTGTTGTGGTTGGGAGAATGAAACTCATTGCTAAGAAACACCGAGAAACATGGAAGAGGGGGAGAAAGGAGCCACAAATAGGTTGTGATGGGTGCTGAGCCAGCACCAACACTCGCAGACACGGGAGTTGCCCGGGGTGGGTCAGCGAAAGCGCTGCTGAAAACGCAGCGGAAAGGAAGAAACACCGACAGACCCTGTCCCGGTGTCCCCGGGGGTGCGCGGAGAGTCCCCAGTGCCGGGCTTGGCGCCAGGGGCTGAGGGCATCGAGCGACCCGGGGGAACTGCGTCCGCCGGGTCCCGGTCCCCGCGGGGCCGCCCTCGCCCGGCGGCAGCGCGGCCCCGGAGCGCGGGGCGGTCGGCGGCGGCGGCCCCGCCCGGTGCGGCGGCGGCGGGCGGAGCCGGCGTGCGGGCGCGGCCCCGTCTCCCTGCGGTTCTCGGTAGTGCGGCGGCCCGGCCGGCTGGGCCCCCCCGCAGCCCCGGGCATGGGAGCCCGCGGGCCGGCGGCCGGGGCTGGAGGAGGAGGAGGCGGCGGGGGCCGCTGAGCGGCGCCGGGGCGGCGCGGCAGCCCCGAGGCCGCGGTGAGTAGAGCGGCGCGGACAGGCCTGGCCGGGTGGGGGAGGCCCGGGGTGGCCCCGGGATGCGACCCGGGGGGATGCGATCCCGGTCGCCAATGGGTGGCACCGCCCCGGCTCGGGAAAAAGCCTCTTTTTGGCGTTGTTTCCCGTTTTTAAACAAGTTTTTGTGTGTGTTGGGGACTGGGAAAAAATCAGGGGGGCTTGGTTGAGCTGAACGTGCCCCCTCGCCCTGCTTTTGGCTGGGAAAGGGGAGGTGCGGGGGGAGCCGATGGCCCTGGAGCCACCTTTGGTGGCTACCATGGGCTCCCCCCATGCCTCCCCTCTCCCAGCCCAGGAATGTCCTGCAGGAACAAGGATGGAGCCCGTAGGGACGAGCATCCCCTCCAAAACAAGCATCACCGGCCCCATGGCACACACCACACTGGGGTGAACCCCTGGGGACCAGCTACCCAACCCCACCTTGCTTTCAGCCTCTCACACTGTGCAAAAATGCTGTGGTGTTAACGGGGATAACATTGTATTTCGTTGTCCCCAGCTTAGCAGGTGCTTTTAAGCCCACTCATGTTCATGGCATCCCGTGGCTGCCGATCGATGGAGTGCTTCGCTTTTGTTCCCATGGAGCATCGCGTTCTACTCGCCTCATGGACCGCCCTGCTGAAGGGTCCCTAAACCACACTCTTATTTTTCCCTAGCACCTCCCCACCTGTCTGTGGAGACACTGCCCCTCCATGTGCTGTGAGGTTTTTTGGGGAGGGTTTCTGGCAGGCACTGGGGGCAGTCAGGTCGCAACATCAAGGGTTGTGCGGGTGACAGGGCACTGTGACTGTGAGAAGGTTTGGGAGATAACGGCAAAGCTGGTTTCTTCCAGAGAGCGACTTTCTAGGAGAAAACAAGAGGGTGAGGGACTGGGGTGCTCGTGCGTGCTAGGAGACCTCTGCCCACAGGGACCCCGCTCTGCATCCTGTGGAGAAAGAGGGTGGACACAGCTGGGGTATTGGGCTCAGAGCCTTTTCCAGTATCTCTCTGCCTGCCGTGGGCTCGTGCCAGCACCCCACAGCCTGCCAGGGCCAGCCCTGCGGCTGGGAGAGGGCAGCCGGAGTGGGGTTGGGCAGGGGGTCCTGCTCCACACCTTGGCTCCGATCCCTGCTCCCAGCCGGCGCTGCCGTCACTGCCGACTCGGTGCCCTACGGCTCCCCGGGGAGCCCCGCTGGCCAGGGCTGGCAGCTGCTGGTGGGCTGGCCCAGGCCCTGGGCTGGTTGCCAGCACCCTCGGGTCCTAGCTGCGCTCTTGCCGGGGGGTCCTGCCATAGCTCCTGGCTGCTGGGGACCCCTGGGGTCCCTGCAGCAGCACTGGACTGTCCCAGGGTCCCCAGGACCTAGTGAACCCCTGTGGGTGTCCCTTGTGGTTGCCTTGCCCTGTCCTAGCAGCTTCCCTGAGAGCAGGGACCGGAGCAGGGGCCAGGGCAGGAACGGGGATGCATGGCTGTGCTGCGGCCCCAGCAGTCCCAGGGCTGGGAAGGGCCGGACAGTTTGGCTCGACTGGGGCTCTGGTGACTCTCCCGGCTGCCTTCCCAGCAGGGCTCTGGCCCAGCTCCAGGTGTCATGTGGGAGATAAGGGGACCCTGGCTTCTGGTGGCTCCTGGCAGTGCCGGGGGGCCTTGGTGCCGGCAGCAGGAGAGAGGACCCGCACCGCTGGCTGTAAGCTGGACTCCCCTGGACGCGGCAGAGACCCCCACCCTGGGGCAGGGACACCCTGCTCATCTGGGTTCGGTGTCTGCCGTGCAGCTGTTCAACTCGCAGGGTGCCCCGAGCAGGGCCCCCGCTGACATGGCGCTCACCGCCAGCCCCACTTCAGTGCCGCTGATGGGGTGCAGTGCTGTGGGGCGGACAAGATGGGGACCAGATATTGGGCTGGTGGGGGCACCCGCGGTGCCCTTGGGACACCCCAGGCTGGCTGTGGTTTGGAGAGTGTGACCTTTTCCAAGGGCCCAGCCTCCATGGAGGCTTTTAGCAGCACTCGTGGGGCTAACCTTGTCCCTTGCTGGCGAGGTGACAGGGGTGGGGAGTGGGTCTGGCCTGGTCTTGGGCCTTGGAAAGCAGGGAGGACACTTGTTGTGTCCTTGCTGGGGACCTCTCATGTCTCTGCGGCTGTGCCTTCAGAGCAGGGGTGTGAGCGCAGTGTCCCCCGCGGGGAGCTCTCTCCATGCTGTGAGCCCATCACCTCTGCACCAGGCCTGCGTTGCTCCTGCTGCCTCAGTGTCATTTGGACCAGGACTGGGGGCTCAGGCTGGTGGTGTCCTGAGCACAGGGTGTCTCGGCAGGATCAGGACCGTGGCTGGAGCCGTCCCCCCTGCCCCGCTGAGCGCACATGTCCGCCTGCCCATGCCCAGAAGATGACCAGGCTGCTCTTGGGGGTGACCCTGGAAAGGATTTGCAAGGCTGTGCTGCTGCTCTGCCTGCTCCACTTTGTCATCATCATGATCCTCTACTTCGATGTCTACGCGCAGCACCTGGACTTCTTCAGCCGCTTCAACACCAGGAATGCCTCGCGCGCCCACCCCGTCTCCAACTCCTCCCGCCCCAACGGCACTGTCCCCAGCTACGGGCCAGCCGGTGCTGAGGCGCCATCCCCCAGCGCCAAGCCCAGTGCCAACCAGACTGCTACTGAGAAGCCCTTGCAGCCCTGCCAGGAGATGCCTCCCGGTTTAGGTGAGATGTGTGTGGTGAGCAGGAGGGGCAGTTGGACTCTCGCTCCCAGCCCGGGGCTCATGGGTGGCATCCCCGTCCCCTGGGTCATGGGCATGTCTTCCTGGTGGTCCCAGGGGTGGAGCAGTGGAGAAACCCCAGCCTGGAACTGGTACGAGGACAGCTGGTTTCTTCAGGTTTTGTTAGTGGCTTGTCCAGTCTCTCTGCCCCTATTTGGGAAGGGTTTTGGGCATCCTCTGCTTTCAGCAGTGCCAGTCACCCCTGCAGATCCCCCTCACTGTTTGCATTACTAGCCTGGCTGGGAACAATGGGTCGCCATGACCCAGACTGTGTCCCATCTGGTGGACATCACCCTGCCCTCCCTCTTGCAGTCGGACGCCTGCTCATCGAGTTCAGCTCTCCCATGAGCATGGAGCGGGTGCAGCGGGAGAACCCTGACGTGCGCCAGGGTGGCAAGTACACCCCCCCGGACTGCCTGCCCCGGCAGAAGGTGGCCATCCTCATCCCCTTCCGGCACCGCGAACACCACCTCAAGTACTGGCTGCACTACCTGCACCCCATCCTGCGCCGGCAGAAGGTGGCTTACGGCATCTACATCATCAACCAGGTGAGGGGACAGGGGCAAGGGGTTGGTGGGGCTGGTTAGACAGGTGGGCATTGCTGAGCTCTGCCCTGCAGTTCGGTGAGGACACCTTCAACCGGGCCAAGCTGCTCAACGTGGGGTTCCTGGAGGCCCTCAAGGATGACGAGGAGTATGACTGCTTCATCTTCAGCGACGTGGACCTCATCCCCATGGACGACCGCAACCTCTATCGCTGCTATGAGCAGCCACGGCACTTTGCTGTTGGCATGGACAAGTTTGGGTTCAGGTGGGTGCTCTGTGGGGCTGGGGTGTTTCCCTGGACCAGGCTGGGATGATGCTGGGAGCACCAACTGGCTTGAATTGTGGACATGGGATGGGAGAGAGCGCAGAGCCACGTGTAGGTTGGTGACGCAGGAGAGGGCTGGTGCTTGTCCCTGGGGGTCCAGGTGGGGCTGACCCCCATCCCTGCCCGTCCCTGGGGGCTGAGCTGTTTGCTTTCACCCCACAGGCTGCCCTACGCTGGCTACTTTGGTGGTGTTTCTGGGCTGAGCAAGTCCCAGTTTCTGAAGATCAATGGCTTTCCCAATGAGTACTGGGGCTGGGGAGGAGAGGATGATGACATCTTTAACCGGTAGGTGCCAACCCCTCACCAGCACCAGCTGGTTGGGTTGTTCTGGGGGGTCCCCGCTCTCCCCTGGCACCCTGAGCACTGCCGGGGTTCCCGGTTTTGCGGGGCATGTGCGTGGGGCATGCCACGTGGCAGGGAGGGATTTAATTACCCTCCAACTTGAGGACTGGTGACCCTCACAGATTGCACTAGCCCCTCTCAGGGTGTTGGGGGGCTGGGGGCCACCCACGTGCGTTCCTTGTGGCTGAACCACCCCTGGCATGGGGGGGCTGTCCCCCTCCTGCCATGGTATGAACTGCACCGGTGGGCTCTGCTCCAGGCTAGGGCTGGGTTGCTAAACTTGGAAGCATCCAGGGCTGGGATGCGAAGCCTGGAAGCGTCTCAATGGCAGCCGTGCAGCAGCCTAACAGGCATTTCTGCTGGCAGCCGGCAGGCCGCAGCACAGCCATGCACAGAGCCGGAGCCGGGTCCCCTCACACACCCCGTGCGTTGGGTACTTGGGTGCTGGAGCGAGGCAGTTGCTGCCTCATCTCCCACAGGTTCCCCCATCACAGTGCCTGGGCTGGTGGTGCACGACGAGCCCATGTTGGCCAGGCAAGCAAAACCGTCATCGCACGTGCCACGGGCACAGGTGGCACAGTCACACTTTCCATCCAAGGGCTCGGGATAGGGAGCAAGCAGCATTGTGGAACTCTCAGAGAGATTCAGGCAGCCCTTGACATGTGGGGAGGGCCCCAAGGGATGGGCTGGGCACTGGCATGTGGAGAATGTAAACAGCAGGGGCTGACTGCAGCTGCTGACCACGGAGCCAGAGGTCAGGGGCGGGAGTGGGGCTTCAGGCACGCTCTGCCGTGGGACATGTGGCATCCTGGGTTGTAGCACTGGCTCAGCCATGACCTGGCTTTGCTCAGCTTGGCTTGGCACAGACCTCTTTACCGGGGACGGGTTTATTTGCGCTGGGGAATTTCCCACCTTGGTGCCCACACACTGATCCCTCTCTGCTCTTGGCCCACAGCATCTCCCTGAATGGCATGAAGGTGTCGAGACCCGACATCCGCATCGGGAGGTACCGCATGATCAAGCACGAACGTGATAAACACAACGAGCCCAACCCGCAGAGGTGAGTGAGCCTCAGGGGTTTGGGCAGCCGGGACACCGGGCCATCGCTGGGCCACCTCTGGCCACTGGCTTTCCTGCTCTGCTCACCTACATGGAGGTCCGGCACTGCCGGCGCTATGGCAGCCTCCCCCAGCTCCCTCCAACCTCATCCCGCTCCCGTTTCCACCAGATTCACCAAGATCCAGAACACCAAAATGACAATGAAGCGGGACGGGATCAGCTCGCTGCAGTACCGGCTGGTGGAGGTTTCACGCCAGCCCATGTACACCAACATCACGGTGGAGATCGGCAGGCCGCCCCCCCGCCTGGCCCGGGGCTAGCGCTCGCCCTGCCGGCAGAGCCGCTGGGAGCCGGCTCTGTGCCCAGGCTGGCTGGGCACGCTGGGGTTTGCCCCGGCTCGAGAGCCAGGACGGGGTGGGGATGTTTTCTGCCTACTCTGCTGCCTTCTGGAGATGGCCGCCCCCCCAGCCCGCCCTTGCTCCCCAGGATTTCTCTGTTCCCCCATCCCCACGAGTGTGTTTGCAGGACCCCCGCCCCATACTCGGTGTGTTGGCGGACAAGCCCGGCTGCCCCGCGTGTGGCTCCTGGCACAGAGGGAGGGGGCAGCCCCAACCCTGGCGAGGAGCCCTCTGCCTGCGCCACCTCCTGCTTGCGCGCCGGGCGGGGAGGGTGAGATCCTACTGCTCTGGGAGAGCTGGAGGGGTCCTCACCGGTGCTGCGAGAAGCGGGGTGCAGGCTTCCCCCTTCACCAGCGCTGGAGCTCTTGCTGCCCCGGAACAGGGTGGGAGCAGCCCAGGCCCCCTCAAGCAGGCAGGATCAGGGCGAGGGTGCTGCCTGCACTGCTGGGCACGCAGACATGGCTCGCTGTCTTCCTCTGCTTTAGTCTGGTGCTTAGAGCCGGGCCCTGTCTCAGCTCTGCCAAACAGAGACCTCCAGTTAGCGAATGCCCCTCGCTGTGCCTCAGTTCCCCGAGGGCTGGGGGGTGACGGATGTATCCCGTCCCCCGTCCCCAAAGGCAGATGTTGCGTGTGTGTGCAGCCCCTCTGTCTGCGCCCGCCCTCACCCACCTTTCCCACTTTTTTGGGGCATGGGGCTGATTTGAACGCCCTCAGCTCCTCTTGGTGGGGGCTGGTGCAGCAGGGGCTGCCCCATGGCTCCCTGCAGCAGTGGGTGCCCCACAGGCAGTTTGGAGACCACTGGGGGTCTTACCCTTCTCCAGTTTCCCCCTTCCTGACCTGGGGTAGGGGGACTGTGGACAGGAGAGGCTGGGGCAGGAGCCCTGTGCCCCTCCATGGGGCTGGGAGCCCCAGTACCACCCCACACCCCGCGGGGAGCCGGGAACAGTGGGGCTGGGAGCGGGACAGCATGCCGGGGGGGGCACCGGCGACTTTTGTACATTTGAATGTCTGACCCTTTTTTTGAGCGTACGTTGAATGCAGCGTTCGGTCGTAGAGACCAGGGTTTTTGTATTTAATAAAAGTTTGAAAAGTTTGCAGGGTGTGTGGGCCTGGGGGGTGTCACCATGGGACAGGGCAGTTTCAGCATCTGGGCTGGGGGGGGCAGCCCTGCCTGCCACCTCCAGCTGGGAGCTGAGAGGCAGAGTCCCCCCCCAGCTCACCCAGCCCTGGGACAGCACTGGGGACTCCTGCCCTGCAGGGTGCCTATGGCACCCATGGGGCAATGCCAGCTGCCCTCACTGTTCTGTGGGACGCTTGCTGCTTCCCTCCTTGGGGACAATGCCCTCCCCCTGCAGGGTCAAGCCCCTGTCCCACAGCCTCTGCCTTTGCTCCAGCTGGTTTTGTAGGTCCAGGCCTGGCAAGGGAGCATCCCAGCCTGGAGGCTCAGTGCCAGTCCTGGGCATCCAAGGGGGAAAAGGGCTGCACCCATGGGACATGGTACCCCACTCTGTAAATCCATCCCCCATGGTCCCCAAAGAAGGGCACAGCGGGACACAGCCTCAGGAATATAAATCTCATTAAAATCTAGGATACTTTAGAACTCTACACCGGGAGACACTGGCACAGGCAGCGCTGCCCAGGGACGCGCGCATTATTGCTAACGATTAGAGGTGAAGAGTAGCGGCGTGACACGTGGGGCAGGGCATGGGCACCATGCAGGAACCTGCGCCCCTCGCCGCAGCACGGCGGAGGGCTCGGGATGGGGCCGGGGGAGCTGGAACGTCCTGCTGGGGCTCAGCACCCACCACCTGCCACTGCTGTGCCAAGCCGCGCTTTGTCCCTGTGCCAGCCGCGGGGCTGTGCAGGGGGAGCACAGGGCTCCGGCTGGGAGGGGAGCAGCAGGGTGGGAAAGGTCCCACCCCATCTACCCCAAATAGATAGCTCCAAGCCCTTTGGCTGGAGCTGGAAGACAGATTTAAAAACCACCCAGCCTTGCCAGTGCATCTTGCTCCACTAATACTGGTTGGGGACTGAGTGTCCTCGGATGGCTCGGAGCGAGCGGGCTGGCACAGCCCTCCATGTCTCCGCTGGTTCCTCTCGCTAGCAGCAGCTGGGGGGGCCAGTCCATCCTGCTCCCCCTTAGCACCATGGAATGTCCCCCCTGCCTGTGCCAGGGCTGCTAGGGAGAGCTGGACCCCGGCCCTGCCCCATCACTCCTCAGCCAGGCTTAAGTGCTCCCCAGCCTCCTGCCCCACCGCAGGGCAGGCAGCAGTGCCAGGCTGTGCCCGCACTGCTCACGGCTGTGCCCGGCTTTGCGGGCAGTGCCTGGTCACCCAGGTGGGTACCCACAGCCCCCAAACGGGGCTGCAGAGTGCTGTGGGGTGCTGGGGTGCATGGGGAGAGGGGGATACCAGCTTGCTGCCTGCACAGCCCTGGGGTACAGTGCATATGTGCGTGCCCACGTGTGCTGCGTGCATGCCCGTCCATACTGTGTCTGAGAGGGACATGCACACATGCACGTGTGCTCTAAGTGCTTGTGTCTTGTGCTGTGAGATCCCACTGCCCGTGCAGGCAGCGTGCCCCCATCTCCCTGTCCGGGCCCAGTGCCTGGCACTGTCCCTGGCCATGGCCACCCGTGGGACCCTGCAGGCCCTGAGCCACAGCAAGTGCCTACCTGGGCCAAGGGTCCCTACAGTGCCAACCCTCGACAGGACAGCCCTGTGCGCATACAGCTTGGGGCAGCCACAGGCAGCCCCTGCGAGCCCCAGCCTTGGTCCCACCCCACACTATCCCCATGGATAGGCCAAGAGGGTGCCCCACGGCAGGGCAGGCTGCCTGGCTGCAGGGGGGCTGGGGAGCATCCTGCTCCCCCCGCATCATGTGCATCCCTTTGGGGCAGGGCCCCTGCAAAGTGCCTCTGGCTCCTGCCCTCCCAGGGCTGTGCCCCCTCCTCTCTTGTCCCAGCGTCTCGCACAAAGGTTACCGTAAACACAAGGGTTAACGAACGCCACGGGGGAAGGGGGAGTGGTTAACCGAGAGGAGGTGGGGGTCTCGGGGACTGGCGCTGAGAGCCCCCCGCAGTCCGGTGCGGCCCAGAGCCAGGCTCCGCCAGCGGAAGGTGCGAAAGTGTCACCGCGCAGGAGGGGTTAGAGGGGGTGCAGGGATGGCGGGGGGGTCACAGTCTGGAGTCCTGGCTGTGGGCTGAGCCGTTGCTGCCCTGCACGGAGGAGGCAGCCGCCACCTCGCTCCGGCTCTTCTCCGGTTGCAGAGGCTGCACCTCCAGGTGGGACTCAGTGGAGGGGCTGCATGCTGGGGCGTAGCGCCCGCTGCGGTGCTCTGCCAGCGCCGGGCCCCAGTCCTTGCTTGCCTTGGTAGCATTTTTCAAGCGCTAGAGAGGGAGAAGATGGGGACAGGGTTAGCACCTGCCATGCTCCCCTGCCTCAGACTCCCCCAGGTGTGCCCAGAGATGGGGTGCCTCATGGATGCTGTCTGCACGCAGCTGCTGCAGGGTACCCACAACTCCAGTGGGGTGGGGGACAGCCTCGTGGGTAGCCCCAGGTGGGACACGGACAAGGGGGTCTGGCCCCTGGCTACTCACCTCCAGCAGCGTGTCTCCCTCAGAGCGGCACACTTTGTAGATGGCGTAGACGGGGATGCAGATGACGGAGGAAAGTGCCATGAGGAAGCCAATGCTGATGGCCCAGGTGGGATAGACATAGTCATTGTAGGAGATGGGCTTGTACTGGATGACTGTGAAGACCAGGATGAACTGGGAAGGGACAGACAGGATCAGCCAGTGGGGAGCAGCCAGCCTGCTCTGTGCCCCCCCAACTGCCCCGCTCTGCCCATCCCTGCTGCCCCCCTGCAGCCCAGCACCCTCTTCCCAAGGGTGGGCAACTGGGGGCCCAGGTGAGCTCCCGTCCCCCTCCTGCTATGCCCCATGCCCCATGGTGGTGATGCTCACAAAGATGATGGCAGGTGAGATGAAGCGCCAGCAGATCTGGAAGAAGAGCGGGGGTGGGAAGCCGAGCATCATCTCAATGTCCTTGAAGTAGTTGTGGTGCCCTGTGGGGATATGCGGCCATCAGCCCCAGTGCGACCCCCAGCCCCCTGCCACCCCTGCCCAGCACCAGCTCCAGACCCCAGTTGGTGGGACCCACCAGGCTGCTCAGGTCATGGCTGCCCTCATTGGCTAATGGCCTTGCATGCCTCAGCCAGTCAGCACACAGGAAACCGCTGACTGGACAGAAGTTAGCATATGTCCCCTCCCCTTCCCTACTGGTTGGCTGGGGCAGTCCTGCCGGCTGATTGGCTGCACATGGCTGCACCTACCATAGATGTACATGATGGCCACGCACATGATGCAGGAGATGACAACCAGGGAGAAGCTGGCGGCGTAGTTATCCATCAGCAGGAGCCAGTAGATGCCCGCCTGCAAGAGGGACCCATTGGCACGGCTGCCCTGGTGGTACCAGCACCGTCAGCAGGGCAACGGCACAGCAACACACAGCCTGGATACTGGCCTGGTTGGCATGGCAACGCCTGATGCCAGGGTTGGCATGGCGACACTTAGTCTGGCTACCATCTCCACTGTTGACATGGCAACACCAAGCCTTGGGTGCCACCACCACCACCACCAGGCCAGTCATAGCAACAGTGCGGACATGGCTGATAGTGTGGCAAGGACACCATGGCAACAACACCCTTTCACCACAGTCCCATGGTCACCTACCTGTGTGGTGAGCGGGACGCCCAGCAGGAAGCCTGCCACGGCCACTCCCAGTGTTACAAAGGTCTTCTTGCGGATGATCCACTCATTGCCCACCTCGTCCACAATGGCTGTGACCAGCGTCTCCAGCAGGCAGAACTGTGTGGGGCAGAGGGGGTAGCATGTCACCACCCTGGCCCCACTCTGCCACCCCACCCCACCACAGTGGCCCCACCATGACCTACCTGTGTGCCCAGCCCCAGGAGGATGAGCATGAAGAAGAAGAGGATGGACCAGAGGGGCGAGATGGGAAGCAGGGTGAGGGCTTCAGGGTAGGCAACAAAGGCTAGGCCAGGTCCGTGGTCAGCCACCTTGGAGACATCAACGCCCAGGTGGTTGGCCATGAAGCCCAGGATGGAGAAGATGACGAAGCCAGCATAGACGCTGGTGGCGCAGTTGGTGATGCTGATGATGATGCTGTCCCTGCGGGAAGAGGGGTCAGGGCCAGCAGCAGGGCTGGGGGGCTACAGGGAGACTGGGGGGCCATGGCCAGGCACTTACCGGTAGCAGTTGTTGTGGAACTTGTTGTAGGAGGCCATGGTGATGAGCCCGCCCCAGGCACAGCCCAGCGAGTAGAAGATCTGCGAGGCCGCATCACCCCACACCTGCAGCGGTGGGGTGGTCAGCTCCGTGTTCCCCAGCCCTGTTGTCCCCCTGCCACCCAGGACCCCTCATCCCCACTCACCTTGGCATTGAGGATCCTGTCCCACTGGGGTGTCAGGTAGTACATGATGCCAGTGAGGGCCCCCTCCAGTGTGATTCCGCGCACAAAGAGGATGGTGAGCACCACGTAGGGGAAGGTGGCCGTGAAGTACACCACCTGTGGGGAGGCACCTCGGTGGGGCGGGGCCGGATGAGGGGTGTGGCCTGGGGCAGGGGGTGGGGCTATGGACTGGGGGAGGGGCTACGGGCAAGGGGCATGGTTATGGTCCAGTGGAGCAATGGACCAGGAGGAGAGGGTATGGTCCAGGGGGAGGGGCTACAGCTAGGGAAGGAGGGGCCATGGCCACATGGGAGGAGCTGTGCCCATAAGGGGTGTGGCCAGGTTGAAAGGGGTGTGGCCTTTCCCAGAGTGGGAGGAGCATGCACAGAGCACTGGGGTGCCTAAAACGGGTGGGGCCACATCCAAGCCCAGGGGGTGGGGCCCAGAGGGGGAACCCACTGGTACCTTCCCCGAGGACTTGACACCTTTGATGAGGCAGAGGAAGACGACGACCCAGGAGACGCCAAGGCAGCCCAGGAGGGGCAGCCGCACCTCGCCCAGGTTCCCGATGTCATCAGACAGGTCCAGCACATACCTCCTGTGTGGGGGACAGCTGGTGTCAGCAGGGCCCTGCCACCACCACCTCCCTGTCCACTGTCCCTGTCCCCAGTACCTCCAGTACTCCTCGCTGGGGCTGGTGCGCTTCTGGGTGGCGTTGAAGAAGCGGGTGAGGTTGAGGGCAGCGCGGCTGGAGAGGTTCCCGTCCAGCACCCCCACGCAGTCGGGTGTGTTCCAGGGGTTGCTGCAGTATGTCCAGGGCAGCACAGGCGTCATGGACACAAAGAAGTAGTAGAAGGCAATACAGATCACCACGTTGTAGTAGATCCCGATGTATGTGGACACCACCATCATCCCGTAGCCCACGCCTGGGAACAGCACCGGGGAGGGGTGAGCGGCATGGTGCAGCACAGCACGGGCACGGCGCGCAGCACAGGGGTGGTGGGGGGCGCAGGCAGCACGTGGCGCTGTCGGCAGCCTTGCAGCCACGCTGCTGCTCGGGGCCCGGCTGCAGCACTGGGGCGGGGAGCATCGCACAGCTCAGCCCACCGCCGTGCATGGGGTCCTCTGCCTTTGAGGAACCCTGTGGTGCTGAGGGTCCTGTGGGATGCATGGCAACCCACACAGGGTGCATGGCCTGCAAGGCTGTAGGCAAACCCTTGGGGTCTGGAGACCTCCTTGGAGAACCACTGGGTGGGGCTCTCTCCTTGCACGGCCACAGTGACTTTAGGGCTGAAGCTACCTGGTGACAGGTGACAGAGACCACACAAGTATGGGGACATGCACCTAGGCTGAACACACCACAGTGCTGAGCATGTAGGAGAGTGTGCATGAGCTGCCCACGCTCAGACTAATGTGGGCACATCACCTGGCAGGCAGCGTGCAGGTGTGTGTCGGGGAGCCGGCAGCATGGGAGCACACCGATGTGCCAGGAGGTGCACCCAGAGAGGGGCCCAGTCATGGCAGGGCAAGCTCTGAGCACAGCCAGCACCCACGCACACAGGCACAGCACCCACTGCCTGTGGTGCAGGGAGCGGACCACAAGACCATGCCCACAGCCAGCGGGGACACCCACGGTGTGTTCAGGGGACTTCTGCAATAGTGATGCATTGGGGACACGTGTGGCAGGTGCAGGGATGTGTGTGTAATGCCTGCAGTGGATGGCAGTGCAGGGCTGGGGTACGCGCAGATGAGTTGCGTGTGCAGGGACGTGTGTAACGCGCGCGGGGAGGCTGGGCGGGCGGTGCGCACCGAGCAGCGCGGCACTGGGTGGGTGTGTGCCCAGGGGACCTGTGCAATGCAGGCAGTGATGCGTGTGCAAGGCATACGTGTGCAAGGTGTGCGGGGCTGTGCGAGCCGCAGGTGCCTGTGCGGGGCCATGCGATGTGCCAGGGGGGTGCGTGCAGGGGACACACAGGGTGTGTGGGGGCCAGACCATGTGGCTGTGCTGGCAGGCACCCAGTGCCAGTGTGTGCTGGTGGGGACGGGCAGCCCCTTACCTTTGAACATAGGGCTGACCCTCCAGACGCCGAGACAGCCCTGGCTGGCAAACTGCCCGAAGGAGAGTTCCATGAAGAAGAGGGGGATGCCACAAAACACCAGCATGATGAAGTAGGGGAACATGAAGGCACCTGGTGGGCAGGAACGAGAGGGTGAGAGTGGGCAATGACCCCCAGCACGGCTGTGCCCCCCACACCTGGCATGTGAGGCCAGCAAGCACTGGATGGGGCCAGGCACACACCCCCACCCCTGCCCAGGGACACCTGGCCCCCTGACACCCACCTCCCCCATTGCGGTAGCAGAGGTATGGGAAGCGCCAGACGTTGCCCAGCCCCACGGCGTAGCCCACGCTGGTCAGCACAAACTCGATCTGGTTGCCCCAGTTGCCACGCTTGACGCTCTTGTCCTGCTTGCCCCGCTCCCCGGGCACGGCGCCGTTCTGCAGAGAAATGCCACAGGGGGAGTCAACTGGGGAGCCCCCTGACAGTCCCATCGGAGGGGCGACGGCTGCTGAGCACGGCAGAGTGGTCCCACACATCCTGCCCCATCCCTCCCCCATGCCAGCCCCCCACCCCACCATGCACAGGCAGTGCCAAGGAAGGGGGAGGGCAGCGCTGGCAGCCCCCCCCCGCGATGAATAGCTTTGCCTGGAGTCGGGCTGCAGCGAAGGAAGAGCCTGCAACTCATACAAAGCAGGTCCAGGCGTCGGAGCACAAAGGAGCCTCTGTTCCTGTGCCCCCCCTCCCCACAGCCAGCAAGAGAGAGGCCTCTCTGGGTGGTCACTGCCCATGGCTGGGGGAGAATGGTGGGACCCCCGGGGTGAAACAGGGCCCCCCCTCAATGGGGAGCAGGGTGCAGTGACTAGAGCAGGCTGGGTGTCCCCCAGGAAAGGCATCTTGCCACAAACGGGGTCCTGCCGCCGGCTCAGTGCCCAGTGAGAGCACTGTGCTCAGGGCAGTGCAGGGGGGGTCCTGTGCAGGTGGGTCCCCGGGGGACAGCCCGAGCACCCAGCTGTCCCTCACCACAGGGAACCTGGTCGGGGCTGGATGGGGACAAGAAAGGGTGCTTTGTGCAGGCTGCGACACAATGTGAGCTCACACCGGGGACAACAACAACAACAAGGACAGGCACCCGTCACCCCCAGCGGAGATGGCACCCATCACCCCATGGCCCTGTCCCAGCGCGGCCCCGGGCTCACACTAATGTCCTGCCTAGATACTGTCAAGCTCTGGCAAGTTGAGCTGAGGGCAGACAGCATTTTGGGGTGCTGTAGGTGCCCCAAG